>NC_058496.1:5797500-7150000 GCF_020382885.2 Scatophagus argus | reverse complement strand
AACAACAACACAGATGGAAGCTAAGAAAACAACAAAGACAGCCCTAAATGCAGTTGACGGTGGACTCCCTGCTGGCTCCGTCTACATGATGAGATGTCACTGCGCCCATCCCCCTGCTACTTATAGGGACATTATCATAATGTTGTCTCTGTATGAGTCGAGCTATCAAGTGGACTCATCTTGAAGTCTTCCACAAGCCCTGGTTGTATGCTGATGCCTCGGATGCTGAGGGAAAACAGTGGAGAACAAAACAAATTCTGCCCTAATATTTATTCAAACTGACAGTTCTGGCATCTGACAATGCAGCCCAGGACTGACAGCACCAATTTGATGAATCTCTGCGTTGGTTGTAAACAAACGGCAGCAAGGAAGATAATGATTGTCCTTCTGTTTGTCCTTCTGCTTTCTTATCGTCTTGTCACTGCAGACATCTGCAGAAAATAAATGTGAAATGGGCAAACTGAATCTTGATGTGGTTGATGCGTTGCAGTAATAAATGTCACAAGTTAGATTCATTAGGGTTCAAACTGTGGTGCATGTACATGCTGACAAAAATATGACAAAAAAACAAGAATCAGATCAAGGGTGACAGCATCTATTAGACACATGAGTAATAAATAATTAGTTCTCAGAAACAGATATTGTTTGTCATGGCTTGTGCGAACCTTCACACCTCGAACATCCACCCTACAACATCCTGTTGTGTTATAACTGTGCATGTGGTCAGATGCAGCTGCATTTGTGTGTGTGTGTGCAAATATGTGTGTGTGTGTGTGTGTTTGTGTGAGAGAGAGTCTATGTGTGATGGTGGTGGAGGGGGGAGGTTTGTGAGAGAGTCAGAAACAGAAACAAAGAGGAAAACTCCCAAGGTGACAGAGTGCTGCCACTTCCCCAGACACTCTGTGAGTAAAACCAAGACAGAAACGTATAGAAGGTGTGTATGATGCAGCACTGCCCTCGATCACGCTGAATAATTCATCTCTTACACGTTCCCCTTAAGCATTATATTTCCATCAAACTGACCTATTAGAGGGCATGCAATATGACAAAAATATCAAATGGAACAACCTTTCTTATTAAGATGTCACACTTTCATCAGATTTTTAGAGCTTCCTATCTGCGTTTTGACGCAATAAGTATGGTTTGCGGCTGATGGCGGTGGCTTAAAACAAGTCTCATTGCCAGTTAATGTCTAACAGAATGAGTATTAGCCTGGGTGATGCAAGGAGGAAATTAGCTGTAAATTTAAAAAAAAAACTGAAACAGAAGAAGAAGAAGAAGAAGAAGAAGAAGAAGAAGAAGAAGATCTTGAGGGACCACCTGAATGGACTTATCTTCACTCCCTTTTGAAAGACTGCCCAGATTATGATAGCTTTACAATCAGTGTACAGTTTCTGAGAGGAAGAATAAAGAGGCCACATACCACACATAAAAACACACGCACACAAAAAAAGGCACCTGGCTTGCGTTTGCTGTTTACTGTACATTGTGTGAACACTGCCCCGTCTGAAGCTGCTTCCCAGCAGCAGGATGTGGTGGTGCGACACGTCCTCGCTCAACAACACCCACTTCCTATGAGTTTGATAAACAGCCCTGCGGTTTCACTCTCCTCCTGCCCGTCAAACAGAGGTACACACACATGCACATACATGCACACACCAACACACCAGCTCGACAACATCACCATCTGCTAATCTGTCATATAACCAGAGTGAGTTATTGTGCATAATGTTGCCCATGCTATTGTGAGATTTACTGTGACAAACTGTTATAAACGCCACCAGAATCATTTATGTATCCATAATTCAGCTGCCGCTCTCTTCACGCACAGGCTCAGAGAGAGAAGAGGAAGACTGAGGGGAATGAGCACAAGAATGCCCCCAAATCATATCAGAATTAGAGGAGGACATCAAAATGTCACATTTGTTTTAGAGCGAGTGACGTAAGTGGGTCTGAGTTATGTCCACCACTGGACAGTTATGTTCCACATTAAGCCTGCCTGCATGTTTCCAATACCAATGTCTTCACTCTTCTCTTCTCTTCTCTTCTCTTCTCTTCTCTTCTCTTCTCTGCATGGTTGCATGGGGACATACGGTCCTGTCAGTCACATCTGTGAGCTGTCAGGATATGAATGTGCCTGCATTTGGGGGGAGAATGAGGGGTGTATTAGGCCTGCTGATCCTTCACACTCCTCTTGTCAAACTTAACATGAAAATGAAAGTCAGTGGAGAGAGAGAGAGAGAGAGAGTATGAGTGTGTGTTTGTGTGTGTGAGTGAACCAGGGAGGGTCAAAGGAGAGGAGCCATGCCTAATCCTGTGGGATGTGAGGGTATCTGCTATGTATGGAGATGGGATGTAGAGATGTGTTCAGCGGTGCATGGATCACAAAACCTTCCTAACTGACAGAAGAGACTCCCAAGAGACCAACGTCAAACTGCTAACTGCTTAAAAAAAGAAAAAGGAGAGAGAGAGAAGAAAAGAAGAAGGCAAACTTCCAGGAACAAAACACACATATTGCATCATAGCTGTGAAATGTCCCAAGTATCTACAGATTAGATCTGTGTTGAGATTTTATTTTTAGTCTAATATATAAAACTGTTACCGTATTATTGTTATCATTATTATTATTAGTAGTAATAGTAGTAATAGTAGTCTTACATAACATAATAATGTATAATAAAATGTACAGTGAAAACAAAGGTAACAGGCATGTTGGAGATGAACAATTCTCTTTGAATCTAAAAATAAATTCAGTAAAATAGCCTGCATCAAAATGCAGCATAAGTTGGACTTTTTCAGCTAAACCTGCTGCTTATGTTCTCAAAAAGTCATACTAATTGTAATATACCAAATACTTCGTCATCATTAGCAGTAGTAGGAGTTGTGGCAGTAGTAATAGTTGTTGTTGTGTTTCTGTGATAATGTGCTCTAGGGAAACACTGACATTTTGTGGTGCTGCAGGACATTCAAAATAGATAGATAGATATTTGTGTAAAGCAATTCATTGTAAACCTAAAAATGAAATATAATTAATCAGCTGCTTATATTAGCTAGAGTTGACCATGTTAAGTTGATCATGTTCTCGGTGATGGACAAACTCAACCGGTAGGTGGCGCCGTTGGTCAATGTAAAACCTCATTTAACCCGGAAAAAGTACCTGCGGACCTTTAACAAAGCAGGAAGTGTGTCCTAATGACAGTTAGCCGTCATGGCGCTTGAAGTTAAATCCAGATCTAAACGATACGAGAAACTGGATTTCCTCGGAGAGGGTCAGGTGGGTTTAGACGAATAGAAATGATTTCGGTCTTTAGATTTATATCTGTCTACGTTCCTCTCCTACAGTTTCTGCCTGTTTTAGCGGAAAGTTTGATAGCAAGCTAACAAGCGTTAGCTGGTCGTTAATGTCAACAAAGCGTCGCTGGTTCATGCTGTTGTGCTCACAGCAGCAGTGAAAGTGGAAAAAATATGCTTCCCACCTGTGTTTCTGGACTTACTGCTCTCTGCTTCTCCTCTCTAGTTTGCCACAGTGTACAAAGCCAGAGACAAAACGACTGACACCATAGTTGCCATTAAAAAGGTACAAGAAATTTACCCGATTGTGGTCTTTTGTTAGCATCTGTATGCTATGCTGATCTTTAACAACGAGCTGATTTCTTTTTCTTATTCTGTCTGTCAGATTAAGGTTGGCCACAGAACTGAGGCTAAAGATGGTAATCTATGACTACGTACTAGCGCACATTTCATGTTTTTACCACAGTGTAGACTCTCGTCAGCCACCATAACGATAATTTCCTTTCAATAGGTATTAACAGGACTGCTCTCCGAGAGATCAAACTGCTGCAAGAACTGCATCATCCAAATATAATTGGGGTAGATGAACACTCATCATGTCAGAATATGTTTGTATCTTCACACTTATATGTTAGTGGTTATACTTGTAAGGGGAAACGAATTAGCTTAGCTTAGCTGAAATGAGCGTTAACATTTCTTGTGCTGTGTATTTGTAGCTGCTGGATGCCTTTGGACACAAATCTAACATCAGCCTGGTGTTTGATTTCATGGAAACAGATCTGGAGGTGAGACAGTGTATTGCCTTTGAAAAAAATAATGTCTGTCTGTCTTTGCAGAAATTTGCTCTAAATTTCATTTCGCTGAGGTGCAAGGGTTTTTGTCTTTGCCTCGTCCACATTCCCTTAGTGATTTCCTTTGATGGGAGTTTAATATGTTTATATGTTTGAAAGGCAATGCAAAAGAACATTTGGTTGCATTTCATTAGTGAGCCACTGGATGAAATTTTTAAAGACTGGGTTTCATCTTGCTCTTGGACAGACATCTACTTAAGTTGTGTGAAAACTGATGGTAATTTGTTTGCCGTTATGTTCATAACACTGTGTATAATGACATAATGGCTGAGCAGGACGAAGAATGATCGAAGAACTGAAGGAGCTGATTGAGAGGTGCATTGGTGGAAGGTTAGATGACATACAGAGTAGCATGGAAAATATGACCTGGGTGATAAAGATAGCTGTGTGAGTGCCCTCAACTAACCATGAGGTGGTTCTGCAAGGTCACTAAAGCTTTTACACTTTTCCCCACCTCCTCCTCTGATTTGCTCATAACATGCAAGGCTCCAGACGGGCGCCAACCACCGATATGACAGACACTAATAGAACCGAGCAAAACAAGATAAGCATGCATAAAAAAAAAAATCAATATCACTTTGCTCTTGGCTCTCACAATAAGTTGATGCCATTAGCGGCTCGTAGGCAGCAGTCAGACAGGACAGACATCAGGATGAAACATGAGGCTCATATTGCTGTTGAAAGTATATCTTAGGCCACACGCTTACATTTGGCTGTATGAGTTTATCAGCTACAGATGTTGGGTGTTTTTTTTTGTCCTTAACATTACATAAAAGGAAACTTAAGTCAGTATTTCTGGAGCTGGTGGAACAGTGGAGGTACTGGGTGAGAGGTTGGATCTGAACTGTAACATCTAGCTTGGCTCCAGCTGTGTCCACATCTTCACAGAGATATATCCCAGTTGTCTTTAATTATCTTATCTGTTCTGAAAAGTGTAAGTTCACTTTGAAAGTGTAGCCTACATATATGTAAAAACATGAGGTAATGGATGAAGATTGTTGATTGTCAGATATCCAGCTTTACTTAATCTTCTTTGTTTTCTTTTTTGTGTTTTTTTTTTTTTCTTGTTTTGTTTTTGTTTTTTTTAGGTGATCATCAAAGACACCAGCCTAGTCCTGACTCCAGCTAATATCAAAGCCTACATCCTTATGACTCTGCAGGGATTAGAGTATATGCATCAACACTGGGTTCTACACAGGGTAAGGGCACTTAAACTCCTCACACACACACACACACACACACACATATGTGCACACCAACACACACATGCAGTCAGTAATGTACTTTTTGCTTCTTGTATTTCCAGGATCTGAAGCCCAATAATCTGCTGTTAGACGGCAACGGAGTGTTGAAGTTGGCTGATTTCGGTTTGGCCAAAGCGTTCGGTAGCCCCAACAGAGTCTACACACACCAAGTTGTTACACGGTCGGTTCTTTTTGTCCACCTTATTTGGTTAAAAAGGCAGATTTTAACTTTTCCATATATTCCACTGTGTTTTTCTTACACTCGTTGGGAATCTCTCAGCAGTGTATCTGAATCCATTTAGATAAATAACTACTCACATGCTTATTTGTATTAATATTAATGAACAGCTAAAACTCTGGCATGAGGAGATGCATTTACCACCTGTTAAGATGTGTATGACAGTACATAGTGAAATTAAATGAATGGAAAGCAGCAAACCTCATCTTCTCTTGGCTATTAAAGAAAGTGTTGGAGGTTTCGTTTGAGTTAAACGCTAGAAGAGGAGTGCACTGTATGTCTGTCTAAGAGTCGTAAAGCTTAATTCTCTGTCTCTCTGTTGATTGATGCTTTTTCCCAGGTGGTACCGCTCTCCTGAGCTCCTGTTTGGTGCCAGGATGTACGGTGTGGGTGTCGACATGTGGGCAGTGGGATGTATCTTGGCAGAGTTACTCCTTCGGGTACACAAAACCTCACTTCAAAGAGATTCATACAGTAATCAGGGATGCTCTTACTTTTGTATCTCCTTGCTAATGTCTCTGTACTGTATGTCTCTTTTGCTGTAGATACCTTTCCTTGCTGGAGACTCTGATCTTGACCAGCTGACTAAGATCTTTGAGGCTCTCGGGACGCCCACAGAAGAGACGTGGCCTGTTGGTATCTGTTTTTTTCCTAGTGTTTTTTTTTTTAAACTTAGCTCATGTGAGGATTGTTCTTAACAGTTACTTGTCAAATATCTCTACAGGGGGTGAGTAGTCTGCCAGACTATGTGGCCTTCAAAGTATTTCCTGGCACACCTCTGGAACATATATTTAGTGCAGCGGGAGACGACTTACTAGAGCTGCTACAAGGCCTCTTCACCTTTAACCCCTTGACAAGGACCACAGCTGCACAGGTAACACACCACTAAAGCACAGTAGCTATTCTCACTATCTTATTACCCGAGTAGTTTATTAAGGTTAATTGTGTGCAAGTATTTAAGACTACAATTAACTGTTGACACACATATTTTATGTTTAAATGCACACATTCTAATGGATGCATGACATGTTCATACGTCTTTCATGTCTGTTGTCCTCCAGGCCCTGAAGATGAGGTACTTCAGTAATCGACCTGGTCCCACTCCGGGTCCCCAACTTCCCCGACCCAACTGTTCAGTCGAGGCTCTGAGGGAGAAGGAAACAGGCGGACTCAAGAGGAAAATCGAGGGCCTGGACACAAGTAATCAACACATATTAGCTTGTAGTTGTTACATGTACCCATAATCCCATAAACAGTCAAGTATATTTACTTTACAGTTTATACATCTATACTACTTTGATATGCCCATAGTCAAATAAAGCTGGTCAATATTATGATTAAAAACTTGTTTTTTGTGGCTTTAGCTGCAAAAAAGGGAAAGTTCCTGCAAAAATTTTTGAGGCTGATTTTGAAATTAAATTTTTAGAACTTCCCCCTCAGACCAAACTTCCATCCAGCAGGTTGTGAATTCCAGCCTTGTGAACTGTTCCTCATGTGTTTGCGTGGTTAAACACACTGCTGTCATAAACCTAGAACACCCCTTGACTGAACGTACCAATTCAAAGGGAGTTGGCTGCAGGTTAAACTGCAGTTAGAAATTTAGAATATAGTGAAGTGGAACACAAACATGCACACACACACACACACACACACACACACGTGCAGACAGTTTAGTAGATTGTGGTAGGGTGTGTTTTACTGAAGGAGGACCTTGGTGTTACTGGGCGGTTCAAAGTTTTCCAGCTCCTCCTGTGGTTTGGAAAATATATGGGTTGACTGTACGCTATCCTCTAAGCTGCAGTGTATTACTGAGAGAATTTATGAATACTTCCAGTAGATGGAAACTTCAGTGGTTAGCAGATTGTTCATTATAGGTCTGTTTTACTTGCACATGTAGTATATATACTGTGTTTGCCTGAATTTTTGCGAGGCGTATTTTATAACTTTCGTAACTACAGTCTTGATGTTATTTTCAGCTGTGATGATGAAGAAGAAGCTAATTTTCTGACGAGATGGGACCTGGTAAATCGGATGATCACCATCTTCACCCCCGCATGGCTCAGCTTTCCCGTGTTGCTCAGGATTATCCACTGGAATGGAGAGAAAAAAAAAGTCAAAACCAGTGAAGAGGGGCGGGTGTCTCGGATGTGCTTGACTTCAGGACATTTTAGGGATTGTAGCTGTTAGGTCATTTGAGAAATACACTTGAAGTATTCAAGATGCTGCTGTTCTCAGAATCCCATTGAATGATGTACAACACAGACTGTCTGGTCAGTAGTGTTGGCTCTGATCTTTCTTCATTTCAATGATGCCTAAGCTCTGGGAGCCTGTTGAAATCTGTCTATTTATGTGACTGTTGAGAACAACCAAACTAGCAAACCTGATAAATTTCATGTATATGTATTTTTTATGTTTTGTAGGTAAAACCAATAAATGGTGCATATGCAGATGTGGGAGTTTTCTGCTGCTTATGAATGAGACAAAATCTGAGGCTGTAAATTAAACTAATGTACAGTGAAATCACACACAGAATAGAGACTGCATTCATGTTATAAGTGTTCACACGGTCTACCTTTTCACTTGTTGAATATTTGTGGACAGAAATATAGTTGTGGTTTTGTTTACTTGTCTGACTGTGTGTGTTCATGTGGCATAAACCCTGTCTTCACAGCAGACAGGGTGACGCTAGGCTTGACAGAGTCAAGTCACAATGTGCCACTGGACATATTTTTGCCCCCCTGTCCCTTGTCTTCAGCGTTACTCTGATCCAACGCAGTCTGACATGGTGGAGGTCTGATGCTCTGGAGGGTGTTGCTGCTGCCCATTTTGGTTTTCTGTCAAACAGGATCAGATTAGAAGAAGAAGAAGACGACGGAGGTGGGGAGAGCATGAGCATATCAGCAATGAGATCCCTTAAGTTGTGTCTGATTTATTTTACATTTTTTACATTTACAAAGAAAACCAAACATATCTGTGGAAGTTTCAACGTCCACTTATTAAGCGCGACCACATTTTGGGTCTGAGCAGAGACGTTCATGGGTTTGAGGTCATCGTCCACCAAAAGTTCCGAAAGTGGATGTTCATTGTGTTTCACACCTATTTATAAATGTTCACAATACAGCACTGAAAAGGGGACACTGACTTTTCTGTGGCAGTGGTGGGTGAGTACAGTGTGTGTCAGTGTTGCATGACTGGGTCAGATGACACATTTGGCAAATAGCAGCACAGCAATGGAGAGATACAGTAGCAGCCTTATCAGCTCAGGCTCTTTTACAGGCTGTTGAATTGGCCACTGCTTGAACAAACACGCGGCCCACATGCTGTTACAGAATATGAGCACAGGGTTTGTGGTGGTGGTGGTGGAGGAGGGAACGTGAGTACTTGCTCATATGTCTGAATCAGTACGATATGCATGTGGATGGAACTTGATCAGGATGATGAAGACCTTGAGTGAATAATACGGCGTGGAGCCTTATGTAACGCAGAATTTAATCAAAAGATCCCAGTGTGCGCAGTTATTGTTGTGTGGGAGGGAAGATGAAGGTTGTCTCGTGTTTTTTAGGGACTACATTTTCTGGTCAAACATTCTTCTTTTCTCAGTGAAGACAAAACTTCTTTGCTTGCAATGTGGTGTAAGATGTTGTCCTTACACCTGACAAATATTTCACAAATGCAACAGTATTTTTTAGTGTCTCCCAAATCTCTGTAGGCTGAGCACTTGTATGTACTATTCTGGGGCAAGTTGGTCTCACTAGTCTGTTGCTGCTTTTGACTACTTGGGGACAAAAATTTGGCTACTTAAAATTTTGGCTAAACTATTGGCTATTACATTAACAATTAGAATTAATCAATGGTAGTCATTACAGCTGTTGGAATTAGTTTTAGCAAGGCCATGAAATAAAACTGCTCCACATGTAATGACAGACATTGTCTCATATAAATTTAGCGGATGTTAGTCAGGTTTCATTAAGATTATAAGAACTTTTACACCTATTATCAATAAGTGTCAAATGATTATTTCATTTTGATCCAGATCACTGGACATCCAAGCAGTACTTCTTTCTTTCTGCTGTGGAGGAGTGGAATGCCATGAAATATTTAAATCACATGTAAAGTCATAATGTAACATTCAAGTGCCCTAATAACTGTAAAATAACCGCCTGCACTCCCTTAAGCTTCCTCGATGCTCTCATCATGCCTAAAGGTTCACAGCATCAGCTTATCTCTCTTAGACAGCATCCATAGGAAAAAAAAACATCTTATGGCAGTAGCAATATTTAGAGCAAATAATGATCTTAATTTGTGTTGTTTCAGGCTGTATGAGTGGAGGTTACTGCGTTTGAGGCGCTTTGGCTTTTTGTTGGTGATGTGCAGTGGGAGGAGGGACGGGAGGAAGGAGAGACAGCGGCGGCGACGGCAGGCAGCGGTCAGGCGGGGTGGAGGAGGAGGAGGAGGAGGGACAGCAGCCGCGTCGCTCTCCCTGTGCTCTGGCTGGTGCTTGTGCTGCTGCTGCTGCTGCTGGTCGTGGTGGGGACTGGAAGAAGAAAGCGGCTGAGGAAGCGACGAACTCGTCTTAATCTGAAACGGTTTTTTTTATTTATTGTCACTTCCCCGACCCCACAATGTGTACTCCGTGTTGTATCTCGCAGGTGAGGAACAATACTCTGACTTAACTGCTGTTTTTTTGTGTCTTATTGTCCAACGGTTGAAGACGATACAATGAACCGATACAATAAAGCGTTATGCTAGGTCGACTGTTGTTTCAGTCTTGTTTACTCTTTCTGTCGACATCAGTGAGCCGCTCACCGACGACTAAATCGGGTCGGTGGCTTTTTTTGTGTACGTGTGTGTGTGTCGTGGTGTTTTGTCAGCCACCGTAATTCATCAACAATATGAAGGTATTATCACTCCCTCACTGAAGTGGCCGAATAACTTCACTGTAGCAGCGTTATAGCCGTTGGGAAAGACAAAGACAGACAAACGAGGCAACCAGCTAACACGTTCGACGTGGACTGACTGAGCACTCGGTACCTGCCATCAAAAGTAACGATTTGAATGTGTTTATGTTACGTGCGTTACGGAAACGCTGTGGCTTGTCGCGCTTTTGTCATCAGAATTTGGTGGTAAATGTGATTTTGTCGTGGTTTCTTTCCTCCTCGGTGATGTTAAGGCACCGTTGAACTCATTTTGACGCCAACCTCTCCAGTTTAAAAACGTTTTTACGTTGGGTTTTGTTTTTTTTTGTATGTGTGTGTGTGTGTGTGTTTTTTAAACATAGCCAGACAGCTTGTACTTTTACACAAACTGCATATCCTTTTTGTAGAAACGTCATGGTTTCATTTTCGTGTGAATGAATTGGTTAAGGACAATAAGTTGTATTTTACAGTTGCAGAAATACTTGTAACAGCTAGTAGTTTGAGCTGCTTTTTTTTGTCTCAGATGTTTTAGATCAGTTGTGAATTTGCATAATTATTTATAACAAGCCGCGTTATAAACTCATAGACGTATCATGGTTACTTTAACTGGTGAAACACTTGGTCAGTTAATCTGGTTTTCACTGATAATTAGCTGACAACAACAGTGACAGCAGATAAATCTTCTAAAACAAAGAGGTTGTTCGAGCAAAAGCTTGTGGCTTGCAAATATTTGCTGGTTTCCTTTGTTTTCTGTGATAGCAAATTGAATGTAATTCAAGAATTGAAAATTGTGATTGACATATTTCAAAGTTTAAAATAACCAACAATTGAATCAGTAGTCCAAATGAAATTGTTGGTGGTTAAATTGTTTGTGTTTCTGAATTATGTGGGGGCAATATGAAGCTACAGAATTACTTTGAGACAGACGGGCAGCTAGTGGATTATGTAAAGTTCGAGAGGGTTTTCTCCAATGCTGAGAGTCTTCTTTTTCAACTAGCAGATTGTTTCTGACCACAGGGTCACCACCGCTGAGCCGGGTTCTGTTCATGAATGTAATTACACAGACATCTCCCTCATCCAGGGAGAGCTCCCTTGTATTTCCTGTTCTTTTGAAAGACAGGGAATGATGGAAACGGGGAAGGATTAAGAGAAAATGAAGGCCAAACAATAAGATCAGTTTTGTGTTGCTGTGTTGGTGGTGTTTTAATCCCTGTCACAGACAGCCCATTTAGTTTTGTTGCTATCTCTGTTTGTGTGTATACTTCTAATTAACTTTCTTTTTTTCTTTTTTTCTTTTTTTTGCATGTGCATATATATGGCCCTCTTGAAGTTTGGAGTGGTCCAAATTGATGTGTGGTCTGCTAATTTCCTCTTTGGCTCAGAGGTGGAAATTAAGGGAGGGTGGGCGCTGTTTGGATTGGATTTGCAGAGGAGAAGGCACAGAGTGGAAGCAGCTCGCTCATTGTTCCTCAGTGGGAGCAGAGATGTATGCCATGTCATGATAGGATGGCGGTAGGCCTTAGCTCAATGTTGAGTTTTGTCCAAATCACCGCAAGCTTTGGCTGTGATTGTGGGACAGAACTGAAACCATGCAGGTGTCTGGAAGTGGCACAGCTATGGCCAGGGAAGCTTGGCAGGTTACATGAGTCAGAAGGGCCTGGAGGATACTAGACACTGCTGTTCACTAAGCTTTCTCCCTGATAAAGTGTCCTTGAGTAAGACATCAAGCACTGCACTTACGCCCTGGACTCTGTGTATCCAACGGGGAGTTTTTCACATTGCACAGCTCTCCTCTAGTTCACCGTGCTTTATTTCTCAAACATCTGTGGCATTCTTGCCTTCATCAAGATAGAGAATTGGGAATTGACATGTCAGTGGTGGTTTGAAGGCTTGTTGCTGAGGTCATGTTACGGACGGGCAGGTGATCCCCAGAACAGGTGTTGATGAACTGTAAAATCACTTGACTTGTAAAACTAAGTGGATATGGCCACCTGTAGCAGGTTCTTCCACAAATTCCTGATCCAGTCGCACAATTACAACAACTGGTCACCTGCGTCCATGTGAGACATCAGCTGTTTTCAGTGTCCGCTTAGGAATTTTGCTGTGGCCAGCAGCGGCAGGAGTTTGTTTTCCCACGGGGACATCACTGGCATTCTTCCACCTCTTTCTGTCTCTCTCTGAACAGTTCCTACGGCAGCAATAATACCTCCCTCAACCTCTCCATTTTGTTTATATGTGGAAGGGTTGAAGGTGCTGATGCAACCGTGTGAAATGCCAGCTGACTCTTTACACGGTGCCATTAGTATCAGTTGACTTACGGTAAGGCTGCGGCTGGTAATCGCGTGTTCCTGTATGCGAATCTGTGCAGCTGAAGCCTGACACAGGCAAACAGTAACACTTTGGGAAGTGAAACATGTCTCTTGGTAAACACAGCATGACGCGGGAGTAACCTGTTTATCTGATCTTCGTTGGTGCTTTGACTGTCTTCCTTTTTCTTGTTTGGTCTGTTTCCTCTGGTTATTTTTCTGACGGACTCCTTTGTGTGCATGGGATTGTTTCATTTCTGCCCTGTTTTTCAGCTTTTCACTATACCTCAGTTCTTCTTTGTCTCGGACTTAAGTTTCTCTGTTGGTTGTAGCTAAGGGCTGTATTTGCCAAGAGAGAAGCAAAGACCTCCCTTTGTGTATAGAAAACAGAGCAATGATACATTTTTGCTGTGTGTATGCAGCTGCCTAGCTATATGGACAATAGTGGAGCTGTCAGTCACAATGTAAGGGGAAATGGAGTAGGTCTTCAGCTTAACCGAAGTTGTGCTTGAGAAAGATTCTGTCTGTATCGTATTGTTTTAAAGTTTTTTTGTTTTTTTATACTCTGCCAGTTTCGTCTTGCTCCGTTGAACTCTCAGCATTGTTGTAATTTGAGATAAGAGGGTGTGTCTGTATTTTCATCTGAGTTGTTGTCGGTCTGTCATGATTCATTGTGGTCAGCCCTATCCAGTTGCCTCTATCATTAAGCTGTAACTAAGAGGGAGTTCCTGCAGTTGAAAAGCAGCTACATTTGGAAAACAGAAAGTACCAAAGTAAAGAAGGAATAAGTGGGAATAAAGGGAAAAATATGAATATCAAATGTGATGAATGAATGAACAACCACGCTGATGTGCAAATCAACCTCGGGTTTATACTCCCACTGATTCAACCATCAAAATTGTCATGGCTTATATTTTCAGTCAGGTTGTTTAGACAGTGCACATCTCAGTCGTGAGTCACGTCCGTCTGAGCTGCCATGTCTTTCCACATAAAAAGCAAACATGAAAGTCATCATCTCGTATCGGATGATTTCCCTCTGTTCTAATCTGGAGAGGGGAAATCTGTGTCAGCCACAGCTGGAGCAGACCAGTTCTGTAGCCTGGTGCCACATTTCACTCAGAAATTTGTACTTGTTTTGGAAATTGTTGTTTTAAAATGCTTATGTTTTTGTATGTAGACTAATGCATCGAAATATATGATCAGATTGATTAAACTTACAGTCATTTTCATAATTTATTAATTGTTTTGTCTGTAAAATGCCTAAAATTATGAAAAATGCTCCCCAGAGCCCCAACTTCAAACAGCC
Organism: Scatophagus argus; assembly: GCF_020382885.2. Classification (NCBI taxonomy): domain Eukaryota; kingdom Metazoa; phylum Chordata; class Actinopteri; family Scatophagidae; genus Scatophagus; species Scatophagus argus. The sequence goes on along the minus strand of NC_058496.1, from coordinate 7,135,848 downwards.
CAAGACTAAAAAAAAAAAAGGAAATCCTTACATTTAAGAACTGATTATCTGCAGTTATTTCTCTTTTGATCAGCTGGGGCAACAGAAGGAGGTGGTGAAACTGATTTGTTTGTGACTTGTGTAAACTGCCATCTCTCTTCATCTCTTCCATATGCATGTGGGGTGAAACAGCTTCAGGCTTTCTGAATGCCATACCTCAGTTGTTTTGGGTTTTTTATTTAATCCAAATTTCATCACATTTCCTCACTTCTCAACCTGTAGAAACTTGACTGGTTAGGAGGAGAAAGCCCTTAACTGGCTCTCTATTCACCTACTCCCCGTTGAATCTCCTTTGCTGTGCTTACTGCAACATAGTGAGTGACCTATTTTTGCGATTGGTCTGTTTGTATTGCGTCAGCAGTTTTGTTTGCGTGATGATGTGCTCCGGAGTTTACCCTTGAGTGTTTGATTCAGGCTGTGCTTGCCACTTCCTGTTTCTTATTTAATACTGCAGTTCCTTTCATCATTGGAGGGTTGAGGATAATAAGGCAGTAGAGAATGGAGGAGGGGGGAAAACATGATAATTATCATCAGTGCTCTGTTAAACAGCTCCCAGTCTAATCACAGATGTGGTCTTAGGGTTGTCTGCTTTGTACAACTATCGCATTTGTTGATTAAGCATCCAGCTGTAAGTCCCCGTTGATCAGTCCAAGGTTGTACAGAACCCACATGCCATTATTCTGAATGGCATGTGGGTTCATTTCCTGAGGGATTTCTCACTGCTGGGTCCTGTCCATCCTCTCTACATAAAGGTGGTTCCTGTGTGCTTTGAGCAATATCGTCTTTCTTCTGACCCCTAGAATAGCCGGAACGTAGCCAAGCATTAGGGTGTGATTGATTTAGGGTAAAGGGCAGCTGACCGTGACAAAGAAAGGGTGAAGACAACAAGAAAGAGAGAGAGACAATAAGCTTCCCAAGTAGCAGGAGAGAATGGAGGAAATGAGATGAAAGGAGTGAAACAGAGCTTCAGGCTGAGTGAGAATAAGACAGCCCCTTGTCTCTCGAGAGACTCAGTCACAGCTTTAGCCGAAGGTTGTGGGAATCTTGGCGTACTTTATGTTTGATGAAGCTGGGACAGGGTATGCCCAGCAAGGTGCTAAAGGTCCATATTTTCTGTTGCATGAGATGATGATCTGTGGAACGGCTGGCTAGAGCAATGTGACGAGCTAGCAGGGGGGGTTGCTGGTGATATTGAAGTAGGGGTGTACACGAGACATGCTGACCACCTGTCGACATGCTGGTGGGGCAGGCGGGCAGTGGAGGAGGGGGGTGGCCGGCCCATGAAGTGGGTAGGTTCAACGTTGGTTACTATGGATACTCTTTTTGTATCTGTGCATAGCGGAATTCCCCGAGACATTCTTCCCCTCTCCTGGACCCCCCACTCCTGCCATCGGCTCTGCTGAAGTTTGCTGTTGGCCCCCTCATTGCGTGAAATCCGCTGGTGAAACACCCCCTAACTAATGAAATCTAAATAGCCTCAAGACCTAAATAATCCTGTTTTTTTTTCCTACTTACTTTCAGTCTGTTGTGGTTAATTAATTGCCCATTGAGAAAGACATGTGGGTGCAGCAGAGACAAAGGAAACAGCTTATCCTGTTAAGCTGTGTTTTGTTAAATGGCGAGCAGGGATCACATGTATGTAACTCGGTTTAGATTCAAGGTTAGAGGTCTGTGTATGCATATAAAAGCAAAAATATGCACATGCTGCCTTGAAGACAGAATCTCTTCATGTGGACTCTTCTGTTGTACCTCAGATATGGTAAATTGTGGGCCCGTGTATAAGCTTGATGCCCACTTCCACAAACCATGAATGGATATTAACACAACCCTCTTGAATCCTAATTGGGAAGATGGCAGCTCATACAAAGAATGAGATTATTTTAATTTGCTCCCCACAGCTTAACTAAAAAATCTAAACCCACCTTCCGTGGGTGTGTGCATTCACACATGCATGAATCTTGAATCAAACAAAGGGTAATGTTTTTCTCAGCTCTGAGAGAGGACTGGGAGGAAACATTTTTCGAGGTTGGTTTCATATGAGAGTGTTTTTAGAGAAGTGTCAAGCCGACAACACACAGCTTACCATTTTAGAAACCCTTCCTCACCTCAAAAAACAATTAAGTGGGCCATCGAGATGAGAGTACCAGGGAAACCTCCGGACAGCAGGGAGGCCGGGCCATGTGGGCAGAGAAGCAGCTTGATCCTCCGGACCATGTGCCTGCATGGATCCACGAGTCTGCAGCATACCACACATTACTAGCATCTGGAGCGGAACGCAACACATCAGGCAATGTTGCACACTGGCTTTACTAGATCAGTACGCCCTGGCCGGATTACAAACCCCTGCTTAGGCCACGCTCACAGACAAGGGCTGAGATTCCTCATATGACTAAATGCCAAATTGAATTAATTTTGCAAGGATGCATTAACAGATCCAGGGAGAACGAATGTGTTCATCACTAGAGGATCATTGCTGGAATCCCACGTCGTCCGGACACATTTGAGCTGTACCCTGGTGGCCTTAACTCTGACAATGTAATTACAACACTTCCAGTTTTAGTGCAGCTGTATTTATGTATCCTTTGCTGTCTTTACTGTCGCTTGTTTAATTAAGCTAAAAATGTCAAATGTAAAAAATATGAGCTACAAGGTGCATACAGGAACTACACAGTTCCACAGTTATGCAGGCATATATTGGTATACATTGATATAATATACACATTTTAAAAGACTGCATCTAGCATATATATATATATAGTGCTTCATTTGTCAGACTGACCATTCAAAGTTGCTTTGCAACACAAGCCAGCATTCACACATACGTCATACACTGACAGCAGATGCTACCAAGGTGCAAGGTGCTACATGCTCGGTGACCGTTTACACACTCTCTCACATCAACGACTATGCCTTCGAGGGCAATTCGAGGTTTTATGTGTTGCCTAAGGACACTTCAACAGGCGGTCTGCAGGGATCGGGAATCAAACCGCTGACCTCCTCACAAGTGGACAACCCGTCTGCCTCCCTGACAAATCAGACCGTATGTGGTAAACACTAGTTGGTGCTCCCTTTTGTTACAGGAAGAGTTAGCTGTGGCCTTAAGTCACACTTCTGCCCAAGGACCTGACGCCCACCAGCTGCAGTTGTTGATAAGTAATCACACATTCACCCATAACTTCCTGCCTCTCACCTAAAGTCATAATAATAGTATTTAGACACAGGCTTTCCTTGTAGCTCAAACGGACTCAATGGTCCGCCATCCAACAGTGTACCACACCTCGAGTGTAGACCACATCAGAGGAAGTTCACCTCTCACCACAGCAGTGTGTGTTCTGGAGGCTGAGGGTTGGGAGGCTTACATAAGCAGGGTGGGGTGACTACAGAAAGACATACTGTATAATTGTGGAGCCATTCCTAAATAGAACACAGGGCTTGTCCTTATGATACTGTCCTCCTGTATGAGGGCTTGTCAGAGGAAACAGAGTAGGCTTCTGTGACTTCTGAGTGTGTGTGTGTGTGTGTGTGTGTGTCTTCAGACAAGACTTCACTGTCTACATTGATCAAGGGTTGACACAGTGAAGGAAGGGGAGGGATTTGTCTGTCGTCATAGAAACCATCAGCGAACAAAGTGATAGTCGGGTGTCTTCTGTTGCAAGTTTTAACCTGTCTAGTAAGTTGTCATAATTTTGTCCTCGGGGTCAGACCCGCAGCAAGTTAGTAACTGCTGCAGGCTTGGGAAAGTTGAATCTCTGGAAAGTTTTAAATGTTCCAGAAGGCAACAGACCCTGTCACACATGACATTTTTCCACGTCTGCAAATTTTGAACAATCTTTAAATAAAGCCTTTGATGTTCTCTAAGTGCTTCACCCCTTTTACCATAATGTGTCGTGCAATTATAGGGCGATATGTGAGCCACTAACCTTGTATTAAAAGAAGAAGTGTTTTTTTTTCTTTTACTAAGAGGACACACCTTAAGACACTACGGCAAAAAGTATGTCATTTCTTTAGTGTTGACTTCTAAACTGCAGTGTTTTACATCTCTGTTTCTGTCCATATTATGTCCATCCAAAAAGAGCAGATACGTCCTGCCTTTTCCTCATAAATATTTTTGGTGCAGTTTTGTGGAGTTTGTGGTTCTAAATTGAATTGTCTGAGGACAGAGGGGGGATGATTTTAAGATTATCATTGCCACACTGATTATACAGCCCCTAAGGTGACTTGACTTGTCTCCTGAAGGACTATTAAGCATTATGTTCTTCTGTGTAACCTTCAATAATTTAGTATTTTTTGCTCCCAGAATCTTATTTTTATTTTTTTTTAATAATTTTTTTTCTAATATACTATATAATGTTATTGATGTAAACCTTTTGTTCTGACAGAAACACCTTTTGGTCTTGTAGTAATTTGTTGGTCTTGCGGGGTTTTTGTTAGCTTTGTTTCATCTCCAACCAGGAAGATCAAAGTGGAGTATCTGTAGCTAACAATTCACACTTATCCCTGGCCCTTCTGCTTCCATCTGCCTCTTAAATACATTATGACTGCATCAGATGGTTTATAATGGTGTGGAAAATGGTGAAAGTGACGGTAATGTTTTCCCCATCTCTTCCTCTTTCCTCCGTTGTTCTCTTTGTGCAGCTGGCCTGCTGCTGCGGCTCGGCAGCCTGTTCGTGCTGCTGTAACTGCTGCCCCAAGATCAAACAGTCCACGGGGACCCGAGTCATGTACGCCCTCTACTTCCTGCTGGTCACCATCATCTGTGTCATCATGATGTCCCCCACTGTGGAGCAGGAACTGAGAGACCACGTAAGTAATATAACCCTCTCACTACTCCGTGTGCTCACACACACACACACACACACATATATATATATAAACACCTTTCTAAACTGTGTGAATTACATGTATATTTGGATAAATACTTGAAGACATTGAAAGTGTTAATTTTAAGAAGTTAGGGAGGAATAAACAGAACAGAGAAAGCTCTCATCTGTGCTCCAAAACGCCTTCAGTTTAAATGGAGAGTGAGTGGAGTGGTTTTGAAACTCTCAGTCCTGAAAGCCTTTAATAGGTAAGTGCCTCCATAATACAGTGAAGATACCTTGGTCATAAGTTAAAGGTGAAATTGATTCGGTTTAACTCAGATTAGAGGTCATGATTTCCTATATGTGCACATGTGTAGGTGTCACCATTTGGTCAAAGTCTCGGCCAGAGCTGTCGACAGAAGGGAAATATAAGTCAGCTAGCTGTCAGTTAGTTGCTTTTTGTTATTAATATTATCCTCTTATCAAGAACATTTTAAACATATCAGATTTTCACAGCTGAAATCAGGCTTGTCAATAATACAGGAGGAGGGAAACATTTTTTTAAATTTCTGTTCAGATGAGTTAATCCAGGTGTCAGAGCTGAGCCGTGGCTCAGCTGAAGTCCGATGTGCCCTTACAAAGTGTGCTCATTTCTACTCCTCCTTGAGGAGTTGCAGGCATTCAGATCATGCCCTCCACCATTTCACCAAATTCTGCTTGTTTTTTTTTTTAAGTTTTTACATTCCTGGCACAAACTGCAGCATAGGTGGGCAGGACACACTGATTCTTGATGAATGTTTATGTGTTTCTGTATAGTAGCCCAAGAGAATTTGTGCTCTCTTTGGCTTTGAGGAGTGGGATTGCCTTGCACCTCAGCTCTTACATCTACTTAAATATCTGCTGCTTTCTGATTGTTAGAAGTCGTAGTAAACTAACCAAGCTGGCAATAACCCAAGTACTGAGACGTGTTAAATCGCTAACATTGAGACAAAAGAGTGTAACAGGTTTGGTGATAGAAAAAGATACAAGGAAAGAGAGAGTATTTGTTATATGTTATACACACTTAAATACACTCTTCACAGATATGTTTTGAAAACTGGGTGTTCACTTGTCAGATTAGCCAACTTTATGTCTCCGTTCCTCTGAACAGAAGAGAATTTCAGACAAGATACTAGTATTGCCATGTCAGTGCTAACAGACAAAATGAAATCATTCATAACATTGCTACTGGCAGAGCAGACATTATTCTGCTTTGCCTGGCGATCCCTTGGAGGCAGGAGTTCAGGCTGGTAGCTTTTTGTTTTTAACTGCCCGCCTTGATGAAGGAAGAAGATGCACAGGAGGCCTGCTTGCTCTCGCTTTTGATCTTTACATGCAGTATTATTTTCAGACTGTGGTTGTTTCTGAGACATTCCAACTCGACTGGAAGTCTTCTGTGGGTACTGTGGTTTTCTGCGGTGTAGTTATTCTGGCCATATGAGTGAGACACACTGTAGCCACAGTCCAGCACAAGGTGTGAGAGATGATAATACATTGTTTTCTCATCCTTTTTGTCTGTGTCGATACTGATAGTCGAATATCTTGAAAACTGATGCTCCCGTGTCAATGTGCAGTGTGTAGTAGTGTACACTAGATAAGAAGACAGAGTGAACAGGTAGTAAAGATTATCTGACTCTGTTACTATGGTTGTGACTTCAGGCTTCCTCAACTCAGAGCACTGTTTGAAGGCAGTGATATTTTCCCCAAAATCTTCCTGTCCTGTTTTGTCTTCTCTTTTTCTCTGCCAGTGTCCACTGTACAGTATTAAAACGACCCCCCCGCCGTGGGAGGAGAACCCTGTAAAAGGCCCGTCCATACACAAAATGGCCTCTGATAGCCCCAAGCAAAGCCTGCCGAATTACACCCACATATATACACATATACTCCAACACTGTCAGTCACACACTGAGCTCTGTGGGAAGTCCCAGCTAAGAGAGCAGCCATTGTGTGTATGAGAGTGCTGGTCTTTTTTCAAGAGATTTACAGCTGTCTGAAACAGCCGGCCCCTTTTCCTCTTAATCACTGCACCATGGACATGCTAATATGGTCCTCAACATGAGACAAAAGCTCCAAAATGGGCTTTTTCCTCTATGTTGTGATCTGGCTCTGAACTGAGCTTCACACTGAGGTGATGACAACTCAATCCACTGGCATCCCACCCATGTGTACAACTTCAGGACACAGGATGAAGATAATCTGCCAAGACAAAACATTTATTATCTGAAAGTGAAGATCTCTCTCAGAAAAGGAGTTCTGTTTGAAAAGCGCTTACATTTGACTTTGCTTCACATCTGTAGTATTGAGGGCATCAGAGAAGGGAACAGATATTTGAGCCTCCTTCCTGTATTTGTCATTTCAAAGACCGTCTCCTCTGTTGGCACTGAGCCATTAAATCACTTCCACTTTCCTGCTGAAGGTCTGCAGTAAAGTCCTTATCTACTTAAAAGACTTGCTCTCCTTTTCTTGTTAATGCAGTTCACTGTATGTTGAAAGAAATTTTTTTGAATTTGCTTTAAGACAGATCTGCCAGTCTTTCTCTCTCGCTCGTGCTCTCTTTGCTTTTTTCCTCTTCCCAGTCCCTCTGACTTGCTGACAAAAGGCGGTTAATTTATTCATCTGTGTCTTTTGTGTGAGTACACTGACAGTTGGTTGTAAGGCCCCTCTAACAGCCTGTAGAGAACGAGGGATGAAAGAGGGCTTCATGGAGAGAAAGAGGGCTTGTTGTTGCTGCCTGTTCTCTCTTTCTTCTTCTTTAGAGGCGTGACGCTCAGAATAGATTCTATTGGATCCTTTTCTCTGAGGCCGCTTACTAGACAAACACGAGCAGAGGTGTTGTTGTTTTTTGTCGTTGTTGTTGTTTTCAGCACCATAATGATCTAACTCAGGCATTTTGGGTTTGTGATTTTCTCATTCAGATCCCCTTCTACAGTGAGCTTTGTCAGAAGATGAATGCGGGGGAGAACTGCAAAACTCTGGTTGGCTACTCTGCTGTTTACAAAATGTGCTTTGGTATGTCCTGCTTCTTCCTTATCTTCTGCCTCTTCACCATACGAGTCAACAACAGCACAGGCTGGAGGGCGGCCGTACATAACGGGTAAGCCAGCCTTGTTCTTCTTCATGTTCTCCGTTTGCCCTGTCAGTAAATAAACACTTTACATTCATCTATAATATCAAGTGGCTTTGTCTTTCCACATAGTCTGTATTTCCTGCATTACACAGTCAAAATTGTGACTAAGTCACGCTGAGGCTGTTCTGTCTGAGAAGTCTTTGTTTTATTCATTGGTTTTACAGTTTTTGTAAGACCTTTAACGTTATCTTTGCTTTGAATGTCAGGTTCTGGCTGCTGAAGTTTCTTGCGCTGGTGGCTTGCTGCGCTGGAGGCTTCTTTGTCCCAGAACAGGAAACCTTTCTGGAAGGTAAAGAGAGGATACTCAACAGCAGATCTGCAGCGCTTGATTTTATTTATTTATTTTTTTTCAGCTGGCATTTGTGATATATTTTGCTAGATATTTTTCCGAAATATAAGTACTGTAGACAAGGCAAGAAATAAGAAAAGGTTTATCAAATCTGGCAGTTCACAGTAACACATCATCCTGAGTTGCCTGTTGGTCTGATCTCACTTCTCCTGGTCTATAGATAACAAACACATACATCACTGGGACAAGCAGATACAGTGCTTTTTTTGTTACACAAAAACATAAAACTTAATATTTGGTGCATATGTTTAAGAATTTCACATAGACAGCATTTCACAAAGATCAGTTGGAAGAAACAGTGTAAACTTTGTTGTTTTTAAAAGGGAGTTTGGGTTACTTTTCCCACAGGCAACAAGTAGTAACCTGTACACTGTAGGTTACCGTTTTGTGTATTTGTACCATCAATAAAGTGTTGTCTTCTTTTATATTATTATATATTTATCTATTTTATAATTGGTGAAATCAGTTGAAATGGTGTGTTCAAACAGCTGCTAAATGCTGGCACTTTCTACAGGGACGAAGCTACTTAATGGATGAACGTTTTCCTTTTCTGTCCCTCCGTTCAATACCACAGTGTGGCGCTACGTAGGAGCCGTTTGCGGGTTCATTTTCCTGCTGATCCAGCTCATGCTGTTGGTGGAGTTTGCACACAGATGGAACACAAACTGGTGAGAGCAACATGTCTTCTCTGCTTCTGTCTCTCTTTTGGCTTTGTAACTTGGTGTCCGGCTTCCCTTACGTAAGCACGGACACTCGGCAAATAGGAACAGTGCAGTGCTTTTTATTTGTTCTTGAGAAACTCAGAGGGTGGGACATATTCTTCTGTGGGGATGTTATTTGGATGAAAAAAGTCTTGAAAGAGGGAGTCATGTAGCTTTGTGTTTTTGCTGGTGGAGGGGAGGCTTTTGGCAGCAGGCCGGGCCTTGGCAGATTCACAGGATGCATATGGCTTAAGAGTGTGCACTCAGTTTTCCCTTCCTGTCCCGCACAGAAACAGGCCTACCGCAGCAGATTCTTTGAAAAACCTTTAATGGTTTGGTAACCGAAGCAGTAAATTTTTAACATTTCAGTACGTATTGGTATGCGCACTTGGATCCAATTATTTCGTTTTTTAGTGAATTCTTAAATTTCCAGACCAAATAAAAATGAAGTGAAAGCACTTAAGCAGCCATCAAGCTATCATCTCGTCTCACGCAGGAATAACTCACAGAGTAAAATTTTCTCTTTCTCTGAATTTATTTTTTAGGCCAGTCCTTCCCGTGTCAGTTTTCTTTGCCTTTCCCCCCTAGTTCACTTGGATCTTTTTTTTCCACATTTACTTTGCTTTACCCTTTTTAATGTTATGTTTTCCCTTTTTGCTGTCCGTTTTCTCTCCCTGCCACTTATCTTTCTATCTGCAGGAGTTCAGGAGTAAAGTACAATCGTCTCTGGTACGCAGCTTTGGCCTTCGTGACTCTGATGCTGTTCACTGTTGCGGTGGGAGCCGTAGTCTTTATGGCCATATACTACACCGACCCTGAGGCTTGTTTACTTAACAAGATCTTCCTGGGCATCAATGGCAGCCTGTGCCTCATGGTCTCCCTGTTGGCCATCTCCCCATGCATACAGAAACGTGAGGCCCTGTACTCAACAACAACAAACACATTATCTCGTTTGACTGTGTAATGCAAATGAAAATACAAGCAGTTGCATTTAGGTGGTGTTTATAGAAAGCTGCTTGAATTATAGCAAAGAGAAATTCGCAAATAGCGACACATTTGTGACACATCAGTTATAGTATGTCGATAGAAAGTAGCAATAAGCGGGAGTGTTGGTTATGATACTTGCAGTATTTTATAAACACATTTGCACCAACTCAGGAATCTATTTCAGTATCGCTAGTTAAGATAATATTCACCTTTGTGTCCCTGCAGTGCAGCCCACATCAGGCCTTCTGCAGCCTGGAGTCATCAGTGTGTACGTCATGTACCTGACCTTCTCAGCCTTCACCAGCAAGCCAAAAGAAAGTGAGTATGAGCCGACATCCACCTCGACCTGGTGGTCACAGTTGCTGCGGGATATCAGCTTGGATCAACGGGTGTCATTTGTGTTGAATCATGGGTTTGGCTTATTACAGTATTGCAACAGCACACAGTTTCCTTAGTAGTAAAAGCAGAACAAATATTTGTTTACCGAGACAGAAATACTGACCATAAAATGTGCAACAAAAGTGCACATTTGATATTTCAAGGGGTTTGCTTTTAAATAGAAAAAGGAGCACATCTTTAGTTGTTTAAAGTGGCCTGTGTTGTTATGATATATAGATAGATAGATATATCTATCTATATATCTATCTATATCTATATCTATCTTAAAGTGGCCTGTGTTGTTATGGTGTTTTAAGATTTTCATTTTTTTGAAGGGATTACAAAAAGTCTTATGCGCATACCATGACGCAGTGAGTTGTAATAATAAATACTGGTTGTAAGCCAACTGCCTGAAATAAACCAACAATAACTGAGACACTAAAACAGACACTTTAAGAAAAGAGGAACACCTCTTGCTTAGAAGCCAGAAATATCATTATTCTACTTCCTTTATTCACGCATGAACTGATTTATACTCTATCAATACATTGTGATAATGTGCGCAAAGTGATCTATTGTTTTACAGGGCTTGGTTTCCTTTGTGGTTAAAGTAGAGTTACATGCATATTTCCTCCTGTCTCAGTTGATGTTGTTGCTTGGAGTGAAAGATGAGGCATTCTGCACATCTCCTCTGTGAAACGTTGTTTTATTACACTCAACAGTACGAAACACAAACTTAAACACAATATAACAAGGCCTTTTGAGGATAAGGTATTAAGAGCTCCACTATAAAAACATAAGAGAAAGTTGTGATTTTTAAAACATATTACTCTGCAGATACTGAGGCACATGTTGATTTCTACTGTGCTCCTTGTTCCGCAGTAGTCGTCAAGATAATACTCTATGCTGAGATGCCATTCTAAAGATAATCTTATCATAAATATTTAATATCAGCACGTGTCTACTTAATAGTACACACACAAGTATGCTAGGTACTGTTATTTGTTATTTAGCCTGCTTTTATACATCACTGTATGTCGTACTGTCTCCCTGTTTTCCCTTCCCCTTCTTCTCTGTGCCAAAATACACAAACGCTCGTTGCATCTTTCACAAACTCCCCGCTCCTTTCAATACTTCGTCCCTTCATCGCCTCATGCGTCTCTGTCTGCACATTGTTTCTGTTTAGTGGTGGAGAGGGATGGTGTGAACACAACCGTGTGTGTGTTTCCCTTCAACTCTGGGACGGAGGGCGACAAGAAGATTGTCACCGCAGGGGGAACAGTTATCTTGTTTGGCTGTGTCCTTTACTCTTGGTGAGACACATACACATCTCTTGCTTCACCCTTTCCTGATTTCAGTGTCTGCGCACTTACAAACCAAGTTTTCCTGTAATATTATATTACATATAATACACACATAATATTATACCTCTTTTTTGTATTATATCATTAAATTTACAGAGTTAAGAGATTATCCAAACCTACAATCCAAAGCCATTAACAGCAGCAGTGTTAGAGACTGTAGCGACAGAGACAATTTTTGTTTTGATTGGCTGTGACTCCAGAGAGGCTGTGCGTGATTGGCTGTGGCTAAACCAAGGATGTGAGATATAAGAATCATGGCTTTTTGCGCTTGTTCACATGTGTTTCCCATCAAGTGGGTGCATCATGTCTCTTGCGGTCATTTCCTGGAGAAGAGTCTGTAGCAATATGAAACTGCTAATTACTGGAAAAATACAGAGCGACAGGATTACAACCTTTCTTTCCCACCATCTGTCTTAATATTTCATTCTCTATTTCCCCTCCCCCACCCCACCCCTCCGTCTAGCTTGACGTCCACCACCAGGCGAAGTTCTGCGGCGCTCAGAGTGTGTAGAAACAGTGAGCCAGAGACTGAGGTAAATGCACAAATATGTGTGTGTGTAAATGAAATGGTCAAATAGTTTAACAGGGCTTGAATACACCCTCTGACCAGATGGCTTTATCAAAACACAATGATTAGGCCCAAGACACATAACGTGTGTGTCTATTCCAGTTAGGTGGTAACTTTCATGTTTTTCTTTATCATGCAGAGAGCTCGCTGCTGTTTCTGTTTTGGAGAGGACACAGGTAAGAAAAGTCAAGTCAAGTCAAGTCAAGTCAAGTTGGCCCACACTCTCATGTCCTTTTTTTCCTTGCCTCTCTCCTCCCCCTGCCTCTCCAGCCTGTTGGCGTGTAGGCATAAGTCCCCGGTCGTAGTGTTTGCACACAGAGGAGCTATGCTCATTACTATTCCTCAGACAGATTGAGGATGGTGAGAAAGTATTGGTCAGCAAACATAGATGATGTCACTGTTACTAGGAGGTTAGTATGACACAGTGAAGCAGCACCAGTGGGTGAGTGGTGTTGTGGGAAGGCTGACACTGCCCCCTGCTGGAAATAAATCACTGTTATCGTGTGCTGCAAAATACACCCATCACAAATTGTGTTTAGCACCAGTAGTACATTCTATTTATATACTACTTGAGAGTTGCATATAATTTGAACTAAACAGTCCAGAACAACACTGGACTCTTATATCTTTTCTCCTGACTCATATCACCTTAACTGCAATCAACATTTTAAACATTTTCTCTAATTAAAAAGAATAACTCGCCCACATCCATCCACATTTTACATCATTTAATGTGTGCTTTTCAGATGACTATGACGAGGAGAAGACGGGTTCAGGCCAGAACGTGGTGTATGATGAGAGAGACGGAACCATCTATAGCTACGCCTACTTCCATTTTGTCTTCTTCCTGGGATCCCTCTACGTCATGATGACCGTCACCAACTGGTTCCAGTAAGAATCAGAATTCCTTTATTTATCCCCAAAGGGAAATTCTTAGAAGTGTTAACTCAGTGTGATGCACTTTGTGGTTGTGGTACGACGTTCTTACATGCGTGCATCCAGTTAATGTGGATGATTGGACTGATGTGATCATTTGTACAGTATAAGCCATAGGACTGTCCCTGCTATAGTTCTGATGCTGTATTTACCAAACATGCTATGAAAAAAAGCAAGTTTCAACAGGCCAACTTAGAAGAAACTCATAAAGGGGCATGTCAGTCCAAAGCATTTAACGCTAAAACTAAAAAGAAACATTTTTTGTATATACACTAGATACACAATGGATCAAATGACTATGTAAAAGGCTCGTAACTACTAGTGATGAAGCCACAGGAACTTATCACCCAACTTTGCAACATCTCTGTGGTGATCTACAACGTATTTCAGTCCATTCTTTGTTTTTGCAACCCACCAATTAGGTTAATTCACTGCTCTTTAGCTTTGTTTTTGGGCACAGCAGGCAACTGTTGCCCCGGTGCTGCCGGCCAAACATCAACAAAGCAGACTAACAAATGTTAGCAGCTAGCAGGTGTAGAGAGTCGAGGATTTGGCTGTTAATGAATCAAATGTTTCCCACTGGAGTTGGTGGTGAACAAAGCACATATTTGACTTGCAGTGACTTATGCTGCTTCATATCAGCTGTATCATATCGGCATATCAGCTTTCTGTACAAGTTAGCTGTATCAACTTGAAAAGGTGACATGTCTTGAATTTTCCTCGGGATCAATAAAGTATCTATCCATCTATGTCGGTGTTCATTACATCTTGTCTTTGCTGCCCCCAAGAGGCAGTAAAGTTATTGCAGTTTGAGACTGTTGAGGCTGCAGGTTTTGACTGTTGTTACTTGGTTGATTACCTTTAAAATCAGCCCCTCTTTCTGTCTTTGTGTAGTTCCCTCACTGTGTGCTCCCTTTTGCAGTTATGATAACCATAAGATTGAGAAGCTGTTGGATGGGAGCTGGTCTGTGTTCTGGATCAAAATGGCCTCCTGTTGGGTCTGTCTCATCCTCTACATGTGGACCCTCATTGCTCCCATGGTCTGTCCGAAGCGCTTTGAGGCCTAGCACGCACATCACTGTCAGGCTACCCTGATTCTTGGGATGTGGCCAGACAGAAGCTCTTACGCTGAGCCAAGGGACCACCACAACCCCCCCACCCCCACCCCTCCTTACCTTGAAACACAACCCTACACTACTCTCAGCGTTCGAAATGGAGGATTATCTGTTGCCTTTTGTTCTATATGCTAGTGTGTCTTTTACTTTTGTTTTCCAATGTTAAGCTGTTAATACCCTGATGGTAATTGTGTTACCTTTTACTACCACTTATTTCTGGAGTTTTATGTTACTTACAGGTTTGTAATTACATGAAGAATCGTGGTTACATTGTGAAATTTGAAGTATCACACCCACATAGATTCCTTGATAATTTCAGATTTGAAAGCATACTTTTAAGTGTTTCCTGCATGTGTCAGTTTTTCTTGGATTATTGTTGTTAATCTCAACAAGTCATCTCAGTTCTTTACAGTTGGACCATAAAGTTGTAGCGAAGTTTGGGGACAAATTTATTTCAGGTTAGAGATATTACAGGAGAAATTGTATTTATTTAAGTATGTCTTAAGTAATCATTTCGTGAGTGAATGTGGTGTAAATTGAATTAGATTTGTCCCTAGCTTTGTTTAAAAACTCATCTCTCAGGCTGAAATGTAAGATGTGTATGTTTATGCTTTGTTATGTTGCGCCCTTTTGTAGACGTTTTCTATGCAACAGAACAAGCTCTTTCTTTTCGATGTTACAGACACTCAGTGTTGTGAAGTTTCCACTTGGATCACAAGCATATTGTTTCAGACTTTATTAATGCCAGTGCTCCCTTTGAGCCAGATCTTTTCTTGGGAAATTCCTTGTCATTTGTACAACATTTCCAGACACTGTCATTGTTGTGCAGGGCAGTGCTCTTCAAATCAACCTGCCTTACGTAACAGTGACGTTAGTGGAGTGCCGCCTCTCTGGAAGAGCTGCAGTGACACAGATGGGAAACTTTTGCCAAAGGTAGAAGACAACAGACTACTGTTTGGTCAGTTGGGAACATTAAGTGTTTGCATGCAGAGACACATAAATCAGCTGTTTTCTGTACAGTTATAAAGGCTTTTTGCCTCATCTTTGTTACTCGTCTTAGCTCATAATGGTGGTCAGAATAAGGTAGCATGAATGCTTTTATTAGTGAATTATTCAACACTGGATGTTGAATTTACTGCCGGATTAAAATTCACACAAAGACCTTCACCTGTTTGTTACTTATGTAACTACTTTCTTTTGTAAAAAAATACAACATATTGCACATTGTCAGCTGAAAGTCATTTGTTTCTCATTCATCATCAATAAATCAGTACGTTCTCCTTTTGTCTGAGTGTATTCCTAATATGTTTTATTATAAGTTATGTGTATGATTTGGTTAAAGTTCTGTGACCTGTGGAAGATTTCATTTGAATGATGCTTTATATACCTGCGAATTGTGTCTTACAGTTATGGGAAACATTGCTTCATTTTCACTATTGGTATGAATGTACAAATGGTGCTCAACAGCTTTGATACCAAGCTACAAAAAACATCTTAAATTTGACGATAAGACCCACTGTGAAGGCTGTGTACTACCATAACATATGAACATTTTTTGAACAAGTAGTATGTTTGAAATGCAGAGACGTGGGTGTCACTGAAGTTCACATTGTTCAAACTCTTTAATAAAACTTCCATTGAATGACATGTGCTGTCTTTATTTGCAGATTAAGTTTTCCTCCATAAGGACAAATGACATACAATAACCTCATGTTAAAAAAATGAGATAGCTTTGATTTTGTAAAATGCTTAGGATTTTATTGTTAAAACAGTATTGCATTCATAAATGTACTGGCTTCAGTTAAACTGAATTAAAGTATATAATGCCCAATGTTATGCTTCCCTAAGATCCTCTCACTCATCACCAAAACTGTCCATCATGTTACCTCTCACATACATTTTTCCAACTCTAACTCGCGTTCTCTACCTCTTTGTTCTCAGCAGTGAAGCTCTGCTCCTTTTATTCATGTATTCAACACGGCTACAAGTCGTTTCCCTGATGGATCGCTTCACTGTGTGTTCTGGTCACTGAGATCCTGGTAGTCAGCAGGGATGGTGTCTGCGAGGATGAGAAAGAAAAAGCAACTTATCAGCATACTTACAATCATGTAGCTGACTGGACTGCATTTAACTTACAGACACTCACCGTTGCAGCGGTACTTCAGATTGGACCAGATTATATTTTCCTGAGAGAAGCAGAACACGCCCAGCCTACCGCCTCTCATGCTGGTGTCAATTATCACCCCCGTGTCCGCCACCAGGTTAGAACCCTCAAAGAAGCGAGCCCTGGTTCACAAGTGACGTGAAACTAGTCAGTTCACACGGTGTGAGTGTGAAAGTCTCCATGAGTTGGTGTGTGTCTGTTTGTACCTGATGTATCCAATCTGTGGTCTGTGCTGGAGGAACCAGCGGTAGGAGACCTTGTCCTTCCAGCCGACGTTCCTGGGGTCCTTCCACAGGAGACGGACCTGCTCGGCGGTGTCTCCAGTGTGCCAAAGGGAGTTCCTCAGATACTCACCAGGACCGGTCTTGGACTTCACGACCTAGTGACAAAAAGCAACGTAGCAGAAGGCAAACCGGGAGTGACGACAGATGATGAAAGTGGGCACACATGCAAATCTAAATGCTCCTGATGATCAGGTAGGCACCTCGCACGGCATCTCGCTGACACTGCCGGGTGAGTGATGGGTTTTGGATAAAATACAGCCATTTACCTTGAGTTGTATTCCCGGCTCGGCAACAGCTCTGAAGGGCGCAGCCTGCCAGTATGTTTGTTCTGTCTGTTTCCACATCACCACGTAGAAGGAGGAGGAGTCCTGGTAGCCGAAGATGAAGCCAGCATAGTCATCATCGGTCACCGTGTTCACGTGGAACGTTCCCTCGAAGTCAACCCCACTGAACGCTGTGTAGCCTGCAGATGTCGACAGTGGAGAAGAAATACACAACATGAAGCGAAGAAGTCAGAAAATGTTCTGTTGTTAAAACAAACAAGACGGTAAGACAGTGTGAAGGTGTTGTCTGCTCACCTACAGCAAGGCCAGGGTCAGAATTCATGGTCTGAACTATCTCCATGCCCTGTGGGGACAAAAGATCCTCACTTTGTTTGTACTTTTACAGGATTTGTTGCTGAAGATCAACAAAACAATCACAGTTTTATCTTGTTTAAAGTTGAATTTTACTTTAGGTTTGATTTATACACAAAGACTGATTGAAACTGTAAGAGCTAAGATGATGGGAGTTAAACTTTGGCTACTGTGTACCTGATTGAGGACAACCCAGTTGGGGTCAATCTGAGAGTCCCCCTCTGGGTCCAGCACTACGGTCTGATAGGCTCTGAAGTCAGTCAGGGTGATCTCAGCGTTCTCTGGGCAGTGGTCAATCCTGTCTATGATGCTGTCTTTGTCAAAGTCTCCCTCACATGCATCTCCAACTTTGTTGTCTGAAATACAAGGACACCACTTAGGAACCACACGGCAGAAACACATACTTGTGCACCCCAGGGAACAAACACGAAACAATACTAACTGTCCGAGTCCTTTTGATCTGCGTTGGCAACTAGTCTACAGTTGTCATCATCATCCAGAATGCCATCGTTATCATCATCATCATCGCATTCATCTCCCTATTGAGATAAAACAGCACATTCGGATGAGTGTAAACGAGGAGCCGTTTCTTTGTCAAATTATGATGCGCTGAATTATTTAGGCAAAGCATGAAGAAGTAGATTAGTTTAAAACCATTCCATCTTTGTCAGTGTCCAGCTGAGAGGAGTTGATGACTGTAGGACAGTTGTCCTTTGTGTTCTGGTGGCCGTCACCGTCACTGACAAAGAGGAGGCAGGGCAGGTAAAGCAAAATGGCAAAACATTGTAAATCCTTTTTTGTACATTTATACCACAGATCGTGACAGTACCTGTCTATGTTGTCGTCACAGGTGTCTCCTACAAGGTCATCATCTGAGTCCGACTGCAGGCAGGGAAAACAAACTGTCGGGTTGGCGTTATGGCAGCAGATGTATCATGTTCAGGTTGTTGTTTGTTTGGTGTGTTACCTGGTTAGGGTTGACCGTATCAGGACAGCTGTCACAGGCATCTCCCACCCCATCGTTGTCTCTGTCTTTTTGATCTGGGTTGGGGACTCGCTGGCAGTTGTCAAGAATATTTTTCAAGCCTGAGAACAGGATAGACAGCTCAGCACTTTAACTTCTGTGTCATGCGTAAAAGCACAGACAAGAAATTTAAAAAAAAAAAAAAGCATTGACAGATCGCAGCCCACCGGCATAGCCGTTCAAATGCATCACCAGATGGCAGTGTTTGTTAAAGACGGAGGGGAAATAGTTTCCAGCGGCCTTCAATGCCTGGCAGACGTTTACCATGGAAAAATGCTTTTAGAGAAGAGACAGACATGACCAAGCCCTTAGCAATCCAGCCTTGGAGTTAAAGACATAACCAAGAGGTTGGTAATCTGCCAAAACCAATGGACATGGGTCACTAAACGGAGTCTAAGCATGCAACGTGCGTAAGCACATCACAGTAAACATGCGGGGAGAACACAAAGGCAAGAAGTTAAAACTGTGTTTCCAATGGAACATATGAGCCATTGCAACAAGGGTAATCAAGTGAAGTATGTGAGAACAGTTTGTGAAACAGAACTTATGGCTCCAGTTGGAACATTTAACATTTAACACTACTTTTCTAATGGGGTTTTAAAGGTTTGTTTTTAGTTATTTCCCTGAAAGCCAATGATCTAATTGGTGAAGGATGTGAATTGGAAACAGAGGTAAAAAAAAGACCAGGAGTATGTTATGAATAGATAAAGTGCTGCCAGTTGTGCCACTTTCCACCTAACAGGATTGTAAAGGTTGTATTCTTGTCTCAACAGTCTGGTCCAAAATAGTCTGGTTTGGATAATCCTCAAAGACACGTTGGTATTTTAATACAATTATCAGCCATCAAGTTTCACACTATGTTCCTTACTTTACTACCTCTAATTGACGCGATAAAAGCAGTAATGGTTCAGTCATTACACCTCTCACAGTAATGACCATTTGACCTTTCTAGCCACAATGACCATTTACAAAAATTGTGCTCTGTCCTTCAAATTACACCCAGTCATGCGTAGGAATCACAAAACTATGTGACTATAACAATAAATTGACCTTTAAATAATAACAAACACCCTTACCGTCCCCGTCCATATCATCATCGCATTCGTCTCCCAGCCCATCCTGATCGGTATCCCTCTGTGAGGGATTATCGACTGTTCTGCAGTTGTCACAGGCGTCACCATGGAGATCCTGATCACTGTTCCTTTGGTCCACATTAGGAACAAGCCAGCAATTGTCCTGGGGCAGACAAGTGAGGTTTTCTGTATAGTGGATGGGCTCAGTGATAGATAAATTACTCTTAACAGAAAGTTAGAGCCCACCAAAAAATCTGTGAGCGCGCATTGTGTGCTGGGCCTGTGGAACTACAAGGTACCTACATCAATGTTAATAATGCCATCACTGTCTGCATCATCATCACAGGCATCACCCATCCCGTCCCTGTCCGCATCCTCTTGACCAGAGTTCGGCACGAACACACAGTTATCCTGAAAACCACACAGCAAAACACACCCACAATTAATATTTAATGCTAGCGTGAATTAAACGCAAGAGAGGGTAGTGGGTGTACACATGAATACCTGGTTACAGTTGTTGTCTATGCACTTGAGCTTGCTGTCAGGATAGGCGTCGATATCTGTGTCCTTTCCACACATGTAGCCATTACCTGCCCAACCAACACCACACTAACACATATGCAAGAAAGAAAAGGCATAGCGTGACATGTTTTTGCAAATTTCCAAATGAGGGTGAGTGAGTGAGACGCACTTATGATCACAAGTGTTCATCAAGCTGAATGACGTCACATTCTTACCACACAGCTGATGCTGCCGTCTCTCTCCACGACACACTCGGCATTGATGTCACAGGGGTTAGGTTGGCCGTTGGGGCAAAGCCTGGTACCATGGCAGCCTCTCACCTGGTCACCTGTGAAGCCAGTTTTACACTCTCCACAGCGGAAGGAGCCCTGGTGAAGATGGTACAGGGTCACAAACAGGTCAGTGCATCCTGCTACCAGAGAGTGTGATGATAACCATACGGCAGCCCCAGTGGTCTTACTATAGTGTTGTAGCAGTGCGAGTTGGCAGTGCAACCTCCATTCTCAGGTGGGCCCAGACACTCATCTATATCCTCACACACCTGGGAAGAACAGAGGAAACTCAGTGCATAAAAAAAAGGATTCATTTCCTGTAAACAGGCAACAGATGAGTCAAACAGATTTCATGTCTTATATCCAAGTTATTGTTTTTGTTGTGGTACCTGTTTGTGTGACTTAGCATAAGATACTCCCACTCCAGTTATCTCTGGTCCGGTGTATCCCAGAGGGCATTGCCCGCAGCGAAAACCAGGAGCGGTGTTCACACACGGGACACCAGGGAAACACGGATTGAACTGGCACTAAAACACAAAAAATAGAAGAACAAATGCGAACAAATGTTACTTTCATCTGCTGGCTGCAGAGACAGAAGCACACTACGGAATATAGAATCCCTACTTCATCTACGTCATCACAGTGGATCCCATCTCCTGTAAATCCATCAGGACAGGGGGCACAATGAAAACCCCCCGACTGTGCAGGTATGCACATGTTCTGTCTGAAACAGGTCCCGGGTGGGCACTGAGTCAGAGGATGAGGCTGCAGGAGAACATTCCCAGGACTTGGAGCAGGACGTGAGTTGGTTGGACTGCCTCCAAGACCTGTGGGGACACATAAACAAATATGAGAGGCTCCATGTCGAAATGTCACTGTGTCAGTAGTGTTTAAACACAGTGTAAAGGAAAATCATAGTTTCATAGATCACAGCTTTTGCACTGCTTACCACAGGGCAGACATTCTGTGATGGTGTTCCTCAGAAAAGTCGTCTCCTTAATCTTAACCAGAAAAAAAACAGAGTGTACAACTGTTAGTCAGACTAAACTGTGCAGCTTGGGTAGCTGTGGTATCACTTTACATAGCAAACAGGGGTATTTTAACTAGAGAAAATCTGAATAAGATCGAGAAGCTTTGAAAAGCAATAAAATGTGTGTCTGCAGAGATCTGTTTCCTCACATGAAGGATTCTCTCAGTCTGTCTAACAAGACTGAACTATATAACGAGCATTTCATTGCCTCAGGCTCCCTGTTTGATGCCTTATCTTCCAACAAATCTTCCGCTTTAAATGATCATCTGAAACCATCCTCTTTTCATTTGAAACAAGAGCACTCCAAAATAAAAAAAAAAAAAAAAGCTCAGTTCCTCACAATCTGGATTCTCACTTTTCACAACAAATTGCCAAATTTATTTTCTTCTCATCCCGAAGAAAAAGGAAATTCCAAACAGTTGTGAATCAGCCCACATTCCTCCACTTTCGAAAGCAGGTAACTCTTCGAAACAGCCAGGGACATTTTCTGCAAACCAGAGCTCTATAAACTCTTTTCTTCAATTTTATCCATCAATATTAAATCCTAGCATCAAAAAAAGAATCATAAAGGGAGTAAAACAACATCATCAAATTATTGGACAGTTTATTATAGCTCTATGTTGAAATGCTGTGCTGTGGTGCTTTTATTGATGTTCCAAATCATTTTGAACAATTTCAGTCTTCCATCAGGAGCTACCCCTGTGGGACACACAAGACCAGATCAAAGACCAGCTGCTGTTACCTGCTGGAGGAGCAGCTCCTTCATCTCAGATAACATGCTCCTCAGCTCCAGCATGGTGGCCTGGTCGTGTACCGTCCTTCCTCCCTGGATACCTGGGAGGAATTTCACAAATTGGAAATAGAACATCAGATACACCACACATCCGCCAGATTTGATTTAAAATGACTGCATGTGCAGATCAGGTTCTCACCCAGCAGCTGCAGGGATTCACCCTGACCCATGCTACAGGCCTGCAGAGTGGCCACATTGTCTATGGTGTCCTCTATCACCAGCTTCAAGTCTGTCAGTTTATCCTGAAAGAGGAACAGAAGAAAATTTGATCAAATTTCCAGCACTCACAGACTGTCTTGTTATGTATTGTTCACAATGTAAGTTGTTGCACTGCAGTAGTCATATTATATTTGTGTCAAAATGTATAATTTACTCTCAACCCTAAACATCATTTTCACCTGTCGACCCGACTGCAGGGTCCTAAGTGCCACCTTGTTGGGACCCTGAGGGAGAGACCCAAATGCAGCTGGCAGATCATCCAAAGTGTGTGTCAGTCTGCAGTCTATATAGATGTTGAGGCGAGGTGGACCGTGCTGTAAGCCTCTGGCATGTAGTATGACATGGTGATCTTGACCATCTGCCAGGGAGGGATGGTTGAAACTGGTCGTGCCAAATCTGCCATCAGTCTTCTGGTAACGAAGGGTCACTAGAGGTGAAGAGAATGAAAGACAGAGAGGCAGCAGTTAAAACAGATAAGTGATAAAGCAGACTGATTAGGTTGTTGTCTCTGTTACTATGTGTGAGTACTTGAACTCACTCTTGCTCAGTTTGGCCTGCACGGTGAGCTCCAGGTACTTGCTGTTGTCTGTGGGGTTGATGACACTGAAGAGAGAGGTGGGGGCTTTGTTTTGGATCCTGAATGAAGAGAGGAGGAAAGCCTCATCTCGCCCTTTGTTCTTCAGGCTTCCTTGGAGCAAGTCTGGCAGGCAGTCTGGTGAGGCCAGTAGGTCATAGACTAACACAGGAGAGGACCGGTAAAAAGGTGCTTTATGTTGCTGTAGCATAATTCTGACAAAAAGTCCAGAGAAAAGGCATGGATTCACACGGGCAAATAGGAAAACATACAGAACAGTGGTCAGTCAACAGTGTGCAGGGAGATTTGGAGATCAGCAGCACACCAAGTGAAAGCACTTCATCTGGACTTTGTTTATGGTCAGTATTGCTGCAGTTTTTGTCTTGATGGCTGTGGCACACACTGTACTGTGGATTGCTGCTGCTGAGTCAGTGTGCCACGGTGCTTTATTGTGTGTGACAGTGCATCTGTATGTGCATGTGTGTGTGTGTAAGTGCACATTCATGTTCGCATCCTGCTGTGATTTATAGAGTGCCAGACTGGAGCTGCAGAAGAGAGTAGCAGTAAACTCTCTCCAGTGGAACGAACCCACTGCCTCACACCCACATGCACAGACACATTCACACATGTACACAATAACGCTTACACACAGCCCATTGGCTGAAGTCGAGAATACTACAAAGTAACAGGAAATTGTATGGAAACATTTGCGTGTAGATTCCAGTCAAAACAACGTTTTGCGCATGCACTTTTTCAGATGGCTGTTGGTGTGGTTTCACCATCTAAGACTGGCCTTGTTTAGATCAGGCTGTTACCACATTCAAGACATCAACAAGCTACCAAAAAAAAAAGCCAGCTTCAGGCCAACCAAACACCTTTGTTGTTTTGGGGCTCGCTGCAGATTAGAAGTTGTAGGACCAGTCAAAATGCATTGTTAGAAATTCATAAATGAAAAAGACAGCCTTTGAGGAAGACCTACTTGTAAAGAGCATGTATTAACATGTGCTGATGTGGAGAGTACTTACCAATGCCTTGAGCTGTGACAGTGAGCACCAGCTGTTGCAGCACCAGAGACAGAGCTGCTGCTCCGGCCCACACACCCTTCATCGGTGCTACAGGATGGGACACACCTCAGGACCAGCTGTGCTCCTCAAAAAAGAACCAAGTTTCCTCTTGTGGATCAATGAGGAGTATCACAGGTTAATCACCTAATTTAATGGTCCAAAAGAATGATGGACAAATCCAGATGTTGAAGCAAAATCTTAGCAGAGGTGAGATGGTCTTGTTGCCACAGCCACACCTTTTAAAGCAAAGGGGAGGGTCTCTGTCTCTCGGGTTGCGAAAGTGGCACAGAGTAGGGACTATTTTCAGTTTGAGGGAGTGTCCCCTGGCTACTTTAGTTTGTTAGAAAGTGGTAAGTTTGTCAGTACATTGCATATCTTTAGAAGTACTCATACAAGTACATGCTAGAAAATAAAAAAAATAAGGCATTACGCATAGTATTTTTATTCTAAAAAATGTATTTATGTATTTATGACCCAATTTTGATTGATACTTGAGCCTTTGCGTCTTGAGGATTTGTAATATAAAACCATAAAAATTACTCTAAATCCACCTGGATAAAGTCAGTCAACTCAAAAAAAAATGTCTGGGGTCTTAGGAGGAGGAAAACCTGATTCCAGCTGGTCACTGTTTATCACAAACATCATGAATCTGTTTCATCGACGTTGATTTCCTAGCTCATCTTCAGTTAGCCAGTTAAACTGTATAACTGTATGCCAGCTGTTTTCAATTCAATTCAACGTGTTCTCGATGCCTCTGCAAACCTTTTCTTAATTTCATTTGTTTGAGAATGTGGGAAAGGAAGGACAAAGAGGCCTGACTTGGGACCCTGGAAACATTTCACGATACACGTCTGGTACTCATCTCAAAGCTTTCTCTACTAACCTCAAGTAGATTTCAACATCTCAGCTGCTGGTGCAAGCCAACGAGAGACATTTACCATCCCTCGGTGCATTATCACCGTGCATCCGTCTGTGTCTGGCTGTCTGGTCTCTGACCAAACACCTGGCACCCTTCAATAGTCTGACTATCAGCCCCGGGACAGACATCATGCTACTGCTGCTGAAAACAAATAAAATGGAAATTACAGCTTGAAATGGAATGAAAATCACTTACTCAGTTCTTGCTATAGTAAGTCATTCTCAGTTTACATGGAAGCATACAGTTTATCTCTGTTCCTGTCAAGACAGGCCCCTTTACTGTTTGTTTAAAAATGTTTCAAACCAGCCAATAAAGACAAAATGAGAAACTCGGCAATATGAGTATTTGATCATTTTTGTTCTCATGTAGCCTTTAAACTACACTGACTGCACATCACCACGATAAAAAACCGCACAACTTGGTTAATGCAAATGAAATTGTAGAGTTTAAGTATGTAAGTATGCTTCTTTTAACAATAGATACGCATATTTGTAGTACTGACCAAGGATGCAGATAGGAAACAAGCTAAATAAATAAATAAAAACAATTAACACATTTGAATTGTGAGCTCATTCTTGACCTCTGAACAGCAGCTGGAACAGCAGTCTCACGACGAGGTCCATTGAGAATCCGTTCTGGAGTTTCCCATCAAATCACATCTCGGCAGACAACGAGGCCCTCATTGTTTACTGTTTTTTACTATATTTTTTCTTTGTCGGGATCACGTCAGCATTGCTTACCAATTTTATAACCCTTAAAGTGACGTAAAGCATCATCCCATTGATCCGAATGATGAACTGATCAATTTTTGCAATTGTTATTAAAATAATTATAGCTCCATTGTCATATTCAAAGCACTTGGCAGAGGACACCTGAACATGTTCCACGTGACAGACGTTCTTTCCTCACTCGTGCGGCGTCTGATATGACAGGTACCCCGTGACGTCACCGGCCGTTTTCCATGACTCAAAACATGGCGGCTGCCATGGAGCTGAGATGCTGGGGAGGAGACTGGGGTTTGCCTTCTGTCCACACCGAGTCTCTGATAGTTCTGGTAACGTTAGCGTCTGCTTGTAAAATAATAATCATAACAATGATAACGTACGTACATGGCTACACTATCCAGGCTTGCTTTGGAAGACGAGACGGTTCTTCTCGGTTTTCTCTGCTCTGTGTTTCTCTGGTTAGCTTCCATGCTAACTTAACCTGCCTACTGCAGTTTGCTCGTTAGCCGCTCATGTTCAGCTCGATGTGCAGGATAGAAAGCAGCATGTGCAGCTGAATTTCATATTTGGTCAGCTGCAGCATGACAACTGGGACTTAATGTGGCTGACTGTCAGAAGTCACTGTCATGGTTAGTAAAAATGCGGTCCTTCAAGGTCAGTTCATTCGGTCTCCGACCTTAATTTATTTGTGTGTATTCCTCGGTCTCTCGCGAGGCAGGTGGCGACGGTGGCCGACGTGATAATAACCTTGTCAGAAAATGAGCATTGCGTTGTTTGCTGGCTGTTGATCGTGTTGTCTCTCTATGAAACCATGCAGTTACCACTCTTGCCACAAGGTGAGACTTTGACTAATTTTCTGACCAAGATGATTGTGATTATAGTGGTCCTTTAAGCCTGATCTGTGTTTTAAAGTCAGCCAACTTCCTGATAGAGAGATAGATAGATAGATACTTTATTGATCCCGAGGGAAATTCAAGATGAAGGTACTCTGATTACAGCAGTCATCTAGCTTCATTGCAAGATTGATACCATACTGTACTTGGCCTTGACTATAGCATTACAGCCCTGCATTAGGGCTGTACACAGATCGGGAAGTGTTCCTCTGAATTTTGCGTGATGGAGTGGCTTTTAAATCGTAAATACACAGACTTTCCTGATTAAAGTGTGGATTTTCTTTCAGGCATACGCCAAGTTTTCTGGGGCAAAAATCACAGTTTCTCCAATAGACTGGACATGGAAAACCCTAACAGGTGGGCAGCTGCTTCATATAAGTCATCAGTTCAAAACATCGTGGTCCAGACACTGGTGATTGCTATGTGGTCAACTGAGAATTATGTGGCTTATATAGGAATGTTTTGCTAAATATATGAAGTTCAGGTTCAGAGAGTTACGTGTATGTCATTCATTGGGAGCTGAAAATTTAGTTGACCCAAAAATGAGCCTGAAAATACTGCAAAACACTTTTTGAGGCATTGTTTTTTTTTATGTTAATAACAAGTCAATGCACACACAATCCCACTCTAAATAAGGTGATGACCTTTTTCTTGAACTGTAATATCTTCTCCCTGTTGTTCAACTTGCAGCGACAGTCCCAGAGTTACTTTGTGAAGACTCTGCAGTTCAAGAACCTACACAAATTCTCAGCTTTCTGAGGAAACATGTAAGAGTGGATGTCAATGGTGCTGATGGTCCATCACCTTGTCATTATGTCCCTACGGTTGTTTGGCATAATCAGTAGATTTAATGTAATATTTGTGAATATTATTTTCCAGAGGTTTAATGCAGACTATGAGCTATCAGCCAGACAAGGAGCAGACACCATGGCGTACATCGCTCTACTTGAAGAGAAACTACGACCAGCTCTGGTAACTTCATATCTCTTCTGCCCGTTCCCCTGTTAATACTAATCTGTGAGTATGGTTACTATTGAGAGTTATAATCTGCGTCCCACAGTTGCACACTTTCTGGGTGGATGCAGAAAACTACGCCAATGTGACACGGCCGTGGTTTGCTTCACGGTCGCCGTTCCCTCTTAACTTTCTGGTCCCCAGTCGCCATGCCAACACTGCCCTTTCCCGCATCCTTCTGACCAAAGGGGAGGCACCGCTACACAGAATCACTGAGGTGGAGGGAAAGGTAAATATTGTTCTGACTGACGTGATGTAGCTGTGACTGCAGAGTTCTCTTTTTCACAACTTCTTATCTCTCTGACTGTCTACCTCAGATCTACAGTGATGCTAAAGAGTGCCTGAATCTTCTCTCCTACAGACTGGGATCAGCAAACTACTTCTTTGGCAACTCGTGAGCGTTGTAATTTTTACTGACTTAAATGTTCATTTTATGTACCGTAAATACATGTCGGTGCAAAGCTATTGGGAAACAATAGATGAACAAGCTTGAAAAATTAAGATGGAATTATTGTATAATTATCTGTGTAATTAACTTGAGTTGTGGTCCTTAACTGTTCAGTTGATTGCAGCTTTCTGTTATGGGAAAGAAAAAAAGCATGACTCCTGGGAATACACAACTGGAGTTTGCTATATGAATTGGGATTTCTCTTAAAGTATGAAAAATCATACGTGATATTGTCCACTTAATCGTTCTGTGAGAAATCAGACTTAGCCAGTGCTTCGCAGTGTTCTACTTTAGATGCTTCATAGGCCTCTGTCGCTTGTTTTTGTGTGTGCCTAAATTATTTTTTGTCTTCATGTGTTTGTGTTTGCAGGCCGACCAGTCTGGACGCCTTTGTGTTCGGTTTTGTGGCTCCACTTTACAAAGCCAGTCTCCCCAGCAGCTCTCTGCAGAGCCACCTCAGACAGCTGGACAACATCACATGCTTCTGTGACAACATCCTCGCAGTCTACTTCAGCTCGGACCACCCTTGTAAGATTTGGGCTTTAGTTTAGTGAAGATGTGTGGGAAGTTTTATATTTGCAAGCAAGCAAAACGGCATAACATCATGAGCATTTTGCTTCTTCTCACCTCTGTGTTTCACTGCGTTGTTGCTCTTTGTATCTGCTTTATTTTTAACATTCTTGCTGTGTTTCTAACTCTCTACTATTTCCTCCTTCTTCTTCTCTGGGTTGTCCCCTTGCATCTTCTCTGCAGGTCCTCCTCCACCTGTTCAGGAAACAATGGATGCCAACCTCAAGAAACTAACGCAGCTTGTAAATAAAGAGTCCAACCTGATAGAGAAGGTGCTTCTGCTTTGCTTTTATCTTCTTTGCATGGGCTCAAGGTTACATTTGGCAAGTGCAGTCTGAGATTAGCGCTAAAGGTGTATCCGGTGTCTCTCAGTGAGCCATTGTCACATTACTTTCCGCTAATATGAGTGTGCTCTGACTAAACTGCGCATCCTGTACTGTAGATGGACGACAACCTCCGCAGCAGCCCTCAGCACAAACCCCACAAACCAGACCCCAAACACAGTCTGGCCAGTGAGAAGAGCTCCACCCCTGCCTAACCGCTCATCCGTCAACCCTCATCCATCTTTATGAATGGAGGAGGAACAGCCTCTGGATGAAAGGTGCAGTTCTGACTTTGACTCAACATCTTGAAATCAAGAAACTGTCATCCAGCTGAACTGTAACTTGAATGGAAATATGACTATATTATTATATTAAAAAAAAGACTTTTATAGCAAGATAATGATGCTAGAATTCAAATATGCTTGACAGCGATGGAAAAGTGCATGTGTGAGGTTTTTTAAAAAGGTTGAGCGCATGTATGTGGTTAAGTATGGAAAGCTATGAAGTGGTGCTTAACGAGAAAGACACAGGAAAGCCAAAATGAAATGAAAGGTGACACTGTATGTCCCCTGAGTGGGCCACTTGTCCATTTTCCTTCAAATCTCTACTTCCTTTTGTCTTCTGTGAGGAATTTCTGTATCTCTGTTTGAATTTTCTTGCTTTTCATCACACTACAGTAAGAAACATGTCCTCATGTGCCTCATAAGTATTCTGAAGGAGGATAAGTTAAAGGATAACTTGGTTACTAAAGTAAAATGGTGTTTGGCCTCAGCACATTATGGCAAGTTTTGTTTAGTTATCTTATGTTACTCCAGTTTCTAAATCTGTGTTTTATTCCAGACAGTCTCAGATTGTTTAACAACTTTCGAAGCACACGTCCTTACCCGTATCCACTGTAAAAAAGTTGTGTAAATTCTAATATCATTTTAATCAGTGTAATGTACAGCATTGCTTGTATAGTTGTAAATAGAGTCATGATTAAAATCAATGCAATTTACTCGTGGTTCCCTCTAAAAGAGCCAGTCGGCTTGTTCATAATCTTCGCTAGGTACGCCAGGTTAAGGGCCTTATGCACTGCATTAACTGTCACAAACCACTGTGTCATTCACATCAACTGTGTCTGTTGTTGCCTTGTTTTTCCACATCCATTTATTTCATTTTTGTTTGTTTGTTTTGTTGTGTTTTTATTTGCTATGCCTATTTAACAGTCACCTTGATGAAACTGAAGTGTCTGTCTGCTTTGGGAACGTCTCATTAGCTGCCTTTTATGGGTTATTTGTACCATCTGAATTTCTGAAATTGAAATTAGACTGTGCAATAAGTTTTTGCTCACATATGACTGAACTGTGTTGATACTTGGGTTCTTGTAACTTCCAAGAAAAAGAAATACATGACATGGTTACATTCCCTTTAAAGCACACATTCTGAAACAGAAGCATTCATTGGGTGTGTGTGTGTATGTGTGTGTGTGTGTGTGTGTGTTGATGGACTATAAACAGGCTTGCGAGGACCATATGTGTGCAGTGTGCCTTCATGATCCTCATGACAGTAATTAACGTTTTAACATGTTCATAATTTTGCTACTTTGTCATAAAATACCTTTATTTCTTTTGCCGTTGTTCATTCTCTGTTGGTTACAGCCGTCTTCATATTATTGAAATACAAACATGTTAAACAATCCACGGCCACTGTCTTTTTTCAAACCAAATCAACATATGACTTAAAATAACTTAACGGAATGTGCCTATAAACAGTCAAAATGAGCCTCGATTAAAGCTGCATCCGGCGGTTCTCAAACTGGTGTGGGTCCCAGTTGTAGAACCTGTGAAGTTGAATGACTGATTTATGTCAGGAAAATAAACATTTCACTGATGCAGTTGTGGTGACCTTTATTTCACTAAATTTTAACTTGGATCCTTTTTAGTGATTGCTTCTGTATCATTGTTAACGACCACCACACTAAGCTGATTCAGCAAGGCACACTATTGCTTTTTCAGAAATACTAACAGAACATTTTCAATCTTGCTTACTTCTCTGATTGTGTGATCAGTTATTCTGGATGTGGGGAGGATATCGAGCGCTCTTTATTTGGTTTTGGCCCCAGACGTGGAAAGAGTGAGAGCAATGAAGCTGAAAGGATATGATGCATAGTTGACATCAGATATTGTTGAAGTCATAGGTCACATGAGAGAGAGAGAGACTCCTGCTGAGGCTTCTCTTGGCCGGCTGCTTAATAAGTGTAGTAAAGGGAAATAAATAGCACATTTGGATCTGTTCTCCATTTTGTGCTAAACTAAATATCTTATTTGTTTGTGTGTGTATGTTTCTCACATAACTCATATTAGATAGTGTTAGAGAACTATGTTGAGGTACCACAACAGTCCTTACTTTCCGCTGTAAGATAAACAAATCCTTCCCAAGTTCAGCTACAATTTTTGATCCCAACACAGGGTTATCCACTGCAGGAAGGCAGAGAAGAGTCGTTCCAGTAAAGTCGGGCTGTCACCTCTCAAAAAACTTTCCTTCAGGTTCCAGCTGAGCAGTCCAGCGGATCACATAGAAGCCAGCAGCTGTTCCCTGCCGGTCTGCATGTGTTTCTCACACACTCCTCTTCTCCATTTCCTTCTCTCTCTGCTTCCCCAGAAATGGGGAAAGGTGTCAGAGACGAGGGGAAAAGGTACGAATGCCTGGAAAAACAGCAATGTAATAACTGCGAAATGACATGTCCTCTGGAGAACCATGTAGCTATAGGTGTCAGGCTCCAAAATCTACAGTAGCTGCAAGCCATTAAAATCAGTTGTAAAGGCATGATGTGTTTTGCAGAAGTTGGAAAAAAATACGTTGGACTGATTTCAGTCTGAGGTTTCTTTTGTTTGTAATGGAAGCGAAACTGATTCAACTAATTTGTGCATCCAAATTTGAAAGCATTTCCAGGTGGATAATAATGTATGGTATATTACATTAGAGTAAGTGTAAGCAGTAAGGAAAAATACAGCAAGTGAACAAAAACAACAACAGAAAACATTGATGGAAATATAATTGATTTCTTTTGATCTCCATGGTTGTTGAATGATTATAATGTAGTTCAGGAGCCTCCTTTTTTTTTTACCTGCACTGCTGCTTACGAGAGTAAAACAAAAAACATTAAGTCCACACAATAGAGGAGAGAGAATAAATACATTTTTAGATGATTTGGAGCCAACATTGCAGCTAATGGAGTACTGAGGACCTCTAGTGGTGATGAATGTGAGAAGCGAACTCAAATCACACTATCAGTCCGGCTGTGCAAATAGAAAAATAAACGTTCATTCAGCTTAGGCATGAAAATCAGTTTACAAGACAGGGAAAGGAAAACAACTTTGCTGCTCGCTGTGAAAATATAGAAGTGATCACATCTGTTTAAAAAGTTATTTACACAAATTCACAATATGAAACAGTTCAAAGTGCTACAGTATGTTTCTGTGGTTAAAGTTTGATAAAAAAAAAAAAAAAGGCCTTAAATGCTGTTTGTTCTAGTAATGAGACAGTGTGTGTGCAATAAGGGTTTAAACAAAGAGGAGAAAACACATTTACAAAACAGTACAAAAGTGTCACATCAACATATGTCATGATCAGATTTACCAAATGATACACAACATTTCACTTCACAAGGTATTCACCTGTGAAAAAAAAAAATTAAGGCGTTAAATTGCAATTCAGTTATATTTCACACAGTCATCATTCATTTACACTCGCCCTGTTTTTGATATTTACAATTTCATTTATGTTACCAAAAAAAAAGTTGAATTGAATTACTGTTCAATCAGACAAAACAGACAAACAAAAAATGATGACGATGATGACTTCTGCCTTTAACGTACTGATATCATATCATATTTTATCTCCAGTCATATTTGTGATTCTTTTTTTTTTTTTTAGTAATGCAACAATGACCATTTTATTATTAAAATCAACAAATGTCCAACATGGCAGATGGCAGAGCTAGCTGTCCTTGGTGAACTCCGGCACCTCCGGCACCATGCTGACCTCCAGGCTGCCTGGCATCTCCAGGGCCAGAGAAGGGTGGCAGGACCGGGTGAAGCGCTGTCGGAAAGTGCCTAACAGCTGACCGCTTTGGGCGTTGTAGAAAGACAGACGACCGTGTTGGTAATCCAGGAGAGTTCCCACTCGCTCAGGCATCTCAGTCACAAACACAGTGCACTGAACGTCATTGTGAAGCAGCCGATAGCTGCAGCTGGACAGAGCAGGAGAGCAAAGAAGAGGAAGGTTTGGACCAAAACTGTGAAGGTAAGTGATAGCAAACTGAAAATGTTTGATACGTACCCTGATGGTGTAGGGATACACTGCAAACACCAGGACAGGCTGTTTTCCCCTAGTGAGCTGTTTCTATTGGCTGTGCTGTACGCCACCCCCAGTCTGTAAGCTGTGCTTCCTGACACAATGGTCTCCCAGTAGTAACGTCCCCGTGCCAGCAGCAACTCCCCCAGGATGGATGGACATCTAGAAAACACACAAAATCAGGTTTACATTTATTCAATAAGAGAGGTCTGAAGAGCTATAGGAGCAGACCTACAAAACTCACTGTTTGTCTGTAGATGGTGTGTTTTCAGGCGCATTGCGACAGTAGTGCAGGGTGGTCTGGTCCACTGACAGCTCCAGAGCGGGGTGAGCGGAGGCTTTCAGCAGGTGGAACCTTGTCCCTGAAGACAGTAACAGCCCAGAGAAAAGAATATGAAAATGTACATGTGTAGAGTTACACACAATAGAAGTACAAAGACACTTTGAGAGTGAGCCTTGTTACCTTTGGTGGAAATGAGTGCAGCTTCGCTTTGTTCACTGGCTCCAGCCTCATTCACAGCTTTGATGTAAAACAGGTAGTTCTCATTGGGCTGCAGGAGAACCTTCTGTTCACAGATTTTGATACCTGAGATGGACCTTTGAATAAGCCACACACACACAGACCACACATACAGGCACACACACAGAAATGAAAGGAATAAACATTAGTACATCAATATGTGTCTGTGTAGTATTTAAGTATAAGTATTTTACTGTAGCTTCTTGACCAGTTAGCTTATGCAAGGAGCTTAATTGTGTCTTAATTGTTTATGTAAGAGGCGTGGACTGTTTAATTGACTGGCTTTCCTAATCAGTAATCACAAATCACAGACTTAAATGACTTTTCTGACTGTCTGTCTGGGTACCTACCTGAGCCCCTCTCCTTCCAGTTCATACTGGCGGCAGTACTCTAAGCTGTAACTCTGTTCGGGAGTCTGTTTTGCTGAGCTCCATCGCAGCGTTGCTGAATCCCACATGACAGTGCAGCGCTCTGTATCAATCACTGGCACTGATGGAGCTGCCAGAAAGAGAACAAGTGATCAATATTAGTGTAAAACTCACATTTGGCTTTGAAGAGTCTAAAAAATTGCACATACTTCAATATAACAGAAACCTCAGCTGAACAGTGACAAACCAAATTTAATCTCCAGTACAAACTGAAATGATTTCCAATTTTAGCATTATATCACTGCAAATTCAGCTTCAATGTGTGGACTGACCGGTTCTGAAGGCGAGCCTCTCGCTGGGCAGGGAGCAGCCTGTGTAGTTCACAGCCATCACCCACACCTTGTAGGTCTTGTCGGGCTCCAGCTCCTCCAGGACACAGTAACTTTCCTTCACCGTCACACGGTACTCCTCTGACACGGCTGCGGAGGACAGCAGCCACAACACACATGCTATGTTTGTATGCAGGTATTCAGTGACTCAGAAAGCAGCAGCTGTGCCAGACACTTTGGAGAAATAATGTGTTGAGAGGATTTACATTACATGTCATTTTAAATGGGGAGCAGTAAAAAAAAACGTTTACCTCCTTGTGGATCCTCCATGCAGTAGACCTGGAAGCAGTCTATGATATCTCCAGGGTTGACTTTCCAGTAAACAGTGACACTGGTGCTGGTGGCTGAGCCCGGCTCCTGAGGCTGCAGAGTGGGCCTCTGAGGCACTGAGGCACACACCAGGAGACATACACCATCCATGACTTCCACATACGTGCACATGACACAAGATGTCTTGTAGCTGTCAGGTGTGGCTGCAGAAACGTGTTTGTACCTGGGATACCCTTGCGCTGTGCGACCTGGGCACTGGAAGTGTTGCCCTTGGCATAATCCTCGAACACCAGTAGTCCCTTGGGACCCAGCTCCAGTGACATGGCTGAATCCAGAGCTGCCTTGAGCCTGACCACACAACAACAGTATTTAAGCTTTGGCCACAACCACAGGCCAGTGTTTTAAATCTTAACATCCTGAGCTTGAAATGGGAAAGCTACCCCCAACAACTGAATATTCAGCATTTTGGCATGCTAGATGTGTTGAAGCTCCTCCGCAAATCAAGCATCAAACTGTACTGGTTATCACTGTACAGTAAAAGGTTAGAATCACACTCACACGCCATTCACTGAAAGCACTTTACCTTGCATGAATGTCTTCAGGTGACTAGTGGGAGAACAGTGTGAAGAGGGATTTATTAGGAATTTGACATATAAACTCTGATCATTGGCCGAATCTGCCGGCCGAAACCTCAATACCCTCAGGACTCACCCGTGCATCAGTCTCAGCCTCTCTGGCCGTGGTCTCCAGAGTGGCCTTGGCAGAGTCTATGCTGTCCTGGAAGGAGACAATCTGGTCATATAGCTGCTCCAGCTTGGCTTTCTTCTCCTCTTCCATGCTGATGGACATGTTGTTGTACTGCTCCATCACCAGAGCCATCATCTCCTCATTCTGCGCCTGCATTGTGGCCTCGGTCTCCACACACTGATCCTGCTCAGGAACAGAGAGATTATATTCAAAAATATTCATATTAGGATGTGTATCATATCATTTAAAGATTGTCATGTATGTATTACAGTGAAGCGTACCTCTACAGAGTTGTAGGCCAATTCAAGCTCAGACACCAGGTCCTCGATGTTCTCCGATCTCCCCTGAAGCTCTGAGATCCAGTCGCTCAGCTTCTCCTAAAACAAACAAAAAAAAAACATTTGTGAAATGTCATATTTATGCAGTACTCCAGAGCCTCTGACAACGATGTACAACCAGGAAAGAAAAACAGGTTCACATTGTCTTTATCTCAAAACAATCACCATTTTGTCATTGTGAATTTGTGTCCAGAGTAGGATAATTTCTACAGGTTTTTGTTTTGTTTTTAAATTACAGTCTTTTAGTGTCAAATTCCTATTTTTGTTTCCCCAGGCAGTGTTTCTTTGCTTGCTCAGACTGCTGAAGCTTCATATTAGTTTCAGCTGAAATTCAGAATGCATTTTACACACAGTGAGAACTGAGGGTTTTGTCCCTCATCGCTTACATTGAAATCGATGGAATTTCTTTATGCTCTGTATAGAGGAGGAACAAACAGAGCTCTTGAAATGCACTCAGGTGCCTGTCATGAGTATTGTTTTAAGACAAACGTCGCCCTATTCCCTGAGCTAAAGACGGTCATTACAACTGACTGATGATAAAACTGCACATCTTCACACTTAGAAACGAGCAGGAAGGGATAACGGCACAGCTGTGAATCAAAACAAAATCACAAAGTGTGGCTGATCTCTCGGGGTTCGTACTGTGAGGCACATCACCGTATCATTACCATCACTATTTGAAAGGTAATAATGGAAAGCAAGTGGTGTGGAGTCACTGGTTAGGGTGCAACATATCTGATGTTATCAGTTTCGGTTGACACAGTCAACTGTGATAGCAAAGATACCTGCAGATACGAAATATCTCCATATCTGTGAATTGTCATTGTTAACTGACTCGGGCCTTTTACTTACTCTGCCAAGCATTTGAGAAAGTTCAGACTGTCTAGTGAGGAAGATTATAAGATTATAATCTTGGAGTTGAGACCTTATCTCACATTCTTTATATGCTGGATGGAGATTGGATTCTGTTTAGACCCGGCAGATAAGAAAAGCCCTACAAGCCTCTATTCATGACCTTATTTTCTTGGCTAAACTGTTGGAAATTGTATCAGTCAAAAACAATGCAGCAGTGTTTTCTGCCCCGCTACAATCCTGGCTGACTTTACTTTTTCAGGACTTGTGTAACATCAGTAAACTGCACCTCCCCTTCACTTTCTTCCTCCTTATTGGTAGAAACCACAAACATTTTCTACAGCACATTCATCATGTCAGTAAATCGAACTTACTAACTCTCTTTCTCTGCACTGAGTTTTCGCCTGCTCTAAAGATTTAATTCATCACTTATAGGTATTAGAAATGTCCCA
Source organism: Scatophagus argus (assembly GCF_020382885.2). Classification (NCBI taxonomy): domain Eukaryota; kingdom Metazoa; phylum Chordata; class Actinopteri; family Scatophagidae; genus Scatophagus; species Scatophagus argus. Next base: position 7,098,623 of record NC_058496.1, on the reverse strand, counting down.
CCAGAGGCGATTCGTGAACCACAAAATCTTACGGCTCTGTGGGGTCCCAGTTAATGGGGACTCTCGTTTCTGTTGTTATTATTTCGACTGATTAAACAGACTAATCTTTAGGTTAAAATGGTGCTTTGTGCAGCCTTAAGGAGAATTATCAGGGAGGATATTCCTGGAGTAGCAATGGTGGAAATCCCCTGTCACCACCTTAACAGTGACAGCTCACATTTAACTCGGTCAAGCTGTGGATACTCAACGCTCCCAGCTCCTTCTGAGGCTGACTGCCTCTCCAGTAAGAGTCAGAAAATAGGTGTGTGTGTGTGTATGTGTGTGTGTGTATGTGTGTGTGTGTGTGTGTGTGTGTGTGTGTGTGTGTGTATGTGTGTGTGTGTATGTGTGTGTGTGTGTGTGTGTGTGTGTGTGTGTGTGTGTATGTGTGTGTGTGTGTGTGTGTGTGTGTGTGTGGAGCAATGTGTGAGCGTACTTGTGCATATCCATGCCTGAAGAAGTGTGAGAGTGTACTGCACATTCTAGCTCGGGGAACTGGACTGGATACAGTTTGCTGAGCTGTTTTGATCAACTTGTCAGGATTGATTTTCCCCTCTGCGGAGCATCTGAATAGACTGCACTTCTCGTTGCTGAAGTCAGCCCTGCATTAGCTTTGATCTTTGTCTTATTTACAGTCCAGCTGTCAGTGTTTCACATAAACACAACTCGCACAAACACAAGATACGATTGAAATATCATCTGGAAATGACATTTGATCATTCTCAGTTTGTTCCAGCTTTCCATTGATTTAGAAGCCAGATACTTTACTGTTATTGTTTATCAAATAAAATTCAAATATGTCACTCACATTGTCAAATGTATCCTCACAGATTACAGAAAGACAATGGAAAACTGAATATTATCTCCGCTGATGACTGAAGAGTGAGCAGCTTTCTCAAATTATTTTAAGAAAACAAGTTTGCCAAGACAAATGGCTTTTGGAAAGCCGCAGGCAAAAGACAACAAAAAGATTTTTCATTTTTTTCTTTAGATTGCTCGAAGGTGCCGTAACATTAATGCACATTAACAAAAAACAGATGGCTAACCCTGTGCCGACCCCTAAGGACTGCAGTGGAGAGCAGGGTGTGTGTGCAGTGTGTGTGAACGGATCACATATCAGTCTCCACTTGATGATGTCACACTGGACCTTTCCACTGATCAAAGCAGAGCATTACATCACAACAGCTCAATGTGCTTGGCCGCAGCCTTCCCGCATTGACGGAAAAATTACAGCCAGCTAGTTTAGGACCAGTTTATTATATGATGATCATAATGCCAGTAAAGTGTGTGTTAATCATAACTGTGTGTTGTATTAATACTGCTAAACTGCACAATGCCGAGCAGCTTTGAGTACAGCAGGCCATCAGACATGAGAACTGCTGCTGTCACGTCAGAAACATGCAATCTACAGACACTGTGACGACTTTGAGGCTAGAGACGGAACAAAAAGAAAAGAATACTGTGTTGTCTGATTGTAAAAGGAAGAATTCAACATTTTGGAAAATATGTGTATTTTCTCCTAGAAAGACAGAGTATTTCCCAAAATGTTGAACTAATCCTTTTAATATATATTTAATATTTTGGCACAGCATACAGTACATGTCCACAAAGCTATAAAATTATATCTAACTCATTTGTACATCATTTGTTAATGTTATGCACTGACCGCAGCACATAAACAGCACTTATTAAAAACAGCGGGGAAAGCTGATAGTTATTAACGGCATGTCACGAGAGCAGGATTTATTGCAGGACTGTTGTGTTAAACGTGTATTGGATTTAGTGTATTTAATGAACTGGCAACTGAGTGTGTATTTCTTTTGACACACAGAAGAGAAGAGTAATTTGGGGTGAAACAGCTCCAACAACCCTTATCATAAACAAATAATTAATATATGTCAAAAAAATCAGGTTTGTATTCGTGTTGTAGACTACCTTGACTTCCTGGTAGGCTTTGTCCACACCAGTCACCTCGTGGCTGTGATGCTCTCCAGAAACACATTCGTCCTCTGACAGCAGACATCCACAGGTGAGACAGAACCAGTCCATCCCCTGGAGCTCGGCAGCCAGTCGGGCCTGTCTCTCCTCCTCTGCATCAATGATTTCATAGTCAGCCTCCATAAGCTCTTCTTCTGTGGAGGGACCAAAGACTTCCTCATCCTTCTCCACCTCCATCCTCATCCTCTCTTCCTGACCAGCCTCGGGTTTTGTTTCCTTTGCTTCTCTCCGTGTTTCAGGCTCCCTCATCTCTTTCGCATCATGTTCAGATACCATCTCATATCCCAGCTCCTCAACCATCATCTCTGGAGCCTCTGCAAAGTCACTTTGCTCCATCTTTTGCCCTACATCTCCTTTGTGCAGACCCGCCTCTGGACGTGAATCCTCTTTAACAATATATGCTTCTGGAGCATCTTCCGCCTTGTGCATCAATGTCTTTTCTTCTACCTCTGCTGTTTCTGACCACATATCCTCTCTGTGAAGCCCAGACAAATCCTCCTGGGGAATGAAGCTTCTCAGAGGGGAAAACATGGCCTCATCTTTTCCAAAGTCCCTCTCAACCTTCTGCTCCTCTGTGCTGGCCTCCTCCTTAGGCACAGGAGGAGAGTACCTACTGTCTGGCTCATTTCCGGGTAGTGATTCTTCTCTTAGAACAATTTTTGATTTTACTTCTTGTTTCTGCTCTGTCATTGTTTCTTTATTAGGCGCCAGAGGAGTATCTGGGCATATTGTGGTAGTTTCAGGTGGTATGAGACATTCACATGTGGCATCAGGTTCAGAGAGAACTACTGTATGACCTATCTCTTTCTCTGACCAATGATTGACCTCTATGTCCATCTCTACAGCTTGTCCTTTGGGGACAAGGAGGATTAACTCATCGCCCATATTCACCGTCCCCTGAACATTATCCCCAGTTTCCTTTGTGGGTATCAGCTTTGTGTGGTCTGACTCAGTGTCCGTCACTGACTCCTCTTGTTGAAGCTGTTTGGTATCAACAATATGTTGCTGTTTCTTATCTGAATCTGTCTTGACTTCTTCTGGCACAACACAGTCACCTACTTCACATGAAATCTCAGTTTTAACTTCCTGATCAGCCTCTCTGAGAAATTCAATCACTTGGTTCTCAACTGCAGTTTCTTCTGTTCGAGCTTCATGTTCTTCTGCTCCTTCACAAGCTGCTGTTTGACCATCTGTTGGCTCCACTCTTCTTACCTCCTGAAGATCAATCTGAACTTGAGTTTGGATCTCTTTTTCATCCACTGCCTTTTCCGTGACCTCCACTACCGCATGCACTGAAGCATCACAGTCTGTAATAACCTCAACAGGTGCAACATCTTCAGGAGCAGCTTCTGCTGCCTCTTCTTCCTGACAACATGATGTTTCAGCTAAGGTCTTTATTTCAGTAGAGGTGAGCATTTCCTGTCCTTCAAGCTCAGGTTGTTTCACTTCGGCTGGGGCCTCTCCTATGGCCTCAGTTACTACCGTTTCATCAGCAGCTGCCTCCTCAGACAAACTCCTCACACTGATTTTTTTTGGTATTTCAGATGTACCAGCGATGTGAGGCACCTCTCTGCTTACAGGTCCCATCACAGCTGTTTCCTCTGTAGCATTTCTAACTGCTTGAGTTGTTATTTCTGCCACTTCTTGCGTCTGACATAGCTGCGCAGTTTCAGTTATACTAGTTGTTTCTGCTGGCTCTTCTCTCTGATGCTCTGTTTTCTCTTCTTTACAGTCCACCTGTAGAGATGTTGGAAGTAGCTCATCAATGCTGCTATCAGGAGGCTCAGTCTGGTCACTCTTTGCTTCTTGTCTCACTTCTCGATCCTCCATCTGATCCTCTCTCAGTTTCGACTCCTGAATTGATTCTTCTGTACCTTCTATGACAGTCTGTTCTTCAGTCACCACTGAAGGTTGTATCTTGTCCCTCTCCTTTTCTGTGTCTGTAACTATTTCCCTGTCTATTTCATTCCTATCCTCTACACTGACCTCCAGTGTCTTTGGTTCCTCAGTCTTTGTCTTATCCTCATCTTCTTCTTTGACCACTCGTGTTAAACATCCTGTCATCTCAAACTTATTCTGTGACCACATAATCCTCCCCTCCCTCCTATCCTCCACTGACTCTGACTGAATGTCCACTGTGGGAGTTTCATCCTTCAAAATAAACTTCTCCAGGTACCCGTCGGCCTCCTCTGAATCTGACAGACGTCTCTTATAAGACTTTTCAGAGGTCACACTCTCTGGTTCAGAGTATTCCTCGTCACTCTTCCTCCTCTCACCTACTGCATCCTCATACAGGTCTGAATACATGAAGGACATGGCAGTGGGCTCCTCCAGCAGGATGGGATCAATGATCTTGGGGGGACCAGGGGAGATAAAGATGGGTGTGAGGATGGTCTCTTCACTCCCAAACAACACTGAGCCACTCTCCTTTGCAGATCTCTGACTCTCTCTTCTCATTCTCATCCCTGCTCCACCCTCTGCCTCATCATCTTCTCTCCGCTGAAGTGCATCAGCAGGAGCACCTTCTCCATAGAACACCTCATCCAGGTGTTCTCCAACTATGTCCACATCTGCAACGAAGACAAAGGATTCTTCTGACGCAGAGAGCCTGTCTGTACCTGTGTCTTTAGCAGGCTTTTCCTCCACTACTTGGGGTTTCACTGCATGTTCTTCTGCCACCTGCTGCTCTAGAGCTTGTTCCCCAGGAACCACCACATCAACCAGGGTAAACTTCTCAAAGTAATCTATGTCGCCGGTGCTGTCTTTCTGAGCAGGTGTGTGTCCGAGCTCTGTGTCAGCAGACAGCTGAGGAGACTCTTGCTCTGTGGGCTGAGAAAGGATCACAATCACCAGTCATTGCATATCATGGGTATGATATGACACACAAATGTCTGAGAAATGGAACCAAAATCGGTGTTCAGAAGTGTTACAAATAAAACATTATTAAAACCTCTCAGGTGGATAAATCAGTAAATACCTCTTGATGATCCAGTATTTTTCCCTCCTCTTGCAGGACATGATTCTGTTGCAGTGCCCAGTCGTGGTGGTTTCGAGACCTGATCTTTGGAGTCTGGTCCAAATAAGACAAATTGTCCTGCAGCTCTGTGCTCTCCTCCTCATCCACAGTGGGAAGTTTGGAGGGGACTCTGATGTTGAGAATTTCATAACCTTCTGAAATCAAACTAAACAGCTGCTGATCTTTGTTTTTGATTTCCTCCAACTCCGGCTCTGTTTCAGTTTTCTCCTGTTTGACATTGGGAATGGAAACCTCTGCCATCTCCAGTCGCTCCACTCCCAGAGCTGAAGCCGATCTTGAACTGCCAGGTCGGCTCAGCCTGTCGCCCAGCCTGCTGCTCCTTCCGCCAGACCTAGTCCTCCTGCGGACAATTTTCTCCTCATCAAAGACGATGGTGATCTTTCCTGCAGCTCCAGAGCCCTCCATGCTGTAGGCTTCAGAGATGGAGCTGGTCTCAGAGGCCCAGGGTGTAGAGCAGCGGCTAGAGGCTGTCTCCCAAACAATACCACTGTCCTCGCTCTGAACAGTTACCATGGAGAACGATGGATCTACCATCAGGCACTGGAGTTTGGGCTTCACAGACTGGTCCTGCACAACCTCTCGAAGACTGGAGGGCAAAGAAATGGACAGAGTTAGAAGAAGGAGAAGAGACTGTTTGTGCCGTTCACAAGACGAAGGGCATGACTAAACAGTCTTACTGCAAGAGGAGATCCTTTTGGCTCGGGTCGTGGAAATACAAGATGAGAACAAACCAATGAATCAAATCAAAACATACCTGAGTGAGATGTACTAGAACTGAAAGCACATTCACATTTTGCACCTGAGGTGAGTTAGCAAATCTGAGCTGAAAGCATATTAACACCTGATGATCTATTCTCAAGATTATAGGAGTGTCAATCTCGGTGTTAGACCAGGTGTCTGGTGCTAGGCTGCCAATCTGAGTGATGAGCTGGAAAAATAATGATGAAATGCATTCTGAGCACTGCGATGTTGCAAGGTGACGACCCAAAGCGTCATTCATGTAACATTAGAGAGAAGATGCCTGGCCTCCCCAGATACATTCAACATATCAATGTCTTCTACTATTTATGACATGGCAAGGATAGCTAGAGCACCCAGCATGAAACATGATAATTGAGATGTAAAATATGGGATGGTGATCACCAAATATTGGAAAAGAGCTGCCTGTAGTGCTGCCCTGGCTTTTCCTTGTATGAACTGAAGAACAGATGGTAATTTAATGTATTAAATGAAAGTAGCTGAGCTCTGCTTTGTGTCCCTTGGATACACATGTCCAGTGTCAAACTCCATACACAGACACAATTTCACTTTTCTCTCTGTACAGCAAAATGTATCTGAACTAAGAAGTCTAGAAACAGCTGGTTTCTCTCTAGTTCATACATTTCATGTTAAGATCTCCCAGAAAGGAAAGACACCAAGTGAGCCACAATTCGGGTTATTCGGCGAGAAAGATCCAGTACGTAAAAAGCACCTGTTTTGCAGTTCTTCCACTTCATCTTCATCGTCCTGACTGGTGGCCTCTGAAGCCTCAGACTGAAACTCGTGCAGCTCTGTCATCTCTGAGTCCAGACCCTCGCACTCCTCCATCTTGGTAATATCCACCCTTTATATTGTCTTTTCTGTATATTTTAGAGTTCTCTTGATGTTTTCAGCAACTCTGATTTTGAAGGGTTGGTCTGCCTGTTTGTGTCATTCTAAGTTGGGAGCTATCCATCTGACTCAGCCGGGGACAGAAATAGATTTGAGTGGGGAATGAAAAGAGGGGTGTAGAGACAGAGAGGGGCAAAGCAATGAGAGAGGGTCGGTTTCACTTAGTCTTAAGTTAAGCGTTTTGATAACAAACTTGAAGAAGTTAGCTTGCAAACCTGTTATTAAAAAGAGTATTACAAATCTGAGGAAATCATTGTTTTTTTGGATGACGCCAGTGGCTAACAGCTGAATGAGACTGTATGACTTTAAGATCAAAATCCCCCCCTGCCAAGTTAAATATAGACCATGGGCTGAAACAGTACCCCTTGGTCTCCCATGCTGCTGGTAGCAACACTAAACAGGACCTCACACACACACACTCACACACACACACGCAAACACACACACACAGAGACAGCCTAGCAGTAATGCCACCCTGCAGAAGTCATAAAACTAGGTGTAATAAGGCATCAAACCGCAAGAAAAAACAATCAACACAGGAGCTGCCAGGGGAGGCTGCAGGGAACACCAGAACAAGGGGTGCAGATATGCATGAGTCATCCTGTAATCATTAAGGCCTATAAATCACAAACACCTTTAGCGTACTCAGAGACAGCACAGCACATGAAGATTGTAGATAAACTGCATTACCTTGAGAAGACAAAATTAGCCACTAGCAACACAACAGTTTCTCTTCCTGGGGTCCACAGATGACATCTGACCTTATGCTGTCAGAGAGACCATGTTTGCTCCAGATCCACAGGGTTAAATTCATGCTTATGATCAGTATCTGTTCAGGGTTAAGCAAAGTTCAGTCAGGAGAGACTTCATTCTAAGCGCATGAATCATATTTTCTTGACAATTTGCACAATAGAAGACTGGAAACATGAGTCTTTGGCAACTTTGTGATATCACCGTACTTTAAAAGTGAAGACGTGAATAGTTTGGGAACTGATGGTGATGAGGTTGGGGTATCGCTGACGATCCAGATGAGACGAGGGGTGGACTCTGATCAGCTTAACCTGGGCACTGGATACGATGAACTGCAGGTGAATGAAGATGGAGGAAGGTCGCAATGATTTCACACTGAATTGACAGCTGACAGAAACAGAGAGAACAGATTTCACGTTTCCCAATGACACACCATGATTGACTGACTGTAATCAAAGCAAAATTTGGTTGGTTAAACTGAAAGAGTAAGAGAGCATTGAGAATGAATGAGAGTAAAGGTAGACTTCCTGACTGAACTTACTTCATTTCCTGTGTATTAGAGTTTGATTTTTAACTTTTAACCCACATCCCACACCACAGAAATGACTTCTATACCATTTTGCATAAGAAACTGCTATAAAATTAAACCACACTTTGTCAAATACTCAACAGATCTGCACATGAATAACTGCTGCAGAATAAAAAAGAAAAAAAAGTCAGTGTACAATTTATTGTGATTTTGGCACTTCTATTAGCACAGGCAAGAACTCAGTGGGCTTCACACAGAGCTCAAAAATATAAAAGGAAAACAATCATATGTCTTCAGAGATTCATTTTTTAAATAAACATTTAAAAGCCAGTAATGTACAAAATGTACATAAAGAGCTGAGGAAAAAAACATTAAAAAGAAAGTAAAGAAAATAACATAATAAGATGTAACTTTTTCAAATAATTTATGTATTAGGTAAACTGAAAATTAGTGAATAACACATTTTTTTCCAAATAAATCAAGTAGATGCTGAACTAAAATGACAGTGTCAGCCTTATGCCAGTTTAAGGGAAAAAAATCACTTAAATTATGATGCTAACTAAAACATCATTTAATAACAAACGTCTCTTTTGGTGGAGCTTAGACGTGTAAAAATGGTGCAGATGAAAAAGGGTCTTTAATGCAGCTGTAGACAAAAGTGCTTAATCTTACAATAGCTTCACTTGTGACCTAGAAAAATAGAAAAATGCCTTTTATGTTACAAATTGGTCCAGACAGCCTAAAGACAATATACTATATACACTGTACATATATGTGGTGGAAACAAAATGTCTTCAAAACTGACCTTGTGCAGTATGGATGTAACTAAAACTGAGATTACAGGAGACAAACTTGCTTTGAAACCTTCAAACCTAAATTCAGTTGCTTTCACTTAAGATAGTTCCAAATATCAGCAGGCTGCAGGTGCTATTTTGTCTTTTCATACTTTGTCAGTAGACTTAACTTCTTCCCAGGGATGCCATGTGCACTGGGAAGGGGAGCCAGGTAGCAGCAATAACCATCTCTAATAACACTGACCATAATTATGCTGCTTCACTGCAGCATCTCTCTGTCACCAGATTATAATTTCAGGTCCCTCTGGTGACAATACATAAATATTGTATTTTTATTATAGGTTATAATAACTACAAAAGACTGGCAAACTCTGCAAAGCATTTGAGAATGAGTTTTCAGCACATAATGCCACAAGACGTACAGCCTGTGCGTGGCCAAGGCAGGCATTCAGAGTCCCAGAGTCTTTCTGGCTATGAGGAGCAGAGGCTGCAGGAGTCAGGACTCCCCTCTTAGCACATCCCAAAGGTCTCTCTTTGTTTCTGGAGACGGGCCTGTCTCGAGGTAGAAGACTCCCGTTAACTCGTCTAATTAGAGGAATCCCTTATCTTCTGGACGACTCCTCATTAATGACGGCTCTGACTGGGAGGATGGAGTTCAGGTCCTTCCTCTGCTGCAGTATCCGACACGACTGCACAGGCACAGATAGAGATGAGAAGCAGGAGGGTTATGAATAACTCATGACTGGCCCACAGCGACATGGAGGAAGAAAGAAAATTTGAATGCAACACAGTTATCAGGACAGGCACGTACCTCAGCGAACTGAGCTTTAATGGCATCAAACTTGATCTTCTCGTGGACTGCCCTGGCGACGTTATTTCTTTCAAATGGCTCTGAAACAAAAGGAATTATCTTTGACTCACTGAATACGTGCTGTAATATGAGCATTTCTCACACTGATGCACCAGTGGTAAGTGGTGGCGGCGGCAGTGACATGTTGTGCCCACTGAGTTGTTTACCTTCCACACAAATGAATTTGTTTCTCCACTCTTGAGAATTGTTCTTGGGCAAAGCTTTGGCCTCTCGAACGGAGATCACCTGCTTATCCCACCTGCGCAAAAAAGAGATGATTTAGTGCAAATTCCATGAAAAAATAAACACAATGACCAAGGTCCTCAAGGATCATACCAGTCGCTAATTAACTACAACATGTGGAACCTTTACTGCCAATAAACAAAGGGGGTACTGTTCTAGATAAATCTTCTAACTTCCAGGCATCAGCTGGTTTTAGTTTAACTCAGTGCAGTATACAAATTAAACTTGCTTGGAAAAGATAATGTGAAGCATTCTTATTATTGTCAAAGATACAATGGTGGCATGTGATAATGTGAGAAGGGGACAAGGGATTTCAGTCTTGCAAGTTCACAGTTGGAGTTTATTTACATGAAACAGTGCTCTGTCATAAAAGGTGGGAAGGAGGTAAAAAAGATTTTGCAGATGTAAAGTACATGTACACCAAAGGCTAAAAATGCAAAGCCACTCAGTATGTGTGAGATGTTTGAGTTTTTAATACTGTAAAATGGAAAAATAAGTACAAGTTTGCATGGTAAGTTTTACTTAAACCTTGCAACTGTGGCATGGCAACACACAGGTGACACATATTGCAAACACAGGGATCATGGCATGTCGTGTTAGTGCTATGTAAGGCCAAAGGTCCCACCTGCTCTTGTCCTTCACACAGAAACATGAAACCAGAGAAGAGGATGCAGGAAAGAGACAGGGGACTGGACGGGGAGAAGAAGTTGGCCAATGGAGCAGGAGATGAGGAATGGGAGCAAGAAAATGAGGAGGCAAAAGAACCATGGGTGCATCTGAAACACTAGACTCAGTAATTTGATGTCCTTGGAAGATACCTGAAGTGTGTGGCATAGTATTTGAGAAAGCCCAGAAGCAGCTCTCCCAGGGAGGACTGGTTTCTTGAGATGTAGGGGGGGATGTCTTTGGGTGCCTCTGGAACTGTGTCAATGTCCATTAAAGGATTAAAACACTCCTGAAAATTAGAGTACATGACAAAAGCACTTGAAACTAAGAACCTTTTCAGTATGTAATTTTCTATGTGACTGATGAAGCAAAGTTAAAGTGATGGAGAAATATCAATAAGAAACAGATGATAAGAACAGAAAGAAGTGTCTGTAAGGCATTTCTCTTCACCATTTGCCTACTTAACATACTATTTCATTTAAAGGAACAACATGCAGCAATTTCATCACTCTGCAGTGATCCTGTCCTCTGGTTGTATTTTTGTGTTTTCTAAGTATTTTGCTGTGTTTCTGGACAACAGCCTCTGTGCAGCATTGCAGAGGCCCCGACCAATAACAGCTCGAGTTTGGGCTTCTATAAAAAACATAACAACCAAGTTCGCTACCCTCTGTCTGTAACAAACAGCTGTAAGTGTGTCTGTGTGAGCTGCATGGGAACAGGCAGAAGCAGAGAGGCAGGATGAAGCCTGCCCTTCAAATGTATTCACACAAAATCCAGAGGGCTGAGCAGAGGCTTGAGTTTTAAGGACACAACTGCTATGGAACAGTCAAAATACAATGTGTTATTTTTCTGATTCACTGACGTTCGTCCAAACCGTCACGTTTTCTTCATGCGCTTTCTAGCTCAATCAACCACTGCTGTGCTCTTACTCTCAACAACAATAGACACACTTACTGGGTAGTCCCTCTGTAGAGAGGGAAGGACCGGTTCTCTAAGAGCTGCAATTAAAACATAGAAGACGAGATGCACAGTAAGTCAAAAAGTACAAATGGGAATGAAAAAGGATTTCATCTGTGTCTGTGATTGTACTGACTCTGGAGGTAATGCAGCACCATCAGCACCAACGTGTAGCTGCTCAGCGTTCCTTTGCTGGCATCGTTGATTTGATTGTGCCGTGCCCATTTCTTGACGACAAGGATCATGGGTCTTGTCCTGAGATCAGCTGAAACAGACCACACAAACACAGCAGGTCAAAACAAGAAACGTTTTCGTCTTTCTTTCAAGTAACAGATGCACTGCATGTGGTTGGACCAAGATACACAGCGATTGGTCAGCTGCCTTAAAATTAGACAAAGACAAGAAAGTTTTTAAAGTTAAAGTCTCACCCACCATAGGCGTAACTCCTCAGAAGGAATGTGTTTCTGATGCCCACTGTGTTGTTGATATTCAGATCAAACTCCAGATCACTGAAGAGAACAGGAGTAGTAAAACAGTCACATTAGTGCTTCTTTTTGACTTTGATGATGGTGTAAAAACGGGCTTCAAAGACTGTTTTGCTCTTACCTGCCTTTCTCTCTGAACCTGAGGATCGGTACTTTGGCTCTGATCAGCTGAGTCTTCTCTACATATGCTATGAATCAAACAAACATCATGGGGTTTATGGCAGTTTTGGTTTCCATTTCTGTAAACCTGAAACTCTTTTTCCAGTTGACAAATAGCTCCACCTAGCGAAGCATGTGGAGAACATAAAATGTGGGGAAAAAAACCCCACTTTGGTACACTGATTTTTTTAATTTTTCCAGCCACGTTAAGAAGACAATAAATGATTCTAAATGATTTGATACTCGATAAAGTTGTTTGTTATTACTCACGCAGTGATTTGAACAACCTCTGGAGGACAGAGAGTACATAAATGGGATCATGTCTTTTCTGAAAAAGAAAAACATGCAAATGTTTCAGAGGAAGTGGATATCAGTGATTGTACATACACGCACTTGTTTTGGATGGCTTTCACGGTGCAGAGGGGGTGCCAACAGGGACTTCAAGGTGCATTCAAGTGCATCTTATCAACAACCCAGTAAACAAGAAATGAACTGCAAGATGCAAAGTGCGCCAACAGAAATGGTAATACATTTGATGAAGAGTGCATAATTATGATTTATTTCAAATTAAAATTTGAAGTTTAAGACTTGAGACTTGTCAGTCTCAACTTGAGACTTGCTCATGACTTGCATAAAAGTGACTGGGTCACACCTCTGGACGAGAGTCAGAGATACTCACATTTCCCTTGATGACCAGACACATATCAGCGTCACTGCTCCGGCAGCCCAATCCATTCATAGAAGATCCAGTCAAGTAAAGTCGTGCCACTGTGAGAAACACATTAAGTAAATAAGAGTCACAACAGAATGTGAGAGCAGAGCTTGGTTGTGTATATCATACACACCTGCATAGACACGCTGTATGTCTTGCTGCAGCCGAGCTCGACACATCTCCTTCCGGGCCAAATCAGATGACTGCTGCTGGCACGCCTCAAACAGCTCCACCATCTGATTACTCAGCTGAAGGGACGAGACACATGCACACTGACAAAACCAAGTAAAGAATTTCCCCTCGGGGATAAATAAAGGAATTCTGATTCTGATCTGATATCCGCATGCAAGTATACTGGAGGTCAGACTTGATGCCACAAGCTATGATTTAAAGCCACCTGAATACACAGTACCTTGTCCTTAGCATAGGTCTGCAGACTGATGGAGATTTCTGAGACAGCAGGAGTCTGAGGCTGAGGATGGGACCGGGGCCTGGGATAGAAATAATCAAAACCTGATCTTGAGGATCCTGCCACCACTTGTTCAGGATGATGAGGGGGAGGGGCGCGAATTGAAGGGGAGCTGATAGATGGGTAGAAAGTGGGGTCAAGGCGTTGGCGCTTTGGAACATGAAGGTTGTATTCATCACTCTGCCGCCTGGAAGAAACACAATGATAAGAAAACATGAAAGTGGAATAACATACAAACGGACACAGTCATAACAAAAACTTGGAGTAATGTCATATTCACTCAGCTTTAGCAGCACTCAGCTTTCATCCTTTAAGAGCCATGCAGAAACACTGATCATCATGTCTCTTCCATTATTATTGTAGTCAGAGACATTTACAAGGTTGATATTTTATCTTTTCCTCCAGACATCCAGAGTCTGCTAACATAAATCAGCCTTACATGAGCAGGGCCCTATCATGTCAACTACCAATGTCAACGCACAAATGAAACTTTTTTTCCATTGATCATCATCGTTAATCAATCATTACATTAATTCAGAAAGTTTAACAGGTTTCACACACGTATGTTCAACCTCTTCTGCAATATGTTAAAGGCGAGCGTTCATAAAAAAGGAAGTGAGTTTAAAAATATAGCATAACGAGACAGTGATTATTCAGTCATGAATAAATGGTAAAAATACACACTTGCGCCCATTGGTCATAGTTGGTGTGCGGAGAGGAGCAGGAGGAGGAGGAGGAGGAGGAGGGATTGGCGAGGCAGATGGTGTGGGTTTCCATTCATATGTAGGCAATCTCCCTAGTCCGGGAGCATGGAAGCTGCAAAACAGACAGGCGCGGGTCGACGTTTACAACTATTTGACTGTTGCCCCTGAGGTCTAACACCACATTGGAGTTGATTTCCACATTAGGCTCACCTGTTGACACTTGCACGGTTTTGATGGCTGTAATCGTAGTACCGAGGCACAGGGGATGGTGGGTACAGGCCATTAATGTAGGCTGTCCGCCCCCTCGGTGCAGAGCTGCGGGGAAACATGCTGTGATTCTTCATAGAGCACCAGCATCAACTCCGCTGCTTCCCTGAATTAAAAGAAACGACGGCAACTTTAGTGTCAGTGATTAAAAGGAAACTGCGGCTGTCAGATTACCGAACTCGTCGCCCAACTGTAATAGCAGTGCCACGAAAAGTTACTGAGGAAACCGAAACTTATCGCTCATTGGGCAACAAATCGAGCTAACTAACATTAGCTAAGAAAACGTTGAGCTGCGCTAATGTAGCTAGCTAGTTAAAACTATTACGAAATTAAACCTGTTTCACTGAAGATTCGTGTGAAGGGCATGTCGTTGGAAATGTGTCACCAACCGTTAAAAACGTTTCCTCAAAACACTCTGTAACTCTTACCAAATTGCATGCCTCTTGTAAACAAAACTGATGTGCTAGTTGTCTGAGTACATACTTCCGCATTGATATCATGACGTAATGGAACTCGATTTAAAGGAGACGTGGCCTTGATAGTTAAAGGGAAAATCCACCCAAAAGATTGTGCTATACTACAATATTGGGCAGTAAAATCAAGATTTAAAGGTCCTCACATCTAGACCTGAATTTATAATGTCTCTGAATGTCTGTGTATGCTCTGTAACGTTTTGTGTGATAGGCTACTGTATATTCAAATGAGTTTAATTTGAATGTAGAGCTTTGAGTTGTGAATCAGATAAGTCCACTTACCTATAAAATCACCATAGTGCAGTCATTATTGTAAGGTATTCATTGTGTGTGGAGCACAGTCAGGACAGATAACACCATAACCTCAGTCAAATTCATGTAGTTAAACTGATCTTTTCAGTGTAAATATATTGAAACATGCATGGATTCTACTTTAGGGTGGGGTTTGCTCCAAAAGTCTACAATAGTATATCAGTGATTAAATAAGAGTAATGAGGAAACAGTAAAAAAGACAGTCATTGCTGATAGCGGGCACTAAACCGACAGACACAGTTAACAAGAGATTGCCTTTGTACGCCTAAACTCTGAATCATTTTGGTTTTTCGGTATTGTGTTGAGCTCTGAATGCTGTCACTGTTCTTTCTGAGCTCTGTGAGTCATTTTGATCCACAGCCATCATCATCATTTTGTTTATTCATTCATTATTTAATAACTCCATATGGTTACCTGAGCCTGGATCATGTAAGCCTATGAGTCTCAGGATTCCCTAGTTTACAATTTTGCTATTTCAGCTAATTATTCAGTTCACAGAGATAAGAAACCATATAAAAAGCATACAGAAGAATCAGATAAGAATATACACGTGCAGTAATAGTCAAAGAAGAACATAATCCAGTTAATGTCGAAAATTGCAGGTTAGAAGATTGGAATCACGCTTTCTTAGAGCATTTGGGGAGGAGGCCACTTCCTTACAAACTTCTTACAAAAACAACCAAACATCAAATGGCATCTGTCCCCTGGGCACGGAGTGACGTCACTGCGGAGGACGGTGTCGTGACGTAGCAGTTCGATACTGACAGCGATCTGAGTGGGAGGGAAGCGGATGCACCAGCCAGATGTGGAGCGGGAGGCGGGCTACACATAGGGTCTGTGGATAGGCTCAGATCAATAAAGCACACATAATGTGCAGCCACAGCACAGAACCTGCAGCATACTTTAATCTATGCAATAGAGTCCACATACCAGCATTGGTAAGGAGAAGGTGAATTTGTCAAGTGAACCAATAGAAAAAAGCCATAAAATGATGTTGCAGGAACAGAAGAGATGCTAAAGGGTCAGTCCTAGAGCTTCATGAGAAATCGGCTTTATTATGGATCTGCACTGATAATACTGAGTGTGTGAAATAGCTGTGGTCTGGGCCAGAAAGTGGGGGTGAAGCATGTGAGCCTATGGTAATGAGAGAGAGAGAGAGAGAGAGAGAGAGAGAGAGAGAGAGAGAGACGCGGGTGGACAGTGTGATGCTGTGCGTTATCTACTGGCTAAATGAGGGCTGTCTTTCCCAGTTCAGGCAGCAGGACTTCTCCACCCTTCCAGCGAGGATCTGTAAATTACACGACAACAGCAGGGCGCCTGTCGGATCTCCACTGGGCTCTGTGCTGGATCTCCCACAGCGCTGCCACTGTTGCTGCTGCTGCTCCATCACCAAACCCTCAACGCCAAAGGGCGAGAAGAAGATCTGCCCTCCGCCGTGCCATGTGCAGAACGACATGTATGTGTGATTTCACGCGGTGACCGCGCAGGGGGAATGGAGCAGTTGTCATCAAATTCCTGCAGACGCAGCGACGGTGATACATTGAAGGCTGTCGTGTAGAGAGAAGACCTTCATACGCAGCAGCCAATCCGAGAGATATTGTTATTTATTACTGCCAGTGAAAAGGATCGACATTCAAGTGTCGCCTTTTATGTCAACCACAACAATGGGGTAAGTGTGATTATTATCCCACAGGCTGACTTTGTTTCTTTCCCTCTTTTCTGTATTCATATCAGCTGCGGCTGCCTCACAGGGTATGAACTTCCCTGTCATGAAAACCACGCCACAGCAGGCATAACACAATGCTGTCCTGGGTGATGCGTTAAAATATATTTCTCCCTCTTACACTTAATAAACCTGAATAGTTCGAGTTGTGTTGTCTGACAGGTGTGATTGTGTGGTGAGCCTTGACGTGCCTCACATTATAACCACAAAATCTGAGACATATTGCCTAATGAAGCAATTTATTACCTCTTTCTCAAAATAGCTATGCTCCGATTGGGGAAATAGACAGGCCCACAAATGCTCATGGACAAATGCTGGTGCAGAAGTTGCCCCATCATCAAACTTTCAGGATCAAAGTAGTTGCTTAATCTGCAGTGATTCCCAAAGCAGGACTCATAGGGGTTTTTGGGTGTCGTCGCCGAAATGATGCAAAGCTTAGATTCTTTATTATTGCAATAGAAGAATGAGAGAATGAAAATAGATGCTGGATTTTCTAGGTCTCGCAGTCCCACTGTTTACTCCCCACCTACATTACAGACAGTTATGTAATTCTGAAAGAAGGCATGTGTAACGACATCAGTTCTTCTCAAATATACTCTCAAAGACCTGTGGTTTGATGTACCGTACATCCTGTTCCAGGTCCTGCTCTTGAGAAGGTCTGGGAACAGTAATGTCAGAAACATGGGGGAATGACAGTAGCTACGGGGTTGCATGAGGCTCCGGTGACAAGAAGTGGCTTCCTGTCT
Source organism: Scatophagus argus (assembly GCF_020382885.2). NCBI lineage: Eukaryota > Metazoa > Chordata > Actinopteri > Scatophagidae > Scatophagus > Scatophagus argus. The sequence goes on along the minus strand of NC_058496.1, from coordinate 7,081,060 downwards.
CTATGGCAGCACAGTGACCGCCACCTTACACATCCTCAGCACTGGGCGCCCCCCAGGGGGATACACACAGCTCAAAGCTCCTCATTCTAGCGCACGGCACTGCTCATTTGCATGTCCCCTAACCCTGCGCTCAGCGGTCCATTTCCCCCCACCAAGTCTGCTGTCCATTAACAGCTGTCTCCCGCAGTTCATTGTGATTAATTGCACAGCAGGAGGTCAGCAATATGGCACAGGCATGGTGCGATTTCAAGGCATCAGCCAAAACTCCTGCATTAACTATTTACAATACACTGGAGGCTTCCCAGACGCCCACTCTGCCCTCCTACAGTGTGGGCAGCACATCATTCAGCAGTCTCCCACTCAGCTTCAGCTCTCCACTGGGCTCTGCCATACTGGTGACTAACTTACTGTTATGCAACTGACTCAATGACTCAATTGATCTACAGTGGAATAAATTGTAAACTGTGATCCAAAGCTCTTACGCTGCATATAGTGTTGTTTTTTTATTAATGTCTGAATATGTGCAGGTGCAGATGAGATGAAAGTGTACGTAGGCTGCAGATCTGTTGTCTGACTACCTATCTAGAGGTAATGGCACAGACAGATAGAGTCATATTTCACTTCCGGCCTCGTGGCTGAACACCAAGCCACTTACAGCTCTAATGGTAATAGCAGAGAGGAGAACATTAGTTTTGGACGAGAACCGGAGATGCCTATCAACACTCTCTCTGGTGCTCTCTCACTTCCTTTGGCAAATACAATCAATGCACAGACGGACTCGGTTTCTCTTCTCCCCATCTTTGTCTTTGCTTGTTTGTGTGGATGTGTGTGTGTGTGTGTGTGTGAGAGAGAGAGAGAGAGAGAGACAGAGAGAGAGTGTGTGTTAACAGGCACATCTCAGGTCATCCAAGCTTCTTCCAGTGGATGGAGCAAGTGGGAGCTCTTTCATTAATGACCTCTCCTCGTTTTAAATAAGATCTACCTCCCTTCAGGCTCTGCTCTGTTGAATTAATGAAAAACTCTGGAAACAAGGACAACTTGAAGAGGGAGGTGGAGGTGGAGGTGGAGGTGGAGGTGGCAAGAGAAAGAGAGACCTTCTCAGACAGACCATTTCATTATGCTTCTGTTTCACTGTCTGTTTGCAGAAAGATGGGCAGCTGCATAGTAAAGGGGGCAAAGTGAAGTGGAAAATAAATGCAACCTTTTGTGGTATAAAATGATGTGTGTGTGTGTACTATGGGGAACACCTGTTGTGTTCAATGCCCTTTAGGCATTTGGTACAGTATTGTTCAAGGATCAATACCTGTGTATCAACACATGTAGAGTTGATGTGAGTGTATTAGTTCAATATAAATGTGGGTTCACCTCAATTAGAAAGTACAGCAACGGTATCCATCCATGCAGGCCGTCCTTTTCTCATAGTTTATTTCCGTTTTTGTTTTGAAGTTGCGGTCTTCAAAATCCACCGATATTATTATCAGCAGTTAAAGTAAAAACTGTCAGGGCTGTTGATTATTGAAAGAGATGTGACTGTTGATTTTTAAAAAATGTATAAATGGCGATAATTTGCATATATTTTCCCTTTAATTCACAACTTTTGAGTGGCCAGAGTTTGAGTCTTGTTTTGTTTTTTAAAATTCTAGAGAAATAAATAATGACAATCTGGTTTACTGTGAAAAAATAAAACACTTCAAACGCCATTCTTTCTCATATCAGTCAACCTCAGACTCATGAGCTCCAAGTAAGAGCTGTTGGCCATGATGTCTTTAATAGAAGCAGAGGAGCATCTCAGAACAGCAACATCTGGGCATTGCTTCCCTCCATAATGCCCCATCCATTTGGCATTATTATCATCATCCTCCCACAGAATTCAGCAAAAGTGTCTTAGGCACACAACTCATTAAGGTTTCTGTTTGACTCTGATCTCCTCTTAAAAACTCTTTTCCTGAAAGTTCAGATTTTAGCAGCTCAGCCACAGCTCGCATAGTTGTTTATACCAAACTGTGTAGCAGTTTTAAAACTTCCCACTCCCTTCATCTTCTCCTCCACACTCTCCTCACCTACATTTATCACCTCCTCCACGTTCTCCTCATCCCTCTCTTCCCTCACTTCATCACTCTCCCTCCCTCACTCGTTCTGCCCGCCTTCTCCCTCTGTCTTAACATTCACTTTCCATCACCTGCCCTTGTGTCACGCAGTGTGCTCTGCATGCTAAACACTTCCTCCTCCTCCTCTTCCTTCTCTTCCTCTTCCTCCTCTGTGTTATCCCTTCCCCCTCCACACTTTCTCCTTTAACACTCACTCACATCCCTCTGAAATTACCCCCTTACCCTCTTACTTTTCCTTTTTTTCCTCTTGAACATGTTCACCCTCTCAAAGTGTGGTGGACAGCCTTTGTTTTCCCAGTCACAGTCTTGTATGTACTTCTTTCAAGCGCTCGTGGAAGATAGACAGGCTTTCCCTACCGCTGCTGTCGTATCCCTGTTGCCAAGTCTTTGTTGCTGCCATACAGCCTACATGCTACTATTGAATTTCCCTCTGGATCAATAAAGTATCTATCTATCTATCTATCTATCTATCTACTGCCTGAGATCATCGCTCGAGTGCAAGGGGGTCAGCGCATTCTGAATTGACCTCCATGCAATCCCATAACCACCAACTCTCAGACTATTTGTTCAGGCCAGACTCAATGTGACAAACCCTGTAATGAGAGCATATATGATGAATCTGATACCTGATGGAATCTGATGGAAAATGTGTATGGAAATTATTCTGCATATTTAACAAAACAGTACTCAACTCAAATCACATTCTGTCGTTTATTGTGCTGCCTTTTAAAACTTCCCGTTGTAGGAGTAGGTATTGCTTTTTTTGACAACTGGTGGGTGTCATTTTGGAACAAAACTCTTTGGCACAGGCAATGATGTAAAATTCAAAGCACAAGAACACTGCTGCGTTCGGTGCAAACACAATCAAGCAACAAGAAGCGCCACATTTGCCACAGCTCCGTCAAATTATGCAATGAAAAATGATGCCAGTTGCCAAGCGGCTATTGCACAGATCATACGGACAGGCTGTGGTTGTGTGATGTGTGCTGGGAGGGAGTTGAAATGACTCACAGTTCTGCCACTTACACTGCTGTCGATGATTATGATAATTCGTGCACAGCACTCCACAAGCAGCTTTGTGGAGCGACATTAATCATCCCAGATTCACTCTCTGACTTCCTATACTCTCCACATTCCCCATCATTCTCTTTCTCTGCCTGTCTAGCACCCCCCACCACCCTCCACCTCTGTCTCTCCCTCTCTCTCTCTCCCCCTCTCTCTCTCTTTCTCTTTCTCCCTGTCTCCATGTTTTTCTTTCTTTCCCAGTCTTGGCTAATCACACACAGGAGGGGTGCTGCTGCTGAATTTTAATATTCATTTATACAGCAAGCCTTTGATGTCCCCCATCACCCCCTCAGTGCAGTGTAAGCACTTCTCTATCTCCTGCTCTGCCAGCACTGCCAGCCCAGAATATCTCCCTCTGCACCCTGTGCTTTGAGTGTGTGTGTGTGTGTACTGACTGTAGATGTTGCCCAAGAAGCCCCAACAATGCTTCAGTATATGAGGGCATTGTAAGAGCAAACCAAGCAGTGAGGAATAAATGGAAGGTAGGGTGAAGGTGAAGCGTTAGAGTTACGGGGTGAATGGATGGTCAAAAAACAAAGAAGACTCTTACATAATCACCAGCATTAATAAGGGTGAATATTAACTCTGGTTTGGGTGTCACACAGAGGTCAATAAGGAATTAAGTAGCCTCAAACTGAACCAGTCATTGAGTTTTGTTCATCTGCTCATCCAAGCTACACTTGCACAAATCTACAGTCACACTAGATTTATAATTCCATCACATCTGTGTCACGACGTGTGCTTGTTTATACCTGCATATGCATTATGTGTGTCTGTGTGGAGACTACAGCTCTGTTGGGTGTGTCATTGGTAGTTAACCATGGCCTACTGTCTATATTTAGCCATAAATCCTCTCCTTTCCCCCCCGTTTGCTCCCCTGTGTGACCCTCGCTCGGTGCTGCAGGCATTCCCATATCAGAGCACTGAGAGTCGGCGCTGCCTTACACAGAGAGAAACACAGCGAGAGTTTCTGTTGAGTAGCTGCCTTCACTTAGCGTGTTGGTTTACAAGTGGAGAGATAATGTATGAGAGCAAGTGTAGACTTAAGTTGCTTACCGGGGAGCTCTGCTGTAGTTTGAAGCTTCAGTTAGTGTAGCTCGTCAATCGAGTAAACAAGACAATGAGTGTATGTAGCAGTCCTTCCACAGACTCTCTTTTTGTGGCCTAACCATGGAGGATGGCGAGTTGGTAATTCGGTTGCCAGGACGATCTGACTCCCCCGTGGGCAACAGGAGTTTCAGTGCTGGCAGCGGGTTTGGTGAGACGTTGGTTCTGCGGCACAAAGAGGTTCACAACTTCTTCTTCATCCCCTTTAGGGAGCAGCCCATCTACAGCACACGGGCCCACGTCTTCCAGATTGATCCCAACACCAAGAAGAACTGGCTGCCCACCAGCAAGCACGCCGTCACTGTCTCCTACTTCTACGACAGTACGCGCAACGTCTACCGTATCATCAGCCTGGATGGCACCAAGGTGATCAGCTGACTGTTGTTGTGCATGCTTCACACTCTGTCGCACACCAAACACAGACTTTGTTATACCTCTCCAACTGTATTGTTTTATTAAGACGTCAAACAGTCTTCCAGGAGATTTTAACGATGCTGTGATCTTCTGAGTGTTTATGGTGTTAATAAGCGCTGCACTGCAACCTGATGTGCAAACACATCTTAAAAGAGCTCGTCGCTGCAGCCTGTCCCAGCACTGACATCTCATGTTTCATTGTATGTATGCATGCCACTATCTTGTCAGTGTGTGTCTGTCTAAATATCTGAGTCCACACTTTATGTCTCGGGATATTTTTGTTAGATATCCAGGAGGGATATATTTGCAGGATGTGGTCTTGTCCAGCTCAGCATGGCTAAAGGCAGAGCAGGGACGGACCAGTCACACACAGGCCTACTCCCCGCCAGTTATGGTGGGGGGAGGGGGGTGAAGTTAAATGAGAGAAGCAGATGACAGAGCAGCAAAAATGTGTGGTAGCAGCAATAACTTGAGCAGCAAAGACAGGAAAGGTGTGAAGCCAGGTGGATTGATGGAAAAAGGAAGGACGCGCGATGGGTGATCACCGAGTGTGAGCAAACCATTTCTGATGGTCAATTTAGCAGCCATCTCATATCATGCAACACTCAATAGATATGTGATCTCTAAATTCAACTATTGCGTAACACACACAAACACACACACACACGCACACTCGCAGATTGCTACCCTTCCCAACCTCATTATGTATTGATGCCAACCAGAATGTCAGCCATTACACAACACTGCTAATTGATCATCCATTAATTTGTTCTCCATTAGTGTTATTTAACAAAGGATGTTGAATTATATAAGATTTGGAGGTATCCTTTTTTTTCCGCTCATGTAAATTTAAAGTATAAAGCTGGAGGTTTTCTATATTTATATCACTGTAAACAAATCTTATGAAACGACACAAGGTGTTAGTCCGCCCCTCAGACTTCCCCAACCCTGTCTAGGGGACATTTTTGGGTGCTCTTGAGAGTATTTATCACAACAAGATTTAAAATAATCTACAGGATGATGCAATAATAAAATACTGATATAATGAAGCAATGTGTTACTGTTAGTTAGTTAGTTAGTTAGTTAGTTAGTTCGTTGGTTAGTTAGTTAGTCATAGGTCCATGGCACAGAGGAATAAACTACACGGACATGTTAGTAGGATCAATACATTGTTGGATTTGGTGTTGATGATAAGGAAAATATTAGCACATCAAGCTCTCAGTATTTCGGCATTTACCAACTCCCAGACTCTGTTTTACTTTTTCCACAGCCACCACGTTATATCCAAGTTTTTCTGCCTGTCTGCCACCACTTCCTGTGTGTGAGTGAATGGAAATCCTCATGTTTGTGTATCGCTCTTCATGTCTTAGTGAATCTGTGGCTGAAGGCCTTCAAAGTTAAACCTGGGAGGTTTCTGTTAGCTTTCCAAGCATGGATTTTGTTGGTGCGGTGGGTGTGAGACTGTGCTGCTGTAGGGCATAAGCTGTACTGTTCTCTCAGGCTTTTTGAAGTATTGTGATGCAGCCATGATTATTTCCATTATCAGTTGCCATTGTTTTTGATAAATTGCTTAATCCTTGGTTATGTAAAATGTCAGAAAGTAAAAGTAAAGATGCAGCTTTTCAATGTGTAAACTGTGTCCCAGAAATGAACAATATAATGTTTCTGTGATATTATTATCATCTGAAGTCCTGGTTTGTGGTGTTAATAATCTTCATTCAAACCTGCAAAAAGCAGGTTTGGGCTTAAAATCTCCTCATCTGACCATGTCTCTCTCTCTCTCTCACACACACACACACACACACACACACACACACACACACACACACACACACCACATTAGACACACACTGCAGTGATAAAGTTAACTTAAAGTGTATTAAGTGGGTTGCGTCTTTCCTGCAGGCAATAATCAACAGCACCATCAGTCCCAACATGACGTTCACGAAGACCTCTCAGAAGTTTGGCCAATGGGCTGACAGTCGAGCTAACACTGTCTACGGCCTGGGATTCTCCACTGAGCATCATCTAGCCAAGGTACCACCTCCATCTACACACACACACACACACACACACACACACACACACACACACAAACCACATTTACTACAAATCGTATAGCATCAATTGCAGATGGCTCCTCTTTTCTTCTTCTCTCTCCCTGAGAGAGGACGGCATGTCAACTTTCTTTTGCGCTCTTGTTGCTATAGTTTCTCTCACAGTGTAGGGTCTGCTTCACAGTCAGTCCTAATGAGGCTTTCTTTTCCAGTGTGTGTTTTTGTGTGTGTGTGTGTTTATGAGAGTAATGTATACCTGTGTGGTCACTTGCGTGTGTGTGTGTGTGTGTGAGAGAGAGAGAGAGTAGGTGGTGGCTTCACTCCTCTGCTGTATGTGATTAAGCTCTGTCATAACCTGGGGAGGCTTATAGCATCCCCACTGTCAGCGCAACACACACACACACATAAATGATAACAATACCTGATATTAAAGATGTTTCTTGTTCCTTATCATATACTGGACAGTAATAACATGTAATAACATCAGGTGTTCTGTCCTCCCTAACCAAATATTGTTGATAGCTAAAACTATTCCAATCATATACTGCATATATATTTAATTTTCAACATAAAATATATTAATCTTAATGACAGCATGTAAATAAATAAAGCTTATGGTGAAAAATAATGATAAATTGTATTTAAAATTCAGTTTAAAATGATCAAGCTTTAGTCATTGTCACAAATCAGAGACAACTGGTTTTTAATTCTAAGAAGTTTCTTCCATTTTCCCAACTTCTTGGCTAATGAAGAGCATTATTGGCTTAGCTGATTCAGTGTCTGAGGTGTATCAGTATGCAGTTTTAACAGACACCCACCAGTAAATTAGAGGTGTTTCCTGTCATTTAAAGTTGAAATAATCACATTCACTTCTCAGATGACTGCAGTGCCAACACTCGTGTAGCACTTAGATGGAGGCCTACACTGCATTTAGATCACTGTACCAGAACTATAATGTTGCACTGAAGTGAAATGATATCGAGTTACTTGTTGCAACTCCTCTAATGGCAGACACAAGACAGGCTCCAGCAGAGTTGTCGATTTGATTTCCCCACCACTCAGTCCTCTGCAGTGCTAAATTGCTCTATAACACTGTGGGAGTAGCGTCGGCGATGAGCCACGCCCTAAAGGGACATTGAGAGTATGTGCATGTGTCTAAGTGCCAGAGTGTTTATATTTGCTCAAAGCCCCTCAGCTGAGCTCACCTTACTGCTTCATGCTCAGGGGATGAATTGTATCTTTGCTCATGACTAAAATAACCCAGCAGATCAGCATCAGCCACCAACAACTTCTGATTTGAGGCAAAAACACAGTGAGGAAAACACGATGGCGCAGTCTGCTTCGCTGCATTTGTGTGTGCATATGTGCATGTGTGTGACTGACAGGTTAACAGTGACCTAGTTAGCTCATGTTTCTGCTGAGGCATTATGGGTAAGGGCCTTCTTTTCTAAGTTCAGCCGTGGGTCGTCATTGGCAACAGCTTCTCCCTGTCCTACCCCTGACTTATTACACACTGATCTGTGTGTCTGTGTGTGTGTGTCCATACACATAATCCTTTACTGAACAGATTAAACCACATCATTGTGTGAATCACAATCCATACTGATGTCTGTCCTCTGTGTGCAGTTTGCAGAGAAATTTGCCGAGTACAAAGAAGCAGCGCGGCTCGCTAAAGAGAAGAGTCAAGAAAAGATGGAGATGGCCACGTCTCCTTCTCAGGTACGTTCAGAACGCGTCATTCTAACCCTGCTAACTCCTTACCTTTCCTGTCAACCGTGACCTCCTATCAAGGGCATGTTGTATATAATGAACAGCTGGCGACAGCAGGTCGGCCGAAGATTTTTCCCTTTGGTGACAAAAGAACTGAATAATCACAGGAAACACAGAGGGAAATTAAGAAAATAACAAAACAGCTTAGAAGAAAGAAATAGAAGATGTTTTGAAAATGTTCTCCTCAGTGGTAGGAGAAGTGGAGGTAGTTTTAGTAACTTTATCGAGTCAGGTAGTTTAGTCCAGTTAACTGGGGGTCGGGGCCCTACAGACGGTCACAAGATAATTCTGAGGGGTTGTGTGATGATTAATGAGGTGGGAAAGAAGAAAAATCCACGTTGTTCAACACAAGTTTATATTCCTATTTTTCCCACACTTATCTCAAATCTAATCTAATATTTTACTGCTTTGTCCTTGAATTAACTAGATTTCACTTCACTACATTTATCTGTCTGTAGTGAAGTAAAATGCAAAATATTTTCTCCACCAATGTATCATAATTCTTAATTTAAATATAGCATAAAGTTTAAAAAAAATCAAAAACAAGTACCGGTACTTTAAAATTATATGTGTACTAAGTGTAGTGCGTTACATCCTGAGTGAGAGGTTTAGAACTACACTTGATATGTAAGATACACCAGTGAGGTACATTTTCACTGTATGTATGCACCCTATGCATTAAAATAATAGCATGATCCCCGACTCACCACAAACTGGAGGACATAATTAGCCTGTATGCTATTTGTTTGTGTGGGGTATCTAATAACAGGATGTTTTAGGGCGTGTGTAACTGCGTCTGAGAGAAAATTAGCTTGTTTCAGAGGAGAATCCCAAGAGAAATCTGTTCTTTAATCTAAAGGATGTTAACAGGCTTCATCTCCTCGTCTGTTCATTACAGAGGCTAGGGGAGCAGCCCCCCTGCTGTACTGCGATCTATCACTTGCACTATTAATGCTGCGGCCCACATGGGCTGAAATGCTACAGTATTTTGTGCCTCCCATGGGAGGATGCTTTTTAATGAAGCCAAGTGGACAGCTTTGCTCTCATCGTGGGGCTGAAGGCTACATGTGTGCTGCCTGCCACCACACTGTAGTGGTAAACGTGGAGACATTTCTGTCACGTTAAAGGCTGCAGCCTTCCTGTTGCAAGCCTCCAGTGGTCTGCTGATGTTGTCTCTTCTGTTTCGCTACTGATTATCAGCTGTTTCATTCCTCCCAGCCAAGAATTTCAAATGACTGCGCTTGTACAACTGGAGTGACAATAAACATGTTGAACACCTTGGATCCTGAACATGCCTGCAGGCTTTCTTTCCAACTTCCATATCCTCTCTTTTCTCTCGTCTAAATGAACCAGAACTAGAAAAGAGACAAGAATTGTTCTGCTAAAACAAAACGAGAAAATGCTATAGGCTCGTCCCAGTAGGCCACAAACCAGACTGAGTGGCTCAGGAACAGGTTTTAAATGTCATCCTAATGAATGTGGAGCGCAAAACGTAACACCCGTCATAATGTTATTCTTATCTCTCACTTCCTTCTTGTCCATTAGAGATGTCATTGTATTACTGTATTGTACCCAAGCCCTGCATCTTAATACTTTTGTTTTTTGTACGGGCAGCAGCTAAATGATTTGTCTCCCGCATTATTCAGTGGTTGTATGGGATATAAAGATAAGCATTAATCTGTAATTCTGCAATTTCCCAGTGCTATAGTAAGCTATTTATTGGCCTACATGCGTGTGGAGCTGCTCACTAAGACGCTCAAATGTTCAGCACTACAGAAAGAGACACCTCTAGAAACACACAAGCAAACCTCTACCACTTTTTATGTCGACTCCTTATAGGGAAAAGATGATCCAAATTTATGAGATTCTTGTTTTTATCCTTCCATTAATTATTACCTATTAACTATCTTATGTTTCACATTATGAATATGGTGAAATGATTAGCTGATGAAACAAGAAGTTAGCTGACAGAAAATGATAACTTGACATCATTTATCAAAAGAAAAAAAGCTTTTCATTGGTATTCTTGGGCTCTTGTGTTGAAATTGTGTAGTCTAAATGTATGCATGTAAAGCTTTCGTGGTTTGATTATTACTGTTTTAAATTATTGATGTTAGGGAGTATCATGCAGATTTTTATCTAAATTTGACTTGTACATTTTTGAGCTTTTAAAACGGTTTCATGATTGTTTCCTGCTTTATAATCATTACTAATTCTGTGAAGAATAATAAAGTCTGCTTCACTGATTACTTCTAATTGACAATAACAACTGAACACCTTTGTTTCACATGTAGGAGTCTCCAGGTGATCTCTCGTCACCTTTGACCCCGGTGACTCCGCCCATGGAAAACATCAATGGCACAGATGAAATCTGTGACACGACTCCCAACTCGGACACCCTTCCAGGACCGGCACAGAACGCACTGGCTTTTGCACACAGGTACACACCACTTTGCGATGCCTTCACTGTCACCGTGTTGTCATGTCTACTACAGCACAGTAGTACAGCAGGATTATGATTTTTTTCTTTGTTTTTGTTAAGCCCCAAAATATATTTCTCTCTTCCGGCGGTGGAAAAAGGATTCCCGATCATTTACTTGTGTAGAAGCACTAATACCACACTGAAAATCCTGCACTTCAAGTAGAAGTCCTGCATTCAAAACCTTAGTGAAGTCAAAGTAGTCACGGGGCAGTGAAACGTTTCCTGTCACTGTTTTGCTATTATATGTGACGTTTTTGGGTTAATATTATAGCTGCATTAATGTGTAAGTTTGGAGTTACATGGTTTTCAACAAAAACCTAAAACTGGAATCTGAAAAGTAACTAGAAATCCAGTAACTAAAGCTGTCAGACAAATGCAGTGAAAAAAGTACAATATTTCTCTCTGAATGGGGTAGAAGTATGAAGTTGCGTGAAATAATACTATAATAATACACAAGTAAAGTAGTGCCTTGCAATTTGTGCATTAGGAAGTGTACTTAGTTTCGTTCCACCGCTGCTCTCTTCTTGTATGTTTTTTCTTTTGGTCTGTATGTGCTGCATGGTAGTGAGCTCCCTCTATTCACTGCTGCTCTCTCGTGTTTCTCCTCTCTAGGGAACAGTTTAAGACTTGTCGGGTCTGCTCTTTCTGATAGGGATGTCATTACGACTCCTGACTACTGCGACATCGTAACCACACAAAACAAAACAAAAAGTTCAGGCACAAACTTTCTGAAAAATAAGAGCCTGATTGCTCTCCAGTGCACTTCTTTACCAAACCTGATGCACTGTCTGTTTACTAACCGTGAATAAGGTAAACGACAGCACTCCATCATTCCATTTAGGAGGAATATCTGTGCAGTCCATTATAGCAGCGACGCTCTTAAACACACACGTCACATGGACCAGCAAAAAATGTTACTTTGAGTTTTTCTCAGGAATGAGGAATTATTCAACTTACTCTTATGTCCAATCTGAGCATGCCTGGTAAGGAAACTTACTTGTATTTGTAGTTTTTTTTGTATGCCTACTGCAATGCAATAATATGTCTATGCATGCACCTCTGCTGTTGTATACATTCCTGCTGTTTTTCTGTCCTGATAGCAGCCTGAGAATTGAAATGGATACTTCATATTGTTTGTGATTGTCAGTACTGGTTCATATACAGTAGATTGTGTCAGATGAAGAGGTCAAAGTGCCATGTAAATATGTTTGATTTGTATAATGGCTCTCTGAGGAGGTGTGGCTGAGGTTCATCACCGAGAAAGGTGTCGATGAAGAGTTTATGTAAGACTTATATAACATGCTGTGGGTAGTGGGAGGCAGAGAAAGAGCAAGACAGATAGACAGACAGAGAGAGAGAGAGAGAGAGAGAGAGACAGAGGTGGGGTGGTGGTGTCAGAATCTGGGAAAAGAGAGAGAGAGAACAGAGAGAGGTGCATTGTATTAAGTCTGCACATGAGTCACTGCTACCTAAACAGCCACCAACTGCACACACACACACTCACTACTACTACTATAAATAAACTGAACAGGATGGCATCAGTTTGACTCATTTGAGAGAGTGACATGTTTTTTTGTTCTCAGGAGAGCAAATGTTCCTATTTTCTACTGTCACCTGCAGTCGACTGTACACACAGGTCTTTTCACATGTAAAATCTCTGTAATCTTGTGCTACCCATTTCACTAATTCTCTGGCTGCGATTCTTATTAATTAAAGATCTCAATCAATCCCTTAGTGTACTTTATCATTCTTCTTTGCTTATGGGTGTCTAAGAGGAGAATCGAACATTTTTTGATATTAAAGATCACCGTTGAGATGTTTAGAGACAGCAGGGTTCCTATTAGTGTGTTAAAGTCTGTAAAGCTGTGACAGGCTCAAGGGCAAATGCTTAGAAATCCCTGCCGCTACATCATGAACTCAGTAAGGCTACACAGATCTGAGTGTGCAGTGAGAGTGGGATGTAGAGAGGACACCCACCGCCTGCTGCAGCACTGCTGCTGATGTGTCTATTAATGCTGCATGCGTGGGAGACGGGGTCGACTCTCAGCATTCACGATGGCAAGTGTGGACGTAACAAGCAAACCTCAGTCTCACATTTTCTCAGAGGCATATGGAGAAAGGGTGGATGTCCAGAAATTTTCCATCTTTTCTATATTTTTTCCCTCTATAATTCTACCTCAGTTTGATATGCACTGTGCGCATAATCTCTCATGTCTGTCACCTTTTACTGAGGCTCCATCAGCCTCTCATCTGCCTCAAACTGCAGTTAAAACCTGTTTTCTGTTCATTTTTTGCTTGTAGTTGATTTAATAACCAGAAGAATGGAATGTTTGTTGTATTTTGAATATGTTTACCTATATGAAACCTCATAAGGGTTCATAGCTGCATACAGAAACACACCTGCATACACAGGTGTCTGCTGTCTGATGGTCTGGGTTTGTGTCTCTGCCATGTGTCAAGAATTAGATAATGATAACATATACAGCACAGTGCTGCTTAGCGGGACTGTGTAGGCAGGTATGGGTAGGTGTAGAGGGCAGAGGAAGAGTGAGGAGGATGAGATGAAGCTGTACGCTCGGCTGTCAGAGGTTTTTTTATATATATTGCGGGATGTAGGCGTGTTTGGCAGGTCTGCAGTGGAGTTGTTCTGAATGGTTTTCTGACTATTGGAAGGCCTTTTCTGGGACTGTCTTGGCCGTGTGTGAATGGTCTTCTGGTGTTGGAGGATGTAGGCGTCTGTCTGTGGGTTTGTGGTAGGCTTGTGTGAACGGAGATGGTGCCCATGTCATACGTCAGGGTGCCACGAGCGCCTCCGTTCCTCCAGTGCTGCCATGGCAACTGCTCTGGCTCCGAGCCTCCTCCTGAAGTGCTCTGTGAGAAGAAGGGACCTACCTGACAACGCATAGCGGTCAGGACACGGCGCAAACACAAGAGGGTTGCAGAAAACCTTCAGTGTCATTTGAGTTTATGCTTTGTGTTTGGTAGCTTTATTGAGCCTGGAAGGAGAATTATACTTATGTCTTACATTGTGAAGTAGTAAAACACAAAACAGAGTGTTGATGTTTTATTCAGGAGTCATGATGTATTGGCACTGAGTACAGGATGTTCAAACTACAAAAAACATTCAGAGTTAAATCCAGGAAACAAAACCAAAAAAAAAAAAAACTGAAAATCAATTAAAACACAATAAGATGCAATGAAAATCTAACCTGACACCCCACAAAATCTGGTCCTGTGCTGCCTCTTGTCATCATGACATGTTCTGTTTTAGTTAGCGGGATATTGTTCAAATGAAACAGACTAAAACAGACAAATTCTCTTGTAACATCAATCTTCTAGATACAGAATTTTAGAGAAGTAATCAGTTGTATTCAAGAGATAACAGTTTCAAGCTGATCCGTCTTTGCTTTTCCAGTTCAACACCACACAGTTGACTCTTACATGACATGAAAGTGGAATTATGACAAAATTACATAATTTTCAACAGCTCAAATACATAAGTAGCTAATAAAACTCTCATGCCGAAACATTCACGTTGTGCACATCATCGCATCATCTTTACATCAGCAGTTGAGTGGCACAGCAGAAGCTAACTTACCCTCCATGTGGCTCTGCCGTCCTCAGCCAGAACTGTGCTCAGACGCCCTCCTGAAACCTTTCAGCCAGGCTCATGTGATGAAGATGAACACCAGTGTCAAAACATCTTGCACTCATTTCTCTCCTCTAATTCTCCCTCCGTCGCTCTCCCATGCTGTCTCCGTCGGTCTCCATCTTCACATCCTGACGTCTCTCTTGCTCTCCTGCTCTCCGAGTTAGTGTGTGGGGTTTTTACATTGGTGGGGCTGCGTGCCATGGTGACAGCATCGCTCCATGTGTGTGTGTGTGTGTGTGTGTGTGTGGTTGTGTGTCAGTTGGTATGTGCATGTGTAGGATGAAGTGTCGTCTCCCTCCTATCTATGCGTCACACACGCAGACACACTTGCACTCACAGAGGGGGTGGCTGTTGTGTAAGAACCGAAGGTGCCGTGGGAGTCCTGAGTGAATTAGATCTGAGCTTTCTTTCTTTTACACTTGGCAGAGTGGGTGTTAAGGCACGGTGGAGAACTGCTGCGGTGTGTGAGGATGTATACTGTGTATGTGTGTGTGTGTCAACGAGTGGGTGGAACAAAACTGAAAACAACATTATTATGGGTCATACACAGCGAGCTAAGCTCCTTTCGTGTTTTTCTGTGTGTGTGTTGTCACTGCTGTGAGGAATCACTGTGAAGTAGGTGAGAGTAGAAGCTCCATTTCAAACGAACTTGACTCAATATCAGATACTCGACAACGTTTAGCTCTCTCACACATTCTCCCGCCCAAGTCAGACATTATGTGAGACACAGGGAGTGGGCATTATGTAAATCTTAAATGAATGCCTGCAGTGCTAATATCTAACAGGAGAGAAGCACAGCGGAAATATTTTCCCTCCAGAAAGTTGAGTTTATACTACACTCCAACCAGCCTGTATGGATGTCCCCCTCAACCGGCCTTTTCCTCCCACACATATTCCTCCATCGTGAAATCACATTCAATAACTTATCTCTTATCTCATCTTCTCATCTGTGAGTAGCTGGACCAGATTAGACTCCAGCCAGTCTGAGGATATAATCTCAGATTACAGCTCATGTGGCAGACAGCTGCATTTACAGCTACTGGCCAGGGAGCGCCAGAAGTCCGACTTGAGCGCCCACTGAGTGCTGCCTTTGTCAGCTTTAAGTGATGGATAGATAGATGATGGATGGATGGTTATAAACAAGAATAGTTTCTTAACAGTAGTGGTTACAGGCTCACACTTGGACTTCAGATTTAAATCAGACATCATTTTCAGCTCACATCCTTAACGTGAGAACGTGGGAGTTTATCTTATGATACTGTTGTGGTAATCTGACGGTACGTTTGTCCCCGTGTTTTGCAGCCCCACCATGACAAAACACTGGGAGGCTGAGCTGGAGGCACTAAAGGGTAATAATGCCAAGCTAACAGCAGCTCTGCTGGAGTCCACGGCCAACGTCAAACAGTGGAAACAACAACTGGCTGCCTACCAGGAGGAGGCCGAGAGACTACACAAACGGGTGAGGGACGGGACACAGAAACGCTTGCTTATTTTCATCTGTGATTAATTCATTCGGATCCAATACGAGTGATCATTTGGAAGGGATGAGTGTGAAGTCAAGATGAGAGGGTGGCAGGAGAAAACAGAGAGGTGACTACTGGCATGAGGGACAGTAATAAAGACTGGAAATGAAAGACAGGTTGAGATCAGGATTCTGTTGTGCCAATCTCTAAATCTTGAAATCAATCATATTGTCCTTTTAGGTGACGGAGCTTGAGTGCCAGAGCAACCAGACGCCGGTAATCAAATCCCAGAAGACAGAACTAAACCAAACCATAGAGGAACTGGAGACTGCACTAAGGGATAAAGAAGAGGTGTGTGTGTGCATTGGGGTGGAGTGCCTTGCTTGAAATGTAATGGCTCATGCAGCAGCGCCCTGTGTTCATGCTCACAGCATTTTATTTCATTTTTATGCCCTCTAGGAAATGGAAAAGTTGAAAGAGGAATTGGAAAACATGAATGACCTGATGGAGCAGAAAGACACCCTAACCCAGAAGCTTGAGGTGAGTGAAACGAGGTGTTAAGCGTATGATTGTTCCCCAGAGTATCAGTGTGTCCTCTGTCATTATTCACCTCTTAATGACACAAACCTGCCAACAATGCTGTCAATGCGCTTCTCCAGGAAACGGAGCTGCGCAGTCGGGTGCTGGAGGAGCAGCTGGCGGGGGCTGAGCAGCGGCTGGAGGAGAACCAGGAAGAGCAGGAGAATTTCAGGAAGAGCCTGCGGACGCTGCTGGAGCTGCTGGACGGCAAGATCTTTGAGCTGACGGAGCTCAGAGACACCTTGGCTCGGCTCATAGAGGAGGCTAGCTAGAGATGGAGCTGCCTAATCTTCACAGACAGAGCCATATGATAGCCTAATTTACACCCGGACTCCCCCATCTCACTCACACTAATCCCACCCACCATGTCCCACCTTCCTTCTACACCCCCCACACAGTCAAAACTGAGACGCTACACTGCCCCGATTCTGATTTTGCTCCAAAAGGGCAGCTAACTCCCCATTTTTACCTTGTAGGTGTCAAGCTCCAACCAACCGCAGGATCTCCTGTAGTTTAAAACAACACAGGGACTACCTCATCTTGCCGTCTGATTGGCTGGTGTAGGCAAAACCTTGGTTGAATCGATCTCTCCAGTCACAGAGATGCCTGTCGTGGTACCGTACAACTGGTCTATCCCACCTCCCCCCAAAAAACCCAGCTTCCCCCTGCACTCACAAAGAGTTAACTTGAGAACTGTGCCTCAGTGCCATCTGCTGTTTGACTGGGAGAGCTGCAGCACAGCTTGCAGCATCACAAATCACAACGTCCCACTCACACATACCACACAGACACACATTTTCTTCCTCTCTCTTTTCTCTCCCCCCCACCCCCCACCCCCAAGGGGAATGTTGAAAGTCATGTGGAAATAATTGCTGTTAAGACTCAGAGAACTGCGCCAAAGCTGCCAAATCTCCCCAAAATATTGTCCTCTAACTAGCAGATGCTTTGATCCAAAGTGACTTACTGTACAGAGAAGTGCTCAACAGAGAAACCATGAGTTCCATGTTTGGGCTCGGGCTGCCAGCGGAGTGTCACTGGAAACAGAGGATTAAAGGACAGCTCTCAGCAAACCAGTCAGTCTTACCTATTGGCCTGACGTGACATCAGTGTTGCCCCCTCCCCCAGCCTGGACACACGGGGCTGCTGGGATGTGACCCTGGCTTATTTAAAATCCTACATGATAAGACGAATATTTGAATCTTCCAGATGCATTGTTCATGCCACACAGATATTTTAGAGCGGTTGTGTGTGCCCATGTTAGATTTGGACATGAGAATTCCTGCATCCAGACTGCTTCCACCATCACAGACAAATGACCTGTCTTCCTGCCAAACTCAGTGTGGTGTGTGTTCCCGAACAAGGCCTGACTTTCGACATAGCGTGTGCCTTCAAAGCACATTTACGTGGACACATGTTTGTATATAAAATGTGTGTGTGTGTGTTTTGTGCTGTGAGAGAAAGACCCTGTTTTAGGACATCAAGGCCTACACACACACACACACACACACACACTGAGCAATACCAGACAGGCTCTACACGACACCTCTAATCTAACTCTATCAGGTACTCTACTCAGTGGACTCATGCAGATAGGTCAAATGCAACTCAGCTGATCCCCCTGTCCGACAGAAAGTGAACTACTGTTGACCGCGAACCTGTGTGGCAGCCCTGTCTGGACGAAGTAGTGCATCGTGAAGGGCTTCTAGAGTGTCATGTATGTGTTTGTTAATCCCCACCCTCAGTGAAGCTGGTCACAGATTTTCACTCCTCCTTTCGAGTGAATACAGAACTGTACTCAGTTTCTATTCTTTTTTTTTTCTTTTTTTACACAGGATAGAAAACTGATGATATAATAATAGAACTGTAAGACACCTTTCTACTCCTGATGGTATTGTAAATGAATGGATGGGAAACTCAAATGCAGTAACACCCTGCCATGGCTTATTGTTGTGTATTAACCATGGGAAAGTATTGCGTAGTTGTTTGAGAGTATCTTGTCTGTAGGTAAACAATGAAAACCTCTTCAATATATATTTAAAATAAGTAACAACACAACGTAAACACAAATGACCAAAACGTGCACTTAATAAGGCAACATCTGTGATGGCAAAATACAAAATCACATCTGAAAATCCCTGAATTTCTAAAAAAAACATATATATATATATATATCTATATATATTGTCACATGAAATGCTGCTTATCTTACCTTTCAATTGAGCACCCTGTTTGCACTGTGTTATTACTCTGTTGTAACTACATTATATATATCAAGAGATTTGCATTAAACACTAGCACAGCATAGTCCTGTTCTTAAAGCATTTTAGTTCTTTATACAGGTTAATACACTGGAATAAGATCCATGTAAAGGGAAACGTTACCTTTGTCTTCTTTCTGGTTTAACTTTGACAGTCAAATGACAGCGATGGAATATCTTGATATTAATGCTATTGTTAATGAATGCCTTTGTACAGTAGTGGATAAGAAGCTTTTCATTCTCCTGTTTTGTAACTTATGGTATTTAAATGTAGGTATTATTATTGTATTTAGAGGTATGAGAAGACTGGCAATATTTTTGACTATTTAAAGTAATTTTGAACTCATGATATTAAAGAGGTACCTCAGGCTAATGATGTTCATAGACTGGTGAAACTTGTGTGTTTGCAGGTGGAAGGATTTACCAAATGCTGGTGAAAAACGATCAGGAGTCAACACCAGTTGGTGCTTCAGACAAACAAAATTCTTTGTCGAATTCAAACAAAGACAGCCCTACCAGGCTGAGAACACACCTCTGTGAACTGAGAAATGCTATGTTTTATATTCAAATACAGTGACCGCAGAATCCATTGTGTGCAAAATGCTTTTGTTCTGTTTCATCTCTCATATATATATATATATAGACTAAATTATACAACAATCAAACAGACAATCTCGGAATTTGCTTCACAAGGTTTTATTCAAATGCAGAGGCAAGGATGTAAATAAAAAAAGGTCTGAATAAATGAAAATGGCAGGACTAAAGGCAAAAAGGTATTCTTGGAACAGTATGTCTATACACTAATGTGTAAAAACAACTGCCACATTTAATAAGTCTGTTGTTTTGGGCAATCAACTTGAACCCATTAACACCCATTAACTTGTTTCATCCCTTTTTTGTATTTCTATATATTGATATTGCACTTCTCGAGTGGCTGAATGGCTTCTTCAGACAGCAGGTCATATAGTCAGCCTGTGTTAATAACAGATTTATATAGGAAATGTTCAGAAGCAAACACGACACAAAACAATTTGGTTGGAAATGCTTTGGAAAACAGGACACAAATGAAGCAATGAAAAGTAAAATCACAGTTAGCTGACAAGCTGAGTTACGGTTATTTATAGGTGAGTGTAAAACACAAGACGGTGTGTTTCTAAGGTCAGTCGGGAGATAAATAGGTGATTTATGGCAAATGTGTCCCATTCTGGGCCCAGTTTCCCACATGTTTTGAGCACAAAGTTTGTCGTTTTTTAGCAGAAACCTCAGTGCTAACATCTTGTGGGAAACTCTGCCCTGGTCCGTTATTGTAACATTGAGTCAGGTAAGGTTTGGGTTAGGTTTCACTTAAGAGTCAGGTCAGGGTTAGATCTCTGTCTCATGCTACATGATGAAGGTGCTGTGGAAGAACATTGTCCTGATGGTGACAGAAGACACGTAAAAGTGCCTCAGGTTTGCTTATCCAGAAAAATAAGAAACTCTCTCTAGAACTGAGCTACTTTCAACCTGCATAATGCAACATATATTCCCATGCTGGTGCTTTCTACATTAGTGTCTGCTTCATGATTAATCCACAAGTTTCTCTCAACACAAGAAAAAGAGGAAAAGCACAAATCTTTGCATCAAAGCTGTTTAAGACAGTGCATGCCAAGGCTGCCCCAGATTCAGAGCTTAGTTTATGAATCCACGTCTTTTTGCTTCATGCTAACACGTATGTTTGAGTGAATTCCTGTGGTGCTAAGCGTCCCACTGGTCCTCTTATACTGTCCTTCCATCACACACCATCTGGAGGTCCAATTCTACATATTCAGTGCATGTTTAAACTTATTCATGTACTACAGCTAAAATGTTTCACAAGTGATAAAAGAACAGTTGTTGCTATACAGATAAAGTGATTCAGAATGTATGATGAAAGTACAGAAACCTATTTTGGAAAAAAAAGGACTTAGTAGAGGCTGTGGACTCACTAAAATGTTTCTGCACACGTTGGCTGTGAGGTAAGTGCACGAGTCCATGTGTCCATGAGCGTGTTTTTATACTTCCAACACTGTGAGTAACAGACTTCCCACTGTGTGCTTCTGCCCACTGAGTGAAAGAAATGAGAAATAATGCAAGAGAAGAGAGGGGAGTGAAAGTGAATAAGATGGCAGGAGAAACTGCATCAATCACGAGCGCCTGCTCCACAGCCCACGGTGACTCCCTGCAGCGCTGAGAAAATCTAGCCTCCCACAAACCATCCATCGTTCAAACAAGCGTGACCAGTTTCACATCTCTGCTGTGACTATCCCACACTGGAATCACCAACCAAATCTCTTACACTTCACAAAGAGTCCCGAGACCAACCACGACTTCAGCCTTGCTAAGAAAACTCCGCAACTCCACAGGTGACCCTTCATCTAATGCTCTCCTTCTCCAGGTGACCAGCTTGTGCTCAGAGCTGATGTGGCACCACATAATAAACCTTTTGTGCCTCTCACATATCTCCCACCAGCCCGGCCATATGCTGCAGTCGAACAGATGGGTCGATACATATTCCCTCACCCAGTGAAGGGGTGAGAGTTGAGGGGGTGGTGAAGTCTGGAAGACGATACGAGTGGGGGAGGGGCATGGATCTGGTGTGACAGACTAAAGGATTTACAGTCTTTGTATAAAGTCAGATTAGACAGGATCAGTGGTCATTAGATCAGTGGTCCTCACACTGTCTGACATACCACAAACAGATGTGACAGGACAAAAACCAGCTGTGCAGCAGAGTGTGGCTCAGTCATAGTACACGGGTTGGGTAAAAATAGAAGGGAGTGTCAGCAGAGATGACGATTGATGGTGTAATGGTTTGATCTGGATTGTAAATCCAGGTCAGTGGGATCTTTCATTGGCTTTTCAGTCTCCCACATGACCCCAATTTATCCACACACGTCACATATTTTTGTTGCTGTGAGTGGGAGAAAAAAATTCACTCACCTCACGGCAATAATAGCTTTCCGTATCAGTGCAGTTTTTTGGTGCTATAAAATGTGTTATGTGCTATTTCTGAAGATTAATGTAGCCACAAATGGCCAGTGCAGAGCTTTTCAATAGTACAACTGAAAAAAATGGCATCATTACAGTACAGGAATTAAACCACAGTGACAAAAATTAGAAATAAAAACACAAATAATATCCTTTGTCATGGTGAAGGTAGTGTGAAAAACAAAGGAACAGGTTGACCATAGACCTTTGGAGCGTTTGGTGAATTGGTGAGACTCGGTATGATTTAGGCAGCCCTGAAATAGTCACTTGATACACGTGTGACTGGGCTGTGTGTGCTTGAGAGTGAATGAAGGAATGACTGTGTGTATTTGTATGTTTGTGTGTGTGTGTGTGTGTGTGGAGTATGGCGCAGCACTGTACTGTGTAGTGCAGTGCAGTGCAGTGTGTGCAGTGCCAGAGGGTGCAGGCATCTGTGAGTGCGTATTATTTGTTGCGTCTTAGCCTTGAACCCTAGCTGTCCCAGTCAGGGCCGGCCAGCCCGTCGTCATCTGAGTCAGACTCGGGTGAAGCTTCCTTGATGCGCCGCAGAGCCTCGTGGATGCTCCTGGTCAGGGGGTCGGTGGAGGTCGGGAGCTCTCCTTGGTCCTTTCTCTCCTTCCTGGGGACACGCCTCAGTTTGACCCCCTTGCGAATCTGAACCAGGATGCTGTTGGGGTCGTCGTCACCCTTGGCAGGAGGCAGGGTCCGCTGCTCGACCTTCCTCAGGTGGAAGCTGCCTCTCTTCAGGGAGGCCAGCACCTCGTCCATGGGCGAGCTCACTGCACACAGGAGAGCAAGGAGAAGAAGAAGAAGGAATGTGATGGGCTACTAACTGGCTAAAGTAATAGAACCTACTGTGGCACTAAATGGCTCCAGTACCTCTTCTGCTGTGGGAGTCAAACTCTGGAGTCTTCCTCAGCTTTTTCCGAGCGCTCACCAATTGGCTGCTGTCAAAAAAGCGAGGGATAAACGGGCCGAGCGGGGAGAGGGCGAGCTCCTCTGCTGCACCTTTCCCCTCAACCTTCTGCCCCTGCCGACCCAAACTCCCAGAAGGCGACAACTCCTCCTTTGCTGGCAAAGGAGGTGGAGGAGGCGGCGGCGGAGGAGGAGAGATGGGGGATCCCAGTAGTGAGGACAGGGAGCAGGGAGAGCAGGAGGAGTCTGCAGGACTCGGGACAGGCAGCGGAGGAAGGGATGCTGCGCGGGCCGTGACGGGCTGAGTGGTGAGCGTGGAGCTGGGGTCCGTCTGCACACTAGTGCTCAGACAAAGCGGCTGGGTATGCATCTGGACACAAACAGAGTCCACACACTCCTCCCTCTCACCCACAACACCCATTTCTGTGCTCCTTCCGCGGTCTCTTCTTCTGGTGTGGGACACGCGCAGTCGAGTGGATTTCAGAATCACCTGACCTGGGTACCGCTAGAGGAAGACACAGGGATCAGTTATGAAATAAATAACAATGAGAGACGCTTACTTTAATAGACACATACCTGCTTGAAAGTGCGTAGCCTGTCCAGAGTTCTCTGTCTTTCCTGACTAACTCTGCTGTTCTTCCTGTCCTCATCTTCCTCTTCTTTATTTTTCAGCTGAAAAAGTTTGAGATTTCAGAGAGGAGAGAATTACTGGTAATGCTTTACAGGTACAAAGTCACATGGTCACAAGTCACAAAGCTACCTGGAGGACCTGGTGGGACACAGAGTCCCTGTGGATGGTTTGACGTTTCTGCTGTTTCTGACTGTGGTTGGATACACAGATCTCCTGCAGAAGTCAAGAGAGACAACGCATGAACAAGTTGATATGCATACTGCCATCAGTCAGACAAATGCTTGTGCATAGGTATCATCTACTAAATTTGAATATATATCAGTTTAGAACCACTTCCTGGTCTTTGCCTTTATAATTTTGTTGTCAGCAATAGTATGTTTTGATGTTTACAGGTCATTACATCTTACTGTGTTTGAACTGAGTATTTATATTTCTAATTCTTGTGTAATCTCATGGCGAAATCCAACTTTGTCACATATAATTACAGTGTGTAACAAAAATAACGCCATTCTTCACGCACAATGAAAACATTCCTTTGCTTTTTGAACAACATACATCTACAGCAAAGTGGTCAATGATGAAGCCCACATGAGCAACATTAAATTAGAAAGCAAGCGTGAATGTGAGTAAGGCGCACACACACACACACCCTCTTGTTCCTCAGATAGGTGCGCTTGGCACTGATGCGTCCCCGTCTTGCCTCCAGCTGTCGAGCGCTGACCTGAAGTCTGCACAGCTCTTCCCTCTCTGCAGTATCGTCCTCTGTTATATCATCTGCACTTTCAAAGGTGTCATAGTACACCACCTCATCTTGACGCTCTGAAAACACACGCACATAAATATACAGACTTGTGCGGACACTCTGATCTTTCACATGTTGACAGATATTGCATACCAGTGATGTACTGAATAACAACTCAGACTGTCTCATAGCAGGTTCGTGCAAAGCTAACGGTGTAGAACAGTTTGTGAAATGTAGTGTCTTGTTAGGTCTCTCCTGAAAATGAGATAATATGTCAAATATCGCAAGTGAATTCCGCAAAACACCTGTCATCCGTCTGCGAATGCTGTCTAGCTGAGCGGTGAGGAGCAACTCTTCACACTGCAGAATCTCAGCCTGGATGTCATACAGCTGCAGCTGGAGCTCGTAGTACTGGGTCTCCATGTGGTCTAAGAGGGCCATGGCATCCTCACTGCTACACAGACTCTGCATCTGAGGAGCCCAGGCAAAGAAAACAAAATCACAAAACAACCACATGTGTGTGTTTATGTCTGTATGTGTGTTTTGCATGGTGTTACTACAACACACCTCATCTCGAAGTGTGTGTTTCTTCTGGTCCAGACAGATCTCCCTGGCTCTCTGGAGCTGCAGAGTTTCCTTTGCAACAGAGTAGCGGAGTCTCTCCATGCGCTCCACTGCAGTCGTCCAAGAAGATTTACCAAACTTACGCTGATCCAACTTCATACGCTCATACACCCCTACACACACACACACACACACACAAAAGACAAAGTCCTGTTAGCAGTGAAACTTCCACTCAGTCAAAAGCAACATCTACTCACGTGAAAATGAGTCAACAACACGATCAAGTAATGTTCTCCTCCAGTACAGTAAGTGGGCGAATCACCCACAACTTTCTTTCAACATGATGACTTCAGTCTCCGGGAGCAAAGCTTTATTACAGCAATGCAGTGGGAGCCATCTATTGACCGAATTTGGACATTACAACTTCTTTCATTCCAGTTTCCACTCAAATCTTATTAGATTTTTGATCTAATAAGCGTCAGATGATAAATGGACCAATCATTAGTGGAGAATGAACTCGGATAAGCAGGGGCACAGTGCAGAGTAACAGCACAGAGACGATCTGCTGGCAGAGCTGTCTGATCAATAGGTTGTCCTTGTTTCCTCGCGTCCCTGTCAAAGCTTGGCTGCCTGCACTGCTTCATGAATACCAAACCGCATTAGCCCTGGCATTCACAACCACACACAGGTCAATAGCAGGCCAGTGCTTCCACTATGTGTGTGTGTGTGTGTGTGTGGGATTGTTCAAAGTCATTCCTCTGCTGCTTTATTGACTTGACACTGACTGCAATGATGGCATACTGTACCTTTCTGGGCTCTGGCAGTGATCTCAAAGTATTTTACAGTAAACTCCTGGATGTTTAGCACTGCCTCCTGAGCCTTCTTCTGCCAGTCGAAATCCTCCTTTTTTAGAGTTTCTATCCGCCTTGGGCCCAAGTAGTCATTCTCCAAGGAAATCTAATGAGACAGGACAAAAATGCTTTTTTTCTTAATAAAACAAAAAGTCTTAAATATGCACACAGTGGGATACAGTGTACAGCACGCTGAGATCAAAAAATTGAAATGAGAGAGAAGAGAGGAAAAAAACACTGATTGAAATGTTTCTACTAATTATATATCGGAGGTATACATGGCAGTGCAGTACATAGATATACATATTGTATGCTATTAGTAAGGGCTCAGAAATGCACACTTTATCTCAATGGTTTCACCACAGAAAGCAGGCCTGAAGAGGGAGCTACACTCTCATACAAGGGAGCACTGACTATATGCAGAATTCACAAAAACACAGATACACCTGTGCAAACACTTTTTTTCCTCATTAAGCATTTTTCAATGAGTTTACAAAAGTATAATCACCATTAACATAGTGTAGAACTGAAAATGTATCCTGACATTTTCGATTTCCCGAGGATAAAAGGAAGAATGATGTAGTAATGATAACAATGTCACATTTGTATTTGGTTAAACTTGTAATATTTCAGCAGCACAAACTCACTTTATCATTTACACTGTAGAACCATTTGAAGATAATTTAAGACCATAATGGGAGATGACATTCCTGTGTCTTTGTTAACAACACACAAAGCCTTCACTGATCAACACACAGCAAAACTCTGAAAAATGTCCAGGAGGAAAAACAAAAGGTGCATTTGCAACACAAATAAGGAAAGTGAGCAGCAAAGCTTACAGAGTTACATCGCTGTTTTACCCCAAGTAACCTCGCTGCACCTTGGCTCATGCTGTACTACTCAGCAGTACAGCAGTATCATTTACTGCAATTTCCTGCTGTCAGCTGGCCGGTGCTCAGTTTTTCAGATTTTTTTTTTGCTTGCATATACACAGAGTAATTTTAGACCTGTTGGCTGTACATCCGATGATTTGTGTTACTGTAAGTCTTAGTGGAATGACCTTT
The DNA here is from genome assembly GCF_020382885.2 of Scatophagus argus. Lineage (NCBI taxonomy): Eukaryota > Metazoa > Chordata > Actinopteri > Scatophagidae > Scatophagus > Scatophagus argus. Next base: position 7,054,333 of record NC_058496.1, on the reverse strand, counting down.
TACATGAAAACTTAACATTATTATTATTTGGTCAGATCAGATGAAGTGACATTCTTCAAATTAAGGCCACACACTCTCACTGGGGCAGCTGCTGGTTTGCTTTCAGCCAAACCAGGCAACTTCTAAGTCAACTACTTGTATTGTTTTGTGAATGAGATGATGAAATGAGAAGTTGTTGGCAAATCTCAGCGATATTCTGTAGAAATATTAGATGGGTGCTGTCAACACATTATCTGCTCAAACATGTTACTGTTTTCTGGATGTCAAAGATTTCAGTAGCTGATAAAATGTGCACATTTTATAGCTGACTCTTATCAGTCAATTTCCAGTGTGTGACTCTGTTAGGAGGTTAGAGAATTTTGTATTTGTGTTAAATTATTTACTAATATTGAACCAAAAAAATAGCAACAAACAAATTGCACCGCTAATGAAATTCAGATAGGGAGCCTTGCTGTTTCTGAGCTGCAGGCACTACTGGCTATAAATAGGCCCGGAAGTGCACATTTAACTTCCCCTCTCCACACTTCACACCAGCAACAGGTTCCATGGTGTAATGGTTAGCACTCTGGACTCTGAATCCAGCGATCCGAGTTCAAATCTCGGTGGAACCTGTAAGTTTTTTCCAACTAGTTTGCCCTCCTTTCTGGCAAAGCCCCTCATGCTGGCATGTCTGTTGAAAGACTCTGCACTGCAGTAAAAATACAACCTAAAGAGTGCAACAGCAGAGAAACCAAAAGTAACAAGTGATCAGCTGACTGTCAGCTTTGACTTATTAGTAATGTAGCACGTTAGCTGCTTGATTTACAAGAGATGGTAGAGCTACATGTAGAGTATCCAACTTTAAAACTAAATGAAAGAAATACACAGATACAGAAGGACAAGGTGAAAAGCATAGGACCTAAAGGACTAACTCTTTTGGTAAATTATCTGAGAAAAAGGAACTATAGGCTCTATATGTTATGCACATTCAAACACTTGAATGTTAACTCAAGGGAATATTAGCATCTATTAAATACCTGTCTTTTTTCCAAATCAGACTGTACAGATTTGATTGACAAGCCAAAGCCAGTTAATTTAGTCATTTCATTCAGTCAAACCCTAAAATAAATAAATAAAAAATATGGTAACATGTTAAATGACATTGGATACTAGTTGAACTGTTTCCCTCTGTTGTCACAAGATTCAGACATACAACCCCCTCCTTACATTCCTGTCTGTAGCACACACTGAAGGATCATTTATCCAGCCACACCTAAACCAGAAAGTTCTCCAACATTTCTGCTGCATACCTGCTGATCCCAGTGAGCCAGCTTCAACCTGTACCTGCCGTAAACCTATAGGCCCACACACATGACTTATTTATGTCCCTATGAGACTGCAGGAAATTGGAGATCCATTCCAGCTCACAGTATATCAGTCGACCCCCAACTGTGACATCGCACAAATGTTTCAGATAATGTGGAAAAGAGACAAAACGCACGTGAAGGTTGAAAAAGCTGCATGTTTGCTCTTTATTGATGGATGTTGTGCTGCAATGTGATACTGAAGTCGTTTCGTTACTGATGTGCTGTGTGTGAGTCAGTGAGCTAAATATAAATGTGCCATCAGCACTGCAATAATTGAACAAAAGCCTTTCCACCGTTTATCCAATCACCAGCCTCCATCTTCTGTTTGCAATTGGATCCATTGCAGCACCCACCCAGTGCTTTATTAACCATAAGGTATCTTATAGAAACATGCAAGAGAATTCATTTTTCACAATACATCATAGTCAGACATGCACATACACACTGACACAAACACACACACACACACACAGTGAGTAGACCCTATTTTAAGAGACATGAGAATTTCCTGTGACCATACATTGTTTTTTTGACTGTTCATTGCTGCTGCCTGTAGAGAAATACAGAAATACATCATTGTATTCAGGCCTGTTTGCATAGAACTCAGCTCACCATGTACACTAGCTGAGCATAGCATCTGAACAGCTCCCCAGGGTCAGAAACAATGATTCACACGGTCTGTAATAAGAGGGTCAAACTACAAGAAACAGTGCAACTTTTTAGTCATATTTTCCTTTTTCTCCTGGGTGAGTATCACCATCACTACACACCATTTACCCTCAAAATCAGATGGCCACCTGTGTGTGTGTATACTGTGTACTTGAGGATACTTGGTAAAATGCCACAGAGATTTTGGCAAATAACTGGCTCAACAAATTTGAGCCCAAACTCTGAAGGAACTAAATTTTTTTAGAAACAGTTCACTAACACACATATATAAAGCTTGCAACTGCAAACTTTAACAAACTGTTACCTTGATCTGCTGTCTGCGTAGCATCGCTAGTTCCCTCATGTCTCTGAAGGGCTGCAGCAGGTACTGGTACAGCTGTGTGGAGGCCTCCAGCAGGCCTCCGTAGGCCTCGTCTTCCGCCTCATACAGCTGCAACAGCTCCACCATACTGTCCATGGTCCTGTGCTTTTCCAGCAGCTGCATCACATTCACACATAGGAATTTAATTTTATCATGATCAACATACAAACAACGTTCAGAATATCAGAACAGCCAAATATATGAGGCAATTCTAAACTGTCTGGAAAACATAGTTAAAAAGACATAATTATCAGTGTCAAATGTATCTGGAAAATGGGCTCCCAAACAGGCCCAAACAAAAAAACAAGCATTTTTTCTGAATAATGAGTACTTCTACCTGTGATACTTTAAGTACATTTTGCTGATAAATGTAGGACTTTTACTTGACTTGTAGTGGTGTATTTCACCAGTGTGGTATTAGTACTTTGACTGAAGTAAAGGGTCTGAATACTTCTTGCACCACTGCTAATTACCGCATATTGATTGGAAGGAAGGATGTTGTTGTGCATTAAATACAATCTTCATGTGCTCTGCTCTGTATGCTTTAAGGTGGCAGCACCACAAGAACAGTCACTTTCTCTTAACAACACTTTATGAATATGGTCTGTTATTAAGCGAGCGTTAATAGTGTCCAAATAACTTTAGTCAATTCAATCTTTGTAAGTTGGAATTCTTGCTACTCTGAATTAGTTATAAGCATGTTGTAGTCAGCTGTGGTTTATATGTTTGTGTTACCTGTAAAATAATGTGATTAAAATGTCAAAAAAAAAACAGTTAACCCATCACAAGATCACAAAAGTCAGAAAAACACATTTCAATAGATCTTTCAGTGTCCCTCAGCAGTGAATGGAAAGTTGCACCACGCTGTGAAACTAAGAGGATGCTTTGTGTAACTAAATAATAGGAGTATATCTGAGCGCAGTCTCAGTGCACACACCACGGCTGAGCAAGTCCTTTCTGCTGCTGGGAATAAGATCAATACACATACATTTTTGCTGGTCTGAACAATCCTGTAGGCTACCAGCAAGCACTGAAATAGCCATTAACTGGGCCTTCAAATGGAGTGGGAGGATCAATAGAGCAGTGTGTGTGTGCATGTTTGTGTGTGTGTGTGTGTGTGTGTGTGTGTACTATCCTACAGTATAACAAACCATGGCTGTGTTTGAATAACCTACAAAGCATTTGAACTAATAAAGACTTGAATAAGATGAGTAGCTCTTCCTCCGTCTCCAGGTTGAATACACACAAACTGGAAATCCCAGAGAGTGACGGACGTTTACTGAAATAATTAGAACAAATCAGCTTGGGCTGGTTGACATACATTCTGTGAGACTCACGGCTCTGCTGTTTGATGGTTTTTTGTTTTTTTGCTCAGGAACGCCAGAAAGGCAAAGCTTCCTGTGTCTGGTTTTCTGTCTTTTTTTATTCCAAATGTGTGTGTGTGTGTGTGTGTGTGTGTGTGTGCACACGCACGTTTCTGAACTGTGAAAATGGAAGAGGGTGTGTATCTGACTGCGTGGAATGACATGTGGGTTATTCGTCTATTCCACTCGCAGCCTTTTCCTACCAAAAGCAGAGCAGAGAGGAAACAACTCGGCCAGAAAACCATATAAACACATCAGTGAAAGTGGATGTAGCCTCAGATGTAAAATTTATTATGCTGCGACCTTACTGTGCTGCTGGAGCTGTGAACAGTGCAAACTTACTCATTTTTTAAATTTGTTTTAACAATCCTGACAAATAAAAGCTGCAAACATCCTTTAATTTGAAGGTCTGCATTATGTCTGAATGCATTCTGTAGCCATGCCTTATGGCAATTAGTTGATTATTGATCGATCATTAACATCCCTACACACAACTCAACAAAATCAACCCGGTCTAGTTGGTTTAAGACATTTTAATGCATAAATATTATACTTTCAAACTAAATTTACTTGGTCAATACTACATGTATTCGGCAGATATTTATTCTGTAAATACAGGTACACACAAAGATGATGTATCAGCCAGCAAAACATGAGTAATAATACTGTGATGCTAATAATGGCCTGGTCTCTCCGAGGACTTCTTGCTCTGCTTGGCTCCATAAGTCAAGGCTACATTAAACTACTGCTATTGATTGGTAGGACACTGTAAGAGCCACTTTGTATCAATGTAATGTCTGTTTATATTAAGAGCAGTTAATCAATAACTAGCTGCTGCTGGTGAGTAAGAGAAGCAGGTCTGGAGTGTGGATGGTGTGACGATTAGATCTCCACTGTCTCAAGATATAGATAAAGAGTAGAACATTTTAGATTCTGTTGTCTGATTATATCATATAGATACAAAACTGTAAAAAAAATTGTACAGCTCATGTTCATTAACACACATTAGTTGCGTCGGTTGAAAGTGCCCGTGGCGGGTATTAAACCACTCTAATTTAATGTATGTTATTTGATAAAAATCGGTATGAGTGTTTTGGTTTTGTTTTTTCAACAATTGTCAATGGGATAAATTTTAAAAGTTCAAGACAAGTTAACAAAACTTTGGCTTTGATGCACATGACACATCCTCTTGTTGCATGGAGTCATCGCTCATGACAACAGTGCCAGGTGTAATGTCTGTAAAATTATGATGCCAAGTGTTTTTGTGCAGCATCGTCTTAAATTCCATTAATGTCATGCATCTGAGTTGTTTCTCTGGCTAAATACTCTCTCATTTCATCCATTTTAGACAAACACAGACTGTTGCTTCAGCTTCCTGAGCGAGACAGAAAGTCTGTGTCTGCCTAGTTGTTTTTCTACAAATACAAAAACTCATCAGGAATCAATGAGATGAATGGATAAATAATTGCAGCGATAAACATAATCGATAATTGGTATCAATAAAATCAATTCACATTCCTACCAAGTGTCAAGTACCAGAAGGTGTTTTCTACCCTGCAGCCTCAGGGGGCAACAAGGAACCCATTTTGGCTTAGCCTACGATGAAGCAAAGAAGAAACCCTGCTGTGAAACGTGCACAGGTGAGATATATGCTTTATCAGCGGTTTCAAACAACATTTTTTGGTTGGTTTTACATGAGAAGAGACTTGATGGAGACCAACTGGTTAATCTTAGTCTTCCGTTTTTGTGTGGAATCATCCAGGACGAGAAAAAGGCTGTGAGCAGCAGTGCCGTCAGAGAAGATGACTGTGCACATTGCATCAACAGGTTGATTCTGATGGGAAAGAAATGTGTGTGTGTGCGTGTGTGTGTGTGTGTGTGTGTGTGTGTGTGTGTGTGTGCGTGTGTGTGTGTGTGCACTTGACCCTCAGCTGTATAAGCAGCAGACAGCAGAGCCACGCTGAGGAAATAAAATTAAACAGAGGACTTACTTACATTTGCAACCTAATGTTACAAATTCTTCCACATTTCTTTCACTGGAATGAAAGACTAATGGAGAAACTTTCTCTGTCCGCTGAGCAACCGTTAAACACGTCTGTATGTTTCCGTGTTGTGCTCGTGGAGGTTAGACTGTGGATTGCCTCGATGCACACTGCATCTTCAGGTGACCTCTTTTCTTTAATGCTGGCGGTACATCATACAGCATGCATTAAGTTAGGTTTCATTAGGTTTGGTTTACCTCAAAAAAGTCCACAGGCTGATCCCACAGAAGTCTAACATACACCAGAACAAAGAGGTTAAGGTACACAAAGGTGAGAGGATCACAGAAACTCTCACCTCTTGCAGGTGTTTTGTTGCGCGATTGAGCGCCTCCTCGTACCCGGACTGCCTCAGCTCGCTCAGGCTCTCATAGTACTCATCTTCGTCGTCATTTTCCGTGAACAGAACCTGGGACAGGATCTTCCATCCGCACGTATCGAGAGCGTGGCCTAGGTACACCTGTAAACTGTAGCAAAGCTCGTCCATTTCGGTCTCCGACACCTCGGCCGGCCCGAACAGCACCGTCCACATCCCGGCCGGTTCCTCCGGAAACACCGGGAGGCAGGGCTCCAGGTCCGAGTTCACCGAGCACAGCTGCTGGTGGATTGCCCGGAGATCCTGGAAGGAGAAGAGTCCGGCCCAGCTGCAGTCCTCCCTGCTCAGACTATCCAGTTCCTCCAGGTCCAAGCTGTCCAGTGATTCGGGCAATGCTTCCTCTTTCAATGATTTTAACACCTCAGCATCAGGACTAACGGGGGATGCTGCAGATTTAATCACAGCTGGAATTTTGGCAGGACTTAGTTTTGTTGCCATCTTGGTTTTAGGGCTGCAGCCTTTATCCACAGCCTCCCTGGTTCCTTTACTGGGGCTCCCAGATACTTTATCCCTGATGGGACTTTCGGGCCATTTTGTTTTGTCCCCATCCAGGATGGTCGTCTCCACCGGAGGGTCCCTACCAAAGCTTCTCCTCTGCACTGTCCTGTTGTGACACGTAATGGCAAATTTACCCTCCACTTCATTCCAGGCGACGATAAAAACAAATTTATGCTTTTCCTTCTCTTCAAACGCATTCGGGCGGACAGCTACCCACCCCGACTCCAAATTATCCTCCATTGTGAAGGACATGTCTGCAAAGTGATGAGACAAAAATAATAACGCCACTCGCGTCAACAAGACCCCGCGTCGGCGCTGCTAAGGAATCGGATGCAGCGTAGTGAGACGGTGTGTTAAATATACGGTGTTAAAACAGCGTTTTCCCAACACTGGTCTCTCTCCGAGGACGTTTCGCCTGCAGGGCTATCCTCCTTCGCTCGAGCGGATGAATTTGGAACAGAGCGGTGTCATTTCCCATCTCTGGCCCACCTGCTTTCGACTCAGATGTCTGACCGCCTATCCCAACGTCCTGCAACTGTTACCTTGGACGTTAGCCTTCCGACCATACAAGACTCGACTCTGACACATAACATGAGACACTGTGTTTACCAAGAGCGGTCGATCCGCCTGTCAGCTGTGTTCCGTTATTCTCGATCTCTCGGCTCCAGACCTCCCTTCTCATCATAAAGTACCAGAGGGATCCAAAAACAGCGCCGTGCATCGTTCAGATCCACCTGACTGAGGCCATGGATGAGTGTGACAGACGGGTTTGTCCCATCCGCGTTACCTCAAGTAAGGTTAGCATCCAGACTCATAACATTGTTATGTTTTCTTCATCGTTTACCCAGCAAGATCACATACGCAAAATAATGCTGCCTTCAAGTGCTCAAGGACATATCAGAATTTCGTCGGAAGCGACTTTACACACCAAGCAAAGTAGTGTGACATTTTTAAATTTGACCAGTTTTTGCCAATTTGCTGCTATTTGCATAATCTGTTTGTAGTCCATATTAGTATAATATAAATATAAAGTAGCCTGAGTCAAAATCAAGCTGCAGTATTGCGAAAATTTGCATACGGCAGGTTAGGTAAAAATGTGTGTCCGAGCAGTATTTAAATGCAACATGGGAATCTCAGTTCCGAGTAGAGCACGTAAAGACGCGCTGACGTCGTAGGTTGAACTGTGTGGGATGATTTGCAGCGCTGCAGCATCGAGGACCGTAGGCCTGTGCACGTACAAATAAAAGCTTTAGAGAATAGCCACAGATATATATAATAAAACTATTTTTTCAACCACAATTTACTTTATTACTCTGATGTGTTGGTGCCAGTTCATAGCTCATACAAAACTTATTCTACAACCAGAATCCTCTGAAGTCATGGAATGTAAGGCAGTTTTCATTCTGAAGATGAATACATTACTGACTGTTGTTTTCAAAAACCAAACATTGCAATCCTGAAATAAATATTAGATAAAATGCTGTATATTTAAACTTTAACATACCTCGAGTCATGTGGTTGGGTTGCTGTGGAAGAGAGCTGTTGAGTTCTCACTGTTTACACATGTCAGCTGGACTGTTTCATAAGACAAGAATGGAAAATAGCGTTCCCCTTTAATGGTCACAGCCTTGAGACAGATGAGAGTCAGGCCCTTACCAGGGTGCAGCACTTCAGTTTGCCTCTGTTTTGGTGTTGAAATGTCTCCACCTTCTTTAACAGATCTTTCATGTCCCTCATAAACTAATTTTTTTGGGTGCATTTCAAGAGCAGAGTCAAAGTAAAGTCATTACTGTCTGCATTTTGCTGCTCTGCTGTGCAGCTCTGACATGGTCAGTCTCAAATCCACAGCAACCATGTCTCCCTAGTAGCACATTTTGGTTTCCAGAACGTTTGGAGAACCAACTTCAAGTTCCCTGAACGTTTCCCTAATTGATTTCCCAGCTTGGGATTCATAAATTAAATTAAATTAAATTAAATTAATGTTGTTAGATGTACATACAGAGGCTTCGGTAGGTAACATCCCGTCATCCTTTATCTCTGTTGCTTGAAAAAGATGGAAACATCTCAAGGTCCATAATATCCTCCAATTTATTATGTGTTCGTGAGTTTAATCTTACTGTAACATGACTATTTTAATGTGCCTTTACAACCCACATGGCTGGATATACAGAGACAACAGCAAGGACAAAACATTGTGTAACGTGTGTGCTGAAATTCCTTCAATATTTAAGTAGACTTTTTAATCCAATTAATCACGTTTCTAATGCTTTTAAAGTCAAATTGAGAACGTATGCCGACAGAAACACCTTGAAAGTTAGCGTTACTATCAGCAAACAGCACGAACATATAATAAACATGTTTGCTCTAGAGGGGGGATATAAATAACTCTGTGTCTGTGATAAGGTCAGGTCTTTCACAGGGTTCCATGGTGTAATGGTTAGCACTCTGGACTTTGAATCCAGCGATCCGAGTTCAAATCTCGGTGGAACCTCAAGGTTTTTGAAAAGTACAGCGTGAACAACAACCGTAAGTGTCTTTCCACAGTTCTTACGTTGAACTGAAAGAGAAGTGAGTCACAACTATAAAAATGCAGCTAACAACTAAAGCTCCATTTGCCGGTCTTGTTGCGATCACTTCATAAAAATAACAAAATAAAACTTTTCATCCCCTCTTGTGTTATTTGAGTTTGAGTTTGTGTAGATGTTCTTGTTTCTTGTTTACTCTGGCTCGCTGTGGTTCCATGGTGTAATGGTTAGCACTCTGGACTCTGAATCCAGCGATCCGAGTTCAAATCTCGGTGGAACCTTATGGAGCCAAAAGTTTCGTTCATTTCAACTTCGAAAAATGCTTTGTGCTCCAACTGAAAATTGGTGCAGGCAAAGTTTTGTTTTTTTCAGTTTAAATATCCCGGAAACTGTGACACGTTACTGTCACTGTCACCGAGGCAGCGGTGTATCACTCTGTCCTGCTGGGTTAATTATTGTTTATGTCAGTGGAGTCTGGATTTAAATCAACTTAAATCATTTAGTCCAGCCAGTACAATAATTCAAGCTGTTTGTTTATTGTAGGAGCAACTGAAAGGGGGGACTAATTTAACCTGTGTAAACGATCTGAATACTTCTCCCCCAACTGAAAGTCTCACAATAACACAAACTAACTAACCGATGGAGACGGGGATACTCCAGGAACTCCTGTGTTCTGCTCAGTAAAATTACCGTTTTTGTTAATGGAGTCTGGTTGCGATTGCCGAGTACCCTGTTCTCGGTCAATAATTCAACGAGTTTTTGTTCCTTTTGCTCGTCGTTTGATGTCTTCATCTGTCGGACAGCAATGCCTGACACCTGCCTGTAGTCTCAACCGTACACTCTGCGAGTCCTATGCATAACTTCCGGTTTTAACCAGTTCCCCTTAAGGTGTGCCCTCATGTCACAAAAATGACCCACCATTATAACACTTGGGATAATTTCTCAGACTATCTAAAAATAGCCGAGATTTCAACCTGCCGCCTGTCCGGGGGGCGACGTTAAATGTTAAAGTGTGGCTGTTGAGCTGCACAAACAGGTATAGTTTATTGTCTTTATACTGCGATTGGTGTTTACTCTGATTCATTGTGTATTCATGGTTTAAACTCGTGTCTTGCAGCTGGTTCATGCCCTGTGCACTCTTGACCCAGCTTTTAATTGCCATAAACAAACTTATGACTTATTATGCTTCTGATGAACAGAGGGGTAAGACCAAAGTGGTAACCGAACATTTATTAGGCCAACAGTATGCTGTGGGAAAATGCATACATTTATACATCATTATTAGTCATTACCTTTAAATTGCCATAATCATTCTTTTCACTAAACCTGATTTTTATCCTGACTGTTAAAACAGTACTAAAATATGTGATGGTTAAAAATACCAGCTTTATTTTTATGTAAAATTTGTTTTCATTCTTAGTGATAATATACAGTTAAGACAAAAAATATTATGGGCTGTCCTATTCATATAAGTAATGCAGCTCTGTTGCATTGTACTATTCAGTATATTGTACAACAGAAACAGACGACTGTGTTGATATGCTCTGTTCCAGTTACTGGTGATCCTCCCTCTTACTCAATTGCTTGGTGTGGACATGGAAGGACATTTGGGACGTCCAGAAGCAGGCAAAAGGTTCTCCCAGTACTCACGACGAGCCCTGTGACAAAGTATCACATATACTATAACCTTCTTAATGTTTCTTTGTACTACTGTTTGAAGCCTAATGTTAAGTTTCTGCTCACTCTTACTTGGCTCTGACCCAGGGTTTGGTGTGCATCTCCAGAGCAGCTCCCCAGAGTCCGTGCTTCTCTGAAGCTGGTGGGAGGAATCCTCTCTCTGCAGCCAGCTCCTCTGCTATAGCTCGGATATGGTAGGGCTCAAATCCACAGCAGCCACCAATGTAACGAATTCCAACATTGTAAGCCTCTCTGGCGTATTTATGGATGTCCCAGCGGGTCATCGCTCTGGTCTCCAGGGCTGAGAGGAGAGTTAAACATTTAAGCCGTCTGGACATTTTGTTACATCATTGTTCCCATCAAACTGTTGATATTAGAAGTTTAAAAAGGTAAAAACCAAGAATATGCAAAAAAAAATTTCTTTGTTGTACAAAGGAAGTTAAAGATGCCTACCGAAGGGGAACTCAGGAAGGCTGACATATCCAGTGTGGTTGCACTCAGGCGTGTGAAAGCCCAGCGGCTGGACCATGAGGTGGGCTTTGAGACCAGCTTTCTCTAACCCCTCTTTCATCAACTTCACTGTGCGCACACACGTCAGAGGGTCCAGGTGGCAGTTCACTCCAACAATGTCAGCTCCTGCACAGGAAGACACAAAACACATTCGGCTCGTACAGCTAAAACATGATGATGACTTCCTGACTTGAAGCAGCACGTCACAGAGTGTCAGTGTACCAGCTTTGACCAGCCTGACAGCACACTCTCCAGGCGGGACTCCCTGCATGTCTCCCTGTGGTGAGATGCACAGAGTTGCACCCACTGGTTTGCCGCTGGTCTTCAGCACCTCCACTGCCCACACTGCCTCTTCCACGTGGTCAAAGAACTACAGGGAAAAATATGCATGGCAACATTAAAGCATGGCTTAAAGGTAGTGTATGTAGGATTTGTCAACTGCTGTTTCTAAACACGCTAGTAAGCGATTCTGTCAATAAGCAGTTCCATCAAATAGCCACCAACCTAAAACATCAGTATTTTACATCCTGGGAATGAGACTCAACAATTAACTTGTCTTTCTCCAGAGTCACCGACACCCAGAAACAACCTGATCATTGCTGATCATTGCATATATATATATATATATATATATGTAGTTATTTTAAAGGAAAATTCCACATAATTCATTAATTTTACAGCCATTTGTTTCAGTGTGGAGATAGAAATTCAGATTAGTGCATTTTCAAGCACATTAGAATCGACGGTGCACAGATATTCCTCTTGCTAGCCATACCTCTCCTATAAAGAAGTCAATGTCCTTCTTGAGGAAGTCATCCATCTGTTTCTTAAAGATTGCTTTGACCTCCGTCTCATTGTGAGTCTCCGCATAGCAGGGGGTCTGAGACACACCGCCAGCAATCATTGCATCGCCCTCATTGGCGACCTCCCTGGCCAGGTCACAGGCTGCATCATTAATCTGGGCCCCCTGAACCACATTGGAGCAGATTGTGGTGATACCAGACTCATGTGAGGATAATTCTCATCACGTAAGATTAACAGAATAATGGTCTTTTTCTAATATGGCCATTAAGGTTTGCACTGACCGTGATGTCGGTGACATTGCCACTCATCTCCAGCTTATCCTCACTGCAGTAGAAGGTGAATGTCTGAAGCACATTGGATCCTGCTCTCAGGAACTCCCTGTGCAGCTGCCGCACTGACAGAGATACAGAAAGAGAGAGCAGTAGGGTGACGGGGCCTGTTGTGGCAGATAACTGGAATCATAGAAATCGCAGCCGATTGACAGTCGGAGCGCCGTGCCAAGACGAGAGGTGGGGATGGAAGTTGTCCAAATTGCAACTGGACCAAGTGGTTGTTTGTGGTGCTGGAAGTGAGTGAAAGTCCAAGGCATTTGGCTAACGTTACAAACTAAAGAGAGTGGATGAATGAATGCCATTATTTCTAAATAACTACCTGAGTCCCAGAAGAGGTTAAAATTGTAAGCGTGGGAGCATCAAAAAAAAGGCCCGCTACAGCTGGACCGTTCACATGGATGTGACTCGTGGATCTTTTCATTCTCTTAAACGAGCGGACAAAGTCAGTTTTCAGTAGCTGAAACTGCTATTTACTGATATCATTTGTGCCCACATGGACAATGACCTTCATGATATCGGGTTTAGCCCTTAATAGCAAAGAGGATAAGGGTGATATGACAACAATGACGGGTGCCCAAACAAAACACATTATTGCCCTCAATAAAATTATTAATGATTTCTCTGGATTTGACCACTGTTTGAAACATTTGAGATAATGGAAGTACCCAACTGAACAAAACAAAGGTCTAGTTGTTCTGTGGACGTTTTCATACGGAAATATTACACATTATGCCTTTAATGGGAAGTTGGAGGTGGCAGATTATATACATCAGGTGGTACGTGAGGTGTTCAGGTGTTCATGGACGGATTTATACCTGCTTCAGGGTGTTCGACAGCTGCTTCGGGTGTCCAGTGTCCAGCCTTCACATAACCTCGTCGCTCTAGTTGGATCACATAACCTCCATCTCCCACAACCACCTCCCCGGCATTCAGTCGCTCCAAAATACCCTGAAAACACAAACACACATGGCAGAGTCACTGCAGCGAGCATGCACACACTGGTATGTTATTCAAAATGCCTCCTTAGGCCTAAAGATGTCACTAGTGGAACAGGTAGCTCAGGTATGAAGACCCTCAAACAGCCACGTCATGACAAACACGTCTGTCCATTTGAAGTAAATGAGGTTTGCAAGGTCTCCTGGAAATGTTTGCTGTACTCAAGTTAGTAATGTATTAAGATATATGATAAATCCTCGATAAGTAAACAGTCAGTGGTGGAAATATTCCTTAATATTTCCAAGGACGGGATTTTTCCAGAGCTCTGGAGAAGTTCTTTTGTTTATTGTATTTTTTATATATATTTATTCAGTCTATACTGCTCACAAACTACATGAGATGAGACTTGACCTACCTTCTCTGGTTTAAACAAGAGATAACCTTTTATGGCTCTTTGACTTACCCTCCTCTTGCTCTCCATGCTAATGTGCTGCAAAACTTGAAATAAAGTGTAATCAGACTCGTTTGACGTGAATCAGGACCGTGAGATCACAGACAGGTTCGAAACACTGAAACAAACACAGTGTCTGCAGCTATCACACAGGCTCAGTGAACTGAAACGATCCAGTAGTACTCCTCCTCCTCTCACATGTGGAACGACACGCCTCCTTAACCCTTTCCCTTTCTATGTTCATGAGAAAAACAACAGGGGGGACTTAATACCCTAAATCAAACTGTTCGGATTAACTCTGAATCTTTAGAAAAATGAGACATCATCAATGTATAATAATCTGTTCACTCAACAACACAAGTTGGACCACTTCACTTGGGTTTTATTATGAAACAGGACTGCTGGAATAACAAGACATCAGCTTTCATTTCTTTTTTATTAAATTATTTATCAGCAGATTACACAAATCAATCAACAAATATGATGAGTCAATGAAAATGATTAATTGAGAACTGTATTAACCAGTAAAATCTAACTGTTGTTATGTATAATTTAGTTATTAGGTTCAGGGGTGGGTCAAACCAACACAGAAAAAAGAAAGGCAAGCAGCTGATTCGGTGATGCGGCTGAGCAGAGTGGACAGACATAATGGACAATAAAACAGTGGACATAATGAGATGTGTTTTTGAACAAATATCTGGTTAACACAACCCTTCACAAAGTGGATAATCTGATTGGACTGATTGGACGTATAGAGGATTCACCAAACTGTATGGTGTGTGCATGAGATTAGGTTTGCTTGTTAAATTCCAGCTCTTTTTCATAATTATCGCCTGGTGTGGACATCGAAGGGCATTTGGGACGTCCAGAAGCAGGCAAAAGGTTCTCCCAGTACTCTCGACAAGCCCTGTGACAAAGTTTGGTAGATTAGTCGAGGGTGAACCAGCAAGAAGACACACTTTCATTTTTTTCCAACTATCACCAAATGTTTTCAGTCTTTTGTTAAGCTGTTTGATTTTTTATGCTTCAGAGGCTCACTCTTACTTGGCTCTGACCCAGGGTTTGGTGTGCATCTCCAGAGCAGCTCCCCAGAGTCCGTGCTTCTCTGAAGCTGGTGGGAGGAATCCTCTCTCTGCAGCCAGCTCCTCTGCTATAGCTCGGATATGGTAGGGCTCAAATCCACAGCAGCCACCAATGTAACGAATTCCAACATTGTAAGCCTCTCTGGCGTATTTATGGATGTCCCAGCGGGTCATCGCTCTGGTCTCCAGGGCTGAGAGGAGAGTTAAACATTTAAGTCGTCTGGACATTTTGGCACATCAGTATTCTCCTTAGGCAGGAGCAGTAAAAGAACTCTACTCACATGTTCAGATTGACTAAATATAAATTAAATATTAAATGTACAAAAGGTACAGTTTGAGTCACACATTTCCTACCCAAGGCTTGCAGTGCTTGGTTGTGCTATTTGACAGGACAATGCATTTGTTCAAATTAGCACAGATCATTTAGTTCCCTATTTTTACAGTTTTGTCATTATTTAAGATGTGATCTCTTTAGACTTTAGCAAAGTATTTTTCTACAACTTCTTGTGGTTTGGTGCAAAAACACATTAAATTATTCAGCTGGCTTGGAGTAAGAATAATCCAACTGAATATAAAACAGTTTTTTTCGTCATTCTGCATTCAAGAAAATTCAAATGCTGACCGAAGGGGTACTCGGGAAGGCTGGTGTATCCGCCTATGTTGCACTCAGGTGTGTGAAAGCCCAGCGGCTGGACCATGAGGTGGGCTTTGAGACCAGCTTTCTCTAACCCCTCTTTCATCAACTTCACTGTGCGCACACACGTCAGAGGGTCCAGGTGGCAGTTCACTCCAACAATGTCAGCTCCTGCACAGGAAGACACAAAACACATTCGGCTCGAACAGCTAAAACATGATGATGACTTCCTGACTTGAAGCAGCACGTCACAGAGTGTCAGTGTACCAGCTTTGACCAGCCTGACAGCACACTCTCCAGGCGGGACTCCCTGCATGTCTCCATGAGGTGAGATGCACAGAGTTGCACCCACTGGTTTGCCGCTGGTCTTCAGCACCTCCACTGCCCACACTGCCTCTTCCACGTGGTCAACAAACTGCAGGATAAATGTGCATTGAATTGTTAAACATTAGTTTGGGTAAAAGCAAACACTGGAATTCTAACCAAAACATCACCATCTGTTTTACCGCTGCTCATACCTCCACTATAAAGAAGTTGATGTCCTTCTTGAGGAAGTCATCCATCTGTTTCTTAAAGATCGCTTTGACCTCCTTCTCGCTGTGAGTCGTCACATAACATGGAGTCTTAGACACACACCCAGCGACCAATGCATTGCCCTCATTGGCGACCTCCCTGGCCAGATCACAGGCTGCTTCATTGATCTGGGCCCCCTGAACCAAATGAGAGAAGACCGGTTGGTGTGAAACCAGACTCGTGTGAGGATAATTTCATCAGGTACAGATGGATTTGTTCTGTAAGGGTTGTTGTCACTGACCGTGATGTCGGTGACATTGCCACTGATCTCCAGCTTATCCTCACTGCAGTAGAAGGTGAATGTCTGAATCACACTGGCTCCTGCTCTCAGAAACTCCCTGTGCAGCTGCCGCACTGGCAGAGACACACAGAAAAAGACGCTTTCGTGGAAAACGAGAAAGAAACGCATGCGGATAAAGATGTGCTTTAAAAGCATCGACTCGCGATGTTAAGAAATAAGTAGGTAACACGTACCTGCTTCAGGATGTTCAACAGCAGCCTCGGGTGTCCAATGCCCCGCCTTCACATAGCCACGCCGCTCCAGCTGCAGTACGTAACCTCCGTCACCCACAACCACCTCTCCAGCATTCAGGCGCTCCAAAATTCCCTGAAGGCAGACGTATAAAAGTGATCAAATAAGTAACCAACCTGTCAGGTGTAAGACGCCTCACAAGTGTGGCAGGTACACTCTGCTCGCTTGAAATCACACTTTGCCAGCCTTCCTGGAACGAGCACACTATGTAGGAAGTTTAAGAGTTTACATTTTTTTGCGCCTAAATTCCTCATCTGTAACCAGTAACATATTTGGTTAAAATACTAAAGTACTGTATTCAAAAAACCTTAAACGGGCCATCATGTTAAACACAGGCCCTATGAGTTATTTATTCTGTTACATGACCGGGCTAAGGTCAATGTATCCTAAATAAAAAAATGGCTGAGTAAACTCTAATAAAAGTCTGGTAAATTTCCACAACTGGCACAGGCTGCTCTTGTCCACTGCTCAACACTGTAGTCTGTTACGAAGTAGAAGGGCACACACACACACTTTACACAGCCTGGATGGTGCATTCAGTGTTATTTGTTATTTTTGGAGGCAGTAAACGGTCTGAACTCCACCCTTTCTAATGATCAAGAACCCGCTCCAAGGAATGGAGCCAAAAACATTCACGTTTGGTCAATTTAGCTGACAACGCTTAAACGCATTAACACAAGTTGTTTTTATGCTTCCTATACCTTTCTCTTCTTGCTCTCCATCCCTTACGCCGTGTGCGTGCGCCAAAGCCTGTTCCGTTACCAACCGTTCAGCTCACACGTTACGTCCGTGACATGAACGGCCAATCTGAAATCAGCACGATAATCTCATGATCTGATGATAATCTCGCGAGACTGCTGCCACCTTGAGTAAGCAATGCGGACGGTTATCCAGGCGGGTTGGATCATATCAAATGATCTATTTTATTATGATTAGTTATATATTAGCTCCTTATTATAGAGCCTTGTCTCATAATATATACCCCAACTATACTTCGCTTTTAGTCGAAGGACATCAAAAAGCACCAAAGAAACGTTTGTTTTTTTATTTATTGGGAATACAATACAAAATATTACACTTACTTACACTTACGCATCATACAGTGTTAAAATTATCCTATTTTCTTTTTTTTAAACAGAACCAGTGGAGCTATACAGAGAACTGTGGCAAAGAAACGTTTCTAAGGAATTCAAAGATGCCCTTCAGACGTGTCTTTAAGAAATGTAATAGACTAATAATAAGAATAAACAATAATGTATGTCTAAGATTTTGTCACAGACATCTTCAGCAAATTGCATAATACTACTACTACTACTAATAATAATAATAATAATTAAAAGGCAAAATATAATTGTAATGGTACCGGTAGTAACTTTCACTTATGCAAAATACATCTGCGTACAGTGTGCAAATGTTTAAGATCAGTCATTTCCTGGTACTCCGTAGTAAAGAAATGCTTTAGGCACAGCCATTGTATAACTATATAATTCATTGCATCTACCTTTGGACTTTGAATGACACAAATAATCTCAAACTTCTGTAAGCTAATTATTGTCAAATAAGATAAGATACTGGGAAGGGCTCGAGCAGTTTGATTTCTCTGCATGCCAGCCGGTAAACAAATTGTCACTTCTTACTCTTCGCCTGCAGGGGTCGCTGTAGAAGACGTCACTTCCTGGCGGGATTTCGAGTTCGATGTAAACAAAGCCGGTGACAGACACCGTGTTTTTTCCCCCCAGGTAACCGATGCCCCGTGCGTGACAGTCGCAGTAAGTGATTAACGTAGCGTCAGTCAGAAGGAGAAGAATTGTTTCATCTTTGGAATAACTTTAGTTGAGGCTCTTATTTTGACTTCCGGGCTGAAAACGTTAACTTCAGTTAAGATAGGATATCTTAGCCCTTGAACACTGTACATTAACCCAGGCATTATAGTTAAGTAGTATTGGTCGATACTTTTACTTTTAGTATTGCAATTTTCTGCTCCACCAGAAGCAAATATTTTACTTACACTCCGCTATGATACCGTATTTTGATAGATATGGTGGCCACGTATTTCCACTTAACGCCTTTTCCTTTCAGATTAACCTCACAGTTTAATATCCTGTGTTACTCTCCTGCATATTTATTTCGGTGCTGCTGTAGCATACAATACAATATTATAATATTGTATCAGTTTATCACTTTAGCAAGCCCTGTAGTACATTAGTAGTAATTATTTTGGGTCTATGCTGTGGTGTGCTGGGGAGGCAGCATCAACAAGAGGGACGCAACATGGCTGGACAGACTGGTGCGGAGGGCAGGATCTGTGGTGGGCACAGAGTAGCAGAAAAAAGGGACCCTGGATAAGACCCTTTCCATCTTGGACAATGGTTCCCACCCTCTGCACAGGAGTCTGATCAGTCAGAGGACTGTGTTCAGCACCAGGCTGCTGCCTCTGACCTGCTCCACAACCAGACTCAGGAACTCGTTTGTCCCCCAGGCCATTAGACTCTACAACACATCTCTGGGTGTTCAGGGGTCACGATCCCAGCGACAGTCTGTGTCTGAGTCACATCTGGTGTAAAATCTGGGGACATTTATTCCATTATGCACCTTATCTTATATGTTTAGCACTATTACCCGCACTCATGTTTTGGGTTGTAATCTGTTTCCATCTGTTTAATCTGTTTACACTGTAGTTCTTAGGCTCTTGTTTTAACACACACAGTCAATCTGGTCGACCTGCTTTCTTTGCACTTTACTATACTTTATGTAGCATATGTAAGTTTATTTAGTATATGTTTAGTCTATTTATGATCAGTATAGTTTTTTTTTATTTCAATCTCTCCTACTGACAGTTAGGTTTGTTGTTTGTTTGTTTGTTGACTTTTTGACTAACTTACACTGCTGTAATGTGCTACTGGATGCTCGAATTTCCCTCGGGATGAATAAAGTATCTGTCTATCTGTCTATCCATCCCACATTGGTCCAGTGGTCATGGTGATCTGACATAGTCTCTGTCTTTGGTTTGTGTTCACTCCTCTCTCCAGGCACAAACGCTGCTCTGCAATGGACCCATCTGACAACGTAGAGAACCTCAACCACATGGTGGATGCTGTGGCACTGAATGATGATTCAGCTCCTGGCGGCAACACCGAACAGAAGGATACCTCGCCATCAGACATGCTGAGGTCCCTCCCCCACCTGCTTTTAACATTTCTATTATTGTTACATTTACAACCACACGGTGCTGATTTATTTGATGAATCACATCCCAACAGCACTGCTTACCATTTAAAATTGATGTCTTTTCAGAATTAAACAGCAGATGTCCAACCAGTGCTTTGAGATGGCAGTACAGCTCCATGCAGGTGTCTAACTGTGTGCATCATTTCCATCATTATTTTCATTAAGTACAGAAACAAATCTTAAATATTGCTAATTAATATTTCCTGCAACAGGAAAAAGTAAGAGGTCCTGCAGCGCATGTGAAGCTGAGCGAGACTTGTGAGTATTTTGAAATTAGCATATTGTTATGGTTCAAGAATTTAAACCAGATTTAAGATTGCAGTTCATCTCAAAATATGTACTGTTAACTTATATTTTACGTTAAACGTCCCAGGCCAGATTATGTCAGTGAGTTGGAAAGAGTCAAGGCGGTCACTTTTAACAGCACGCTGACGCTGCACAGGTAAACCGATGCCTTCCGATGATTTTTTGCTTACAAAGAAATAACACAGGAGAATAAATGCAGTGAACTTTGGTTATGTTTGACAAACTGTTGATTTAAACTGGTGTCTTTCAGAATGCAGATGTGGCACGCTATTGGAGAAAAACTGAAAGAGAATAATTCAGAAGCAGAGTAAGTCAGTTCACAACACATTACCGACATATGTGTATTTTGATGATCTTGATGGTTGTGTATGTGTGTTCCTCAGAGGCCTGAAAGTTGTGAGTGATCGCTGCATGGCTCTTTGTTCGCGCATAAAACAACTTCAACAAGTAAGTAGTTTGTCATCATGCATTATGTACAGTAATTTTAGTAAGTCCTAAATACCACCAGCACATATTAAACTCCACCGTACTTCCAAGAAATGTATTTAATTCATCAGTAATAGTATTATCACATTGTGAGACAAAGTCATGCCAGTTCCAAGGAGCTTTATTGTCATTTCACACATGTAGACACATGAGATGGAACGAAATTAGTTTCCCTGGTCCTGGTATAGGTCAATAACCAATGCTAACTACTATAAATATAAAACAGCACTATATAAATATAAGAACTTCCAGAATAAAAAAATATTTACGGTATTGGCAGAGTAGTGCAAATAAAAAAAGAATAGTGCAAGTTCTTGTGCAAGACGGTTGCATTGTGCCATAAATCGAGAAGTGTGAATAAAACTGAATTATAATGTTCTGTAAAACTGTGATATTAATTCTGTATGGGGCTCCCACTGACTGAATGTATTTCTTTTCCTATAACAGGAGTCAAAAGAGCTTCAAGATAAAATCACAGAAATACAGAAGAAGAGGCTTGGTATGTCACCTGGTTTGCAACAAATTAGTACAATTAGATTGTGATTCAGTTTTCCACAGTCCAGTTTTTCGATCGAGTGCTCATTTGTGTATTTGTGTGTGTAGAGATGAAGCGGCTCACGCATGAAAAAATGAGAGAGATGGAAGAGTTGAAGTCAAAGAAAGAGCACCCGGATACAGAGAAGTACAAAGCTGCGTTGGAGAAAGGCCGGGCAAACCTAGAGAAATATAAAACGATGGCCACCATGACCCAGAACGTCCTCAGGGTAAAGCGAATTGTGTAGAACAAAATACACTATCTGTCAGTGCAATGTTTGAAAATGTTTTAATTAGCAGCTGGTGTATTAATGTAAATGTCTCTCTACAGGGCATAATCTTGGCCTGTAAAGTCAACTGGCTGGATGATCCCAAACTTCGAGACATCGCCATGACACTGGAAGAAATTCCCATATCTGACTAGAGAAGGGATTAATTTGTCTTGTCCATGTGTTTCTGTGTCATATTGTCTAATAAACGGCAAAAAACCCACTCAATCTTCTGTAATGGTTTTATTTAAAAAGTGCAATGTAGATGACGGCCACCAGCCGCTAGAGGGCGACAGAGGGGTGCGCAGAAAGATTTTCAACCTATTACACATCCTGTGAGTGAAGAAGAAAGGGGAGTTTCACACGTGTTTGGCAAGCAGAGAGAGATATTTTAATAGTTGTTTCAAATTTTAGTTTCTGGACGTAAAATCGAAGTAAAACCAAGTGAAAATGCCGAAGGTAAAGGCGGAGAAGAAAAGCAGGCAGCACCAAGAGGTCAAGAACCAAGGTATGTTTCTCCCGAGGTGTTAGCGTTAGCACGATAGCAAAGACTTAAAAATTAATTGGCTTTAAAGTTGAAGTTTGACATCACTTTGCTACAGCAGCAGTGCAAAATTCTCAACCCTTACGGTGTCAGTGTCAGTGGGTCCAGATTGATATGAATCATAGCTGTCACGTCTGTCGCCTGTGCTAACACTGAAGATTTGTTTACGTACGTCAATGAGAGCACACCAGACTGGATAGAGAAAGTCGTTATTTAATGTAGCTCGACTTAAACGCAGAAATGCATGCGTACACATCGTTGTTTGTTTGATTGTTGAATGTCTTGCGGTTACTTCGGCAAAGTGACAAATGTACAAAAACAGTTGATTTGACTTCAGGTTTCACTCCCCATATACACATATATGTTATGTGAGTTTCCGGAAATTGAATTTAATTATTTTGCCGGAAATTGCTTTACTCATTAACATCACACGAGCCCAGTCAACAGTGTCCTGTCTGTTGCAGGGATCATGTTCAATACCGGCATCGGTCAACACATCCTGAAGAATCCGTTGGTTGTCAATGGGATCATTGAGAAGGTACGTCGTTGTGGTGCTGTGGTTTTTAACGTGGGTGGCAGGATCCCAGCTAAAGTAATTTTACTAAAATTCATTAGTAACATTGTGGCAGAATGTATGACTGTTTTAATCATGGGTTTCATACATTTAAATAAAACCTCCTGGTATGTGGGATGGTCAAACTGTCAAAAGCACCCAGCACCGCCGTCCTGCTGCACTCTGGTACTGAGAAGTTGGTGTACGGTTGAGCTTTTACTTCCTATAGGACACGCGTTGTGTTCCTGAGCCGTTTGTTGTGGCTGTGTTTTCCAGGCTGCCTTGAGGCCGACAGATGTGGTTCTGGAGGTGGGACCTGGTACTGGTAACATGACAGTGAAATTGCTGGAGAAAGCCAAGAAGGTGAAAGTTTCCCAAAGTGTCGATCTTTACTTTTTGCTCACACATCTGAAACTACAAACACGTGTGCACAAACAAAGCCAATAATGGAGTCATGAAAGCCTTCTGTAAACCACTTTAATGAAATAAATACTGAAGGGAGTAGATTTATTGTGTAGTCTCTCTGGTGTTACTCTTTAGTCTAAGTACTTTAGCACTGCTGTTAATAATTGCCAAGAGGACGTAGTATGATGTGTTACTTAAAGGTGACTTTAAATGTTGCTCTCCTTGTCCTGGTCGTGTCCACAGAGTAGAGATGTCAGCGTAATGGAGTCTCTTAGGTCAAAATGTATCTGTGTTTCCAGGGATTTTAATTTTCTAAAAATTCATCCTGCATCAAAATGTGCTTTCCACTGCCATGGCTTTCTTTAGCGTTGAGTTTGCCATTTGTCCAGCTTACATTTCTCATTCAGTGATAAAATGATTGTCGCTCTTCAGTCGTAACAGAAATTTGTATTTTTGCAGGTGGTGGCCTGCGAGTTGGACTGCAGATTAGTGGCTGAACTTCAGAAAAGAGTTCAGTGCACGTGAGTGGAGTCAGCAGCAGTGTGGCACCTCATGCATTTCACAGCACCTGCGGTTACATATAAAGCAAACATGCGATCTAATGAGAAAGGTATTGTGTTTTCCAACAGGCCGATGCAGTCCAAGCTTCAGATATTAGTTGGAGATGTGCTGAAAACAGATCTGCCTTTCTTTGACGTCTGTGTGGCTAACTTGCCTTACCAGGTGAAAGACGTGTTTCCTCCTCACAGTGGATTCAGAGTCATTCACCGCATTTTTCTCAAACTTGACTTTTCTCTCTTGTGCAGATTTCATCACCGTTTGTCTTCAAGCTCCTGCTGCATCGACCGTTCTTCAGGTGAGGTACAACCAGAGGCCCACTGAGAGTTTTTAACTGCGTTTTTCCATGTCCCCGCTGAGAATTTGGCAAATTGTCTTTGTGTTTGCTCAGGTGTGCCGTGTTGATGTTCCAAAGAGAGTTTGCCATGCGATTGGTCGCCGCTCCTGGAGACAAGCTGTACTGCAGACTGTCCATCAACACACAACTGCTGGCTCGGGTAGACCATCTTATGAAGGTCAGCGTGTGGTCTGATTGTCGTCAAGGTTCTTCCTGTGCTGCAGCAGCTGTTTCTCACTGCAGATGTTTTTCCCCCCTCGATCAGGTTGGGAAGAATAATTTCCGTCCTCCTCCAAAAGTGGAGTCAAGTGTTGTCAGGATAGAGCCCAAAAACCCCCCACCTCCAGTGAACTTCCAGGTGAGCTTCGACTCCCTGACTGGTTAACGCTGTGGGAATACAGCAGGTCCAGACAGGAAATAAAATTGTAGATATTTAACATTGTGGGGTTTTTTTTTTGTCTCCTGAAAGGAGTGGGATGGTCTGGTCCGAATAGCCTTTGTAAGGAAAAACAAAACCCTGAGTGCAGCTTTCAAGTGAGTACCCGCCTGCCGCAAACGCCTTAATTCAAATGTGTTCTGCCTGAAGAGCGTGTGATCCGACTGTCGTGTTGATTTTATCGTTTCCAGGTCCACTGCGGTGGAACAGCTGCTGGAAAAGAACTACAGAATTCACTGCTCTGTGCACAATGTGGTGGGTCACTGTGCAGCTTTTCAGGGTTGCTCCTCGTGACACGAATGTTTTAAACTGCACATCTTGAGCTGCAGTTTGAATCTAAAGTCTCGTGCTCCGTCTTGACAGGAAGTTCCAGCCGACTTCAGCATCAGTAAGAAGATTGAGAATGTGTTGCAGGAGGCTAATTTCTCTGAGAAGAGAGCGCGGTCCATGGACATCGATGACTTCATGGTGTAAGTTGAACATCCATTACTGATTTTTTCCTCCAAAAAATGTACTGAAATAAACTTCAGTTTTGACGCGAATAATTACGAGTTTTGTTTCTGCGTCCACAGGCTGCTTCATGCATTCAACTCTGCAGGGATCCACTTTTCTTGAACAGCACAGGAAACTGAAGAGACAAGTCCAGCGACTCTTGCGTCCGGCCTTTACGGCGAGACGGGAGAAGTTAGCGGTCAGATGAGTGGAAAGAAATTGATCGTCTGGCTGATCTGTCTTCTTCTGCCGCGTGGCTTGGAGGAACTCGATATTCAAATGGTGAAATAGCTGGACAGTATGCACAAAAGGATATTGGAGGATGCTCACATTGAGTTTACTGTTTTACCCTCGTGAGTAGGTCAGGTGTGGCTCGGCATGCACAGACTGAACGTTTGTCGGGTGGAAGTTGTATAAGCCCTTTTGGTTTTTTTGGACTGTCACAGTGTGTGTGTGTGTGTGTGTGAGAAAGAGTGTGAGAGTTTGTCAGCCAGTGAAAATAATCTGCAATGGACAATTATAATAATCTGAAAACAGTTCATTTCTACATCAAAATTACCTCCCTGTGGAAAAGTCATCCTGGTCAAAAATCATTTTTGAGTGTGTGGTGACTTGTTTAATAAATCACTTTGGAGGACCTGATTGACTTGATTATGTTAACGGTTAATCGACGCAGGTATGCATGGTTTTTGTCTTGTTCAGATTAGTGGTGCTGATGCATTTTGATTGTGTGTTTCCTCCTGTGGTGTCAGCACGTCGATCTGTTGTACGGAAAACGTATTACCAAAGAAACTACTGTTATAGCATAGTGTGGTATTACGGGTCTGACTTGACGCCGGTGCCGTTGGTGGTTAGCGCTTGTTTGAAGATACACTGCCCTCCCGTGGTCTTGCGTTGCAACTACACCTTTGAGTTTTATTTTTTCCTCCCCTTAGTCATTTAAATGTTGTGTCTGTATTGCTGTAGTTTCTTGCTGACCACTAGAGGGCAGCAGTGCTTTGCGCGAACCTGAGAACCTGCTCACTGGAAACTCTTGTTGGTAGATTTTAGTTTTCTAACCGAGTTGAAAATGATGTCGTCCTGTAAAACGGTTAATAACGGATCTGTGTAGTTTAGTCCTTTCTGGATTATTACCAGTAAAAACGGAATAATTCATACTCACTTTCACCGCCACAGAGCATTAAAGGTGCTTAGTCATGACGACCGCTGGCCTTGCTGGTGGTCAAGGTAGACGCATTAGCATGAATACTTCCGGTGAGACTGAAAATAAAACTCTTGTCAAAACTTCTGAAATTGCGCATTTTTACGGACGTTTTTCAGTCCAATTATGCGCGTAACTCACTGTGACAAAGTCATTCAAATGAAACACATGAACCTTTATTACTTCATCCAGCATTACATCCGGTGCAAACACTGAGCAACAAAACCGGTAGTATGTCAGTGGTCTTCACTATACATTTATTAATAGCAGTTTTTCTAGTTTCATTTTATAACAAAGTGTTAAACAGGGGTGGAAAACATGTTTTACATTAAGAGTTTTTAAGTCAGTTGCCACAGGATGACATGGCGCAAAACTATTTATGAAAGGGGCACAAGGAAAGAAACACAAAGGAAGAAGCACAATGTGGTAAAAGGCTTCTTCCAAACTGGTATATGCTCTGAGAAAGAAGGAGAAGAGAGAAGAGACCATTCATAATGAGGTTAGATTTTACCAAGCCAACTGAGGACCTAAAAGCTTAAAAAAAACAAACAAAACAAAACAAAAAAACAAAACAGGGACAGTGGCATACATACGCTATTATAGAGTGCACATGCAGACATGTCAGCCAGAAATCAAATACTGGTTTTGTGTGGTAAACCTCAAAAAACATGTTCAGTGAAGATACCCACTGAAACCAGGTCAAAAGTATTCTGTTCAAAGAAAGTACAAACAGGTATAAAAGAAAATAATTTAAGAAGAGAGGGAGGAGAGTAAACATTCTCAATGAAAAAAATCTACTAAAAAGGGAAGGAAATAAAACTACTTTCCCTCCAAAGTTTTCTAATGAGACTGTAGTGAGTGAACAGCCAGTTTTATTAGGAGAGGGATCAACAAATGCAATTCCTGGAGCCTGTTGGTACATCAGACGGTCCTTTGTGTTTTCACAGCTGCTAGTGACAGCCCGAGTTGTGCCAAACATCTAGTGGTTACGTTTCTGTAGGTGTCACTTAAACCTCTTCGGCTTCTAAAGCGCACGTGGCCTCTTGGGATTGATCTGCTTACTGGCTTGCTCCTCCTCCTGGAGAGCAGAGCGGAATGACTTCACTTTATCTGTTGAGGGAAGAACAAAGAGTCAAAGGCATGATCATAGAAGGAGGAAGTTCTGTTTGTCAGCAATGGACCAACGCGTGTTTCTGCGCTCCTGTCATCATACCTCGGAGTTCAGTGAGGATTTCTATCTTCTGGTCTAGGATCTGTTCCAGCTGAGTGGCGTACGACTCCACGTCATAATCCACCTCTTCGGTCATCTCAAGCAGCACCTTTTCATCTTCCAGCCACCGGATTGACTCCTGCTCGGAGAGGAGAGGAGAGAGGAGGCTTATGAATGCGTATTTACATTACTACTGTCCAGGAGTAAATACCTCGTCAAACCCCATATACTGCTCATATTTATTGTTTGGAATGTTTCAAAAAAAGTGTGGAGCTTCGGGAATTTCCTTATCTTCATCAGTGTGCCTAGAAATCACGAAAGGTCTTCATGCATGTGGACAACAGAAGTGACGAGAGCTGAGCTGGAGCCTTTAAAGAGTCACGCTTGTTTTCTTCAATGCTCTTACCTGGAAAACAGCTCGGTGGTCCTCCAGGACCTGCTCCTCCATCTCCACTAACTGAGACACTGCCTCATGAAAGGTGAAGAGCTGGGGAGACACCTCCTCCTCCTGGGAAACATATTTACAAGGGCTGATTTGGCTTCAGTATTAACAAAAAAAACCCAAACAAAAAACAGGAGTCAAGACAAACTCACTGTTAAACTCTGGATACCAGGAGACTTTCACAAGCAGCAAGGTCCTTGAAACCTGCCTTTATAATTCAAGGATTGGTTCAAATGTCGTTCACTTACAAGCTGATGGAGTATATGCTACGTGCCACAACTTTACACCCCTTTAACAGCAGCCTTGTAGTCAGTCTCAGAGTGTGTGCATGCGATAACAGCAGTTTTTGGAAAGAGGGCTGCGTTAAGTTGTTGCAGCATGTTTGCACAACTTTTTACCATCTGTACCTAAATTGATATCTTAATTTATTGGATTAACCAGCATTAAAAAAAAAAAAAAATCACGATATGCTGTATACTTTCGTTTTAAAAGGCGCAGACCCCGTGTACTTACGTTCTGCTCACAGAGCAGTTTGAGGTCGTCTCTCTGCGGCGAGATACTCAGCCAGTCCTCGTCCAGAAGGTCCAGCTGGTTGACTGCGTGGATGTTGGGTCTACCCCCCTCCATCACTTGGTTGGGGTCCACTGTCAGCTCCTTCACCCTGCAGAGAAAAGACATCGAGCTGGTCAAGACAGACTCTTTCACAGCACAGACCCCCTCTGAACAAGGCGGCTGTTTGATTCGGGGGAATGATGTTGACTGTGGGGTCGAGAGCGTTCACAGAGAGCACAGGGTGGTGGCATCTTGACAGCAGTGATATCATGCATGGCGAAAGATGACTGAGATGGTTCTGTAAATGTTCAAACACCTAATAAATTCTCATGATGGACCTGTGAAACCACAGAGTCAATGGGTAGTTTGTACTGTTCACCTGTGCAATACAGAGGTGTCAAACACATGCCACCTGTAGGAATTCCTAAAACTAAAAGGCTGGATTTCGGACCGGTCAGGGCTTGTGTTTAATGAGGCCTCACAGAGCTAATGAGGTTTTACCACCGTGTACCTGACCTGCAGCTACAGCCCTAATTAATCAGGACTATGCGAGAGGGATTGCGTGCTGGGAATTGGCGTAAACAAAAGCTTAACGTGGTTGCTCTTAGCGAACACCTTCACGGATGTTTTAGTGTTATTATGGCTGCTGAACAACAACTGACACCTTATTAAGCTTTGAACCACCACGTGTTCATTCTGACAAGTCACAAATAAGACACATATGGACTGACTGATGCATTGTCTGTTCTCCGGGAGTCAGTGAAACGGAAAAGGTTATGTTCGCTGTGTAGCTGCAGAAGCGAAAGCACAAGTCAAAGCAGGATGGAAA
The DNA here is from genome assembly GCF_020382885.2 of Scatophagus argus. Taxonomy (NCBI): domain Eukaryota; kingdom Metazoa; phylum Chordata; class Actinopteri; family Scatophagidae; genus Scatophagus; species Scatophagus argus. Next base: position 7,025,242 of record NC_058496.1, on the reverse strand, counting down.
GTGTCACAACATGCAGATGAAAAGCAGGAAGGGTAAGATGAGAGTGGAGGCTTCACACCACGAACAGCTGATGGAGTGAATGAAAGCTGCTGAAATGAGCTCACGGATGCGTATCTTAACGTAATATAGACCTACAGGGAGCGCATGCACTGTGTGTGTGTTTTTATGTGTGCAGTGCTATGCTTTGGGGAGTGCTTGACCTGCTGGGAGAGGTAGCAGCAAAGTCATCGTACTCAAAGGTATTGGTGGGCGAGTGGTCAGGGCGACTCCCCTGACCGCCCTGGGAGAAGGGGATGTCCGACGGACTAATCCCAAACTCCTTCACTCTACACAGCGGCAGCGGCACCAGAGCACAGAGGAGCGGAGGGCGGGAGAGAAGAGGGGAAAGAGAGCAGGAGAAAAGAGAGAAGGAATACAAGAGAGTCAGACAGAACTAGTGAGAGTAGGCAAAGAAATTTACAGAAACACTGGTAAAGCTAAACTCTGTACAAACTGGAGACTACACTGGAGTCAAAGCAGTTATAATTTGATATCATTGAATCATTTCCATTGGTTCCCGTAGCATCAAGGCTTTGTCCAAATCACTGTAGTATGTGAGCACAGTCCCACCTGTTGGCGTAGCGAAGTGTGTTGAGGGTATTCTCGCAGGATGTCATACCAGGAGAGATTGTTGCAATCTGTGCAGAGAAAGAAAAGCTCAAATAAAGACCATCTGGAAGAGTTGTGAAGACACGTGGCATATGAATGAAGGCAATGAACTGACCATGCATGTGCGGGAATTTTCCCCAATGAAGGAGTCTCTCAGGACCTGGGTGAGCTTGCTGGCTCTGAACGGAGTGTGGGGCTTGTTACGGCCAAGAGCCCTGATACACTCCTGAAACAAGAAAAGCAGAGGCACAATTTATGGTAAGTAAAACAAATTAGCTTTTTGGAGTCACTCTGTATTTCCTAAGTTCATAAACAAAAAGGAAAATGAACTCAAGCTGCAGTTGAAGTAGCAGGAAATAATGTGGTGGTCTAAAATGGAGCTCCCACAAACCTTCAGGGCCAACAGGCTTTTGTTGATTTCAGCTCCCTCCAAACGAGTTTGGCGGTCAGCACTCGATGTGTCAGCCCCCCTCTCATTCCCTGCGAGGTCAATGAGGGAGAACTTGCCGTGCATCTTCCCCTTCCTTCGAAGAATGATCTGGAATACAGCGTGGCTGCGAGATGAGTGGGCATTGGCCGACGTCTGCCCTGATGTTCTGGCAGTGAGACGAAGGACACGTAAAGATGAACAAAACGCCAATAAGGGAGGGGACAAGCAAAAGAAAGAGTGACTGTAGCAGAAACGAATTCAATAACTTTGTTTACGTGCCATTAAAATAATGTACAGGAAATATCACCAAGGTGATGTCGTTGCATGGTAAGTGATCAAAGTCTTGGGACTGCACCGCTAACGACAACCAGACGCAGTGTTGCGCCTGAACGCGTTCAATGAACGATTGTTCACAAACTCGTTTATATTTTGGGTGAACGTGAACTGAACGTGCTGTATTTCCGCTTGATGTATGTTAGTGTGAACGCATTCATTCTGGCGCTCTCTCACAGTATAACTTCTTTCAAGAGTGTGTCAGATTTCCATAGAGCCCTCCAGGCGAAAACCCACGCTAAACACACCGTAAACAGCCCTTAATATGGAGCGGAAAAACCACCCAACCTGCCAACAGCTGTCATACCTGGCACACTAACAAATACGGCATCAAAATACGGAGCATGGACGAAGGCAGCGCGAGCTCGAACCGCTCAGATTCTATGGCGTTTGATACATAGATGAATCTGACACATAATTTCAGTGTTAAAACCGATAAAATAATTGCTGTCTGCGGTTCTCAAATAATAGCTCGCAGCAGCTTATTGAAGGGGAAAAAAAAGAACTATGAAGTAGTTCATTTTTGAAACCTTGAACTTAGTTCAAAATTTTGAATTATGAACTATGAACTGAACTAGTTCATTTTAAAATTTGTGAACTGAACTTTGAACTAGTTCATGTAGAAAGTGACCTTCCCCAACACTGACCAGATGGTCAAACTATGTGCGGCTGTACCTGCAGCTGTTGCCAACTTCTATGAGTTTCAGGACATCCTCTGTGCACTTGACTTCCTTCTCCTGAAGCCCCACGACCTGCACTTGCTGTTTCCCGTCTTCCAGCACCCTCAGCTTAGCCTTACGATTCAGCAGGTCAAACACCTGACAACACAGACACACAGTCAGCACCGGTTAAGGCTTCATTTAGGAAAATCAAAAACCAAACTAGTGATTTCATATCACTTGCCTTTCCACTGTAGATTTCAAAGAAGGTCGCGTACACTTGCAGATCTAACTTCTTGTAGTTGGGTTTCTTCAACATGAGAAACACATCCCGAGCTGTGCAAAAAGAGATAAAAAATCCAAACATTTCACCAGAGAAAAGCAAACTCTTTGTAATATAATAGTCAGACAGACTTTTCTTAACTTTACTCACTAAACATAGCTCATTGGCTTACCAGCTAATGCATAAATTCCTTTAGAGCAGTCTTGATTCTTCCCAGAGAAATCTCCACCCATAGTCTGAAATACAACACAGAGTACAATGTAGTTGAAAAGACTTGTTCAGATTCTATGCAAGGGTAATAAAATGAAGGAAAAACTCTTCTGGCTTTCTGAGGGAACATGTAACTCACATGTGTTTTTCCACTGCCTGTCTGCCCGTAGGCAAAGCAAGTGGCCATGCCCCTCTCAAAAATGGTTTCCACTAGAGGTCTGGCAGTGAACCTGCAGGATAGGACCAAACACACATTAAGTTACGACTCTTTAAACGAAAGATTAAACATCAAACAATTCTCCACACAAACAACAAAACACGTCAGGGTCTAATTTCATTCCGTAAAACAGACAGTCTAGTCAGGTGTAACTTCTGTTGACTAATTAGCACATGAAGCAGCTTGGTTTGTACGTTGATTTGTTGTTACAGACTTGTAAACCATCTCGTTGGTGGTGCTGTCATCAAAGGCATAGTCGAAGCGGAAGGTCTGGTTTTCCAGGTAACGGGTGAGGTCCACTTTCTGTTTGGGTTCATGAACCATCACCACGTCCTTACTGGGGATGGTGATAACATCCAAATCCTTCATGGACAACTCTGGAACACAGGAGGTGCAAGACCGTAAGTCTGTAGGAAAACACTCAGAAGAGAATACAGCACATGATGCTTTGTCATACTTTGTCATTAATGTTGCAGATGGAAAAACGTACCTTTCTTGTTGAGTGGACGTTTCCTTACACAAACGCATATTCTGTGCTCTTCGATCTGGGCCAAGCAACAAAGGACATTTTATTATATAGTTGCTGTGGGTCAACATGCAACGGACAAAGGAGAAGGAGAAGCCGCAGTCTCTACTTACCAGATCTGCCGTGGTCAGGGGCCGGTAGTCTAGACTGGCTCGAAAATCTCGGATCATGTACATGATCTCATAATTCGGGATGGTGGTATCCACTTCCTGAAGGTGGACAAGGTGAGACAAACAGAACATTTACACTGTAAGTCTTAGTGCTCAATGTGAATTCATTGTTCACATGCGAATTTTTTTGCTTTTTTGGCTGGTCACAATTTTTAAAAATGTGGCCAATATCAGTCCTGACCTGAACCACATGTGCAATGTAATATCATACAATTTGACATGGAACACACTGCAGTACAGAAGTAAAAGTGGAGGCCCCGTCACCATGTATAAGCAGATGTGAACTGGAAGCCAGCTAATATATGAGCAGATGACAGTGAGGATGAAGATGAGAAATGGCTGCGTGTGGTTGTGGAGCTGGAACCAGAAGTGGTGGAGTCGAGACATAAATGGCTTCACAGAAACAGATTTCATCCAAAAGTTCAGTTCATGTCAAAGACCACTTTTAACCTATCTGTCAGCACATCTCCACAAGACTCAGTTGGGACAAACTCTGACACAAAATAATTCTAATATGATTCTTCATACTGAGGTCGCATTGCAGAAAGCATCTGGCCTGTGTCTGATATTGAAGTATGTTTAAAAAAAATGATCTGAGTCACATCTGATCAAAATCAGATTTGTGATGAGATTAGATAACATCTTATTCCCCTGTAGGAAAGTCGTTCTCATGTCTTTCCAGTTATCATCTCAATGACAAGAATGTAAGAAGTTATCAAGATTCAATCGATATGTTTTGCTAATCAGAAAGGAGAAAGGTGAATGACGTTGAAGTACCTGAGCTCTCTTCTCTCTGAGCTCCTGTTGCTGAAGGCGACGCCTCTCTCTCTTTTCCTGCAGTTTCTCCACCTCCTTCACGCAGTTTGACTTCCTCCTCGCTGCCATAAAGACAAGGGAAACAGTAACTCTACTACTTCTCACAGGACAGACCAACAGCCTTTCTTTGGAAAAAAATGTCTCTTCTTCTTCTTCTTCCAAACTGTTTCTTTTACTTCCCCAGTCTTTTCCCTTGGCTTGAGCAGTATCTTTCTCTCAGGGAGTCTTTCCTTTCTCTTAGTCTTCTTTCAAACAGAAGGGAGACCTTGGGCTATTTCCAACAAAGGACAGTAATAGCGCTCAAGCACAGACCAGGATGCAGTGGCTGGCACACATTGCCTCCAGCATAACACTAGCAGCTTTCTCAACATAACCAACAAAAGGCCTTTGCAGTGTGCTCAAAACCTGCTCTTCTCATTTATCCCCTCTGTCTGCATTCTGAAACACAACTAGACTGGAGGACTGCTAAAACTAAGATATGTGCCTTGTATTACTGCAATTACCCCAAATAAAATTAGAGGTGGTTTCAAATCAAGTATGATTAGAAAATTTCTTGCTTCAACCAGCAACCAGCAATCAAACAGCAGGTTAATCCAAATCTCTCAGCACAGCACACCCACAGATTAGTGTTGTTCAGGGTCGATCACAACATATAAGTAATCATAATGAGAGAAAACAAGTCAGCAAACGTGAGCAAAAGTCACTTTTGACTCCTTGCAGAGTTCATAAAAACAGTGTTATGTGATTAGCCCAGCCCCAGCATCCCACTGGAAACCCTGTCTGAAGCTCTGTAACACAGCCCCGGCCTCCTGCTGGCTCCAGTCCCCGAGAACCCAGACTATGAGAGCAGCAGAGGGATTAATAATCTGCTCTAATCTGGGAGGAGAAGATGAGCTGGGTCAGCAGTGGGACAAGGCAGTATCAGAGCAATGCAGAACGGTCAATACTTGTAGGGCTCTGAGCTGAGGAGCGAGGAGGGTGGAAACAAGGTGTTTTCCTCCTTCTCCTTTTAGCTCTTCAAATGACAGTGACCACTTGGAAGGAAAGGATGTTTTGTTTTGTTTTGTTTTTTTTTTTGCCATGTGAGCCTCGAGTTGTAAGACACAGTGCCACGGGCTTTTCCACGTGTGTGACTCAGCAGAAGTCAGACGGGGAAAAGACAGCGCACTCCAACAGCAGCACAAATGGGTTTTTTCTACTCCCTGTCTAATACCCAGAAAGCCTGTCTGCTGGATGGATATTGTGTTTGTGCTACTTCACCACCACACCACAGCTCTGTCAGTACTATCTGTCAGACATTTTGGGTGTACAATATTCTCACAGGACTATAGGACTCTCTGTTTCTATTGGGAACTGTATTAGAATCACCATAAAGCATTGAGGGAAGGGGAAACATGCAGGTGATACATACAAAGCTGTCCAAACTCCTTTCTGGATATCAGGTGATGTGAGGATTCTGTGATAAACATGCGGTCAACAAAAACATGAGACAATATAAAGTTACGTAAATTTGTCTGTTTTCTGCAGTTGGGCTAAATCAATTGATCAGATATACCATAAATGATACAAAGTGATGGCATTTTTCACTATTCATTTGGCAAGACTATTTTAAAATCATATCTGTATTGTTGTTGTTTTTTTTGCTTGCATTTACACCTCGAGGGAATCAGTTAACTTTAGCTCAAATTCTTATAAGTGCCTTTCCAAAAACACTACTTTCTTGAGAAAGATCACAACTCAAGTTAAGCGAAAAGCACACTCATTTCGATAACGGTACCATTCTGCAGTTGCTGTTGTGTTTGAGCTTGAGTGGGCTGTGCAGGCTGTTGGGATGGAGGCGGTGGAGCAGGCTCTGGTTGCTGTGGTTGTGGGGGTCTGGCCCGGGTTGGAATCGCTGCAAACACAAAAAAACAAGATTAAGAAACACGTTGACTTAAACTTAACTTAAAATGAGAATCAGTTAGACCATGGTTGACTTTTGCCCAACATTAGTACCGATCTGGGGTTCTAAATTGTTGTATTTTATTGCACTGGCAGGTGTTTCTTATATTTTGTCCTACTTATAACAATGATGGCAAGTTAAACACAACCACCTCTCTCTATGACGCAGGACCGTTCAACTGCATCACAAACCACATCCTCTAAAATAGCCATAAAGCTGAATCAAAACCTCTTGTAAACAGTTTCAACAAAACTTAACATGATAACAATCATGAACAAAGGATTCATTGCAGGACTATGAGGTTTCATTAGTTTCAGCTAGCCGTACCTAATAAACTGTAAACTAGGTGAACAGAACAGTTGGGGCAGCAGGTTGTGACTTAAAAGGTATAAAATATGAGAGATACAGAAAAGGAATACTTAGAGAAAGGCTAAAATAATCGTATAATAATCACACTGATTTCTTTTGCAAGTATTCGCCATTGCTTTTATATATGATATATAAGAGAATAATTTAACAATTTCCGGAAAACTGCACAAAACAAACCTCTGTTATCCCTGGATGGAGTGTCATTCTTACTAGGTGCTATCGTCCGACGATTCTGGAAGAAGAAATAAAAGCTCCTGTCAGATATTCTGGGGTAGAATGATTCGGGTTAAGTGATTTTTAATTTCACTTCTATGTGTGTGTGTGAATATATATCTGTATCTATACCTATCTATACATATATTTCTATATATAGAAATATATGTATATATATATAGCTGTTCAGGACTTGAAAAAAAGAAACAAATCCTATTTTCAGTTCAGATTTCAACCACTTTCGCCTGCCTCCTCTGTTGTGTTGAGCTACAGAAATAGACAAAGCTTGAGAATCAGATTAGTGCTGAGTACAGAGGCTTCTTTTATTAACAACAGGGTTCGTGATGACACTGCCAGTGCACACATCTTAAAGTATACTTTAAAAAAAAAAAAAAAAAAAGACATGAAAATAGACCTTGTCCAAATCACAAAGGGCTGTTTTGTGAGGATGGCTGCTGTACAGGTGACATGTTTTATATGTTGAAAACTGAAATGAAAATTGTACTGAATGGCAAGTTAAATCACAACTGCAATATTTATCAAAATAATCTTAGTGTTTACAAGACAATATGACCCTAATCTACAGTGTACCGTGCACAGTGTACTTAACAGGACCAATTAGCTTGAGGATACATGTTCTATATTAAGGCGCAGCAGACTGCAGCCACATAACTACCTGAGTGAGACTCAACACTCTGCACTCTCGCTATACTGTGAATGAAGAATGTAATATGGAGGGAAAGCATCACCTCACCTTAGCAATTTTGTTGACCTTCACACATGTGGGTGTAGGTGGGGGAGGGGTCTCTGGGCTGGGGGCAATCTCCTCATCTGGAGCCACATCTGGGTTAAGTGCAAATATACTCTCCAAATCAATCTGTCCAGACACAAAGGAGCATTAGTACCGAGCGTTTACATATATGCCAATTAAACAATGCCACCATGGACTGTAATCATGTATCTTTCAATGTGCCACTGACAAAAACAAAAATATTCAATTAAAAAAAAAACAACTTTCACATCATGAGAAGATCACATACAATGTTGTAAAAAAAAAAAAAAAAGTGGGGTTGAAAAGTGGGGTAAATACTTTTGATCGGTGCTGTGAGTCATTTCTATTACACAGTACAGCTAATGTCAACAAATCTCTCTATAAGCAAACCAACAGAACAGACAGTAGCAGAATTTAAACTTTAGTGATTTGGTCATGGACCAGATTTGAATCACAATCTAATGACTTAAATGTTGACTTGACAAAGAAATAACAGGCTTGCATCTCGACTTGGAACTACTGGAATGACCAAGTTTTTAACCAATTATGTTGTTTTTTTAAAAAAATCCTGGCAGAATGTAAGGCTGCATCATACTGAGAAAAAACCCCAGCTAAATATTGTTAAGTATAGACTATGTGTGACATATGAGCAGAGTTGCAGGCTGTGTTAGCTCATGTACATCAGCACATGCTGGTGCCGCCGATGCTTTGAGTGGTAACAAATGGTGGTTTACCTCTTTCCCTTTTGTGTCTCCATTTTCTATCCACTCTACTGTGACACTCTCGTTGTCCTCATTCAATGAGGTGACCATTGCCTGGTGTATACGGCCTGCAAAAGTATCGTAGAGGGAAGAAAAACAAACATCAGACAAGCAGGCTAAGATTCTAAAACATAAGGCAGTGCTTACAAAGACCCAAACTAGGGTCCAGACCCTTTTAGGGCCTCTGCAAGCTTGGTAGCAATAATGTTAGCAATATTTAACTGTTTTTAAGTAGACTAATAATGGTCCTGCATGTGATATTCACCACCTCATGCTTTAGTAATGAAAAAGAGAAAATTAAATCATAAATCAAGTATATCAAAACAACACACACAGCTCAGTACACAGCACAGTGCTGAATAACATCTCAGTTAACAAAATCCTATTTGTGCTCACATTAATACAAACCATTTTATTTTGACATAAGCCTTTTCAACATTAGGACACATTCGGCTAGTTTAAGTTCCATGTGAAAGCAAGGCAATGCACTCGAGGCTAATCTTAGTAAGAACTGACTATGAGGTTTGATAATGACCCACTGGAGGGAATAACTGGTGATAGAGACAAACACAGCTGCTAGCTTGTATGCTTCTTTCCGCCTCTCTGTCTGCAGCATAATAACACCAGCTATAAAGAGCCTGTTCTGCCCTCCCATCTTTGTCTGTGTGGCTCTGAGTGGATTCTGTAACCTGCCAGCAAAATCCAGGGAAACTCTATGTTCCTATATGCATTATTCAGAGACTCACAGGGAGCTAGTGAACAAAGATGCTTTTAGTGTTCTCAACAGCATCAGAACACTTGACTGATTTACCTTACAAAGGTTTCATATTAGAAAAACACAAAAAACAAATCTAGTGTCTTAAAGCAGGGTCAGTTGGAAAGAAACCTTATGTGCATTCAGAAAGTCATGGATCTCCGCCCTAAGAGGCAGACATATCTCAAAAAAATAAATAAATAAATAAAAACACATTCAATTCATTAAAACTGAAGTGAACCAACACTGGCTCAAAAGCAGCCTCCTTTGGGGATGGTCAATATGTGTGTTGCACTGTCATTAGACAATACTGTCACAACAGCTGTACAGGTGGCTGACATGAATTAACATCGCATTGCATATAAATGCAGCAATAATGTGCTCATTTTGCATATATGATCCACACGGATATATTTACCACTGCCATAAAAAGTTAATGAAGAATGATTTCAACCTTACACATCTGCCTTTCCTTCCATCCCCGTGTTAGCAATGACTGTGGTCTTCATGAATCTCTATGTATTTTACTGACCCAGCGCTCAAAGCAAGAGCTCATATTAACAGATACAAATGTTTGACAGGAAATATTTATGCATTTAAGCACTACGTATAGGCAACGTACAAGTACACCACAATGTTACAATGAAGATGAATGACAAAAGCTCATTAGGGCACTTTATTGAGAGCTAAATGACAGAATTCTGCTCCATTCACACTCCATGGAGCTTTTCATGCTCAGATACGTAACCATGCATAACTTTGTTTAAGTAGTTGAGATATTAAAAAGATGTCAGGGTTGCCAAAACAGCTTCAATGCAAACAAACATGGCCCGACTTCTCCAAGAGTCTGCAACTCTACTGGTGGGACAAACACCATTTGTCCCAAAAATGTTCCTTCATTTGGTGTCAGTGGTGGAGAACAGTGATCTAAAATCTCATATTCGTGTTCTACTGGACATCCAGTGCCTGTGAATCCTTGATCATATGACCATTCAGTCATCCCTGAGCCTGTATGAAATCATCTGGATTTGTTATGCTTGTGCACTCATTTATTCAGGCTTGCCTTTTGTCACCTGTTTGTGCACCCAGCTCTCTTTAGCATTAGAATAGTGTCCTTCATTAACTACAGTACCAGCATGTATAAGGTCAATGAGAAATGACAGACAAGCATGAATAGGAGTGCAACTACTCGTACGGTGCTGTGACAAGGTAGGTTACAAGGTAGACCAGCTTTACAGAAATAAATGTTACATCAAGTGATCCATATCTCCCCAAAGCTGCTGATTTAGAAAAATGTTTGTTGTATCAACAAGCACACAGTAGCATCCTTGTCGTATATTGACAGTACTTTATTTCTACTGTGAACATAAAACATTGTGGATGCCAGCATATATAACCTGAGACTGGAGGCCACAGCCACAGTAAGGCCAAAGACAGCAATAGGCCTGTAACCAGGATCTTAGAGACCTAGGGACACCCATCAACAAGACAGCATTTTTACAGTAAGAAAATCTTTTTCTTTCCATACACAAGAAAGACAGGTTGTCATAATGTGGCAGGGCTCAAACTTTCATTTTAATTATTGATTAAACCACAAAGTATGTTTCTACTAAACATTCAGTTTGTTAAATATATTATATACTGACAGTAATGACATCCCAAGCTCCACAGAATAAAATACAGTTATAGCTAATGCATATATAATGTAATATATATGGGATTTTTTTAAAGCTAATAATTTGCAGTTGCAATTCATAAGTGAATTCAATTATTGATATTTAACAATTGATATAGTTTGATTACCTTTCTGCAAAGTAACAAATATCCAAGGGCACAATATCTGTGGCAAACACCACATACCTGCAAGGTCCAGAACCACCACCACCACCCCCCACCGATGTAAGTAAAATTTAATTTTGTATATTAGTTATCAGCTTAGTGTATTGGCCTGCAAGCCTGCCTGCCTCTTCCTCTCTCACACACACAATTTGCACAACTAGCTACATGAACTGAAATACTAAGTCACATAATGGCTTGTCTTACATCAGCTGAAATGCTGATTCTCTGTACTGAATTCATTGTCCTCTGTGTCCCACTTTTATACTAAAACCTGGCTGAATGGGTATGCTGACACCTCGCAGTAGCTGAAGGGGGGGTGGTCCAGGCTTTGCTAAGCCTGAGGAACAAACAAAGCTTAAGTTTAGAAGCATCAGTTTCACTACAAAACTGCAAGCTCCCATTGATAAAAGTGTGTCAATAAGTGACAGATTGACAAAAATATGCAGTCCATGATCACCAAGCTGGTAGATAGCCCACATCTCTCTACCACTCCATTTTAAAAGATAATTTAAAAAAAAAGATACTGCACACAAAATTGAATGCTCTGTAACAACAAATAATGTCAACCACAAAATGGTGAACCCATGAACAACATACAAACCACAAAGCTGGAGAGAGGATGATGAGAGAAAAAAGCTTCAGGCCATCTAAAGAAGAGCACAAAGTAAATCTCTATGAGATCTAGCTCTCATCAGGAACGACTGTGAAAGAGAAAAAGCGCAGAGGGAGCGAGTCCTGGCAGAATCAAGGGAGCTGGCTGCAACAGATGGGGTGGTGGCTAATAGCCTGAATCTAGCTTGAATCTGAACCAGCCCCGCCACCAACCCCCCAGAGAGAGGGCAATCCCTGCTCTGGATGGAACACCAACCAGCAGAGACACGGACAGGCAGAACTGCCTCCCTCTCTAAGCCTGCTGAGTGTTTCTTCCGCATCTCACCTTTAATCAGGTACTAAGGGCGGTTTAATCAAATAGTTAGGAATGATAGAGTTGAGGACATTACTAGCCACAAAAATCAATACAATGATTAAAAACACTCTTTTCTCACCAGCTCTGAGAGTTTACTTTCAATCTAGTGCTTTGTACAAAAGAGTTTGCTGTTTAAGACTTCATCACAAAACATCACTGGGCGTAGCCTAACAGGAGTGACACAAACTTTTAAGTCATCGTTGGCTGCCTAGCCTTGAAGCAATGCCGTACAACAACACAGGGCAGGCGGAATAAAGCTGACATTCATACAGAGAAGAATCACAAAACAAGCCTCTCCCTTTCTCTGTCAACTCCTCTGTTAAAGGCTGAACTAAGTGTGCTGTCATCCCAGCTTCATTCTGATGGCACTCCACAATATGCAGTAGTTTTGTAACAAGTACCGAGGTGTCATAAGCGCTTCATACAGTTCTGATGGTAAGGTTATTTTTGCTACAACAGAAATGTATTTTTTTTTAATAAAAAAAATTACATAAAATCTCGATTGTTGATTTTGTACAATTAAAGGGTTTCCATAACAACCAACGCCAGTTAAGTTAGTTCAGTGAAAATTTAGTTAATAACTTGAATAAATGAAGTACAAATGGAATAAATTACAACCAAGGAGCAAAGTATTCCTTAACTCAATGGATTACGGTTAGGTTTCACTAAAGCGTTACTGTATAATAATAAAGCCGGTAGCATTAGCTTGTCTGGCCGTTTAGCTAATCACAAGCTAATGTTGCTCTCTATCGAACCAACGTTAGCTTAATTAGCAATTCAGCTAGCTTAGCTAAATTTTTATTTCTTGTTATAATAAACCATTTAAGTAACGTTATACAGTGGCACAAATGTTAGCGTTTTAGCTTCGTTAATTTTCATCTGAAAGCATCTGTTGTTATCTAACGATGAATTACAAGCTAGCGGCAAATGTCCCCTGGATTCGCATAGAAGCTAACTTAGCTAACAAAGGTAAGAGCTCATTCAAATGCATTCAAAGGCTATGTTGAAGCACTCCGCCCTGACAGCTAGCTTTAATATCGACGTTCCCTTGCAGCTAACGTGGACGTTACTCTCTGCAGCCAGGAACAACGGTTGCTGTATTCAACAGCACCGCAGCAACAAAGATCCCCAAACAACTTACCCAGTAAGACGGGAAAAGAATAGACAGGGTGAAACTTACCATCACTGCGCTTTATCTCCACATAAGTACCAACGACAATCTTCCCAAAACCCGACGCCATTCTACATTACTTAACAATTAACAGAAACAAGAGTACAGACTTATTATAAGCCGGGTAAATGCAGCTTCTTTTTTGGCAGGCTCTGATGAGGGAGGAAGATGCAGGCAATAGAATGAGTTAGCATTACGTAGCTAACAAGAATAGCGAAGTATTTCCGGTAGGATATTCTTCAAAGTAAAATCAGGCAAAGGGCTGTGACTGTATTCTTGACTCGGCTGTTATGAAAATAAGAGATAGGCTAACAGGTCTTCTTATATTTCGCATTTTGAATCTGATTCGATTCTTGTTTTTATTAGGTAAGTATTAGGTGATTTCTATAGAGGCAGGCATGCTATCATGTATGCTTAATGACGGGAGATCCAATTAACTAAGGAAACTAATAATTTAAGTTATTTTTAATTTAAGTTACTTTATTAATCCCAAGCTGGGAAATTACTTCTCTGTATTTAACCCATCAATGATTGAAACACACACACATGCAACATGCAACATGCAGTGAAACACACAGGAGCAGTGGGCTGCATCAAGCTCCCGGGGAGCATATATTGGAGGTTAAGTGCCTTGCTCAAGGGCACATCAGCCAACTAATGCTACTTTATATGTATTTCACTCAGTAGATAGAAATGTTGCACTTTTTACTTCACTACATTTATTCAACAAGTTTAGTTAATACTTTGATTTTTAACATTGTACTTAAAGAACTGAAACCAAGTAACTGTAACCAAGATGGCGGCGCGGGTGCATGCAGCGGCTCAAGGCTCTTGGAAACGCACAAATGTAGTATAAACTACCTAACTGCATGCAAAGTATAGTTAAAATTAGCTGTACTTTTGCCAACTGCATAATTAAAATTCTGATGCATTAATAGAATATACAGTATCTTAATTCAACACTTGTGTTACAACAATACCAGTTCTTCTGCAAAACAAGTCATTTTATATTTTACTTTAAATGTAATTTGCTTCAACTCATCCCTCTCATTGGAAAAGAGGGTGTCTGCATTGTGATATTGCTACCTTTTCTTTAGTAAAGAATCTGAATAGTTTTTTCACCACTGTGGCACACTAAACACACTAATCCAGTGGTTAAGCATACTCCTCACTGCAGCGAGAGGCATGCATGACCGGGGAAAAAATATGGAGTGAAATTAAGTTAAATGAATAAATTTTAAATAGGGAAAATAAGACAACAAAGGTTTGCTGAAGCTGGATTCTTCTTTATTAGACACGTCCTTGATTTTTATTATTGTGGATGATTAATATTTGGAGGGACTGAGAACCACTGCACTAATCCAAGTGTAGTAGTGTGCAATTGTCACTCTTCTCTTGTAGTGGTTGGATTATGCCACCTAGTGGCATTAAGGCTCTAATAGTTCACATAGGATACAGCCCTTGAATCTCTTATTCACTCTTCCAATACATGATAAGGTTTGGTGCAACCATTTTTTGCACATAATTGGAGGTCCTCATTTTTTCACTGTAATGTTCTATTGACAGAGTGCACAAACTTATTTTTACTCATTATAGCTTTGTGCGTGTGTGTGTGTGTGTGTGTGTGAGAGAGAGAGAGACATCATTTGTAACCATAATATCACCCAGACAGATTATCTCAAGCCAAACATGTACTGGCTCTGACAATCAGCAATTTTCAGACTCAGTGAAATATCAAAAAGTCGGCAAGAGGCAAACTGAAACCCACTGGGCAAAAGCACGTTCAGGTACAAAAGTTTGATTAACTTCTGCAGTCTGGAATGCCTATGTGCTGCAGTCTTTGTCACTCACTGCCAACTGTCCTGCTGACTTGGAGGTGGGGACAGGGGACAGACACTGGGGGACAGACATTTGCTTTCTCAGAGACACCTGGTGTTGTCTGCCTCTTCGTGTCACCTGCAAGAGTGAGTGATCTATGGTTTCCTTCTTTCTAAGGCCTCTGTTCATATGTATTCATGCGACATGCATAAATTTATGTCACTGGGTGGCTTTCTTTTATTTAAAGTGGCACATTCACAGGAATAACACCTCCAAAATATATCCTCAGCTAACCAGATCTTTTTAACTCATTCTTGCGTTGCAGTGGCAGTTTTTCCTCGCCACTGTTGCCAAGTGCTTGCTCAAGGGGGAATGTTGGGTTCTCTGTATTACAATTTAATTAAAGAGTTTGGTCTAGTCCTGCTCTAATTGGAAAGTGTCATGAGATAACTTTTGTTGTGAATTGGCGCTATATAAATAAACTGAATTGAATTGAAATTGTGTCGGAGAAATTAAATTTACATTAATTCTTAGTCAATACAACCAGCTAAACCAAGCACAAAGACAGTACCATTTTCACTTGTTTACACTTGCATGAGAGAAGGTGGAAAATCATTCAGAAACATTTTGCTCAATTGATGTGGGTGAATGAGCCAAACCATAGATCGTGACTCAAAGCAGGCAAATTGTCGTTGATTTTAGGACAGTATGGAAACAATCACTGTGTATGAGAATTTCATAATATTGTGAGCAAATGTTTAGTGTGAAACCTGTGTTTTCATATGGCAATAAGCATAACAATACATTTTATCAGTTACCTGTTCCAGTGACCTGACTCTGTCCAAATAACATGTGTACAGTTGCTGAAGACAGGAAATGACTAACAGAAAGTAAAACCTCTCAATTGATTTAACACCCAGATGTAACTTTTTCAGAAGTTAACCACAGTATCAGTTGGTTCTCCTGTATTATATTCTTATATTCTATATCTAACACAGACGCAAGCATATTTGCATTTGGCCCTTCTTGGTATAATGCATTCTCTTAGCCCTGACCCTCACTCTAACCATCACTACAAAACGCACAGCTCATGGAGCTCGAGATAATTCTCTTTCCAGAAGCTACCAGGTTCTTCTGTGGTCCTACAGCTGTCAGCCCCCACCCTGACCCCCACCCCTCACTATCTCCACACACTCCTTTAAATCCCCCTCCCATCACTTTGGCATCAGGCATTTGCTGGTGAGTTCTCAGCTGTCTGTGCCCTAAATAGACTTTATCAGGGGCAGACCATCTATGAGGGGGTTACTCTCACAGCATTTATTGAATTAAAAATAATTGTTTTATACATAAAGACTTCTGTAATTCAGAGACACTGGAAGGATATTTGTTTTAAGACATGTAATCAAACTTTATAATGACCTTTGGTACAAAGATGTTCTTTGGGGGTTTAGTGTGCTTGGAGTGAACCCCTACATGTGATGTATGGTCCACCTTGGCTCTGTCCCACCTCATTGAGATCCACTATAAATATAAATTGAGGAGTTGGAGGGGGGAAGTTACAGAAGACAGAAAAAGTTTGGAACAAACACTGAAGACTGGAAATCCATCCATCTACACTGAGCAAGACACACAATACACAATCCCGAAGGTACTGTACAGCTTTCTTTTTTCAATTTGAGTGACATTCAGATAGCCAGACTGTAGGATAAGGACACAGAGGGGGTTAGTCTGTGCCTATCAGGGGAGCAGGAGGAGACGGTATCTGTCCATTGAGAAAGTGGCATGTGTTGCAAGGCTCCGACTGGGGTACAAGACCATGCCCAAATAAGGCCTGAGGGGAGGCCATTTAAAGTTAGAGATAGCATGTGCGTGCCCCTTTGCTACAGAAGACCCAGGCCAGCAGGACACTGATTAGCAACAATGGTGAGAATAAAACTATGGTATTTTAAATAATATTATCATGCCGTGGGATTATGATTACAGTTAATGTAAATGTGAAACAAGGACCTGGACTGCACTTCTGTATAAGCTTCACACTGTTTCTGTGCTTTTGTTCTAATGCTCTTTACCAATGAGATGACGTGTAAGGCTGTTTGTTCTTAATTTTTAGCCTATTTGAAATATTTGCTTGTGTCCAGAAATCCCTTTATGAGTTGAAAATGTGATTTTTCCTTTGTAGCTTTACTTCAGTTAAAATATCACATTTTCATTTAAGTGAATGGTGACACTGAAGTCATTAAATAGTGCTCTGGCTGGTGGGCTGATACTGTCAGCCGTAAGAAGTAGTGAAGCATTGTTCCATTTATTTATGAGTTATGTGACTTGTAGATTTTATATGTTCATAACTTACAATTCTTCAATGCTTCTTTTGCCAGATGGGAGACCCAATCCAGTTAAAAGACGAGGGAAACAAACACTTCCAAGCTGGAGATATTGACAAGGCCATTGAGTGTTACACTAATGCCATCAAGATGTGCAAGGACAAAAAAGCGCTCGCTGTCATTTACAGGAACAGGTCTGCATGCTACTTAAAAAAGGTAAGCAGTTATAACAGCTAACAGATTATATTTGCAATTTCTTTGGCAAATTTATTCATTTATATGTTTCTTACAGGAAAACTATACTAATGCAGCATCTGACGCCTCCAAAGGTAGAGTAGTAGATGCAGAAATCCAACATCAAACACAAAATCAAACATCAGCAGTCGTAACACAAAACAATGAAGATATTAACTTAAACCAAAAACCTCAAGCTCATTGTGACTCTTTCTTTCTGTCATACAGCAATTGATGTTGATGCAGCAGATATTAAAGCGTTGTACCGTCGTTGTCAAGCTCTGGAGAAGCTTGGCAAACTGGACATGGCTTTCCAGGATGTGCAGAGATGTGCCACCCTCGAACCAAAGAACAAGACCTTCCTGGAGACTCTCCGCAGACTGGGAGCAGACATCCAGGCCAAGGTCAGTATTAAACGAAACAAAACGCGAACACAACATAAATTTGTTGAGACCACGTATAAATCACTGCACATGAATCCACTCAGCAACACTAAATCAGCTCTGCTACAAGTATTACACCATGTTTTTTGCCTGAAAACTATGATTAGTTGTCCTTTTGTTGTGGCATTAGAAAAGATACTGCAGAAAAATTGACAGATCGACTTGGGTATACTGAACCACAAGCAAATTGCATGTATTTTATATGGAAATGATGTTTCGCTTTGATTCTCCACAGCTCAAGACAACATTCTCCACAGACTGTAGAGTCCAAAATATGTTTGAGATTCTCCTTGATGATGAAATGGAAAAAGAAAAGAGAGAAAAGGTAAGCATTTTCTGACTTCCTGTTTTTATGTTGTTTCAAAGGATGTGGGCAAGTAATTGTGGTTTCATATTTGCTTTTACTGTTACTTATCATTTTATGTCTAGGCTGCCAACAACCTGATTGTGTTGGCCAGAGAGGATGCTGGAGCAGAGAGAATCTTTCAGAATAACGGCGTGCCCCTGCTGATCAACATGATTGAAACAGGCAAACCGGAGATGATCCTGGCGGCTGTTCGTACCTTGTCAGGAATGTGCACAGGACACAAAGCTCGGGTGAGAATACTCATAGAAAATCAAAGAATTCATGTCAATCCAGACAAAGACAACGACTTCAGACACTGAAAGTATAACTTGCACTTCAATATATCCATTATGAATATTTATTATTTATTTTTTATTATTGTTTGCATGAACTCAAAATATACTTAGTACATATTTCTTTTCACTCCTCTGAAACAGGCCATGGCTATTGTTCACATGGTGGGCATTGATAAAATGTGCAGCATCATGGCCATGGACAATGAGGAGGTTGCACTGGCAGCCTGCAACCTCTTCCAGTGCATCTACGACTCCCTCACCGGTGGAGATAAAAGGGACTATGGGAAAGAAGAGGCCCTGGTTTTGGGTAAGACAGAATCATTATCTGTATCTGTAATAAAAATGGATTTAATTCTGGACATTTATTTAGTTCTTAATTTTTTAATCTTTAGTTACCCCCCATAAAATCACTGGCATAATGTAAAAACGGCTGTAGCTATTCAGCTATTCTATTCAGCTATTTTTTCACGGAACTTGATTTTATGTCATCTGTCCTTCTGCAGATGCATCTAAAGACCTGAAATCTATTCTTCTGTCTTTGCTGGAGATGGTTGCTAGTAAGAAGGTGTCCGGCCATGGCAGAGACCAGGCACTGAACCTCCTGAGCAAGAATGTGCCTCGCAAAGACAAAAAAGATAAAGACAACTCCAGAACCCTCTTCACTATTGACCATGGTTAGCCAGACAGCTGCATCAGGTCATTTATTTGGTCTTAGATACAGTAATTTGGTGCATCCCAGACTCCCTGACATGAGGTATCTACACACACAGGTCTTAAGAAGATCCTCAAGGTGTGTGGTCAGGTTTCCGAACTGCCAGACCAGCTGCCTTTGACAGAAAACACACAGCTGATTGCCAGCGTGCTCCTCAACAAGCTCTATAACGATCTCACATGCGATCCAGAAAGAAACAACTTCAGGGACCTGTGTGATGAATATATTAAGTATGTCCACAAAACACAAATTCATGGACCAGTGTTGTGGCCAAAGCTTGAAATGAATACAATGGCAACATAACTTAGTTCAACTCCTAAGATTTTTTTCTCATGTTTTTTTCTTTCCCCTGTCATCTTCCATTTTCCATCAGATCCAAAATTGACCCTAATGACATGGACAAGACCATTCACGCTATCAACACCATCTCAGGGCTGCTTCAGGGTCCCTTTGATGTCGGAAATGCCCTGGTTGGACGTCAAGGCATAATGGAGATGATGGTGGCGCTGTGTGGCTCTGAACGTGAGGTAGACCAGATGGTTGCCGTGGAGGCTCTGATCCATGCATCCTCGAAGATGAGCCGTGCCTCCTTCATCATCACTAACGGTGTGTCACTGCTCAAGGACATCTACAAGAAGACCAAGAATGAGAGGATTAAAATACGTGCACTAGTGGTGAGTATGATTTTTATTTAAGATTTTTATTATTTGACGAGCCCACAAGGAAGAATTAGAAAAAACACAATGCAACACAATTTAAAAACATAATTTACAAGTATTAACAGTCAAAGAAAGTACAGGAGAGTAAACAAATAGTGAGCAGCTACTGCTGACCAACTAAACTGGAGCCGTTTCTCACTTTGATACATACAATATGAAGGCATTGAGTTAAACTATACAACTTGTGGATTTTGTCTGTGTGTGTACTCCCCAGGGTCTCTGTAAACTGGGTTCAGCTGGAGGCGATGATTACAGCTTAAGACAGTTTGCTGAAGGCTCCACAGAAAAACTGGCCAAGCAGTGCAGAAAGTGAGTACTGACACACAGACTGATAGGAATCTAGCAGATTATCACCCATAATGACCCATGACTTCCATGTATTGTGCGTATGTGCCAGCAGGGACGTGCAGAGACCTCTGGTGGGGCAGGGGCTCAGTTTAGCAACCTCATCGATTTAGTAATACTAAATCGATGAGGTTGCTCTACATTACACAACCCAATGCAAAAAACAGCCCTAAACAATGTATTAACTTGTCCTTTCACGAATCATACAACATGAATGGTCAGAAAAGGAATGAACACTGTGATTCACTGTGACCTTACCATGCGCCTCTCCTTCTTGCATCGTCTCACTTGATGGCCGCATGCACACGCTTTCGATGGGTTCGCTGACCATGTGACGTCATGAATCGTGGCCGCAAGGTATTTAGGTGTAAAACGTTTTTCCCCCCAAATGTATAACTTCGCATATGATTTAGGAGACATTGTGGAGAACTTAGCTGTTGGAACTCATTTATTTATTTAAAAATAATAATAATAAAAAAAAAAAACAAAAAACAAAACAGCCCTGTCAAAAGGGCACTTTGAATGTCCATCAGGAAAAGGGCAGGTGCCTGAGCCCCTGTAGCCCCCCTTATCTGCACGTGCCTGTGTCCCAGTAAACTTGGGCTTCACTCTAGCTTTACCCTTAAAAACACCTCCTGTTAAGTGTTTCTTTTTTACTCTTCTAGGTGGCTTTGTAATCCCCAGATTGATACAAAAACAAGGAACTGGGCCATTGAGGGACTTGCGTATCTGACTAATGATGCTGATGTGAAAGATGACTTTGTTGAGGATGAGCTTGCCATGAAAGCCATGTTTGAACTGGCTAAGGTATGAAAATAACACACCGAAAGAAACATACAGTACATCTAGTTAGAAAATGTGAATAACCTCTCTCCTTTCTCTGTGTTTTTAGTCCAAGGATAAGACAATCTTATATGCAGTAGCTTGCACCCTGGTTAACTGCACCAACAGCTATGAAAAGAAGGACATCATACCCGAACTGGTTCAACTAGCCAAATTCTCAAAGCAGCATGTGCCTGAGCAACACCCCAAGGTAAAAGAGGAAGCAACAGAAACTGAACAATTCCCTCAGATGTCATTTCACATCTTAATTGACGCAGGCAGAGCAGGAACTGTCACTGTATGCGTGCATACCATACACACTTTGTATATTTGTTTTTCTTAGGCAGAGCAGGAACTGCTACTGTATGTGTGCATACCATACACATTTTATATACTTGCTTTTCTTAGGACAAGAAGGACTTTATTGAGAAGAGAGTGAAAAGACTGCTGAAGGCCGGAGTCATCTCAGCTCTTGCTGTCATGGTGAAAGCAGACAACTCCATACTCACCGACCAGACCAAGGAGATGTTGGCAAGGTGTGAGAGAAAGCATTTCATTGCAAACATGTGACTGGTAAACCACAGTGGACAGGACTCAATTGCATGACTCAGAGAGCAGGACTAGATAACAATCTCACAGTCTTTAATATTTCATAAAAGGGCTCAGCACACAGGAGCTCAATCACAGGAGCCAAACAAATCCAAAAGGCACTAGTAGGGGCAAAAATGCAAGCAAAAATCAAAAAATCTGGGAAAACTATTGACGCAAGACACGAGGCTGGAAAGGCTAGACACAAGTGTACTAAGTGTACTAAGACGATGTAGGACATAGTACAGTAGAGACAATGACACATTAAATACACCAGGGACACAAGAGAAACCAGAGCAGAAGATCAAAACAGTTGAGAGACCACAGAAGGCAGGAAATAGAAGAATGACAAGGTGAGAAATGAAATTAAGCAAATGTGACATGGAAACATGCACCGGTTTTCTCGAGGTCACAAAATGTTATGACATTCACCTTTTGATGCATTTGACTTGACTTGCTACTCTGCACATTACTACATGTGCATATTAGCTTGTGCTTGTTTATTCCTTCTTAAAATTCAACTTTACTTAGAAATATATCATTTTTAACCTGTTTTTCTACTTTTTTTTTTTTATCTTCAGGGTTTTCTTGGCATTGTCAGAGGATCCCAGAGATCGTGGTGTTATTGTTGCCCAAGGTGGGGGAAAGGTGAGTGCGAGTGGATCTGTCACAATTCATGAAGTCACAAATAAATGAAAGATCTTTGCATATGTTCCACAACCAAATCCCCAGAAAACTGAACAAACATCAAGTGGACAAAATGGCTGTTATAAAATATGCTGTTGTTCACCACTGTTCTTCTGGCTCTGCCCTCAGGCTTTGATACCTCTTGCTCTGGAAGGAACAGAAGCTGGCAAGGTGAAAGCCAGCCACGCCCTTGCAAAAATTGCATCCATTTCCAACCCAGAAATTGCCTTCCCTGGTGAAAGGGTAAGACATGCAACGGTAGCTGCTTTGCTGATATCTACAAAGAGCAGTCTTCTTTCATACAATTTGTGAAGGAAGGGGAATGGAAATTTACTAAAGCACCACATTCTCTATAATTTCCTGTTGACTACACACTTCACTTTGTTCACAACCACAGTGCTTTCTTTTGTTTATTTTTCTTTGTCTACCTATATATAGATCAGCCCTTAGGCCTACGCTGGGAGATAACGGACAAGTTATTCAGTGTTTCTGATCATTCTTATTTTTATTGCTTCTGTTTGTGGTTTGCATTTTTGTTATTATTATTATTATTATTCTTGTCCTCTGTTTCTGAATTCAGTATATTTTCCTGCTCATAAAATTCGATTCTTGTTTGACAGGTGTATGAAGTGGTACGGCCTTTAGTTAGCCTGCTTCACATGGACAGAGATGGCATGCAGAACTACGAAGCTCTGAGAGGTCTCACCAACTTTGCTGGTTTCAGTGAAAAACTAAGGTGTGCTGTGTGCACCACCACCAGTCTCATTTTATACAACTGACTTCTATGCAGCTCTGTTCCTAATTGTCATTTTTCACCTGTTTTGTAGAGTGAAGATTGTGAAAGAAAACGCTCTGCCAGACATTGAGAACTACATGTTTGAGGAGAATGACCAGATCAGACAGGCTGCCACTGAATGCATGTGTAACCTTGTTACATGTAAAGAGGTGAAAATTAACAACCACAACTGAAACCTGAACTAAAAATAGACAATCCACGGGCACCATGAGACACCATACATGCATACACTGGGTATAACCGAATAATAGTTCAAATATGTTTATTTCAGGTCCAACAACGTTATCTGGAAGATGGCAATGATAAATTGAAACTGCTGGTGCTGTTATGTGGAGAGGATGATGAGAAACTTCAGACAGCAGCAGCTGGAGCTCTGGCCATGCTCACTGCTGTTCAGAAGAACCTTTGCACCAAACTGACCAAAGTGGTATGTGGAAGCAGAGTTCAATAGTTATAAACAGTTCACTGTAGGATATGAATTATAGTGTCATACACAGTCTGTTTCGAAAGCATATGTGCGTCACTTTGGAAAGAAAAAAAAAGAAGAAAGAACTATGTGGTTAGGGACATCATGCACTGCATGCACTGTCTATGTTCTGTAGCAAGACATGCACAGACCAAAATCAGCTTGGTGTGCCGTCTTACATATTACATTTTTTAAATCAATTTGAATTTGCTTTTCATACTGTTACGTTAACTTTACAAATATGATTTAATGATGATTCAGTATTGCACCTCCTAAAGCTGTGAGAGGCAGGATGGTCAAAATGGAGATGACTTGACTTTGATTATTAATCAATTCAGTTATCAAATCAACAACATATCTTCATTGTTCACCCTAAACGCTGTGTCTTTCAAATTCCTAGTCTTCATTATGTAACACAGACCATCTGTTATGAATCCACAGGTCAAGCTGAGATAACACGGTCAATATCAATATGAACCATCAGCAGACATTTTCTGACTGACAGAGCTTCTGTTGCTACACATTTTTATTTTTCTTCATTTTACTGAGACAGTGACTCACATCTCCTTTAAACTGAAAATAAAAGTAATACAATAACTGACTCATCGACCTAATCACACTTACTGAGTGAATAATCTCTGCCAACAGACTGCCCAGTGGCTTGAGATCCTGCAGAGGTTGTGTCTGCACGACAACCCCAACGTTCAGCACCGCGGCGTCGTGATCATCTTCAACATGTTCAACTCAGGCGACAGTGAGCTGGCCAAAAAGCTGATCGAAAGCGAAATGCTGGAAATCCTCTCAGTGATCGGCAAGGCGGAGGACAATCCCAAGAGGCAGGAGGCCATCGATGCAGCACGCACATGTCTGCTCAAAGCTATGGATCTTGGTCTCATCAAACCCTTCTCCAGCCCCTCTTAAAATGCAACCAGAAAAACAACAGCAATGGACATTATTGTTATTTCCTCTGTTAAATACACACTTTTTCCACATCAAAAATGTTAAAGAATTCATCAACCTGGCTCCAAATCTCTAAAGATAATCTAATAATAAAAAAAATCTCTTTTTTGTTTATTTTTATTTATTTATTTATATTTTTTTTTTACAGAAACATCCTGTCATGCATTATTTCTCTTTGAGCTGAACTGAATGCAAAAGACTGATCAGTCAACAAGTACTGGATTCCAATGAACCTCTGTCTACCAAAGAAAAACGTTTTAGTTTAGAGAAACACTGGTTTTCGTTTAGAAACGGAAACGAAAACCAGATGAAAAAAAATGCTGAGACCGTATTGAAGAAACTAAAAATAACCCGGGTGAAACAATCACACAGGGACTCGTTGGAGGTTCCACTGAAAACGGGTTTAGAATTAGGACAAGTGAGAGTTCAACTGTTGCTATCTGAAAGTGACATTGCAGCTGTACAGTCACAGTAACATAGTGGCCCTGGTATATTAGGCGTGGACATGTTTATGTATGCAAAGCACGATGATTGGCTGTGACATGTCAGGCAAACTCATCCGACTGTAATTCTGATCTCTTTGTTGTATTACACATTTGTTACCGGGATTTGCATATCAGTGGTGAGGACTGCGGTGGTTTTTACACGGTCCAAACAACAGCAACAAACAAATTAATAACATAACAATAACCTGCGATAGACGAGGCAAGTTATTCCGCTGATACGATTTAAACCGCGTTTCCTGAGATAGGGAAAGAAAGAAAAGAAATTGGTCAATAGCTCAGTCTTGGGTGGAGTTTTTGGAGTGGTGGCTCCTTCACGGGAAAGGTAGACCGCTGCACACAAGTGACGCGAGCCGGGCAGGTGAGTTTATCCAAGAGGAATTATCTAAAGCAGTCATTAACTCCAAACAAGCTGTTGAAGAGCACGTACTCGAAGTGTTGGACCGGATCATCATCATCATCATCATCATCTTTCACTCAGGCAACCTGTGTAAGTTTGAGTCTCATCGCTTGCGTTTAGATTTCCTTTGGGAGAAACCGTGTAAACATTTAGTTGCCATTTTAGAAGGTACGCTCCGTGTAAACAAAATGAAGTATGTGTTTTGAGTTTGCCACACCACGTGGAAACCCCGCATCCAAATCTGAATACCTAAAATACCTCTAGATAAAGTCTACATAAGGTAACAACCGGCGAAAGCATCACGGAACAACACGCTGCTGGTCACGACGGAGAAACGCACGCAGCGTGGATATTGTTTCTTCTTATTATTATTGTAGTTGTTATTATCCAGCCCAGTGATGGTAGCCATGGGGACAGTGTTGTCCTGTCGTCTTCTCTGGGGAAAAAGGTGAACATGTCCTCCTGGTCCGGAAATGACTTCCGTTTCGGGGCTAACACCCTTGTCAACAGTGGTGAAGCAGCAACCGGGGTCGCCGCTTGGTGTCGAGAAGCTGCGGCATTCATTTACCGACAGACTGCAACCTGCGGTGGTCACTTTGCAGCCAGCGGAAACTTGTGGCTAACTCTGTGTACTGCTGTTTTGCAGCACGGCTCGCTCTCACCTAGCTGCGCATTCAAATACACTACATAGACAAAAGTATTGGGACACAACTCTTTGTCATTGAATTCAGGTGTGGTATGGGACCGTTTTTCAGGAGTTGGAAAAAACTGCATTACCCATTCACAATTGAGACAAGAGGTAGAAGTGACTCTATTCTAATTCATGAAATAGGGGTGTTTAAGGGTACAAGAAGACATGACATTTCTGACAAGATATCATGAGCTTGTGTGTGTTGCGTTGCGAAACTTGTAATATGACTCTTGTAATGAGTCATTTGACAAAGTACAGATGACCTCCGAACCAAGTGGAAGTGATGGTCCTGCCAGGAAGATGTGAGGGATGTGGAAAATTTACAAGCAACATTATGTTTCTGATATGGATCTAAATGTCCAGCAGGTGGTTTGAGGGGAACGATATGCGTCCCAGTGGGCAGCAGTCAAAGGCAGCGAGATTGGATTTTGTGATCAAGAAAATCTTTTCATCGCTGATCTCCAACATGAATAGTAGGTTTCTGACAGCTTTTGGCAAAATCTGTCAGCTTTAATCTGTGTCCAGTGTTGGTTATCAGAGAGTCTTTAATTTAATTTGTGTTTTTGTCTTGACAGAGTGGGCTTTCACCTTGTTTGTTCTGCTGTTTTCAATCCCACCAAGTCAAGGTATGTCTTCTCTGGTTTACAGCATTCTCACAAGGAAACCTTGGGACAGTTCACCCCCTCATCAAAAAATACACATTTTCCCTCTTACCTGTATTTTGTACTTTGCATTTTATATTTTTATATTTTTTTCTAAGGTGTGCAATTTTAATTTTTTCTATTTATAAGTGTGTTTTGAAGCTGAGAATCTGCACAAAATTTCGTTATGCTTGCATAATGACAATAAAGACTCTTGAATCTTGAATCTTGAATCTGTAGTGCTGTTTGGGGCCTATCCCAGCTGACTACAGATGTGAGGAGGGATACACCCTGGACTGGTCGCCAGTCGATCGCAAGAATAAAAATAGTTCATACCTGACACTGATCACAAGAAGACATTGCTGTTGAGTTTTTCAAATGTTGCAGAAGCACCGCAGGCAAGGTGCCATCTAGTTCCATTAAGGCAGATATCTCTACAGCCAATATCTCCCAAACTCCCAAACTAGATGGATGGAAGGATAAATGACGCTACAGGCAGAAGGAAAAATATGTCATTTTGATTTAGGGATGAACTGTCACACACAAGCAAGATATTTCATGGTTACACTGTGTGGTGTTGCAGGTGAAAACCACTCTGTGCAGACTTTTTTCTGCAACCCTGCAGGATGTGCCGCTGACGTGACTGATGTTTTGTGCAATGACAAGCAGGTCTTCGATCACAATCACATTGCAAATTGCACAGGCCTTCCACCACCCAATACCATCTGCCAGCATGGTGGTCAAGTATTCACTTCCATCGATACGAAGGGTGAATGTGAATTTGAAGGAAAAGATGGTTATATTACAACCCGAACATGTACAGGTATTTTCCTTCACTTTTTAAATCCATTAATGCATTGCTCATTGGGATCTTCATTCGCCACTCTTAAAACGTTTCATTTGATGCCCAGGAGAACTCGTTTTCAGAAACCTTCTTAACTCCTTATGTGAGTTTCCAGAAGCTAAAATTCACCTTCTGTGTTTTAGCTGCTGAGTGTCTGCGGTTACTTTTGCTGCTGACTTTAAATTCGTGTATTTGTCACAAAAGTGATGAAAAACACCCGGGATGCCAAACCATATTCTAAATTTTATTTTATACTCATTGAAATATTTCTGTTCAGTCTGTACTTTGTGTGGATTGACTGAGCAATTCATACTAATTCAAAAATTCAAATTTCACAGCCAGAACATTTTCCTAGATGGTCACGCTGTATAAAGTTAAAATATCTTTTCTGTTTTTTTCTGGTGCTGTTATGTCTGGTAACACATTTTAACATTTCTCTTGTCTTCTCAACTAGACAGCCCAGAAAACTGTGCTTTCATCAGCAGTAAGTTCTTCTCTGCAGAAAAGCTTTTCATGTTTTGCTGTTCAGTGTTGTGACAGACCGTTGACGAGACGTTTTCATATTTTTTCTAGCTTCCACATCACCAACAGTAACGGAAAACCAGGAAAAAAACCCAGATCATAAGTACATTACTTGTGGAGTTGGTAAGTTTTGAATACCAATAAATCGGTCCCTTTCTTTCTTCTACATCTGCATAAGCTGTGGTGGAATGTAACTATGCACAGTTACTCAAGTGCAGTACTTAAGTACAGATTTGAGGTACTTGTACTTCAGTATCATCTTCCCGTGCCAGGTTCTGCTTCACTACATTTTGGAGAAATGCTGCACCATTTTTTCCTCCAGTGCATCTATGTTATTTGACAGCTTTAGTTACTTCACCATTTAAGATTTTCTTTTGTACACAAAAATTACAAGTCAAGAAAATAATGCTTTTTGCTACTAATCCCGCTTGCTTTTCTGCCAACCTCTGTCATCTTGCTTTCGCTCAGGCCTGAAAAGTTTGTCTTTCAAATGCTGACAGTCAGGTGAGATCAAAGTTTGGTGATGTGTTGCATTTATTGCTTATTATTACAAGTATGTTAAGCATCCATTTCTTGATTCCACAGGTGGTTCTGTTTTAGTGCTGATATTAATCGGAAGCTTGTCTTGGTGTTTCTGTAAAAGGAGAAGCAAAAAAAAGAGTGACAGCCAGCCGGGTAATAAGCGCAACGTTCCTTTATTCATATGATTAGCTACTGTGATATCATGTTACCAACAAGTCTTTGTGTTTATTATCTTTTTTTTTTCTTTTTCAGTGAATTTGCCCCTAAGACAGACATAAAGCCCTAAAGGAACCAATGAGAGGTTAGTGGTCATTAAACAGGCAGCATATAGCCCAGAGTGTGTGCAAGTGTAGATGTAAATACACTCATTCTGTGGTGACGTTTTATTCCTGCAGGGCTGCTGGTGGTGAATCTGCACTGGTTTATCACAGCTCCCCTTTTCAACGTGACCATGGAGCTTAAACTCCTGTAGCCTCATGTTCACTTTCACTAGATATTGTTATTGTAATAATGTAATGATAATTAAATGAATAATTTAATCTCTGAATTCTTCTAATGCATTTTAAAAGTTTAATAAGTTAATAATAATTATATAATAATATATAAATATTATTATTATCTATATAATAATTATTATTTAAATTGTACCTTGACAATATGGTGACAAATGTCACATTTTGCCAGAATACAATAAAATTAGGCGTTTTAAGAATCCATTTACTTCTTTATATGCCACTTCGCTTTCTTGCTGAGGATTAGACAAGAAGATTGTAATTAAGAAACCATCTGCTAATTAGTTGGCCATATCAACTTAAAAGGTGAGGAAGTCTCAGATGATGTTGTGTTTACAGATTCCCTCTGCTGACCCCAAGTGGCCAGAAATTGCGGTGCTAATTTCCAGCAACATTTTCTTCCACGTTTATATTTAAAGAGCAGAGCTGAGAGTGGTTTTGATCTTTTCATCTTATTCTCTGCAAGAAAGTGAATGAGCTTTAAGCCTTTGTTTGACATGTATGAAGAGTTTTCTTACTAATGCACAAAAGTTTTAAACAGAATTACTAAATATTTTCATAACACCATCTCATCAGGACGCAGTCCTTTTACTGGCCATGGCGACCAGAGGTCTGCTGGCTGTCCTGATCAACATCTTTTGCTTTAGAGTCTTTGTTTCATGTCACACAGTGTAGTATAGTTATGTTTAACTGCTTAAGTTGTTTTGATGATTTCAAAATGACACAATGACAATAGACACAAAGCTTATTTTTGTCACAATCAACTTTTTATTTGCAGTATATATATATATATATATATATTTTTACATGCATTGAATTTTTCCTCTTCCGCTTCTCCAACCTCTAGGTCACGGATGCCTCCAGTGTAATGGCGATGTGTTGCTGGACTGTAATCTACAAAGTCAACAGTGTTTAAAATGATCACTTTTTACTCCCTGCCGCTGTACCTGCCACTGAGGACACTGAGGTCAAGTCCTTTGTATTTGTTTTGAGGAATGTGAGATTTTTAGCAACCTCAGGGTGTTCACACTGTACAGCTAAAAATTTACACATAGTGAGTATTTTACAGCTCAATTTGAACTGTCTGTAAATGGTAATAGTGATAGAATAGTGCTTAAATTTGTCTTCATGTTTTACTTTGGGGAATAAAAACAGGTTCCTCAATAGAAATCTTGAAATAACTGATCACAGAATAAGCAAACAAGCTTAAAATCTGTCTAACCATTTTTTGCTGCTCAATCCAATAGACTTAGTTCGATTTGTATACTCAGAATGTATTAATGTTAAACCCAGACTTATGAAGTACCAAATTTTGACTTTTTGCACTGCAGTTTTTCTTTTCCTGGAAATGTGAAGAAGGCATAGAAAAAAGCATTTATGCAGGGGGAATTTGAACTAGGTGAACTAAATACACTACATACACTGTAGTGTTTGATATTTTGAGTTAAAGTAAATGATGACAAATCTTATTTTAGATTAAGAAACTAAAAGGACCAACAAAATTATGCAACTCTCTCTTCATGATGTGGAAAATACCTCTGCCACAAGGTGAACTCTGTGACCTCGACACACTCCAGTTTAGCACCAGTTTAGCAGTAACAAAATGTTATCTAAACAGTCTCAACCTATCAGATTCCCTTGTGTCAAAACCTCTGATCTTGCCACTGAATGCTAAGTGATAGACAAGTTACAGGATAACATGATTACAGCAGTGCTACAGTTATCATAGCCAGTGTCAGTGGGTTGAGATTTACACTTACAGTCAAACCTTTTCATGACCCGCAGCCAGTTCTGCACATGACTTCACAATCAGCCAGTCATCAAAATGCTGTAAGACAATTCTTCAAACTGAGATGTTGTAAAGATTTTCTTCCTCTTTTCAAAAATTGTGATTGCGCATTTCCTTCACATGTACATGCCCACATCTGTCTACAGAGGTTTCAAAATTCACAGAGTAAAACAATGTATAATTTGCACAGCTGAGCAGCTTGTCTCGAGCTTTTTGTCTTTGTCTTTGAATCTTGTTATGGACAGACATCCAGTGGGATGTTAGCACGTGACCGTCGCGTCGGTTATTATTTCGTTTCATCTGCATTTTTTACACTCATAAAGGCTAAATATTTAGGCCAGATTAAAGATAAAGATGCTGCTGTCTGTGAGACTCACATTGCACTCACACCCCTTTGTACTCAACTGAGCTGAAGTTATAAAGGAAGAGAGAGCACAGATGCAGAATTAAATGACGTATTTATTATCACACAGGATTTAGAGCGGGACAAGTAACATTTGTGTTTTTACTGCCACCCACAGGTTAGGTACTGACATGATGGGGCTTTTCACTCCACGTGAGGTGGTTGTGTCAGTACTTGACCTTATCAGCAGATGGCAGTATTGATATACAGTGCATGCGAGTGTTCATCCTAGAGAGTGTAATCCAATTAAATAAAGTAATCAACACAAAATCACCTGAGTAACACAAGAAATATGGAACAATATTAATAGGGATTACAACTGAAGGTGTGCAGCAGTTATACAGATAAGATAATCATCAAAATGTTAATTGGAGGTGTTTTACATCTCAGCTGGGTGCGGGGGGGCCTGTGGGTCCTTGTAGTGAATGTGTCTTAATTGTGGCAGGCTGTTTGACATTTGAAAAGTCCGATGATCCCTCTCATTCTTGACACACATTTGCATTTCCATCTTTAAGGTCAAACGGGTATGAATAATACATGGAGGAGGTTCTTAAGCTCACAGCCAGCCATACCCATCGTCACAAAGGCCCCTGCTGAGTCTTGCTAAGCTCGGTGAATGTTACAGAAACAATCAATTAATATCACTTTGAGAAACCACATGTGAAGCGCACACAACATCCTGCTATTAATGGAAATATAAGGTCACGAGTCAGTGGAGGATATAAGATGAGCTTACATGAAATAATCGAGGTCCACCATTGTTGTTTAGACTAAATGCTGCTTTTGTGTGTGATTTTATTTTAAGTACTGTATTTTTACTTTTTTTTTTTTTTTTTACAAGTTTTGGGACTTTTCAAATCTTGGTGCAGTATTAAGTATGTGAACTATCAAAGGGTTAACCTGGAATAAATTCAAGATCAAAGGAAGACCCAAAAAAGAACCTTGGCAGGAGATTGGAAGAATTTAATGAGCAAAAATTAACATGTATTAAATCTGACCTCGTGCTTACATGGCAGATGTTGAGTGGAGCGGCAACCAGATACGTCATTAGAGATAAACAGTAGCGTGTTACATTTTGAGTGGAGCATGGGAATTTTAAGATAACACACAGTTTAATCTTCATTTTCAATTTCAGATAGATGCCTCTGCCTCTGTTCCATACTTGCTCATTAGGAATTTTCGTCAATATAATAAACTTCATACAGTATAAAAAATAAAGAGGCACCGTTAGATACAACCTGGTATAACCAGTACATTTGAAGTCGTTCACTTGGAGTTTCATAATAAGGGTTCTGTCTTTGGAGAATTGAACATTGCACTGGATGTATGGCCTTGAGGAGACAGCTTTGCTGACTGTTTTGACAACTCATTACCTGTAATTTCACTGACGGGTTGGTGAAGTGGCTCTGGGTAGGCAGCCGTGGCACCAGAGACTGTGTGGTTTGTGCCTGGAATGATGTAAGATAGAGGGGCAAACAAGCAAAGACTTATTATGGCTAATGATTGCTTAAAACATAGCGGGGGAGACTTGACAGTTTGGTGACTTTACCAGGAGGATGGGAGAACAAACGGAAACACATCTTCTGTCCACATGGGTGTGGGTCTAAATGGCTGTTTGAAAGAAAAGAAATGCTCTGTCTTCTAACACTGATGTTTGATTCTGTCAGACAATTATCAGTAAATTGCTGATCAATAATATCTGTGAAATTCTAGATATTTCCAATAATGTCAAGTGATCACTATCGAGGCATCTACAATCAAGCTTAAAATCAGTTAACCCAGACTACAGTGATGGTCCAGTGTACCTGATGGTTTATGTGGAAACTTAACTTTCATGGTGAAATGCACCCACTGACCTGCAGGTTTCTCCCTGTAGATAAAACCTTAAATCTAAAGTCAGTCTAGATGGAGGGGTGGCGTCAGTGGGCTCGTCCAGGCCAGTCCCTCCACAACCCCCCATGCTGACATAATTGGTCTATCCCTGGCACTGCTCCTCATCTCCAAAGCCACCAAAAACTGTAACCTACCTTGTGTATTTTTCACTAATTGAAATGCCTAATGAGGTCCCAGGGGCTCCATCCCATTACCTCCGAGTTAATTAAAACCTAAGCAGTGTGCCAAACGGTGAATAAAGATGCAGTAAAAGTGCAAGAGGAACAGGGAACCCGAGCAGGGTTCGGTGTGCTGGGATGGTGCTGACCTGCTTTTCTGTCATTGTTGAGGGACGCTATACGCTGAGAACGAGCAGATGTCTATTATTTTTTTTAATTTGTATTTATTGTGACCTTTAGATTTTGTTACCCCCAATTCAGGCACTCATTTACCAGTGTGGTTAGTTTAATTTTGTTTTATTAAACATTAAAATCCTTGCCACCATCAGCACAGGTTTTTATGAATTTGTTCCCTTGTCAAGAACTAAAGCGTAACACGAGACTTAAACAGTGACAGGTGTGTTACAGACTTTTATTCAATTTCTATGTGGTTGTAATAAAATTATACTGCTCATTAAATCTACATTCTCAACACCTACAAAAGGCAGTTATCAACATGTTATATATGCACTCTGCTCACTATTATGAGAATATTAACCTCATTACTTTGTTAAAGAAGCTTCTCCGTATTAAATGACAAAAAAATGGCTTGACTTTACGTGAAAAAACAAAAAGAGACGTTTGTTTTAAGAAACAATTTCAAATGTTTATTTAACATGTCAAAGAGGGGGCACACACTCGTGAATTGAAAAGGGGGCTGTAATTATTGGCCAGTACAATGACTTAAACTTAATACTAACATTAATCAGATTTTAGCTAAAAAGAAAACATGTTTTTGTTCCTTTTTGTTTTTATAAAGAAACTTTATGTACATTGGTTCTTTTATACAAGAAGTTCATTGGATAAATGCATCAAAAAGAAACCAGTTCTGCAGTAAACTTTACAAAAAATACATTTTGTTTTCATTGAGAGATGTAGAAAAGGAGACAGTCAAATATTGACCAATAATATTTCTTCCTTTTCATTATTTAGAAAAAAGTTGTTCTAATACCTATTTTAAAGAAAAGCAATATACAGCACAATAAATGGGAGAAAACTGCCTTTGCGCATTCATTCAGTTGGTTTGGTAACCAAGGAGAGGGGCTGCGACTGGAACAGGGCATGATGGGAGTGCAGGGCCGCCTGATGGAAAGGGGAGGGAGGGGAGAGCATGGAGGGATGCAGAGAGGTGAAGGGGATTGCCCGGGTGAGGATGGGTGTAGTCGACTGGCTGCCTGAAGTACCAACTGGGATGGAGATGGGTTGAGAGGAGGAGGAGGAAGAGGAGGAGGAGGAGGAGGATCCAGAGGCCTTCCCAGGTAGGGAGAAGTGGTGGTGCATGCGTCCCTCCGGTTTGGTGGTGAGCGATAAAGGCTGGGCCTGCTCGGAATGAGTAGCGGCGGGAGCAGCCGGCGAAGCCAAGGCTGCAGAGGGAGTGGCTGGTGAGTCCAGCATGCTGCCGTGGGACGAAGCAGGGCTGTCACACATCTTCTCCGAGGGCAGGTACTGCACACACTGCTTCTTGCTTCTTATGGAGAAGTCTGGGGAAAGCAGAGGAGACGACAAAGAAACTGAATTATGGATACGCTCTAATCTTCAAATCTGGTTCAGGTCCCTCAGTGCTGGCACTCACAGAAGTGAAAGAGTGATCATTAAAACAATGAGGATGATGGCGGTGAAAGCGCTGAAACATTTTCAAATCAACTTGGAAACACATGACAACCAGGAGAGTGAAACAGGATGTTCAACATACTCATATGGTGTGCTTTTACGATGCCAAAAAACCCCAAAAAACACAAAAAACAAACAAAAAAAACATGACACACTGAAATGTGCACTGAAGTGTTTTGTGCAAATTACAGCGATCACTTGGTTGCACAACAGCAGACATACCTGCCACTATTAGCACTGAACCTCATAAGCTGCTGGTCAAAGTATAGAAGCAGGGAGAGAAGTTAGTAAGTGTTAGTGAAGAAAAAAAATCCATGCGAAAAAGGTAAGTGAGAATAATCAAATAAAGGAGCACTGTTGCAGTTTCTACAGTTTTTTTCTTTCTTATTCCAGTTCATGAAGAAGAAACAAACAAATGAAGGCGACCAGGAAGAAACACCCTCTTACCTTCTGGTTTTGAGTCAGGTTTGTTGTCTCTCTTCCTCTTTTTCCGCTTTCCCTGCACAGATAAAACATATCTGTTAAAACCTGTTTTTCATAGTGAAAGTACATCAACAACTTTGGTTTAGAAAAACCAAAGTGTGATAACTATAATACAGTCATAATACAGTGATAGTCATATTTGACTGAGAGAAAAATCCACTCATTAATATAAGAGCTGAGCATGGAAACGAGCCACTCACATAGTTATCTCGTGCTGACCATCCCGGGTAGAGCTGGGAGTGGAGTTGCCTCTCTTTTCTGGCCAACTCGTAGTATTTGGCTTGTTCCTCCCTTGACAAGGAATGCCACTGTGGACAAAAGACAGGAGATATCAAAGGACTGCTGAACACACACACACACACAGAGTTACAAACTCAGTCTGTCTGTGCTACTTACCCGTCTTCCGAGGATCTGGTTGATGGCAGCGCTCTCTTTCAGAGTGCACTCTGCCACTACTTTGGCTCTCATCTCCTTCATATACAGCATGAAAGCATTCAGAGGTTTCTTGATATGAGGCTTCTTGTCCTCTTCTTTCTTAGAAGGAATGGGGGATTTCCTGCTAATACGAAACATTAAAACGATGCCCTTAATAAAGCACGAAGAGGCACTGGTAAACTATAGCACGCAAGGAGAAATGCTGTGCAACAACAAAAGCAGGTGATCTGATACAGATAAAGAACTGTTCTAATTGTTCTTACGCATGCATTGTGGGGCTGATGTTGTCACCGCTGGGCTCCTGTTTGATGGCCGGAGAGACGATGGCGGGATGGGGAATGCCAGTCTGGTGGAGGCTGTGGGGAGGTGGAGTCACCATGTGAGGGGAGAAACGGCTGGATACCAAGCTGTGAGGGCAAAAGAGGGCAGCATTTTAACAGTCTGGTTTAACAGCAGACCTCTGTTATAACCTGACGAAAAAGGTTGAGCTAACTTGGCATATAAGTGGCCTGCCTTAGCCCCCAGGTGAGATTCTCTGTGCCTACTGTGTTTGTCTAGACTAAATTCATACACACAACAAGTGAAATGCTTGCTTTTTGTTCAAATGAAGACTTTTTCAAAAGCTCCTTTATTCAGCAGTGGCTGGAGGAAAGTGAAGTGTGTTGTTACCATGGGGACAGCATGACTATGACACCTGAAACCACTTTCCTTACCACGTTCCAGACCATGGAGTGTTCTGACAGCTGTCCACACGAACACCTTTACAAAGTCTCTCTCTAAATTACCAGTTGTTAAGACAAAGGTGCTTTGTAATGCACAAAAATTGAACTCCAGTTCCCTCTATCACACACTCTGGTTAATGTTAGACTGGGAAAAAAACTCAGTTTTAACTGTTTTAACATGTCAAGAGAGACAATGCAGAACGCATGAGGTGAGTGCAAAGTGAGCAGCTTTACCTTGCGATACCCTCAACCCCTTCAAAACATGTGAGTCCAGGTTACAAATGCTCACACAGAAAAATAGCTAAAAGCTTGTTCTGCCTCCTCAGTCAACATTCACTCTCTGACTGAATATAAAATGTGCACGAAAAAAATTAAAAAAACAGGAGTAAACGCATGAAATGTAATAAATTATCTGTGATTAAAAACAGATATTTTGCTTTATGTTCCATTTTTCCTTTGAAATGCTTAATAATTTATGCTGTATAAACAAGGAGGTGCCATATCATTCCCTCGGTAATAAACCTATACCAACTATCTCTGTAAACATCCCACTTAGTCCCTGATGAATAACCCGATGCTGCTCCAAGTGATGGCGTGCAGTCAAGCTCCACATTTTATAAAATGATGCTCCTATTAGCATTCATGCAATGCAGTCATATTTATGTAACTTTAGTCACTGTTGTAACATTTTATTTTTACTTTAATTCTTAATTTTTTAGCTCAAATCACAAGTATATCAAATATCAAACCTGAGAAATATCACGTTATGAGCTTGACTCAGAAACATCTTTGCAGCAGCTTTCCTTTGTAAGCTGTGAAATGTTTGGCATGCACTAAACGTGACACATTGAATAGTACAAAAACTTCAGCGAGGTATGTTCTGATTGTTGTGGGTCCGTCTCAGGATGGAGCTACACATGCTATTGATCACAGAGGCCCTTCTGAATATTTCCTCTCTTACTAACACCGGAAGGCTCGCTACAAATCTGCTCAAATTTGAAAGAAGGTGAGAGAGTTAAGTCTGATGGGACGTGTAGGTTCAGATGAGCTTTGATTTGTCCTAATCGATTCTCAACCCTTTCATCTCTGCCTTGTGTGTGTGTGTGTGTGTGTTGTGGAGTGGCTCAGCCTGACCACAGAAGTTTAGCTCTGAGAGAAAAGACAGGAGAGGAGCACAGAATGCTAATGACACATTCTCTCTATTTAAGAAGCTGAACCTGTCTGTGATAGACCGATATCTCTCATCCCTTTGTAGTCCTGACACCGCTGCCTATCTGTGATTTGACAGTGTTTATCACAAGTGGAAAGTATGTTTGTTAAAAGGGGATTTCTGTTAATTCAGTAAAATGGCGTTTAACAATGCAAAGAATGGATGACTAAAACTGCACACCAGATATTAATTTGACATAGCGTTGAAAAAGGATGGCAAAGAGGGACGGAGAAATGTGATTACAGCAAGTCACAGAAGCAGCAGATATTAAGTGTCTCCCTTTTGGGAGGTGGGGGTGTTGTTGAACTTGATCCACTCACCTGGACATGGATGCATTCATCGCTAGCGCTGGATAGGGGTGACGGAATCCTCCCGGAGGGATGGAGTACATATGCTGGCCCTGTCTGAGAGACAGAGGGAGACAGAGTGAATGAAAGATCCAGTGTGATGTGAATCAAACACAGCTGACAGCTAACCCGCCAACACTAATCCTCTACTCATCAACTCAAATCCCCTGCTTGTGGAACAGCACCGTTGCAATTGATTATTAGAGCCATAGCAAAACCCATAAATGTTGATAAACTCCTCCTGGTAAACTCAAATGTTCTAATTTATTACTGTTCTCATATGGTGCATCTGCACTTTGGACAAAATGACATGAAAAACAGACACTGATGTAAACATTTTTTCTTCTTTTTGCTTGTGGACTGAAAAAATGTGTGCTTTCCCAAGTCTAACACACCAAGGTTCATTTGCTAACATCAGTACTTGAGGGTAAAGTTGCATGTTTTCTCACTTCTGGAGCACATCTGGCAACGTGGACGTCTGAAAAATAAAACTTACTGTGGCATGAGCCACCCCAGGGGGTGTGCGATGGATCCGACAGCCCCGGGAGACAGGGGGTAGTATGGCGAGAGTTCTGAAGGGTGAGGTGTCCGAGGAATACCTGCAGGTGCCACAGACAGAGAAAGGCAGCTTTTAAAATACACTACATACCTGTTGAGTTGACACATTGTCATGGGAGTTATTTGGACAACATTTAACATATTTGAAAATATTTCTTCATTTTTCTCTTGATACTCTGTACATAGTTTATATTTTTCATCCTTACAGGAGCTGTGGTGAATTCGCTTTCTTCAAGGTGAAAAAAAAAAGATGTCTATAGAAACTTGCTCCAAACAGCAACACTTTTACCAACATGTGTCTGCACACTGTTGCCTTTTCAAACTTCATGACCCTGTCAAGCTCATTTGTGTCCCTCCTGGTTTCTGTGGATGTTTCAATACCTTTTTCCACTGTGGTCACCATTTGAATTCATTAGACCTGACATAAATTTAAGATGACGAAAGCTCTGTAAAAATATCATATTACGATCTACGGTGAGGTAAATCAATGTCCATCCATGAGACTTTACCTGTCTTTGGGTCGAGGATCTCTGGGGAAAGGTGTGATGGCGGCGTGCCAGGGGAGAAATGCTCATTGCTGTAGGTGATGAGGGGTGTCAGTGGGTGGACATGGTGGGCATGCTGCACCACGGGGACTTTATTAGACTGTTGATGAAGAAAAAACAAGAGCAGAAAACACAATTTACCAGACCATGAGGTGACCAATGTGCAACAAGTGTCTGACACAGAACAAATCCACCAAAGCTACTACGCTTGTAGCTGAAACCAGAACGTCACTGTCTCATATTGTATACATACATTCACATGATCTCTGTTGGCCATTGTTCAAAGCATGGAGTAAAGAGACCATCATGTGTGAATACCCTCCATGGTAAACATCACAGCCTGTGTGTGTGACCGGCCCCGTGATGCAATCTGGACCAGCACCAAGAAACACTAAAAAGGCTTGCAGACACATGCCAAAACCATTACGGTCATTTAGTTGAGGAGAGAACTGTTTGTTCAGTCCAACAAGAAAAACAACGGTGCCACCAAGTCCAAAAGTCACACCAGAAAGCCGCAAACAAACACAATCAGGCTAAGGTAAACTGAATGCCCATAAACAAGTGGAGACATCATCTCCCACTCTGTCTGACAGCAGTCACTTGTCTGGACTGAGCACAAGCCCACGGGTGGATTACACTGCCACAGATGAACAAAATGTTAGAAAAACACTTCAGATTCTGTATAAATTAAGATAAGTGGTGAAGAATGGAAAGTCTGGAGATGAAACTTCCTTTTGCATGTGGTGTAAATATTTTAGATCTTTCAGCAACACTTAGCGCACAGAATCCCAGCCAAGATACGACCGGCATTACGTCTATGACGAGGATGAAGAGGACAATAATAATCACCAGCGTCTCTACTTTCGTTGGGCATCGCTCAGCCTCGCAGTCATTTCCCCTGGCTGCCTGGCTGAATAGAGCACTTGTTGGCTCAACTCGTCACATGGGAGGGTCAAGGGGTGGGTGGGGGTAGGTTGGGGAGGGGGAGAAAGGAGTCTTGTTCCTCCAAGCTAACCTTTCTTCAATATCCCTCCCCACCCCCTTCTCAACCTCTCGTCTCTATCCAATGTGGTCTGCTAGGGAACAAGGTTTGCATTGAGACTTCTGTACACTCTCTTGCTTCACGCCGCTTAGAATTGTTCCAAATTGTAGCTCTTTTTTTTTTCTTACCCTGCCACTTTTATTTAAAGGAAGGTCCAACCTTTTCCTCCTTTTAAATCTTTAGCAAATTGGTTTGTCCCACGTCTAAAGCATGCTTTGATTCTGGTAATGCCATATGGAGTGAGGAAAATATTTACTGCTGTTAAACATGGCTATATTAAGATCACTTTGCTCAGGGTTGGTTTCTCCAAAGTTAGAGCATATAAGGTCAATGCTATGATGATGTGCAGAGAACACAGTTTGACACAACACAGAAAAGGCTTTGATAAAGCTTCATGACAGAAATAATGTTGACTTGCTGGGTTGAAATCCCAGGTCCCACATGTCATGTATATTTGAGTTGTGCTTTGTTGTTCTACTTCATGTACAATATGCCTGAATTTTCCCTATATTGTGAGGGCTGTTCAAGACCTCTAGACCTGGGTGCCAACACATTTTGGGAAGCACTTCAGTGAGAATTTGAAATGATGCCTATTAATTATTCATATCCTGGAATACACCAATCGTGTGCTCTAAACATATTTCTAAGTTTGAAGGCACTAGTTTCAACTCCAGGGCAGCCTTTCAGTTCAGCAGCCTGAAGAAAAATGGAGTATGCAGATTGCACACATGTTTAACTATTCTGACCTGCATCCTACCTGCCAGAGTTTCTCCATTAGGAATAAAGATGGTTACTTAATCAAGCAGATTCTCTTTAAATCATTTCATTTCATTTTTGAATGAAATCAAAATCAGCATCATTTTTTACACTGATCTTAACTCCTTAAACTGTCAAGATTTCCAAGAGCATGACGTGGTTTTATGAAAGTAAAAAGAACCAGACTAGTGGCTCAATCGTGACTTAAAACTAAACACTAATGTATCAATGCCTTCTTTCACTTGCTTTATGTGTAGAGGTAATATTCCTTTAGCCTACAGCTTCGTCTGGCTTCAGGGTCCACATGCACAAGGTAATAAGGAAACCACAAGGAACATGAGCCGTGTTTTAAATATAAACAACATCTACGTGATAGGACAGATAAAGAGCAACCTGGAACCAGATGGTATCTGCATTGACAGACAGAAATCGTGCTCTTTACATAGACGCGCTTGTTGCAAACAGGTCTGAAGTGGTGCATACCTCTCAGCTAGCAAGTAAAGAAAAAAAAACAGAAAACCAAAAAAAAAAAACAGAACATGTCTTAGAGCGACTGGACATAGTAACAGGAAGGTTTTAAGGGGAGAAAAAACACAGCAAAAGTTGCTGAGCCGGTGGAGAGAAAAGATGTCTGTCTCCTAAGAGGGTCTGAAACTAAAAAGGCCGAGGTGGCAGTACCTCGCCTGGCTGTCCAACTTGGAACGGCGCTAAGAAAAGCATAGTCCTTGGTCAGTGTGGGTGGAGGGGTGGATTTCATTCAAGCAAACATGTTTTTGGATCCTGCACATCTGAATTGAATTACTAGGCAAACAGCCGATGGGGAAGAGAGCTTAGAACAAACTGAATAACCCCGCAGCTTTGTGTGTCTTTATGCTCGGTGATTCTGGGTGGGAGGCTCAGCGCCCTTTCAAAACTCCAGGAAAGACAGGGTGAAAAGAATGCCTGGCATGCTGAGAAATCCAAGCCTTGTTTGTCAACGCCAACAGGAAGCGGACGTGAGAGGGGACTGACCGTGTCGTGTGTCTTTAAAATCAACCGCTCCAAAAACTACGCCATTCATCACAGACAACGTGTGCCTCACAACTGGTCATCGCCTCTGAAAAGGTCACTGGCGGTAATATTCTACTTAAAAATAATACAGTGCAGAGCAGAGTCATTTTAGTGGAGTGAGTATCGCCAGCGGTCATTAAATAAAGTGAGAGAGCTCTAACAAAATCAGCTTGCTGGGACCTATTGTGGAAATAAATAAACTGATGGTCATATGTTAAGATTTTATTCTGGCAAATCTGTCACTAATATCGTGTAATTTCACTCATACTTATCCTAAATCTGAGTTTGACTGGAATCACAGCACTGGTTCCTTATTCTATTTCTGAAGGAGATCTTGTCTCTGCAGTGGCCCAGCAGGACTGCAGACCTTAGATCAGTATGCAGTTCAGTCCTCCCAAAGCCTTTGATTTCATGATGGATCCCGGTTGTTCACTGGCTAATGCAAAATGGGAATATCTCGCCGGACTTGCAGTCAAAGGTCTGCTGTAAAGAATATGCATTGGTAGCAAGTATATGTATAGCTCTGAGAGAGAGAAAAAAGAATAGCACATTTTCACTTAATATCTTTACATAAACTGTATAGCCTCTAGGGTTGAAGATTGCACTGGACACAAGCAGGGGGACAATAGTCATCTCTGGAATGCTGCTGTAGACTTCGGCACTTCAATTCACTTAAACAATTTGGTGACTAAGTGACTTATGACACGCTGTCAGGACCAGGTCCCTCGACGCCTTGAAGACTCTAGACTCTAACACAATATCGAAACAAACAGCGTGATTCAGCGTGTCCCTGCCAAGTGAGGATCAGCCCATATCTGAGAACTGAGTGTGCCATGATCTGATAATTAACTGACAGACAGGCTGACTAATGAGGTAGAAATGACCAGAGTCATTTCTATCTTATTAGTCAGCCATGGCTCCTTAATCCATAAGGAACAGCCGTGTTAGTCAGTGTAGTTACTGTGACAAGGAGAATAGACCTTATGGACAAATTATTGCAAGAGACTGAGACTGAAACCTCAGAGGGGGGGAAGCGTGCAACCTTGACATCATTATCACTGTGTTAATATCTGAAACAGTACGTTGTGCAAGATGAATACAAGACGCACTTCCCTTCCCTTCCCTTCACTTCATTCTCCTCTCATCCCTGCTCGAGCTCGGCCACTACTGACGGGCTGACAAGTTCCCCGTACTGTATCACCTGGCCCTGCAGCATCTTTGATGTATTATTCATGAAGAGGCAGCCCTCTGAACACGGGAGCTTATATGGGGGTTTTGGGGTTGCTGGGTGTGGATGTGTGTATGTATGGGGGTGAAGTATGCTTCACCGTCCTCCCACTCCCCCACCACCACCACCACCACCACCATTACTACCAAAAGCAATACCAACTGAATACTAAACAAACCTGTCTGTTGAATAATTGAGGATCTCAGGCCAGAGCAGGCTCCGATTAGCATACGGGCCTTATGGACCCAATCTGCACAGTGACAGGATGGTCTTCCCTGGACTTTCGTATCTGCCGAATGCTCTGATTTCTATTTTACATCCTCTTATCTTATTGCTGGAACTAATGTCAAAAGCAATTTCAGTTCAAGCATTAACTACACTGATCTCTGCAGGCATACATTGAAATGTGAAACCGTCCACAAAAAAAATCTAAGCATCAACATTGTCTTCATGTGGTGGCTTGCTAGCAGATGATTTATCAAGCTGCAGAAGTATTTGACTGAGAAAAGACCTTTCAACCGATGACTGTAAAAGCCTTATTAGTAAACTGACATCATGCATAGTTGACATGCATATAAAATATAAGGTACACATGCAACCATAGGCAGGCCTTGACAGATATTCCATCATCAAAACAAAACAACGTTTGTCAGATTTAACACATGCTTGAATGAGTGCAGCAGTACAGGTCTGCTGCAGGAGTCCCTGCTGGCGTCTCCTTGCCTCCTCTCCTCAGGTCTCTTTCTCTGGTTCCTCTTGGCCCTGGGCAGTAATCCCTGGCCCCCCATGTATGCCCATCCGCTCCCCCTGCTCTCATTAGTGCTGTGTTGGGGCCTGGGGAGCCTGCAGGCCTGGGGAGCCAGCCTGCTGCTTCCCTCCCACTCTCCCTCTCTCTCTTCGGCTGGAGTAATGAGCACATAATCAGCCTGGCTCCCTGTCAGCAGCAGCACACCAGAGGGGCATGTGGGCTCCTGGCCCAGAGTGGGGGGTAAGGCCACAGCGGGGTGTTTCACTTCCTATCCTCTGCGCCCAGGGTACACCGTGCCCGGTGTTAGAGCTTCCTACCACACATCAAATGACCCTCTGCTCGCAGGTCACCACATCACGCACGTCGA
Organism: Scatophagus argus; assembly: GCF_020382885.2. Taxonomy (NCBI): domain Eukaryota; kingdom Metazoa; phylum Chordata; class Actinopteri; family Scatophagidae; genus Scatophagus; species Scatophagus argus. Next base: position 6,980,590 of record NC_058496.1, on the reverse strand, counting down.
CTTCCTCTTTTAGTTCACATACTGAACGCTGTTATACTTTCAATGAACTTCCCCACGTTTTGTACAACTTTAAAATGAAAGCGTTCTACGACAATAATGTTAACTCGTTTTCTTTTGGCCTTCTTTGGTCAATGGTGTTTGTCTCTCTTTATTGAATTGCTATAAAAACTTAGCAAAGTGATGATAATAAATAGCATGTCTTGTCTCCATTAAAAGGCCCAAGAATCGACTTTAAGAAGTGCTACAAACTTCAGGAAAGCACACATTTCTGCACACAAAAGTGAAGGATACTTATAAGCCAGACATTATGAGTAACGTTTCTGCCTTGAAACAGTTTGATCCCTCACATTCTCAGTATTCTACAATGTTTCTTTCTGTATTGATTTTCTGGTTTAATGACGTTCAAATAGATGAAGGCCAAACACAAACAGAGACAAGACAGAGCCACATGAAAAGAAGCAGCAACTTCTGAAAGGCAGAACAGAAACAATCCAATCAGAGAACTCGACCTCAGTCAATGGGCTTTCATTTCCTTTAAATACAACTGATATAATAATCATTCTCGTTGTTTTGACGTCCTGCTCTCAACTTTGTCTTGGTACGATATGATTTCATACAATTTATAATGTCACATGTGTTACTTTAAATTTGCTGCAATGAAATTTCACACAGTAGCTGTTGTGTCCCAAACGAAAAAATCATCAGGGTCACTCTCAGGTCAGCATTTATTCTCATAAAATATTTTTAAGTGGGTTACATTGAGTCTTAAGTCTGTCCTGGATTCCCATGAGCAAACTCTGTCCCTTTAACAACAATTTCCCATTGACTGCTCTCAATGAGGACTTTGTCATGTGCATCACGGCGATTATGGGATCCAGCAAATCAACCACAAACTCAGCACGTATGTCTAGCCAGGATATGTAAGGTCAAGTGGCTGAGTCACCACGCCTCTTTTTATTTGGTGCTCCACACACTGCTTAACATGACTTCCCCAACCAGAAAGTGCCCTGATACAATCAACCAGGTGAGATGCTAGATAGGTACTCTGAGCTTCACGTTATCTAATGTTTTCAATTCCAAACACACATCCCTCAGCAAAGCTACAAACCAAACAGGTCTGCTGAGGCCCCGCATTGTCTAGGCAGAGTGAGACACAGCGATGACTAGTTCACACCTGTGTGCGAAAGTTCAGGGATGGAAAGGAGGCTCATAGTTGAGAGATTTACGATGGAGGCTGAGTTATTGTGGTAAAGACAGACAAACTGTTCAGCAGCTGGCCTGCGGGTGCTGTAGAGGTTGTGGGGCGAAGCTGTACACGGACGAATGAGAACCGGCCCATTTACACAAGCACAATAACTTCATTATTGTCAATAACTACATTATGTTGATGGTTTGGTTAAATCATTTATATGGTTTGCAATAAACTGGTTCCCACATTAAGTTTACATGATTTGTTTGATAACTAGATTAATGTCCAGTAGGATGTCGCCCGAAGGAAACATTTTATTAGTGCTAAAAAATAAGGAAGGGGAAATTAGTGGAATTCCGCCGGTTGATGAATTTACTACGGCCAATAGTTCGGTTATTTTATGTGCAAAGGTTTTTTTTATCTCCACCAACCAACCAAGCAATCTGAAATATTGATGATTTTGTTTTGAGTGTAAGTGTCTACTTACTAAATGTCCTGGTGTTGGAGAGCGGGAGTCCTTTAGCCCTGCAGATCCAGGGACATCCAAAAGAGGCCATTTCATCTGCAGGTACTGTGGGTGAGAGGAAATGAGCAGAATTATACAACAGAGCCAGACACACTGCACGGAAAAACATACACAATCCTAAAAACATCAAATGTGCGATAATTTTCAAAAATGCAGACCAAAAAGCCAAATCTAACTTTTGCGAAATAGAACCTCTCTAATACCAGTACATTACTGGGGATAACCTTCCTACCATCTTTCAGCAAGTCATTTTCCTCCACATATTCTTGTGATTGGCTTACTCACTCCATGTAAAAGTATCTATCATCAGATGGCCACAACCCTTTACGTGATTTTCCATGCAATGTTACTGCTTTCGTTCACAACACTGCCATACAAGCAATTCCCCTGTAATGTTACTGGGTCAGGATGTGGGAAATCGGGTATCCAGATTTCCCTGAATATCGATCCCTGCTCCAAATTAACACATGGCCCCATGGAGGAAGTGTTCCTGAACATTCCAAGGATAGACTGCATGTGTGAAAGGAGATTAATATTTAGATACCGAATCTTTTCCTGGAGTGTGCAAAAGTGGCATGAATGGTGTCAAGCCCGCAGAGATCTCCAGCAGACACCTGTACGAGACCACATTACTGCTGGAATGAGACAGAGTTCTGGCACAGGGGGAGAGCAGGGAGAGCGATGTGAACACAACGGACTGGTGGAGGACTGTGAAATTGCCGTTTGTCAAGGAAAAACAAGAGGCCAGCTGTGGGCGCCCATCGCTGAGCGGGTGGGAAGAGACAGCTGGAAGGAAGCCCCATCTACAGAACAGCGACAGGTTGAGCTGCGGACCCTGAGCTAACTCCAGTCTGTCCGTCTCAATCGGTTTGGCCTTTTGACCCAAACATGGTCCCTCCTCCTTCCAGTATCACTATTGTTCACACATGTATCAAAGTTATCATAAAGGGTTGTGTAAGTGTTTGCTTTCTCTCCTCTTTGTTTCTCACATCACTGAGATTTCCACCACCCTAACACTGTTGCCCTGTGCCATGAAGTAAGATCTGTGCACTGCAGGAGAGGCTTTTCTGATTTACTACTTGAAACAACAACCTGAGCATTCTTTTTTCCTGTCCTCTAGCAATGGAGATAGCATGAAGCCAGAAATCCAAAAGCACAGCTCAACCATCTGGTTTATGTATCAGTTTAAATACCGGACACAGCAGCTTGTCATGCGTGTGGATTTTCTCCCTGGTACAATTTCAAATTAATTAAAAGGGTTTTATGTTATTGGCTATACTTTGGCTCATCCAGGTCCATGTTGCGCAGAGACATTAAGGTATTGCAGCATGTAAGCTGCCTTTTGGGCACAGAAGTGTATTATGGGTTATAAATTCTGTCTGTGAGAGGCGATTGTGCAATCTTTCCATGCATCCTCTGTTATCATTTTACAGTGTATACTGTCGTTTTTATTTACATAGCACTGAGCTTGTGAATTCCTATGCACAAACAGTTTCACGTCCACCCATTGCAAACATCTGTCAAATGGTTAAGACGAGAAACAATATCTGCCACTTAGAAATAACTGACAAAACCAGTTAAAGAACATATGCAAAGCTTTGTCTGCTTTCCCAAAGTTGGTGGAAGATAAAAGATGACAAACAAGCAAACTGGAGGAGTCATGCATTCAGGTTTTGATTTTTAAAACTTCATTCATCACTCAGGGTTTGTAAGGAGGAAGGAAGCCTGGATGGCTGTGGGTTAAAAATGGAAAAGACATTATAGCAGGAGGGGGAAAAGGGAGAGGAGGGAAAAAAAAAAAAAACATTTTCAGGAATGAGTTTGTCGGAGCAGGCAGAGGGTATTGTTTCCTGACAGCTGGGGTCCAACAGAGCACCGAGGCAGGGGGAAGGGGACCCTTTTTCCCTTCGAAAAGGGGGGAAATTCTTGGAGTTGACATCAGCCCTCTTCATTTTCACTATACTGCTCAAGGCTGAATCGTAGGTTCCAACTAATGGGCCCAAGTCCATACAACTGTCAGGAGGCAGTTGCTTTTAGAGGCTGCTAGCTCCCTATTGAAACTTTACTCTGCTGTGTGCATGGTGCCTAATGAATGCTACTCTCCGGAGAGAAAATCCAAAACAATGCAGTTTTCTCTGTCTAATCTATGTCAATCATGAGTCCTTCCACAAATGAAACAAGCGCTATTGTGAGCGTTTGGTCTTGCCCAGCCGTGCCCACCCCGGCTCTCCCACCCAATCCATCCCTTATTTGACAGCTTCTGCCAGGACCGAGGAACACAGCCTCAGGCACTTTTTTCTGAGCGCCTACTTTTCTTTTAATTGCCAGTGTGCCCTGTGGAGCAACTGTTCACACACTCCCTGAAACATCCAGCCAGGTAATGCCAGCCGCACACTGTCACATTAGCTCCAGTCCAGACTACAGCAGCACACCACTCGCTAACACATGAGAGGCAGAGAGAGGGAGGGTGTTTGGGTCTATGAGCTGTTTCAGGAAACAAAAGGCAAGGAATTGTGGGGCCATGCTGCTCAGCAAAAACTTTCTCGGTGTTGCAGTGAGAAAAAAAGAACACAAGGGAAGTGTAAAAAAACAAGGCTGCAGCTGAATGAGAGCCAGCACTTAAAATGGATGATTCAAATAGTTATGACACAGTTTAAGTGATATTAAAGGTTGAAACAGGAGATAAGCTAATATCAGTGTGAGTGCAAGAGATTTAGTAATGCTTTACACGTACCCTTATTTTATTGGAAACAAATGCAGACATATGGCCAGGGCCCATAGCAATGCCTGTTTCAGCATGGGAGCTGCAAGCTCTGGTAAACAGACTCGGACAGAGTACTGAAAGAAATGTGTGACTAAAGTGAAGTTTAGCTGATCCATTTTCATAGCTCTCTAATTGTCTTCCAGCCTTCCCTGCTGCCTCCAACACTCAGAATAGACATCAGTTGAATGTGCTACTTTTACAGGACCCAGATGCGACAAAGGTGGCAGTGATGCCACTGAAATTTTCCAAAAAAGCTACACTGGAGCCCTTTGGTTTTTTGAACAGAGAGAATGCAACATATGCTCTGGGGCATGTGGCCTGCCAGAGCTGGGTTCTAATTGTTACATTGCTCTCGCAGAGCAGAGGAAAACACAGCCAAGAGTCTTTGTCATCTCTGAAGTGTGTGGTGCCATACTGCAGGCCAACATCAGAGCACGGAGAAGAGACAGATGTCTGGACATTTGCTGTCAAACTAAGTCAGACACTCTGCCAAAGGGACGGAAAAAAATCCCAAACTTTGCTAGCAACTATTTGCCAGCTTCGGAGCTGCAGCGAGAAGTCATAATGGCTGTCAATCAAACAGAAAGTAAAGTCTAAAATTGCCATTTTATTTCTATAAACTACTACAATAATTATGCACAACATATTCTGACCCTGGAAAACAGCAGATACTATTGCCTAAAAGAGGTTACGTCATTGCATATTATGCTGTATTGCATTAACTCAGTCAATCAAGAGCAAACAGGCAGAGTCAAATGACAAAGAAAGGAGTGAATATGTATAAGGTGGCAGCTCAGACGAGGCCTGACGCTTGTGAAATGGCTTCGCCCAAGTTGTGGTGAATAGCAGAGCAGCAGGAATGCCTCCACGGATCGCTCCAGCAGATAATGTCAATCACCTACTGTGTGGAGAACCCCTCCCCATTGTTTTCTTTTACCCCCCAACAGAAAACAAATGGGCCGCACAGCTTGCTGCTTGGCTGAGGTGTTAATTACCGTCCCCTGCCCATATGAACAGCAACTTCGGACAATAGCCCTGTCAGCCCCCCTACACAACAGTCCCTCCCTGGTTTGCTCTGCTGATATCACCTGCTTATGCGGGGCCATTGACACCTCAACCTGATCTATGCAAGAAACACAATTAAAGCTTTGGGGACAAAGACAATGTGATAAGCAGCCCCCAACTTGTCTCAGAGTTTGCATTACGGCTCATTGTTTGCCAACATTAGAGGCAATTACATTGACAATTCTTAAGCAAACCTCAGCAGTCATTGTGCTAATTACTGTGTAATTGATGGGGAAACGACAAGCAGCTCAGCTGGTCAGACCCACAATGCACTATTGGGCCACTGCAAATTGTTCTGAATGGGGACCATGTCCTATTATCCGGTCCACTATGAAGTAAGTAGATTAGTCAGGGAGGAAGTTATTAATCAAAGCTATCTGAAAGGAGGGTACAAAGAGAAAGAAACAACAAACATATTTTGATGAGAGCGTAACTGATGGAGAAATCTTTTCTCCAAAGAAGACTGTGGATTTCTTACCCTGCTGTGTACAAACCAGGCACACCAGGAACCTGTAAAAAACACTCTAACAACCACTGCTGTCCCTTTTTGGCCCATCACTTGAATGTCTGGGTTTACATTATATTAACCATGAGATGCCTGTGGTGGAGATAGCATCCTGCTAATGGCTACCACATTTGAAGTGTCCATTAGCCCACAGAGGAATGAAGTTAAGTGACTATGACAGGGCCACTCCCTCAGCTTGCCGGGCCTCTATTGTGACCTGGTTGGTTGTGCAGTCTTATTCAGAGCTGGTCAAAAAAAAAAAAAAAACTGGGTCAAAGGTCAGACATCCAGAGTGCCGTGGTTTCTATGGCAACGTGGCCTATTAAGGCCAGGCTCATTGGCCTCTTAACATGCTCTTGTACACAAAAGAACTATTAGTGCAAAGAGAGAGAGACGAGAGTGAAGAGGGGAGGCAGCGCGAGGGAGGTCCTAACAACACAGCGCCAAGGTTTTTCCAAGATTTCCGAGGTTACACACTCTGCCCGCAGCCCCATCCACGTCTATGTGTGGCATATGTAGGATTTCAGTAGCCCCTTTAGAGGGCACAGAGAAGAAGCGCCTGTGTTATTTGTTTTTTGCAAAATTAGAAAAAACTACTTTGTGTTGTAACAGTATGTGTTGCATATAAAGTGTGAAAGATTTCGTGCAAAGAATTTCCAAAATTCCACTTAAGAAAAAAAATCAGTGAGCAATGGGGTCATATGACTGGCTCATACATATTCTGTACAAGGCCAAACTGGCCAACAAATTGGGTTTATTTGAAAAGTCCTGAGAGTGAATTTACTGCTGTTTCAGTAATAAAACAGCATTAGTGGAACACAAGGCCAAGATAAACCCCCCTAAAAAGCTTCTTTAACATTCTGTCCCAGTGAGTGAGCTGCCACTTCAGCAGGAGTTTGCATTTTTGCAACTCAAGCAATTATTTGTATCAGGGCATTTTTTTTCTTCCTTTTGCAAGACATGATCCTGAGTTATTGCTTCCTGTATCCACAGCTTTAGAGGAATACGATGGCGCTCATACGAGTCTTCAAATGAAGCCGCCATTGTTCTTATTCTGTCTCAGACTTTCTGGTACTTTTTTTAAGATGAAGTTCTTCAGTCGCGCTGAGGTTTAAGTGAGGAATAAGTGACTAATTCTGTTACAGAACGCAACAGCAGGTCATATAAAACTCACAGCGTAATTAGACACACGAGAAAATAATTATGCATCTGGTAAGAGCGAGGCCATCTCATAAAGACAGAGAGGAGGGTGCGAGGCTATTCAAGTCAATTATGCGAAGTCAGTTATGTGGTTTCCCGTACCTGGGAGATCTGCTTTCAATTGTCACAAACTGCTTCGCTTAATGTCAGCGTGATCTGATGTCAAGACAGGCTACACCTCGAATGTCAAAGACGTTGCCCGCTTCCATGTCCTGTGGCATTGTTTGTCCAGTCGCGCAGGAACACAGTTTTTTTATTGTTTGGGGAGTAGCCTCGTTTCATTGAAATTCACAACCGTAAATGTCTGTATAATTAACTCCAGAACACGAGGTGGTTACCGGCGGCTGGCTGGATGTTTACAGTAAAGCTCGACTTAGAAATCAAATGTGTGTGTGCGTCTGAGTGTAGGTGTGTGTGAGCGAATATGCGCGTCCCAGTCTACGCCAATGACACTAAAGTGAGACCTGAATTTTTCATTTATGACCAAACACAAATTGACTGGAGACAGCATGGGTTACCAATATAATACAGCGTTTCCTGCCAAGGCATTTAGGAGGCAATAATAAGTCCAGCATGTACCCCTCACACCGAACAGGGCAAATACCACAGCACGGTAATCACTCCAAACTCTTGGTGAAGACATAAAAATAATCCTTTTCTCTTCTTTTTCCAGAAATCGCAGATAAATATTTACCCCCACCCTGCGAGAGTAAATTTGAGTACGTCTGCTAAAAGTGTGTCTTTTTCTGACGAGGCACAGTGGGTGATTGTTTCTTTCTTTTTTTTTCAAGCTTTTCTTGGCTCTCCTTTTTAAACTTCCTAAACGCAGCTGAGAGCAGCAGAAGAGGCATCTTGAAGGCAAAACGTCAGTTTTGAAAAACTGAGGTGGGCATACGAGGGTGTAGTGGAGAAGGCAAGAGAGGGACAAAAAAGGGCCTAAATTAAACACATTTGTTTCTGCTCTCACATACCACAAGTCTTATGAAAACAGAGGGCTGATTGTGTTCACTCTGCAAGTCTACCCCCCCACCCCCACCCCTTTCCCTCCCCTCCTCTCTCTCTTCACCACCACCCAGCTCCACACCCCCACCCCCCTGTCCTAAGCAGCAGCAGCAGCAGCAGCAGCCCCCCCGCCGCACACACACACAGCTGCCTGCAGATGCCTCCTGTGTTTGTTCTCAGAGTGCAGGCGCAAATCTCCAGGCCCCGCAGACTTCAGGGCCCTGCCTCATCTCACGTTTTACTACCTGACATCCCTATCACCCCACTGCTAACCCTGCTCACTCCACTCTCCGTCTGCTCTCCGCCCTCCTGCCCCGCCGCCTGCTCCTCCGTCTCTTCTCAAACACACAGACGCATTCACACGCCACAGGTATGCTACAACACTCCTGTCACAACCGGCACACAGAGACCGACTGTTAGGAATGAAACCCAAACCCAGAAATGAAGACTTTTATGAAACGTGATTAAAAAAGAAAAGACAGAAAGCACGCCTGTGTATCAGAAAAATGAAGCAAAATAATTGTGTAAATGTGCCATTTTGCAAATTCTAACACACTAAACAAGACAAAAGGATTTTGGGGAGTAAAACAAACTCATTTGACATATAAAATGTGACATGTTCAATAACTCGGTTCAAACTTCCACAGAATGCGACAGAACCCACAACTCACTACCATGGCATTCCCCGGGATTAGTTATGCGTATTGTCAGCAGACTGCAGGGAGGTCTGGATTCTGGAACGTCGCCAAAGCATTTTTATACCTGAAACATTTGTAAAAGTCATTCCCCTGCAATATACAGGCTTCATTTTCATCATGTCGCACATACTGATATTGAGTGCTAAATCATGACCGAGTGATAGGTTTGGCTGTAAATTCCGTTCTCATTCAAATCCAGGGATCCTCTTACATGTCTGAAACTTTGCAAAGAATAAATTTTCCAGTACGAACGTGCAGGTTTTCGAGGTTGGAGAAAAAAGCCTTTAGAAGAGTCACAGGGCGGGATGAGGTTGGATCAGGAGGTCCCCTACCTCTTCAAGGTTCATCAGGTCTCTTGAAAGTAAAACAATGCAGCAGAAACATGAGCGAGAGACCTCCTACCTCCTGACAACGTAATTTTTTTTGTTCTGTCAATACTGAATAAATTCCCTTTGACAGATTTTGAGCAGAGAGTTGATTTTGAGCAACTAACACAGATTTATACAAGCTGTTACATTTTTCAAAGGTGCACAAAAATGTCTTCATAACATTAGCCAGACCACTGAGAACTCAAGGCTGGACATGCTATTTAAAACAACATACAGCTGTTGCTATCTTTCAGTTTCAATACAGTCTAACGAGAACGGCAAGGTGATTACGATCGGGGGCTGCTGTAAATATCAGATTCCCAGGGACAGATTTTAGGAGAGGCCCCCGTACAATTACACAGGATTCAGGAATGCAGAGCATGAACCACAGTAACATGGAGCTGAAGACAAAACGCTCACGTCCCACTTTGGACGTTCAGCTCTCACCACGTGACAGAAAAAGGTTTTATGAGCATAAATAAAGTCGGAAAGTTTATCTTTCGTGAAGAGCTGTTTTCTGTGAGCCCCAAATCTGCGACACAATGCAGCAAACCTCTGCTCAATCCAAACTGCACACTTCTGCAAACAATTAGTGTTAACCCTAGAACTGTAAGCTGCTCAGAGAGAGAGAGAGAGAGAGAGACAGAACGAAGGGGGAGTGACTGGAGAAAGAGAGGGGTGCTTGTGCACAATTACAGCAGGGATTTATGGCCTGAGAAACAATTTATAAATCACAGCGCCTGAGCTAATGTGCTCCAGATTGTTCTCCATGCAGCTGCAATTTTGGTCTGCGTGAAACGGCATAATAAACCTGGCTGGAGGACATGTTTGGGTGGTGGTGGTGGTGGGGCAGGGAGAAAAGTTGAGGTTGTGGGTGGTGGCTGATGTGGGCTCGGGAAGTTTCTGAGGTGTTTCGAACAAAGAAACTGAGAACTTTTTCTTCCTTCTCCGCTGGCTGACATGAGACTTTGCTGAGGTGCTACTTCTGATTGTAAATGTCGACAGAGAAAGGGAGAATAAGGAGGTACAGTCTCTCAAATCATGCAAGTAACACAAACTAAAGGATGTTTTCTAGGGCAACGGTGGACTTGCACAGTAGCTGGACAACAAATGCAAAGAGAGAACAAAACAATTACTGTAACTGAGTAATTACACAAGTTTCCACTGAGAAACAATTAAAGCTTCAAGCCATAAACCTAAGCCAGTTTTATGAGCTCATTGTGAAACTGTGAACTGTACCTTTTAAATTCTTGACATAAGTGAAAATTAATTTTAGGTTATAAAAAGAAAAGATAAATGTTGAAAAGTGATCCATTCATTGTGGCTGCAGGCTGGTGTGGAAGAAGGGATCGGATGTGCTGAGGGAAGCCTGGGCTTTTGTGGCCACTCAGCCAACTGGCCCTGAACCTTGACCTCTAACCCTTCACCCTGGGGGGCAAACAAAGCTCTGAGTGACATCTGAAACTAGACACTCTGTGGGGAGAGAGTGTCTGGACAGGACTCAAATAACCCCATTAACTCTGCAGAAAAGATTTATGGCTTTTTATTCTGCCCCTGCAAATCTTGAAGCTGACGAGTCGCACGGATCTGTCAAAAATAATCAAGCAATTAGAGGTGTGCACCAAGCCTCGCCTTGTTTACCCGCCAACATCTCCATCTTGCATGAAGATAAGCAAAAATGCACCATAATTAACGACTTCGAGTGGAGCTGTGATTAGCGGTGATGCACACATATGCCAGCAGTTAGTCTGTATCCAAATAAATTCTGCTTAATACGAACAACATGAAGCTAATCTTCAGGCGGTTTCAAGAGTCACTGATGCATATTCACCAGCACCTCTGATGGATTCTATGCCATGGATTACGCGAAACTGCTCAGGCATTAGTACACTGTAAACAAAAACAAAGAGAAAAGTTGATGGTAAATGTGAATGCGAGCCTCCGTCACCAGAATGCTGAAAGCCACTGTAGTATTTAAATCAGGCAAGGAGGGAGGAAGACTCGGCCAAGCATTCTGTAGCTCAGCTGTGAGGCTCTAAGCCGTTGCCCTAGGGTCTTTGTCCTGCCTTTCAGGGCAAGTCTGAGGTAGTCAAAGACCCTATTCATGACCGGCGCTCCCCCTGCCAACACACCCATACAGCTTCAGTCAAGTCAGCCGAGAGCTATAGAGCCTTCCCATTTCACACGAGAATCAGACCTGCCCCTAAAGCCTGCTTCAGGGATTTCCAATAGGCAGCCCCTCCAACCCATGTACAAATCAAACAAAAGGGCTCCTTGGCCTACTCCATGTCATATATGGCTGATTAGATCTTTTTTTCCCCTAATGTAGCTACTCTAAATTTGAAGCAAATAAGTCAGTCACATTTGTAAGGATTTGGTATCGAGCCATGTAAATGGATTATGTCAGCAGAGGTGCGGAGCTGCCATCCAGCCCTCCTACGCCCACAGTTATCATCCAACACAAGATTCACCACATGCTAATACACATTTTATAGGTAGGGTGCAGCCAAAAGGCAAACCAGAGCGTATCAGATGATAAAATCTCCAAACAAATAAACCTAACGATGCTGATCATCTGAGGCAGGCACAAGGGGAATCCCAGCAGCTATCACTGAAGAGCACCAGGCCCTCGACAGAAGACATTACTCACAACTAATCAAGAACATGACTTCATAATTTTCAGTATGGCAGATACGGTCAGGAATGAGTACGATTCTGTGGCTGAGGTCAACCTTCAAAAAAAAAATAAAAATCAGCCCATCAGATGTTTCTGCTGCTTCTGCCGTTTAATCAAACAGAATCCACAAGTCAGGCTCCAGATAAGGAGGCCACACACTTTAGATGACTTGTGCCTTTACTTGGCTTTAATCAGATTTGTTGCTCTGCAGAACATTGTGACTTCTTAACAAGTACAATTGGTTTATGAGGGTAACTGAGGGAAGCAAGGGCCACCCAAAGGTTAAGTTATTATCAATATTGGAAAAGCAGCCTGATCCCATGGGAAAATTGGGAATGGGGAAAAAGGTTTTAACAAACAATTACAGGATATGGACTCATGAGAGCTGTTTTTACATTACATCAAAACAGCTTTACCTAAGATTAAACAAGCGATTCAATAGTTCTTTGACAAATACAAAAATACATAGTACTGCTACTGAAAATGTAGCATTTTTTGGGGGGGAATATAAAGTTAAAATACATACTTTTTGATTGGGAAGGGAGCAAACTGACACAAACAGCTAAAACTAGTGTAAGACAAACCAGTTGTGTATTTGAAGCTTATCTTTCTCCCTCTCTCAAACTTAGTACAATTAACCTCATAGCTCATGTAAATACTTAGAAACTTAGAAAATCCGCTGTGGCTGTCTTTAGGATTTATGTGGTCAGACATACAATCTGTTACATACGCTCCTTATTCAGATTACAGATGGCACGTCAGTCTCATCAGCTTCAGCTGTTAGTTTATATTATATGTAAGTTTTAATGTTTTTTAATAGGTATAATGAAGTAAAAGGAGAGGAAGAGAAACTACCTATCAATAAAGTAATAATTAGTAGAAGTTACTCCAGTCAACTGGTTCACGTCTGTGCGCAGCAGGTCGTACATGCATGCAGGTGCAATATGTTGACGTGACGTGTGTCCGTCAGGAGACGTGAGCCGCACCAGCAGTCCACAGTCTGCTCCACCATTACAGGACGAACTCAGTGGGAACTGATTTATCACTTCTGCAAGAAGAACAGCTGCTCCGCTCACTGTCAGCAAACCTCATCCCGGACGGATATCCATCCACTTCTTAATTTAGTATGACCACTACAACCTCACTGATACTACACACATGCTTGTATGACATGGCCTTTAACAGACCCGGTGTAGGGGGGGACGCATTTCCACAACCTGCATGTGAAGTGAAGCGAAGCCTGAGACAAATCTTAGCAGGACTGATGTGCACAATCTGATAGCCTCCTGCTGTTTGCTGATTGGGCTGTGACTGTAAGGGAATGGCAAAGCATTGTGGTCTACGGTGGAGAAACGGTGCTCTGTGGGATACAGAATCCCTCAGATAAGTGAGTGCCTCAAGGTCTGGAAGCAGGCCCACCTCGGGATAACAGGCAAAGGAATAGCAGGACCCGTATCTGCCCCAGTTTATGCTCCCACCACCACATCTCATCAACAATCTCTCCTCCTGCCTGCTCTCTCTCTCCCTCTCTCTCTCTGTCCTGCTGCCTGCAGTGCTTAAACTGAAAACAGCTGCTTGGAATACCAGACTGATGAAACCCTGTTTAGAGTGTTCTCTTTTTCTTCCTGCTGTACAATCACGTTTTATTAGCATGGGGCGAAGCGTTTAAGGTACAATTATAGTGGGAAAACATTTCTTTATGTGAGTTAAACAGTAGTGGTTATGGCTATGAAAGGGCCACATACACTTAAATGGGACAGTCCAACAACACAGTTAACTGTCACCCAACCCCACAACTCAGTTAGTCAGTTAGATACAAGCGTGCCTGCAGATATTTTCATTATCTGAAGTGTTCATTGAAGTTGAAGTTGGTCAGCGCACAAAAATAATCAGCGAGTATTTAGATTCTAATGAATCATCACAGTCATTTTTAAATGAGAAATGCCCCAAAACTCACTGCTCCAACTGCCAGAATTTGTTGGTTTTCCTTTCATGAAATTAGTTAATTAAATATCTTTGGTTTTGGACTGTTAATCAGGAAAAAAAGAGCAGTGTGATTAAGTGGACTTGGGCTCATTGGAACATTTGTCACTATTCTGTGAAAATTTATAGCCCAAGCGTTTAAACACGTAATCAACAAAATAACTGTATCATGAAAATAGTCATTAGTTGCAACCACACTGTCTTCAAATCACTTATTGTGATATGCTGACATGACCCAAAAAGAAGAAAAGGAGCAGTGAAGAAGGATATAAGTGATTTTTACTTAGACGATTATTTCATGATCAGAAACTGTGTCAGGACAAAGAGCTTCGAGACTGTGGTCACCTGGGAGGGAGTCTGACTACCCTCCTGATAAATCCAGGGACCCACCCTCCCCCTCCTGCACCAGGACTCCAGGTTAATACCACAGAACAGACATGACTAAGCTGGTATTCACATGACACATGATACGTGTCTCCACCTCCCACATCTCCATCTCCAAACGTTTCCTTTGCTTTGTTGAGAATTAGCAGCTGTGGAAGACTACAGATAGCAAACTTTGGATGTCCACAGCTTCAGTCTCCTTAGAGTCTCGTAACAATTCTGGCCTACAGTGACAACCCACTACACTGCAAATGTTTGAAAGCAGAGACAGAAAATGTGCAGACACGACCAGCAGTTTCCTCTAGAAACAGCGAAACTTTCTATTTATTGAAGCATTTTAATATCTAACTCAACAGTTTTTGCTGTCAGGATGTTGAACAGACAGGGTCAACAGCACATGTTTAAACTGTTTCACAGCTATAAGGAAAAACAGATTTTGGAGCAAACTCAGGTGCGTTAGAGATTTTCACCTTTGGCTAAACGTCCCTCAACTGAAACACAAGTTCGCCCAAATGTTCACAGGGAAAAGCAGCGTACCAAACGACGCAGCAGCTCCGGCCAAACATAGCAAATGAGAAAAACACATTAATTGATAAAAACACATTTGCACACATATTCATCTCAGCACATCAAAGGGATTCATTGATGTCACTGAACATGGGGAGTCTGCGGCTGGAGAGGGGAGATGTTGGTTATCCTTTCCTCAAAGGGTGCAGAGATGCTCCTGATGGGCCCGGCGCTCGAGAAGCCAGAAAGCGCTATAAACAGAATTTCTAATGTCAGGCGGGCGAGTGGGTGGGTTAGGTAGTGAGCTAGCAGGCTATGGGGTAGCAGTAGGAATTGACGCCAGCTCATGCTTTCCACAGAGACCAAAGAGGGAAGGATACAGACCAGGACTGACACCATTTCACACAGTTCCATACATGTGATGTTAGGAAGTGAGCATCCACTGTCTCAGAACTGCACTTTGCTGTAAAACTCCAAAAGAAAGGTTGCGCATGAGGTTCCTCAATCTACAGATTACAAAATGTTGTCTGATACACGTTAAGGCATGTAAAGTAGGGTATTAGCAACACGTTACAGCAATGTAATCACCACTGTGAAACGCTTTGGTTTGCGTTTTACTAATTAGACCCAACCTTGATTACCACTGTGTAATGTTAACGCAATCGCTGAGACATCCAGATGTTGAAATGCGTCACAAATTTACACAGTAATCAATTAAAATGCTTGTGAAAGTGAGAAATGAAAGTGCAAATATCAATCCAAACATCTCCCTGTCCTTCTCAAACTAAATCACGACTCGCTACACATTTCAAAACAAATTTTTCTAATTTAATATCCTTGAGCCCGAGCGGCGAGTTCATTATCAAAATGAATCACTCAGCGATGGCATTTCTGCGGTTGCTGGCGATCTGTTTTTAATTGAACAGAGCCGCTAAATTGATGTAGATGTGTTTGCCTTTGAAGAAAAAATCTTTTTAAAACCATCAACCTGGTTGAAAACGCTGGCTGTGTTGACACAGTGCTTGGCTGAAAAAATATTTGCGTGGTAACATTCAGGAACACAACACTGAGGGTTGTCAGAATGTGAGCTCTGTACACTGTTCCCTCTGTTGCAAAGTATCCACCCAGCCTCACCTGAACACCACCCTCCCTCCTCCCACTCCTCCCACTCCTCCCACTCCTCCAACCCCCCACCACCCTCAGCACTCGCAGACTTTACGCACACAAACGTGCAACACGCATGGATGAACATGCGCACATTCACACACACGTACGCAACAAGGTGAGTGAAATGCCAAGTGAGCCACCTGATGAAAAGACACCTCCACGCAAACAGCGATTGCTTATGCAGGGAGAGGCCCTTTTATTCTGCGGGACAATGTCTGTGTTGACTTTTCTTTGTCTGCACATTTTTAAGCACCAAAAGCAACAGAAAGAACGGGGGGGGAAAAAAGAAGTCAGACAGGCATGCAATCACTGCCACTGACATGTTCAGACTTATACAAGCTCTCCATTCATATCCTCAGTCTCTCAAACAATTTTCTATTTAACAATCGTGCTCGGGTGTTCGGGTGACCCAGCGTGTATTTGATGAAGATATATTTGAGTGGCTAACCTCGCTCTCGCTTACTCGCCACCTCTCACACACAAGAGGCATTTCGCTCTTCGGTGATGACGATGATGTACTAGCAGAGTTATCTAAAAGTGCTGATGAAGCTGACAAGTGGTGGCGTCAAGCGCGGTGCGTTCACCAATTAAATCTGGCACTAGTCCGTCACTACGGAAGCAATGCGGCGATAATCACATCAATGAATCGACAAACAATAAGCTGGATTTGTCGGGGGAGGGAAAAAAACATTTCTGGGCCTGCACCCACCACGGCAAGCTGCAGAAGTCTGGTGGGACATCTTTGCAAACATAAACCTCCTCCTCATCACTCAGTGGATTACAGCAGAATGTCAGCTCTGCGCAGGCTTTAAATCAGTTATGCTTGGCCCTCAGGGGAACTCTGTGCTGATCCCATGTAGGCCTGCCTCTCATTGCTCATGATAGGGTTGCCACATCCAAATTTAAAAGCCCAGGCCTCAAATCCCTCACCATGTAGCACACTGCAGAGTGAAATCAGTCCAGGATGACTCTAGAGCAACATCTCATATCTAATACTGACATGTATGGAACATATATGCGCCTTATTATTACACAAAAGTACTAAGACGCCACAAAGGAAGGGGGAGTTGTAAATAGATACGTGCAGGAAATGTAAAAATACCTCACACACACACACATGCACACACAGACAGACACGCACAGAGTTCTATCTGTAATTACAAAAATATTTACTTTGCCATTAAAGCTATGAAACTGCAGCTCTCCACATGGAAATTCAGTTGCCTGGCACTGATCACATGTTCAGTTAAGAAACATAACTTTAACGTGTCTCATGCAGTACAACCACACAGCACACCACACTTATAAAACAAATCTGTCAGTCCCAGCAGGGTTTTCCGAGATACACCCAATAATAAACTGTCTGCAGGCACTGGGGGTCGGTTTGCATCTCGACACCAGAGAGGTGATGAAACAGATGACGTTAGGCTGTGCGCAGATTTTATCTCATGTCCTAATCAACATATTCCACAGAACGATCACGCATGCTAAATTGTGCAGCTTGTTAGTTAAATTAAGTTGCTGGCCACACGTGGGTGCAGGCCACCTGTAAAGAAAATCCAGTAAATCTGACTGCACTGAACTTCGTCTGCAGGCACAAACAAGCCAAACCCCCAGAATGTGACACCCAGCCATGTGCAGTATGGAGCCCTTCAGACGTCTGCTAAGTATGCCAGCTATTGTCTGCCTGCATGTTTTCTGCCACGCTGATGATTGGCAGTGTCAGCTCACTCTGTCCCATTGACCTCATTCCTTTTTTCCCCCAACATGGAGGATTATACCACTGAATTTTAAATCCTTTCAAATTATTTGCCACTTCTGCCTCAAGGAGCAGGAATAATTTTGTTAACTTTGTTTTGCTGAACAAAAACACAAGGAAGTAAGTGAGAGGCTTTCATACCAGAGACACAAGGCAAAACAGAGCAGACAAGAGATAACAGACTGATAAAAAAAAAAAATCTACTGCTTTACAACATCAGGCCAAAAATTTCCTGACTAAATCTTCCAGAAAAAGCACAAAATATCCCCGCGCTTTTAAAATCCAGCGTGTTCATTGCTGACATTATTCTTCGCAAACTCTGGCGGCCAAAAAGATAGTCGATCTACATGGTAGTATGTATCACCTAGTGTGAGCAGAGTAGCCATTTAGTTAATGAGCCCCAATGGAGACCTCCAATGAAGCCATCAAGACTGCTCAGAATAACAATGGTCAACTAACGCCTTTCTAATTGAATGGAAGGTAGAGGGAGGCGAGGGGAGTGGGTCTGGAACAGTGAAAAGGAGACAGAAAAAAGGGGAGGGGGGGGGGGTTGTCCTTTCAGTCAGATGCCTGCCAGGCCTTAACGAAAGTACTTGTTTTTTTGGGGGGGATGTGACATGGACTGGGGGATGGACGAGCTCCGAGGAACACAGCTCTCCAGCAGGGATTATTTCAAGGAAGTTTGCACAGTCCCATTTAGACTGTATCTAATATTCCAAATGGTGTTTGTTAAATGGCTTGAAATCTTGTTTGTTCAGTAGCAGCATTCACTGCCAACGACAGTGTGGTATTTTTCTCACGAGCTTTGTCGTGCTGCTTCGTTACTCTCGTCTGCATCGTTTCTATATGGCGTCGCATCAACGTAAAGTCTCTGTTGCTCAATTAACCTGCTGTGTATGTGATATTTATGGCTCATTTTGAAAAACAATAAGAACGCAACGCCAGCAAACAAACCAGTGCAGCAATGGCTAACAGTGACCGCAGCATTGCTTAAAAACATGGACATCTGATGTGATGCAACAAGTAAATGAATCATTGCAAACTCTGCATCAAGAGCACTTACTTCAGACTGTCAGCCTTATCGAGACTTAAAAAAGTGTCTGGACAGCAGCTGTCATGGACGCCGCAGCGAAATGCCTCCCATGTGTGTCAAAGTGAGATATTACATTGTTGTTACTGTAGGATATGACTTCAGGAACTGCTGTTTTTTTTATTTTCTACAGCAAATGTGTGCAAAAAAAATCTAAAATCCACTGAACTGAAAGCCTGCATCTAAATTAAAACATTTTATAAGAAAACTGAGGTCCTTGAAGGGAACTAATAGTGAAAGCTCATAGGACTGGCCACTGAAAAGTGCATAATCGAGACCCATTATGAGTGCAGCATGGCATTTTCGACAAGGAGCTGCCATAAATCATTCAAACCAAAAAAGAGGAATGACTAATATGTGTGAACTATGAGCCGAATGAGAAAATGACAAATGTCAGTCCTGTCGATGGGTGGGTGCCAGGGAGAAACGTACATCCCCAAAAAATAAGAACAAAGAAGTAGTTAGTGCCCCTTGAGAGGCCACTCGGAGGGAATATGGCGGTCTGAGAGTGTACAAGGAACTTTTACGCACGGCCAAAGTTTTTTTTTGTTTTTCGTTGTTGTGGTTGTGCAGAGTGCGACCAAAACGAGGAAACGAGGGCACAGAGTAAACACATCCACAGGGACACTTACTGTTCTTGCACTGGGAGACAGCGAACCGTTGGATAGGTAAGGATTGGTGAGGTCTGGGATCATGAGAAACGGGTAGCCAGGATAGTGAGGACTCTTAAAAAAGCCACCATCTTGCTGCCTTCTCAGTGCTGCGGGGAAAAAGAAAAAGACAGGGTCAGCAAAGGCAACATTGGCAAAATAATAACCAGCTACAAAGTACTGAGGGTGTTTCTGTATTTTTATTTTACCTTCACTGAAGTAGTCTCTTGCTTTCTCATAACTTTCTGAGTCGGGTCTGGTTTGGGGACGCCTCTCCGCTTGCTGACAAGGGGAGAATAAACACAAGGACGGGAAGAAACTATTGAAACTCTCAGAAGCATTAAATCTTAGTTCCCTTCATGGTGAGCAGCGTGGGGAGAAGTTTCATATGTGCAGTGTCCTTACCTCTGAGTCTGACGAGCTTTCCGACTCGTTCACTAGGGAGGATTTCACATCATCCAAATCCCTTTCCGCCGATACATTCTCGGATATCTTTTCCTCCTGCTCCCCCTCGTCTTTAAAAGATATCATTTCATCATTGGCCCCCAAATCATCCCCACCACCTCCGTTCAGCTGTGGCATTTTTGCAGAACAGTAAAGAATCGAGGAGAGGAGAAAAAAAAAACAACGGCAAGAACAATTAACTGTTTTAATCAGATCAGTGTTGTCCAAACGTGTCGCCGGAGTAGTAAACTAACTACAAGAAACTGTTCATGTTTCAAAACTCCTTTCTCATCCTCTGAACGGAATCCCGTGGTCCATGACGAGCCTTGCGACGATAATCCACAGTTTGAAAGTCACAAGAGAGACGCTGTTTGAAAATATCGCTGAATATTTGGCGACAGCGGCCGGATGCGCAGCAACTTGGCAAAGTTTCGCCTCCTTCGCAGCTTGCGGACAACTTGTGGCCCCTGTGCGTGTCTCCTTGTTGTGCGTCTGAGGAATGAGGACTCTCTCTCTCTCTCCTCCTCGTACACAGCCCCGGGACCACATAAACTACCAGTCCAAGCGACCGAGAGGTTACTCAAGCACGAGAAACACGTCCGATTTCATCTCCTAATATCCATGTGTGAGAAAACAATGGCTCGAGTGAGGAAAAAAAAAAGACAGGAAAAAAAAGACGGTCTGGCTGCAGTTTTCTTCGCTTCTGACTCGCTCGCTTCCCTCCCACGGAATTCGCTGCTTTTCTAAGAAACGCAAAGTTTAGAAAGTGTATGCGTAAACAAGAGAGGAACAAAAAAAA
The DNA here is from genome assembly GCF_020382885.2 of Scatophagus argus. Lineage (NCBI taxonomy): Eukaryota > Metazoa > Chordata > Actinopteri > Scatophagidae > Scatophagus > Scatophagus argus. Next base: position 6,959,813 of record NC_058496.1, on the reverse strand, counting down.
CCCGATGCAAAAAGTAGAAAGATTTCAGCTGGACGTGCTCGCCCTTTCCCTCCACATTGCTGCCGGGGAATGAGCCCTGAAAACTACTTGGTTGTTCAAGTGGAAGGAAAGCGCAGCCCGACCGTAGGGGAGGAGTTTGCACTGAAAACCGACACTTCATTCACCACCATGCAGATCAGCTATACTCTTCAAGCTCAAGACGGCAAAGCCCGAACGAGGTCAGAACGAGAGGAAGAAAAACAGAAGTACACGGAGAAACACAGAGATAAAAACACTTCGCTCCTTTGTTGTTATTATTCTTCTTATGAAAACGAGAAGAAATCCACGCAGTGTTGCCCGCGTGGGCCTTTGCTAAATGGGAAGAAGCAGAAGTGATGTGTTTCTTTCATAATGTCTCATTAGAGTGGTGGAAGTAAAGTTGTAGTCTATCATGTGGTGTGACCAGCTGATTTTTGCAGCACAGACCACACTGCCTCCATGTGTGTGAAAATGACAGGCCAGGCTTCAGCGAGAAAGTCATAATTACACGCTGCCATGTAAATTGCATGTCTGTGTGTCCTGAAACAATACGCTGGGAAAGACAATAACACCTGGGATAAGCATGGGCCCATTATGGCACAACCAGAGGCATGAAGAGTGAGGCAACAAGCCCCTGAACACCCAGGCCTCCTTTGACAGGACAAGGCTGGCTCACTTCTCTCTCTCCCTGTCTTTACACTGACAGACATGGCCCCATTGTTGATTTGAGGAACAGGATTGGAGGCCCTGTTTTGCAAGCAGTCCTGGAAGAACAAGGGAAGTGGTTTCAACTTTGTTTTTTGTTTCTTTCCTTTGTTCCTGCACATAAATCTTAAGCATGACTCGGAGATGTGTGTCTTAAATGCATGATTAGAAATGCAGTGTTTGCTCACAAAGCGCTGAAAGTTGCAAAGTTTTCCAAGGTGCAGCACACAGAAGTTAGCAGTAAAGCTCTTCTCTTCCCCGTCCACCTGACTCAGTCCAAGTCCGACGGACCTCAGACTTCTCTTTGCCTCTGATGCAGTTCGACAGGCTTCCCCTGTTTGAGAAAAGGAGTCATTGATGTTGTCGGCTGCGTGTCAGCAAGCTGAGGGTTGACTGACAATTCAGCAGTGTCTCCACGGGCCTCATTAGATGCTCACTCCTGGGTGTTTGTTGTGAGAATCCAGCAAAAAGTAGCATATATGGTTGCGTACTGCATCCTCTATGAATTGCACATGGGGTAGTTGTGGATAGTGGGTTTCTTGTACACAGAAATACACGTTTGCACTTGCTCGCACACACACAGGTGAATATTTGCCCTCAGGGTGCATATCATTGTTTTTCTTGGCAACAGTATGCAGAGAATGTGAGAGAATATGTTTTCCAAATGATGCTTGGAGAAGCTGTTCATTTTGTTCATCCACATTTATGATGCAGCCACATTTAGTTTGAATCTGACCTATAACATAATTTTTCTAGCCAAAACCAACACAAAACAGAGAAAATACAGTTTTTTGTTGTTGTTGTTGTTTTGTTTTTTTGTTTTTTTTTTAGATTTAATGCTCTGTGCATGTCCCAGCAGGTGTAATTACAAATATTCAGTGCTCATGCACCATAGCCTCATGAAAGATTAACAAAGAAATCAAATTTTAAAACAAGTCAACACAGAAAAAATAATAATGACACGCATGAGCAGTTGCCGAACAGGAATATCTCGTAAATACTGACACTTTTCACACATGCATAAGTTTCAGCCGGGTGCTGTTAAGGACCATTGGCATGCAGTAAGTACACCGTGTTTGCAGGAAGCTGTAACAGCACAGTGAGATATAACACTAATGTGATAAATAAAAAAAAAATACTGAAATGCTTTATTATGAGTGAGAAAGCCACCATTTTATAAACAAAAGGGTGCCTATTGTTACAAAATGGTCGCTGGTGTGAAAATAAAGCACATTAATTGCTTGAGAAACAATCATTTTTTTAGACAGAGTAACACATACATGATAACTGAATGATAAATCCCAGGTATCTGTTATGTGTTTTGTGTTGAAGCCACTCGCGCTGATTTATTCATCAAAGCAGCTGCATTTCTCTTGAAAAACTGGCTCTTTGGTGAAAATTAATTTCCTCATACCCGCAACACGTGAAAGAGGATTTTATCTCCTTCATATTTACCCATGTCTCCCTCCCTTCTCTCCATGGCTGCCTTGTCAGAGCAGGATTGGTTTTAACTGGGAGCTGATGAGGGGTCAGGAGAGATGCGAACAGCCACAATCTTAGCCTGGGGGCAGATCGACTGGTGGCCAGAAAATTTATTCAGAGGGTGCTGTCCCTGCATCTGCCTTACTTTGAAGTTGCTCTCTCAACTCTGGCTTGTCGTACGTGACTGTGTGTTCATTTTTCACCCCCCTCTCGCTAAAGAGAGTGCGAATGAGCAGAGACACTCGTGTGTGTCGATACCCATGTATGTGTGGCTCCCCTGTGATGTGTGTTATCGCAGTGTATGTTTGTGTGCTTGTGTGTGTGTTTGTGAGAGAGAGAGAAGGCAGGAGAGGGAGGAGAGAGAGGCAGAGATGCCGTGTGCCAATCCATACTCGCTTTGGAGGATTCAAGGTCATTCTTTCATGTTTTGCCAACCATCGGTCAATCAGTTTCCAATCAAAGCGGTGCTTAATTCAGCAGTAATTCCCATCCCCGCATCACGTTTTTCGCCTCACTGTTTCAGAGGTGTTAAAGCATTTCCCTTGTCTTTTCTCTGATCTGCTGCGGTGTGTCCAACATGTCTTGCCAGGCCAATCCCGTCCTGTCAGGCTCTCTAATGATACTGGTTAAAGTGTGCGGAGGACCTGTCAGATCACACAATGTGCTACTGCCACTTCCATCTATCTCACTTCAGGAGATTTAGGTCTCACTTGATTGTCTTTGAAGCGTACTCAAGTCATGTTCTTTGATTAATCCAACGAGCCCTCCAGAACATCTCCATTCACTTTCATGGAGCTTGAATTTTGCAAAATGGAGGGACTAAAGAAACATGGAATGATTATAACAGATATTTTTATTGTTATGATCCACGAGATGCTTTTTTTTCTTTTTCTTTTTTTTTTTTTGGATCAGAAATCTACTTGCCCAAAGTAAACTTCTACTTGCCCCAATACAAACTGTTTTATTTATTAGTGGGTGTGAACTCACAACAAAGACTAAAGTTAATTGTCATGTTTAATCTTTCATTAAATGCTGCTGGCTGTTTTTATGGCAAACCAGCAACGTTTTCTTGGAAATTTTAATTTGTAAAACTTGCCTCGGTAAAACATCCTCCCCGTTTTTTTTCCACCTTGCTTGGACTTTCGCCTACATCCCCTCACGCCATGCAACTAAACTCCCATTTCCGGGATAATTAAAATATTCTCTTGAGCTTCAGCTTCATAAACGTCTTAAACCACCGCCATTTTCCTGATCGCTACTGTGCATGAGTAACTGAGATGGGAGCAAAATGATCCACTCCTGAGCTACTTCCATCGTCGGCTCCAGAAAAAATAATGTGCTTAATTCCTTTCTTTAACTTTACTTACTTTTTTTTGACTTGCTAAACTCACTGCCCTAATGTGGCATTTTACTTGCCCTGGGCAATCCCGAGTTTCTTCAATACCTGTCATGTGAGTTGCTTTATCCATGATTATCTCAACATTTTTAAACATCCTGAAACATCCTCATGTGACCCCACTATGCAAACATAAAGTGTGTACCAACTTTCTTTCAGATATTACAGAAGGATCAACAGATTTAAAAGACCAAACATTTGTCTTTTCAACCAAAGAGCAGGATCCATTTCAGATGAACTTACACAATTCGTTTGCATCACCGCTCTGCCATATTAGCTCACCTCCTCAGTCGTCACACTAAGTCTGGATGGGAGTGCCTCATGCAATCATGGATCTCACAAAAATAACCTCATATCCGTTTTAATCCACAGAAAGGTCCCCTTTCCAGGCTGGTATGGGCGTATATGGCATTTAAGACTGTGAGGATATGATTAGATGACAGCTTTTACTGCCTAAAGGGTGTAACTGAAACACTAAACTGCGCAGAGAAGGGAAAAGAAAAGAAAAAGTTTTATTCCTGCCTTTCTCCTTCTCTCTGGTGTTTTGTTGCATATCCTTTTCCAGAAGTGTCTTGTTTTCAAGACAAAGAGAAAGGCTGAATGAAGATGTCTTACTTTGGTGAAAGGTGTGCTGACTGTGTTTATGTCTACATGATCAAAATGTAATTCAGTGAGATACAGACTCAATCAATACATTTCTGTCCAGTCCCTCAGACAGACTCTTGTGAAGATAATAAATGAATGTGTGACTGAATGAATGAGTATTGCTTTAGCAAAGGCTAATCAATTCTGCTCATGCAAAGGGTGTAAGACCTGAAAGACATCAAACATGTCCAAGTCCTCCAGTGTGGATTTACATGGTTGCTAGGAAGTGCTCACTCCTGCCTCTTTACTGAAATACATGTTCGTGTTTTTTCTGTATTGCAGAGGATGCTTTTAAGGAGCATTATTTCTGAGAACTTCAAAGCCTGCCAAAAGCACTCTCCTTCGGAGCGTGCAACAGCTTGAAAATGTACTTATATTTTCCAAATGGACAGGAAGAGGCCCTCACTGGTATTGAGGTGATGCTAATGCAGCGTGGCGCTGGTTTTTCAGTGTAACTCCGTTTACAGCACAAAAATACAGCCTGTATTAAACACTGTTAATCTTTTACGGGCTTGACTTTATATTACCTTTAATTTCCCATAATTTTAATTGCATGAAGACAAATAAAGTCTTTATTTTGCTGTGTCTGTATGGAAATTTGTCTTTTATGGTTAAAGGGAAAAAAAAACAAGCACAGCCAACAATGGTTGCAGGTCCTTGCAGACACTGTTTACTATGCATGGCTCTGTGACTGCTATAATTGTGCACAAAGCCTGAGTCAGACTGTGTCCAGATGCTGCATCCAGGCTTTCTGCTATCGCCTGGTTTTATTGATCCGGTTAACATTATCGCCCGCAAGGTCACAGTCTTCAACTGTCTGTGTTTTCTCAGCTGAGGACGTACTGAGCCGTTCCTGGAGGAGGACTGGAGATTCTTTCCTGTGATGCAAACTCTGCCCCAGCGAGAAGCTCTTGACTTTATTTAATATGTCCGCCAGATTTTTATGAGCATTACGCAAATGAAATGGTTTGCATTATGCGTGAACCATACATTCCGCAGAGACATGCATGGCTGCAGACAGCTGGGAGTAACTTGAGCCTCTCGGTCACTTATCAGCCCTGGCATCCCCGCCATTTCCCATAGCCATCTTCAAGCCAGAAGAATCCAGCCATTGTTTTCATCTCTGTGGGCCCTGTGTTAACTCAGCAGTGCCTCGCTGATTGTTGCAGCGATATTAAAGAAAAAGGTAGATTTGTCTTTGTCCATATAACCCTGTCTTGTGACATCCAAGCTCTGTGTGTGTGTTTGTGTGTGTGTGTGTGTGCATGTGTGTGTGTATTTTGAGGGGCTTCTACTTGATGCAGTTGTAGAGAGCAGCTGCACCTGCCCTGTATGTCAACAGCAGGCTCTGGAGCAGACACTCAAGAAGAGAGGTGGCTTTCACACCACTGGCCTCACTGAAGCTGCTTACTTTCCAAAGACAACAATGACCACGCTGCTTTGCTGCGCCACGGAGCTTTTAGGCTCTATAGGCTTGGCGCCTGGTCTGTGTGGCCTCGAGATTATCTCCCGGCTGAGCCCTCTGCATACGAGCTTATTGGACTTCCTCATGTCCCCTTGTTTTCGTGGCTCTAAAGTTTCCAGGATGCTTTTTGACTGTCTGTTTTACACATAGAGACAGGATCCCCCGTGGGGGTTGTTAGGAGGTTACTGGGGGGTAGTAAAGGGGTCAGGGAGAAACTGTCAGTCTATTTCCTTTCTCTGGCCTTGGGAAACTGCACCACAAGTCTTCTGCATATTTTTAGCGTCCTTGCTGGTTTTTGTCTGTTTGTATCCACAGGAGATGATAAAGTTACTCCCAGTTCATGAGGACTTTTGTGTTTCACATGGATTACTTATTATTAGAGTTGTCTTTTTGGCTGAATTTTTTTTTTACCTTCTCTAGCTGGAGAATGAGCATGTCCAGCACACAAGCAGAATAAAGCACAGGGTCTGGAAACCATCATCTTTATGTGTTAGTGCGTAAATCTTTCTTCCATAGAATTACTGCACAACCTTCTGCCGGTGGACGCCTCATACTTGAATGTCTACAGCTGTAAGTGTGTGCACAATCACAGGAGGTGGGGTTGCTGTGCAGAAAAAGATGTGTGTGTGCTGCTTTTCTTGTGTCTACTTAAGTGGAAGCACTTTCTCTTGAATTTTTGCACTTAATGACTAACGAGGAGACCGAGATCTGACATGTTCAGCAAAACAGATGTCTGTGATATTTTTATGTGATCTGTATCAGTTAAATTAGATCATTTGCACAGGCTATGAAAATTTGTGTCTAAACTGTGAAGAAAAGATACTCTCTCCCAAAATGGAAACTGTATTTTCCAGGTGCTCTGAATGTTGTTAATTCACAGGGTAAAATTGTTGCCATGTTTTGCTGTGAGTAAATGGAGGTGTTGGAGGCAGTGTACACAGGATACAGGAAACTGCGTCATGCTGATATCACCAAGGACTGAAAATGCACATGATTGCATAGGACTGCCCGTGCAAAAAGAAAAAAAAATCCAATAAATGGCAGGTGATGAGTCCAATAACTTAGCAAAGCACAAAACCCAGCTCCCTCTCTTCTTTAGCGGGATATGTTCCAAGGTGAGGGCGAGCACTCAGTGAATGCATTCAGCTATCTCTCATAAACCTGCTGGGCAGTCATGCTTATTAACATTCAGACATTATTTACAGAGAATCACGTGAACGTTGCCATAGCCCAGATAATGTTGCTCAAAGACATGTCTTACCTGCTGCACCACATTTCTTTCTTTGTAATCTCAAGGTGCATCAGCCCGTCTCCCTGTCTGTTTCTCTCTCTGCAGCTCATTTCTTCTTGAGTGAATGTGAAGTTGTTAAAATATCCGCTGTACATGTTGCTCTGTAGACTTTACATCATCTTTAAGTCATCTCAGTTATTATCATTCTTTGTGTTCTGGCTGTGGTGAGACAAGAGAATTTAGAGCTACTGTAAAAATCCTCTGCGTAAAGAAAACCACCCTGAAGACATTACATGTAAACAGAAAGCATGTTTAACCACATTAAAATTATCTCGACCAGACTGTTATTCTTACTTTATAATTCCACAATACAATTATCACACAGTGAATGGGAAGGGACATGCCAATAAAAATAAGTCATTTCTGTTTTGCTTTGGCCCACCTCTTTGTAATGCTCGACTCTGCAGCTGCACCGTGCTGTGGAAAACAAACAGTGCAGTGCAGCTGGGCTCCTCAAGACAGCGAACGGGGAATTTTAATCCCATTTTTTTTCTTTGGCACCAGTCAGATTTATTTGGTCATAAAGAAAGGAAAAGCACCCCACCATCTGAGAAGGATTGGGAAGTGAGAACGCAAATTATGCCAGAACCCCACTTGCAGACTTAGAAACACAACAGGCCAGGAAATGAATCCCCGATAGGTCAAAGTGCTCAAAGCACAGAGGAGTCTAATTAACTCAGATAGTGACACATTTCTGGGATACTGGGACAGCTCCAATCAGCCTGTCACACTTTAGAGAGAGCACTAAGAGTAGACTAAATATGCTGCAGTGCAGATTTTTTGCAGTGATATCATTCACGGCAACAGTTTTATCAGCATGAGGCACATAAGCTCTGCAGCCAAAGGCTAACCTACACGTGTCTCTCATCCATTCCCTGCAGCGTGGTCTGAAAACAAACTATCCGGAGAGCCTCAAACCATTTCCAGCTGTCACGTCCCGGCTCCAGTGCAACTCCTAACCTGATATGATGGGGCAAGACGAGGTGAGGGTCAGGCCTCCAGGAAGATTTGTAACATGTAACTCAAACTATGAGCATTATGTTCATAATCGCCTGTGGTTGAAAAGTGAAGATGGCCATGTGCTGCACCCATTGTCTCTCACGTTACTTTTATTAACGTCTCATTTTACATCACATAGTACAAGTCTTCATACGTGGAATAACAAGACTAAGAACAATGAAAAACCACAATCATGCAATGGTGGAATGTAACAAGTAAGTACTTCCAGGTTCATCTGTTATTTTATACTTTTACTTCACTACCTTTTAGAAATAAATATTGTATGTTTTATTCCTTTACATTACATTTATGTGACAGTTACATGTCAGTGTCCTATTAAACATTTTACATTCAAAACATATGATTAATGTATGACACATCCACAGTGATCAACCTATAATATAATAAACTGTTTAACATTACAACACAGGGGCTGATTTTACTTTGGATATGTTGAACTTGTCAGCATACAGACAGATGACAGGGAATTCAAATAAGTGCTACATATTTTTCGTGACTCATGTGTATAATTAATGTAGACCGTGATAGAAATATGAGCAAGAGAGTAAAAATTCAAGGCACAATGTTAAGACAAAGTAGTATACCACAAATGTATGCATACTGTATGCAACAGCCCTGAGTAAAAGTATGGCTTAGTGTAAAGATATTACCCAGTGACTTACATTTAAGAATTCATAAACGCCTTTAACAAGAGTTTTAAGTTTTAGGAAAAGATGCTAATACTGTAGCCCATCTGATTTCAATAGTACGGAGGCTCTCACAGAAAAAGGTCACCTTTGGTCCCAAGCTGGGATCTAGGACCAATCAGCAGAGCTTCAACCACCAACGTCAGAGAACACCCAGGCACAAAGGGAGTCAATAAATCTGTTATGTAATTAAATAGAAAATGAAGTATATTAGTTTGGGGACTGATACAAATATAAAGAATCACAGCCTTAGTAGTGCTGTGGACAGCCATCCATTAGTATTAGGCTGATAAAATGCAGTGCAACAAGCATCTGGTATATTGTTCAAAGCTCCAGTTAGCTTAGCTCCATAAAAAAGATAAATGTGTCCCCATGAAAGTCCAGAGAATAGCATGTCTACTCTTTCCATTCCTCCGGTACACCGAGGCACAGGACAGGCAGCAGGCCCTGAAGTCCTTCGGTTCAAGTGCAATAAAAAAATAAGACTATTGCTCAAAAGACTTAAAAAATTAACTTCACAGGAAATGTTGCATGGATTCCATTTCAGACAGGCACAAAAACTCAAACTGATTTAGTATGCAGCCTCAAGAGAGGCACAAGAAGTTTCTATTATGGCAACATGGTGTCTCTGTTTAACTATCATAAATGCCTGCTGTTACGAGGCGACATATTTAATCGGGCTGCAATAACAGCATTTATACAGATCTTTATGTGCTATGCTGTTTGAAAGGTCACTGCAATCAGGAGGATATATCTGCTGCATAGTCTCAGCCACTGTTTAGGCTTTGTCTGTGGTTCAAGTATAACATTTGTGTGGTGAAAAAGGTACAATACAACCACTCCTTTCTTGGCTGTTTTTTTTCTTTAATGATATGCCTTATCCTCTGTTAGCTGCTCAGATTGAATTTCCCATTTGTGTATGGGAGAGCTTGTGGACTAAGTCCTCCGTCAAAGATATGCAAAGAACGCATGTAAGGCACAGAGCTCTGCACACAAAGAACGTACCAAAGGCAGTCAGGATGTTCAGTATGAAATAGTCAAGTCGCAGCTTTGTCCTGATTTCATTTCCTGAAACTCTTGATAATGACTGGGGATTCTGAATGAAAGATGGTGAGACAAGAGAGAAAGAGAGAGAGAGAAAAAAGAAGCAATTTTAATGTTTTATTTTTTAAGGGGTGCATGAGTGGAGGGTGGGTGGAGGGGTAGCTCTTTATCATGCCCCACTATCCAACCTCTTACCTCCCCTTTTGGGCCTTTAGGAGCATCCTGTGACCCTCGACCCCCTGGACAATAGAGGCCAGGACGTTTCCCAGTGAGCAGCGTTGGAGCCAACAACAGGAACATGAGGGGTGCTCCTGGGAAACAAACTGTTTATTGTGCAGCAGGATGGACCCCCCCCCCTCCTCCCAGTGTCCCAGTCACTTACTTTCACACACAATCACAGACACTAACTGCACACCTCTGCGCAGTAAAGTCCTGTCAAACAACAGGTGTCAGCCCTAATACCTCTGAGCGGTGTGCCAACATTCAAGCTCGAATTTTCGACCGTGCGCGTGTGTGTATGTGTGTGTGTGTGTGTGTGTGCGCGAGAGCGTGTGCTTGGCTGTAGTAAAACTGCAAATAAGGTATTTCCCTTTGACCTAGGTCACAAAATATTACCGCATGCTGTGACTAAAAGACTACTTTCTTTTATTTGTGTTCAAGACTCTGCTCTCTTTGAAGACGTCAGAGGACACAGCCTGTAGAAACATGTAGCACACATTGTTGCAGCTGTTCATTGCTCCTTCTCTTCTGCATTGGCTCAGGCTGTAGATGATAAGTTTATATTTAGTCAAACTTTCTATTTGATAATAGTACCAAACCATTTGTTGGTCTTGCCACTGCCTGTCTGTTTCAGAGGAAATCCCTCCTTTGTCTTTCAAGGAAGCTCAGCAAACTGGGAAAAGCTGAAATTGTCATCTGAACTCAAACAGCTGGAACACATTTGATTATGGAGAGTCACCGCTAAATGTATTAGTCAACACTCCAGACTAGTTATTACCTAGGCTCTGGAGAGTACTCATTGCAAGAGCAGCACAGTAAAACAGTTTCCAGAGCTGTCAATCACCGTGCCAGAACTGTGGTGTAACCCAGAGACACAGAGGGCTCTGGGGATTGCTCTTTAAGTGCTTAACCCCAAAGGATTACTGGTTCTTTATGACTATATGTGTGGTTTGTGCCTGTGCTCCACATGATGCTGATCTGATAAGGGCGGATCAGAGGTGACAGACACAGGGCACTGGATCCGAGTTCATTCTTTTTTGCTCTCCCTGGAGAAACATTAAATCCTGATAATCAGAGAACAATTAAAAAATAACCCATAAATCATTTTGGAGATAATGAATCCATAACTCACAGTTGCGGCCATCATAACAACAATGTTTCGTGATACTGTTTTAATCCAGATGTAGAAAGTAAAGCATGTTTGGACAAGAACTTGAAATAAATTAATTTTGGGGAACAGTTTTCACCTGAGTGTTTGCATTTTGTGAATATTTTTTTCCTTTATTTTAGTACATTTCAGAGGAAAATCTTCCTCGTTCCTTTTACTGCATTTTATCCTATCCCTGAATTTACTTTCTGGGTTAAGATGTTGCAATATATGATAAGGTTTAAATCTTGTGCATTGATAGATATAAATATGAGATGCATTTTCAATGGTAACACTGAAAGAGACCATCCTTCAGAAATAGTTTTTGTATTTTTGATATTGAAATAAATCTAAAACCTGTTATTCAGAAACCAAGTCATCACTCACCCTGTCACAAACAGGTGTGATCTCTGAAAACACTAAAATGAAATATTATTGGTTGTACCCCGGCTTGTAAATGAGACATCCCATAACCAGCTATGCAACTCAGCCAAAATAAAACATGCAGAGTTCTCTACAGCCACAGTTGAGGCATATAATACCTTTTAATAAGCACATCCTTGAAGTCGTAAATGTTTATATGATTGCATCATTTAAACCTTGTAAGCCAAAAAAAACATGCAGTCACCAGCTTGTTTTAGTGTCCAAAACACAAAGAAGAAGAGAAGGGGGAAGCTACAGAAAGCTCCCACAACAGACTTTTAGTTACTGATCCAAGTTGTAAAACTCACTGATATTGATGCAAGAAAGAAGAAGAGAGAATAATTCAGAGATTTTCTAGGTCAAAGGCCACCTTAACACTGACAAGCAAAATCAAATCACAGCTAAGGAAATGAGCCATGAAACACTGATTGCCCCACACATAATGACCCTTTTTCCAGTTGCTAAGCTCAAGAATTATTTTATTGTGCAGAGTGCTGACTTCACTGCAAACATGAGCACTGCTTGCACATATTGCCTGAGTGTATAATCAAATCAAGACCATTGATACAAGGAGTGAACAAATATCTCTTAGTTTGTGGGAACAATGGATCTTTGTTCCATAAGAGAGCCCTCAGAAAGCTAATACACTGACCGAAGGTAGAACACCTCTGGGGACTGTGAGCCCAGCTTGTGCTCTGCATTAATTGCTTGTGCTTTTATTGGATAATTCAGACATTAGCAAGATCCATTTAAGTTAATTTTGAAAATGACAGTGAGCATATGTGCTTCGTTGTGGCAACCATGGGAAAAAGTGCTACTGAGAGCAATATGCTTGAGCTCAGACACAGCTTCAGCATAACTGCCACAATAAGTGAAATGCTTTCTCTCATACAATAAAACTTCTGCTAATGATGATTTGTGTGACCAAAAAGACGGATCTCTGGAGTCTGCTGAGTCTGTGGTTTCAAATAACAGCACTATAGGCTATACTCCTCATGAGAGGTCAGCTAAGCTCCTTCCCCCACCCGTATCATCTCCATTCTGACACGTTCACACCTTGGCTCATACATCAGTCCCACCAGTCATGAAACTAAAACCACAACTTCTGGATATATAGGTGGGAAACTCCCCTTACATGTCAGTGATCTGTTACCTAGTAGAAACAAAGACATTAGCTTATTGCTTTGAACAATTACAAGGGAGCATCACCCCACAACTGAAGGGCTCACTAGTCTGTCAACTACAGACCCTATAGATTTTAAGTACAGTAGCAAGCAAACCAATGCTATTTGAGATTTCACAGGAAACTACAGGGTGACCATGGGAGGCTTTGTAAACTGAGGTTTCAAGCCAACAAAGTGTAGGCTTGACTATGTCTGAAAACCTCATGCTGATAAATGGCCTCTCCAAGTAGGCAAACTCAGAGCACAAGGCCCTTGCTGCCCAAGGCCCAAACTGCTACCTCTGCTGCTGGCTGAATCTGATTACAGGCAGGCCCTGAGGACAGGCAGGTCATTGAGAGCACAGAGATGAGCAAACAATAAGATAGTATCTGAAGGAATCTTCAGCTTTCCAAAGGAAAATGGTCCCTCTCAGTGTCACATTGACGATAGGATCCTCAACCTGACACTGAATCAGCCATTTAAGAAGAATGAACACTGCGACCCATTCATGCATAGTCACTAAAATAATGAGAGGTCTTTTTTCACTTTTGTTTAAGACATATAAAGGGAAGCTCATGAGGCTTTGCTAGACAAGGCTGTGCAGAAACTGGAGCATGCAGCTGACTCAGATGAATATGGCTTTACAATGATTTGGTATTGAATGAACAATTCTATAGTCTTTTTCTTTAGTCTTATGTTCGTGTAAATAATACAAGTGCTTGGCTTCATTGTACTTTGCTGCCCCATTGTCATGCCCTTTTGCATTTGACCAAATTAATTTGAAGACAAAACTCTAAATCAATTAATGTATTTGGAGCATGAACCATTCACCTTGTAAGGGGACACTTCAAATCTTGCAAAAATGTTGAAGCTAGAGATACTTTATTCTGCTATGTCTTTGTGTGTGTTTTTGCTCTTTTCAAATAGTGACATCTTGTGGACACCTGGACTCAACTATAATGTTGAGGACTGCGTATGTCCTTTGTTACAACTGTGCCTTCTTATCTCTGTTTGTGAACTTCATGATAAGGAGGATGATTGTATTGATCAAGACGAGGATTTAATTGCTGTAAAATGATTAACCCTTAAATGACAATTAAATAAAAACATGATCTAAGTCAATGTGTGATAAAGTGTGATAAAGTGTGAAACAGAAGGGACAATATTGGTAACTAGGCCTACAGCCAAAATATAACTAGCCTAGGTATCTAACAATCTCTGAGAAGAACTTACACGGGGTTTTGGTCCATGGTGTTATATAGTAATAAAATTAAATTTTAATCTAATGCACTAATATATATATATATATATATATATATAATGATATATGTACTAATAAATGAAAGTCATATAAATTTTATTTTGGTGTGGAAGAGCAGTGACAAAACTGTCGAAAACCAAAAAAGGTATTTTGAACTACAACCATGGAGGTTGTAATTGTCCAACACGACAAATTGCCAAGTCTCGCGATAATACAAAAAAAAAAGGCAGGCACGAAGAGCGGTGTAGGGATGAGAGGAGAGAGCAAAATATCTCGGTTGTTCTGTAACGTTAGTTAAAGAAAAGTCAAGATTTAACATACCATTTCTTGCATAGGTTGGACCAGAAACCAAAAGCCCCAATCCTGTTTATGTTGTTCGTGATTTCCTGAATAATCCTAAAGTGAGATTTGAAAGAACGCGGCCAAAGAAGCCAAATTGTATGTGTCAAGTGCTAACTGTTAGCTGACAGGCTACCTAGGTATAGCCATTGATGCAATGGCGTTGAAACGAATTCAGAAGGTGAGTATGTTTTTTTTTCTTTCGTGTGCCTACTATACACAATAGCAGGCATGTTCCGCTGGGATTATGATCCTCTGTGTAGATAGTACCAGTGTCTGTCCTTTTCTGTAGCTCGCCTTGGCCTTTCTTGCCTGCTTTTTGTGTTCCTTTTGAGAATAATTCACAGACAAAGACGAGCTAACCACTGGCGGCCCTGTTGGTGCATTGCTACAGTACTGTTAGCTATCAGCAACTACTTAAACAGCACCATTATTTTGGCAGCTGTGTCTTGTTTGTATTTCATTTTTCATTCTCTCTCTTAGATTTTAACACAGTTACTTTAGTGAGTGAAGCAGTGCGCTAGCAGCAAGCTAACGTTAGTAAGTGCTTTGGTTTGATTGGTTGACATGCTCAGGATTCGCTTATAAATTAGCATGTCAGTTGTCTTTCTCCTTGTGGTTGGTCTCTAAGAGTATGACTGTCGATGTGTTTAGTCGCTGAATGACAGCTGCTTGGTGGTTGCCAAAATTGAACCCTAGTGTCAGTGTTGCCATATATGGAATAGTAAATGGGGCACTGGAGCAGGCCACGGTGTGTATTTATATAACAGAATAGATACGCGTCCTTTCAAGAGATGTTAAATAACAGGCTTAAGTCCTATTTAATCATCTGTTGTTTAGTTGTCGGTGCTGAATAGTATGTCATGGGGTTTGGCCATCGGGTTTGCTTTCATTGGAATTTAACTACTAGTTTTGGTGTTTGCCTCATTTGTTTATTTATGTTGAGCTTTGTTACCTTTGTAGACGACATATATGGACTAAACTGAATTGATGACTAAAGTTTTAGTCAACGAAGTCACCTCTCCTATGACCACCATTTAGATGTCAACAGTTTTTAATCACAATTGGTGGTAATTGCAACCTGTATAAAACTTAGGGTTGAGCCCCAAAAAGTTAAGTTAGCCCACTTTATATAAATCTAGACATTATGTGGAAGTCTCAAAGCTATACTCCACTCTCACTCTCCTACATAATCAACCCCTCTGTTTGTAAACCACTTTTAAAATGTTTGCAATTTCCTTACAAATAGCACAATACAGCACATGGCGCAATACTGCAGCTGAGCAGGAAAGTTTGAAGCCGTTTCATTTTTGATTGTCTTGTCTTTAGGAGCTGTCAGACCTGCAGAGGGACCCACCTGCTCAGTGCTCTGCTGGACCAGTCGGAGATGATTGTAAGGAGTTTTTTTTTTAAAAAATTGCAGGAGCAGTGTATCCTTGAATATTTTTACATCGTCAGATAACACATGTAGAGTATGTTATTCTGTTTCAGGAGTTTGCATCCAAGTGTTTATACTAAATATATTATGAATCTTTTTTTTCCTCAGTGTTTCACTGGCAGGCAACAATAATGGGTCCAGTAAGTGAAACTGTATCCTAACTCATTTAAAATGTGATTGATATAAGAAACAAAAACAGTGGAGTTGCTGTCAACATACTTATCTTGTTTCTATTTTTATTTCAATAGAGTGACAGTCCATATCAGAGTGGAGTGTTTTTCCTCACCATTCACTTCCCGACAGATTACCCTTTCAAACCACCCAAAGTGAGTGAGGGTCTGCCTTGTTTGTTATCTAATGAGGCTCATTCATTTATTTTACTTTGGTAACAGTAATTGGCTTAAAGGGAAAATTACAGCATTCTCTCTGCCTTTTTTGTAACAGGTTGCATTCACAACAAAAATTTACCACCCTAATATCAACAGTAATGGAAGTATTTGCCTGGATATACTGAGATCACAATGGTCACCTGCGCTTACAGTATCAAAAGGTAAGAAATGATACGTACTTAAACCAATATTATACTAAAACAGTTGTGAATGTTGATTCAGCATGCACAGTAACATGGCCCTGACTCTCTGTTACAGCTAGATGTAATACAAGCATTTTTACAAATGGTGAAAATACCTGCAAATAAATACGCACAAATTTGACTGCATGAAGAGATTCAGAAAGAAGAAATGGAAATACATCACTGCAATCTGGTGAAACAATCAGTCTTGATGATAAAATCTGAATATATTAAAAAAAAAAAAATTCTGTTTTGTTTAACGTATGTTACGTTTTCTGGTAAAATCTTAACTTACATTCTCTTGAGCTGCCAAGAGTCTTAATATGTGTGTCCATTACCTTTGAGTTGTACTGCACCCCAGGATTCTTGGGTGCCTTTAGGTGACGTTTAGCATATTTCCCCAGTGCTAAACTACTGTCGGAAAATTTTTTATCTTGTCACATAGTAGCATACAAAAACCACTGACCTTCAGGTACATGGTGCAGTTGTTTTCTAAATCAGATAACTTTTACCTCTTCCTTTCGGTATTGCTTCTCTTCCTTTTCAAGCAGACAGAGCAGGTTTGTTTCATGTGAAAAAGAGACGTTGCCTCACCTCCCTTATTCGCTCAGTTTAACTTTGTTCAAGCCATTGTCAATCTTCCATCTTGAGGTTAAATTTGGGTGTTGAAACTGAGTGTCTAGTTGGGTTCATGACATTGACAAGCGTCAGGTTTACATGTAATACTGAGATACTTTGCAGTTTATGAATGAATGAACTACTGCCCGTAAATAGTTGAATGCTGCAATAATATTCTCAAGGGTCAAAAAACAAAGTTAGTCACATTTTAAAGTTTTTGGTCATGTATATATTGGTGTTTGCCTTTTATTTATCACTCTCCCCTAATGTGACGATTATTATAGGATATCAAAATAACATCTGGTTGTGTTGGAGTGACCTTTACTGCTCAAGGACGTAGCCAATAAATCCCCTCTCACTGTCACATTCAGATTTTAATCTAAATACTTTCTGATTCATTCTTCCACAGTATTATTGTCTATCTGCTCTCTTCTTTGTGATCCAAACCCGGACGACCCACTGGTACCAGAGATTGCCCATACATACAAGGCTGACAGGGAAAGGTGAGTGTAAAACATGAATGAGACTTAGTACATCTCAGCTTTTCTCACTGTCAAACTGACTCAGTATTTTTGGAGATAAATTTCAACTGAAACCTTTTCCAAACTTTGCATATGTTTTACAGGTACAACAAATTAGCAAGAGATTGGACACAGAAGTATGCAATGTGAGAACGCTGGGGAGATAAAAATATAAACGAGAACAAAAGAAACACGTTTGATTTGTAACTTGAGGCAAATGAGCAACAGAGGGAAAAAATACTAGACAACAGCCCATCTTTTGGAAAAGGAACTGATACAATGAGGTACAGTGCCACCTGGCTTTCCATGTGCTAAGCTGCTACCATGTGCTGCCCTTCATGACTTGTTTGGATCTGCTGCGCAGGACCTGATGGGCTGCTTAGAGCACTCCCATATGGAATACCGGAAACTCTTCACAGTCCATACCACCACACTCAGACTTAAAACTGTTACTCTTGCTATTGTGATTATCACTATCATTGTTGCTATTCATAGGCATCATTTTCACTGTCCATGATTCATATCGTTGTGCTACTCAGAGGCAAAATGTTTGATTTATTTAGGAGATTGGCTCTCCCTTCATTTCAGAGGTACTGTCTGTGCCCCACTGGATGTATTATTATTACTGTATTTCCATGTATTTAGTGGCCTTTCTGTTTATTATTTTCGGTATATGTGCAATTGAGGCAGAATGTTCCCTGTCAAATGGTGCGGTGCCATTACCAGCAGCTGATCTGTGGGCACATACTGTCTCTACCCCGAAACAATGTGAAAGATGGAAATTGGTCTGTATCACCCACTGAAATTGCAACAATATTTAGTGTTTTTAGTGACACTGGAGTGCTGCTGTTAGGAGCCAGCAGGCTCTTGCATCACTGCTGTGGGGCTCCGTAAGGTGAATGTCAACCTGCATTTTTCTCACACATGCTGTCATTGCTCTTTATATCCTGTGATAAGCAACCACCCATGGCTGGTGTTCATAGTGCACAAAATACTACTGTTGTCTCTCTTGTTACTTGTTGTGTAGCTGTGAACAAAGCTACTCTTCGGCCTATAGCGGAGCTGTGTGCCACCTACTCAGTACAGTTTCTCAGGTATCTAACCAAATCATCAGCCTTTACATGCAGTGACCCATGGTGAGAAAAATGACTGAGGCTTGTATCATCAGACTTCTAAAGGCTTCTACTTTATCGAAATTCACTGTTTTGTTTGTTTAAAAAAAAAAAAAAAAAACAAAGAAAAGAAAAGAAGACACGCTTCCTGAAGAGACAAAATGATCAAAGACAGATCAGCATTCTTGAAGTCCTTTATGCATATGGGGCCTGAGCCTATCCTGTGTTGCACAGAAATATGCTGTCCCAGAAGTACTGTCATTTTGTCACTGAGAGGTTTTGTTTTAAATTATCCCTCTTCAGTGATTCTCATCACCAGTTTTATTTAATTTTGACAAAACCTGGATGTGAACAGCTTTAAATTGATGCTGTTAAACATGTACATGCTACTGTTTTTCTAAAATGTAATGGCCTTTGGTTACAGCTGGTGTCACTTATACTCAAAATGGGAACTTAAACTTTACATTTTGCAGAACCTATTCATTTGAAGTCATGTGCTTTCTGTTACTTGAGGTGAATTAATAGAGTAACTTGACATGACATAACTTGCTTTAAAATACTGAGTGATGTGAGGTTTGTCAGCATTTCTTTGTTTGTATTCATGATCAGGTCTGCAAAGGGTTGTTCTGTTTTAGGATTAATAATCCACACTGACAGCAAAACAGTTTGTCTGGATGATACGTTTGTGACCTTCTGTATTGTATGTTTGAAAGCTTTAGTTTTAGAGTTGTTTTTTTTTTCATTCATGTCACCAGAATTGAACTTGATTGTGATGTGTCATACTGTAATATTAGTTATAATATAATCCGTTGTGTCTGTTGGATAAAGTAGTTAGGGATTTTATTTTGTATCATGGCTCATAATGTGCTGATGCTGCCAATATAAAGGGAAATATTTGATATTTTAAAGGGGGAAAAATTTGTTATTGAGGCATTTTTGAGTGGATTCATCCAGAAAGATCCATAGTAAAGCATGGAAATTAGGAGCTTTGATTGTAGAATTAACACAGTGGTTTAGGCGCCAAATATAGATTTTCATAATTGTTAGCAGCTGTAGAGAAAGTTGTCCTGAAATACAGTATGTAACTCAAAGGTTTCAAAAAATACATCCTCTAAATGCAGTGAAATCTTTCACTGCGAGACCACATTTGAAAACGACTTGTGTGTAATAGTACTAGTTCAAACTTTGTGTGCATTGTTGCTTGTTCATCTGGCTATTTATTTATTTGAAAGCTGAATATCATCCAACTATACGATTGAATGCAGCCTCAGTTCGTCATTTGAGTGATGTGACATTCACTTCCTTTATCCAGTGTGCTCAATAGAGTTTATATAGGCAGCTTGGCATGCTTTGCACTCTGGAGAACCTTCTCACAGCCATTTGCCAGATATCAGGGATTTCGTTACAATTCATCTGCCTAACACCTCTGACTAAAATTTTAGCCTTAACCCTCATTTTGTGTATATAGATATATAGAGAGAACATTGTCATGAACTGTAAATTCGCTATCAGGGCTGTTTCCCCCAGATGGGTGACTCATTTCATCAGTAGACATGGAATCCTGCTTGAACAGCACCAATATTTTTGTTAGAAATTTCAGCCTGGCTTTCTCTGAATGCAGAAACAGCCTTCATGCGTCGTAAAATTTGGAATACCAGTATGTGTGCTTGCCACCATGAACGTCCACACGTCCCCACATAAGCCCACACAAGATAACTATTGACCTTGTAATAACATGAATAAAGCTCATCTTGGTTTACTGTTGTCTGCGGTCATTTTTGTCTCAAACAATGGTGGTGTTACAGGAAGAGATGATGCCTCTTTAAAATAAATTTTGTTCTAAATACGCAAAGAAAATGTAGAAGAAATGTTAACTATGTAGCTGGTTTTGTTTTCCAAGGTTTTTTTTTTTAACTGTTAAAAAGTTTGTCTTAACGTAGAGCCCCACTGCATACCTGTAAGCTGCGGGGTGCGTTCGATTCATCAACACCTCATGCGAGATTCTTGCGGTGCAGACAACAATCGCTGTGCAGCGCTACCGTTAATTTTTCTTCTCACTATCCCAAAGTAGAAATTTGAAAAATCTCTATGTGTATATGCACAGATTGATAGCTGTGTCTGTAACAATCTAAAACAAACTCCGCTCTTTCGGGGTGTCAAGTTGTACAACATGCCGGATGCCGTTGCTGTAGCTACTAGCTAAACTAGCTTCCTGTACAGCTGAAAGTCAGCATCATCGCCACTCCCCTCAATAGGAAGGGCGCATCCCTGATAGCTAGCTGGCTAGCTGTACCCAGCATAACGATGGCAGTTAACCTTAGCAAAAATGGCCCTGCATTAACAGCTGCTTTTAAAGAAGTGGTGGACGAAAAATCCAGCACGAATTGGTAAGCATCAGCGTTTTAAAAACAGTGTTGGCTCTATGTAGGAGGCAGTATTTTAGCTGCAATGTTGGCTAGCACTGAGCCAGTCGTCAACTAAGTTAACGTTAACCTAACGTCAGATAAATTGAACCTTTGACTTATTGGTACTTTGTTTTCCACAGCGGACCTTTTACTTATTTAATTACCGATAGCCAAGGCTAAAGTCAGGTGTGTTTACACGTTAGTTTGGCTTTCCCATTTAGAGCAGGTTTAACGCATAAGAACGCTAAAGATGAGCTAACTGAATGGCTAACGTTGTTAATTGGCTGGGTACAGTAACCAACTCACATGCCAAGCACTTAATCCGTATGATCTCAATATATATGCATATATATGTATATTTATATATGTGTGTGTGTGTTAGATACGCTTGTCTGTTTAAAAAAATGAACGAAGAAGTTGCTCGCTGCCTCACCCACTTCCTGGTCAGATATCAGAAGTTAAATATGTTCAAATAAGTGAAAGTCAAATCCAGGAACCTCCTCTTCGCGTTGCCTTTGACTGTTACCTTGATGTTAAAATAAGACCAGTGGATGACAGCTGCGGTGTTTAATGATGACCTCAATTAATTAATCCCAAGGAACAATTACCCAGGGACTGCTGCTGGCCCCATGCTCAGTCTGAATACGACTCTCTCGCGAATGTTGGCCACACTTGAGATTTAGACGTTTAGGCAGCCACCGCCTAAGTAATACCACAACTTACGGTAACCATAAATGTTTGTGAAATGTTGACATTAAGAAATAAAGATGTCAGTTTAAAATAAAGAAGTGATCATTCTTCGACTAGTTTCGGTGTGAGTAAGTTCCACTTACACGGCTCTGAAAGAATCCACTGCAAGCAAATGGGCCACCGACCTGACAGTGAACTTCTCTTCCAGTACTTTAACTTTTACAATATGCTGTAAAGTACTGGTCTGAAATAGACATTCCAAGCAGAGATTGTCCTGTAATGTGATTATCATGTCAGTTGCGATATATCACAAAACCAGGATACATAAATATAAGCTGATCTTATGAGTTACATGTCTGTGTGAGAGCAGGTTTGTACTGCTCGTAAGACATGATTATGAATAAGAAAAATAAAGAAAAATGCTCATTACAATTTCCAGAGGCCAAGGTGACCTCTTTAAATGTATTGCTTTCTCCATTTACCAGCCCAAAGCCAAAGCATATTCACTTTACTATCATATACAGCAAAGAAAAGCATTAAATTTGCACATTTGAGATGATTGAACCAGTAGATTTTGGGTCATTTCTGCTTGAAAAAAAACTATAGTTAAACAAATGCTGTAAAACATAGTTGAATAACTTACTGGCAAATAGCGGTTTCAAACTCGCCCACTGCCCCGGGTTTGTTGTGTGTGTGTGCACGTCACTTGGGTGGGTTAAATGCAGAGCACGAATTTCGTTGGAGTGAGTTCCCTCCAACGACAAAATATGTCACTTTCATTAATTCAGAATTTTATCCCGGCTTTATCTCCTAAAATGATCACTGAGTACAGCACAGTGAACCATTAGGTCTGGGAAAAGCCTTTAGGTTAGTTTTGATGCACTCCACATTGGTTTTGAATTGACATAATTAAAGCCACTCTAGAGAGTGTGTGTCAGCATGATCATATGATTTTCTAACGTTTTCTTGCAATTCGTTGCACATAATATTATAATAAGGAAGGGAGCACTTGCTAATAAACATGACAGTGGAAAGATGGGGAAACCCGCCTTTCTCATAGGAAATGGTCCAGTATTAACTAGGGATTCAGTTTTTATGGAGCTGCTAATCCTTAGTTATTTTTATTGGGCATTTAGTATGTAATGAAAAGTCAGTGCAGTCTTTACAGGTGCAGGGGCAGGAAACCTGTAAAAGTTACTTTCATGGCTGATTTAAAATGTGATAAAACTGCAGCGATACTCTAGTGTGTTTACACCACCCTACTTGCCCTGTGAAATGTATCCTTTTCCATAGAAGGTCGAAGGTTGGTTTAAATTGTGTTTACAAAACATCACTTGTTTTGTTTAGTGTGAAATGGTGCTCATCAGACTCTTTCCTATCTTTCTGTGTGATCTGTTTAGCTGTTGCGATATTTTAATATCCTTCATCTCATGCGTTCCACAGGGCCTTGTTCACCTATGAGGGAAACAGTAACGATATCCGCCTGGCAGAAAAAGGGGGTAAGCAGATATTGTTGTGAAGTTTTTATGATCTCAACACCATGTTGTGCAGGAATTTCATTGTCAGCATGCAGCTGCAGCACTGGAATATCAGCACAAAAGGATTGCGTGCCTCTGCTTTCGCACCCCATCATTTGTAGATGGAAAAATGTCCACAGTTACACAACCGACCACAGTAACCATTTGACTTTTCCACAATGTTTATGTATCAGATGGAGGTCTGGAGGAGTTGGTTGAGGAATTGAACAGTGGAAAAGTTATGTACGCTTTCTGCCGGGTCCAGGATCCAAATTCTGGTCTGCCCAAATATGTCCTCATCAACTGGGTTTGTGCTTCACTTAACTGTTTTTTCATTTTTGTCCTCTTTGTAGTGGTCATCCTTGAACTTGTAGAATAATCCTTTGTGTTTCAGACTGGAGAAGGAGTGAAGGATGCCAGGAAAGGGATATGTGCAAATCACGTCAGCTCCATGGCCAACTTTCTAAAGGTAAAACATCACTGTTTTGTTGTTGTTGTTTTTTTAGTGTAGTTTAAATATGCATTACAATTTATTTTGCAGTCTCCTTATGGTTACAGAGGGGTTTATTTTTGTGCTAAATTGCATGTTAAAGATGGCCTTGAGCAGGCTGCAGGCAGTGTTGGAATAATGCAGCAGTATGCACAAACCAAGACACCAACTGTAGGTGTTTCTCTGTTTGTGTGAGCATTGAAATTGACTTTTAATTCTGCGTGGTTTCAGGGGGCTCATGTTACAATAAATGCCAGAGCAGAAGAGGATGTGGAACCAGAGGTGATCATGCAAAAGGTGGCCAAAGCTTCAGGAGCGAACTACAGCTTCCACAAAGAAACTTCCAGCCGCTTCCAGGACAGCGGTCCTCAGGGTCCTGTGGTATGCAGTGCATGCAGTTCCTGCTATGTGCCCTGCTGTTTGTTTGTGTTTCATGCTACAAAGATAAGCTGACCGCAGGATCTTAAGTAGGCTCCTTAATCTCAAACAGTAGATACATTGAAAATGTTTGTGTTTTTTATGCCTCTATTGCTAGCAACAGCCTTGGCCAGGGGTGTTATGTTTGCAGGTGAATGTGATATCTCAGGAACACCTTCAGAGAGTTGGTTTTTTTTTTTTCTTTTCAAATTTGCATAGATAGATAGATAGATAGATGACTTTATTCATCCATCCATCCATCCATTTTCTATACCGCTTATCCGTCATGGTCGCGGGGGAGCTGGAGCCTATCCCAGCTGACTACGGGCGAGAGGCGGGACAGACAACCACACACTCTCACTCTCACACCTAGGGGCAATGTAGAGTAGCCAATTAACGTAATATGCTTGTTTTTGGTATTGTGGGAGGAAGCCGGTGTACCCGGAGAAAACCCACACAGGCACAGGGAGAACATGCAAACTCCACATAGAAGGGCCCAGACCGGATTTTATTCATCCTGGAGTGGAAATTAGGTTGTCATAACAGTCCAGTATATTTTAATAAGAAAAAGAAACGCAAGATAAGATAAGTGGGTATATAAGGTGCAGTGGCAAGATGATGGTAATAATACTGATGGTATGATTGTAATGTTACAATGTATAGTAATGTATAGTAATACACACACACACACACACACACACACACACACACACATACATACATATATACATATATATATATATATACACACACACACACAAGCGTCCTCTTGGGCTCAAGATAAACTGATTAGAATTTGATGGTCAGAGTTCACTGTGACCTCACAAAACATGTTTGTGGCTGTTACTCAAGAATCCACATGTTAATTATGACAGAATTTCACGCAAATGTCTAAGATAAAATGAAGAAGTGGTAACTTGTTATTCTAGTTTCTCTCAATGGCCTTCCATTCACACACACTGAACAGCAAATTCAAACAAACTCTCCAAAGCAAAAGAAGATGCTGACCTAACCACAATGAATTGAGACTTTGATTTTCTCTTTCTTCTTTGTCTGTCATTTTCTCTTATAGGAGAAAAAGCAACCATTGGTTCATATCTGATGGATGATTAAAGATAAAACCGCTCGCACTACCTAAATCAGGCACTTCATGTGCTCATATTTTACCTCAGTTAGAGAGAAGCTAAAGATTTTATTTTGTAGCATTTAATGAATAATGACAAAGAGAGAAGATAGACTAGCTTTAGGTTAATGATGGTCATAAACAGTTCTGATAGCCGCATCTCATTTTATTTGATTCTGATTATGTAAATTGTCATTTCCTTCATGTAGGGCTCAGTGTACCAGAAGACCAACGCTATGTCTGAAATCAGAAAGACCAACAAAGACAACTTCTGGGCTCAGGCAGAGGTAGGCTCCTGAACTTCCATTAAGCTGACCTCAGCTTTGTCTCTGAGTCAGTGTTACAAGCTCCATAAGCAACTCTTTAAAAATGTTTACTTTTATGTAACATGTTTGTGAATCATTGATTCACTGAAAGTACAATCACTCACTGCAATATTGCAAGAGATAGCACCTTTGAAATGTGGCAAATGTTGCCATTTCTTTTACAAGTTTATGTAAGAATACAAGGCATTGCCCTTTTTATCCATAAGTAATGCAGACCTAGTCAGCGAAAGCATTGTTCTCACCTTTTGTTTGCAATTCTGACTCATCGTCGTACCTGTCACAGATACACCCAGAAAGTCTTGCTTGTTGCTTTGCAGTTTTTTTAGACAAACTGCAGTGAAATCAAACTTTTTAATGGCAGTAATATTTGCTGAATGACTGAGCCAACACTGACCTTGCCGCTCTGTTTGGATTTTAGAAAGAAGAGGAGAAACGTCGCCACGAGGAGCGGCGCAAGGCAGAGGAGGAGCGCCTGCAGCTGGAGAGAGACAGGAAAGACCGAGAGGCCAAGGAGGCAGCGCAGAGGGACAAAAGGGACAAAGAGAGGGCCTCTCAGATCGACCAACAAAAGTAGGTAGCAACTGAAGGGAATGCACGCTTTTTAAGGTCAGTCTGCAGTAGCACCTGTTAAAAGGTTCAAATTTACATTTTCCCCTGTCTTCTAAATTATCATTTGTTTAACAGGAAGTACCAGCAGCAGCAGGAAACCGAGAGCAGGGAGCAGGAGAAACAACATTGGGTGAGTGTCACGCTGACCCGTCATCTGTGATTACACATTGAGTCAGTGGGTTTCAAATGTGAATTAATCTGATGATGATAACGTGAAATGAGAGTGAATCTGGACGGATGTGAATTTTACATTTTACATCTAGTGTTACTCACTTTTCTGTGATCACACTGAGAGTTGAATAAGCCTGGGGAATTCACTCATCTTGTAAACACTTAAGTCAAGAATTTATCCAGTGCTAGTTTCAAAATTAATATCAACACCATCAGGAGGAGCAGCAGCAGGAGATCCAGCCAACCCAGAAGAAACCAGTCAAGAGAGGTGAATCTGTGGAAAAGGCCAATGTGAGTTCCCCTTCCTGAAAGTGCTCTCCTCTGGCCAAAATACTTTTTGCCTTTTCTTTTTTTCTATCTCAAAACATGGGTTTGTCTCGTCCAATCAGACTTGAGCCCTTTTGAAGCTCAAGGTGACGCCTTCCAGTCTTCTACTGCCTGATCTCTCCTCTCTTTGTGATCATTTACTGAAATCACACGTCTGCCTGCTC
Source organism: Scatophagus argus (assembly GCF_020382885.2). Classification (NCBI taxonomy): domain Eukaryota; kingdom Metazoa; phylum Chordata; class Actinopteri; family Scatophagidae; genus Scatophagus; species Scatophagus argus. Next base: position 6,933,010 of record NC_058496.1, on the reverse strand, counting down.
TGTCCTCGTTCTCTCAGCAACACTTGGCCCCGCATTATGAATAACCTGTTGCTGTCTCATCGCTTTTGTACATGTTATTTTTCATTTTCTTTTTTTCTAGGAGGCGGCTTCTCTCATCTCTCAGCGTGCTGTAAACCCCAGAGAGATGTTCAAGCAGAGAGAGAGGGGAATAACTCCCAGTGACTCAGACGTCCCCTCTGCCGCCCCTGCTAGCCCTCAGCCAGGTATCACCCCTGCATACACCCGTGATGTCTTCGTATAAATCTGTTTGCTTTAAATGTCACAGCCCCTCCTGCATTACTGCATTAGCTTTTCTCTCGGGCAGTGGTAGGTAGGAGATTTTCTCCCAATGCTGTCTTTTTCAGAGCTTTAACTTTCCATCAGAAAGTCTGCTGGTCTCATAGTCATAAGTACTTAACACTTCTTCTCCATCATGGTGTCTTCTCTCCTTCTGCTCAACCTGTCTGCACTTTGTCTTCTCTCTTGTCCATTTTTGTTTCTGTGGCGTGTTTTGGGGCTTCCATGTGTGTCTCCACTCAGGGCGTCTGCAAAGCCCTTTTCTGTCTAAGTCCGTGTATGAAAGTGAGCGAGCCAGCTCACCTCAGCGCCAAGCTTCTCCTGTGCCAGCAGGCTCCGCCTCTCCTGTCCGTGCCACAGGTGTGAGCTTAAACATACACATATACACATACACACACACACATACATAAACTTGGGTGACAGGCTCATACGTAACATAAAGCTGCATGCTTCATTTCTCATCGTTGTTTCTAAATGTCATCATTTTCATATTCCTTCTAATTATGAATCTCATCGTGAGTCATGCTTCCATTCAGTGTACTTTCCGAGTGTTCAGAAACTCCCAGATTATTGTTTTGTTCCTCCTTAAGTAAAACATGCCAAGAATGCCCTTCAGTCTGGTGGTGGTTTTCAGCCTGTGCAGGCTTGTGAACGTTTTCCTCTGTGTACATGCGTGTCTGTGCTTGTGTTTTGGGTGATAAGAGCCTGATGTGGATGATGGACAGTCCAGGTGTGAGTATGACGAGCAGGAGGCGACCCCCCAGGAGGAGCTGAAAGGTGGGGCCCATTTCACATCCTGCCTCAGCGGTTAACCCTTTTTACATCATCTTCCTTACCCTCTCATCTGCTTCTTTCAAAATGCTGTTGTAATTTGTCATGAGCAAATATTCCCTCCAGATGAACTGTGCTGTCAGGATCTGCTGCTGCCACCTACTGGTAGATCAGATACAATTCGTGCTGATGTTATCTTTTTTTTTTCCAGAGGAAGCACCTGCTGCCAACTCCTACGTCCAAGAGACGGCTTATGAAGAACCAGCTCAGGTAGCTGTTTGTTTACCTTTAGCAGGACATGCTATGACTGTTTTCTTCCATCATATGAGCGATTCTGAAACAGAACTTATTCCACTCCCAGGTGGAGGAGAATAACTCCTACCAGGTGACTGCTGAGGAGACCTCAGATAGAGGCATCTGTGCCAGAGCCTTATATGACTACCAGGCTGGTGAGTTGTGTTTTTTGTTTAAAATCACAACACCATAACAACAAATGATGAGGCGTTTATACATTGGGTTTTTTTTGCTCTAGGAAGGGTCTGCATATTATGCATTTAAGTATAAAAAATATTCTACATTTTTGAGTGGAAGGCAGCTCCAACAATGTAATGTTTGAAAATGTCAATGCAGTAACTTTTGCGGATATTCATGAGATACTCCTCCTACTCTCCTTCAGCTGATGACACGGAGATCTCGTTCGACCCTGACGATATCATCACAGGGATTGAGATGATAGACGAGGGCTGGTGGCGAGGCTACGGGCCAGACGGCCATTTCGGGATGTTCCCGGCCAATTACGTGGAGCTTATTTAGCTCCATGCAACCGTGCCACACCCCACACCTCACCACCTCAGATTTATGACGCTGGCAGCCCTGGCGGGGGAACTCTGCAGTAAAACAACACGCAGCAAAGTCCGCACAAGTGAGCTGATCGGGCTGAGACGGAGCAAACGATCCTCCACATCACGGACCAACGAGCGGATGTTAATCGTGAGCCAGAAGCTTTTGAAATCTCTTCTCATTTCAAGACAGTGATTCCATTAAATTGTTGATGTTGTAAGCAAATGATGGCCTAGTTTAGGGATTTGTGAAGACCCTTAGGCTGACCAAAACTCCCCCCATATAATACATGTCTTTACCTATAAATGTGATGCAGTATGATCTCAGCCTTGGTTGATTCTTCAGCTGTGAGCATTAACAGCACTTCTCGTTAGCATTCCTTACAAAGTGACTTTGATTCTATTTCAGGTATAATTTTGTTGTTACTTGTAGCAAATGCTCCTGTACATTTCAGTACAAAAAAAAAAAAAATCAAAGATGGTGGTACCGGCTACAGTGTAATCTTCTGCCTTGTTTTTGCCTTTCTTTACCGGCAGACTGAGTTGTTTTGTTATTTTTTCCTCTTGTTTTTTTTACGTGATTGACCTTACATCCTGTGTGAATTTCAGAACCATGTTTTAATACTGATTTGACAGTGGTTGAAGTGAATATTTAAAAAACAAAAAACGATGCTTGCTGTGCTCTGGGTGGTCGACTTCAGTGGGGAAATGCATAAAACGGTTAAGTTCCGTTTAACTGTGAGTATATAACAGCTGTTTTCATTTCAAGTCATCTTAACCACATTATTTCAACAAATTTAACTTTTCAGGGACAAGCTGAAGAGAAGATGACGTAACTCTGCATTATATTTCTGTTTTTGGATCTCGCTGGTCTGAGGTTGATTCTTAATAAATGTGATGTTATGGTGCCATAATGAGGGGAAGTGACTGCAGTTGCTGATGACAGTTTGACAGCGGAAGTTCACTGTGTTTTGATTATGGAACAAAATTTTTGCTCTTTTAAGCTTTTAGGTCAGTTGACAAAATGATATTGTGAAGAGAAAAGGGCATCGAGTATCCATTGCATCATTCACGTTTGTTTCTCCAGAGTCTATTGTAATGACATTCTTCATAATAAAACAAATAAACGAGCTGTGTTGTCTCATCGTTGGGCAAAAGGTTGGCTACATACATTTTAGAAAAATCTTAGGTAACAGAAAGCCTTCAGGGATTTTCAGAGGTCTAACAGGAACTCAGATGTATACACAGACTCAGTATGTGCTCTACAATCAGTTTCCTGGAATGAGGCAACAGCTGGGGAATTCACCTCTAATGCATAGGTTTCATTTTCGCATGAAAAATCTGATTTTACTTCTCCCACATCCTTCAGTTAAATCTTTGTTCGCGTGAGTTACAAATGACCTGCTCTGCTAACTTAAATTTATTAAATGGTTGACAGAAACGTGTAAAAACTTATCGAGTATATTTTTTAAACTATTTTTTAAACTTCTTATTAATTTTTTGAGCTTATGTTCACCTCTACAAAATGTATTCATATATTTTAGATCCATGTGTCTGCTGCATGCTAAAGATGTCAAAAAAAAAAAAAATTTTTGCAATCAATTTTTTGCTGAAGAAGATAAAAATTTTGATATTTTAGGTCTTCAGTAGTGTTTCATTTAAGTCCTAAAGCAACAACATGTCATCTTAATAACGGAATAAAGCATTTTATTTTATTTTATTACTGGACTCATTACATGCTTCCTAAATATTCATTCTCACCCTGTGATAAACTGCAATGGAAACTGTCTTTAAATATAGTTAAAAATTTGCACGCGTAGTACAGTTTCCTCTTCCACCTACATCATCTAGAAACTGTAAAGATAAAAATATTAACTCCCACTATTATGTTTGTTATATATATGTTTGTATGTACTTCTGCTTTTAGTGACTTGTTCTCATCCCTAAAACACTTCATCTTGTGTTCATCTTTCAACCCGTTTCTTGTGGAAAACCTCATTCTGTAACAGCTAATGACGGTTTCTCACCATGACTGGAATCTTAGGTGCCAGTTACATGTTTGCAGATTGCTCCCTGGATAGTGACTCACTTCAGACAGGAAATCTTTTCTGTGTTGGATTCACAATATTTTCTCCACCCGTTCTCATTTACATTGTGCTGCCCTCACCTCAACCTCGTATGTTTATGTCAGTGAAAGTCTGAGATGAATCGCTGGGGATTTTCACACTCTTACAGCCCATGTTTTTTGCTCATCGTCTCAGCATTTGTTGTCAGCTGCAGGAGACAGAAGAGTACTGCAAAACACTCTGTCACAATTAAATGGAATTAAAAACATTTCCTATAAAGCCTCATGTTTGACATAAACATATGAATATATAACATATGAATGTTTGAATCTCACCACACACAGCTGATCTCTGCAGGTTGTTTATCTATTTTAAAAGCATTAAAAGTTTTTTTTCTCACTCTTGCCTCATTGAGTCTCGCCGTGTCTGCGTTCAGACATATAATCTGGCTCAAATGTTTTATTTCTCCACTTAATAATCACAGTTGGCAAACGGCCATTTACATATCTGATTTAAGATCTAATTTCTCTCTGAGTCAACGCCTTCACATAGTTGTGTGAATACCACATTTCTTCCATCTTTGCAGAGAGCCCTGCTGATCATCTCCACAGTCACAATTTTGCAAAAAGCAAAACAAAACTTGTTTTGTATCTATCAAAAAAAAAAGAAAAAAAAAATCCCTCTGAGATTTGGACAGTTTGTAGATATTTGGTTATTTTGACATTTAAATGTTAATCACATTGAAATGTCACACTCTATCCGCAGCAGATGGAGGAATGGGCATCCCCCTTTTTAAGCAGATGAAAAACAGTTCGGAGGAAACGTGGATCCTGTCGGGTGCTTCTTCATCGCCTCTAAGGTTTTTGGCACGAGATCTGTGTCTGTGTGTGGGATAGCCAAAGGGAAATGGAGGGAAAATGTTCAATTTCACCTTGTGAGAAAAATATCAGAAGATGGTTAAAAACCAGTTTGGGAGCAAATGTCTTTGATAGTCAAACATAAAATCCTTATGCTTTCTAAGGTCACTGACACGTGGCCATAAGAAACATAAAACCTTAAGACAACTCCCCCTGACTCATTACTGGCAGCAGAAAAATAAATGACCTTTTTCTTAAACTCATCTCTAGTGGAAAAAGTTGCTTCTGCATTGTCCTGGTATTTTATTTTTAACCAATACCTCTCTGGCAATGACCTTTAGAAACTGTTTTAAAGAAGTAGTGATTCACCTCTTCCTTAAAATGTGAAGTCCTCAATCCCTGCAGCTGCCTTCCAGTCTCCAAACTTTCATTTCACATAAACATACGAGCTGCCTGTGTTAGTGTATCCGTGTTAAGTCCAGTTTGAACCGCCCTCAGCAGCAGATATGTTTTGTTATTTTCTTTAGTTTAGCACAGGTGCAGTTTTATTTGCTGCCTCACATTTAGGTCAGAGCTAAGTTTAATTTCAAACCACATTATGCACTCATTATGTAGGCTTTACACTTCATTGAAAATTCTGTCCTGCTCCCATACTTCCATCCTGAACAAACTCCTCCTCTGTTGTCCTGTAGATACCCTCAAGATAAATCAGGAAAGGAAAATGTGCTTAAAATGCTAATTCACTGTGGTATTCATTACTCCATGTTGTACTTCTTGGAAGATATTTTGGTGACAGCAGGAAATGTCTGAACTGTTACATACGTAATCACACACTCACATTATGTCTAAACAAAACCTAAATTTCCAGTCTGAAAAACAGCAGAAGACATCTTCTGGAGCCGGTAAAGTCTCATAGTGATTAAAAAAAAAAAAAACAACATTGAAATGTACCTTTTTCAACATGAAAAACAAAACTGTGTCATTTGGTTCTGAATCATGTTATCTGATTCATCGTGTAGTTAGTTAGCACCACAAAATATCTGAAGCTTAGTCAAGCACTAATTTACATTGACAGTAAGTGGTTAAAAGAAACCCCTAAAATACAACAGTCCAATAATAAAGTGAACATCTGGGAAATGTTATTCATACATTTAGACAACTTTAAATCTTTATTTGGCCATCAGTTGAACGTTTGTCATACTTTCCCCAAATTCAGTAATTTTGGTGAGTTTGAGTCCACTTTGTACACTGAAGATGGCCAAGATGACCAAGTTTTAATGTAAACCAGCAAGCTTGAAGTTATTAAAGTTTGGAAACTGTATGGAAGAAATCTATTTTTTATCAGTCGTGTCTTTGCAATATTTTTCCGTAATATCTATTGAGGCAGTTGTGAAGCATTGTGAAAATAAGACTTAATTGTGTTTATGTTTGTTTGTCTTGAAATTAATTATGAACTACATAGTTTAACTCATAAATTTGAGAGATAAGTATCCGAATGATTAGTGTGATCAACACTCAAATAATTCAAACACAGCTGTTGTTTTTTTGCCTGAAAGTCAGGAGATGAAACAGAGAAGAGTCATTTGTGAAACTGCAGTTTCCCAGACCCATTTGCTAGTGTGTGACCCGTCGACCAATGAAAGCATCGTGTGGAGACGCCTTCCTATTTCGTGGTGTGAAGGAAGGCAGTGCATGAATTACTGTCACAAAACACTGTCAAGCCGCACACTTGAAGACAACTTCTGGAAATGGGTGAGAATAACTTGTCTTATCTTTACTGAAGTTGGATACTATTTACGTTTGCTGTTTGATGTATTTGCTACGGCAGGTTAAGTGCTATATGGTTTTATATTGTATTGAATTTGATAGATGTTAAGACTTTACTCCAGCTTCTTTATGATTCATACGAAAAACTGAGCCAAGTGAAGTGAAGCCTAAGTGAACGTACATGGCATCGGCTTGTGAACAAAATTGTCTGTGTTGATATGGAAAACCATAATGCCTCAGTAATTTATTATCAAATTCAATCTTAAACAAGTGCCCAAATTAATTTATCACAACAATTTGCCTGAGATCAATATCTGTTAAAATGTTAATCACCACTGCAAATGAATTTAACATAGAATCAAATCCACAGGCTCGAAATCGCTTGAGAAACAGCACAATGGTTCAAAAATGCGTCTTAAATTCATGAAATGGAGAAGTTAGAGGCTACTGAAAGCAGAATTAAAGGTTCAAGCCACAGCACAGGAAACAAGTGATCTCAAAAGAGAAGCATATTGGTTTTGCACACAAATGATATTACTGTGGGTGGAGATCTACGAGGTTTGCGAAGAATAACATTTCATTCTCAGAACTATATCTCGTTCCCAGTCAGAGCTTGAGATTTTTCACATTTGTGTTTTATTTTCATGAATGTATGAATGAGACAACCAAAAAGCCACCTGATGAAAAGCTCACTTTCTTATTTTGCTTTACTAATGGTAATATTATGTGCAGTGTTTTTCTTCCCCCTTCATGTTTACCTAAATACAGGAGATGTCATGCTTTACACCCAGCAGTTTATTGCCTGAGATTGGCAAATAATGTAGTTTTCAAATTACAATATCATACAGTGCAGCATGCAAGCGGTTTTGTTCATGAGCAGGAAGTGGTTTTGCAAGCTGTGGTTTTATATCACACTCACTTGACAATATGTTTGACAGATTTCTATTTTTTGTGCTGGTCAATCATTTGACCTCTACGCAAATTTACCAAAACTTTTACATTGCCATCAGTGATGACGATCACTTTGAGTGCTCTTTCCTTTTCGTTTGAAGCGCTTGGTTGTTGTGCTGTAGTGCTTTGAATTCACATACTGTGTTGGAGTAAATGTCTGCCTGTCTCCTGTCTGAAGCTCAAGAGGACCAGAGTGAGACGTCACAACAAACTGCAGCCAGTGATGAAGAGAAAGGGACGGAGAGCCAGGTACTGCACCAAACCTCAGCCTGACGAAATGTCAGTTGGCCTTCTGGCAGCAGTTTGGGCAATTTTCATCAGTTACAGTTAATCATTGACTATAGACATGACTAGTCAGAGTGAGTTATGTGCTGCGTTTTCATTTCCCTTTTTTAGTGAATTTGAGATAGGCTACTGCAAATTTTTTGAAGTGCTGATCGTATGTGTACAGTTGTTTCATCTTGATGCCCGATTGTGAAATGAGTAACAAGGAATAAGTGATTCCGTCTTGTACTCTGACGGGTCCAAGAAACGCACGCATATCTCACCCCATAAAACACACCACAATATTTCATTGCACATACAGAAACTGCAGGAGGTCCTCATAGCCACTATTCTGGTAACTGAAATGAGAGGTATAATATGAGAAACACAAATTAGCTCATCAAATTTCCAAACGCTGATGTTAGTTGAAAGCCTGGTGGTTTCTGTGGTGGCTTCTGGCCTGCCGATTGCATCAATCCAGCGCTCTGCTGACAATCATTGTGAGAATCACATATCAACACATTGACATCAACATCACCCACACGCTTTTCCAAAAAATTTCATCAAGTGGAAATCAACTGAGTGTCTCACAGTGATATTCGCTCTCCGGTGTATAGTGAGAATCTGTTGCAAATGGGCTACAGTATGTGGCTTTGAGTGCAGACGTTTCCTGTAGGCAACCATTGATGCACGAACCTGAAAGTTTTGTGAATCAGTTCCGAAAACAATAACTGAAAGTTAAAAGGCCCTTCGTGAATACCCGTGAATTTCATGCAAGATCCCAAGCAAAATTTTCTTCTCAGAATTTTACAGATGTTGGTGTGCATGTTTATCAGCGGGCTACATTTTCAGAAGCACAGACAAAGTTTGGTTTGTCAAGTGTGAGTAGAGATTTTGACACAAAAATAAGGTCTGCAGTGGGAAAAGCAGGCGATATGGAATAACAGTGGAAAGTCAGAGCTGTTGGCTGGGAACAGCAGTGTGGAGCTGCTGAGCTGTGACTCAGTCGGGGCTATCTTAGTTAGAGACCTGCACCTTCACTATTACTCACTGTAGAGGCCTACTTCTCGGAACCAGGAACCGCATAGAGGAACTTGATTCAGTGTGAAACCACCTTGAGCCATTTTGTTGTACAATGACTGCCTTAGAAATAAAGCAGCTTCTGTGTATGGTGATTCAAAATTAAATACTGGCATTGTCCTCTGTGGTCTCTTTTGACTTCCAGTCTATCAAAATTGATCAACACAGCGGTAATGTGTGATCTCACATTGAAATATGTAGCGCAAAATACCGTAATCTATGATTTCATGGCAATAACAGAAGTGAGTGTATCAGTGTCTGCGTGGTTTGAACCAGTTTTCACACATAATATCATAGAAAAGGCGTCATCATAATTAACGGCTTCTCTTCTCAAGTCTTCGTTGTTTTCTACTTCTTGAAATCCCTCCAACCAATGATTTTTATTCTGCATGCCTTCACTGTTTCATTTCTCCTTTTCTTGCAAACCACAAGTAGTGACATTGTCAATTTCTTGTAGTTCTGGGTAGTCACACTCGAAACGCCTAATTTCTTGGCATCTTAAAATTCTTTTCAATGTTACTGACATTAATTCTGCGTAAAAAGATGATAAGAATTAGATATTAGTTGTTACAAAACATTATCTTTATTCAAAATCTTGACTGATAATAGTCACCTCACTTTATTTATTTTACTTTCTAAATTTTTTTTACTCTCTAAATTCTCTCTTTCTCACTTATGTTTGTTTTTCAAAGTGACATTTGTGATACCAGTGACAGACAATTCTAGACCAAAAACCCCACAAGTCTGCTGCTTTCTCTCCAGACAGGATGTGTAGCGGTTATCTATTGAAAGTAGCGGTAAAACCCTACCCTCCGATTGTGATGTTTCATTTCAACATTTGCATCCCATGAGATGACTGTGTGTCGTTTTTGACCATCTGTGATAATACCATCAACTGTAAAACAGGTTTCTATATCGGTGCAGGGGACCGTGTCGCATTTACAGGAGCTATTTGATTTTAGTGCGAAACGCTTTATCCTCCAATGCATCTGTTTTCTGTACTCCAGGCCTCCCCTTCCGTCATTGAGATTCACGACTCCATGACTGAATGTGAGGAAGAAGCGAGGCCCGATGTGGTGCAGATGGAGGAGAAGGCATTTGTATCACGTCTGCACTCTTTTATGAAGGACAGAGGGACACCCATAGAGAGGATCCCACATCTGGGCTTCAAGCAGAGTGAGTTCATTAGCTCTGCACTTGCTTTTGAATTAATGTTCACACAGAATCTGTATGAAAATAATAAGTTTCCCATGTGGTTTTCTTTTTCCACTCACAGTTAATCTATGGAGGATTTACAAAGCTGTGGAGAAACTCGGGGGCTATGATTCAGTAAGTACAAGTTCTCATTCGATGATTGCTCATAGTCCTTTGACTGATGCAAAAAGCTTCAGGGTTTACAGGTTTCTGAGTGGAAAATGAGTTATAGGTCAGGTACTGTGACACTGGTGGTTTCTACCACACCGGAGGACGTTTAGGCTGCAGAGCTCTCGATGTATCAGCACCTGTGCTCTGTTGTCTTTGATGCTGACACTGTGGGACAAGCTGTGAGAGTGCAACTCAAAGTGAAATGGTGCTAGAGCAGGGCTGGGGTTCGACACTTAGCTGACCCCCGCCCCCTCCATCATCGCCACCACCACCGTCTCTCTGGGTGTAAACACAACAATATAAGGCATCTACAAATGTGTAAAGTTAAAAATAAAAGTGTTCTCTCAGTTCTGTGAACCAGCAGATGTGGCATTTAAAGGGTAACCGTCCTTGTTTTACATATGACTTGAAAGCAGATATGCTGAGGTGCTAGTTCCTGATGCAACTCATAACAGAAAGCACTCGATCTCAGGGCAAATTAATTTTGATATGTAAAAATGTATGTATGTAAATGGAAACATGTACAATAAGCATATATAGCACTTTACAATTTTGCATCTTGTTCACCCATCCTCTCACCACACTGGGCAGCAAGCACTGACCGTGTGAACTATGGACGGAGCTTCCCAGTCTGAAAAGCGAAGCCAGCATTGAAGTGCCTTAAACCTGCATTCTTTCTAGTGGCCAGTAGGGGGCATTAAGTAAACCGTAAACAGTTTCCTAGTGAGTTTATGGTCTCAGTCGCTAGACTTCTTCAATACAGTACGATGTGCATTTAGTGAATTGTGGCCCCATGTAGTGTAAAATAGTTGACAAAGCAGGGTATGATTTAGAGCATGGATATCCTTGTGAATGACAAGTTGCTACAAATCCTCGGGTTCTCAGTCAGAACCAAACAGTGTCCTCCCCAGCTCCGAATATGATCACTTCTGGCTCCAAAGATAAAAAATGGTAATAGTCATAATGTTGAACTTTAGGTTTCACTGTGGCAGTCCTCAGACCAGTGGGTAACATCTCGTGGGCTTAGACCTGATAGCAAGGTACCATTCAAGGCACTGGTCTGACCACATTTTTCCCACTGTGTTATCCAACAGGTCACAGCGCGTCGTCTTTGGAAGAAAGTGTATGATGAGCTGGGAGGAAGTCCAGGTAGCACCAGTGCTGCTACTTGCACCCGCAGACACTATGAAAAGTGAGGACGATTTGGTTTCCAACTGACCTGTCAATTCAATCTCTTCACCAACCGATTCACTGTAAGAAATGTGCTTCTTTTAGGCTGGTTCTGCCCTTTGAAAGACACATAAAAGGAGAGGAGGACAAACCCCTGCCTCCAAGCAAACCTCGGAAGCCATATAAGAGAAATTTGGATGCCAAGGTCCATAAGGCTGAGAGGAAGAGGAAAAAGACTCACTCAGACAGAGAGATGGATTCTGAGGTACCATCTGTTCAAATGTCTCAAAACAGAGAGAAATTTTGTATTAGTACCCAATGTGTCTTAACATACCTCCTGCATTGTTTTATAGATACTCACCCAGAGAAGTCCAGATGCTGCCTGTCAAAGTGAAGCAGTGATGCACCTTGACCCTTCTCTTTGGACTGCCACCTCTGACAGACACCATCCAGACTGCTCTCAGCCAAACAGAGCCACCACCAATCTTTGCACTTCTGTTTATGCTCGCCTGGTCCACGTTCCTACATCCAACCCCTGGACTCACATCCCATCTGTTGCCGGAGAGGTCATCTCTCCTCTGGAGAAAAAAAAGCGAATGGCTCAGGCTAGCCTTAACTTGCCCATGGGTGCTCAGAGTGAGGATAAAGAAAGGCCCTCCGTCATTCACTGCCCCCAGTCTCCGGCCCAAGCTTCTTCCAGCCAGAACTGCAACTCCTCTGATGGCTCCCCCGTCCCTTTGTCCTCTGCCTCTTCGTGCAGCCCTTCACCTTCCTCTGTTTCATCAGAGGACGGTACAACAGGGACTGAAGACAAACTTGCATCAGGCTCCAAGCTACAGCATAACTGTTCCAGCTCTGAGAAAAATACATATACCTCAAGTGAGGAAAGCAGGTCTGTGAGCTGTAGTCAGATATCCAAAGAAGGACAGAATAAAGATGTTTCTCATGGCAGCTCCCAATCCACAGACTCAGTCAAAGTCCAGACCAAAGACTCTACCTGGAAGCCAATCCCCAAAGGGGGTGGCAGATATTTCTATCATCCTTTCCATTCACCCCCCTCTTTCACTGTGAAATCTGACTGGGCTCCAACATCTACCTCTAGTTTCACCAAGGTTATTCCAAAATCCATGCAGCCACTGAGGCCTGCTCCCGTTCGGCCAGGGTATAAAACCCATCAGGGCAGGTTGATGCAGCAGGACGACTCTTTGACGTGTGCTAAGAAGATGAGCAACATGGGTTCGTGGCTTTATCAGCCAGAGAAGAGGGAGAAATCTAGGACAATGCTTCAAAAAGTCCCAGCCACTCAACAGAATCTGTCCCATTCCCCCACCAGCCTGTCGATGTCATGCATCCTGTCAAACTACGACAAATCAGGGAGAGACTCTCGGCACCAGCCTCCATTACACCCTGCATTTCTCCCTAGCAGAACGAGACTACCTCAGTCGCAGCTAATGTACCGTCATATCCCACTGAACCAGGCTCACTCTGCTCTCATTGGGCCTGCCATTTATCCATATCCCTACCCCATTTCTCTGTTAAATTCCCAAACTGGATATGCCCTACCTGCCATGAATCCCATTTATCCTTACAAATTGTGATTCTTTGTATGTTAACTCCAGACTTCAATAATTGTGACTTGACAAAAAAATAAATGAAGACAGCCATTGAGCTTGTTGACCCACTTTTCTTTTGCTGAAGAGTGCAATTTGGTGAAGTGTGCTTTAAACAATAGCATTAGTGCGCAACACACAAATGTTTGGGTTCTGGTGTCTTCATGCACAGCTATTAGCTGACCTTTTGTGACCAAAACCAATCTACACTGACTGAACTGAAATATTTATAGGATCACAGCAATAAAGGTTGAATCATCCAAGTGCATCAAACAGGTGTATTATTTAAGCCACAGTGCTTCACTAGCGCCTTTGTGACATTTGCAAAGTGATTCAATTAAATTGTATGTTATTTATCCAAGATTTAAAAAAGTATTAACATAAAACCATATATACAAACCACATAAATATAACCATCTTACTGTACTGTACTGTAAAGACTGTTGAGCATAATGATACTGTTTGAATGTTGTATGTATCACTATTAAATACTTTAGATTTTATATGCAGATCTCAACATCATTAAAACATATTTAAATATAAAATAAGTAAATGATCATAAATAAATGGCCTAAAACAAAAAAACCTTCGATATTTTGTTTTCTGATTTTTTCATTCTGTGAAAACTATCATGATATATGTCACTGTAACAGAATAGATTTGGGATATGATCTGTTTTCTTTCTGGAAGAAGTAAACCAATTTTAATACAATTACATTGGACAGCGGCGCAACCCCTATAAACACTACACTTAAATTTGTGTTCCTCTGTGTCACTCGCGGGCTTGGATGAATGAGAAGTTCTCACCGGAGCTGTTGGAGAACAAGTCGGAGGTGGTGGAGTGTCAGATGTTTATTAATTTTAAAATCAGTTTGTAATTAATCACCTTGTTTATGAGTGAGATCATCAAGATTATTGTAATAGTCTTATGCATATATATCACGAGGGACAAATGGCTCCCATGGAAATTAATGGTTTATCAGTGAATAATAGAATAAAGAACACTTACGAGTTATGATACGATTTAAAAATGGGCAGGTCTAGCCTGTGTTTTTCATGCTTTGTCACTAGACATAGCTGTTAAAATGCAATTTTCAAAATAAAGCTGACCTTTTATTAATTCACAGATCAATCATCTCAAAAATCCCCCCAAAAACTACGTCCCCTCCTTAATTGCAATAGAGGTTGTTTTTGAGCACAAACCTTTCTTCTGAACAAGAATCATGAATGCCAGTTGTCTCTCAGTGTCGGCTGAGTGCAGATTTCCAGGTTGTGGTGCACCTTAGCTACAGCCTTGCAAGTCTGATGTGCTGTGGCACAGATAAACCCAGACTGAAGAAGCTACCATGAGAACTAATGTAATACTGAAACTCACTACAGTGTTATTGCCACACTGGATGCAAGATAGTGAAAATAACAATGAATTCTGATGCAAGAGCAACGAGGGGGAAAGAGAAAGAGGAAATCAGACAAATTAGATTCTGCTGAATGCCACAATGTGGTTTGAAGCAAGACAGCTGGAGCAAACGAAGCATATAATAGTATTTCTGTTAAATTCCCACTAGCTGATGAAAATACACATGGGAAATAAAATTTGTGCAAAAGAGACATGGCATGTTGACTTTGAAGATATCTGCTGGAAACATCTATGATTTTTTTTTTTTGAGCGTCTGTGTAAATTACAATAAAAACGTAAACATACCTCCAGATCCCACGGTTTCATCGACAGCAATTAGGGACTCTAACTTCTGGGCTTACATCTTTAATCATATTTAAAAAACACTTTTTTTCTGTAGTGCACCTTTATTCAATTTTCACTGAGTTTCACTGCAGATAAAATGAAATACAAATCCAATTTGCAGCCAGCATCATTATATTTCCAAAATATTGTATAACGTGCATATTCTCGAGTTATGCACAGAAGTTATGCAATCAGACTTGTATTCAGAGCCGAAATTTATAGTTGTTTCCCCGAGTGAGACTTACAGGCAGCCATTCCCCAAGATATTGCTAAAAACAGGCCTCCTGCTGTGGGACAGGCAGACGCATACACCAACCATGACGGTAACTTTGGCCTCATTCTCTTTAAAGTTAACCATATGAGTGTATATCCTCTTCACCTGTGCCACATACCATACAGTTTGGGATTAATTTTGCCTTACAGGCTCTACGTAGGGTGAAAAATACACAAAAATAAAATCTCGCGAGAAGAGCACCGGTGGCGCGAATAAACAAGGATTTTGTCAAGTAAATACACGCTGCTCCTCTGTTAGCTAAAACTTCGCTAAAACTTACGTACTCGCCTCGTTTAAAACGCCATAACTTTTAGTGTATAAGTTCCATATACAGTTTGCATTTTGGTGAAGGTGAGTATTTTGTCTGTTTACTTCGTAAAGGAAAATTATGTCGGACGCTTTGTCTGTTGACGGCAGCGACATCAGCCAAGATGACAGTCAGGAGGATGTTATGACTCCGGCAGAGCTGATAGCTAAACTGGAAGAAGTAAGCCGATTTAAACTCAATTACATTTGACAGCGGCGTAACCCCTCTAAACACTACCCTTAAATTTGTGTTCCTCTGTGTCACTCGCAGGCTTGGCTGAATGAGAAGTTCTCGCCGGAGCTGTTGGAGAACAAGTCGGAGGTGGTGGAGTGTGTGATGGAGCAACTGACTCACATGGTAAATTAACCGGTGAATACCTCCTGCATTTGTGGGTTGTATGTTCAGAAACACTCGTGTCTCTACCTACATTTCTAAATGTCACCAGGCTGTATGGCTCAGGACTGTCAGCAACTACTGTTTCCATGTTTCATGAAAGTGCAGTGTGGTGGAAGAAGTATTCAGGTCCTTCACTCTCATAAAGAGTAATCCCACACTGTAAAAACGCCAGTGCAATAACAACAACTGTGTCGAAAATGTTAATCACAGTAAAAACATTAAAGTATTAACATCAAAGTTTACTTGAATTTTCTGTCAGGTCGTTTAAAACACAAATTGAAAATACCGTATTTCCCTCTGGGTAATCTGGAAAAATCTCTGTTAAAAATCTGTACGTGGATATTTCTGAACCGTTTGGTTTGCTTTGCCATGCTGAGTAGCAAACGTGAAGCTGCTGTGTATCACTGTGTTGTTTAAGATTACCGGTGTACATATTAATTCAAGCAGACAGTCACGCCATTTAATCTGTGTGGCGATAGGCTGGTTTCTAGTATCGCAGTCGTATTCTGACTCATACCATATCGTGCTCATATCTCATACCTTATCACCCTAAGTAAAACAAGTGTTGTTTCCTGACAGTGTCCTGACATTTTTCTCCAACAGGAAGCCAACCTGCAGAGGGTCAAGAAAGGTGACGCGAAGGCCAGCATCCATCGCATGGAAATAGACAGGATTCGCTTTGTGCTCAGCAGCTACTTGCGCTCTCGTCTGCAGAAGGTCAGTCACTTCAACAGCACATCACGCAAAATAAAGTTTGTTTCTGACCCTGTGCTTGTTGATAGAATTGCCTGATCGTTGTGTGTCTAGATTGAGAGGTTTTTCCCTCATGTCCTGGAGAGAGAAAAGTCTCGAGCAGCAGGAGATCCTTCACTGCTTTCACCTGAGGAGTTTGCCTTTGCCAAAGAGTGAGTGTAGTAAAATGAGTTTTGAGGTGTTTGTTTCAGCCACTGCTGTTTTTCTAAAAGCAAATGTTTGTCTGGCATCCAGGTATTATGCTAACACAGAAACCTACCTGAAGGCTGTAGCAATGAAGCGCATGCCTCCCAACCTGCAGACCGTGGACATGCTCAAAGCAGGTAAAATGTCTTTAAGGTTGTCTTTATATTTTTCAGTCTTTGATGATTCGTAACTGAAATACCATTACTGTGCATTGACAGGCGAGGGCATTTACTCTTACATTTTCACTGACCATCACTCTAAATTCTGTGTGCTCTAATGTAATCCCAGTGCCCGAGCCCTGCTTGGACTCTTTTGTGTTTCTGCGTGTGAAGGAGAGACAGGAAAACATCTTGGTTGAGCCTGAAACAGATGATCAGAGGTGCATTTCATTCTGATTTCGCTTAAATTCAGTTGATGTTTTCAAACTACCACTAGGTGGCGGTGTCATCATTTCAAATTCAGCACCTATTTACTGTATTTTTCTGCATAGATACTGAAGCAGCTGATGTTACCTTTGTTCTTGTCTCTCCTACCAGAGAGTACGTTGTGGATCTTGAAGAGGGCTCTCAGCATCTGATGCGGTATCGCACCATAGCACCACTTGTTTCAAGTGGAGCCGTGCAGTTAATATGAATGTGAAGGTACGTAAAAGTGAGTTTGACCGTGTCATCTTACACATTAACTCAGTACAGCCCTCACACACTCTTGTACAGACATCTGATAATTTGTTTCTGCAGATCTTACATAAGCAACTGCTTTGCAGTGACATCTGGTTTTATTTTTAGCTCTCACTCTTTTTGTTTTTTTTTGTGCCGTGTTCTTTGTTTCCTGGTCACAGATTATGGAAGGAAACGTGTACCTTTCAAGAACCACATTACGTTTATAATAAAGCAGACTTGGCATTTCACTGCATTTAACATTTCAACATGGTTAACACAATCATTTGTATGTTACAGCTACGTCTGTTGGTGTGGATGCGATTGGCTTCTGGCGGTCAGAAAATGAGCGACGCTTTATTTGTAATATTGCGGTAATGAGGAACATCAACCTGCAGAGATCACATCTGGAAATGCACCCATCTGTCTCACTGTTGTCAGGATGAAGGACCAATTTGTGGGACGCAAACACAGATGTTTGTGGCAGCATGTGTGCAAGTCATTACTGGTATTGTGAGAAGTGCCTGCTGACGAATGAACCCTGTTCACCAAAGCAGCTTTTGCAGTGCTGCAACATTATTTTTGGATCTTTTTAATCATGTCACAGCATAAGTTTGGTTACATAATTGTATAATGTATTCTGGTGTGTTGGTGTATGTGAGGCTTGTAAATACAAATCTAGTTACTTTATCCAGATGACTCACATTTATTGGCCTTTTTCCTCTGCGGCTCAGTAAACAGATGCATCAGTTGACTCTGATCACTTTCAAAATGTTTACCATCCCAAGGTGCGTGAGTCAGTGTGCCTGTGCGTTTCTTTCGGTTTCTGTATTTTAGTGATGTTTCACACCTTAATTAATATGTTTTACTTTAATTAAAAATAATAGAAATCCTGTTAATGTTCAGTTAACTTCTGTGCATCTCTTCACCTTGGCTACAAAATCCAGAATTATGTCATTCAACACTAGCCTACCTCATTAGTTTTAAGGGACAGTTCACCCCAAAATCAGAAATACAGTTTCTTTTGAGTTTATTTTTAGTTTTACCCTTAGATGATCTGTAGGGCATAGTCATCTATTGAGATATAATTTTTTTGTAATATCATTGTTATGCAAGTAAGCAATCAGCGCTTAATATTTGCCCTCACAAATTATCCAATAATTGGAACTAATAAGATACTGGGGGATTGTGAACAAAGCTAAACCAGCTGACTGTTGTCTTGAAAACTGCACTTTTGACTAAGTTACTATGGAGTCCTATATCTCCATGTGGTCTGGAGAAGAGGAGCAATTCATATTAAGATGTTGAAAAATGAGAACGTTTGAGAAGAATCAAAATGCCGTAAGTGATCAAATGGTTACGAAAGTAATTTTATTGACGTCATTGTTTTACCTCAGTACGCCGGACGTGCAATGTCAAAAATAACTCGCTGCATACAGGATGTGAGCACCTCAGTCGTCAAAACATCTCAGTAATTCTCTCATGTAACTCCGTATGTACACATGCACGTAGACTGATTCTTGAATAGCTTCCTCAACATGCTGGGAGTCGTTTGTAATCTGGCCCTCCTCAGCGTCACACTGTGGGGCAGCCATCCCGCTTTGGGACAGGAGCCAGCCAGCAGAGGACTTGGATCCAGGCCTCAGTTGGATCTGTGTCCATTGACCAGTCTGAGGATAGGGTGTGGGATGACTGGAATAGTTTCCACAATGCAGAGTGGAATTACCTGCATGTTCCTAACAGCCACATCAACACTGGACAATACAATCCTGAGGGTACAGACACAACTTTTTTCTTTTTTTTTTGTACCTGACAGACAAATACAGAATTAAACTGAATAGAAATGGCACACAAGCTAATTATTTTTTTAAAAAAAGTGAAAAATCCACAAGACTTGGCTGATTGGTTAGGAGAGTAGAGAGGGTGGGGTGAGCAACATGACATCTTAACTGAGGTGGTATAAATAGGATCGTGCAGCTTGCTCTGCAGGCGAAGGGATGACTGAGACGACACAGCAACTTGCTGCTCGTGGGAGTTTGTAAGTAAGATTTAAACTTCTTTTTTTAATGAGATTATAACTGCGCAGAGCTTTATACTTTATGACAACAACGATCGATTTTGCTGTCAAAATTTCTCTCTGGATCAATAAAGTGTCTATCTAAATCATCATAATACCATAAGTTACTGTCTAACATACAATTTCTCTATTTTCTAGAACTCCAACCAAACACTGAGGATAATATTCCCATCATTAAACACCAGACTGTCTGTAAAGAGATGTCCACTACAACGTAAGCACTTAAGTGTGTGGTGATCCTGCTCCTGTTGAGTGCATTACTGCATCGCTCCTTCAATTTGAATTGTGGTTATTGTCTCATTTTTGGTATCATGTTGCCTTAATCCTGTGATGCATTCTTTACTAATGCATCTCACAACCCAATAACTGCACAGTTAGAGTGTCTTGTAGGGCAGCAGCCTTTATTGAAATCAATATTCATCTCTTACAAGTGTCCTGCCGGTGGTTGGCCTCAGGTCGACGGCCCAGTCAGCTGGACTTGCTGAGATTGCTGTCAGGCTGTGCTTGAACCAACGTAAACAACTGTGTCCTCATGTTTGGGTTCCCATCCTAAAGCCCCAGCGCCCCTGCATCCGTCCTCCAGTTTCAGATCAGCTTCCCCCTGACGTCTTGAGCCAAGCCTATCTTAGCCTCCCTGTACCATTTTTCTTGGATGACTTGGATGATGATGAAGTTTTGATCCCAATCAAGAACAAACGGGTGGTTTTTGCTGACTCACAGGGATTTCCTCTAACAGCTGTGCGAGTGTTTTCTGATGAAGAGGACCAGTCTGACCTCGACCTCCTGCCTTCCCTGCAGAGTTTGGGAAGCATGACAGAGGATGGCTACAGCTGCACCGTCAGCACCTGCTGCCCAGGAACTCGGCTCAAACTGGGCTTCCCTCAGCCCTCTGCAGATTTCCAGGCCTTCCGTGCCAAGCTGGCAAAGAGCATGGTTATCCTGGAGAACTGCAATGTTAATGACCAGGCTCTCCGAGGCATCGCCCGAGTTAGGAACATCAGTTTCCAGAAGGATGTGCGAGTACGCATCACCTTTGACTCTTGGCAGAGCTACAGGGATGTGCCTTGTACGTACCTGCAGAAACGCTTCGGTGGACCTCAGACAGACATATTTGAATTCGACATTGCTATTCCTAAAGTGCTAGATGCCAAAAGGAAGATAGAATTCTGTTTAGCTTATTTACCAGGTGGCCACAGCGAGCCCTTCTGGGATAACAACAACGGACAGAATTACAGCATTGCTGTGAGTGTGAGCTCACATCTCTGTCGCGGGAAGAATCTGAGTGAAAGGGCATGACTTACTCAACTCAGAAATGATCCCTATTTCTGTCATACATAATACGTCAGTCCTGACGATGAGCCTGATATGTTTTATTACATTTGCATCGTTTTCTCTTTGAATTTATACTTTTATTTTCACAAATGCTTAGACTGATTTGTATAAAAAAGTTTTTAAAACAGCATTCAGGCTTCTTTTCCAGTTTTCTTTCACATTCAGCATCAAACATCTTTCTTGTCATGTCCAACATTTTGGCCACCAGTGCATGTCTTACTGTTGAGCACCAGAAAGGGGATCCCTTTCACTTTTGGCGTTTCTGGAATTCCCATATAGGTCAGAGATTACTGGGCAGGGACAAACAGAAGCCCCATAGCAAGAGAGAAGCTAATTTTAGCTCGGCCCTATTTACAGAGCTGGGGTTCGCTGTCACAGTGTGATTGCAGGGAACTTTGTGATACCATCTTCCCCATTACCTTCCTCCTAAAACCTCCAACACGCTGAGTGCCACTGATTTCAATGTCACATTGCACCATATTTTTCTGAGTCTGTCATGCAACATTTAGACAGTGTGTGTAATTATGGACTACAATGACCTTCATAATCATAGCTCTACAGTTACCTTTTCAAGAAGAATTCAGTTTTTGGCAGGGATGCTGAAAAGTAGTTAAAGCTACAATGCAACACTAATATTAGACATTTGGCAATCAGAAGTCTTTTTTTTTTTTTTTTAAAGACAAAGAATATCTGTCTGTGACTTCATAAAGAGAGCATTGCAAGAAGCAGAAATAGCAAAATATTTGTTATGATCTCCATAATGTTTAAGACCACTGACTTAAGAGACTTGTTTCTAGCATTTGCACTTTCAGGATGTATCAAACACAGATTTTCTTTAAAAGAAATCTTGTCTAACTAGTAGTCCAGCATATCAAAAACCACATCAAGCAAAAAATAAATAAATAATAATAATAAATAAGTTCTGAGAAAGATGTCCAGAAAATGCCACAGAGATGTCTCTCAACAAATAAGGAGCAGGGATTTTCTTCTAAAGCCTATCATGTCTTCACTTAGCAGTCATAGATGGATGTTTACTGAAAATCCAGCTGTGATCATGATGAAGTTCTGTAATACACATTATAAGTCTTCTATTTAATACTCACTATTCTAGTCCAGGCAGGAGGGAAGAGGGACAGCAGCATGCATGCACCCGAGAGGTGGGCTGTTTCCACTGTGTTCTGCCCTGCACGCTGTGTCCATCAGTTCTGCAGGCTCACATAGCCCCAGCTCTGCCCTACATGAGCATCTCCTTCAGCGTCCCACACTGATGTTGCACACTTTGCAGCTTGGGTCTTTCTTGGCGTTGGCTGTCGTCAGACTCTTAAGCTGGTGGTGCCCGCTGATCTGCTCCACGCTGCCCTGATCCAGGTGAACTGGCTCTGTGAAAAGCACCTCAAGGATGACGTCACTGGCATGGCAGAACAGAGGCTCCTCTCCCGGGGTCTGGGGGTCAGTGTATGTCAGGAAAGGGTTGGAGGTCAAGTCCAGCATGGGGAGACGGGTACGACAGAAGGTGTCTCCCTCTGAGCCGACAGGGGCCAGCACCAGCACTACATAGTGGTAAGCTGTGTACATACAGTAGAAGTCTGCAAAGTAAAGGCTGATGTTGGGGTTCAGCAGGTGTCCAGCTGGGATCTGGAAACGCAGGGGGCCGTACGGTGAGTCTTTGGGAGGGAGGCCTGTATCGAACTCTGTGTTGCAGCTGAAGAAGACTCCGTGAAGTTTGCCATTGATAGGAGAACCGTGACTCCCGCTGCAGTCTTTCAGGGCTGGACGCATCAGACCCCCGCATTCCCTTCTAACCCAACATATGAAGACAAAAAAAGAGTGATATACAGTATATACAGTACACACCCGTGGTGCGGGTTTAATGTGGAAATTGATACCGCAATTATGTCTGTAAGTTAAAAAAGAAGCTACAGTGAGCCAACGATTAGCTTAGCTCAGCACGAAGACTGGAAACAAGGGGAACCCGCCAGCTCTGGCTCTGTTCAAAGGTAACAAAATTTACCTCTCAGCAGCCATAAAGTTTAGTTAATCAGTCAGCTGTGGTTTTCACAACTGGTTATGTGCCAGACTGTATCTTGACCATGCCCAGTAACTTCCAGGAGTCTCACCGTGTGAAACAACCGTTCTGGCTGCTGGAAGTTACTGGTTCTAACCAAGACAGTCCGGTCCATAACACCCCTGAAAACCTCAACATGCCCTTTTTACACAAATCAAACAACCATGATCTAACAACTTATTGAGTAAGCTATAGAGGTGTGAGTAGGTTGATTTTGTTACTTAAGGACGGATCCAGCTGAAGCAGCTTTTAGCCGTAGCTTCTAATTATCACGCAGACATGAGAGTGGTGTCAATCATCTGATCTAACTTTCCGCAAGAAAGCTGTATTTCTCAAAATGTTGTACTATTGTTTTAATTGCTGCTGGAATTGCTTCATATGAAGACGAGATAAGAATGCAGCACTGACCTGACATAGTCAAAGTACTCTGGGTGCTGGTTGCGATAAAACACAGAGAACTTCAGCAGCCTCCCTGCTGAGCCCTTGGCCTTATCGAGAAGCTGCTGCAGGTGCTCCATAGCATAGTCTGCAAATTGATAGAAGTTGTGCCATTTCAAAAGTGTGCACTACTTTGAAATGCTAATGAACGCTCTGTGCTGAGACAGAACTGTGTTTTTGTCACTTTTGCGCACTGCAGTTCTCTGCACTTATCTTGTATTACTTCGGTTAAAGCTGTCATACTCACTATATGAGACATTATCAGTGTTACTTTTGCTATCAGGCATAGTGTATCATACCGCCAGTGCAGAACTCCACCACCTGGCTCCACTCTGACACCAGGTAGTCACCATCTGGCTGTCGGACAGCAGTTTGGACAGCAACACAGTACTCTGTCCGCGGACTGAGGAACCAGTGTCCCCGTACTGCCATGGGAAGCGGCACGGCTTTGGCCACCAGCTTGGTTGGCACATCCTGGAGGATGAAGCAGGAAGGAGTTGACATCAGGGACAGGATGCAAGGCTACAGCATGCCACCGTGTGTTTAATTTACATATCAAAACAAATGTAAATGCAGTTGGTAAGTCAACCACCTCCCTCCATAAGACTGGCCTTATTAGCATGATATTCCACTTCTAGCCCAAGTTGCTGTAACTAGGATACACCTAATCAAATCAGTGGCTTTGTTTTGGCCAAGGCCCCTAAGAAGTACAGCTAATTACCAGGGGCTCAGAGGCTCCATGGCAACATCTCTGATGCAAGTTTGTTTGTGCCACTTTGTGTATCATGAGAAAAGAGATATCTTCCATTCAGCAACTACTCACTCAGTTTTACACCTGTTTTGACTTCACAAAGGCCCTTCTTCAGCTGTTGAATGGCAGCTACAGTAATAGGTAATAATTACAAACAGTGTTTTGCATCTGAATTGACAGGAGATTATAAATGGTAGGCTTCAGCTACTGGGGATAAATTTAGATTCACAATTTATCACTTAAATGCTGATGACATTATTAATGTGTGGGCTTTCAGCCAAGGTGAAAAAAATGTTCCTTTAGCAACATTTAAGCAGGATTAACAGTCTGTGGCCTTGCTAGCAGCTCTGTGAAACTTCACTCAGACACAGCGATGCTTTAAGATAAATGCTAACATCAGCATTCTGCTAACATATTCACAATATGATGTTGGCCGAGCCCAAAAACAGCCCCATAGCACACATGAATTCAATAATAAAGGTCTGTCCCAATACTTTTGACAACATTGTGTACGTTGAAGTGATCTGCAGATCCCAGGCCTGCAGATGGAGCTAAATGTGTTGGTATAAAGCATCTCCTCTCGCTGCCTGAACTTAATATATTTATTTAAAAAACAAAAGGGGAAACTGTCACATTGCTACTGTGGCATGTGACATTTGTGAACATAGAAACTGCCCTTTGTTGTTGATGAATTTGTCAGTTTTGTCCACTTTAAGAGGAAACAGTGTACAAGTGAGTCACTTGCCTGAAGCTGTTGACTGCACTCATTTTCCTTTTTTGCTTGTATTGGAAGTGACTGAAAGGGCGCAGCCACTGTTGTCTGTGTTCAGACTAATGCAGAATATCATAAGGCAGTTAAACCCATCTGTCAACCAAAGCAGACCTTAAAAATGCACATTTTCTTGTCTTTTGGCTGCCCACTATTATTTTACTCTTTCTTTTCTTTCTCAGTCCAGTGATGAAAGTTGATTGGTGTGAGTCTGGAATGTGAACACAGACAGCACAGCGGGAGACACACTGATGTGATGGACAGATATGCTATAGGGAAAGGATAGAAGAAGGTAAATGAGGTGGTGCAGCAGTTTTAGACTGTCAGACCCTGTGTTTAAAGCGGTTGGGGTCTCTGCTCTCTTTGCGGCTCAGGTCAATGAAGAAGTGCGTGGCTCTGGCGGTGTCCTCAGGGGGCATATCCCACACAATGCGGAAGGAGTCGCAGGTCACCTCACAAATCTGGATATTGCATGGGGTGGAGAGAGCGGTGTCCATTTCTGTCATCTGCAATGAAACAGAGGGATAAAAGAGGATAGTTAGACCACAGAGTAATCTGCTGGACGTTGGCAACATCTGCTGAGAGAGATTAAACTGTATCACAGAGAGCTGTAAAGTGGACCCCACAACACTTGGGAAACACCTCGGATACTTCAAATTAACCTTTAATTTGGGGATGTGTGTGCAGGTTTTTATTTACTGCCCTGCTCCTACCTCCCCTTGTCTCACCCTTAACTGACATTTGCCATCATTACACAACTCGATACGTTCCCAGCTGAGTGACTGGCCTCTGCTTTCCCCCCGTGCATTTCATAATCCACCTACAGCAGTCTCCCAGCAACCACATGTCTGCAGCCTTCCTCCTGTAAGTCTCAACGAAGGGGTCACAAACAAAAACATGGCTGCACCTGTCAGCAGCAATTTAAACTGAATTCGGCTTTTCAAACACTCATGTCGCCTCGCTGAAGTGCATGCCATTTTCAAAAACAGCTGAGCAAGTGAACCGCTTGCAGCTCAAGGGAAATCTTCCAGCAACTTTTGTTGTTTGGGCAAAAATAAGGGAGGTTTAAGTAGGTATCAGCTGAAGGTGATGTATGATCATATTTCCTTTGTTGCCCATCAGCTGTTCGATCCAGGCTGCTGCACACGGCCCTGAGGGCAATCTGACGGTCACCCTGTGTTTGTGTTTGATTACCTGTCACATTCCCTCTCATAAGCTGATGGTAAGTCTCTGCAGCGTGTGCACGGTGGTCATCTTCTTTTGCCCTGAGACTTAGTGCTCATCTTTTTCTCCGCATTTTTGCTTGTAATTTTCATCCATCTTGCATTTGTTATTGCTCTCATCACCTCTAGTGTAGCTTACTCAGCAGCTTAAAAGCATTTTCTCTTTATTTCTCAGCAAGTTGCATCTTTCCCCAATTAAAATCACTCTCACACTGAGCGTATGCTAAATCACAGATGCGCCTAAAATAGCAATTTAGTGCAAACAATGCTTACTTGCTCATTTTGGTGTCTGTGTGATCCCGTGGATGCTGTATGCTGTAGTGTCATTGTCTGACTGTGAGGTCTGTTAAGGTGTTCTCCAGTCAGTATGATGGACAGGCTGCAGCAGCTCGTTAAAGCCTGTGAACTGTGAAATTTGTGCAGAAGCTCGATCACACGAGGGCACGCAGGGAAAGAGCAGTTGCATCACACACACGTGTGTTTCCACACGTCTGTTTTCCAGCTGCTGTTCTCATTTCTCACCATGGTGTCTTTTCAGAGATAAAAAACTGGGGCAATAGGAAGATTCTCACAGGACAAGTCAAAGCCCAATGTCTCTCTGTGTGTTCCACTTTTGGGTCAAATGCATGTGAATACAGTTCACACAAATACCATCACCCTCATTTAGAAATCAGCCTGTAAAATAAAATGTGAGCCAGTCCACTCTGCTGCAAAACTGCTGCAAAACTTGATAGCTATTTGCTCTAAATATGACAGCTGGATCTAATTAATGATTAGAACAGGTATTATTAATCATAAGAAGCGCCTGCATCTGGCTGTTCGGTTGCACTACAGAAATGTTGTTTTCTCTGTGAGACAGCACCATGAAAGAAACTGCTGCATTCATGCACATGGAGGAAAGCTCAGAGAGCAACTCTGTGGTTCAAAGTCATTTTCCTTCCAGGGAGAACAAGGGAGGAAGAAAAGGTACAATTACCTCAGTACATTTTTCGAACTAAAGAGGGTGAAATGGCCATTACACGGTATGAAATGCTACGACATGTTGTGTGAAGTTCAAAAAACAAGCTGTTTTACAGAGATATTGTATGACTAATACAGTTCTAAGCGCTGCACCCCCTTACACAATTAAACCAAGCATAAAAATTTAAAGAAATGAACATCAATTACGTTACATGAATGGCTGCTGTGTGAAACATAATCACTGCCTAACGTGAAATGGCATGGGAGGGATGTAATGAATGCCAGAAGTTGGCAATAAATGTCACTGAACACACAGAACAACATGCAAATCAAACGCATGCATTAACACCCGAATTGCTGTATTCATCTGACTTCATGAGCAGAACATAAGGTTATTTGATCTCCACAACTTCATACGCTGAGAGTCCAATTCAATTTATTCTCTGAGCACTACGAGGATCTATTCAAAAAGATTCCTTACTTGTATTAGGCTTGAATTTTTGATGGGAGTAGATTAAACCCAGGCTGATTTCTCCTGTCTTCCGCTTTTTGCCTCCTCTGCTGCAGCTGATGATGGATCCCTCAGGAAAACTGATTAGGAGGTGAAACGAACACACTGACTCCTCTCTCTCTCTATCTCTTTCTCCCTCTCTCCGTCTGTTTCTCTCTCACTCTCTGTGTCACACAAACACTCTAACCTCCCCCCACCACCCCCACCACCACCTCTCTCCTTCCCTCCCTCCCTCCCTCCCAGTCTCATTTTTGCTCTGGGCACTGGGGATGATGTTTACTTGACTCATATATACAGCCGCACAGAATTAATTAAAAATCTACAGGAAGCAAAAAAAAAAAAAAGGGAACATTTCAACTGGAGTGTGACCACAGTGAGAGAGTCAACCTCGTCAGCATCGCTCTCTCATCAGCCAATCACACACAACACGTCACTGGGCAGTAAGTCCGCCTCGAGGCACTAAATCCACACATGCTATAATGTAGACTGAGCACTCAGCTGGTTGCATACATGTCACCTCTCTGATATGGAGACAGGATGGACACAAAGGCTGTGAGGGAAAAAAATAAAGCTTTTTTTTTTTCATGCTTCACTGGCTAAAGAGATTATGCTGAGTGATGCCCCAGTAAATACCACAGAGCACCACCAAGACCTCAAAAAATATACACGTGCCAACTGTTATGCCATATGGACTAACCCCACAGGCCATCTCCCCCCGGCCCATCCGGAGGCGTGGGATGCCACTATGTAAGTCCAGAGTAAGCAGATTTCCACTGGCATTCAATTTTCAAAGGGATATTTTTGTGCTCATTTAACCTTAAGGGACAACTTAAATTTAAATTTCCTCTGAGATTAAAGAGACCCTTCCCAGATTAATAGCTATAATCTGCTGCTAAAACAATGGATATGTGCATAGCATAAAAGCAGATAACAAAGGGATAAACGGATAGTGAGAGTCCAGTCTTCTCACAGACACATAATATTTGGACAAAGATATATTGCCATAATTCCACAGACTGTGTGTGATATTGAAAAGCTTCATTTATTTCTACCCAGCCACAGATAAGTGATACCCTCAGAGTGTAATTAAACTGCAATCATCCATCATTAGTCATGGCATGACAGTCTGCCTCTATCCAAATAACCCTCTCAGCTCCAGAGGTGGGAATAGTCTTTTATTTTGAGGGCTGGCTGTGTGCTGAGAGCAGAATTGGACCCATTTACATTGTGAAGTCCTAAAAAGGACAGCATCCCTTGTATTTCATTTATGCTTATGCATATTTTTCCAAAAGCTGTGTGGATTCACCCTCCGGATATCAGGAGACCATCCCCAAGGTCCATGCATTATCAGCAAGACCAGACTCCACCAGGTTGGAGAGGATGTCTGGCCTCAGGCACAAAAACAGTCAGAAGCAGCCTGGAGCAGGGATTTTATTTCTCCTTCTTGTTCCTTTTGATTTCAGCTTCTTTTTGCAGGATGGTAATAGAACAACTTGCACTGATGTGTAAGCATGTGTGATGTGCATGTGAATCTGTGTGCACCATCGGACAAATTTCACAGATGGCTTAATGTTCCCTTGATGTTTATTGCAAGGCTGTGGCCATTAAGACAACACTGACGGGAACCAAGTCTGCCAGGAGGCTCTCCCTGAGAAAAAAAACACAAAAAACAACACATTTGAAAACTTATTTCCTGTCATATAGCCTCCATTCCCTCTTATTACATTTTAGTTTTCTCCTTTCTAATACATTTGAAGGTAAACTTATATTTTCTACATATTTGTGGATATTAGGGGGTTTGCTTTTCCCCCCTCCCCAAATATATATTATAATAACTGTACAGTCTGAGGCTAAATCAATTATGCTTTGTACGCTGACACAAAAAAACGCAAAGCTCACAGAATTTGTTGTGTTTTTTCTACATGTTATGATTTTTGTTTATCGTGAACTCGTAATAAAGTCCACAAAACTTGGTCATAAGGTAGGTAACCATGAAAATTATTGCTGATCATTTCTTCTGTTATATTAAGGCTATGCGAGTCTTTGTGCGCAGGCTTGATCCACGTGAACGCAGAGGCTGATGACAGTGCGGAAGTGTCATGGCGCCGCCCATCACGCAGTGTCAGAAACAGCACTAGCGCAAAACAACTTGTAATGACTCTTCTTTTGCACTTTTGGAGTCGGTATTCAGTTAGGAAATCCGGGGAATCATAACGTAAGTATCTGGAGAAGCAGAGTGCGTCTAAAGTTATTCTTTACAGCCTTAAAGTTCGGTACGGTTGGATCGTTGTGTTCGTGTTTTGATTTGGCCACGTGTTGCTGATTTTTATTTGTATTTTGCTGCGCTTTTGAAGAAATATCAATAAATATGACGAGTCGTGGTCGGTCGCCACATACAGAAAAGGTTAAAGTTGTCATTTGCCTTGTGGTCACTTAAAATGGCTGCCAGTTGTTCAGTTGCCACTGAACTCCAAGCATTGCTGACCAGAGCCTTTCTAGGAACAATTGCTGTCTGTTAGAATAACAGTTTTCCAGTAGGTCTTGATATAATGTCGCTGTGAATGATCAGTACCAGTATTTTTGCAAAATTCTCATATGTTCTGTACTGTCGAAATGATGTAATAAGATCGTGTGCTGTGGTAATTAAAACCTATCAGACAATAGCAAGTACTTTTCAGGATAATATAGTTCTATAATAGACGCGTGTGTTACTCAAATATGGCATCTAGGCTCAACAGTAAAGATAAACTTTAATAATTCCCTGGAATTATGAAAAGGAAAGGAAAAGGAAAATGACTATTTTACAAGTGACTGAGTCAATGCATTATTAACTGCTCAGAAAAGAGAACAAATTAACCACATTATCTGTGTCTTTTCATTATATGCAAAAATGTTCACTATTTACTTTCTATTGAAAAAGAAGTCAGGATGTCTTCTGTCTGAAGTGGTTGCTCATTTTGGTTTCTGAACACCATTAACGTACAGATAAAAACCATACAGGCTGAAGTATTTGTTCATTTTAAACAAGTGCAGAAAGTTGTAGAACTGTTATAGTATTGCTCTTGTCCAAAATACTTCAGTGAAAAATAACAACAATTATTTTACCAGCCTTAATATTACTGCTCACTCACACATGTCTCCAGTTTAGGATGGCAGACTCAGGTGACCCCAGTGGTCAACGTGTACCGACCCCTGGAGGGAGCGGCAGAGGACTCCTGATGGGCCGCCGACCTTCAGCCGCCATTTCTCCTGCACGTCTCCCCTCGATGCGATCTAGAGACCTCACCCTGGGAGGCGTGAAGAAGGTAATGCACCCACTGTCCCACTGTTTTCAGAGAGCTGTTGAAAATGATCAAATGCACGATGCACAGTCAACTCCTCAGTGGTTCCTCAGCCAACGCTGTGATCTGAAAAGCTGATTTTGTTTCATTTATTTATTTTTTTTTCTTTTAGAAAACTTTTACACCCAACATTATCGGCCGCAAAGCCAAAGAGGAGTAAGTTCATAAAAATAAAATTAAAAAAATAATAATAAAAAAATATGCCAGAGAAAGTGGGTTTTTACTTTGACTAATAACTTTGTCTCTGTCAGAGCAAAAGTTGAGGGCGGGCAGAGGAGAGAGAGGAAGGATGGAGATCGAGGTCGAGGTCCCAGAGACAGAGGCAGGGGCCGAGGTCGCCCGGAGGTCATCCAGTCCCACTCTATTTTTGAACAGGGGCCTGCAGAGATGATGATGAAAAAGAAAGGTGGGAGTTCAGCTGGATAATCTCTCGCACAAGCATAACTGTGACTTATTTTGTTATTTTACGTGAAACTCTGCATCGTACGCAGGTGGCTATGAAAGTGAGAGAGATGCTCCAGTCGTGGGACCTTCGCCCATCATCAATATTAAAAAGGAGAAGCGAGAGACTGAGGAGGAGACCAAAGAGATTCTGCGCAGTCTGGAGAGAGATAATGTAAATGCCTTGGTTGTCAGGCATTAGTTTTTATTAGTTTCTACACGAGTTTAACTTTCCTCTCCTGTTGCGTTCTTTCAGTTTATAGACGACCCCTTCCTGAGGAGTGAGCAGAAGAGCTGCCCTGTCCAGCTTCCCCTTGCTGTGTCAGGATGGGGATTCAAGGAGGAATTTAGTACCGCTGCTGTTAAAATTGAAAAGGTGGAGGAAGACGCTGAACCCATGGAGGCTGCAGTTGAAGGTAAATGCAGCCCACCTGCTTTGTTGTTTTTTGGGAAATGTTCACACCACAAAAACATGAAATCATTAATATTTTTGAAACAGGATTAAACTGAAAGCTCCAAGTCAGCATCTTGTGTTTCCAGCATTTATGAGTATTTTTTTCTCTGTGAAAGCAGGAAATAATCGACTGCTCTCTCAAAGCGTACATTATCTGCTCCACAGTTAAACAGGAGCCAGTGGAAACGGAAATAAAGAAGTCGGAGGCAATTTTCAAGCCTCCTGCTCTCCCTGAGCCTGAAGTTCTGTCTGACCTGCTGCATAGGTGGAGTCTGAGCAAAGGGGACGAGCTGTTCTTCATGCAGCTGCCCGACTCGCTGCCCGGACAGCCTCCCACCAAAGAGCACCGACCGGTGAAAACAGAAGTGCAGTCAGAGGACGGACAGTCTGTGCTTCTGAAAACAGAGTCTCAGGTAGACATAACCGTCATCTATATGCAATAATATACCGTATTGTGGTTATACATGTAAACAGTATTTTGCTATTAAACAGGAGGAGCAAACTGAAGACAACAGCTGCAATCTGAAAGACCTGCGGGAGGGTCTTGTTGGAAAGATGCTGGTGAGGAAGTCAGGTCGTGTGCAGCTCATACTGGGACAAGTGACGCTTGATGTGTCTCTTGGAACATCATGCTCTTTCCTTCAGGTATGATTATAGTCTCTCTGTCTATGTTTGTCTCTTATCATAGAATTTGCACTCTTAACATTTCTGTTTTTTCTTCATCCTCACTCCCTGTTTTCTCAGGAGCTGGTCTCTATTGGTACAGAAGGAAGAACGGGCGACTTGGCTGTACTGGGGAATGTCAAACACAAAATGGTTTGCTCCCCAGACTTTGAGGCTCTGCTGGAAAGCAGCGCTTGACGCTCATCAGAGCACTGGAGAGGACTGAGCCTTGGGATGCGCTTGTGTGTTGTGACATTGGCAGGAGGTTCGCCGTTACTATGGGACACCTGACATCCAATACAAGTTTGATGGCAGTTGAATGCTCTTTTGTGTGTTCAGAGTTGCTGTAACAACATTTTAATATGAATTTATTTTCGTCTTGTTGGATAGGGATCTTAGTTTGGGGTTCAAAGGTTGAACGGTGTGCCAAATTTCAGTACTGTTTAGCTGACTTGACAAGACTGTACATGGATGTAAATGTGTGAATAAAAAAAACCTTTTTGTTATTCCAGGTTGGTGATTAGTGTCAAATGTTTTAAGCTGTTGGTTCACCCACCCATCAAAAACAAAGAGAAAGAAAATTAAGAAAATGGCCTTCTATGTTTTTGTTTTATTTGCTTAAGTTTGAGCTATGTGAGTGTAATGCTGAGTTGAACTGAATGAAAATTCAGCAAGGTGAAAAGACCGTTGTCAGTTGTCCTGCTGTGTTTTCTCTGTGTTTTTAATTTTCTTTAATTTGCACCTTAATGTTTGCTGCCGGTACGCTAATGTGGCCAAAAAATTGTGTTATGAGATGCACAACAGCTTACAAAAACATTGATCCACAGCGCCTCTGGTGGACATCATGAAAAATATACGTTAACGTGAAAGGACAGTGCAGTAACTAATTTGACCACCAGGTGTCAGTGTACAGCCACGTGTGTCTTGTGACTCAGGATGAGGGCTGGTCGTTTGAAATACGTAGACATCATCAAGCCGCCCGTTGTCAGCCCGTCGGGTGGAGTTTGGCTACAGTCTACGAGACAAAGACATCAAATTGACCAGGAGACCCCTACTGTACAGACTGAAGGTTGGTTAACTGAGAAGTCTTCTAAACTACGTCCACGTTAAAAATTGGCTACGAGAATAGCCTGTAAGATACTAAGTTTACGTAACGAATGCAAGATTTAGAACAAAAAGGTTTGCTCAGCATTTCACGCAGCGCCGGGATAGCACCCTCGAGGGCTGCGCGAGAGGAGCTAGCTGAGTGAGGTGGAGCACACCAGGAGACAAAAATTTAGCATAACCGTTAGCTCGGAGGCCACAAGCTAACTTTAAATCGTCCGTGTGAGTAACGTAAGGGGAGTTCTGAGTGTCACGACCCGCCGCTAGCTTAGGTCGTGCTTTTAATTAACTGCCTATATGGAGTCGGGAGGCTGTTAAATGATCACAGTGAGCGCTGACTGTTAACTGTAATGATGAGCCAAGCTAATCTCAGTGTGGTTTTACATGGGATGGAGCCTCTCGTTAGCCGTCCTGCTGCATCATACCAGGGGGTGAGGGCAGAATGGCCTCTAACGCTATCTCGGCACCGTGGCTGATAAACAGTGACGTTAGCACATAAACTTAACGTCCGTCACTGAACAGGGATACACGAGCTTTAGTCAAACTCTTTTGAAGAGTGGGTGGCATTCATTTCGGCTAGCATCAACTTAGTTCACCTTAATTATTCTGCTCAGAGACACGTTTTCTGTCTCGCGTTTCAAAGTACTCGGGTCATAGAGGACACAACTGTAACAGGGATCATCCTTGACGATTTGTTTGTACATCTTTGCAGATCTGTGTGAAGCCGAGCTGCAGAGTCCCCGGATCTGCTCCGCACCAGAGAACCACCTGCTGTGCTGTTGTTTTTCTTTTCATTGTTTACGTCTTCTTCGCCAGCGAGAGGCTTTGCTCACATAGCATAGAGGACATCTGCAGCGAGGACCCGCCATCAACACCGCTTTTAAGACTCGACCTTAGTTTCCTCTGGAATTGAATTCAGCTGAGCTTCAGAAGCAAACTGATGTTGGAAATAATGGAATTCACTGCTATTGCCCAAGAGGGCAGTTTCAAGATGTTCAGTTGCACTTTTGATGTTGATTCTCTGTTCAGTGTGAGGAGAAGTTGCATCCCCCAGTTATCTTCATGAAGACCTTTTTCTGACAAAAGATAAGGGCCGCTTGGGGGGCCAGGAGGTGGAAAGCTGTACCTCTGCTGCCCTACTGCCCTCTGATTTCAACTGTTTGAGTTTATTGCCCTCCTGACTACAAGATGGAGTTCTTCTTCAACCCTTTTGACAACTTGGTGTGTATCCTGCTGGGCATCTCTTTCACCGTTTGGTTCACCCTGCTGCTGGTCTTCATTATTGTACCTGCCATTTTTGGGGTGTCCTTTGGCATCCGACGTCTTTACATGAAAACTTTGTTAAAGATCTTTGAGGTAAGAGCATACTGCACAATGGCCCGCTATTTTGTGTTTATTTGAAGAGATGAAGGAACATGTATATGTATACATATACACTGGATGTACATATATGTACAGATACAGATACAGATTAGAGCCAATTGTCGATCATAAATAAATGATTTCCTTTGGGTTGAAACTGAGGAAGTACTGGGTTGGAAACAGCACACACACACAATGTAAAAGTATGTCTCAAGCTGTGTTCCTACTCTTGCACAGGTCCTGCTTTTTATGACTTGATCCTGTAAAACATCCTGTCATTGAACATACAGGAGTTTATAATAGTATAACAGCTTTCAAAAGTTGACGGTTTTGTTTTTCAAGGACAGCCTGTATTTGCCGTAGGTGTATTTTCTCTCTCGCCCTTTTGATCAACACAAGTCAGTTCTGTTTTTGGAAAGCAGTTACTTCTATTATGTTTTTGAAGCTGCAGCTCTGGCGAAGTAAGTTAGAAAAGTGCTGGATTCATGTGCACATCTCATGGCAGACATTGGCAACATGATGGCTTAGTCCTGCTTCACAGCAAGAAGGTTCTGAATTCAGTTCTTGGCCAGGATGGGAGTTTTCATGTTCTTTTTATGTTTACATGAGTTTCCTGTGGGTGCTCAGCTTTTTCCCACCATCAAGAACATGTAAGGCTCTCCTGTCAGTGCCCTTGACCAAGGCAGCATCCAGCTAGTCACCATTGTATTCACTGGCTGATACAGATTAACATCCCAGCCACAGAGCTATTTTTCCCTTGTTATGTAACCGTAGTACAGACCTTGTCACTAACTGTTGTCTGTGACATGGCTCTAACAGCCCTGGAATGTTGCTTACTGATTTGCAGTTTTCGCTGTCTAGAACTGAGCTTGAATCACCAGTAATGGCATTAAGGCATCAGCTTCAGCGTGCAATGAGGCTAATTCACCATTTAATGACTCAAGACATGCTTATCCGGTTTCTCTCCTCCTGCTATCTCTGGTCTGTTTTCACTAATAAAGCTCTCATCCCTTTCCAGCTCTGAGAGCAGGGCTTGTGCCAGATATAAATGGACCAGTGGGAGATATGAGAGACATTCTTAGTTCACGACTCCAGTTGCATCCGTGTCTCCATTTCAGAATGGAAATGGCTTGATGAATGGAAAAAACTGAATGTGAATGATCAGGCATCCAGCCTCATTCCTTCAGTTCAGCACAAGAACTACAGTAGCATTTTGTTTTTACAGCTAACTGCTTAAAGAAAGTATGTGTAGCCCATCAAGTGTGACAAAAAGTGAAAGGTATTTGTGTTTGTGTATCATAGGGGATACATAAATAAAAACCTCCACTTTGACACACAGCTGTGGAGCCACATGTGTGCATGTGTGCTCCTCCTTTTCACCACCCAAATAATCTTCACTGTCAGCTGCAGCTGCGTTTTAATATGTTGACTCAGTAGTGCAGCTTGTCACGACACGGTTTAAAACTGTATAAGAGAGCAAAGGTAATGCTAGTTAGGCTACTAATGTGTGTGCAGATTCCATGGACGGCTAGGATAGATAGGTCAAATAGACATACAGTATCACTGCATGCCAAGGTGTGGCTGTTAATGTAAGCTATGTCAGAACACTGGAATTAGCCAGGAGCATTTGCAGAACACATCAAAGAATGTAGAGCAACACAGTGATGTAGGCCACAACTTATGGCTGCAAAAGTCGTGCTGAAAGAAGCCTATGCCTATAAATCAGTCGATTTTCATACTTACTTTACGTTAATGGAAGGTACACAATATGAACAGTCTCCTGAGTGTACTTCCAATCAGCTTAATTAAACTTACGGTAATTCACTACCGCTGATCAATGCAGACAAACCGAGGAGTTAGCATGTGCTGCTGTAGTTTGAGACTGTTGGCCAAGTGAAACATCCAGTAAAATGATTTCCTGATCTTCCCTGCTTGTCCTCCAGCTAGAACACTGTGTCCTTTTCCTGCCTTTCATTGGATGAAACCTGTCTGCTTTGTTTCAGCATGCAGAGGGCGCACAAAGTTAAACATACTGAAGTGGGAGAGGTCTGCATAATGAAGTTAAAATGTGGCTGAGGTTACCGATAAGGCATGAAAGTTGACTTCTGAGAAGTCACAGTCTTGTTTCGTCAGCTCAGTGGAGGTTTCATACCCAGGCAGTTACACACACTTAATCAGAGAGATTAACGGTCGAAAACGTATGCATTAAGCACTTGTGACTCTGATCGTAATGAAGAAATTGGTGTGTTGATTGAGATTCTTGAATGATCAAATTTAGAAAGTTAAGCATTACAGCATTTTGCAAATAGTGGTAGCTGGCTGTGAAATGTTTTCAACTGTTTTTGGTCTCAACAACTGTTAAATGTGAGTGCATCAATGTTTTTGTTTACTTTGTTAGTGAAGTACTTGAAAATGCTGCATCCCATGCCTTTTGGGTAAGTCTTGTTTTTACACACCTTTGTTGTTTTTGTTTTTTGTAGTGGGCCACACTTAGGATAGAGAGAGGAGCCAAAGAAAAGAATCATCCCTTGTACAAACCCTATTCAAACGGTAAGATGTGGTCAGTGTGTTTTCCCACGTGTTCATGTTTGGTACATGTGTTTGTTATAGAGGCAAGTATTGCTGACATCCTGTCTCTCTGGACTGCTTCAGCTATCATTGCCAAGGAACCCACTTCTTTGGAGGAGGAGATCAAGGAGATCCGGCGGAGTGGCAGCAACAGAGACCTGGACTCAGCCCCTGAGTTTGAGATGTCTGACATCTTCTATTTTGCCCGGCGAGGAGTGGAGAGCATCATGGATGATGAGGTGACCAAGCGGTTCACTGCTGAGGAGCTGGAGTCCTGGAATCTGCTGACCCGCAGCAACAACAACTTCCACTACATCAGCCTAAGGCTGACCGTCCTATGGGGGCTGGGCCTGCTGATCCGCTATGGCTTCCTGCTGCCTCTCAGGTATTAGCTGCACCTCCATCCCGGTCCTTGTTTGTTATTAGAGGTGATTTCCACGGTGACCCTCTTCTGGGTAAAACACGTAGTATGCCGAATACAAAATGTTGCATGTTTCTCTGACACAAAGACTAAGTTGTCTATACTGGCTTTTCAGTGATGTGCTATGATGCAACACCTCCCCCCCCTTCCTCCAGCTGCATGACGATCAGATCATCTATCGGCAATGTCAAGTAACCGTGACTAGATGATATGAAAATAGAAACGATTGCCCAACCCAAGTGTAGCCACTCTGTACAATAACATGTGAGTCTGACATGTTCCTTTTGTGGTCAAGGAAGGTCACAAGGTGGTCATTTACCTTGTGACCTTTGTAGTCACAAGGTAAATGTTGTGGTGAATTCACATGGGAAACAGCTGATGTATAAACATGCATTTTTGTAAGGAGACAGCGTACAGCTTGATTAAAGAATTTGGGGAATTAATACGTGTGTGCACACTCTGCATGGGGTTTGAGCTGAACATGAAATGAACAGAGGGAGATCTTCATTCAGGGTCAGCTTAGAGAGGCACAGGGACAGTGACTCAGTACTAAGCCGGTCTGGCTCATCTCCAGCTGCCAGTGGGGAGACGAATCAGGCCACCGCTACACAGACAGACACCATTCTAGTTTTCCCTCCAGTTAATAGATGCTCTCATTCAATAGGCTACTTGTCCAATTAAATATTGGCCTGACTCGCTGACTCTAATGTTTGTCTAATCCTTGTCTAATTTATTCAGCACCAAGTCCACTTGTTGGCCATGTGAAACATTACCTAATATGCCATCCTGCATTTACTGGAGTCTGTTCTCAGTGTCAATGAGAACAGAGGAGAGTGTCATACTTTAAAGTGACAACAAGAACTCTGCTTCCCTGGATAACATAACATTAATATTAGATAGACAGATTTTTTTATTCGTTCCCAAGGGAAATTCTACATTATCCTTCCATGTTATTTTAGTGGTTATATCTTCTCAATGAGAACTTGTAGTATGGAAGGAAACTTTTATGGCTAAGCTTTGTGTTCTTGCTTTTAAATGCCAGTAAAACGAATCATTTCATTGAATTTGTTGATCCAGCATATTTGTGTTTTAGTTTTTTCAGAATAAGTGTAACTTTCCTTTTCGGTCTCTCCACCAGGGTAACACTTGCCTTCACTGGTGTGGGCCTGCTCGTGTTCCTCACCTGTGTAGTTGGGCTACTGCCGAACGGAAGGTAAGACTGACGGCAAGCAGGTCCGTTTTCATTTATCAAGAACATCACCTCATATCAACTGGACGTAATCATCTCAACACACAGAGTGCATCATGTTCTTGTGTGCTTCTTCTTCTTCTTACAGGATGAAAAACTTTCTGAGTGAGAAAGTCCATTTGATGTGCTACAGAATATGTGTCAGAGCTCTGACTGCCATTATAACCTACCACGACAGGTAAAGGACCACATCTCTTGAAGTTATGTGACTGGTAACTTTCATGGGGCGTGAGCAGTCTTCGTAGGTAGAACAGTACACATTGTGGGAAAGTTAGTTCACATTAGTTCAAATTAGCTCAGTGCATGACTCGTGGTAATTCTGTCAACAGGAATAATGGAAGCAAAATCCATAAAAGACCCATAGCAGCCAGACCAGTTTCCCTAACCCATATGAACTGGCAGTTGGGGCACAAACACTTGACATTACCACAGTGCTTTTAATAACAGCATAATTATGAGACCACAGGGGTGATTATTTACCAGCCTAATTATGAAAACATAAGTCAAAGCCCTGTATATTTTAAAGAAAGCTTGTCATTACTGCAGGTATTTTTACAAATCGGAAAGTTACCTTTGTATATTCAAATACTGAAAATACACATGTAACATTGACCTGCTCGTATGGAGAGTCTTTACAGAGTTCACAGTTCATTTCCCATTGCACACATTTTGCCTGACAAATTGCAGCTGACTTGGCTTTGCTGTTTTGATTGTTGGCTACTTGTCATCTTCTCTAGTAGTTTTTTGGTTAATCTTTATTGTAACTATTACTGCAAATGGTTCTTCTGCTGGTTTGTTGCTTCTGCTTCTTCTTTTTTTAACACTTCTGCTGCAGTGCTTCAGCAGAATTTTGTGGGTCAATTTCTCAAGTTCTTTTTGTGAACAGCGCCTTGGCAATCTATCTCAAGTTCAGTTCTCACTGCAAATACTGAAGATGTCATATGATTTTTGTGACCTTTTGACTTAATCTTAAGCTGCAGGCAGCCACACCGCTAGCACTTTAAAGCCTATGTCCCAAAAATGTAGCAGTCCCACTGTCGATTATTGAAGCCTGTAAAGAAAATTGAATTTTATTTGTACAGAGGTCACTGGTGCTGATTTGTTCAATGTTGACAGATGAGCTATCTTTAGAGAACAGAAACCAGGGTGTGTGAGCAGTTGAGATGTGAGAACCCAGAGCACGAGTACGAAAGGCAAGGTGCCTGAGGCTAGACTGTCCACACTCGTATTCGTTCTAGCCGGCATATGAGCTTAGGTGAAGCACAAAACCTGGGTCTGTGATGCCAAGGCACACCTGATCAAGCTACAGCAACATTTTAAAGATAAAACACACAATGCTTGAAGCCGCCGAATTCACAATTCTATTTCACAGGCACACGTTTCATTATCCTTAAATGGATGTTGGTAGTGATGGTGATTTGTTCTAAGTGAGGCTTGTTTTTGTTTACATGCAGCAGTGTAAGAATCTGAGAAGAATGTTAAAATACTGACAGCTTTTATAGAGGATGGCACGTGTAACAGGACGAGGAGGAGGAAGTTCAGACTTTGTGTAGTTGCCCATCAGTTACAGCTGGTGTTGTATTTGGTTAACTGCTGTGTATGCTTGACTGAATTTGAAATAACATGAAATGAAATGTCATCTGAAGTTAAGTTACTTGCCCATCTTGAGGCACCAGTCAAAATAGTAGTTTTTTCTTTTCTTTTTTTTTTTTTTTATTAGAATTTGAATTCGCAAGATTTTATGTGATCATTTTAACCTTTTAATTCATCTGGGGAATTAAACACATTGATACAGGTAAAGGTGAGATAGAGGTGAGAAAAAGAACTGTATGTTCTTCCATCTTTCTTAATGTCTGCCATCTAGGCATAGCCTGTTGTGACATGTATTCCTCTCTAGTCTGGGGCTAAAAATATACAAGTGACACAGGAAGTGTTGCTCTCCCTCTCTATTTAAGATAGTAACTCTATCTTTGGAATGTGGACTCAGTATGTTCAGGTCCTGCATGTTCTGGGGGTCAAACCTTTTCCATATCCACCACGGGTTGCTTTTGTTTCTTGCAAGAAGTCCGTGAGAAGCAGCATCCGTTGTTTGGTGGAAAAGGACGGCTTTGAGGCGTGATTATATTGCTTTCTTCATTTATTGTGATGTGCACTAAAACTGTACTTTGACACTTGCTATCACACTCTGCATTGTTAATCCTCCAGGAAGTTACTTCATAATACATAGATTAACAGTCTTCCTGTTTGAATTTTTCCAGTGAAAATAAACCCAAGAATGGAGGAATATGTGTCGCCAACCACACCTCGCCCATTGATGTCATCATCTTGGCCAGTGACGGCTGCTATGCGATGGTAAATACACTGATGTCTAGCAGGAAGCTACAAAAACATTGACTCTGGTTACTTCTTCCATAGCAGCTGCTTGTCTCTCGAAATGCCATTTCTCCCAGAAATAGATGTGTTGGTATCCAATATGTTGGTTGTGTCATATCAGGTCGGCCAAATTCACGGTGGCTTGATGGGGGTCATTCAGAGATCCATGGTCAAGGCCTGTCCACACATTTGGTTTGAACGCTCAGAAGTCAAAGACAGACACCTAGTGGCCAAGCGGTAGTATTACAATCTTTGTTATTGAATTATATTGTGCATTTTCCCCTCTTAGTCTTTAAGGAAAATTTTTTATTTTGTTTGTTTTTTACAATCAGTTGTTTCAAAGTACATTTTTATATTTATTTTGAGTGTTAGTCTGCTGTAAATACTACTTGTGTAACTTGTGAAAATATAGTATAAATAGTATAAAGTGTATATATATATTCATAATAACTTTGATACATTTGTATTGCAGATTGAGTGACCATGTGCAAGATAAATCTAAACTGCCCATTCTGATTTTCCCAGAAGGTGAGCTTCCTCATTTATCTTGGAGAGATGGAAAGACTTTTTTTAATGTCTGTAAGTCTGAATTTCCTTTATCTCTAAAACGTCCAGGTACCTGCATTAACAACACATCAGTTATGATGTTCAAGAAGGGCAGTTTTGAGATTGGTGCCACAGTCTACCCTGTGGCCATTAAGGTGAGAATGATGTCCTTTCTTTTCTTATGTGAAAGGTTGTTTTATAACATGATGTCCATTTACCCATCGACAAACAAACAGTTTGTTTGAAATAATTCATGTGTTGATTATTCTGTGTGGTGTGTTTGATCCTCACAGTATGACCCCCGTTTCGGAGATGCCTTCTGGAACAGCAGCAAGTTTGGGATGGTCAACTACCTGCTGCGAATGATGAGCAGCTGGGCCATCGTGTGCAGCGTGTGGTACCTTCCTCCCATGTCTAGAGAGGTGAGTCTTCATGGTTAACTTTGATGAATGAAACAATCAGCATATCATCAGAACAGAACATACAGATAAAAAAATGTGATGATGTGCATTGTTACTTATGATCACTTGTTTGCCTTTCACATTCATGTTGATTTTCTCCAACAGGAGGGTGAGGATGCTGTGCAGTTTGCCAATCGTGTGAAGGCAGCCATAGCCAGGCAAGGCGGACTGGTCGACCTCCTGTGGTAAGATAAAACCCATTCAGATCAAACAAGTGACCATTTTTCAATGTTATCACAGGTGATAGCGTAAAATTAAGTTAAACATTTTCATATTTTGCCTCCAACACTGACATATGGGGTCAGTAAAAACATCACAGCTTGCAGTATAACTTGACATTTTGACTTGTCAGCCTCAGGTGTATGTAGTTAGATGTAGTAAGAAAAGTTAAAATGTTGGTAAAAGATTGTCAAAGAGGATTGTATTGCATTGGTTTTCATTTCTTCAGTCAGGTCTGTGTTAACACGGATCAGCCAAAACATCAAAACCTCTGACAGGTGCCATCAGGGAAGCCGTTGCCATCTGTAATCAGCAGTAGAATATGGATGAACTGCATAATTGCCCCCCAGATCAGTGCTTGTTGTGACTAATTGTAAACTCTTTTGTAGGGACGGAGGATTGAAGCGAGCAAAGGTAAAAGATACCTTCAAAGAAGAGCAGCAGAAGCTGTACAGTAAAATGCTGGTGGGCACCCAAGAGGACCGCAGTCGCTCCTGAAGGACCTCTGTGGAGGTGGACTGGCTCAGAAACTCACTCGGGCACCTCGGACTAAATAGGCAGTCAGCAACGCTGTCTCGTTCTCTGTTGGAGCTCCGGACTGGAAAATCCCTTCTCTGATGTCAACAGCACTCCATTTGGCTTTCTCGGTCACTGCCTCAGCTTGGCATGTTCAGTTTGCGTTGCTGTTACGGGCCGTTCTGGGTCTGTCGTCCTTTGTTGGAATCGCTCGCATGGAACTTTGCTTGTATTGA
Organism: Scatophagus argus; assembly: GCF_020382885.2. Classification (NCBI taxonomy): domain Eukaryota; kingdom Metazoa; phylum Chordata; class Actinopteri; family Scatophagidae; genus Scatophagus; species Scatophagus argus. Next base: position 6,889,580 of record NC_058496.1, on the reverse strand, counting down.
GAGCAAAGTGCACACAGTACAGGAGCATTGTCTTCCTTGGTGGCAGTCTTGTGAGGGAAAACTTGTATTATCTCTGTTGAGTTCCTGTCTTTGTTTGATAGTTTCAGCTTTTAATTTTCATCTTACTGTCATGTTTTAAAGTCACAGACATGATTACACCTGGGATGTAGAAGAGAGTTACTGTAGATAAAAACTTGTTTGTACTAAAGCTAATGCCTGTGACAGAGTTGGGATTTTGCATGACTGACTTGTGTCCATCATTAAGGGCACAATGCCAGATTTTGTTACATTTCAGATATTTTTACGGTCTTTTTCCAAGAGAAAAAAAAAACCTTGTATTTTAAGCTTTGCGTTTTAAGACTTGTGTCAACACATGTGGTCACCATAGGAGTTACATTGCAGATGAGCTCTTGATACGTTGTCCGTTTCTGTGTTGTTTTTTTTCTTCCATGGAATGTGTAAATCTTCACATTATGAAGTGGAAATTGTGCACCCACGGTTACTGAGGGAGGTTTATGCAATGAGGCAGATATTCCAGTTCCAGCTATTAATACAGCGTAACTGGAGTAAATGGGTTCTGTAGTCCATGCATTAAGAATTTATTTGGGATGCTTTTAACGTGGTCTCGTTTGGCGCCCATGGCACAGTTAGTGATGTCGGATAATGACCACACAGCTGGTCTCCTGACTAAAACATGTGACAATTAACTGTTGCACATTAAAACTAATGTACTTCCTGCTTGTGCAGTGACCATTTTGCCTAATTTATTTTAAGTGAACTCCAGAAGCTATTGTCTTTATGTGCCCCCTCATCAATATCTCCCCTGGACTTGGCAGCCTCCTCAGGGTGGTTTCAAGGAGAGACAAAGTGCAGCTGTAGTTTGGACTCCCTGTTAGCGTGGAGTTGAGGAAAATGGTCGGTCAGCCTTCAGAGATTTCTCCCTGAGGCTATAATTTCTCTAGTTTGCTGTTATCAGGGATTTAGACCATGTCGATCTGTTCAGCAAAATAAATGTTCAAGAATGTGGCTCCACTTTTGACTTCAAGAGGTTTTTTTTTGTGCTTCTCACACTGTTAGTTCATTTTTGTTTTTTCCGATGCACAAAATGGTTATAAATTTGTTCTTGGAGAATGTGGAACTAGAACATGCCACTACAACTAGACAAATGGCTGCTGATGTTTAAGGTAAATAATCAGATTCAAACTGCAATGTGTCCCAATGCTAGATATTTGGCATTTAAATTCAGTGTATTGCAAATTTAACCAAATCTTCGTATTTGTATTATTAGCGACTTTTACTACTTCTATATTATGCCTTTTTGCTTTTTTCTGGCAAAAAGGTCAAAGCATTTTTCATTTGATATTTTTAGAATTGAATGTTTTCCAGGACTGCCTCAATTAGCCGTTTTTTTTCTGTGCTATTCTTGGCAGGCAAGTCAGGGCTCTGGTAACGTTTCCTGTGTGATCTATTGTGCAGTGGACACCGAGCTTCTAACACAGTCTGGCATGTGGAGGATTTTAAACATTATATATCCTGTATTTATTCTCCAGCTGATTATGTCTAAATGTATTTCCATTGATATTTGTTGTTGGTTCTGTCTCGGCTGCTTCGTCCAAAATTCAGGCCTTTACTCCTGGCTGCAATAAATGGCCTCAGTCTTCTTTCAGAGTGGTTTCCCCTTTAACTGCCTTTGTTTCCAAACTAGTGATGGACACGGCAGCATTCTTTTGCATCTCTGTTGCACTAGTTTCAAATGGATCTGTTGACGTTGGTGAATAAAGCACAGAAGAGGAGTGAAAAGAAGCAGGGAGCTGAAAAGGCTGGCTGTGTAAACCATGCCATGGTTGAACAGCTCGCCAACAGCACTATGGAGAGTCAGGCCGCCTGCAGTCTTTGCTTTACCCTGGGCCGGAGCTTAGATTGCTGGATGGCACGGATCCATCTACTCCAAATAAGAGTTTTACATCTCTTATCGACTGACTGGGCTGAGAGAAAGCTACTGTAGGTGTGTTGTAAAATATTGTGCTTACTCAGCTGTTGCCATGACTGGAAGTTGTGTGTGTGTTGGGGAGGGGCTGTTCTAGAGAAAATTAAGCTGCAGGTCAGGCACATAACAATAAAACACTGGCACACTATCTTCTTCTACCGTTTCAGGGCTTCACACAGGAGCAATACATGAGTGCACGGCTAAAGCAAAGTCACAGATACAGATAAGACCGCCTGCACTGTCATATGCATGTGTTAACAGCCGTACACAGCTTGGGAGGAGAACAATTACAGCGAAAACAGACTGTCATCAGTGAGAGGATATTTCATTGAAAGCAAAGTTCCACGGAAAGAAAATGACTTCCTGTTGAGACTACACAGAAGAGTCTGTGGTATGTTGCGTGGCGAGTTGAGTTCTTTCAACTCGCCATGTATAATACTACACTTTCTCTGTATAAGTTAGGTTATACATTACAAACATTTGTGTGTATTTGTGTAATTATGCAATTTATTATTGCAATAGTATATTATTTAACCTGGGGGTTAAAATGTTGCGGTAATAAAAACTGGCGAGGCTAAACGGGTCGTTTGCACTACAGGTCACACAGAGAGGTTTCCATGGCAATGAAACGTTAAGGGATTATCTTCAGAGGAGGTCACACTTCAGAGTGATGGCCACGACGTTCACTCAGCGGCGATAAACTTAACACAAGGAAGACTGAAATTGACTGGTCGCAGCAAACAGGCGGAGGCGGAGCCCGGGAGTTAGTAAAAGTTACCTAACCGCGTCTACAACTGTTCGGTCCGGTTATCAGCGGGTTTGTGAAGGCAACATCAGACGCACGGTCCAGGCTGGTTTAAGTCCGCTAAGAAGCTACTAGTCCAATTAACCGAGAGCAGGCGGAAATCCACGCATGAGGGCCGTTAAACTAACTTACTTCTCGTTGGCTCGGCGATGGATATGCGCGCCACTCCGGCATATGATGACGACCTGATACCCGCCATCAGTAGACAAGTTGAAGCAGAAACGACGCAAAAGCGTCAGTGAGATGTTATCGTACTTAGAGCGCTCATAGTCGCGATCTGGGCTCACACAATAAGCCTTTCTAAGCTCCCGGGGAGTCGCTCTTACAGGCCTGGACGTGCGTCAGTTGGCGACGCTACGGAGTTTGCTCGAGCTGTTTGAGAAGGTGGATCGTTAACATGGAAACATACACTGATGTGCTGCTCGTCACCGCAAATGTCGGGTCACTCTTTGATAATGTAAGTAGGCTGGTAAGGGTAAAATTAAAACTACACCAGACTGCAGTGCTGCCAGGATTATACTTAATGCTGTTAGGCTGATGGAGATAGTCGAAGGGGTACAGGAGGCAAGTTTTCACGTTGAATGAGCCCCCCGCTGCTAGCATACATCTTTGGTAACCTAGCTAAGGATGTGGCAAGTGTGCTAACGTCTTCACGGCGATGAATTACTCCAGTTGTAATTCACGTGCCGCCCTTTACACATCTCCAGCACCACGATGTCGAGTTTCCCAGTCGTGTTTTTTGTCAGCTGTTATTAGCATGCGCCCCGATCGTGTCCTTCCGCTGTCGCTGATATAAAACAAAATCATCGAGCCTAAGTTGATTTGTTATTACCCGCAGGACGCATAAGTTTCACGCCTCACGTGACCTGCTCTCAAGTGACCCGGCAGATGCTTTAACACCTAAGGGTCAGCTATGAGAACTTGTTCAAATGTCTACTCCGTAGTCTCCACATGCTGGCACAACATAGGGCAGGATTTGTGAAAAACTGTAAGGGAAGACAGACGGGTGACAAATCAAAAGAAAAAACCTGAGTAAATAAATCTTTGTGGCATGTCTGCAAATGCTGAGCAGACCCAGTTGATTCAGATTTTGTATGGTTTATGGATGACGGGAGTTTTAAGGCACAACTGGCTAGTGTTTCGATAGGAACAGTGTCTAAAGTGGCAGCTGCGTTTAGATCTGTGGAAAATACATCAGTAAATAGGCGTGTGTGCACTTCATGACTGTGATACTTGTGCATTGGTGTGATATGTGAGACAAGAAGAACAGAAGAACAACTCTTCTGTAGGTGGCTGAGAAAGTCAAAGCAGAACGTGATCACACTGTGTCAGGAAGAACAGTCTGTCGACAGTTACATAGAGACCCCTCGCTACAAAGATGAATGCATGTTTGGGAGTACAAAAACCATATGCACTGGTCTACAGAGATTTGGGGATGAAAGTGACAGGGTGAGATGAGTCCTCATCGTCTATATTCTTGACAAGTGGACCGGTGATGTGTGGCATGCACTAAGACAACAATGAAAGCCTGAATGCTGAGCTCTACAGTGAAGGGAGTGCATCTGAGTTTTTAATCAAGAGGTTTTGTGTGTGATCACCTTAATCCTATGACAAAACTTTTTTTTATTTAATCCTGATGGGAGTGATCTCTCCACCAACATCATCAAAACAAGATTTAGAGTTCCAGAGACCTGTTAGAACTATTTCCAAAGTGTATTGAAGGTTTTCTGGCAAGACTTTATTAATGTTTCATTCAGTCAGATTCTTTTAGTGCAGGGGTGTGTGGTATGAGATGAGATCAGTTATCTCCTCTGCTGCTGCATGTCTCGGCTAGGACGTTGTGACCCGTCAGCACAGCTCACTTGCTGACCACAGGACATTTTACTGCTTTCACCTTAGTGGGCTAATCATAAATTTATTAAATTCCCTCAAACATCCATGATGATTACCATCATCACCTCCTGCAACTAGAAATTGCAGGATGCGCAAACAATCCCTGTTGAAAATCTAAATTTAAAATGTTTGTACAGGGAGCGTCTGTGTTGCTCAATAGTTAGATTATAGTATCCTTATCATGCTGTGTAGGTATGCTCCAGGTATCACTACGTTTGTAAGGTTATATAAGTTATAGTTTATAGTATAGTCTTTCATTGGCATCTTTTCAAAAATAACAGTAAAAGTACTCTTTATAAGGGATTAAAGAGATTAGACTGGAACTGAACTCTTCTAAACAAATGGATACATTTCCAGTGGTATGTAGTTTTGTTCTGTGCTGGGATGACAAACCTTTCAGACATTGCAGGGAGGAGGGCTCTTACACTCATGGAAATTTGGCTCAGGACCATGTTTCCGGTTGCCAGATCTGGCTCCAATGAAAGCATGTTAGATCCCATTGTGGGAGATATGTAAACAGATGGAAATCTACCCCGAGGGACTTGAGCTTTTCTCCTTACTTAAGCCCCCCTATTTCTATAAACAAACACTCCTAAACGTTCACCCAGCTTTCTGGATAAGAGCCAGATCTTAAGCACATCCCAGGATAAATCCTATTGCTTTACAGTACTGGACTAACTGAGTGTCCTGTCAGAGTAGTTTAGTCAGTGAGACAGTCAGCCCCAGCTGCTATCTCTGTGCCACCAGTAGTATTTCATACCGGAGATTATGTCAGTTGTTTCTGGCAAGCTTGTTTAATGGCTGTTTAGAAGCCAGATGTTAATGTGACACAACCCTTCCCTTTATTCATGCAAATGGTGTGAGAATAGTAATCTGTGAAAGCCTTTCTTGAGGGAGCACATTATTTTAGTCAATTTTCTCAACTTACTATTATCAGACAGCTTGGAACAACAAAGCATTGACCTAATCAACATGCTGGATTCATTAAAGCAGTTAAATGGTTTCTTTGGAACAGTGATCCGGTGGGAGCTCGCTTAGGACCTCCCTCGCTTAATGTGCCTGGTCTTGTCGCCTGACACTGTGCTACTAGTTTGCCACACCAGAAAAAAGATGCTTTTTTTTGTTGCTGAATAGTGTGCAGTCAGCAGTGCATCGTGAGCATAACTGTTGTATGAACTTTATGTTTAAAACATGCAGCATATTTCATACATTTGAAGCGTCTTGGACTGAGCCACTGGCTGAGTGTTTATGAGCGCATACAGACTGTGTTAATAGATATGTGGAGTCCTTCAGGTCACAATGGCTGAGCTGCAGTCATCCTGTCACACAGCCATGCAAATACACTATGCAAAGCCATTCCTCAGCTGGTATGAATGCACCTGGCCTTGCAGAAGACTGCACATTATTCTGTGACTGCACTTTGGGGCAAATTGTGAAGTGGGCGTATAAGAAACAACACGTTGAAATGCCGCAGCTTAGGTTAAGGGACAGTTGTTGATTGATGTACTGCTTACAGCTTTTAAAATGTCACCGAAGCCCATTTTCTCTGGTATGAGAGAGGAGCGTTTAATGTCAGTGTAACTGTGAGGTTAACATTTAAGTTTGCTTAGCTTAACAAGGGAATTATTTTTCACAGCCACCGCAGAACTTTGCTTTCACTCTCACAGTTCATTAGATTTAGACTTTCATCAGTCTGAAATATCTCAAGGAAATTCAATCGAACGCAACTGGACTTAGTTATTTGTCTTTGAAGATGTTTCACCTCTCATCCAAGAGGCTTCATCAGTTCATGCTCGCTTGACTAGGCTGGGACTAGTTCAACTAGCTGGTGTGGAGACCCAGGTATTTAACCTCTGTGGAGGCGTTCACATGGCCAGTGGTGTCATAGACTCGTTAGTGCCCCATTGTGCCAAACGACAGTCGGGGATGGTAAAGTTGGTTTTGACTTCTTTAATGCTCTATTGTGTTGTAACGACAGTCATTAGAGTCACATGGGGCCATTTGTGAATGGCAGTTGTTTTTAGAGGCTAAGTTGTTGAATCTCCTGGGAAGAGATGAAAGGGCAGCATTTTAAATTGGAGATAGGTGGTGCAGACCTCCTCTGTTGAGAAATGAGCATGAACTGATGAAGCCTCTTGGATGAGAGGTGAAACGTCTTCAAAGACAAATAACTAAGTCCAGTTGCGTTGGATTGAATTGACCTGGATGAATGAGAATATTCACAGGCTTATCAGTCTGAAATCTTGTAAGTTTTGTCCATTGTATAAAACAGTTTATTATTTATCCAAATAAGATGAATCTACAGTGTCTCGCCATAGAGTCTGTCCTACAGTCCTTTTCTACGGTCTTACAGTGTAAATGAAAGTCTACCTGTAGTCCCACACACAGGAGGGTCTGCTGAGCCAGCCTTAGCCTTGTTTGACAGTAGAAGGTTCATCTGCCTGCTTTCCGTAAATGTGCTTTACAGTATGCTGTCAAGTGGCTATTATGGCTTTAGAATAAAATCAATACAGCATAGTATTGTGATATTTTGCGAGGCAATACTGTATCAATACACAAACTCAAGTATTGGTATTTAGTTGTATAAATCACTTTCTAATTCCCCAGTTGTGGGAAGGGCAGCATAGATCAAAATACCTTAGGCAGTAGTAGATCTCTCACGTTTGCATTCAGATCATTTGGACTGTGCAGACTGTTATACAAACAGTGCAGTTTGTCAGGTGTATGGAACATTTATGACAGGGTTTTATGGCAGTGTTGTCCATTCTGTCTGCGTGACAATCCTGTTTTACTGCAATAAAAAAAATACTGAAGTAGGATGAACAGACTGAAAACTTAATTTTGTTAGATAAAACAGATGGCGACAAAGTTTTCCTTTGGGCATAATAAGAATAAATAAAAAAATACATATAAATAATAATAAATTGCAATATATTACATACATTATCGCAATAATGAAAAATAAGCATATTAAATAATGTAGCATTATGACTTAAGCTTCGTGATAATGTCATGCGATGGGTCTTCTGATGATTCCCACCTGTAGAGGCTATGCAACAAGATCAGTTTCGGGGATGATACATGAACAGTCCGAGAGTGTGACAGGTACAGCTGTGAGACTACATCCTGGAACACAGAACCAATGGAAACAGAAAGGATAATATTTCCATGCAATTGTTTGTTGTAAGCTGCTCAGAGTTTCACATCACTATTAATGACTTCCTGACTTCCATTTGACCTGTTTGTCTCTAAGTACTGTAAAACAAGAAGTTACCATAATTTATTTCAGAATAATAAAAAAATATATAAAGGATTATATGAATACGTGTAATGCGAAAAGAGCTGCTCATGGTGTCAGAGCAACAGATTCCGGTAATTAATACCTGACTGTGTACTTCCACTCAGCTTTATCACAGAGCTGTTATCAGTCATAAATCTCAGATAAATGGCTCAATATATCAGCCAGTAAATGGTCATGCACTCGGAAGATAGTGTTATAGTGTTAGATCAAATATGGTGTCTGTGAACTTCCAAGTAGCCTGAACTTACTTTGAAAGTTTATTTAGCTAAAATGTTTTAGCTACTGTTACTGTCACTAGTTTACAGTGGCATTACAGCACCATGCAGAACTATATGTGGACAGCTGACATGGTGTGCTATGGCTGGTGGTGCCATTTTGCAGCTCAATTTATTTGCAGCGATTTTGCTGAAATGGCTCAATCGTAGATTTTTCCTCAGGTGTTTGTAGAGACCAAAACAGCTGAAAATGAGATTAAATATTGGAATTGCACTGCCCCCAGATGGCCAAAAAAAAAAAAAATGAATTCAGGGTTTGTGTTTGATTTTAGACTGTTTGATCCAGAAAGAATGTTTGATTTTTCTCTCTGTCATTTTACAGGTGGGTGAAATTCAAAATGAATGGTTACAAGAATTATATAAGGTAAGGTTTAGGCCTCCTGGCCTTGTGTTAATTATTCACAGTTTTAAGCATTTGGTATTTCCACTTATTATTGCTGCCAGTGTCTCATATTTTTCCCTCACATATTGTGGTCGGTCTGGTGCAGTTCAGGCAAATAAAATCTGTGTCATGTAGTTGTTTCTGCTTGTTGGCTGCTGGTGTCAGTGCATTAATGACGTCCTAGCGTGCACGACAGCTCCATGTTCCACTGGAAAACGGAAACTGAGCTGCTAACTTCAATGACAGAAAAGTTCCACGTGACCTCTAATGGATAATCAGCATCCTGTAACATAACTTTGACCCTCCTCACTCCTCAATACTCTGTAATATAAAACCTCTTGTTTTTGTCGCAGACTATCCACAGCTACAAGCCGAAGTTCATTGCCCTGCACTTTCAGGAGGTGGGAGGGAAGGACTACATGGTCAACATGGACCACGCTGAAAACTTCTTTCGGTAGGACTAATGTGTTGCTCTTAATTTATGTTGCTCAATTCACCACCACGCATGTTCCTCCTTCACCCTGTGTTTGTTAATATCACAAATTTTGCAAAATTAAAGCCCCATCTGTTTCTCTAAATTTTCCTTACAGTCAAATAGGAGTGTAACTAACAATAAATTTCATTATCAATGAATTTGCTTGATTATATCCTTTATTCCTTAACCATTTGGTCCACTAAAACTATTTTCTCGAAAGCCCAAGTTGACATCAAGTTTGTTTTATCCTCTTACCAGTTCTAAACCTAAAGATATTTAGATTACAATCACATGAAAACCAACCAACCTTTGCATTTGAAGAATTAGAACCATTTAAGGGGACAAGCCTTGCACTGTCATCTGTTTCCCCAGGGATCAATTAAGTATTTCTGATTCTAATGATGTCTCCGTTGTGCCCCATTGTTTCCAGGAGGATTGAGTCCAGTGAGGATATGAAAGACTTTGACAGGGTGTGCATCTATGTGGATAACCAATTCAAAACAGAAGACAGCTTCACGGTGAGAAGCACATAAACCTCTGAGTAGTTCACACGTTTTTCCACTAGATGGGGTTCTCCTCCATGTTCTTCCAGTACTCAGAATTAGTAGGAGGCATTCAATGCACTCTGCTGCTGAGTGAAAAGCGGGAGCTGGTTGCTGGTCAGCACTTCTGGGAAAGACAGAATTCGTAGACCCCAGTGGAGCATCAGAAAATGTCATTCATGTTGTGATAGTGTGGAGTGTGACTGGAAAACAGACGCCATCGGATTTTTAGACAGTGTCAAAGACTTTCATCAATTTGAAGGTATTTTATTGCAAAAAATATGGACGTGATAACTCAGAGGTCAATCAAGAAAATTAAATTTGTATATGTCCACAATTTATGAGATTTATTATATTAGATTTTATTTTTATATATGTGTTGTTGTTGCAAACTAAAAATATATAAAATGTCAGTGTAAAAACAGAAAATTTGGCATAAAAAAATCAGTAAAGTTAGACTTAAATTCAGTGGGCTCATAAAAGATCTTAAATCTCAAGACTAATATGAATGTAAAAAGAAAGTTGACATTTTGTCAGCAACAAAAAAAAGTTGACATTTTGTAAGAGCTGTTTCTGTCATTGAATTTTCTGATCAAAATGAAAATCTTACTGAAAGTTGGAAATGAACCCTGGAAATAAGGGAACTGATCAAATTTTACACCATCAAAACTGTAGTAGGTGTGCGGATTTTTCCTACTCAATGTAATCTGGTTTTGTTTGAGTGTGTTTGGGTTGGGTTTCATATATCAAGGTTCACTGTGCAATCTCCGACAGCGCACAACCACAGCCTTTTGTAAGCATCATAGATCTCAGAAATAGAGTATGAAACAATGGTGTAGTAGCATTACACAGTTTGGGAGACGTTCTTAAAGGTAGGTTTGTTAAGGCGCTCATGCCACGACCTGGATTTCTTATCATCATCTGTTGAGCTCAGAGTCTGTCTCGCTAGCTTACGTCTGAGCTGGTCCACTTCAGTGCCTGGCGGGATGCCGCTCAGGTCATGGGCTCAGGCTCAATCTCCACACCTGTCGTTAAAGCCATTTCTTGCTTCCAACTTATTTTTTAGTGATCCTCACCCAGCGCGAGTAAGTTCTCAGTCTGCCTGCGGGAATTAAATTAATTCAACTGTGTCAGTAGCTGCTCATAATGAATTTATCAGGATTCGTTTGTCTGAAATTCTGCCTCGCTTGAGAGTAGCACCTCCACAACCCCAGCTGAGAAAAGTGGCTGAGTATTTCTTAAACTATTAACCCTCACTCCTCCCATGTGATACCCTCACACTGGACGTCTGACAGTAGGGGTCATTGGCTGCATCTGTAGACTGAAGGTGTGTGAAGTAAAAAGGGAAAGTCAATGGCCAGGTGTGGAGGAGACAGGCCAAAGTCAATACATTTAACTCTAGATTAAAACTATTGATCCCAGCCCATTTGTGCACGATAAATAAAGTGTGAGGGGGAGTGCAAGACAGCTGGGACTAAGTTTCCCCTGTGCTCGAGTGTTCGCACCCTCCACTGTTTGCCCTGAGAAGGCTGCAGCCCTCCATCCCACCCCCACCACCCCTCCTAATGCCTCATTCTCATTTCGTCTGTGCCACCTGCATTGATTTTCAATTTGTTTCCCCTTGGCTGCGGATCATCAGTTATTTGGCCAAGAGAGAGTTTGGGGGGTTCGCCTTTCAGAGGGGCTGCAGGAGTAGAGGGGGCAGACTTGCATGCATTCCCAGTACAAATGGTGTTTTGATAAAAAATCACTTGTAAGTCAATATTTTTTTATTAAACTGTGCACAAACCTGATTGATGAAGATAGGTGTTTGGCAGAGTATGTGGAGGAGAATGTGTATCTGTGTTTGAGTGTGTGTATGTGTGTGTATGTGCACTTTGCTGTACTGCTTAAACACAACATTGTACTGATCCAACATAAACTCAGCCAAATTTAGAGCAGTTCTTGCCGTACAATAATCAGCTTTTTGCTCTGATTGTTAGCTAAACTTACCAAATATTTCTGAACTTATGCTTCAGACAGCTGTTTACTCAGCTTTGAGTTTTGGCTTGAACCTAACGACCGTATCAGACTCGTTCACATAGCTTTCCCTGTCCTGATTTTGGACAAGTTGGTCGCTAATTGCTGCTCACTGGAGCCGACCACAGAGACAGTTCCATTTTATCAAATGAGGATGACTTTGGCACTAATGATAAATGATCTCTTCAGGGAGATATCTCTCACACTCTGGCTGTGTGTGTGTGTGTGTGTGTGTGTGCGTGTCGGTGTGGAGAGGGGGGCTGCACAACGGTCCGTCACGCCCCGAGCCCTCTGAGCGCTGGCTGATTTTTCTTCGGCCTCCAGTCACAGTGGCAGCGTTGGCAGACAGCAGGCCCTACTGCTTAATACCTTTTAAATTGTTTTAATTTTCTGTCTTTATTGATCTCGCAGGGCATGATTAATCAGATCAGTGGAGCAGGCAGTTAGTACATTAAAAATTGTCAGCACCATGTCAGGGATGATTGGATGCTGAAGTGTGTGTATGAGGTGTGATATGTGGATGTGTTGTGCAGTTACGTGTTCACTCTGAGCGTATCTGTTCTTTAAAGTTTCATGTGTCTTTGGGAAGGTAAGAATATACTGCGTCGTACTGGATCGTTCTGTACAAGACTCACGATTCCGCTCACATGATGGGATAATGAACAATTCAGTTTATCATCTCAGAGGTTGAAAAGAGATGATTTCTCATGTTTTTGTCACCGTTTTTGATGTTTAGATTTCACTGTGGGTCACTGATCTGAAACCACTCTGAGAGGGTCAGACAGAGCTGAGTTTTCCATTTTTCCATTTAAAAAAAACTTTACTATCAGTTTTTTAAAGGAAAGATACATTTCCAGGCCCTCCATAATTTTTCTGCATTCAACATAAATAAATTACATTAAGTGTCTGAAATTTAAAAGTGTCTGTAACCTCATTTTAAGTATAATTTCAGTGTGAATTTCTTAGATCTTTATCACAGCTACAGACTCCGGTACTTTTGCAACGTTCAGGTTTTAAAACTGAAACCAAGTGAGCATATGTAAAGTTTTTTGTGCTGTACTTTTATCAGTTATTGTCATTTCTGTCCACAGGCTTTGGGGAGCATGTACTTCATCCACAAGACATTGAAAAACGTCTATCAGTATGATTTTAATGGTAAAAACTTCACTCCTTGTCCATCATTTCAGTAATTTTTCATTTTACAGTTTTAATTGTTTGTCAGCTAGTGATGCATTCATGTTTTTTTTTTCCCTTTAAAAAAAATTTGATGATTTCACATAAACCACTCCCCTCGTACCCTGTACTATTTTGATAATGGCTCATAAGAGCAATGTTGAATATGATTGGTTCTCCTTTTTTTTTTAATACCACGGACTTCAGGACGGTTCCCTGTGTATAATGACAGTTTGATGGCCACAGCTCCTTGCCAGATATTTGCAAAGAACCTGAATTTAAAGTGGAGCTGTTATTTTCCTGCTGCATAGTCCAGTCACGTTAGGCATGAAAAAGCTCCTCAGAAAAGCTTATGGAAGAACCATAAACATCCCGCAGCTGCCACTCGCTGTGTGGCCCAAACCGATTGTTGTTCACCAAACATACTCTAATGGCTCGCTTATAGATCCTCTCATCGTATATGCCGCTCTGATGAGGTTAACACCAGTTTATTGATTGCTCTTTGCATGTTTTCTCACTCTTTTACATGTCACTGCTGCCACCACAACCCCTACCACTCACAGTTAAGGATTTTAAAGCAGTGTCGGGGCAGAACAGGCACATGGGCTCTCTGGAAGGGGTTTCCACAGTGGAGAAAGAAAAATTCCCAAAGAATTTCTGGCCAGATGTGAGTATGTGTGCATGAACGGGCATCTGTGTGTGCTTATGTTTGTGTGTGTGTTGAGATGTGGGGAGGGGTACATGAGGGCCAAAGGGAGATGTTGGGACAAATGAGTCTATTGGGGCTGCAGGGGCCGTCTGCCTGCTCTGACAGGGAGATGAGACAAATTATGTGAAAGAATCAATAATTATCAGTTTGGCCCTTCAAAGACACGGCTCACAGCCGTTTAGTGACTCGCTGTAATTTGTCTCTGTTGCAGTTCAAGTGGTCCAGAAAGGGCTTCATGAGGACCCGCTGGATCATACACAACCAGTACGTATCGTACACTAACCTTGATTTTATTTAAAAAAAAAAAAAAATCTATTGTTGTTTGTTGTTTTTTGAAATTGAAACTGTCTCTTTGAAAACCAGCATGTTCATTAGTTGAAGGCCCCTGGTTCTTACATACAAAGAATCCCTGGTATGATAGAATTGCTGTCAAAGAAATGAAACAAAGGAAATGTTGAATGATTTATCTGTCATCAAACAAAGGATAGTCTGTTTTCTTTTCAGTTTCCAACTCTAACAAAACCTCAGGGCAGGGCTGCGTATTGTTAGAAATATTCCTGGAACTGTTACATATTTACACCTTACTTTGAGATATATACTTTTTTTTTTTTTTTTTTTTTTTTTTGAATTATTTTTTAATTCAGGTGTAGTATGGTGCTGTTTTCTGGCCCCTGACTTCCAGTGAAGGGGAATCTTAATGCTTCAGCATACCAAGACATTTTGGACAATGCTGTGCTTCCAACTTTGCGGCAGTTTGTTGAAGGCCCTTTTCTATTCCAGCGTGACTGTGCCCCAGTGCACAAAGCAAAGCTCCATAAAGACATGGTTGGATGAGTTTGGTGTGGAATAACCTGATTGGGCCCCATTGGACACCTTTGGCATGAACTGGAACAGATATTGCAAGCCAGGCCTTTTAGTCCAACATCATTGTCCAAACTACAAAATCTACAAAAATACAATACAAAATGTTGTGCAAAGCCTTCCCAGAGGAGTGGAAGCTGTTGCAGCCGCAAAGGGGCGGGGGGGGGCAACTCTACTCTCAACTCTGTCCCAATATTTTTGTCTATGTAATGTCTTTAATCACGCATTTGATACCCAGTTTTGATACTTGACACTTAAAACACAAAATAATGAGTTACGATACCCAGTCCTCCCTCAGAGGGTTTTCTCATCTCTGCTGTCACTGTTATACTGTCCTTAGTGGGTGTTTTAACAAATACTTATATTCATTTAGTTTGATGACTAAACTGTCCAATTAAAAATGATAATGATATAAAAAAAATATATAGTATATATAAATAGTCAGTGCAGCATGGTGCTCTGGTGCCTTATGCTGAATGTTGAACTGTGAACGTATTTCTTTTAATTAGCAAAGAATGTATATTTATAATCTATGTTTTAAGTCTCCTGAATTAAAACTGAGCTAAATATAACCCTGATATGAGCCTACTACATTGTGTGCTTCCTGAAAACCTTAGTCATTATTTGCTCTGCTGTTGTTGCCTGTGGGTAGTAACAAAAGAAGCCCACAATCTGTGTGCCACGGCATCACACTGTGAGTCAACACAGCTCACTACCTGAATGCACATTAATTGTTTTCTGGTGACAGCCAAACAAAAGGAGTGAAAGCTCAACACGAAAGACAAATGTGCTTGTTTGTGGATTCAGTATTAACATGAGTGCACTCGCTGATAAGAAAGCTCAAGCTCCTCATAAGTGACACCCGTGTACACACACACAGACACACACACACAGGTCAGTATCAGATTGTGTCCTGTTTCTAATCTCCACCTGCACATATAACCATATTTTGCGTGTTTGCTGTGTGTTTTTTGTGTTCTTTGCAGAGGTCTGGACCTGGTCAATGTCCACCTGTTCCATGATGCCTCCAACCTCATTGCCTGCAACTCCAGTCCTTCCATTTACTCAGCAAACCGCAAAAATGCTCTCAGATATGTAATCAACAGGTCAGATTTTCCTCTGCACACAGTTATGAAAAACATCACTGTACAAGTTGACAGCAAACACACACTGAATGACCTCTATGAATGGAGGACATTTCTTACAGTCTTAATTTATATCATAAAGTCTTTCCTGTCATACTGTCCTGGAAATATTATCACATTAATGTGAATATGTATGCATTCAAAGTAAGATTTAACAGAGAAAAAGACCCAAACATCTGTTTGATTCCTGACAGCACTTTCTCCTTGCAGGATATCAGACAGCCGCTTCACTCCTCTGCCTTTCTTCCTGTTTGGTGATTTCAACTTCCGTCTGGACACACTTAGTCTGGTCCAGGTAATTGTAATGTCTTGTGAATCTCTGGTGATGAGGATGTGTGTCAGCATGGCATTTTGACATAGACCCTTCCTTGTGTTTGTGCTTCTGTGAGCAGCATCTGTCCACTTCGACGGATGTGCAGACAGTGAAAAAAGACAGCAGCAACGAAGTGGAGAAAATCATCTGTGAAGAAAAGGATAATGACCACCAGGTGATTGAAATCAGTTCAATGAAGACAACAGCAGACATTTTGTTTTTACTACTGTTTTGACCTTACTTGCCTTTACTTCACCTGCAGGTGCTGCTCCACATTGAGGAAAAGCTGTTTGCCTATGTGCACCAGACGGTATTCAGGGAGGACAACGGCAGGGCAGTGAGTTCACAATCTGAACTTTTTCTGACTCTGATCACATCAGTTCCACAGCAGCTTCAGAGAAACGCTGTGCTGTCTCTATAACCATTGTACCACATCTTGCTAAGCAGCAATCTGACATGTCTTCACAGATTTTAGATTAGATCCTGTCAGCGGAAATAAAGTCCCATGAATGAGAGTACAGTAAATACAAAAGTTTGTAGGTGAACCGAACTGATAACTTAAACAGGATTTTCACCCATGCTGAAGTTGTACTCATTCACATCTGCTGCTTGTTTTTGGTGTGTTGAGTTTTCCTGTAATCAGTAATGGTCTCCACCCTTCAGCTTTTAAAATATGACAAAGAAGCCGCAGTGTTTCATGATGTCATTCGGGAAGAGGACATCAGATTTCCACCCAGGTAAGACTTTCAGTTAACCTACTTGCTCGGATACTGGGTCCAAACTAATGCCTCTGTTGTTTTTCCTTAAATACACTCTGTCTCTTTTTATATATCTCAGCTACCCCTACAGTGAAGAGTACACTAAACCAACCCAGTACATGAACACTCGCTGTCCTGCGTGGTGTGATCGTATCCTCATGTCGCACACTGCTCACGAATGCATCCACAAGGTTAGGAAATGCTTAATATCTGAATTTTCTGTCTATTATGTATCCGTCTTTACACTTCCACACAACATGAAAAATATAGCCCAATAAATGGCTTATATGTAGAAATTATGACTGTCCCTAGCAAATGTTATCAACAGTAACTAGCTAGCTAGCTGATTAAGTGGTAGTTTTGGTTGAAAATAGTTGTTTCTGATGCTGACTTGCTTTAAAATATGTCCATAATCACCGCATACATGTTAAGACTGTGCTAAAGCTGTGTATTTCAGGTAAAAAGTTAGCGTCCATATAATGAGTTGATAAATAAGATGTGGAAATGAACAGTGTTGTTCTTTTATTGAAATGTTTGACTAGCTAGTCCCAGTACTAAACGTATGATCAGATAAAATGTCAAATCAAGCTGGTAATTCACTCTAACAACTTTTAGCCAAAGCTGAAATACACGCTAGCTACTTACGGTACTATGTGTCTTAAGCTATCTACTGTTAGCATAAAGCTACTGATGTCAGTTTGTCACTTCCTGTGTAATGACTCTGGCTAGAACTGATTTTTTTTTTTGGCCTTGTCATCATGTTGTCATTTAGTCTGAAGTCTCTCTAACAACATTTGACCATGCAGACAACATTTTAATAGATGTAAACTTAAGTCTCAAAGCTCACATTTCATTTGCTTTGTTTGTCCAGATGATATAAAACTTTCTTCTTTTCAGAGAGATGACGGTGAGAAGAGCATTGTTTACAACACAGTGGGTCCTAATGTCTGTATGGGAGACCATAAGGTAACAATAGCATTTAAATAGCTTGTATCTTGTTCAGGCAAACAAAGCCACATAGAGTAACTCTGGTGTCTTCTTGTGATTTTCTGGTAGCCGGTTTTCTTGTTCTTCTCGCTGAGGACTAACGACCATTGATGCAGATCCATCTGAATGGTAAGATCATGTGCCGTTTTTCTACGGAGGTGTATATGTGTTTGTGTGGTGACTCCAGAGGGGAGATTCAGTGTGCAAGAGCGAACACAGTAATCTTGTTCCGCTCCCCAGAGAGCCATAACCCAGGCAGGCCCATTGGAGTTGGGATATGAACTAAGATGAAGTGGCTGTGGGACACAAGTGCTCCTTTGTGTCCACCATAGTAGGACCACAAGCGATCAGCACCTTTCACTGATCTATGTCTATTGAATCCTCTCCACTGTCACTGTGGCTACACACTAAGTGCATTGCTGGCCCGCTTTTCATTAATTACCATGTGGATGGTCGGCTGGAGAGACATGCGTTGTGCCGGACAGCGTATTGGCATTTTTACGGCCATGATTTTGTTTTGCTGCCGTTTAAATTTATTTTTTTCAAGGATGGACTGCTTTTTCATGAGGACCCTTCTTCACGATGAGATCATAGCAATGAAGGGCCTTAAAAGATGCTCCAACCAGCTTGCTTTTCCTCTTGTGTTTGACATGTTCAGACACAGAGCAAGTTTATTTCAGGAAACAAGGATCTCTGCTCGCTGAACCTGAGGTAGGAAGGTGTGCTTTGAATGCAGCTTTGAAAGTATTCCAATGGCCTCTGCCTAAAATATAATTGGGCACATTTTAGTCTTAATCAACATGAAACCACCTGCTGTATCACTCTGGGACTTTGCTATGTCTCCATGCCAGCTATATCCATGGTTGGAGTTATTGTCTTTTGGGGTTGTCCATCTGTCTGTCCCATCCTCTTAAATGCAATACATTGGGAAGTCCTTGATGGAATTTCTTCAAATTTGACACAATCATGTACTTCGACTTGGTGAACTGATGAGATTTTGGTTGTCAAAGGTCATCTGAAAAAGAATTCATACACTAATTGTAACCAAATTTACACTTACTATCTTTATTTATATTCCTACAGACATTATGTGAGTCTGGCCAGATACTGTTGGACAGATAAAATGCAATGTGAGAAATGTGCAGAGATGTACAACCGCAAGGTGGCAGTTCTAGTTTTTGCTGGCACATGATTAAAGAAGTGTGTGTGTGTGTGTGTGTGTCTTCTGCAGGTCTATAACCACACCGCCCTCAGAACAGGTATACAACACAGTCTCAGTACCAGAGAGTCATCAGCATGATGGCTACCTGCCACAACCTGCCCGTCGGACATCCGTGGGTCTCAACACAGGTAGCCCCCGCCGTGAAAACCCCATCCTCACATCATGGACCACAACTCGAGTGACACAAGCACAGATTTACCAGCAGCTTTCATGGATTTCTGAAGCCGTAGTGCTGATTCTCCACTTGCTCTCAGATCATAAGTCCTCCATCCTGAAAGCTCGATGTCACCGAGGATCTTCCTACACGTCTTGCTTGCAGCCAAGGAGATTTGTTTTAATACGACCGAACGATGAAGTGAAGACTACGGCGTGTGACTGTGGGTCTTCCCCTTTACGTGGATGTGTACACGCATATGCAAAACATTCTTACATTTTAATTACAGTGATTTTAGTTGTTGATTTTATTTTTTAAATCTGCCTTTTTTACAGGCAGTGTCAGACAGACATCCAGCCAAGGCATCACAAATGTAGTCGTTCTTCATCAGCCCTAAATGATTTATTAAATCGCTCCAGTCAGTCAGAGCAGCTTGTAGCTGCTGAACTGGATAGTCCAGTAGGCATATAGCAGTGAACAGATTTAACAGATTTTAAATAAGCAGCTGCAATCAGCCATTCGGAATCCAGTATTGTGAAACTCCATGTGACATTTTGACAACATTATGAAGAACGTTAGTGTTATTATGAGCTGCAGCTGCATGTGTAGGCTTTTATTTTGTACTTCAAGTATATACGTTTGCTGTGGTTTACTATAAGCAAGTTCTACACAAAGGCAGGAAACACAGTTGAGGAATGCTGCTACTTCAGATTCCTGCCAACATGTTCCTTTAGATGTCCTCTGGAGAGGAAACATTATTGATGAAGGATTACTGACATGTAAATGTATGCTGTACATGTAGCTACTTCGTCACAGCAGCTTTAACTGTCTCACATGTCTCTTGACTACATAAACTAAATTTCTGTCAGAATTTATTTTAATATGATGTAGAGATGGCACTAGACAGCGGACAAACGTCCAGTGACATTTTGAAGCCGCAAAAAGGCAACTACTGCAGTTTTGTCTTTTTATGAATGGCGTGCAGCAGATTGTTTCACTCTGATGAATTTAAAGTAGCATTCTGTTATTACCAACTGTACATTCATGCCAAGTGCTTTATTTTCCACAAGTTATATCTCAGAAGTTCTCAGTGTTTTGATTTCCTCACTCAGAGAAAGTTATCTTCACAGTCTGTGTGAAATCTCTTCCACCCTGTTCTGGTTGGCATCAACTGTATTTAATTGCCAAAATAATCATGCGATAGGCCTCACTTGTTTACCTCTAACCGTAGTTAAAGGGTGTTGATATTCCATCACATAGCTTCTCTAGAACTTCAAAAAATGTTCTGTATGTACACGTGCATGTGCTCGTGCACACAGGAGGCACTGTTTGTTTTTGAATTCATTTGTTTTGTTTTGTTGATTCATAGTCTCATACTGTAGCACCAGTATTTTTGATGTGTCAGTTATTACTTAGGATTTTCTTTTTTGATCTGGCTTTAATAATTTCTGATTGGAAGACTTTAAAATGTTTGTCATTTCCATCCATTCATCCGTCCATATGTTAACTTCACCTGTGTGTGTGTGTGTGTGTGTGTGTGTGTGTGTGTGTATGAGTTTTGTGAACTTCTTGATGGTCTTACATACAAGAATACTTCTCATACAAAAAAAAAAAAAATTTGATCAAGTTTGTTTTGTTAGTCATCTTTGTACAGTGGGACTGAAGCCTCGCCATCTATTACAAGATAAGAGCAAATGTCTGTGTAGACTGAGTTTGTAAGTAGTAAACTTTTAGCAGTTAACTGTTGACCAGTCATTGGAGTTCATTATAAGGCCAGTATTACATTTACATTAACGCTGGTCAAACACTACATCATTGTGATCATTATTTCACTTGTAAATAAAACGTTACCCACATAAATATGTCGCAACATTCTTAGCTGGGTTCACCAACACTGTATCTTGACGCTGTGTTGCAAGATGTGTCAGGGATTGAGTGACAGCTATTTTTTTTGTTTGTTGGTTTGGGTTTTTTTTGCGGCAGAGAAACCGCAATTTGTTTGGGTCACACCTGTTTTTGGAAAGACTTCATAACTTAAGTCCCATTTCCCGCAAGAAGCTGATTAACCTGAAAGGGTTGGTCGAGTACACCACAGACCGCATGCTGTAAATGCTGCTGGCTTTCAGGCAGGCCCTCACCTAGAATCCTTTGGTGCGTGACACATTCCCTTTGCACTGTCAAAAACGTCTTGTGCACATTTAACAACAGTCCCCAACGTGGGGCTGGTTGTCACAATGTTATTTTTAATGGATAAAAAATTTGAAAATGGCGACAATATGAAAAATGCATCTGATAATTTTAATTTCATTGAAATGCAACAACCTAACGCATCTCCTGTATTGAGAGCAGAAACAGGAAAACTCATTTCTATAAATGCATTACAATACATACAATAAGACTGTCGCTGACAATGTTGTCATATGGGACAACCGACTCTGAAGACAATGAGACGAGCATCCATATTACATCCTGTGTGTGTGTTTTGTTTTTAACTAGTACCTAAGCTAAAAAAATCTAAACTATAGCTCTCCCGTCATGCAATTTAATGGTAATAACTGTTTTATTGTAAACCCATTGTGTAAAAGCCTAGAAGAGCAACACAGAGAAGTTTTTGACATACAAACATCAGAAGTCCCCTCACCTCAATGTAAAATGTCTTTTTTCTGAAATGATCCTGTAGGTTACCTTTGATCCCACTTCTGAAATTTTAACAGTGCCCACTAAGAAGGGAGAGCTGACGAATGTGACAAACAACCTTGTTGTCCCCTAACCTACAACAGATAAACAAAATTATCATCATTATTTGTACAAAGAATGCAAAATCAAAATGAAAAATGACTTTTGTGCAATCCAGAGTCCGGAAAAATTGGCACCGAGTCTGCCATCACTTAACCCATGTGTGTTATTATATGTGGATTGTATATGTGACACATTCAGTTTCCATAGATGTGGACGTGATTTAACGACGTGTAAATCAGAGGAAGTATTGCACCTGCCCTCTGAGGCTGGAATGGGCAGACTATGTAAGATATTTTCTTCAGATTCAAAGTCTTGCGGGGCCAACAAATCAAAAGACTGATCCTAACCTTTACTGCATTTCATATTTATGTTGATTCAGCGGTTTGACTAAATCCAGGTTGAAGGGAGACTAAAGCGTACATTGCTTTCCACAATGATTTTATAACGATTGTTCATTTCTTGACATTTGCATTGTCATAGCTCCAGTGTGGACATGAGATACTGGCAATCAGTGACAGCAGAACTACACTGTTGACACACTTGCTTGTCTCTGAAGTGAGTAATCACAGCACTTATTGTTTCCTCGGCTTGTCCTTTGGCCTGATGGCAGAGCTGCTTGAACCATATGGAGTCTCACTGAGCCTAAATGGTGAATGAGCTGGTCTGCTGGTATTGATTTCATGTTGAAGTGGGTTGCGGGGGTCATTGTCCTCCATTAAGCCCTACTGCACCAGCAAATCACACAAATTTGGACCTTTGACCTTTGCACTTCTCTTCAGTGTTTGTGCCTTTTCAATTGCAGCTCGGCAGCCAGATAATGTACTTTTGAGTTTGACGTCTCATTTAAAAGCAGACAAGTCAGTTTACCACCAAGTTTGAGAAATGAATTGATAATAATTTATTGTGCAACGTTTCAGGTGTTTTTCTTTACATGGTCCACCTAAATATTTCAAAAGTAAGAACAGCCAACAATAAAAAGTCAACGTTTAGTTTAAGGATTTATCTGGATTATCATACTTATGTTTCCATTAGGCTACCTTTTAACACACTTACACACTCCTTTCTCTGGACTGATTTCGTATAAATAAAAATGTAATCTTGCCTTTTAAACTGTATTTCAGAGTTTTTTTAGGCATGTGGTTCATCAGCACAAAAACCCAAAATGTGACATTTAGTGCCCGTAACAGTAAATGTGAAATTATATTATTTAAAACAAACTACATTGAAAATAACAGATGTATCAGTTCATCTTCTGATTGTAAAACGTTTGCCTTTGCCTTTAATGTTTTCAGCTTTCATTCTGAAATTCAGATAAGCACAAGATAATCACAGACAGCTTCAACTGTTCAAAAAGAGCACATGAATAACTTCATTCATTCTGTTTTTTTATTTTTAGTATTACCAATAGCATCATGCAGTATATTTTTTTTAATTGTAATTTTCTTCCAAAACTTTGTGTGTGTAACATGAAACAGACCAGAGGTCATTTCTTTCAGTAAATTATAAAAGTAAACGTCTTTTTCAGCTTATTGTTACAGCCTGAACCCTTCGATGCTCTTCTGTTTGGTGATCTAAACATGCTTAAATGCGTATTCATTAAACTTTGGATTCAAAACTTTTATTGGAGCATGCAGGGCTGCTGGGAAGCGTGTGCGTGCGTGTGTGCGTAAGGTCAGTCAGACGTGGTGTGGCCCGAGGCGCAGCACGGAGAAAGCCCTGCGGTGTTTGCGCAGCAGCAGTCGGATCTTATCGTCGTCGGAGTCGGGGTCCAGGGGCTTGTTGTACTCCTCGTCCTCCACCTCGTTGTCCGAGGCCTCCCCGCTCTGCCCCGCGTGGCTGGCCTGCGTGGAGCTCGGCTCTGAGGCGCTCTTCTTCCTCCACTTGGTGCGTCGGTTCTGAAACCACACCTAAACACGACGCGTGGGAGGAGTTGTGTTACTGTTTGTGGGCGTGATGGATGAACTCGTTCTTCTTGACACGTGCATCTTGTTTACATACATTGTGAAACAGAGACATGAAAATCATCCCTGATGTAGACATGTGCATCTGATAAAACTTGGCACCTACTTTTGTCAAAAGAGGCACAGATTCAGAATTTCCTTCCATTGCATTTTCTATTCCTGCACTTCTAAGTATATTTTGTTTGGCGCATAAAATACAACAACAACAACAACAACAACAAAGAAAAGCATAATAGCATTGGTGTAATAAGATTTGAGGTCACATTAAAAGTTGTAAGCCATCTGACATAAAAGCATCATTCCAACAGCTTTAATGTAGAAATGCTGCTGTCTTTACCTTGACTTGTGATTCAGTCATGCCCAGGGAATAAGCCAGCCTCGCTCTCTCAGGCCCGGCCAAGTACTTTGTCTGCTCAAACGTTTTCTCCAGAGCAAATATCTGATGCCCACTAAATGTCGGTCTGGTGTGTTTCTTCCTGCCTGACATCTCCCCGAGAGGACCGCTAGCTGAAAATATCAAAGATAAAAAATTATTCAAGGGAAAAAAAAACAACAACAAAAAAACACTGGATGTTTTTTAAATCTGATTAGATTTACACACTGTCAAATATAGCTAGAAGAAAAAGCTACTAAAGTACAGAAGTATTTGTTTTATAATGAGACCTGTCCTAACCAGAAATCGTCTGCAGCACATTCTTTTAAATACAGATCAAATATTACAGAAATTAATTATTTAGAAAAAAATTAAAAGAATTAGTGAAAAGCATCATCCACACGTTACATGAAAGTGAAATTGTATTTGAACGGAGGTTTGAAATGCCACGCATGGTTATCAGCATCCTTAAGTTGCTGTTTTTCTACTTTCTTTCAGATTATATGTGGCTAGACATGAATCTTCAAATGCACATGAACACTTCAACCTTTGAAACATTAACGCACACATTGAATTATAAGAACAACACAAACTAAAGGTTTTAGCCAATTCATACATGTAAGCGTGCTTCTTATTTAATATTATTAGATTAAATTTGTCTCTTTCACTGAAGACAAAAAGACCCTCTGCCATCGCTAAGGGACGAGCCCACAGAGACAGACGGCAGGAAGTTGTGATGTGTTGATGGTGTGGATGCTGAGTCCAGCCTGCAGTGTTTAGACTCACTGTTGGTGCACTGCTGCCTCCCTCCTCTCCAGTTGCAGCTGCTCTCCGCCCAGCAGCTCACATTGCGACCTTTCATGGGGCATTCGGCGCCGGGCTTGGAGAAGCCGCCCAGGTTGGAGTTGTAGTCTCGGTTGTAGTACATGGACGTGCTGGTGACGGAGGGGCCGAACCCCCCCATGGTGGAGTATCCAGACAGCAGGGTGGTGGTGCCCGTTGAGCCCATGCCCATCATGGAACGGCTCAGGATGTCACTGATGCCGTGAGGAGTCCCTGCCTGCAGCTGGCTGTTGAGGCCCGGGTTGAGCTTATAGAAAGAGTTGGGCACTGAGTACTGGCACACTGGTGCCTTGAGGTCCGAGGAGAACTGGTTCAGGCTGTTGTTGAAAAGGAAAGACCCCTGGATGTTTGGATCCATGGGGAGTTCTGTAACTCTGGCTCCAGGTCTCAGTTACACATCCAATAAGATCCAGGCAGCACAAGACCTCTGATGGGCCCACAAGGAGCTCAATCACCCACAGGCGATGTCTGGATCTGGGAGCAAACCCACCGTCCCCAGATATTCAAATAATTATGAGCACTTATAGCAGTTCTAATAAAGTCCCTGGTGTTTGCCAAAGTTGCTACCACACCAGAAGCAGCGGAGAAACAGATAAACTCTTCACTCTCGCATCTCTTCACCTCCTCTCAGCCACAGTGTGGTCTGTGATAATCCCATATCTGAAGTCTTCGTCGAGCCCTCTGGACACAGATTTCAGTGTTCCCCTAAAGACATGTGCCTCCTGCCGCCTCCCTCCTCAGATATCATAAATAAGCAGTATCTGGAAATGGAGTGGCACCTTGATAAAGATAGGCCACATTAGAATGCAGCCTAGGATTGGCCTGGATCTCACAGCTTTAATGCTTTCCTATTGGCTCCTCTCTGAAAGCCAAGCCTTTTATTGGAAGGCAGCAGATTAATAGCGTTTTGAACAGGTGGAGTGGGAACGAGTTGATTTTTTGATGGCCTGCCATGCCTGACCAAGTGTGGTAGAGCACAGGGAGCTGAGCCTGCAGAGGAGGAGGAGGAGGAGGAGGAGGAGGAGGAAGAGGGATACTCGGTTCCCAGCTTTAATACTGGAGAAATGTAGTTTTAAAATAAGAAAATGTATACTGTTGTACGAAACATAACCCAGACAAAACAAAATCTGTTTATGTACCAGTGCATGTCAGTTAATACATCGCATATCTGATTCAGTTCATAAACCGTCTGTAATTCATGTAACGCAAAATAATGTGCCAATTTAATTTTGATTAATAACATCTGAAAATATAAACAAATTTGCACTCAACCCGACTGAAAATGTGATAAAAAACAATAATGTAATGAATTGATCAATAATGTAATAAAATGTCCTGACTGATATTATAATAACATTTCTACTGGTAATGTAGTACCTCTCAGATGAATCATTTAAAAACAAAAAAAAACAAACAAAAAAGAAAACAACCTAATGATAGTTTTTCAGGAATGTAAAGTGTGCAAGTATACAAAATTTATGATTTGATATGTGTGAATGCTGGCTTGCTATAAGCACAAATATGGTAAATAAGTGGTACGTTGTTATCAGGAAAAGATGCACTTAAAAAAAATAGGTGACCTTAATGAAAAAGTTATTAAACATTAATATATTGCCCAAAATATATACAAAGAAAAAAATATTACCTCACTCAGTTAACAAAACTCAGCCTCCCTTTCCTTTCCAGTTTCCATATGCAGTGGCAATACACCATGTGCATGTGAGTTACTGAAGGACTGAATGTGCAGTAAGACTTCTGAAGGTTTATCATCCTAAACTGTTGTAGGGCTCTGCAATAAAAGCATGAACACATTCCCTTTACTGTAATACTTATAAATTCAATTCCAATCATTAACGAAATATTGTGTAAGTACACAAATATGAAGTTCAAGTAACAGATTTAGTTTGGGGGAATCTCGAGCTCTGGAGGTTTATTGCTTCCAGGAAGACTGACCTCATTCTAGGAAAGTTTCCCAGCCTTTTGTTTCATCATATGTTGCAACGCTTTTAAAAGAATTACTGCCCCAGTGATGCTGCTGGTGAAACCGTGCAACAAGCCTACTGGACCACATAACTGACATAACTGAGTGAACAAATGAAAATGAACATTTTAATGTGCAAATCCACTAGCATTATGTGTGAAGAGAGAAGCTGAGGTTCTATACTAACTACATACTAACTGTAACTAAATTCAGCTTTGCTTTGTACCAGATTAACCATAATGCTGTTGCAACTGTTTTATGAAAATTTGTTTTTTTATATATAATCTATCGGTTTTTGGCCGAATTTTCAAACCACAACATGTAAAGAGAACACTCCTGTGTGTGGAAAGAGAACAAATGCATGAAGATTATTTGAAATTATACATATATACACTTACAAGAGATAATGTTAAAGCTGTAATATGTTTCATACATGCCTGCACTTCCAAACATTTCACTCACTGCCTGCCAGATTTCCGGGGAAAAGCCATGTGATTTTTAGTCATAGCAGGAGAGCTTGTAACTTTCCAAGCCTGATGATTTCACTTTGGATTTCCCCTTATGGCTTTATCCTGTCACATGATCAGGACTACCAGCCAATGAGGACAAAAGAAATGAAAATGAAAGTGTATGTGTATGCGCACTTTGGAGGTTGGCAAAGCCGTTCTGTGTGATTAACCACCCGGGAATCTGGTTAAACCTTTATTTAGTCTCATCACATAATCATACATGACATTTCTTGAAATCTCTGAGCCAGTGAGGAACTTGACATACAGTGTTTAGGTGGACGTATTTTTCCATGATGGGTTACACCAGGTAACTTTTGCAACAGTAGTCTAAAAGGAGGTCATGTTGCATTGAATTTCCTTCAGATCCTACTGTCCTGTGGCTCTAATGAAAAGACAACAAACGCAACAGGACATTCAAATATATTCAAATATCAGATTTATTTTGGCTTTGAGTAACAAAGTGTGGTCACAGTGCGCACAGTATCATTACCAAACATCTCAAGAGGGGGAAAAGATGCATCTCATTCACAGTAAACGCATTCAAGTGTGGTGAACTGATACATAAAAAATAATTACACACACTTCAAAGGTTACATACAGGCAAGCGTATTAATTGTGCTCGGAAACGTATATGACCTTTGTCTTTCAGCATAAAACACAATCACATGGTGGTAACAAATATTGTCATACTATTCCACATGTGAGCAAAAATCACGTTGTCCAGGACTTTATAGTCTGGTTTTATGGCTGCTCTAAAGAAGTGCACTCCACTCTGGTAAATTTCCAAAGTTTGGTTCCGCCCTCAGTCCCTCCCCTTTCACTTTACTGGTGATGCAAGGTCTGTTTGTGTTGTCAGTCCCCACATGGAGCATGTTTTAAAGGCTGCTAAGATCCTGCCTGCATGACAATTGGACCAAGACACAGATGTGAGCACATCTTCTCTCAAGACACAAAGAAAAGAAATATACGCCTGTTCAACATGCTGAACTCTGGTGAGATATTTATGTTTGGTCTTTACAAAGAACTTGGTCTGTAATTTAAAATGCTGCTTTAAATGTCAGTGAGTTCTGATCTTATTTTACTCAACTAAGTCCTAATACTGAAAGTAAGTGATAAATTTACAATTTTAGATTTTACTAATACAAATTTTAGAGACAATTGTTATTTTTTTTGCCCCAGTTTTATGCCAAAGGCAAGCAACTTTTGTGTGCAAATAGCTCTTCATAGTTCAGGTTTTTCTCATGTGCATCATTATTTTCAGGAGCTAATGGATGCTGCTGTTCTCTCCACTAAGACAGTGAAGATTTCAGTTCAGACCAGATACAGAGCAGAAGCGGGTCGTTCAGATCTTTTCTTATCACTTAGAAATGCTACAAAACGGATGTCAACAAATGAGGGAGTGGAGTGGAAATAAATAGGAAGATTGAAGGATTTATGACCCGTGCTGTGGAGGAGAGATAAGTAGACACCATATGGTTTACAGGAATTGTTCAGCTGACCACTGATGAGAGAAACTTGGTCTATGTTATTGCACAGGAATCAGAATCAGTTTTATTGTTGTTGTAAAGTGAAACATTAACATCTGCTTTGTGGTCATAATGTGACACTACAGGAGCAGGAAAGGGATGTTAAGAGATAAGATCGTTTTTCATATCATATAATATTGTGATAAAATTGCCCATGTTACTGTTCAGTTTCTGGACTAATTGGCAGTACAAGTTATTGTTTACTACACTGCATTCATATGTGAAACTTCCCAGTGTGTTGTTGTCGCTGACACTTGTACATCGTTGTGCAGATATAATCTCTTAGAGATTGGAGTGAAAAACAATTCATTATACTCACACATGGTTTCTGCATCAAGTTTGATGAATGTGACTTTGTTTCTTTGCAGATGAGTCACACCGTTGTGGCCTGTCCTGCCTCGGCCCTCTGACCTTCCACCGTCACGCTGTGGGAAACAAAGTCATCCTGAGTGAGGGGTGTCGACTGGCAGAGAGGAAGGGGACCTCGTTCAATGACGGCCTGGTGTTCAGCAGCCGCGAAGTGAAGATCCAGGAGAGGATTCGTCTGCGGGTGGAGAAAGTTTTGTCGAACTGGCACGGAGCTCTGCGTGTGGGCTTCACTAACGTGGCGCCTTCAGCCAGATGTCTGCCTCTGGCCCCCATGGCCATCCCAAACCTCACTGACATACCTAGCCACTGGGCTGCTCCCATACCTGAATCTATCTGCCAAGCAGGTTCAGAGCTGGAGTTCTGGGTTTCTCATGGAGGTGCCGTGTATGTTGGCAATGACATTTTTCAGCACAAGCTACTCAGAGGAGTGGATATCAGCCAGCCACTGTGGGCCATGATAGACATCTACGGACAGACGCGCTCCATTTACCTTCTGGGTCAGTTTACAGTTTGTACAACCGAGTGTTGTTTGCGGTTCTGCCTGTTTTTCTTCTTCTCACTTAATCTGAGTGTAGGACATTTCACATGCACAGGAAATGCCAAGTCAGGACTGTCATAAACAGATTAAACAATTTAAAATCTCTCCTCTTTGCTGCAGGCTCTAAGAAAAGAGAGGCATTTCACATGAGGCGGTCGTGTCCAGCACCTAAACGCCTCACTTCACCTGATATTGAGCACCAATCCAGTTTGATTCTGGATGGAAACTATGATGGATGCATGTCCTGTCTTGACATGGACGTCCCAACAGGTAAGAAGGGGTCTTTCCAACCAACTCTGATCTCAGTGTTGTGCACGTTTTCAGGAGATGGTGTAATCTGTGAACTCAGGTGCAGGAGTGTTTGTGCTGATTTAAAACATGTGATTTCTCTGTTTAGATGTAAATGAAGACACGGAAATGGACTGTGTGGTGTGCATGGAAAGGACGGCCAGAGTCACTTTGCCTTGCGGCCACCAGTGTCTCTGCAGATCCTGCGCCTCCAGGGTCATCCATGATTTTGGCGTCTGTCCTCTGTGTCGATGCGAGATCAGACATCCGTGAGTGGAGGAGAGGTGTGTCTCTGTGGGGGCTCCTCGCTGCTGTGTGACTCTAACCAGAAAACACTCTGAGTAGTACCTGATGTGTCCTGGTGGCCTGGCGTGGGAAGGTTTGCCATGTGGCCACAGTGTCCCTGAGTGCGGCACAGCCAGGAAACATTGTCAAATGTAGTTCAACTAACTCTTCCTTAATATGTAAATGCTGTACAGCACGTGTAAGATATGAAAGACTGAGGTTCTGATGTGAAGAAAACTGAGCTGCAGTATTTTCTGATCATGTAAAACGTGAGGAAACTATACTGTATACTGTATATTTTATCGCCTTGATGTTGTAAATATGACATAAATCTTTATTTTTGTAAAACTCCTTTTGCTCTCTGTAAATATTTTTATTTATTTGACTGAGAAAATATGGCTGCAAAAATAAATTTTATTATATATACCATGATCTTGTCTTTTCTGTCGTTCTCATCTCGTGTGTTCCTAAAACGTCTGCACCTGTTCCCTCATACAGCTAAATGGGACTTAACTGGTTTAAATAATGGAGTTTCACAAAGCAAAATGCATTTGGTAGAGATTGTTGTGTCAACCACTCTTAACGAGATCAAGAATGAACTGTCTCGCTCAAAACTAAAGCTTGTTATTGAAAATATTTGAAATGTAACGCCAACACCAGCACATGGCAGAAATGAATGACATGTGACGTATCTTTAGAGCGTCCTTCAAATGTGAAAGTACAGTCTGCTTTAGTTTCATTATTATGTTTTGGCAATCATGTTATGTAATAGCGCAGGTAGTACAAAGAATTAGCATCATCAGCATCAAATGTTTGTCACGTATTCACATTTTCACTACTTTTTTATCCCAAACTGAAAGAGCTTCACATGTTGATAGTTTATTTGTCGGCTGTTGTTTTGCTCCCTGCAGGTTAAAGGACGCTGATGTTGGATCTCAGCTTTTGTCTGATATATGTTGATTGTTTTCCAGATTTAGTCCACCTGATAGAACTGGGTGAAAACTCATGTCAACTATGAACACAGGTCTGGTGTTTTATAATGTAAGCGTCATAGGTTGCATTAACGAGTATATGGGTTCCAGTAACATACTGGATGCATGACAGGCAGCTGCAGCAGATCAAATTAATACTATGGGTTGGAATGAGGTGCTCGTTAGCAGCCATCACAGGTATGACAGGTTCATTTTCCTTTATGTTGTACAGGCTCCTTTCTCTTGTTCTTGTCATTTATTGGCCTGCTATTCCACATGTATTACCAAAACCCAATAATACTAAAGAACAAAATGGTTATTGTTTGTACTCAAGTTAAAGGCACATTTCACTCCAAAATCAAAAATACGTATTCTTTCTCTTATCTCCAATGCTATTTGTCAATTGAAATAGTTTTGGTGTGAGTTGCAGACTTTAGTTCCTCCCTCAGTCCCTCCCCACTCGGTCAGTGTTGTCAGTCCCCACATGGAGCATGTTTTAAAGGCTGCTAAGATCCTGCCTGCATGACAATTGGACCAAGACACAGATGTGAGCACATCTTCTCTCAAGACACAAAGAAAAGAAACATACGCCTGTTCAACATGCTGAACTCTGGTGAGATATTTATGTTTGGTCTTTACAAAGAACTTGGTCTGTAATTTAAAATGCTGCTTTAAATGTCAGTGAGTTCTGATCTTATTTTACTCAACTAATCCTAATACTGAAAGTAAGTGATAAATTTACAATTTTAGATTTTACTAATACACATTTTAGAGACAATTGATTTTTTGCCCCAGTTTTATGCCAAAGGCAAGCAACTTTTGTGTGCAAATAGCTCCTCATAGTACAGGTTTTTCTCATGTGCATCATTATTTTTATTATTTCAGTTCAGACCAGATACAGAGCAGAAGCGGGTCGTTCAGATCTTTTCTTATTGCTTAGAAATGCTACAATACGGATGTCGACAAATGAGGGAGTGGAGTGGAAATAAATAGGAAGATAGAAGGATTTATGACCCGTGCTGTGGAGGAGAGATAAGTAGACACCATATGGTTTACAGGAATTGTTCAGCTGACCACTGATGAGAGAAACTTGGTCTATGTTATTGCACAGGAATCAGAATCAGTTTTATTGTTGTTGTGAAAGTGAAACATTAACATCTGCTTTGTGGTCATAATATGACGGTACAGGAGCAGGAAAGGGATGTTAAGAGATAGGATTGTTTTTCATATCATATAATATTGTGATAAAATTGCCCATGTTACTGTTCAGTTTCTGGACTAATTGGTTATTGTTTACTACACTGCATTCATGTGGTAGAGTCAAAACTTCCCAGTGTGTTGTTGTCGCTGACACTTGTACATCGTTGTGCAGATATAATCTCTTAGAGATTGGAGTGAAAAACAATTCATTATACTCACACATGGTTTCTGCATCAAGTTTGATGAATGTGACTTTGTTTCTTTGCAGATGAGTCACACCGTTGTAGCCTGTCCTGCCTCGGCCCTCTGACCTTCCACCGTCACGCTGTGGGAAACAAAGTCATCCTGAGTGAGGGGTGTCGACTGGCAGAGAGGAAGGGGACCTCGTTCAATGACGGCCTGGTGTTCAGCAGCCGCGAAGTGAAGATCCAGGAGAGGATTCGTCTGCGGGTGGAGAAAGTTTTGTCGAACTGGCACGGAGCTCTGCGTGTGGGCTTCACTAACGTGGCGCCTTCAGCCAGATGTCTGCCTCTGGCCCCCATGGCCATCCCAAACCTCACTGACATACCTAGCCACTGGGCTGCTCCCGTACCTGAATCTATCTGCCAAGCAGGTTCAGAGCTGGAGTTCTGGGTTTCTCATGGAGGCACCATGACCATGTGTGTTGGCAATGACGCTTTTCAGCACAAGCTACTCAGAGGAGTGGATATCAGCCAGCCACTGTGGGCCATGATAGACATCTACGGACAGACGCGCTCCATTTACCTTCTGGGTCAGTTTACAGTTTGTACAACCGAGTGTTGTTTGCGGTTCTGCCTGTTTTTCTTCTTCTCACTTAATCTGAGTGTAGGACATTTCACATGCACAGGAAATGCCAAGTCAGGACTGTCATAAACAGATTAAACAATTTAAAATCTCTCCTCTTTGCTGCAGGCTCTAAGAAAAGAGAGGCATTTCACATGAGGCGGTCGTGTCCAGCACCTAAACGCCTCACTTCACCTGATATTGAGCACCAATCCAGTTTGACTCTGGATGGAAACTATGATGGATGCATGTCCTGTCTTGACATGGACGTCCCAACAGGTAAGAAGGGGTCTTTCCAACCAACTCTGATCTCAGTGTTGTGCACGTTTTCGGGAGATGGTGTAATCTGTGAACTCAGGTGCAGGAGTGTTTGTGCTGATTTAAAACATGTGATTTCTCTGTTTAGATATAAATGAAGACACGGAAATGGGCTGTGTGGTGTGCATGGAAAGGACGGTCAGAGTCACTCTGCCTTGCGGCCACCAGTGTCTCTGCAGATCCTGCGCCTCCAGGGTCATCCATGATTTTGGCGTCTGTCCTCTGTGTCGACAGGAGATCAGACATCCGTGAGTGGAGGGGAGGTGTGTCTCTGTGGGGGCTCCTCGCTGCTGTGTGACTCCAGAAAACCAGAAAACACTCTAGTATATGTAAATGTTGTACAGCACGTGTAAGATATGAAAGACTGAGTTCTGATGTGAACTTTATATTCTATTTGTTGCCTCTTTGACATTGTAAATGTTGTTGAATGTATTTTTGTGAAATGATTTTTGTTCTGTGTGAATGTTTTTAAATTGTCTGATTGAGAAAATATGGCTGTAGAAATAAATTTTATTATATATACCTTGATCTTCTCTTTTCTGTCGTTCTTTTTTTGTGTTATTTTGGTGTTATGTTTTTCTTCAAAAGTGAAAGTGCCCTCTTTAGGTCCGCTTTAGTTTCATTATTGCATGTTTTTACAACTATATCTGATTTTATAGTTTTATACTGACTATCGCAATCACACATCAGCTGAAAGGGCACCGATGTTGGATCTTACCTTTCGTCTCATGTATGAAGTTCGCTTTCTAGATTTTGTCCTCCTGATAGAACTGGAAAAACATCTCAAATGTGAGCACAGGTCTTGTCTTCTATAACGTAACCTTTATGGGTTGAATAAAGAGGACATTGATTTCACAAAATAATTCTGTTGTAGAGGAACCTACTGTGTTGCACTTTGTACAGAGGTAACATTTAGTGACTTCCTGTTATGAGACTTTCTGCGACATGTGCAGCTTGTCTTTCAGAGTTAACCTACATGCAATCTGTATCACACTATTCCCGTTCTGTCATTATTATTATGTGTTTCTGATACAAATTTCTACAACAACTGCACCTGTTAGCTTATAAAGTTAATATTTGTTCCCCAACAACAGTTATTAAATAAGACTATTATTATCGATTTAGATAAAAGAATTTGACAACTTGTATTCAAAGTCCACGCTTGTTTTGCAAGTGAGCCTTGAACAGAGTTTGTTTTGTCAAGGTGAGAAATGAACTGTCTTTTTCAAATATTAGAGCATGTTATTCATGGTTTTGAAAAAAGCAAACTTGACACAAAACTTGATTTGTAGTGTTGAAAGTAAGTAAAACACCAGCACATGGCAGAAATCCTGAATCTTTGCAAACAGAAGCAAAGATTCATGTGCACACTGCAGATAAACTGCAGACGAACCCCAGTCGTTGCTCAGGCTGCACCAGGAACCTTAACAAAGATTACAATATTATTCAATCCATTAATAAAACTCACATCTCTTGATTCAATGTGAATGTAGTGTTTTACACATATCATGTGACGTATTTTTAGAGTGTCCTTCAAATGTGAAAGTAGAAAGTCTGCTTTAGTTTCATTATTATGTTTTTGCAATCATGTCTGATTTTATAGTTTTATGTTGACTATGTAAATCCTGCATATCATTTGAGCAAAACAAATTATTAACAGATCTGGATAAGATAAAGATAAATCAAAAGTCGGGTAAGGTGTTTAGTAGTTTGTGGATCAAATGTGACTGATGGCTGTTGTTTTGCTCCCTGCAGGTTAAAGGATGTTGGATGTTGGATCTCAGCTTTGGTCTGATGTATGTACATTGTTTAACAGATTTGGTTCATCTGATAGAACTGGAAAAACATTTCAAATGTAAACACGGTTCTTGTCTTATATAACATAACCTCGTTTTGTAAAACGAGTGGATATGGATTTCAGTGACATATTTGAAGCACGATGGGCTGCTGTACATTAAACTAATACTATGGGTTGAACTGAGGTGCTCATTAGGGGCCATCACTGGTATAAGTTTTTACTTGATAAGTTTCAGCAATAAGGTATGGTAGAGGTAAGGTATTTCCTGTATGTTGTTTTGAAGCTTTTGAAGAACTGGATCATCTTAAATGTCAGCACAGGTCTTATCTTTTATCACATCACATAACTAAACCAAAAGTCAACCGGGGTGTTTTGTAGTTTGACCCTGAGGATCAAATGTGGCAGGTGGTGCAAGAAATTAGCATCACCAGCACCAAATGTGTTTATCACGTATTTACAAAAAATCCAAAATTAAGAGAACTTTACATGTTGATTATTCATTTGTGTGTTTGTGTTTGTTGTTTTGCTCCCTGTAGGTTAAAGGGCACTGAACACCTTTTGTTTGGCATATGTAGATCATTTTGTAGATTTTATCCTCCTGATGGAACCGGAAAAATGCCTCAAATGCAAACATAGGTTTTGTTTTTCAGTGTAACCCTCATGGGATGCATAACAAGCATATGCATTCCAGTAATGTGGTATATGATGCATGACAAGACAGAAGAAGGTCAAACTATTAAGAGGGGGTCACCTGAGTCACCCACTGGCAGCCGTGACAGGTATGCACAGGTACAAATTATTTACAAGATACAAGATAGGTTTATTTGTCACATACGCAATCATACACGGTACAATGTGCAGTGAAATTCTTTGTGTCCCTGCTACCAAAAAATAGGTAAATAAAAAATTTTAATTTAAAGAAAAAAATAATAAAATTAAAATTAAATTTAAAAAAAGTGAAAATGTGCATTATTTAAATGAGTTGTATTTACATCTAGTGCATGTAGTGCAGGTGGGAGTGAGATTGTCCAGATTAACGCTCACTGTTGAGCAGACGGATGGCCTGGGGGAAGAAGCTTCTCCTCATCCTCTCAGTGTTGGTTCTCAGGCAGCGGAACCGACGGCCTGATGGCAACAGGGAGAAGAGTGAGTGTCCGGGGTGATGGGGCTGCCTGAGGATCTTCTCGGCTCTCGACCTGCATCGTTTGGTGTAAATGTCCTGGAGGTCGGGTAAGGTTGTTCTGATTGTCCGCTCAGCTGAGCGGACTACCCTCCTAAGGGCCGAGAGGTCCTGCTTTGTGCAGCTGCCCATCCATGTGGTGATGCTCCCACTCAAGATACTCTCAGTGGTGCAGGTGTAAAAGTTCCTGAGCACCTTGAGGGGGAGCCTGAAGTCTCTGAGGCGTCTGAGGTGGAAGAGACGCTGCCTGGCCTTCTTAACAGTCCTGTTAATGTGCAGTGACCAGGACAGGTCCCGTGTGATAGTCACACCGAGGTATTTAAAACTGTCCACCCTTTCCACCTCAGACCCGCCGATGCAGAGTGGACGGATGTCCTTCTGCTGCTTCTTCCTGTAGTCCACAATCAGCTCCTTAGTTTTGCTGACGTTCAGCAGGAGGTTATTCTCCTGGCACCAGCTCTCCAGGTGGGTGACCTCCTTCCTGTAGGCCTCCTCCTTGTTGTGGGAGATTAACCCCACGATGGCTGTGTCGTCAGCAAACTTTATGATGGTGTTACTGTCTGACGTGGACACACAGTCATGTGTATATAAGTTTCGGTAATACAGTTCATTTCCTACTCTGACACTTTACACTGTTATGTGTAAATATAACACATTATGTGTAAATATAACACATTCATTATGAAAGGTATTGACAGTCTGT
Source organism: Scatophagus argus (assembly GCF_020382885.2). NCBI lineage: Eukaryota > Metazoa > Chordata > Actinopteri > Scatophagidae > Scatophagus > Scatophagus argus. Next base: position 6,852,193 of record NC_058496.1, on the reverse strand, counting down.
ATGATAAACCTCACTTGCTCTACCAATTAAATGTAAACATTAAAAGTTGCATCAGTGAAGAAATCATGTATTAATTTAGTTTTCTATGAGATTTTCTGTCTTGGATCTGGTACTCCAGACTGATGGTGATATGTCTGTGGCTCTGGCGACATCTGTCTGTGCTCACGTCAGAATATAAACTCCACACAGTTCTTGTCAGATGCCACTAAGAGGCGGTGTGGTACAGCTTATCGTGTGACTGTCCACTCCAAAGCCAGTGAAAGTGAGCTAACGGGATATTTTTTACAGATATTGGAATCTAATTTTGCTGTTCAAACAAAGTGACATCCAGAGGGAACAACCTAACTAACATCATGCTATCAAAGCAGAGAGGGAATAAAAATTACTTAAAATTACTAATTGTTTAGATGTAAGCCAAAGTGTGTGTCATTAACTGAATATTTCTACTATAGCTTGTTTCATCAGTGTGGAGCTGTTGGTCATCGTCTTCTTGGTCCGACGAGAAGATGGAGTCCAGAGAAAGACGGAGACGTGACCTTTGGTTGTTGATCTCGCAGCCAACCTGTTAAATATTTGTCTTGGATGGCAGAGCTGAGAGCCGCTTCTGGAATCCAGCAGGCGTCTGCGGACTAATATCAAACAAAAACACGAGGGAGTAAAAAGACAGATAAACCTCTCGGGAAGCTTAAAAGAAGCTTCACATGTACGTTGACACTGTGGACTCAGAAACTCCTCTTGGATTTGATGCAAAGTTTTCGTCATATTGGGGGTGAGTAAGCTGCAAGGCCATAGGCTAAAGTTTCAGCACAGAGGACACATATTAAGTGATGGTGTGGGGGTCCTCCTTCAGGAAATTTTGAGCACCAACAAACTCTTCATTTCCTGCATTTTTGTGGTGATTTATTAATGCACAAGTTTGTGTCTTTTCTACATTGTTTATAGTGTAAATTGATGTAAAGGAAGATACAAAATCCAGGCTCCAGGTGACATTTTATAATGGAATATAATACAGTAAGAGCAGCACAGTGGTCCAGTGTTAAACATTGTCGCCTGAACCTTTCGGTGTGGAATTTTGGGGAGGGACAAATGTTATAAATATTAAGGGGGACCTGCCCCCTTCACCCCCCGACATCTATGTCTGTGGTAAGTTGGATCTGGTACTGGAACAGAACATGGAAATACTGAGACTCCCCTGTCTGGCTCTTAAGTAGCTATTTGTGTGTCTGTGTTGGCCTTAGCACATGTGTGTAAGGATTAGAAATTCACAAAGAAACACTCATAAAACACACTCTAGACTGCCTTTTGTGCCTGATCTGAATGCAACAAACACAACACCCAAAGACCTAAAACAGTGAATAGAGCATGCTATTATGATATGTGTTGTCAGTCAGGCCTATTTATTGGATGGATAAGGAAATCGCCTCTTCTTCCCTTGCACGTAAAGCACTGGAAGATGGTGCCATTGAGCCTGTGTCTCTATGAGAATCTCTATTATTTCCAGCTGTGAATGGAAACTATTACTGAGCGCCTCCTCCCTGATGTGCTTCAAGTGCATGCTCACAGATACATGTAAGGACACACACACACACACACACACACACACACACACACACACACACACACACACACACGCCTACGGACACTCAGTCAAACATTCAGTCCCACGCTGAATCATTCACCAAAGATAAAAGACACCCTGTTGGCCTGAGAAAGAGAAAGAGGGAAGGCGGGAGGGAGAGAGAGAGAGAGAGAGAGAGGGAGAGAGAGAGAGAGGAGAGAGAGAGGAGAGCAGCTGTGGTTCCCTCCTTCTTTTTCATTCACTTCCTCCTTCCCTCTGCACTGAGGAGACCTCACTGCTCAGCCTGCCTGTAAGTACTGTACGACTTGTGCTGCCGCTTCACACCTTGACTAAAGCCAGGCTTAGCAACTCAAGGAAGCAGATATTCACAACTGAGCACAGTTTTCTGTCACTGTCCTGACTGATTGGGTGGTTCCCAGTTGCTTTTCTGTTTGAGAGGAAAGTGCCTCCAACACAGAATTGAGCATCGTGTTGTTTGCCTTCATCACTCAGTTTATCGCTGGAAACCACGGAGACAAACAGGATCAGGTTGTTTATCACTGCTCTGTCGTTGTTGTGACACTTTTTTTCTCCTCACAATGTTTTTGAGCAACAGATGAGGAGGACTTTATTTCAGTAGATGTCAATCTTTTACTGTCTGTGGTTCAGAAGATTGTCATCAGACATCTGATGCCTCTTGTTGTGTCTTTAGTTGTTGTTTTGGCCTGAAACATTTGGACTTTGAATATTTCCCAAGTTTTTTCTTCAGCAAACTTTTCAAAATAAGCATCCTGAGAGGAGTGCGTTCCCATGAGGATTTATCTCTATACCAGAGACTATTTGTTCTAGTGTCCTGGAACATTCACAACTGAAAAAAATGTTGTTTACTGCTAAAATAAACCATGCTTTTGTGTTTGTCCTCAGAGTCATTCCAGAGTCATTCCCTCAGAGCACAACCTGTGGTATGAATGACACACAGTGGGCTGTATGATGTCCATAACTGCTCATCTGCCTGAACGGTTACGCTTTACCTGTTGACTTGTATTGTCATTTAATCTTTGATTTATCTTGTGATTTTAACAGACTGGTGGGATCTTGTTTCCTTAGAGTAGAGAGAAGCTGGTGATTATAAAAAAAAGCCCAAGGCTATAGTTGACATATAATGTGGATTTTTTTTTTTTTTTGATTATGTAACAGATTTATGTCATGGTTTATGCACTTGCTGGAATCTTTGGCTGACAGACTTTTTAATGAGCTTCTGTAGTAACATATTGGAATATACCACTGAGTGTGAAAGGACAATGGTTGGCCTTTACAACACATTAATGGTCTGCTGGAATGTGTCCATCTCAGAGGGAATGAGGTACAACATCATGCTTCTTTCTTGCTGTTCTGACAGTGCTTCTCTGTAATAAAAGAAAAAAAACCAACCAAAAAATAGGGGGCTGGGGGAGATGGAGTTTGTGAAACCTTGTATTTGTCTAGTGAACAGAAACAAAGCGAACAAGGATCCAGTGATGGGAGAGGTGTCAGGTCCCGGGCCAAAGCTGCAATCGCCTCTTGCGTGATTACCTCATTTAGCGGCAGAGTGACAGAGTGTCAGATGTGGTCACAGCGGGGTGAAAGTCTGCTCCAACGGGACACACAGATTATGACGGAAGCCTCCGTCTGAAGCTTGCGCTGCCCAGTTTGCCCCTCAGGTTCAGCAGCTCAACTGTTTGGCAAAAACAACCCTGTTAGGAGTACAGGCTCGGTAAATGGATATCTACCCTGAGTCTCGCTCCACCAAGCCAGACCACTGAATTATTAAAAAAGAGCTGAGTCCTTCAGTTTCAAGTTGGAGCTAGCTAGTGTGCACAAACACACACACACACACGTGAATAGACACACTGCAACTAGACCACTGACAAAACCCTGTTGTTTGTTGAATGTTGTTTGTCCTGTCTTTAGTTTACTGCTAGAATCCCACAGTGCACATGCATAAGGAAGCAGATTACATCTGATAGCAGATGATGGGATCTTTCACCTGCATTGTGGACCTTGTAACTCAGTCTACCTGCTATAAGTTGCTCCACCTTAAAGAGACTCAGTGCCAAAGCAAGCCTGTCAGCACGTCAGATTTCAGCTTTTGCACTATTTGTCTTCACTGGCAAGAAGTGCAGACAAACTGGAAATCCTGGTTTTATTTGAGCAGGTATAGTGTGCAAGTGCGACGCTGGGATTTGAGGACTGTGCTTCACTCCTCTGTGACTGTTGTCGGCTCTGCAGTTTGAACAACCATCCAACCAGATATTTGAATGCTGGCTGGTTTATCTGTGAACATGCTACATCTCCTGCTTTGAATAATTTGAACATCTGTCAGTCTCAACCTTTACATGCAGAATTGATGTGTGAGAGAAAAGTCGAGCAGGACTGTATGGTGTAGAGTAATGACTCTGAAACACTTCCAGAGCTCCTCAACCAGAATGACCCTTTGTGGGCCTTTGCACTCACGCATAAAAACACACTCACAAAAGCAGAAGGAGGCATGGCAGAGATAAAGTTAGGAGGGGGTGTCATGGGCTCACTGTCTGGGAGGTGGAGGTGACAAACTATTTGTGTTCCCCTTTGGTTAACCCTGCACTGTGAAATATCACCTTATCACAACAATGGCGCTGCTTCTCTTGAAGGAGGTGCCCCGATGTGACAAGCCAGGAGCAGGGCGCCCTTTTTGAACAGGGCCCGAAATGCGGTTGCCATGGTGATGCCTGTCAACCGGGAAGTCCTCCACGGAGGCAGGCAGAGCGAGGACTGGGAGGGAGAGAGAGAGAGAGAGAGAGAAGGGGAGAGATTGTGTGTCCTGGTCAGTTTGGTCAGAGTGTGTGAGAGAAAGCAGGGAGGAAGTGCAGCGTGGTTTACGTGCAGGACGACAGAAGGAGGTGTGAACTTGCTTGTTGGTGCCACTTTTAAGGTGAGTACACTCTTTCCCATGTGAGCACTGATTTAAATCACAGGGAGTGACCTTAGACATTCAGACTGTAGAAACTTGTGTCTGCTCAGCTGCTCTTTAAGGTGGAGCAACCTGTCCTACTGCTCAGACCTACCCTTTAGTGTGCTGCGTTTTTTGTTGGTTTTTTTTGTTTTGTTTTTCCAGGGCACCTGAAAACGTGTCGACCCGTGTGATTTGTGTAGCGTCGATGTTGAAACAGACCTGTGGGATTTGTGTTTTTGGCCAGTTGGAGGTGAGAGCAGCTGTGAGTTGTGGCTTAGACAGAGAGGGAGACAGAGGGAGGGCGCTGTGGGCAGTGTTTCCCAACATGTCATCCGTCATTGCTCTGCCCAGTGGGTATGTGTGAGCTGACAACTGCCAGCTGAGCTCCAGGTTAAATCAGTTGTTCTGTCAGAGTACTTTCCCATCCTGCTACAGAGTCCAAGTCATAATGACCTGAAATCAGGACGGCCCAGTCATCACCGGTGGATCCCCTTACTGTCATGGTGATTTCCACAGCCTGCTCTGATTCCCTTTGTGATACAGCCGAGGGTCTGAGCTGCCAGTCCTCATATCCACAGGCTGCACTCTGCTTTGAACATGCAAAATGACAGCCATGAGGACTTGTGAGATTTTTCTGTGCAGTAACTGTGATCTGACCGTGTATTTTCCCATCCTTTGCCTGACACACTGTGTATCAGTTGTACAAGTTTTGAAGGGTACGAGGTGAGTTTAAGAGCAAATCTGATAAAACTCTGCAGCGGTTTGGCTCTCCTCGGAGAGAGGGGCTCTGATTTATTGCTCTGCGGCTCCTCCTGGGAACACATCGCCTCTCCATTGACAGGAAGCACGAAGGCTGACTCCCCCTGTTGCTCAGAGTGGAGGAGCACCATACAAGGAGGTGAAATACTTCCCTCCTGATAAATGTGCGTATCCGCCAATAACCGCATATCATAAACTTGCGGCTCCAGGACCTTGTATGGGCTGTGTCTGCACATCTGCAAAGTTGCAGAAGGGCAGCGTGGTTGTGTGATCAACCTCACAGCAGGACCTCTAACATCCCTCACATAACTGCAGAGTGACTCATTTCATGTGTTTAGAAATAAATGCCCCCTTTATTTATTCACCTAATGTGCTCGTAATTACCTTCTAACTGCTTTTTGAGGCAGGATTACTTCAGTTTTACAATCCTGTTATGTAACTTGTTGGAGAGCAATAACTTTGTGTACTTAGAAATGAGTGATAAAACTTAGAAATGAGTGATAAAACTTCAGCTTTCTGTCCTGTCAGTCAGTATCCAGGAAATAAACGTGTCATCGGAAGGTCAGTATCTGTTTATACTTTTCTGAAGATTTTACAACATGACAAGACAACACGAGTGTTTAAGGTCAAATATAACATAATGTCAGTGTTCACCTAATCAAAATGACCGCCTTAAGCAAATATTGAGCTTATATTTTGCCCAGTTTCCGTCATGGATTTGAACAGGACTCAGATCCCTTTATTGTACCGTGTGCAGTAGTTCCCACCTTATGGCGTCAATGATTAACTTCTCGCCAGGCTGCACATGGAAGCAGAGAACACAACGCTTGTGCTAATGAATGCTGATCTGTCCACAAGAGACAGTTTTATTTGTTTTATTAGAGCCTCCAGACTTTCAGTCATTGTCTCAGCTCATTACTGACACATTCTCCACTTGCTTGTATACATGATTTATGGTGATGTGATTCTCTCTCTGGCCGCAAATCATTACTTTGCTGACAGTGAGCCAACAGATCGGCTAAGTTCATGGGTCAGCAGTGTGACAGTTATTCATTCGGGCATGTGTGGGCACCTTGACAGCCTTGTTCTTAGTGAGAACAATGCAAGAGGCTCTGCATGTTGTGGAGGTTGAGGTCATTGCAGGTCAGGTTGCTTCTCAGACAAAACTGAACGCATCCTTCTATGGAAAAGGATGTGATGACTAACGAATGTTGAGGAATACACACCTTGTAGTGAGGTCACTTGTCATGAGTTGACTTTGGATGAAAACTGTGAGTGTCTCTGGTTTTTCACACATTTTTATGCCTTACCAATTTCTTTTTTTACTTTTTTTTGCAACAAGATTTTGCATGCTGCTATTACTGGCTATGGAATCCTCCCATTGTGATTCACCGGAATAACATGGGTGTGGTGGAGTTCACTGAACTTACAGCTGCTGATCTGCTCTGGCTCAGCAACTTCAGAAAATAGTCTGGTTCCTCATCAGCTCCTTATGGGTAAAAAATGAGAAGAAAAAATCCTGATGTCCTCCTAATGAAGCTTTCCTAGCTTCTTTCCTAGCTTTTCAACACAAAAGTTTAATTTGATGATGTTGATGGAGCTTTTACACTTGTGTTTCATGGTTCAGTTTACAGTTTAGCATCTGGCCCAGTGCTTCAAGAGACCAGAAGAGTTTCCTGGGGACAGAGGCAGAGATTTCTATCCTAAAATACCCAGATTCTTATGTTAGATGTCCTCAGTTCCCCTGTGACAAACTAAAATGTAAAGCATGGGTAGCACGCAACAGGAGATACACTAGCAGCTTTCAGAAATCTGGAAATCTAAAATGTCGGCGGTTTGAAGGTCTAAACCAAGACATCATCTCATCTTCAGCTGTGATGTGCATGCACCTTTTTACGACTCTGTTTTTCCTTCCATTCCAAAACCTGTGGTGATAATGAACCTCTCACCTAGCAGGGGTTTAACTTTTAAACATGTGGGCTATAAAGTTCATATGTTTCAGAAAGATAGCATTAAGGCACTTACACAGCGCCAGTGCTAAAATCCCAGTCTCTGTCTGAATGCTTAGCTGCCTCCGCCGTTCAATCGCAGTAATTATTTAAGAATGCACTTAGCATACTGAGCAAACCCGGGGAGGGTCAGGCTTCTGGACTTCTGGATTTTCTTGCTAGATATTGACGCTGATTTTTCCTTATTAGGTAGGATTGTGTTCTTGAAGGGGCGAACACATACTCTGCTGGGGGATTTCTCTGTTGGATTTATCTCCCCAGAGAAATGAGACACAGACACAGTGTTATGACATGAGCTTACTCATCAGGATGCTATGTTGTTGAAGCAGGACTTCTCAGTGTTTGGACTTCTGGGTGAAGGGAGTGCCAATGTCAGCGTTGTAATAATGACGTGAAAACAAATGATGGTAAATGAGTCTAATAATATTAAGTTAAATTAGAATTCTATGAGTTTATTTACATAAGAACAACATTTCTGTCCCACGGGGGGAATAATGAAGGTCAGATTCTTGTTGGCACAGTGTTTGCTTTCACTGCAGGCTTCCTTGTCAAAGAATCGCGTGAACAAACAGTAATTTTGCTGCGTGTATTAAAGGGCGTCTTGAGAAATACAGTTCAGCCCCCAAAAACAGTTATATATGGATTTTCTGTGGCTCTGGAGGGACTCCAATCCACAGACTCAAATTCCGGATATTTTGGATAACTTTCATTTTGACCTTTCGTTCTTTTAACCCATGAATTGTGAGTCCCCCAACGTCATTCAGGATCACTTGTGTTGTGGAGTGACCGTTTTAATTCGGTTTTTAAATTAACTGAATTCATTAATTGAAACGCCCGATTATGGAAAACACGACAGCAGCTGCCATTCACCTCCAGTGAATGGCGGCACTGGAGGTGGAGGTGGAGGTGTTAAAGACGCTGATTTTTTTCACTGTTCAGGTTTGTGGTGTCATACGAGTCTGTGTGGAAACAGTGCTTGTTGACAAGGTCAGTTATTTAAGCCGTTATTTGTAAATGTAGCTTGTTCGCAGTGTTGCCTGTTGTTAGACGGATAATCAGAAGGCTGTGATTGCTTTGGGCGATGAAAGGTCATCTGTCATGCCTGAGCAGTAATGATTATGGGTATTGTTGTAGATGCAATCCTCTAGTTCCCATATTTTTCCTGTTATGTAATACGGTTTATTGGGAGATGATGACTCAGATAGAGTGAAATCGTCATCTGGAAACAGGAACATCGATTCTATTGCCGCTGCCTCCTAACCTTGTGCACACAGACACAGAGTATGTTCAGTTTTCTTGGTGTTGCACCACAGTGATTACAGACTCTAACGCTCAGCTGCAAAAGCCACATGGAAAACTCATCAGTGCAAATTATGCTGGGCAGCTCTGAGCCTGTAGTAGCCTAGCCCACACTGCTGTCTTGCCAAAATACGAAGCCAAAGTTTGCATCAGAACAAAAAAATAGCTAATCCTCATATTAACCCTATTACTTACTTCACCAATTATTATCTCTGTTGTTTTTGTTTTCTACGATAACGCAAGATAAATTTTGACTGCAGAATCAGTTAACAGTGTTCCTGCAGAGGCCAGGGTTGAAGGGATGCAGGGCTGCACGGTGGCTGTGGTTTCTATGCCAACACTGTTATTATGGGCCATTTAGCCACTGCAGATGAGAGGTGCCTGCCTTGTACAGGATCGGAAATGGCCTCCCCCTCATTTTCCCCCGTGTCTTTGATGTTGAAACAGCAGGCCTAATCTGTTTTTCTGAGGTGCAGTTGATTAGGAGCTCCGCTTTCAGTCACTGACCTTCTCCATCATCCAGCCCCTCAAGTCCAGCTTGTTAACGGCACTGAATGACTGGGAAAAGTGAGGCAGCGATGTGAGTCACACTCATTGTTTTGGGTGGGATTTTCCTTAGTAACAGTGAAAAGTGGGTGACGCTAACTTTCCCTCTTTGGAATTCTAGTGGGGTGGGATAATGGAACAAGCCTGCATGGGTGTAAAATGTGATTTATGACACAGAGGCTTTATGGAAATCCACAAAACAAGTGAGACAAAGGGTTAAAAAGTGCATGATGCAAGATTCAGAATGAAAATGTAAGAGATATCTTCTTTATTATTTTCATAAATATTAATAGGATATCTCCAGTGAAGAAATGCAAGGAAATAAGGTCCGGACAAACCTACAGTATTTCTTGCTCATCTTGTAGTTTGAGCAGCAAAGTCGTATTTTTGGCCTTACTTAGACAGTTTGGGTTATATCATATGAAACATTCTTGTATCTGTCTGTGCTCTAACCACTAGTTGGAATAAGGCTCTGTTGGAACAGATGATGTGACATATTTCGGTCAGGATTTAGTGTAATGTTAGTTGAGTATTTAAATCTTAACAAATCAACAACAACAAACTTTAGGTTTAATTGTGCCTTCTTTAGTCCTGCATATTCAGTAGGTAGCCATTGAAAAATTCCTCCAGGATATTCCTGACAGTTTAAACTGCAATCAACTGCAATCAATTCAATCAATCAGCAAAACTACATGCATGACGAGAAAGTCTTTTATATCTGATGGCACATTTGGTAAAATGCACGATAGCAATGAGGCGAAGCACAAAGTTTGTCTGCAACACAAAACACTGGCATCTTGAAGATATGACTTGGTGGTGCTAATCAAATGCAGCTTGTATTATACACTTGATATCACAAGATCTTTCAACGAAAATGAAAAAATAAAATGCACATAAAAATATTTGCATTTTGTCTTTGCAGATACTTTTGATGCTGAGCACAAGATTTTGATAATCTGTCACACAAGGACCCAAACAGATGCAGTCTCAGGTAAATCTGTTTTTAATTATACTAAAAACTGATATTTACACATGTTTAATTAGTGCTATTATGTTGAATAGGTACATTTAACACACTGGGCGACATGCCTTCAGAGCAGATAACACTTCTAGCCTTTCCATGAGGCACAGGGGCTTTCCCATGACCCCCAGCAACCACACAGAGAACCAAAGCACCTGATTCGTATACGCAGTGTTCCAATAGATGAGCTAGACTGGCCATCGTGGGTTGGGGGGAGGAAAAGATCACTATGGAGACCATAGGACCACTGTTTAGCCCTGCTGGACTTTGAGGTTGACATCAATGGCCCCCTCCCAACCTCGCTGGCCCCAGCTCCACCCCCTGGCTGGAGAACAGGGAGGCCTGGTGAATAGGGAGTTAATGGGCTCATAATGGTCCTCTCCTGTTTCAGTGCCCCCACTCTCCACCTTGAATGAGGCCTTTCTGCAGTCCAGGCAAGAGAGATGATGAAGTGGGAGGAACACTACTTCCCACTGGTCCTGCTTTAAATAAATTAGGGGCCTTTTCATCACCAGCTCCCCCACAGAGGCCAGTTGTTCTCTCAAGAATAGCTGGGCCACTAACAAGTTCACATGACCTCCCAGAAAGAGTGATGTTTACACAGAGCCAACAGGAGGACATGACAGGAGCAAAGTTCACACATTGTTTTGTTCATCCATATTTTTCATTTCCTCTTTATTTAGCAAAGTGCGGAAGTGGCTGGCGACCAGAATGGCTCCAGGATTATCTTCTCCAGGGAGCCTGGAGGTTCCTCTGGTCAGCAGATCTTAACTTCTCCAGAGTTGACCCATGAGGTGATCATCTCTCCTGGACTCCCTACACCTCCTCTGAGCCCTTTTCGTTCTGCAGGGTTGCCATTTGGAGAGTTCAAGGTACGCACAGAGTCTTAATACCAGTGCACTGAATTCAGTAAACAAGTGCTCCTCCCTGTGGAAAAGTAAGGCATCACAGGCCATACATTCAACAATGGTCATCTTAATTACACCGAAATTCTTGTATTTAAGTGTAGTCTGACCTTCTTAAGGTATCAGAAGTGAATGGAAGTGGACCAACGACGCTCAGCTTTGGATCTTACTATGGCCCCCCACAAACACACGGTAAGCTTATGATTTTTGAAATCTGGTATACAGAGTGCCTTGCTATACAGGTCTAAATTTCTCAGGAAATAAATGTTAATTTAGGAGCAGACAAAATATGTAACATTTCCATATTAAAAGGTTTAAAAATAATTAGAGAGGGATTAACTGTTTAGGTGATGTTCAGGCACTGACAGGAGTCGAAATATCAGTCAAACTGATGAAATGAGCTCTGAGTCAGTAGAAGCAGTCAAAGAAATCAGTGTTCAAGTGTATAAACTGAAGAGAGGCGCAAGCGGCTCTGAAATCAGTTTCAGAGGAAGTTTTCTTTTGTTCAATGGTGAGGGACTTAAGACCTGCAAAGGACTGAAAGTTCAGTTAAAGTGTAAGCTTTGAAAGGGAAGAAAGAGATGAATGAAGGTGAAATATCAGATGACGCTGAAAGAAGATGAAATATTCTTGGAGATGGAAGAGTAAAAGGCGACTCCAGTAGTAATGTCAGCTGATGTGTATGCTTTGCACAGTATCTTGGACCTCTCGAGGTTTCTTGTGTTGCAACAGAGTTTAAAGGCAGATTAATCACTGTTGTTCTCACTAGCAGTTGTTCTCTTACTGTTGTGGCTGTAACACAGGTGGTCTGTCCAATGGCGTTCAGAGCTCTGCCACCTTACCACGCAGCTGGGCTCCCAACAGGGAGGAGAGGTTTATCAAGTTCTCAGGAATCGGTCCAGTGGATGAGACCGGGATGCCCATCGCCTCCAGATCAGTAAGACACAGAATGTACTGGCTTTAAACTGTATTGATTTATCTGTTTATTTTCTTGTACACATTCTCAACACAAATGCATTTTTTGTTGATTTTGGTTGTAATTATGCTGTATTTCTCACAGTCTAATTCTTCACATTTGTTTACCTTCTGCACCTTCCCTTCTTTTCTTATACCAGAGTGTGAACAAGCCCAGAGACTGGTACAAGAGCATGTTCAGGCAGATTCACAGGAAGCCAGAGGGTAAGGATGCTCCCCCTCCTCCACCCTCCTCCACCCTCCTCCTCCTCCTCCTCCTCCTCTTCTCACACACACACACACACACACACACACACACAGCACTGGAGAGAATATTTCTCTGTTAGTGTCAGGTACTACAGAGGTGATCCAGCAAACAGATGAATGCTCAGGCAAAATAAGATATGATGAAAGAGCCCTTAAAGTCTTATGTCATTTCTGCTTAATAGCTCTGAAATAATCCAGCTTCACGTCTCCACCCATCCTAAATCTAGCTGTTCTTCTGTCTCTGTTACATGTTGCGTAATAGAGACACGTTCCCTGCTATTTGTGAGGTTAGTGGCACCGTCACGGCACTGAGGTGGTTTTTCTGGATTGTTCTGGATCAGTTTGGTTTTACTCCCTGCAAGAGATTTGTCTCCTTTACCAAATGCTGTAACAAAGGCAATGCAGCTGACTGAGTTGCTATTGGTGATCTGCAAAGTAGCAAAGACAGGATAAAAAAGATAGGCTTTTAATATGATGACTTTTCATATTTTAAACTATTCAGCAGAAGTTAAAAGTAGTCAAAATTGACTCTATAAGATAATATACAACACTTTGAAATGGGCCATCCTGCAACATGAGTATTTTTATCTTTGATACTTAAAGTAAAGTTTTTTTTTATCATATTACTGTGTTTTTTCTACATTTTAATAGTACATTTAATTGTATCAGAGACCTTTACACTGTGGATTTACGACTTTGACTTAAAAGGACAGTTCACTCCAAAATCTAAAATGTATACATGCGTTTCTCCTCTTACCTATGGAAAAAAAATGTATAGAAATGTGTGTTATTGAGTGTAAAAAAAAGTTTGCCTGTTGTTTACCAGAATCTGAGCAGGAGGATTTAGAGCAGTGGTCCGCTGAACGTAAGTGAATCCACCAAAGTCCACATTGCTGTCCTGTCAAGTTACATAATCAGATTTTACTTAAGACCTGATCTGCGCTGATCCACTGATCTGCAGGGCTCCAGTCATCTGCCAACACTGGAGAAAGCAATGAAGCAGACAAGAATCTCTTCAGACTAACCCCTTATGGAGCTCTGCCAGACTGGTGAGTTTCTACCAGTTTGATGTAACTGCTTCAGCTTTACAGGGTGGCTTAGTATATCGTTGGCAGCATACACTGGAATGAATACAGGCACACTGCCAGTCCATCACATGGCAGATACAAAGTGACTGACAGTTACTCATCTTCACACCTTTGGGCAATTTAATAAAACCTCGAGTCAACCTAAGCTGCATGTTTTTTTGAGAAGATTAAAACTGGAGGCCCATAACATGAACGTGCACACAGGAAGGCCCAGGGGCAAATGTTAAGCTTAAAGGAACAGTTTGATATTGTGAGAAATTTGCTTGCTCGCTTGCTGAGGGAAGACCCATCTCATTTTTGTTAATATGTAATTTAATTTGCTCCAGAAACTCCAAGCACTGTCCATGTCTCTGTCTTCCTGAGTTCGACAACTTGCAGCAGCTTTTTGCCAGTTAACAGGGTCACTTTCTAATCCAAAACGGGGGCATCTGTCCCACTGCTCAAAAGGAAGCCAAATTATTTGTCTGGTATTTGCACAAAAAATACCCAAAAGGCACCCTCAGTGGTTTGAATTGCTGAGGTGATGCTGACAGCTCACTGCTAGCTGTCACTCAAAGGGCCAACACCTTAGTTATGCATAACTTTAACCTTTAACATAATAAAAATGAGTGAATACGGGAGTCAATACCCGTCATGAATAGTGAAATTAGCAAACCGTTTTTGGAAACATATTTGTTTCTGCAGTTAAGTTGGACATTTTAGAGAGTGACTTATTTTTGGAGCATCATGTGGCCATACGAGAAACTGCAGTGTTTAGCACCTCCCTTCATTTTTCAGCTCTGGAGGCTGTTGCTAAGCTAAGCTAAGCTAAGCTAAACTAAGTTAACCATTTCCTGTCTAGCTTCGTATTTAGCAGACAGATATGAAAGTCAGTCTTTTCATCCAACTCTTGTCAAGAAAGCAAATAATGATATTCCCCAAAAATGTTGAGCTATGACTTTAAGATCTTGCTTTAGGTTATCACCGTTCTGCACAAAATTCTGACCAATTTAGTTCTTTTTGAAAGAAAGGCAGATTAAACACCATCACATATTAAAATGCATTTAGCCCAGACAGCTAAATGTAATAGAATGCAAATGTTTTCTTTCAATGCAAGTATAAAAATGCAAGAACTAGTTATTATAATATTTAGAAAGAGAAAAAAATTAGTATACATTATGGTGATGATTATGCATGTACATATACTCCCCCCCCCCCCCCCCAAATACACCAATATGCATTTATTCCTTACATCACATAAACACAACAGGTGACATCATATGTGAATGTCAACCGAAACTCAGGCCAAGAGGAGTGGAGGGAAATCGTGTGGGACAGACAAGTTTGGATTTGTTGCTACAGGCACTCACAATGAAGCCATGATTAAACTGCTGTCCATGGTATGCGTGTGTCTGTGTGTGCGGGGTGTTATGTTTCAGGAGTCAGGATGTAGATAAGCTGTCAGACCCGGGAAAGCAGCACTCTCAACCGAAGAGCATATTCGACTTTGAGCCTGGAAAGAGCAGCACCTCAGAGAGCCGCAGCCAGGTACAACCTCACATTCACTCATCGTTTAAAAATAGGCTGTGATATCACACTCATTCCAGCACGAAACATTGTTTCTGCATGATTCCTTAGCCTCTAGATTTATCCAGCATTGTTGTTGGCTCTAATCACTGCAATTCACTCTGAAGTCTTCCACTGTTTTCCCAGTGTGGGGCTCAAGAACAGGTTTAGGGACAGGCACCTTTTCTTTAAGGATTATGGTCTAAATCCTCATATTTCATCTTCTCACGCGAGGTAGCTTGTGAGTGTGGTCATCCCACAGTGTACCTGCTGCGTGACACCAGATGTGCTCACTTCTGCTTTTACTCAGAGGATCCAGTAGGCTTCCAGCTTTTTATTCATTTAGCTTTTTCAGACAAGAGAAGACCTGATTTAAGCATTTATGTTGGTGTTGCTAGCAGATATTGTGCTGAAAATCATGAACACTTTTGTGTATTTATCTCTGGCGTGGTGATTTATTGTCTCATGTAATCTGCTCTATCTTGGAGCTGCCGGAAGTGAGTGTGCAGCCGGTTGTATGTGTCCCTGTGTTTAAACACCCCTGTTGAGTTACAAGGCGGCGTCTCTTAAGCTTTGTTTTTGAATGGCTCTTGCAACAATGTCCCAGATCTGGTGTATATTGTGCCTTGTGTCTGCACTCATGAAGAAAAGAAATCTTTGTTTCCGCTCCCCCGCGGGAGCTGAGGTGTCTTGTGATCCGTATTATGGTGTTAACCTCTTGTGGTGTATAATGGTTCACAGCATGGAGACTTATTTCATTTCCTCTGTATGACAGCGGCCTATGTTCTATCCCCTGGACAGCATTTAGAAAAAGCAGCACAAGGACCATATCAGGTGCTGCTTCCCAGTGACAGTGTGTGATTGCAGTGAGGATGACTCCCAACTAAGGGGAAGGCCTTGGCGCTCAGAGAGACACTTACTGCCAAGGTTTTGCACAAAAAAAAAAAAAAAAAAAACTTGAAAAAGGAGAAGGAGGTCTTTGGTTCTCGCCTGCAAAGCCTTTTAAAGTTATGCTTGATAGAATCAGCTGCTCGCTTGGTGTTCAGACTTTGTATCGAGTATCTAGTAAAATAAAGTTATCTGTAATACAGACAAAAGTAATATGTGGGTGAATACCTCTACCTTATAAATGTGAGATAATAAAGATGTTTAAATTTGACTTGCTACAAGACGACATCCTCTCGAAACAGTGGCATGGAGTCAGGTTTGCTCACTGGCCAAAATCTTTGTGAGTCAGACTGTTGAGTTGGTCCCAGATCCCTCTTAACCCCTAAACACACTGTCAAAAAGTCGTTAAATGGTGGCAGCATTGCTGGTTTATACCACTAGGGGCCCCAGGACAAAAACTGACTCTGGGCTCCTATTACCCCAATTGAATGAAAGGTGCTATACAAATTAAGTTTATTATTATTCTGTTTTCTACTTTTTCTTTAGGCTCATTTATCCCCGAAGAAACAGCCTGAGAAACCAAAGTCCCCTTCCATTGAGGTGAGCTGCCTTGATTGCATTTCAATTTCACTGAAAACTTCATTCCATCTTTAAATCATTGAAAAGGGACACCATTAGCTCCAAATATCACTCTGCTTTAGCATACTATATTAGTGTTTTAATTTTGCCATTCCGACTCCATCATGGCTCGGCCTCAGGCCAGTCTGGTCTCCGAGCTGAGTCGATTTGAGGCCGAGTTGGACTCGGAGATCCAGGGCCTGGAGAGGAGACTTTCCCAGAAGAAGCAGCATCGAGGCCGGGGTGAGGTACTGAGCCCCCCTCTCCTGTTTCTCTCTGCTGAAGCATTCCTCCTCCCTCCAAGTCTAGTACAACCCTCACCCCTATCCCCACCCTTACCCCCCTCTCTTGATGAGGGTCAGTGAGACCCTCCTTGCTTGCTAGCTTCGACCACGTATGTTGTTCTTCCTTCCTGGATGACAGCCCTGGAATCACCTGCCTGGCTTGCACATGGATTGATCAGCTGTGTTAATCACCTGCCTGCAAGTTCCCCCCCACCCACTTAAAAAAAAAAAAAAAATGCAATCAAAATAAAACACTTTAGCAATCAATTTCCTTTAAATCATGTGTTTTGATAATGTTGTGTAGAACTTCCCTTTGCAGTCCCACAGCGCTTGTTTCACACAGCAACTTGGATGTAAGCTCTTCCTGATGCCTGCGTGATTAAATTTGCTTCATGAGCTGTGATTTGACTGAAATCACAGGCAGCTCAGACAGATTGTGAGTGCTGCTGTTTTTACCCTGAGGAGGATAGGACCCAGGGGATTTCTTGCTCCTTTGGGAGTGGTCAGCACCTCTACTTTGTCTGAGTTGTTGTGAGATTTGCTCTGAGCTGTAACATACAGTAAGCTGCAGTGAACAAACTGCGTTTAATGTTCACTCTGCTTTCAGGAGGCCAGAGGCCGAGATCGAGCAACTGCTCCAAAGAGTACAGCAACTACGAACTACAGGTCAGTGACAACATTCATGATATCCAGCAGGCTATAATGACATTTTTTACCTTTTAGTCAGACTTTTATCATTTAATCAGCAAGTTTTTTTTTTTACAGTAGATTCCACTATCATACTCACTAAATGTGAGTCTGAAAGTTCAGCATTATAGTGCAATCTACAGTTCTGCTGTATTGCATGACAAAGTAGAATTGGGGCTTTCTGTTTTTCTGATTTTGAGTTAACCATGTTTGAAGAAAGTTGTTGTTTTCTGTACAAGATGCCATTTGTTAAGCAACAAGTAGTGACTAGACAAGTGTGTAGAGTGCATACAATGAAAGCAGATAACAAAATATTGTAAATATTGAAGGTTGATGTTCAGCAGCTCTTAAAGTCGTGTTATTTTCATTGCTGTGTTTTAGAGGCACATGCAGGGCGGGTTAATTGAAAGGTCTGGGTCAATCGCCACACAAGAGACCTCCTTAGCATCCAGCCTTTTAATCCGCTTTGATAGCACCTCATCAGGTGGAAGTAGCTGCCCGTCGCTTCCTGCTGTTTCCAGAAGCCCAGCACTGTGATTGGACTGCACAAACATGAATACTTTGCGGGGTACCTGTCCTGTTAGCTGATCAGGTGACTCTCTGTGCTGGATTCTGTTAAGAAGCTGTTGAACTTTAACAAGTTCAAGTACAGTATTTGTTACCTCAAACAGCAGGCACAGCATTCCACATTTCTCACCATGTGTGTAATGCTTTGTGGGAGGATTCTCACTGTTGTTTGCTAAGTTGAGTTCATGGGGTTTGACCTTTTCTGGCATAGTGGGATAAGGGGGCTTTTTTCTTTAAGGAGCCTGTTGCTAAGGACCTGTGAAACTAAACCATTCAGAAAGAAATGGCCTGTGTTTTGTTGTTTCTTGCTATCTAGGCAAGTTGTTTCACTGCATGTGTCCAGCTGCAAACACAAAACACAAAACAATACTGTCTGGAAATATGCAAATGAGTTCAGAGGAATCCAGGCAGGAAACTCCAGCTTTGGATTAATTCTTAACCCAGAAACAACCAGACTCATGGTTCTGGTCCTGAATGGAGTTCCGGGGCTTTAAAGATCATTTAAGCTTCAAATTTCATCTAAACCAGATTTTCAATTCAAGGATAGCAACATGACTCACTCACTACAAACTTTTAGCTGCTCTGATTATTTGTCCCGTCCCTGTTTACTGTATGAAAACCAGCAGCTGCAACCAGATGTGTAAATCTGCAGGAAAACGCCACACACACTGTGTCTCAGCAGGGCTGGACGGTGTGTTTCTGTGTGTGTGTGTGTGACCTTTGAGAAATCCCTCCCCTCTCTGATTGGGAGACACAGTGACAGTAATATAAATAAAAATAAGCGTATATTTTCTTCACTTTTTCAGCAATTCATCAGCGTCAAGGCAGCCTGTCCTTCGCTCTGCTGGCCCATCATCGACCTCTGCAGCCACATATGGTAAATAGTTTCTTCTCCTTCGCAACACACGCATACGTTGTGATGTTTCCACCTACGTTTGATCGCACTTTATATTCTCACCACTGTCCATAAGTCTGCTCTTCCTCTTCTCTGGACTCAGTCCCCACACAAAGACGTGTGCATTCTCTGTGAACCGGCTTCTCATTTAATCAGGCAGCGTATATTTGATGAAAGCTTTTCGTAATCTAATATATTTTGAAGGTCCCATGATTCTCTTTAATCGCTGCTGTTGTTTTCTGCTCTGGCATTTCACATTTTAGACGAGGCTGGTGCGAGCATGGAAAGCTTTTTCATATTTTTTCCTATAGAATCAGGCAGTACTGTACATGGGTGGGGAGGAAGCCCACAAAAATAGGAAGTGGAACTCGGAAGACTTGATTAAAGATTAGCCTTATCCAATTGTTTTTCCTGGAAATTAGTTCAGAGAACGAGCCAGTCTGAATATTTTTCAAAATCCTTTTTGAATGCAGTTGTTAAGGCTGCTTTCTGATTGCGACACCTTCTAAAACAACATTCCCCGAACAGAAGGGTTCAGACTTCACTCATGCTGTTGTGCCTTGGTTTTCTTCCACAGTAGAACGTCTTTCCCCTGCAAATGAAACCATGGCGCTCCCACCTAAGAAAGAGGAGAAAAAGGTATGTTTATGCAACTTTCTTGCTACCTTAAACGCTCCATTTTGTTATGTGGTTTTTGAGGCGTTTTGTTTTTGAGATCTGAGCACATTCTGAGTTGTTCACATAACAACTGCATCCCAGAACACTGATCGATTTTGTTTGTTTTCCCAGATGAAAGCAGCGCGAGCCAAATTCAATTTCCAGGCTCAGTCACCCAAGTGAGTTACAGAATGAGCTGATATAATAGAGATGCCGTTTCCTTTCTGGCGTAGTCATTTAGATTTCTGCATTATGGCAATATCAGATGTAAAGCCCCGATCATATCTGAAGCCTAAATTCTCTTCATAATGTTCATTGGAAATAAACAGTACAGTTAGACCACTGAACTTCCTCGGCTCTGTAATCGAATGGTTTCTTTTTGTGTGTCTCCTTCTTCTTATTTCTGCCTTCAGGGAGCTCACGCTGCAGAAAGGCGACATTGTTTACATCCACAGGCAGGTCGATGCCAACTGGTTTGAAGGAGAACATCACGGAAGAGCAGGCATTTTCCCCACGTCTTATGTGGAGGTGAATTTCTCCGTTTGAAGTTACTTCTCTCTGCACTGTCGCTTTGTGCTGGTTCTGACACTTTCTCAAATCTCTTCCTTCACAGATTTTGCCTCCCACAGAGAAGCCGACTCCTATCAAGTCTCCCACTTTACAGGTGTTGGAGTACGGGGAAGCTGTGGCGCTGTTTAACTTCAACGCTGATCTGCCTGTTGAACTTTCTTTTCGTAAAGTGAGTATTGCAGTGGAGGAAGATGATTTCCCTCCACGCTGAGGGCCTGTAGATGTTTGTCTTGGAACACATGAGTTTGTAGCACAAATCAGTTGCTGGTTAAAAATCTCATTAACGGTCAAAGGTCCAGGAGGATTTAGGGGCAGAAATGGAATATAATAATCATAATTTTGTTTTCATTAGTCTATAGTCATCTGAAAAATTGTGTTTTTGTTACCTTACAACAAGTCTTTTATATCTAAGAGGGCACAGGTCCTCTTCCGTGGAGTTTGCCATTTTGCGGTTTGCCGATCAGATAAGCACTGGTTGGTGACTTTGCACTAAAATGTCAAGATTTGGACCTGAATCAATCAATAACACTACTTAATATCTATTTAAATTGATTTTCAGCAGAAAAAGATGTGGTTTTGTGAGTTTAGTTACTCTTTAAAGAAATTTCAGCATTCTTTTTGAGTTAGGGAAGATGATGTGAGAAGATTGGTGTCTCTAATTAGGAGACTACGAGTGGTGGGTTAGCTTAGCTTAGCATAAAGACTGGAAGCAGGGGGAAACTAGTACCCTTAAAGCTCATTAGTTAACATGTTGTTTGTTTGATTAGCACAAAATCTAAAGTGGATAAATGACATGTTGTGCACTCATTTTCATTTATTTTAAATCTCCTAATTTCATTATTCACTATAGTGTTTTTATTGTTATTTTTTCCATTTTTCCAAACCCCATGATACATTCTTTATATGCTTACGAATTTGACTAATGAAACAGATTATGGGTTACACCTCATACATCATTTGAAACCTGAGTAATGAATTCCTTCAACCTGTCAAAACTTGCCACAGTGAAAGCTCCTGAGTGCAGCTTTAAAAACATTTCTTACATCTCAAAGGTCTGCGTGATCATAATGCACTGCTGTTGTATCAGGACTGATTGGCTGTTATATGTTTGTATGTTTGTTTCTCTGTGCGTGTGTGACATCAATCTTTGTTTTCCTCAGGGTGAGGTGATCGATATAACCCGACGTGTTGACGATAAGTGGTTAGAGGGGAGGATCTCAGGGACCAACCGGAGTGGCATCTTCCCGGCCAGTTATGTCCAGGTCAACAAGATGCCCCGTACCAAATACTCAACGGACAACTACTCTTCTGGCCCCATGTCTCCCATCTCCCCTGGACCTCAGAGTCCAGGACGTCCACTCCACTCACCCTGCCCGCGGTCACCATTATCCCCTTTCACCCCCACATCCCTCAGTCCCAAACCTGAGCACTCCCCCCTGAAGCCGTCCTCACCCGTACCTTATGGCAGCCCAGCTTCACAGTCACGCTCCCCCACCCAGACACCCGTACCCAAAGAAATGGCCAATCAGTGGCCCCACAGCCCCACCAAAACCACTTCACCCACCAACCAGAACAACCACTGGGCTGGGACACACTCAGCTGACCAGAGCTTCACGGCTAGAGCTGTTTCACCCTCCACTCAGTCATCAGCGTCCGCTCTCAAAGCAGGAACTCCCACAGCGAGCACTCCCAGATACACTGACCCCCCACAGGTCTGCTCTCACTGCCTCCCTGAGGAAGTCACTGCATGTCCACAGCTGTGGTGTTATGCTTTGTGTCAACAGGCAGGTTGTTCATCAGTCATCAGTTCATTATGCCTTACATGAGGTTTTTGTTTCCTCCAGGGTGCAATACCAAACCAGGCTGCACCAGCTAATCCACATGTGAACTCCAAGCCACAAACAAAATTGCAAAACAACTTTGGGTCAATAATGGCACAACGTCAGCCGTATGTTTCCAGATTTTTATTTGCTCACACTGTTGCAGTAGAGGTTAAGTGTAGCAGCTTTGGTGAGCATCTGTTTGTCTGTTTTATCTCTTTTAGATACAAAGCTGTTTATAACTACAAACCCCAGAATTCAGATGAGTTGGAGCTCAGAGAAGGAGACATTGTACAAGTGATGGAGAAATGTGATGATGGCTGGTTTGTAGGTAAGAAAATTTTGAAATCACAAAAATTAGTAGTGACGTGTCTCTTGTTTGGGCCACCATGAGCTTCCACTGTGAGGATGGAATATTTAAAATGTCCTCGTGTTGCTTTTATGATGGTAGTGAAGGGCACCAGCTAACACGTCACTCCACAATCTGATAGGTGTTTGTTTGTTTCAAGATGAGGTGACCCTGACATATTTTTCATACTCACAAAATCAGTTAGTGACTTCTTAGGCATTTATTATGTTTCTTTGCAGTTTTATTCTGATTTTTCCATAATAATATTGTGCCCCTCTGTAGATTATACACCAGTGGGGCATCAGTCAGAGACAGTAAAGTAGTTTTTATAAAAAATGTAATGCAAATTTCATACCAATTGGAAATAAATAAATAAATAAAACACACACAACATATAACAACACAATACAAACATAACATGAAACGTTTTGAGGTAGCAAAGTATTTTTGTTTCATTGCGACCAATATTAAAACATTGTGCAGAGTGAGTGCCCCCTCTAGTGGACATTATGATACATAGCAGGTGTAATTTGCACACTGAACTCGAACTTTACATCGTTTTAGCTTTAGAGTATCTTCATGCATCTACTTGTTTCTGTTGCGTGACCACAGCGTTTCTTCCGTTCTCTGCAGGTACGTCAGAACGGACTCGTGCTTTTGGGACTTTTCCCGGGAATTACGTGGCACCAGTTTGACCTCCCCCACTTCCTGCTTGCCCACATCCACCTGGACTCACAAGAGCTGAACCAATCACTCACACTCACTCCAGCAGATCGTGCTTTGACACCACAGCGTTTCTTTATCCCACTCACCCACCACACTCTTACATCTGGTTTAGTCAGACCTGCATGTTCTTGCTGTTTTCCAGAACAGAGGTGAAGGCAGAGTCACTGAGTGGTTTCTCACCTCACCTCCCTGCATGCCTGCATATGCGTTTCTCCAAGACTCGAGTGTTTCCACACACACACACACACACACACCACTTGAGAGGAAAGACTGAATGCTGATGATACTGTTTCAGATGCAAAGAATGGACTTTTTTGTTCCACAACTATTTGCAGCTGCAGGATATTTGCATTCCTTCCCACTGAACAGCTGAGCAGTTCCCTCTGAGGTCCTGATACAGTATGATGCTGCATTCAGCTTTTTGTCACCATCACAAACCACCACAGAGAATTTTTTTTTTTTTCTTAGGATGGCACATTTTTCTGGTATTTCGATGGATTAATGTTTCCTTCACATATCTTCCTCAGATTTTCTTTCAGATCTCTGAAAAAATCCCTGGCCGTGTTTGAGGAAACAACACCGACATCTGTAGATACGTGCTTACAGTAAAGCGCAGTCAGGGCTCAGATGTGTCAAGCTTACAGCCCTTCACTTGGTTATGCAGAAGACCCAATGTAATCAATGCATGTACTGGTTTCTTGAGCAAGTTGATCAATTTTACTAAAGCCATGGAGTGGGATGCTAAAGGTGACAGTGAAGAGACTGATCAGATTCTGCCTTGTTCTTTAACAGAACTTGTTATGGTCTGAGATTAAATTCCAGTCCATAATCCTGAATTAGATCAACTCGGGGTTGAAACAAGACAATTCAGCTTAAACTTTAGTGATCTTTAAATTTTTTGCTGTTCGTGCCAAATCTAACCTCTCATGACTTTTCTCTTTTAAATTCCCCACTCAACAATCCCAGCTTACTTCATTTCTGCTCCGTGTGTGTGTCACTTTGACAGTATTTCCAAAACCACTAACTGTATGTTTGTATCAGTGCAACCTTTGACAAATGTGGCCTTTCTAAGCCTAATGAGAAATTCTTATCATGAAGTCATTTTGCAAATGTATGTGACATATTCATGATTTCACTGTAAAAATTAGTCCTATTTAGTAGCCACAGGAGATGATTGTACAGATTGTAACCTTTTATCAAATTGAAAGTATAATATATATTTGCTTGTATGGTACGCAATTTTTTAAAAAGTAATTAAACGTTACAGAGTGACACAGAGAGAAGTGTGTATTCATGTGTTCATTTTGGCTAAATGCTTTTGGTGATTCAACAAACATTTAAAGTATAAGTAAAGTATAAGAGCTGACTGTCAGGGAAGACCTTCGACATACAGATGTAACCTGCTAATGCACCCCCATCCCATAACATAAAAATGGCACCTAAAACAAAATTATGATACATTCAGACAAAATACTGTAAATAAAATGTATTCTTATCATAATGTTTCATGAAATCCTCCACATTAACTGTTTTCTGAGCTGAAGAGAGTTGTGATACTTAATGACACGCATTAATGTTAATTCTCATGCTGAGTGGTTGGTTGGCTGTAATAGGAAAAATTAAGATCACAAGATTTTAGATAAAGAAAAACTATATTCCAGTCACAAATGTGATAAAAAATATACAAAGGACTAACGAGATTAAAGGAAATAATTATTAATAAACACAGTCGAGCCTTTATTCTATTTCTAATTTGTCCTTCACCTGCCACCTTTATAAACCGGTTATTGTGCCAAACAACCCAATCAGCGACATGTTTCCATCTGAGACGCCAGGTGTTTTGAATTAAAAATCCTGAGGGCGGACGTGGGTGGGAGTGAAGGTGAGCTACGCCGCCGGTAAAGTGACGTGAGTCTGATTGCAGCACGTGCTGCTCTGCCGCGCGCCGTCAGCAGGTGGCGCGCGGACACAAAACGCAGCCGCAGTGTGTTTCCAGATAAATGGCTCAATTATCACCGCGGCACCCTCCTCTCCTGCCTCCTCTCTGACGCGACACGCCCCGGGTTGCTGCCTGTGTCAAAGCTTTTATTTTGGTAACAGCACATGGCACTGCCGCGAGCTCGTCCCAGTGATACCACTGCGCGCGCAGCCACAGGTGGTGTTCGTGCGTGCCACCTTAACGTCTGACACCGCAGAAGAGAGACGGAGAGACGCGGGAGCAGCAGCGCTTCATCTTTCCTACACAGACGGAGGAAACTCATAAAGAGGTTTTATTTTGCTCGCATTTTGGAGGCAGTTGTTGTTGTTTCAGGCCCGAGTTGTGCGTGCTGTGCGTGCGCTGCGTTGTTTTGTCGTGGAGCGCTCAGAGATTTGAGCAGGTGGAGAATTAAATCACGCTGCACTCACCTCGGTAAGTAAACAGAGCGTTTTTTTTTCTAGTCTAACTGGATTTGATTTGTCTTATATGATGCGGCTCACTTATTCTAACCAGAAGTGGTGGATTGAGGAGCACAGTCCCATTTTGCACCTTTTTTTCAGGTGTATTTTCTCTGTTTGTCTGCTATGTTACGCATAGTGGTGATTCATTATAGATTGGTTGCAGCTGTTAAAGCTTAAAGACGAGTATCTGTCCATAAAAAAGTGTGGGAACCTCCGAGAAATGCAGTGAAGAGTTACTAAATTATGATTGATGCCAAGTATGTGCGCAGTTAAAGTGTGCAGTACCCACATCAGAGCTGTTTGGGCTAATCATGCGTGATAGAAGTGGAAATTTCAAGTCAGTCGAAATGAGTAGAAGAAAAAAAAAGCCCACACAGAGCGGCAGTTATGTGCAGACCTTCCACCCCATCAGTGCATCTGAGCCCGTAAGAGCAGGAAGCTCTTCAGTGTGTGATTTGCGGCGGGGCTGCACCAGGTGCCACCTCAGGACACTTTAAGTATTTATGTCACATTAGTTCAGTTGGTGAAGCTGATATCTCCTCCCCTCCCACTTAAAGTGGCCTGTTGAAGGTGATGACTGAATTAGCAGGTCCACTGTGGTTTCAGGTTCAAGCCAGCTCTGCAGCACTGGGCTGCACTCTCCCTTACAGGTGTCCAGACATGGCTGTTCCTCCACCTCACTTAATCAAACATTCCTAAATTTAATGGATCTGGCTTGTAAGTTCAGCAGGTGGTGGAATATTTAAACAGTCATGGTGAAAGCTCATATTCCCAAACTCCCAGCCTGCTGTTTGTGTACCTTTGCCATTGTGATTGTGCCTTTCATGTGCTCTACTTTACCCTCCTCTCACTACATATTGTGTTGGTTTCCTGATTGCTTTAGCTTTCATTGAGAGAACACTGTGCTGTTGCTCAGATAGAACTGAAGCCTCCAGGGAACCAAAAACAGACAGCTGTAATTTTGGACAGAACAAAGGCAGTGGCTTTTCGAGAAAACAGGGCAAAGGCCAACTCGTTACCTTCTAATTCAGGGGAAGAATCTTCATGTTTGTGTTACATTTGCATTGAGGTTTGAACTAAAGAGGAACTGTTTATTCTTGGAGTGGTATTGCTAAATATGGCTGCGTTTTGGATTTTATGTAGTTCAGGTAGCTTTTCTGTGTGATGAACATGTGCACGGCTGTGCAGGAAGTCAGTGCTGCATGATAAACATGGTGGTTTTCAGTTTTAGCTGAGACTGAGGCGGATGTCTCTGATTATTCTCACTTTCACACAGCTTCAAACTTTGCAGAAACGGTTTCTGTGGCACAAGATGTCTGAAAAATTGCCAAGGGGGGGAAAAAAAAGGCTGTTGCATCAGTGCGTCAAGTGTGCTTGCGAATGGACTGATGTACATCGTGCAGCAGTTTGAAGAGCGTGCACGAAATGAACAAAGTGGTGTGTCCTCTGTGAGGAGGGCCTAACGGTGCATGCAGACGTTGTGGTGGTGTGAGCTGATTGCTGAGCAGCCATGTGGAATCTGTTCACTGTGAACAGCAGTAACAAGATCTCCAGATAATGATGACGATGATGATGCAGAAGGAGATAAGTGGAGCCAGCACCACCACAGTGTCTTTGTCTTGTTCACAGTAAATACAATCCATTCCACTGTAGCGCTGCTGCAAAGTAGTGATGGGGTTATCTTAGAAATTGCATTTTTGCACTGCAGTAGAGAAGATTCTTGCGTTACAACAAGAAACCCCATAGGAGTTTTTTTTCCTGTCATTTCTGTGGGTTACTCCCCTTTCCTCAGTGAAAGGGGAGTAACCCACAGAAATAACAGGTACGGCTCCATCTTTAATTACTCTGATGACACACACATGCAATTAAGGTATACATATGCTGTGTATATATGATACAAAAGCTTATCAACCACCACCCTTTTTGACATCATCACTGTTGTTGTTTGATATTTTCTCATCTCCCTAGTGACTGCAGCTGTATCTGACCAAATGGGTGTGATTTGGCGAATACCTAGAATGTTATTTCACTCTGATCAGTCCAGGGAGAGGCTTGCTATTGCATTCTTTTCCTTTTTATTCAGTGGGTGTGTGTGTGTCCAGGTAGGTGCCAACCTGTCAGGGTGCAGCTGACACACAGGGCAGAGTCAACAGTAGACTGCATCACTGATGAAGGCTGTGGAAAGTTCACACTGGTGTATGGCCACCAGACGCGAGCCTTGACAAGTGTGATTCATAAGAAGGCTATTCCCCGGCAGCCACAGCGGCTCTTCTTCATCAAAGCTCAGTCAGAGCTTTCATTTGAATGCACTGCGTCTGCTATGTTCATCAGTTTGCTTATTCTTTCGGTGTTAGCTTGTTGGAGGGCCAGCGCTTGTTCATTTCAAAGCAGTGGATTTTGGCCCAGAGTTGAAGAAAAACAGTCTCAGTTAAGAACTCTGGTGATTCAGGGAGGAGGTGAAGAGTTGATTTAGGTGGCCCGGCTTTGGCTGCCAGACATTTTATTGTGCAGAGGTTTAGTCAGCTATCTGTTTAGTTGATCTAATGCTGTACTGTTTTCATAAATATTTGATTTGCACTACAGTGCATATGGAATCATGTTTTCCCTCAGTGTTTCATTCCTTGGAATAAATGAGGTGTTAATTCTCAGGATTAGTTCTGTTAAACATGAAGATGGTAATGGTTTCCTGTGATGCACATAATTATTGGTTGCCCATTTCACTCTGCATGTTGGAGGCCAAATTTTCTTTCTGTCCAATGCGTTTTTTTCCCCCGCTTTTCAATATTAAAGCTCCAGTGATTTGGGTTTAGTGGCATCTAGCAGTGAGGTTTCACACTGCGACCAACTGAACACCCCTCATTATTTGGATCGTCTGTGATCTGACGCCATTTTGACGGGGATTAGTTGAGTAAACCTCAGTGTTCCTAGTGAAGGTTTTGTTCCATTCAGGTCAAAAGTTATTAGGTTGCTGCTGTTTTGCACATTGGCCCAATGAAAAGGTTCTGTTGGACTAAAGGAAATGGAGCGTTTAATGAATTTCATTAATTAAACATGTGTTCGCCTGCTTTTTCATGTCAATATGGCCGCCGTGACAAAAGGTCTGTTGGAGGATGTGGTTTGTATGATGTGCAAGGCTTCTCACTCCTTCTGTAGATGTACAAGGCTCATTCTAAGGTAACGAAAACACAACGATTTTTAGTTTATACACGAAAGAAAACATAATTATGAATATTATATTCAGCTTCTGCCCCTAAATCCTCCACACCGCACCTTTTTAAGTACTGATGTCACTGAGAACATGACTACTGGTTCCCATAGTCGTGTTGTGGTGACATGCTAATCATAGTTAATGACTCATCAGGGGTGAGTCATCATAATTTTTGCCACACTCCAGTAAATTACACACAAGGTTTCAGACTTGTTTTCGCAGGTTTCGCTCATTCACCCCAAACTGCCTATTACTTCACGTTATGGTAAACATGCCAAATTGAAGATTGCACATCCGTTAGGTGTTATTGTGTGTCTACGAGCCTCAGCCTAAATGACACTTAGGCTCACCGCCCCTGACCACCATGGAGGTATACAGAAGCTCGTAGTGGGTTTCTGTTCCCTTTTTCTCTTTACACCTGGATCATATACAGCAGGCACAATATTTGTGACAGAAGTAGTTCTGCTGCACACTAACCAAGAATATTTGACAAACTGCTTCATCTTTATTCATTGGATCAAAGAATTGCATTAAATGTCCATTGTGATATCAGTTGCTCATCTTTTAGAGAATAGAAAAAATGTATTTTGATGCAATGATGGAGAAAAAGATTTGTTATTGCATCTGAAACCCTTGAGGCCCTCTGCATGTTGGAGCAACATGTCTTCAATTCAGCACTGGGAAAAGACCTGTTCTTCCCGTTCACAACTCCACTTTTGCCTTTAGGGACAATCTCTCATGGACGTGACAAGTGCCGAAAGGCCTTCAACATACAGAGCATAAGCATGACGGGCTTAAACTTACCCCAGAGAGTGAAAGATTTCCCTTAAGTACAGTCTGAGCCAAGTGATATCTGAGCTTATTCCACTGTTGTTTACCTCCTCAGCATCTCATCAGTCCTGCCACCAGAAAGTGTGGCCATTAATGGAGAAA
Source organism: Scatophagus argus (assembly GCF_020382885.2). Taxonomy (NCBI): domain Eukaryota; kingdom Metazoa; phylum Chordata; class Actinopteri; family Scatophagidae; genus Scatophagus; species Scatophagus argus. Next base: position 6,822,630 of record NC_058496.1, on the reverse strand, counting down.
CATATAGATTTCTGGGTCCTTGACAAAAAATATTTGGATTTTACATCATTCAGTCTCAACGTTTAGCAGCTCTTTAAGGTAGGGTGGGGAGGAGGAAAGTGTCCACTGCTCACCTGGTGGTAATGTTTTGTTCAGTCAGCGATCAGTTTGTTAAATATGTTCTTTATGAGTTTATAAGTTTGTTAAAATGTCAGAAAATTCTGAAAAACTGCTCACAGTTTCAAAGTTCAAGTTTTGTGTGTTTAGTCTGATCAACAATTCAAAACTGGAAGTGTTTTGATTCTATATTTTTTCCCTTCCTCATACTGCTATAGATACCTAAAGTATGCGTATCAGCTGATACCGAGTACTGTAGCATCATATTGAAGCATCAGTCCCATTTCTAATAAATAAATTATGCGGTATTGGATTGATGCATAGACTCATATACACACTGATACCCACGCCATCGTTGAAGGCATTTCCAGTACTGAACAGAACAGCCCTGTTCAAAATATGGTGGTCTGGTCTTTATACAGTGACAGTTTTCCTAACGTTAGTTTTAAATAAATTGGAATATTCGGCCTTGCTTACAGTATTGTGATTTATTCCTATATACAGTATTGAATTGTGACCACCTGTATCTTATCACCAGATTCAGATGCAGGATTTACTGCAGTGCTGCTCAGTTAGACTGCATTAGCTTTAGCTTTCCTGACCTAATGTGTGAGCCAATGGAAAAACCAGTCCTGGAAATCTGGAAATTGTCGGTTTGCGGGAATGCAGGTAAGTCATAAACTGGTCCATTGTGTTAGTCGGAAGTGAGAGTATTTCACTTCACCGACAGTACAGGTTCTCCCCGTGCTGACCTCCTGAGCGGCTGCTGAACTGCGAGCCATACAAATGACTTCATGACTAGAATTCTTCTCATTGTGTTGGGCTTGTTGGTTTGTAATGGCAAATTGACGTGGCAGCAAAAGCAGCGAGATGCCACCAGAACAGAATTCACCTTTTATGTGTGGTGGCATCTGCCCAGCAGCACTTTTGTGCGACAGTGAGGTTTCATCAAAGTGTGTTCAGCATGTTGTTTTACGCGAGCAGCAGTGCAGTCTTAAAAGCTCATCAGTGGCCAATTAAGCACAGCCTGTGAGTGTGTTGTTCTTCTTCTCCGCTGTTTGTCTGCCCTGCTGCATTCCTTCGCCATCCTTTCACTTTGACAGCATCTACTGCTGGTGTTTTTATGATGCCAGTGGTGAAAGTTTACGCAGAGAATTAGCAGGGTGCTCAGCTGATAATGGGCACTCCTTAGGAGATGCTGCAGAAGCTCTTGGAATTAACTGACATCCCCAAAGGCTGGGAAACTTTGAGGCGGCTGCTCCCCGTCATTATCGCAACTGCACTTATTTCTGGAGCCCACAGCAATTAAGAGACCCTAATGATGGTGAGCCCAGTAACCCTGCTAATTGTCCCAGACTGTTAATAACTAACTGGGTCTGCACTGCATGTCCTCAAACACTTGTGGAATGTGTGGCCTATGAAATGGGCCAGTGTTGGGAGGGATTTAGGGGAGCAGCGTGGCTGATGTCCTAGATCTACTCTACGGAGATTTTCAGACGTTCTCATAAAAAATAAACTGATCTGTATTATGCAACATTTGTAATGTCACTTCATCTATAGAGTCCGAGTATGATTAGAAGAGATTAGATTTACATTCCACCCTTGCCCACTCTGCAATCCCTTTAGATGATCTTGACCAGTTTGAACTTCCTTAGGTGTGATGGGAAATCTTGGAAGTGAGATAATCAGAAATTAACCTGTGATTAACTGATATGTTACAGCTTGTATTCAGCATGGTAAGGCTGTAATTACTTGACACTAAAACACTTATCAGATCTGCTAAAAGCATAAAAACCCCTGTAGGACTTGGCTTCTCTCTTAACTAAAGAAATTTAAAAAAAATAAACATTAGCAGTGATTTAGGCCTGTCATAACCTTTGTTGGATGATATATTGTCCCAGAAATAACTATGATAAACAAGGTTATTGTCATTAGCATAATAATACAAGTACACCCTTTTGGAGAACAATGAACTTTGAAATCTTCAGAATATTCAGACACTGGAATTGGAATATAAAATATCTTAAACAAGACCCTGCTGTTTATTTTTGGCTTCTTGTTGGCTAAGATGTTATTGACATTTGTAAACGTGTGACGTAAAGATAAGATGAGTGCAGTAAGTTGAGAATGTAATTATTGTGGAAGGCCTGCAATTGTCATGATGAAAAGGATAAATATAATACCAAAAAGTCCTAATTAAAGTGCAGTTTGTCTTGTTGTTCTGTAAAGAGGAACAGCGAAATTGTTGTTCTGCGCTGCAAGACCAAACTTTTTCTGTGTTGACAGTTAAGCAACCCATGATGTAAAACTGTTTTGGCTGTTGACATTTTTCAACAGAACTGGTCTATACTTAAAGTAGCTCATGTCATTGTCTACTCGTGTCTACTTGTTACGCTAACATCTTCAGTTAAAATAAATGCACATTTTCTCAGCGAGGAGTTTCAGATGCTGCAGCTGTGTGTGTGTATGTGTGTGTGTGTGCGTGTTTGGATTGTGCAGGTGTTGATGTGTTTATGAAGCGGTAGGTGCTCATCCCATCATCATGACGAGCTCTGTGTCTCCACATGCAGTCATACAGAAAACAAGCTTCATGTACAACCGTGAGCAGAGTCTGTGTAAAGTGGCGGTTCAGCATCGCAGGTTGTGAACATCAGCAGAGCTATTTTAATGCTTTAGTTTTGGCCTGGTAATGTTTTGGAAGATGGTGTAAATGTGTTCAGTTTGTATTTAAAGGGCTTTTATGTATTGCCAACATCAGTGTCATGTTGTGTAACCCATCGGATTACTCTATCTATCGTCCTCGTCACGATGTTTGTGTCGGCAGCGTTCACACAAGCATGCAGATATTTTGTCAGAGTCGAGGAAGACGAAGAGCCAATACTCATCACCATGTCAAACAGAGATAATGTCGCTTTTAGTGTTTACTCATATGAGTCTTTGTTTTTGTACGTGTACACAAGATGAGCTCACGCAGAAGGTTTCACAGCCTGCTGGAGAAAATCGACAGCACACGCCACGCTGTCATCGCCAGTTTTATTTCTGCAACGTGTAATATTTTGAAAGCTCAGTCATCGCCGTTGATTAAAGATACACATCTGGGAAATGAGTTGCTTGTCTATCGTGTCATCTTGCTGTGTAGTTTTGTGATGGATAAGCATTATTAATGAAAGGCTCAACAGAATCTTGAGCCTTATCATACAACATGATTCTCAGTGCTGTCTGCTGCCAACCTCGAACTGTTCAGATCGTGATTAATCCCATATGGTAGAGAAGCAAAGATGCAAAAAAGACCACAACAGACTTTGTGGAAAGCAAAATCTGTACGTTTTCGTGCAAACCGCATTTGTACAAATTAGACTTTTTACTCTTTAAACATACCTTAAAGGGCTGCCGTGCTACATGTCACATATCATGCTACACCACTGTATACTGTGGACACATACATTAAACACAGTGGTCCCAGTGAAACAGCGAAACGTTTAGCTCCTCGTATGTTGTGCTTGCACGACGCTTTGTTTGTGTTTGTTTGGTCTTGAAAGAGCATTTGGATTTAATGAAAGTCTTTGGTTTTGCCGTGCACTTTAGCGATGTTGGTCATGTGTCTTTGGTTTCAGATTCCTCTCATTCCTGTTTGATGTGGTTATGCAATCCGTGTCAAGGGGACTAAGGCCAGTGGAAGTGAGATGTTGTTGGAGATGAAAGGCCTCTTATGCAAATGTTTTCGGAAACGTGTCTCTATCACTCAGACGTGCATGTTTATGCCCCACACGTCAATCAGTCCCATGTTCACTGTGTTGTGTTTGTCTCTACAGGGTTTTGACAACAGTGTGTGCTGAGTTGATCATCAAATGGTGCTGACGGTGAACCTTACCGGCCCTTCACCATGGGGCTTCAGAATATTCGGAGGAAGGGACTTCAAGAAGGCCATAACCGTATCAAAGGTACTCGTCAACAGCTGACGTGTTGCTGAGCCTCGTCACACTTTATCAAATCACAGCCTCTGTTGTTTTTTCTTTTTTCTTTTTTTTTTGTGAAAGCACAGTCTGTAATGGCATGCAAAGTCAACATCCTCCTCACTACGACTCCTTTCTTGTCTTTGTTTATGTTCACAGACTGTTGCCTACCTATTTCCTTGACTACTGAAGCCATTAGAATAGAATGGAAGTAGATTACATTAGAAGGAAACCACTGATTACAGTTACAGTGGAAGTTGAGGTGGGAGGTGACGGGTTCCTGGTCGCAGTAGTGCAGTGTGTGAGCGCGGGTTTATGTTTCTGTCCTAATGTGCGTGCATTACCACGTGCATCAGTAAATTTGTACTTCAGCACGTGCATGTTGTTTTGACTGACCATATTTTCCCAGTCACTGTTGAGGGAAAGGGAAGATAGAACAGGAGAGGCGTAAGCAGGCGGGCACACAGTGAACACCAGCCGGAAACTTAGACTCAGACTCAGACCTCTGTATGCCAGATGCACCCAGTTCTGCCTGCGCATGTCCTGGTCCCACATCACTACGTGGAAACTTCCCCAGTAGCTCTTCAGACCGTAAAGAATAAATTATGGCAAATCCGTGGCAGGGTACTGGTGCTTGACACAGACCTTGACTTCAAAGGCATTTGTTTGCCCCCTCTTGACAACTTACTTAGAAAAACAGGTCTTCTCATGAGTAATGGGCTTCAAATCAGATTTTATTACTGCTGTCCGATAAACAACACCAGCATGTTTGCTCATCTCAAATATCAAATGGTTCTCTGAAGTGACATGAGCTCCTGCTGAGGGAGAAACTTGAGTGAAAGCCCAGTTTGAGAAATAGCAATTGTCTCATCCACACAAGCCCCCCCAACACAGTTAAGCAGCCATAGGAGTTGGATCATCCGAGGTGGTTTGCACTTGGCAAAGAGACAACGTGGATGCCCTCTTTTATTCCTGTTGGCTTGAAATATAGCCTAACCCCGATTCACTTGGGCACAGACCCTGGAAAAGAACCCCCGACTGCTCTTGGTTTATGTGAAACCAGGCGTGTCGTGATCAGAAAAGGCACGTACTATTGTGGGTCACCACAGCAACGCTTAATTGCCTCTCGAGTGGGCCCACAGACATGGCACCTCTGCCCTGGTGCTTGGCTAAACTGACAAACAGCCTGTTGACTGGCAATCTCTTTGCATCCACTTTTTTCATCTGGAAATGTAAGAATGAGACTTTGACCCCCTCTGATTGGCTCTTTATTTTTGCGTTTTTTGTTTTATTGCCTCTCTCTGTTGTTAATTGTGAGGCGAGCACTGTTTGTAGCAAATCTCATTTCTTTCTCAACTATAAGCAGTCGCAGCATGAACCTTCACATTTTGCCTCTTCTTTTGCTAAGCCTGTGTGTTTGGGTGTGATTGCCAGCAACACAAGGCCAAGCTGAAAGTGGTGGCTCAGACTTTATGTTTTGGCCCATTAGTGTGGAATTCCCTCTGATGTGCTATAGCATTGGCTTTGACATGCAGTGAGGCTGGCTGCAAAGGTCAGGCCCAGTCAAACCATCAAGTAGTGTCACACTAATGACTTCTCCCCAAGGGTGTTATGAATCTGTCCGCTGTTGACCGGCACTGCCTCATTCATGTGTGTGAAACACTGTGGCGTCTGTTGGTGTTTACTTTCAGTGTTATGAGTTGTACAGAGAGACACTTAAGATTAAGAGTGTGGCAAAAATGTGAAGCAGCTCAGTCAGCACTTTTTCTCATTTACCTTTTTGTTGATGCTGAATGTCAGCAACTGACAAATTGTTCACAAGATCCAGAGCTGTCTATGCTTGCCAGACAGATAACATATAAATGTTTTGTTCAGAGCAGGACCTGGGGCCAATTGGACCTAAGTGGCTCATTTTTCTCTTCAACAGGTCAACGGGGGCAGCAAGGCAGAGCGGGCAGACCTTCAACCTGGCGACATTATCTTGGAGATCAACGGGGAAAACACGGCCGACATGCTGAACGTGGAGGCCCAGAACAAGATCAAGAACTCCAAGACCCAGCTGCAGCTGGTGGTGGAGAGGTACGCTGGCATGCAAATCTGTTACAGAGACAAACAATCCCTCTACCACGATGCTGTATATGTCCGATTTCTTAACATAAAGTACATACAATACAGTGCCATGCAAAGTTCCCCATACCAATATTGAATATGTCCCTAATTCTGCCAAGATGACATTTGCTCCAGCTTCCATCCTGTTTTACACCGTTTTTTTAACTTCATCATGCAAGCACTGTATAAACAAAACAAGTGATTATAATCAGGGGAAATGCCAGCATGTACGGTATGAGAGCCACACAGTTCCCCTCCCTGGTCCCTCTTAATAAAACCTTGTTTTGTGATTTGTCAGAAGACAGCGAGTTGGCTACTAAGAAGGTTTTCCTTTGAGCCCAAACTGCTCTTGGCTCAAAGTTCCACCCCAAAAATTCCCATGTCTTGTTACTGTTGCCCCGTCTCGTCTCTCCCTCTTTTTTTTTTTTTTTTTGAAGTCTTTCTCTTTTATTACACACACACACACACACACACACACACAGACGCACATGCACTTTCACATAACTTCCTCCTTGGATGTCCCATGTCCATGTGAGTGAATTTTTCCCTGCTGACCTCATGTCTCCCACCAAGCCAGAAACAACACCATTACTCCTTGCTTGCCCGGGACAATGCCACTGTGTAGTTCTACCATGTCTTTAATCCCACTGTGTAAACGTTCAGTGGTTTTCAGACTTTTATGTACCTCACAGGCTCCTGCCTCAGTGCCTCTCATCAAGTACATTACCTATTTGAATTACATTCAAACAAGCTCTCGAGAAGTTTGTAACTGAGCAGCACATCTGCAATGTTTAATTTGCTTTGCTTAGTTGAGAGAGCTGCGTTTTTTTCCAGCTCAACATCTGGCTCGCAGTTTATTCTCATCAAACCAGCAGTGATGTGGGCACTGGCCGTCATCTCACAGATGGTGTTGCCCACTAGAAGAAGCTGGCATCAACCCATCCTAGCAGAAGAGTATTTTCCTTTAGGCGTTGTCTGCTGTTTACGGAGGCAACGGTTTATTGTTGGTGCATTCAACGACATCTTGATCCCAGACTTTGCTAACTGGGTTTATTTTTACATGACAAAGCAACCGCGCCATCACTGTCTTGTCATTGACCCTTAAAGCTTTTCAGTCAGGCTTTGTTCCCAGCTTCTTGTTTAGACTTCATTGTTCATTGATGCCTTGGGGATGATGTCACATTTGCCATTCTGTGATCCTTAGCCATCAGAACAACGAATTGGTGTTGCTTTACCACACGGCTGTACTGGTACAGTAAATTAGAGTTTTTAAGTGTTAAGTGTAGCATAGAGCCAAAAACTATATGGTACCAAAGGTTGGTGTCAAATATCTGGTCTTATTTGAAGTTTTGTTAACATATTTTTGATCAGAAAGTTCCTGAAATAAAAAAAAAATATATATATATATAGGTGGATGTTAAAAACGTAGTGGCTCACCTCATCCTCAGTACTGGTCACAGCTTGACAGAGAGAATACATTTGCTTTGGATTTGAATCCCCTTGAAGTGTAGTTAATGTTTTTGGTATTCTTACAATGCACACATTTGAAGAATCTGCCTCAGGCAGGTTCGCTCCACGTCCCCTCGATGATAGTTGACAGTAAGTGTCAGCAAAGTGTTTCAGGTGCTGATTTACGCCAGTTTCGCATCCCTGTGGAATAAAGTCTCAGCACTTTCACCAGAAGCAAATTCTTCTTCTGCAAATGAGAACACTTATAGACCAAACTCACACTGATCTGATCACTGACCAGAAATAAATCTTGCTGACTAAAGCCCACGACTTCCTCTGGTGTTTTGATGCCGAAAGTGGAAAGTTTAAAACAGAAGGTGAGAATGTTCCCAGTTCAAAGCGAAGCAAGTTTTTCAGGCCTGCCACATTAATAACTCCCCTATGGGAGGAAATGTCTTGCGGCAGCTGTATCAGTTTTTGTCTTCTTGCTGTCTCTCTCTTTTAAACAGTATGTGGAGCCCAGGCCACGAGAGGTGTGTTTCTGGGTGATTTACCACAGGCATCCAGGCCTTACTGTGTGCCTCATTACCCCTGGCTCAACCAAAAGCCAGTCAGCCTCTCGCCCTGCAGCCAGGGGGGCACTGTGTGTTTGCATTGGCGCATATACTGCCCATATTTTCCCCTCCACATTCAATGATAGAATTGCTTACAGAATGTGTTTTGTATTTAAGAAAGTTAAACAAAAGTGACTGTTTGGAAAGAAGAGATCCATCGGGAGAATATTTTCAAAAGGGAGATTGCAGTACTCGTCTTTTGCTGTAATCTCTGAGATTCATGGAAGCAAACCAATGAATGCTTGCCAGCACATTAGCAGAAGGGGTGTCTAAAAATAAAGTTCATTCAGACTTATGACCCTTAGAAAATTGATTATTTTTCCCTCAGCATTTTTCTTGCAAGTTCCCAAACATATTACAAACTTTTCCAAAATGTCATTTAGACCAGTTTTAAATACTTTCTTATTGATTTAACATTAACTTGAGTACTGCCTTGTTTTGTTTTTTTTTTTTAATTCACCACTGATGTAAAATGGTTTTTATCCCATCAGCCGCACAGATGTTGTATGAAACTTTGCGCTGTGAGACACTGTCAGTGTTGACAGTCCGTTGATCTCTGTGGTTTTCTGTCTTTCAAGACCTGAACCCCCCAGCCCTGGACAGACCAACGGCATCAGCACTCCTGAGCAGCTCACCGGACGCTTCCAGGTCAGTGCTGCAGCTCCACAAGAGCTTTAATCTGTCGACAGTTTGTCTCGTTTGCTTACCAGAACTGTTTTCTTGGTGTCTTTTTGATTCATGGTATTACTCATAAGTGCCTGTTTTATTTGGATGATGCATTGTTTGGACTGCTTCATTTTTACTGATGCGTGCATGTGTTTATTACACATCTGCTTAGCTTATTTATATTATAGTGATTTATTTTTGGGCCTGTGTTTTATTGAAATTGAGAGTCCCAAAGCACCATCTGCAGTACATGGTGAATACAAAATCTGTAGATGTGTTTAGGGATACAACATTTAATTCTCTGTACTTGTTTCACCAGCATTATTCCCATACCAATCACTGTGTTGGAAATGTTCCTGATATGACCAAAAATGCTCGACTAATCTGTGATTACACAACTCTATGCAATGATCCAATAACACAAATTTTATTAGTCCTGAAATTGGACAAGTAGCCAAAATCCATAAAGGCAAGCAACTTGTCTAACTACAAGCACTTCAGCAAGCAGGTGTTGGATCAAGATTTGGCATTGGCCAACAGGCAAGTTCAGGTATCATGGAGGAAAAAAATGCTATCTCAGCAACTGACAGGTGTCCAGCATGCTTCTCAATCAAGCCTTTAACTGCTTCCATGGAATAACATGTTTTGTAGGAGGCAGTGATAGTGAGTCGAGATGAGAATCAAAACTACAGAGAATACACCATCTCCAGCCCTGCTTCGCTCTCCCCTGGACCTTATTCACCAGATCCTCCTGCCAGCCCCGACGGCAAGAGGGAGAGGCTGACACCGACCACCAACAGGAGGTAGCTCTCTTGACCGGATCTGCTGTACTGGAAATAATGTAATGCTGTTCAATTACAATGTTGAACAACAACATGCAGATCAGATATGGCTGTTATTGCACATATGATAGAAATGACCCTAACTGGCTGCAGTTGATGAGAAGATCAGAAAGTGGTTCCAGCATTTGGAGTTGTTGGCCAGATGCTGAACCCTCCCTTCAGCTTGTCTGCTCCTTCATTGTAAATGCTTACCAGTGCTTACCAATGGTGCAACAAAAGCATAAGATTATACTTCTGAAGTCACACGCATGCGATCTGGTTACTTTAAATTACAGTTTGAACAGTGAGATTTAAAAGAAATTCTTTCAGCATGAGCAAGGTCTAAGATAAAGTCTCGGGACATTTTAGAGCTCCACATTTCAGATATACAAGTGGGTCTTTTTCAGAAACCCTGCTATTCACTGCTTAAATAGGCTTACATCTGGACAAAAGGTTGCAACAAGTGCTCTCTTGACTCCACAACAGGCCCAGAGTCAATAGGTATGGGAATAACAGACAGAAAGTGGAGCCGTGGGATTGTACTATAGTAACAAAGGATATGCACAGGATATCACATTCCACCGATTGCATTCACTTAAACAAAAGGCAGAATGTGGAACGTTCACCACGATCTTTTTGAGCGTGGGCGTTTGTCGGCTCTCCTGGACAACTTTTTACAGGTCACAGTTTAAAACTCTAAATTTTCTCCATCATCTAAACGGATGAAGCTTCCTGTCCTACATGTACTTGATTTCTAACTTTTAGATTTCTAACCATTAATAAAATCCCTAGCGTTCTTATATTGTTCAGTCTCAATCATCATAAACCTGTCATTTAGTGTATGTAATTTTACATTACAATGTTGATGTATGTGTACAACCCACCCCAAAATTGTACCTCTTGGGTCTCTGTTGTTTTTGTTACAGTGTCCAGCTGCGCTCTTGGTCTCCAGAGGAGAGGAGTTACAGGCTGTCCAGGCCCCTGTCTCAGGTCGGTTGCTGTTGTTTGTTTAAAACAGCCAATTTCTCCATTTATTCCTTTGTAAATTTTCAGCTTTTTGAGATATGCTGTCAAGAGTCATTTGTTTGTTCAATAACTGTCCACCCTGCTAAAGAAAAGCAGCTGAATTCCAAATATAATTAGATGGGATTTGTTCTTAGTGAGCGTGAAATTACGGTCTCCACCAACCAGAGACAAGAGAGAGGAGTTTGTTGTCCCTCTCTTTGTCTCTGTACCAAGAATAACTTTGCTGCTTTGCTTTTGATGATTTCCTGGGTATCGTTACACATGCATAGGTTTGAGATTAAGAAATAGTACAACATATTAAAAAAATTAAAACATGCAAATGTTTGATAAAGTAAAGACAAAGTTCATTCATTCATACTGCAGTTTGCTTGATCGGTACAACAATAGGATTTATATGAGGATCTATGTGACATAGTTATTCTGACTTGTCCTGATCACTGTCCTGATCTGTAAGATTAACATATCATAATTCTTTCCTCTTGAATTGCTACTGATGCTGTAGAAGACCACTACTAAAGGTTTGTGGACTGTACTGTATGTGGACTCCGCAGTAAAGTGGATCCAGAGAGGGGCTGACATTTTTATAGTAGGGAGTGTCTAAACTTCAAAGGTCAGTCTTTGAAAATATCTGACATTAAGCTGAACAGCCGTCTGGAGCTGTTTCATTCAGAGGCTGCTCCACGGAAAAAAATGATTACTTTTCATCAAAACAATGGCCTTAACCTTTACTGTCTGAATGGAGCCTCATTAGTCTCAGTTAGAGGTAAAACATGGAAAGTGAGTAAAATACAGACTTGGGGTTATCATGAGACTGCAGCTAAACTATGCCGTGCTTATTTCCCATTCCTGCAACGAATCCAAGAATGGGACTCGGGCGTCTGGAAAGACTTCAGTGAGTTAAAGAGAGAAAATGTTGTGGGAAAGTTCATCATGAGCTATTCCAGCTATGCCTACATGCTTAGTCTCAAGCACGGGTCCCACTGAAGATAGAACATGTGTGATGACAGAACAGGAAAAAACATTCAAGACCTTTTGTAATGGCACAAAGAATTCCAGTCATTTTTATAACTCTGGACGTAAAGTTAGACAAATATGCAGAGGTTTGAACTTCAAAACATTCAAGCGTTCCTTCTGAGAGGCCGCTGGCTGAGAAGGTCCTTTTTCTTTTTGAGAACTTCTCTTCAAGTTTGCGATTCTTTGTGTTTTTTCCATGTTAAATGGGATTCAGATGTACCGTCACTCGCAGCGGTGTCCAGCTTTAAGACTGGTGGCTTACGTCAGTGTAATTTTCTTTCACACAGGGGGAAATAAGAGCCAGTTTAGCCATGATGTAACTGCCATCCAAGTGGCTCTTTTTAGGATGCTGTCTTGACTTTTTGTGCACATATTTGACCAGTCTTTATCAAAATAAAATGCCAGTCAGTCAGTCAGTCATGACCGCTTTGAAATCTGGTAAGAGCAAAATATAGTCTTTCGGAATGCAAGACCAGAATCCTTCCTTCTAACTAATTTGATGCGACTGCAAAGCCACATGGCATGTCGTCTCCTTCCAAATAGTTTTAAGGCAGGGAGGATGTGAAGGGTGTCTCTGTGTGCAGACATGAATCAGCTCTCTGACCGGTGCGCTGTTTCAGGCATATTCAACTGACATGAGTGCGATATATGATGTTCATTTGGGCGACTGACACCTCAGGCAGACAGTAGGCTGGACTAGAGATGATAAAGCTGTCTGGTGTCAACCCTTTTGTGAAGGTTGGAGATTCGGTTTTACACATGAAGATCAGTTTGTCACAGAGAGGACCGCTGATGTTTTCAGGGTTATTTTGAATTGAGGGTCTTCAATTTCAGTTAGACGTTTGTGTTACAAACTTGGGGTTTGAGTTTGGTAGACATAAGTGCTGACATTAACATGGACACCAGGTTGCATTTTGGGAAGTATAGGATTGTGTTTTTGATGCTTGTCCCATGCTGGGGACTAAAATCCAGGATATCTCATCCTGTGCTGCTTCAATTCCTACCTTCTTCAATTTTGCCTCTTCTGAATCCCCAACCTAATGACAGTGCAGTGCTAAACTGTTGCTTCAATGTAACTTAAGTGTCTTGGAAGCCTATTGATTGAAACACAATTCGACAGTTGCGCCTCACTTTGGATGCACTGGGTGCTCAAATTGGATTTTAAAATGTCTTTTGGCGTGACTTGCAACATGATACACAAGGATGGCATTAAAACCAAAGTGACAGAAGTGCATCAGAGTTGAGCAGAGGGGTTTGGAGGACAGCACAGAGAACAACAGGCGTGGACAATAAATTGTCTTGACAGCGTGATTGTTTGGAAAGCAAGATGATGGATCTCCATTTCTCAGGAAGGTTGCACCACTTGTGTACGTAGTTACTGACTTCTGCGTCATTACCACAGCTGGTTGGTGATGGCTGAAAACACAAATCCGATTTGATCATTTCTTCATTTTGCAGATTTGAAATGAGAAACAAAAGTGTTTTGCCTGCAGTCTTAAAGCCTAACTTTCTGAATATTTCAATTAATTTAATTCATTTCATATTACATATCTATATATTTATTGTTGTTATTATTATTTGTCACCAAAGGCATTGTAAGCCTTTGTTAAATACACGTTGTGATGTTTCCAGCATCCGTGTAAAACCACATTCGAAAAGCCACTTGTGGAGTTATAGTGAGGCTGCGGCCAGCAAACCATGGCGGAGCAAACTTCCGTATTGGCCAACCAAAAAACACATTAGGAGCTGTGTTGTGGCTGAGAGCTCCATCAGCGTGCGCTTAGGAATGAGGGCGCTCCTGTCATAGCTGTCCATCCGGGACGGCCTTGCGTGTTTGTGGTATTCGTGTAGTCGAATGCTCTCCCATTCTCCTTACCATTTTTAAATTCAACCTTCTCTTGCATTTTTCTAATGTTGAAAATCTGTACTGCGTTGTATGTGCTGGGAGACATTACATTCCTTCTATCTCCTTCTGCTCTGAGAGGAACTTGGAGTAGAAGGAGAACCTTTTTCTTGGCTTTTTAAACTGTTCATTTAGGATCTGAATTAATATCAAGCTACATGTTTTGAGAAGACTGCAATTTGATGTTTAATCACTGCTTTGTCCACCCTTTTTTGGTCTTAAAGCTATTTGGATTGCTTGCTCTGCCTTCTGTGCCTCACAGCCTCAGTGTTTACCATCATCTAGCCTATTGGATGAGAGTTTGGGGTTTTGGCTGACCCCTTCCTCCAAGGGATGTCTACCCTGGTTTTAAAGTGGTGACGAGCCTCCCGCCGCAGTGCTGTGATTAGTGAGTGGAGTTCTTTCAGAGCGCTCGGTGGGGAAATGGCTGGGAAGAGGCCTGCCATGGGCACACTGCATTATACTGCTCGGGCTGGCAGGAACACAGCAGCCCAGTGAGCGCTAAGATGTGGAGCCTTCGTGACAAGGGCCTCTGTCCTGCCTGAGAGGTCCAGAGAGCTGCTGTATCAGGTGATCAGCCTCTCTGAAAAGCTCCTAAAAGGCTTTTCCACCCCTGTTTTGGCTCCCAGAGGGAGGAGAGTGGGATGCGCAACAGGATCCCCCATTTTCCAGGGTGTTGGATATCCTGAGAAAAAGTCTGTGTACAATAGTGGCTGTGATGGCAGAAGCTGTAGAAGGCTGGTGCTGCTTATTTCCCTCGCGTCACAAGGCCAGTCGTTGTGTGATGGGAGCTGGAAGAGTTGGGGGTAGGGGTGGAGCACTGTGGACACCAGGGAGAGTGCTGACATTCCCAAACCACCACTCGGCACAGCCCGGAGGCTGCTCATACACAGAAATGTCCTTTGTGCCTCATTAGGGGGCGGTGATCTGACCCCCAAAAAATCAGGATTTATTTAATCACAATCACAATCTAAATTGCGATCTTTTGTCTCAATATTGAAATGCTCTGTAGACTGTAGCTGTGCTAAGGAGCCTGTCCAATCAGTCTCTGGATCCCTCTATGGGTTTGTTCTCACAGCTCAGATCTGCTAGTCAGTTAGGTTATGTGAAATTTAGAAACAAGTAAGAGGACCCTGAACACCGCGAGTTCAAACTGCCTGCCGCAGAACACGTCATGTGTGATCATTAGCAGAGATTAGAATCGCATGATTAAAAATTGTTCTTGGTTTACAAAAGCCTGTGACTTGATTACACTTCATCTTCATAGATGAATTTTGTCATTTTCTACACATTGTTTGCTGTGCATGTGTAGTGTCTTGTGAATTTGTTTGATTTTTGGTTGTGGTTTAGTGCATCCAACGTTTTTACGGTCGACTGTCGAAAAAAAAATCCCTCCAGCCAGTAATGTCTGTGCTGACCCTTTACATTTCCCAAACCATAAGCCTTTCGCCATGTGAATGAATGTTTTTCAGGAAGTCCGTTCAGTACATAGTGTTCAAACTGTAAATGGTATGTTGAACTCGCACCTTCTGATTAAAAGGTCACTTTCCTTATTCAAGTTCTTGTAGCAGGAAGCATTCACCCTGCTGAAGCAACAGTTCCCAGCTACTGGCTTCCCCTGACCTCTGATCTTCTTAAGAGGAAAGATAAATGCAAAGAAACTTGTAGAAAGTTAAAAAGCATTCCTATAGACATGAGTTGGAAACCACTGTGGGAATAAGTGAATAAAATTGTTTCCATTTCTACGTTGTGGTGTTGATGCACTTTATTAGATGCAGTGATGGAATGTAACTAAGTATATTTAATCAAGTATTGTATTTAAGTATAGTTTTGAGGTACCATTTTATGATACTCCGTACTTCCAAAAAAAGAGTACAGTGATCCCATTGGAAAAATGCTGAATATTGGATATGATATGTACGTATATATGTACATGTAAATACTTCAGTGTATAAATTTATTGCCACAAGTTTAATAATAAAAGTAATAAAAGTAATATTGCATATCCTGCAGTTCTGTTTTGTTCTGCCATGTTGTGACTGGCTGTTTTCATGAACTTTAATGTCTTCTAGTTCACCACCATCATAGAGGGAGCAAAGGCATCCTGGATTCCTTGAAACCGGGCATGAGATTGTGTCTCAACTGGCCAGCCACCGTCATGATTCAAAGCATCTGTTTATATCATCAAGAAATGACCACAATAGAATCTCTGTCGAGATGCACAGGGCCAAAACCAGACTGCTTTGACCCGTCACTGGGCCGTTAGGACCAGGCTCCGTGTCTGGGTTTGTAGTTGCTGCAGTTTGAGGTTCCTGAGGGTTGCCTTAGCGGGCTGCAGGATCCTGTGCTGAGATCGGGTGGTTGCTTTATAAATACATCTTTCCTTGTGTAGGCTGGTCGGCTCTTGCAGGGTGACACTGAGTGTTGGCCGCATGCAGACCAAACTTTTCTTCTTCATGCTGAATTGGGTGGGGTGGCCTTGGCTATATGGCATGTGCCACTAAACTCTTTATTCAGTGAGGGCATGGGGGGGGGGGTATTCATCCTTACATCCTCTATTACATTTCTCTCCCCCTGTTCTCCTGAGCAGCCCGACCTGCATGCAAGCAGCTGACTTTGCCTCTGCCCTTTTCTGGAGGTTGTGGTGAACTGGAGTGCAAAACTGCGGTCATCATTTCAGGCCTGAAATGGTGACTTGGCATGCAGGAATAGTACTAAGTTTGTTTTTTAAATGGAGTCAAAATGTAAAACTTGATATTGCACTCACAAGTCTTCATGTGTAGCCTGTAGAGTTGTTGAGGTAAACGCACCTCACCTGTACTGGCTTCTCCTTCAGCACTAAATGCAGACATGCATATTCTTTCCTTGACGATGGTGGCTTGGATTGATGTCCTATTTCAGTTCTAATGTGAGTGGGGCTGATGTTTGGTTTGGCAGGTTGGGGCTGTGCTAAGCCAAGTTAGTGTCGGGGGAGAGGGGGGTAGCTGGCTGTGGCCACGGTGCAGGGATGTTTTCTTCTTCTCCGCACAGTGAGCTCTGTGACTGGACAATGTGAGGTCTTTTCACGTGGACTCGGAGCCGTTAAGCTCGGGGTCCATTGTGGCCGCTGCACAGGCAGCGTGCCTCTCCTCATCCCCACTGATTGATCAGCACGTCTGTTTTTCTTTCCCCCGGAGTGGAAAAGCAAACTGGGGCACTTTTGATTCCCTGTGCTTTCCAGACCTCCGGACGCACTCATGGGGACACTCGGCCCTGCAAGTTTTATGGAGAAATGTTGGCTGGGAGAGATGGGCCTTTTTACTAGTGGGTGCTGTTTACGAAGGTGGTGGAGCGGTATGTCAACATTCCTAAAGTTGTTGTCAAGGGAACGACGTGCATAACTGCCCCTCAGTGTATTCATGCCAGTAAAAACGGACATGTCAGCATATATTCCCCTAGTCTTAACGCAGGACAACACCTACGGTTTAGGGTAATGGTTAATATGGCTGCATTTGTTGGTCATAAATCATAATTGTTAAGCTGGTAAAACTGGAGTTAATACTAAAGAGTAATTCTGCTACACTGAGACACCGTAAATGCATAGCTTGTTGACATGTAAGATTTATTTTTTAGCCTTTCACGGAAATTCCTGTAGAAATATGAGTATTAGGCTGAACTCCTTCATGTTGTATTGCATTGTAAGTCAAAGTAATGTACAGTAGAGTTACTGTTTGAAACCAGAGAGTGAGACGTACCAGATGGTTTCTGTCTAATTACTGCAGTCATCATTAAGCATTAGAGCTCTATCACTGTTTTATGGGGGGATTTTCACCGATGAGCTGTTAAAAGTGGCACCATATCGAGACCTCACAGCTCATTATGACAATTCCGATCTGTTGAAATTCAGCTTCTCTTAGTGTTTACTGTGCTTTTTTTTTATGCTTATGAAAAGAGACACCCAGGCGACCATAAATTAAAAGTATCGTGAAGTCCAGCGATTTTTAGCCCAACCATAATGAACTCCAGATGTCTAATGGGCTTCTTGATATGCTCCTCCAGTCGGAGCCTTGTGGGGAATTTAATAGGGATGAAAAATGTGTTGCTTGTAGCGCCCTTCGCGGATAAATAAACGCTCAGACTTGTATTCATGCCTGATTGTGTCTCTGACTTCTGGTGGCAGTGTGGTTGAGTGTTGGTTGAGCCTCCCTCAGACCACCTACACTATGATCACATGAGACGGCTTTGGCTTGTCTCAAGGGTTCCTTTGCCATTACAGCTCACACACACTTAGGTTCATCTACATTTATTGTGAGCTGAGCTTCAGTGATCATGTTGTCAGTGTCATCATCTTGTTGTTTTTCACCCGCTTCTTAATGTTTCCTGCTGCGCTGATGCTGCGATTAACAACTGGTTAACAACTGATTAACACAAAGTTGAAAATTGAAATGCAGCTCTGTTTGAGTTGACGGTGGCGAGTGAATTACTGTATCCTCGCTGCCGTCCTGTACATCTCTCATCTCTCTGCTGTTTATTTGGCCTCTAATCTAGCACATATGGTTTATGTCTGGAGCAGACTGATGGTGTGTGGCCGCGGTGGATGAATGTTGAGGGGGGGTATTAGCACTGGCATCACAAAGATCTGTCACTTTATTCCTTCTTATTGAATGCTGCACAATGTAAGCCTGGGCCGAGGATTTGTATGTAGAAAGCATTATAGAGGATTGAGAAGATTAGGGTTGACTTCTGAGGCCACATAGAGCAGTATGGACTGGGTACTGTATATGAAGAATTTTACATCCCTATTTTGAAAAATCGTATCCCCTTAGGTGAGGAAAAAAAAAGAAAATTTTTGTTGTTGGCATCACATTTTTAGTAGTTGGTCTATTCCCTCACTCCTTTTAGCTAATTCGGACATCCTGAATTATGTCCATTTCTTCCACTTGTCTTGTAGCTGTACATCTTGCGGTCCTTTAGGATTGTGTTAGTTTTTCCAATATGTAGGTTTACCCGTCAATCTCTTCCTGGGTAAGGGCACCCATTTTACCCCCTTTCCTTCCAATTTTCCTTTTTTTTTTCCCCCACTAGCTGTTAACAAAATTTTAACCAGATAGCTGTCACCTATTCGTACATGTTCTTCATTCTAAGTAAAGTTACAGCTCAGCATCATTCAAAAAAAACCATTAATATTTATGGCAAAATATATGAGTGATCTGCATTTATTAACAGCTTGCATATGTCATATGGGAATGTATAGCGTAACATTGAGGAGATGGTGTCTTCACTTCCTCTACAGCCTCTACAGGGACTGTCATCATGCACCCATCAGTCATATCATCATTCCAAGCAGCATCAGACCTCCTATAAAGCAGCTGCAGTGGGATATGAGGTCATTAAAAAGGGTAAAGAATGTTAACGACGTGTGGTTTGATATAAAACCCGCATTCAGCCGTACATCGTGTTTTATTTGTTACAGAATGTGGACACAGTAATGCACCATTGCTCAGACATAATTACAAGGCAGGGTCCATCAGTGACAGTGGATAACGAGTAGGTTACCGTCAGCCCTCAGGTCTCTGTTCAGTACCTCCACCAGTGCACGCTGCTGGATGGGGGACGCTGTGCACATTCTCTGATTATCATTGCCCAACCCAGGATGTCTGGTGCCCCCCACCTCAGTTGTATTACAGCAGTCATGTCTGTGGTGGAGACAGTGAATGAGCAGTCATAGCACTTTTCTTACAGCAGCACCGAGCTTCCCAAAATAAAAGCTCCTCTCGTCATGGCTCCTGTGTGCTACTGGCCCATGCCCTGTAATTGAAGCTGCAGGGTGGTAATGATGATGATGCAGAGTGGCTTGCTTGGAGCCAGACTGAAGGCTCCTCCACTGGCACTGTCCCCAGCGTCTCCCATGGGCCTTGATCTGAAACAGCTGCCCTCGCTTCAGCTCACCATTTCCTGTTTGTTTGTTTCTTGAAGAAGTGGCCAATCATAAAGCAGAGGCTTGTTTTTTTTTTTTTTTTTTGTTAAGAACAATTCTCTCGCATTTTTCACAGTTTAATGACACTTTTCTGAAGCCTTTTCTTGAACATAAGCCAGTTACACTTAGTCGTTCATTAATTTTAAACAGTCATCATCATATTTAAGTTCAGCCATCCAAAAATGCTTTTTAGAGCAACAAAGGACATTTTAAAGAGTGTGTAATTACAGATTGAAAGCTGATTTTCTGCTTTGAGAAATGTGGCTTTTTGGTGTCGGGTCACACTCAACTGGGAAATTTTTTATATGTTGTAATCAAGCTGAATCCTATTAAATGCCACATTTTGCTGACACGAGAGGATGTTCAGTGTTTCTCTCCCACTGCTTATGCTGAGACAGACTCCAGCCCCTGCCAGGGTTGAAAGTGGGGAGAAATGAAAATGGATGATGGATGGAGATTCAGTTTAACAGTAAGCTTCAACACAACCTTCCACAACCATTCTGACGTCTTGCTGCTGCAAAATTGCATGCCTGGTGAAGACCAGTGAATGAATACCAGTAAGTGAGTCACATGACATGGAAGCTACTGAAAAGAAGAAATCTGTATTTTGCTAAAAATACTTGAAAGTAAAAAAAAAAAATAGAAATAAATGAAAGAGGCAGTGAAATACAATGGAAAAAGCTGTGTTCCATTTCTCCAGTGCAGTAATACAAATTTATTAAAAATTTATGTGAAATAAATTACCTTAGCAGTCAAAATATGTGTCCTACCAATTTAGCCTAATTTTGTGCCACAATTTTCAGTAATATCTTCAGTAATGACCAGTAAAGTCCACACAAGGTACTGAAAACATTGTTTTTGTGTCAAACAGTAATTTGTTGATGATCCCTAAGTGAAACCCCTGTGGTTTAGAGTTATATTACTGGCAACGCTGTGAAACTGAGTAAGAAGATACAACTGGATCTGCAGTGAATGTTGTCCAAAATCCAGTTTAAAATTAGCTTCAGTGTGGGGAATTCTGCTTTCTAAAATAATCTGTCAAGTACCGCCGAATCCCGTTTACTTCTGTTTACTACGTCAGCTAATCTGGCTTTCATTATTTCCTCTGTTTCTCAACTTACTCATCTTCATCCAGACTGTGCACAGAAACAGGTGAGGATCACCTATTTTGGTCATTCCAGCTTCAAACTGTGGTGGGGAAAGAAAAAGCAAACTGTTCCAACAGAAAATGGTGTGTCCAAGAAGCTGATTGAGAAACTAGATTTTCTAGGCCTTTAATAAGGGAAGCTTGTGTTTTAGTGTTTAAGGGATGAAGTCCGCACATTTTCACAAGTGGAAGACTCTTAGGTTACATATGTTATTGTATATGCAGCTCAGTGTACCCGTAACTTGCACTAATGATCCCGGGTGTGCTGAGTATGAGCTCCTGATTACAATTAAGTGCAGCTTTAATCATAGCTTCCTCCTCTCACCAGGATCCAGGAAGAATTGGCTGGTTTTCTGCAGTTGTCTCTGAACCATGCTCACATCCAAGACAAAATAGTTGGCTTTCCTCAACTCGCCTGTGCCCCTCCCTAAGCTTGTTGGTGCACGAGACATGAGGGCATTGTTGGCACTGCCATGGTGAGGTTTACCAAATGCACTGTATCTCTGAGATCAGCCATGCTTAATGGTGTGATGGCTTACAGTGGAGCAGTGATGATTTTAGAACAAAGGTGTTTTGGGGAGCCCAGTTTAAGGCCTTTTCTAGCCATGCCATGGTTACTGCTATAAAAGGCAGGCATCGGCGATGGTAGATGGGATGATTGTGATGGGAGAGCTGCTCTGGTGGTGCAGGCAAAGTTTTTTTGAACTTTCTAAGGTCAAGCTCAATCACAGCTGCATACTCCCTGTCGCAGTGGAGCGCTTGTTTTTTCTCCCTCCTTTTGTTTTTCTTTACTTCATTGCATTCCTCTCGAGGCTCATAGATCAGAGTTGTGATTTTATTTGTACGTCTTTTGCTGTTGGACAGCATGAAGAGCCACATTCAGTAGCCAGACACTTATATAACATAGGCATGTTTTGCATTAGACCAGATTCATATGCACATACTGTGTGGCTTCACGAGATCTTCCTGAAAGAATCCCTAAAGCATGTATGTCTGTCAGGTATATGCCCTTGAGATTGGTTCTTAGCAGGAGAGGATATAGATGTTTCTGTTTTTGTACTCTGATGATATGGAATATGTGATCTTATGAGCCTGCAGTTATTATGCAGGGTTTATCCTGGGAGGGATCGCAGGGAGACGTCCCAACAATCGTTTCTGGTAAAGGCTCCCTGGCACGCACCACTAATCTGCCCACTCGCTAAGGAAAAAGAAGAGGAAAATTGGACTCAATTGAGAACAGAGACATTGTTCAAAGAGTTGCTGAATTGAAAGCGGGTGCTGGCATGGGAGACACAAATCTTTGACTCCATCAGTGCCACTGTGTCAGCATCAAGCTCCAGCATCAGCTCCAACTTGAGTCTGTCCTGTTTCAAAGTGCTGGGTGGAGACGTTTCTCCCATGGATGGAGCCTGTGGAACACAGATGCCAGCTGGTGATGGCTGAGGGAGAAAAACTCAGTGCGCATTTATTGTGAAAGCTCTACTCTTGAGTTGTCTGTGGGCTGTTTGATTTGCAGTCTGAGTTTTCCTGGACTGTGCACAGGCCTAAAATAAACTAATAGCTTTGTTTCCCCGGCAAACTGGAAGTTGTGAAACTGTTTGTTCCTTTTTTCTGTTAGCGTGCATTTTGCAGCAGTGCATGAGTATGCTTCCTGTTAACAGGAAGTGTTCAGCATTGCAGGTGGACGTGGTTATATGCCAGACAGTGTTGTGGTTGAAAACAATTAGTTTGTTGGGATTCCTGACAGTAAAAGTGTCTGGTTTGAGTTATTTGCTGTGCAGACTTGGTCCAGGTGTGCTCAGTGTGTACATGTGCCTGAGGTCAGCTTCACCAGTGGCTCACGCCTGATCTCTTATGACATAATTAAAGTTAGGTAAATCAACCTTTGCCCATAGTGTTGTAACTGTGTGCATCTGCCTTTGGTTTCTGCTGAGAACAGCTGCTGTAAAAAGAAAATGCCATTGGCACATCAGCAAATTTATGAGCTTCTTGTATACTGCAGGTATGTAGCGCCCTCTTCTGTCAAAAGTCATATGTTGTCATATGTTCACTTTGCTCAGTTTCCTGTTTGAATAACAGTGTTATTTGTACAGTAAGCAGTGAGTTGGGCTGAATGAGGTTCTTGCCGTGAGGAATATCTTCTCATTTCATGACCAGAGACCCTGTTTATGAGTACCATGAATGATTGTGAGCTTCGCCCTGCATCTGGAGCTTATTGAGGTACATGCTGGCTCTGTTTTTCCCCTTAGACCAGCACTGGAGTCGGTGCCAAACATCTGTTGCCACACATTATATCATCTATCAGCTGAGGGGCTGAAGTACAGCTCTGATGTGAATGGCAATCAAGATAAAAAAATGTTGATGTGGGTTGCTGTGATTGTTGAGACTGATCGCCCTGCAGTGGAGGAATGTTGGGCGTGACTCATGCAACAGAACGTTAGAGAGCACAGGGCACCGAATACAATGAGACAATGACACAGCGTATTGTTTGTTCTGCTCACGAAACTAAACCTCAGCTTTCAGTCAAATGTGACGATGATGATGTTGAGAGAAGGATCTCCGCCGTTCTCTGTGGTGTTTCTCCATATGGATGTCATTTAAGCTGCTGATAAATCTCTCCTGTTGTCATCTTGACTGGATATATCTTACATGTCAGACTTTGTTTTATTCCAGGTTGTCATACAGTACAGTCTTCTCAGATTTAGAGCTTCCTGAAACAAGGACACTACATTTGTTCAGTGCCAATAAGCTGCTTGGTGGAGCAGTAATCCAGACACATGCTGCTGGTGAATTCCTGACTCTGCACTGAACATAGCTCTTTCAGTGACTCCTTTACAGTAACGTTGCATCATGGTTTTAGCGTTTGCATGCTGTCACAATAGAGTCCTCCACTCTGAAACTTGGCTTCAGCTGCTGCAGGAAGTTAGACTTTCATGCTTACGCACTCCTTCTTGATTTGTCACTTTCCTCTTCCTCCACAGGAGTTCTCCCCTTCAGACTACAGAAATAACTCTGTGTCCAGCAGAACTCCGACCCCACCAGGACGCTACTCACCCCATAGCCCCATAGATCGGGATGTACCCATGTCCCCCCGTCGCAGGTAAAAACCACTCGCATGGCAAACTCCGGTAAATGATAAAACACCATCATTCACTGCAGGCATTGTGTATATTCCACCATCTTCTCTGGATACACGCTTCTAATCTTTTAGTTCCAGTATTTATGTGGAACCAGCCAGATGCTTTTCCGTACACAAAATGTACAACATGCAGAACTGCCTCTAAATTTTAAAATTACAATCTTAACAGCCTGTGAAACTAGTTCCTCTTCAGAAACTCAAGAAACTCAAGACACAGCCAAAAACTTCCCCATATTAACACTAGCAGGATGGTATCCTGTCTTAACAAGAGTGTATCATGTACAGGCATCCAGCGCCATCACCTGTAGGGGTTTCACACACACACACACACACACACACTCTCAAGCCTAAGAAATCAACATTACCTTATCATGCAAAGTGTGTGAGTTTTTCACTGTAATGTTTGAGGTCGCATTTTTCTTGTAATTAAATATTTTCATAATATAATAATACTATATGAATATCTGTATCTCTAATAATAGATGAATATCTTCATCTCTACAAAAGCTCTGATGCTGTTTCAACCTAACATGGTCATCAGAAGACTGACAAGTCATTGTTACTGGAGATACAAGAGTTGTTGTTACACAACCTCATGTAACCCACACGAGGTTGGGTATCAGTGGTTATGATGTTGCAGTACTACCATTTTTTTTTTTTATTTTTTTTTTTTTTGCATTTTATGGGTAGCCATTTTCTGTTAGAAACATTCCTTTGGTGTTTTTGTAATAATTGTTTCCGCTGTGTGGAAAGGCAGTTGAAAGTGCAAGTTGACTGAAAAGTCTGTCAAACCAGTGCATTCATTTAGCGTTAGTCAGCTTGTGAATTTGCTCCTCTGTTGCAGCTGACTTTTGGTGCACCGAGACGTTTGCAGCTGCACTCTGAGCTGACAGCTACAAATGAATGTTCAGTCTTTGGGAAACACAATACTGTGTCCACCACCTGCACTGCATTTTGCTTTTTCCTGCTTCGCCCCCTCTACTGAGGTGATGTGGCTGTAATTTGACTCATTTCATAAGATGAACATTATTGATCCCACAGCGGGGAAATTCACTTTCGCTCGTGTGCAGGTGCTGCCCTCTGATAAGTTTTTGGATTCGCTTAGAGTCACCAATGTTTGTTGTTACAGCAAAAATGAAAATCTTCGCACATGATCCTTTGTGTCCACTCTCTCAGCTGGAGAGCCTGGTCCGAGTGTTTTCACAGTGCAGGATGGTTGACTTTGGCCCCAGTTCCTTCCTGGGTAACCACGGCTAGTGATATGACATGTCAGCAACTGCAGTCATATCCACACACCCCATATTGCTAAAAATGTCTGATTTTGCTACCCCCAAATGGCCCCCAGTCTGGAGCCCCCAGCCTGCACACCAAGCCTCTCCCTGCTTCTCCCCAACCAATCACAGACTCAGTGACACCCATTTACCCTCCCCTTTGTGTCGCATGGCCAATGAGTTTCAAGCCCGAGGCACACCTTTCAGTCAGACTCTTGTTTTTCTGTTCCGTCTGGTTTAGATAGAGGTGTGTGTTCGGCATCTGGGTACGTGTGCTAATATTGTTTTTCTCCCAAGTATGTTCTGAGTTGTTCCAGCAGTGTTGGCAGTACAGGGACAGTGACTGGAAAGATTAGCTGAGATCTCTTTCTTTGTTCCATCTTTGTGTCTTTTTGAGGTGAGTCTTGTCATCTGGATCTCTTTTGTCAGTTAAGTTTAGGTGTTAGCCAATTTGAGTTGTGTGGTTGGAATTTGCCTTGTGAGCTTGGATATGTTTTGGCTACATGCATTTGTACTAGGACTGGATCATTATCTCTGTTCCTCTGTGTCAAGTCAGGATGTGGAAACCAGCAACACATTCATCTTTGTTGCAGACATTGTACAAAAGCTCAATTTGAGGATGACTAACTACTCTGAAGATGTCTGATACTTTGTCAGATGCAGCTGATTGCACTGCACTGGACTGTTTGTTCATATGCATGCGTTCCCTCTCACCCTCACTTCTGTTATTTGCTTTCCTCCTGCTTTCCTTTTGACCCAGACTTTCCATTTGTTTTGAGATTGCAATTTCAGAAGGCATGGTCAGCAAAGCGAAAAGGGGAAATGGACTGAGGGTGGAGCTGAGCATGCGGAGAACTTGGAGGGTGTTCTGTGGAGGTCTGTTTTCAATTTGAAGCATGTTCGGTGATGCAAAGGAAAGGGTCTGAGCATTTGCTGTGGTCATATATTTGTTGTCTTGTCTGTTTGCCATCTCCCCTTTCGGCTGTGTTATTAAGGGTAAAAGCTTAAATCCAGACAGGAACAATCCGTGGATAAAAACACACGCAGCCATCTTTGAAGCTTATACATGCATGGTTCCCAGTTCACTGCAATGCAGCAGGACAGTGATGCTAAACGTAAAACCAGACCAATCAGGGAGATTTTTCTGGCTTTGATGACTTATCATTCCATTTCCTACACTGCTCACCCAAACTAAGCTTAAACTTGGCATTTTAACACCCATAAACATTACTTCATTTTTAGTTTGCACCAGAGTACAGCACAAACACAACTTCTCTGTACAACAGTGTGATGGCAAAAGGTTTAGAGTAACAAATCACTGTCTCCATGCAGATTCTTCACAGCACAGTTGTCAGTTGAAGAGTAAATATCTTGGCAGATTTTTTTTGTGTGTGACAACAGGTGAGACAGTCAGTCAGGTTAAGTTGACTGACAAGTTGGCTGCAGGTGGAGAGCATCAAACTGCACCTGGGCCGACAAGTGTACCTGGCCAACCAGTTCCTGCTGACAGCGCTCACTCACCAGCTCCCTCCAGACAAATACACTGACACGAGGACACACTTTGTGTCTTTGTGTTTCATTGCACTCACCAATACATCATCCAGATCTTAAAGCATGTGTTTCTGCCAGTGGTGGTGGGGGGTGGTGTATTCTACCACACATTAAGTATGGAAGAGGCAGTAAAAAAGTAACCACTTTTCCACCACACCAGGGGTAAAGAATTTGCTAGTAAAGCGAGCTGCTGTTCTTTCTTCTAATTTCGTGGCTCAACAGCGTATGCTACCCGAAGGTGAAGGCTTCCTCTCCCCTGCTGCCCTCTTCTGTGCTGTCTGGAAACGCCCACAGGTTGCAAAGTTGGAAGTCATTTTTACTTGCTGTTTCTTGGTTGTTTATTAGACTGTTAGTACAAGGCACAAAGGTCATGTTTGTCATTTTCTATCCTGCTTTGTATCAGAAATGTACTCAGTG
Source organism: Scatophagus argus (assembly GCF_020382885.2). Taxonomy (NCBI): domain Eukaryota; kingdom Metazoa; phylum Chordata; class Actinopteri; family Scatophagidae; genus Scatophagus; species Scatophagus argus. The sequence goes on along the minus strand of NC_058496.1, from coordinate 6,795,498 downwards.
ACGGTGGCCGACAGTATTGACACTCATGCTATATAGCGTCTACCATCAGCTTGGTGTCCACTTTGTTTTGCCTTGAGGCTGCTTTCTGGTAAGGGGATATGACGGGGTCTTGTTGAGCGTATGTGATGGGAATCTGTTTGGCATGTTGCCTGTGGTGTACAATCTAGCCTTCATGTTTTAAGGTCAAAGTCTCCTTCATTTCCTCTGGATTTAGTTGAACCAGACTCACAAGACTTTCATAAGTGTACATTTTCCTCTGAACACATCATCCCAACACATGATTTCAGGGAATGTGATAAAACTGATATATTTATATTTCTTGATATATTTTTATTTCTTCCTCCTACAGCAGTACGAGCTCAGACTTTGCCATGCACAAGTTTGACAAGGAATCTGAGGTGTACAAGATGATTCAGGAGAACAAGGAGTCCCGCACGGCGCCTCGTCAGTCCAACACCTTTAAAATGCTGCAAGAGGTCCTGGAGGCTGACGAGAAAGGTTGGAAGCACTCTGCATTTAAAAAAGAAAGCACACAAAACAGAGAGAATTGTGCCTTTTTTGCAAATATTCACTCACACATTCTGCTGTGAATTGATTCAGCTCATGATTCAGCTTTTGTCATAAGGTTATCAAGACAACAGATTTAAAATTTGATAAAATACTAGTATAAAAGAAACCGATACTCTGCTAATACCTATTTCGATCCCATGGCAACAAGAAAAAGATGTTCTAGTACACAAAATAGGATATTTTATTTTTTCCTGAATGAAGTCTGAATGCAGTGTTGGTACAAAAACAACCCACCCAACACACACACGCAGCCTTGATTTGAAAATCTGATTGTAGGTCTGTTTTTTTTTTTTATTATTTTTTGTTTTTTTAATAGCTTGATGCTTTTGATACTGTAAAAATGCCGATATTGTAACACTTCAAGCAGAAAAAGTATTTATACCTTTGACAACCTTATTATGTTAAATGCAACATAATTTATCTCTGACAGATGTTTGCTGACTATTTTTTTTAAATCATCCCTGCTAAAAAAATAGTAATAACATTCTTTCATGGCGCGATAATGACCAGCGTGTGGACACCCATCTCGTGAGGCGAGTCCCGCGGGTGCTGAGCTGTAGCGATGACAAGCGGGAAACACAAACAAGCTGCACTGACAGAAAGCAGTGAGGACAAACACAGTGTTGATGTGATGAACAGAGAGACTCACGCCTGTCAGAACATCCCTCTGAGCAGCTGTGTTCACGTGTGTGTGTGTGTGTGTGTGTGTGTGTTTGACTCCAGAGGCGGCCCTGCGCTTCCCAGGGAAGCTCGCGCCCAACACCGCCAAACCAACCACGTCTGTAGGAGGGGTGAAAAAGACCCACATCTGTGAGAAGTGTGGCACCAGCATTGTGTAAGTCTACTGTCACCTGCAGTTACATGTTCAGTGGCGTAGCACAGGTGTGTGAATCATTATAATGATGATTTGCCCTGCAGTCAAACATGTTCCGCATCAAGAGTGTGGTAGTGAGTCAGTGAGTGTGGCTTTATTATTATTATTATTATTGTTATCATTATTATTATTTGGAATGTGATCAAAGTTCAGCCAGTTATTTAGGAATGAATTTGCCGGTGGGGCAGTTTTACTTCTTTGTAAAGCAGATCTAATTAAATTTCTTGATGTAAGTATTAAAGGTTATCTTAATTTGAAAATCGGCTTTAGGTTTAACGTTCTAACTTGTTTGAGAACAGTCTCAATACCGGTTCAGCTCAGTTTATCATCCCAGATGGGAAACTTGACTTACAGTCAAGGCTGTGAGATAAAGACGGTAAAAACAGAGGGAAAAAAGTTAAGAAACAACCAGCACAAAATGTTGCTTTTATGTGCAATAATACAACAAACACAAACCCTAAAACGCTGAAGTACATGTGCAGAGTTGTTGCACTGGGAACCAAGAAGTTTTCAGTGTTCAGTGTGGCACCTATTGCCGTACCAGCCACCTTCTCGGTGTATCTAGGGCAGTTTTTGTCCCTCATACCGAGGTTACCATACCAAGCAATCATAGAAAAAGTGTACAGATTAAATAAATGACCAAGACAGCAGGTGAAGCTGCGCTGGCAGTGCATTTTGTTTATCAGAGAACAAGATTAAAAGTCTCGGTTCTAATCAGTATGACATGAACTTGCTTGCCTGTGGCGCCAGCTTGTCACTTTCTCTGTAAGATGCAAATGATGTTTGTTCTGTGCTGACCTTTGCAACACTCAAGCTGATTAACGTAGGAAAAACATCTCACTGTGTCGCCTGGTGTCTGATTGCGTCCGTCTTTCCGCAGCACTGTGGCTGTGCGCATCACGGACGACCACTTCCGCCACTCAGAGTGCTACACCTGCACAGATTGCGGCCTTAACCTTATGATGAGAGGTCACTTTTGGGTCGGAGATGTGATGTACTGTGAGAAGCACGCCAAAGAGAGGCACCAAGGCCAAGCTAGTTCCCCTCGAGCCACCGTGTCCCCTCGCCAATGAGTACGCCGCTCCACACCCGCCCCCGTTCTCTGGACGTAGACTTCTGCTTGTCTGCCTGAAGCTCCACCTCATCTGACTCAGTTAATAGACTTGGGGATGGGACGTGGAGGTGGACACTGGTCAACCTTATGGCACAGGATGTTCTTTTCTGACCACATTTAACCACACTTTGCAATATTATAATTCACTTTTTTGCCTTTCTTGTAATTGTATGAGAATTGGGGCTTTGTTTTTCATATGGCCCGGCCTCCACAGTCTCTTTAGGTTATTCTTAGCTCTAACCATGCACAGCTGCCGTGGACTCATCAAACTGTACTGAGGCCAGATTTACACAACACCAACACTTTAGACAAACTCAACAGGACTGGCTCTCTGACTCTCTGAAGATCTGGATCATCATTTGAATCTCCTGCTGACACAACGGGACCAAAATCTCACCTTACACTGCACGCCATTTTCAAGATTTACTGTACACAGACACAGTGTTGTGTGTGGAGGTGTGAATGGGTTTCACATGCAGATGTGTGGTGGCCTCTGCATGCCTTCCTTGCATCTGTGTGTGTGTGTGTGTGAGAGAGAGAGAGACTGTGTGTGTGCATTGGAGAGCGAGAGAAGGGAAGTGGGGTTCAAGTTGTTACAGATGGAAAGGAGTATGTGAATTCTGCGCTGGAGTCAGGCCAAAAGCCCTCGAGTTCTTCTGTATTTCTTTTGTAAGCAGAATTTCTGAGTAGAAATAATGAAAAAATACATATATGCTGACTTGTTTTGTTGCTTATGAGGAACTATAGATTCATTCAATATACAAATATTTTTGATGTTTTTGTGATTGAACTGTATTCTATAACATAGACCATTTAAAATGCATAATGTATGCACAGGACATTTAGTGTGAAAATATTTGATGATGATGCTACATTTGTCCAGTTACAGCAGTACTCAGAGATACACTATAATGTTCGCATTTCATGTGGCACTTAATAAAATCGCACAAACCTGAAGCTTCCTCTGCATCATTACTGTTTCAATACTCTTTTTGGTGACCTTTGGTTCACATCACACAAGGACACTTGACATTATCAACACTGGTCCAAACAAGTGTTGACTTTGGTCTCTTTGCCACACAAATATGGAAAATATTTAACTCAATAAAAAATTCATCATCATGGACAAGAGATAAACAATATGAATTCTTGTTTGTAGTGATGATTTATGAAGCAAATTACGTTGTTTTTTTTTTGTCTTTAAAGTTTCACGGCTGACATTTTGTCACGTCTGAGCAGTGAACCGCAGCTGAAACTAATTACATTAATGATGACTTTCATAGACGTGTCTCTCAGTAAACTGGCATGCACAACAAGATGGCCTTGCAGGTTGGGGGGGCAGGCGAAGTCGTTATTAATCTTATTACTTACACCTGTCATGACTCGTCATAATGTGTGCTGTGAAAATGGCCTCTTTGCGATACATAATAATACCTCAATATATCATGAAACTTCTGTCTTGTGTCACACTGTTTACATATTAAAGGGGGGGAGGGGATGCCTGCAGATGAATCCTTGTGAGTGATGTCAGGAGACACATTGCATGATTGCATGACAAGCATGAAAGTCGTTCTGCTGTGGTCTAACGTGTGGTCCCACTGGAATCTGTTTTGGCAACACTGAGGCATAAAAACACTGATGACGCCAGTTTGACCACACATTTACATGTAAGTGCAAGGACTGTGAGACTTTTTCCTTCACACTGTTGTTCAGACACTTGAAACCATACGAATGACGCAGCAGGATGGAGTTTAAAAAATGGGGAGCGGACTTACACTGTTCTGAGAGGACAGGTTTGGGCAGGAGGGTGTCACCCACATCCGGCAGGGTGCAGTTAAGCAGCTCGTTGGCAGAGTTTGACTGAAGATGAAGGTGACAGAAAGATTTCTGGGGCCTCAAAGTGTTCTCTCAGTGTTGGAAAAGACAGGAACTAACTCTGTTTTACTTGATTTTCATTGCCTTCATCTCAAACCAGCCTATGCAAAGACCATTTTACACAATACTCATATAATACACTCTGCTGACCACAAGAGGGCAGCATCACTACAATTTGAAATGTGCCTGTGAACTTTGGAAAGGCTGAAAAAGGAGGGAGGAAAAAATTATACCTCAAACGTAGAACTCTGATCACTAAAGCATTCCTGCAACCACACACATGTATCTGAACATTGACATGTATTTTAAATGATACACAATTGGTGTTTACATAGAAAGCTAATTTAAATACCTTTGCAGAAATGTGATAGCTGGGATTGAGTTTGGTTTATAAAAACTTGCAGCTAAAAATGAAAATATATAAAATATATAGTATGGATATATAGTATGGATTTACCCGGTTATTACAGCAGTGAGGACCTTCTTTGGATTAGAAATGTACAAACAGGAATACACACACACGGCATCATACAATATGTATCCTGCCATTGGTGTTACCACTACTGATATTATGTCCTCTTTTAATATTTAATCTTAATACGACAGAGGTATTTAGTGGCACCGTATTAGGATTTGATAACTCCATAAACCGTGGAAGCAGTAGGTTTAATGTCCCCATAAATCCTTAATTAGAGCCATTCATCAAGGAAAGGCTCATGATTGCAGGACGGACTGGTAGGCTCAGACAGTCTCGCTGTGTGCTGCTGATCACACCACTAGATGTCACGGGCTCCTCAGGAAAGACTCAGCAGCAGCAGACGAAGGCCTTACAGAGGGCCTGGTGTTTGCTTCCCGGCTGGAAGTCTTCTTGTGTTTATCCTTTGGCAGAGCCTGAGCTATGCCCCAATCTCAGCAGTCACTTGGTCTGGTTCACATCTCTGATTGCACTGAAAACCTCATTGTTTTCAGATATTTCTGCTCTAACGTGTGATTTGGAGGCCAACAGGAACATGCCCAAGAGGAATCATCAAACAGCCATCTCAAGTATTGTCTGTCCGACATCCCGAAAACTTGTGTAACTTCCACCAAAATCTCCCCAAAGACATTATCTCAGTTCCACTTTCTGAGCCTCCAAGCTTCTCTGTGTTCCACCTTTCCTTCTCCCCTTTCTCAATACCCCACCTGGAATGGAGTCCAGATGTGGAACAGGGAGAAGGAGAGATTGCTTGCTTGGCTATAAGAAGTGAGGGGGGGCTGTGGGGTGCACGGAGAGAAAATGTTGGAACGACATTAAAGTTTGTCTGGATGCCATTAAGTACAATTTGATGTAATGTGCAGTTTGGGACGTGACATTTTAAATGGAAACTGTGCTTTCCAGATGAGAGATTTGGGCCTGGTGCAGTTGGAGGGGGGTGTTGTACTTGAAGCCTTATTTAACAGCTTGGATAAACAGCCCTCTGTTTCATTGCTGAGCAGGCGCCCATCCACTCCTTGTGCTTTCTTTCAATAATCATGCTGGCTTTGCGAGCCTGCTCCAGTGTACAGTATCATATACAGGAATAACAAACCTGGGGTCCACTGTGTGGGTCAGAGCACAGTGCACCATTATACTGCCGAGCATGCTTGCACGACTGAGGTGCCTGTAGTTTGGATATGTCAGTGAACACATGTCAAGCTCAATTGCATAAAGTCCCTTTTCAAAAGCTTTCCTGCTTCACCTTCTCATATTCTGAAATGCTCTCCAGATTTGAATCCCTAAGGTCTCCATCCTCCCGGGCCTCTCGTATATCAAAAAGTATTTTTAAAACAGAAATCCACAGAGTCCAGGGCTGTGTTTTGGGAACTTTCCATACACACAGGCAAAAGTGTGAAAAGGAGACTTTGAGGAAGTTTATGAACTTCTGTATATTTTGGATTGTGAGATTCTCTCAGGGGGGGAAAAATCCCAGTGTTTTAAATAATAATATTCTGTCAACAAGAGATTTGATTCTCTGTTAGTCCATATATTCCATCTGCTCTGACAGCAAAAGTAGCATATGGTATGCAAAAAAAAAAAAAACCCAAAACAAAACAAAACAAAACTCCCACTCTTCCCTGACTGGGCTTCAGTGCTTGTTAAAGTTCAGGTTAGTTTTTAGTTGCACTGCAAAAACTACAAAATTCACATTCAGAGACAAGGTCACTTTCTTTGCACCATCCACTCCCAAACTGTGGCCATCAGCATGTAAAAAACTGTATTGAAGAACCTCTCTGTTCCAACGTTTTATGGGTAGCTCACTGTTGCCAATGGCCTGCAAGTGGACATGAAAATGATTGCTTCTGGCATAGAAGAATAAGGCACTAACTCATATCATAAAGTTGTCATTTACCAAAATGACAACTCAGTCTCGTTTTATTTTCAAGACCAAATTGTTCCATAGCGCCATAACTCTTTCTGCAGCAACACCATAGAATTTACTGAAGTGTATCTATAAAAGTCTTTGCTTCCTCTCCTTCCCGCTGATTGAAGGAAAAGCCTTTGATCTGCTGAAATGCACAATACACAAGAGATCTTCGACATTCATTCATAACTTTTGTTTGCTCTCCTAATGCAGGCGCACAATGAAATCAAGACCTTCCTGTCTCCTACAACCTGGATGGAAACAGCCAATTCAAATCAAAAAGTAGCAAAACATCAACAATATGGCACTGAGCTCGTTCATACACCATTTTCATCATCCTCATTATTATCATCTTAATTACACCGTTATGACCATTATAGGGTCTGGAGGCTGTTTCTTATCGTGTAAGTGAGCATTATAAAACCCACAATGTAATGGATAACAAAGTTTACTGAGGTACTCTCAAGCTTTCTTTTAAAAGTCCCTATAAGGATACTCAAAGATAACCAGTTTACTTAGAATACAAGTTAATCCCCAAAAAGACGATGCAAATTATTCATCATCATGTGAGGCCAACTTCTGTACATAAATTAGCCATGTGGACCTTGTCGGGAAGTTTGATGAAGGTGTGTGAAATGAGCTCAGGTGGGTTTACCCCCGGTCACATGTGAAACCTCCTCTCTGTCTGTCCCCGGCTGGGGCTGGATGCGCTAGGACCGCGGGGACCAGAGCGCAGACGGAGACGGAATGGGCGCACTTGGGGTAGCAACTAACTGAGTTTGAGTGTGACAGACGCAAGCAGGCAAAAACCGCTAGATTTTGGGAATTACACGGGAGCCGAGCAAGATCAGCTCACGTCTTATCCTGAATATTATTTTTTCCCCTCCTGGTGTTTGAATTCATTTAAAGCTGAGAGAAGTCTACGGAGACCTCCGGGATCGAGGAAAGCACGAAGGAAAACTTTTAGGAGCAGCGAAACTACTACCAAAAGTTTAAGAATATACTCTTTGCTTTGCTTCTTCTTATAGATGACAGTGCGTTTCTGGCTGTGACTGCTCCGCCGTGAATCCCACCAACTCCTGGATTAAATATTGGAGTGGGAGAGATGACGGTAATCTGGACACTCCCAAGTTTCCTAAAAGTGATGGGAATGTCTTCAGGTAATTAATACGACCACCAGATTTTTCAAGACAGAATACTGCGCCTGTTTGTAGGTGTCGCAGACGTTTGGGTGGACTCACTCATCCTTTCAACTTATTAACCATTTTGGCGAGCTGTGCGCCCGGGCAGACATGACATAACGGGACACTGTTGGAAAATCTGGGCAGAGGATTTCTGAAATGACCGGATGATGAGTGTTCATCGCTGAGTGGAGAATCTCCAAGTTGACCATTCATTCAACACCTGAAAGATTTAGTTTCTTCTTGCCCTCTGTAACGCCCCCCTGGAAGCTTCATGGTGGAGATATGGGATGACTGGAGGCGGCGGTGCAGCTGAGGTGGGATCCAGCCGAAGGACAATGTTTGCGCCCGGCGTTGGCATCCCTCTGCTGCCGGGGCGGCTGGTACTGATGCTGCTCGTGCTGTCCGCTTCCGGCCCGAGACTCTCCCAGGCTTGTCCCGGGCGGCTCGCCTCCACCAGCGGCTGCAGCTGCACGGAGGAGCGGTCCAAAGCGCACGGCGTCCAGTCTGTGGGGAGAAGGGTCAGCTGCAGCAAAGAGGAGCTGACTGAGCCTCCGGATGCCAGCCTGCTGCCCAACAGGACCGTTACTCTGTGAGTTGGACCAGTCTGTTACTGTTACGTCGTCATTCTCATTAGTTCAAACTAAACTAAACTAACTAGACATATGATTATATCATATATATATGATCCTGCAGTGGCCTACATGATGTCTTGGGCACAGAGTAGTGTGATCACATGCTCATCTTAACATCTGGTGTCATCTGTATCCCTATAATATATACATTTGTTAGAAAACCTATCATGCCTCATTTCAAACTGGCTTGACATAGTCATAGTAAGTGTGAACTGACTGAGGATCCACTGTGTTTCCATGTGATATGACAGGAGTTGACTGGGTGAATGTTTAGTTTGGATGGTGTCTCTTAATGAAATGCATACATGTGAAAAAGTGAGGATACGGCGTTCAGATCAGGTCCACACAGCCATGACTCCGAACCCATGACCTTAGGTTTAACTGTGCTGTTGACTTGCCGCTGTAATAAGGCTTATTAGGTCAGAAGTTGACATCTTGATCCAGTTTAACTCTGTAGAGGAGGGCTGAGTGTCGCCTCTCTGTAAAGCATTAGGAGGATCAGCGAGAGTGCAGGCTGACTGCAGCCATCATCGGGCCCTGCCTCTTTGACACAGCTCTGTCACTTTAAATTTGACTCTGGCCCAGTCAGGCAGCTCTGAGTTCAGCTTTCTCTTTCTCCCTCCAATTTGTGCACATGGTCCAGCTGACTTGGCCTTGCAAAAGTAGAAAAGGCAGAAACACATTTTGTGTATTTCATATGGTGAGAACTGGATAGCAATAATTCTGGGCTTAGTTTGATATTTTTTAATTATGAAGCAGTCATTCATTTTGGTCTATTTGGACAAAACTTGAAAGGGACACATCATGGGCCAAAACACACTATCTTTCATGATGGATGGACTACCAATCTGTCAGTGACACATATTTGGGCGGTGTTTCTGTTCAGTTGTAAAGCGGGGCTTTCTTCACAGCTTCTCAGACTTTCTGAAGACATTGCTCGTTCCCACAGTGTGTTACTGTCTGTGTACTCTGACCCAGTGGAGGAAATGTTAGTTGCACACGGGCACAGTAAAGAAAAAAAAAACTCTTCAGCTGCCCCACTGCAGTGAGCATATGAGGTAAAGTAAGGGGATTTATACCCCAGGAGAGCTAAAACCAGCCAGCAGTCCGTTTATAGGGCCTCATGTTTCTTGCTTAATAAAGGCAGAATAAACATCTGGGGAACACATTGCTGGAAACTAGAGGGGGGAAAAAGAGGCTTGGGTGGCAGTGGTCGAGGTGATTGAAGATAATCTTCCATCCCGCGTCTACTAATTTTGGTTGAGTTGTTTTTGTTCAGATGTCTAGCATTCTAGGACACTTTTATGTGGCTGTGAATGAGGAGCAAACAATTCCACCCGTTATCTGCCATTTTACCTTTACCTTTCGTGGGAACTCTGGTGTCTGGAAAGTTCATTTTCTTGAAGATTCGTCAAGTTCCTCAAACGTCCATGCTTCCATCGTTGCTCATGACATTAGCTCCAGATGTGGAATGCGAGAAGTTGTGTTGATATTCATGTTATTCCTGACATTCCTCAGCCCGCTCAGAGACTGCAGACAGTATCCCAGGTGCAGTGGGGGAGCTTTCTCCGTGCCCTGCGCCACCTCAGTCCCTCCCCACATCGGAGCGCCTGACAGCCCGCCATCTCTCCTGGGGCAGCCTGGAGGAATGCTCTCCTCCATGCTGAGCAGGCAAAGGCTGGAGGACACCAGGCCCAGGGCTTCCGGGGCCGGCTGCTACGTGTAATGCACAACAGCTGGCCCCTGTGAACATTCCAGCTGAGGCCCCTCAGCCTCATGGGAAATCCCGACGGGGATTTGTTTATTAAAACTATTAGTTGGCTGTTTGTTGTTCCTGCCAGCCATAAAGGAGCAACTAGTCGCCCCAGTATTATCACCTCCTCCTCTGGCTCGTCAGTGCCTGTGCTGCACTTTGATTACATTACTGTGTGTCAGATTATATACTGCACCATTTCTATAAACTCACACTTACTGTATCACTAGCTTAATGATGCATCATGCTGTTCTCAGCCTTCTGCCATGAGCTCCAGTCTTTTGGCCCACTTTCCCTCTTTTTCTTTATCTCCAGCCCCCCATTTCTCTTCCCTTCCCACCCCCTCTATCATGAGTTCATCCACACGCAGTAACTCTTAACCTAAATATTTAGTCGTCTTGGTAGGAAACTGCCATGTCCAAACTCCTTCCAGATGTGAGCTTGCGCAGGCTTGTGTTTAGGCCTAATTATGCAGGGCTGCAAAGGAGCTGGATCACTGGGAGAGGAAGAGGAGCGGAAGGGTACAGAGGGGAAAATAGATAAGAGTGTGAAAGCGAAATGTTGCCGTTGTTGAGGAGTGAATGACGGATGTTGAAAAGAGTGAAGAGAGTGAAGAAGAGAGTTCAACATGAGGAGTTGAAGAAGTGGGAAGAGGGAACCAAGAGGGGAACAAAGAAAGAGAGTGGAGCAAGAAGGAGAGAGAGAGAGAGGATGGAGGAGGGAGAGGAGAAGCTTGGCAGGCGGTTCAGAGGGATGTGCCCCTGGAGACTGAAAACTCCCCAGCCCCTGACTAACAGATCTTCGACACTGGGGTGAGAGGGGGGAGGAGGAGGAGAAGAAGGAGGCAGGACTCCTCAGTGCAGCAGCGTAGCTTCACTTCGCAAAGCATGGCTACATGTCTCTATCATCAGCCGTTTCTGTGTGAAAGGGGAGCTTTTGTTATTTTGGTGATGAAACAAAAAATTCTGTGGATGGATACAGATCGTACACATTCAGCTTATAGCCCCAAAACACACAGAGCGATAACTCGTTTCCGGCAGCTGTGTTTGTTTTAGCGTTTTAATGGATAGCAGACAAATGGAGAGAATGTACAGTGGCAGTCTATGTGTGAATGTGCTGGTGTTTCATAGCTTGTGGTTTTTAAGTCAAAACCATGCTCCTCCCTTAGCATATTTTGTTGTCATCATTGCCAGTGACTGATGGCTTTGGCTCAGTGGGTGCCAGCCTGAATGCGTGGGCACAGATGCTCAGGGTGGGGGGTCAGCATGCCGTCGCTGCCCTTGGCGTAGTGCCCCCTCACCCGAGACAGCTGCGGTGCAAGACAGTTGCTCCCCGCATGGTTGCACTTGAGCCTAGTATGTCAATATTTCTGGCTAGTAGTAACAGGTTTAAGATAAAAATATTCCGGTAAGGGTCATTGTTGGAAATGAATGGTTCAAGGTTTTTAGCAGGGGGGAGGGTATCCCTGAACAATGGCCTGATCTTAATTTTAGCTTGTTAATACTCTTAAGCAAGCGCTCAATCCTCCCATATGGACATTCTTCACTAGAGTCAGATGAGAAGATTGATGCCACTCTCATGTCTCTGCACAAGATATGATGCTACAGCTGGCTACTAATTAGTTTAGCTTAGCATAAGGATTGGAAACAGCTAGCCTACTTTGTCCTAAAGCTAACAAAATCTTCCTCCAAGGGCCTCTAAACCCCACATATAATGACTTGTAACGTAACAATGATTTCTGCTAACAGTCACTTACTGTTAAATACCTTATTAAGGCTTTCTTTTCCTCATTTGGGTAGCCTAACAATGCCTCGTACAAAGCCAGCCTAGGTGTTTCTGCCGTTTTTGAGTCTTTGTACTAAGCTAAGCTAACTGGCTCCTGGCTGAAGCGTTAGCAGACAGACATCAGAGTTTATTGATCTACTCTTGTATTTGTGAACCTCCAAAAACAAAAACAAAAACAAATAAAGATTTTTAAGAATGTTTTAAAGTATATCTAACTCCAGTGTACACTTAGTCTTGTCTTGATATTGACTGAAATATTTCTCAGTTCGGCACAACAAACCAATCTTGTGCTGAAAAGATTTAGAGGTTGAATCTACTCATTTAGAAGTTCTTGCTATGCCTTATTTTTACATCAATCCCACATTTATCTGGTTTCTCTCCACTCCATTTTGGTTTCATTCAGTCGAGCATCATCACACAGTCTGTTATCGTTTACTGAAACTCACCTCAACAGTATCATCGATTTGCTGCAGTATGAGCCTCTTTAATCACCATTTTATCTTCTGAGTCACATGGTCGGCCTTTTACTTGTGGCCCGTGTGTGGACGGAAACCAAAAGGCCAGCAGATGTGTTGGTGGTTTATGTTGGGTCTGTGAGTCAGTGTGTGTTGAGACGGGAGTGTGTCGATGAAGCATCCTAAACAGTCATCTTATCAGCGGGGAGGATCCCAATAGTGGGGAGAGCGCTGGACCCCAAGCATTCCTGCAGCGACAGGGTTTATTTATGTGGGGAAAGGTGTTGAGAGGAGGGGGAGCGGGCTCTCCTCCACACATGTTAGGTGGGGCAGTGGTCAGCAATAAATCAAAAAAGCAAACAAAGGCCTGACATTGGACACTCTGAGCTTTATACTCAGCTGCAGCACCTGCTAATGCCACACAAGCCCGGGTTTTATTGGGCCCTCGCAGGTCAAGGTCACATGACCAGGCATCTCCACACACCTACTGTGCTATACTGTAGTTGCCTGCCTGTTTAGATGACGAGCGTGTATTTCACTTATCACCTCGTTGTGTTTGTTGATTAAAAGGCTGCGATATTTCAAAACCTGGCAAAAACAGAGCGACATGTTGTCGTTGTAATCTCATACCCCCAAGTGGCTCTTTGTTATTTTAGTTTTTCCTTTCACGCTGCTCTCTTCTTATCTTACTCCAAAAATGCCTGACTTTGACTTTTCTTTGCCAGCGCTAACTTCCCTCTGCCTGTGTCTGACCACAGCGGCCCCCAAAGTTCCTGCTCAGGGTCGACAACACATGGATGCAGATGAAGATAACGGGTGTCTATAGAGGGAATGGCTGTGGTTTCAGCTTGTGTGTGTGTGTGTGTGTTTCAAGAACTCAGTATTAATAGTAATCTGAGCACTCTTAAGTTACTTTTTGATTAGTTTTGAGTTAAACAGATTTACTCCCAGGTGTTCAGCTGTAATAACACATCTTTTCAAGAAACTCTCAATCGTGTTTTTTATTAAAGAAACGTACAGTTTACACATTATGATAATGGTGCTAAAGCCTTTTCAAAATTAAAATACCTTTAATAAAGAAACTAAAGTAAGGCTGCCGAGCTGAAGTCATGATGTCGATTCAGCATTTCTTCATTCGGTCCTCATGAAAAAATAAAGTGTGTTCCTGAAGTTTAGTATCCCTATTTGACAACAAATTGACGTACAACAAATTTGAAATCTTCGAGGTCTAAACATGTTGAACCAGTTAATTTGTCAGCATGCTAAAAAACTCCCATCAAGATTTAGTGTATTAGTCAATTTTCCAACTTTTTTTGTTTGATCTTCAGTCGATTCTTCTCATCAAACTCTTCTGAAGACAAGGGATTTCCCAAAATGTGGACTTATGTGGGAGTGTACTAAATTCAAATCTAGAATTGATAATGACATTAACAACTTTCTTTTTTGGTCATAGAAAGGAACTTCTTTTGCAAATATTTGTTAGCTGTATCATTAAGCAAAAGTTCAGATTTTTAGCTACCAGTTTCACTTTGGCTGTCAGGTTTTCAACCATAAGGGACAAATAAATCAGCCCAAAGGTAAACATGTCCAATTTTAGTATCAAGTCTCTAAATATAGATTGTGGTGTTATCTTATTATCCCCATGTAAACCACCCAACAACATTTCTATCATCACTCCAAACCATTTTAATGCTGAGTACGGCATTACTGTAACATGAAACCACAAAATATTAAAATCTCTTGCTTCAGTGCTTTTATCTATTGTTCCTTCTGTAAATATGAGTGTGTTTACAGCCCTGATCAAAGAGAGAGAGCCAGTTGTGAAATAAAGCAATAAAGCTTTTATTAAAATCTTTGTTGATGGAGGAAACCACTGTCTTTCTTTGAAAAGCATGTTGGTCTACCATATTTTTATTATACATCCCTCATTAGTATTTAATAAATTCTGATATCGAAACTGTTTGACGTGCAGCAAGTAGGACTGGTGCCAAATGTGAACACTGATTGTGATTCTCTGCAGTCACATCGAAAAAAACCTTCTCACGGGTGCCTCTAAAGACACCGTGAGAGTATCTGGGGCAGAAAGATTTTAGCCAACCTTTTAAAAGCAGTCTGATTTCCCAGCAGTCTTCACTGAAAAGCTGAAAACAGAGGCTGGTTATGAGACAGAACAATGAGACAATGTTAGCCAGGCATACACCACATTCCACTCACTGTCTGAAAAGGCTAAATTCACTAAATTGCCTCATTAAAAGTGTAAAAACACTTTAGACAGTGATTAAAATGGCTATTGTGTTTCTGCTCTGCAGCCATAAACTTTTCAATTTCGTTTGTCTTGACTTGTCTTTGACTCTAAATATTGCCATAATTTATTGTGGCTTTACAGTAAAGCGGCGGCATTTCAACCAATGTTCTCTGGCTGTTAATATTCATTACAGCTACTTGTTTTTGTCTTTAAAGTTCAGTGGCTGTGAATCACACTCCATGGACGGCTCCTCTTAGCAAAACTCGATGAATTTGCTAATAAGACGAATTCCAAGTGGGAGACTTTCCTCTCCAAAAGTGGGTATTGTGTGTGTGTGTGTGTGTGTGTGTGTGTGTGTGTGTTAGTCTGTTTGCCTGTACGCACACATATGGGAAGGGCGTGCATGGCCACAGCTCTCAAAATAGGATTCAGTCCTCCCCTCTCTAATTAGAGACATTTCAAAAACCCAGATTTTAATTTTAGACCAGTAGCTTTTGGACCACTTGTGTATACACACACACACATACACACACACACACAGAGTTGAGTTGAGTTAAACGTACACACTTTCCGTATAAATAAATCTGATAGGTCACACACTTGTGCATCTAAATCTGCACACGCACACACGGCCACAAACCACAAAGCCTCACTCCCTGGCTCAGCCTGGTAACCCAAGCACAATGCAGGATACTCTATAATAAGTGGTTGCACATATCAAATGCAGGAGCTCACTCCCCATATCTAGCCTCAAGGCAGGAAAGTACGATTATAACGCAAAGATTCTCTTCAAAGTATAAATCATCTAACTCATTTATTTGTCACACATCTATGATGAGAATCTGGTCCACGCCTTAATGTGGCTTCTCTCACCCTCCTCTCCCTGTTTGATGGCTGAATTACTCAATCAGGGTTTGCAAAATGATTTTCACGAAAAATATTTTGCATGCAATTACATGGATGCTCCTTTCCATGACAGGCGGTAAATGGGGCTTGTAGCTTGGCAGCGTTCCCTAGTGGCTGCTACATGCCCTCTGGAGGGTGAAGCACAATGGGCACATTCACATCTTGACATGCATTTGCTGCTAAAGTGCCTGTTGTGCTTGAGGGCATTTAGTCTCTCTCTGTTACATTCAGTGGCGTGACTCTCTGAGGACAGGCTCAGGGTGCAAGGGGCTCTTGGGACCGCTTGCTTAGGTGGTTCTCCGTCTTTTTACGATGAAAGGGTTAAGCTATTTGGACGGACCCAGGCGCTGAATAGTAAGCGCAGTCTGGAGGCCTCTTATAAAGTACTTATTGTAACAAAGATGACACAGCCACCTCCCAGTCTGAGAGATCTCTTCGCTTATTCCCTCTTCCATTCCTCCTCCTGCAACCTTCCTCTTCTTGTCTCTGCGAAAGTGTCCATTAGCAAGGGAGCGACTGAGAGAAGAGGGTTGGGTTCAACTGATGGAGGGTTTTCAAACCAGACACAAATACCAACTGTCAACAGTCACACATGTGCAAACAGTCCCTGTAAATGTCACTGAACTGGATCATCCCATGCAGTAAAAGAAACGATAATAATTATAATTCATCATGCCATGCACAGCCAGCACAGTAGCAAATCTAAAGCATGCAATCCAAACCCAGTCAAACCATCGTTCATTATCTGGCGTTGGGTGACACAGACTGGCCAATAAGAAAGTTTTACGGTTTTATTTTCACAGCCTGCTTACACACATTTCCTGAGATGACATTTTACTTTCCCAAAACTATAAACACACAAAAAAAAGCCACATTTAGTCTGGCCAAACCTCAGACACTGGAGACTAAATTAAACACTTTATTCAAAACATGTTATCTTCCATCTAAATTAAACTGCAGATTACTTCTTAATGGTGGATGACACACAGAAGCCGACAAATACAGAAATGCCACTGAAAGAGGAAAAACGGCTTTATTTATTTATTTATTTTTCTATTTATTTTTTGGTTCACTGTCACACCATTATCATGACTTCTCGGCAAACTTGAATTGAATCATGTTAATGTTATTAGTCGTGACACACACACACACACACATCCTGTGACATGTTATGACCCAGAATTCTCAGCCACTAATGAAGGTCCACACCAATTACTGCTGTAGTTGGTCACCAAAGGAGCCCCAGCTCAGCAAGGGGCTGTGTATATACAGTGTGTGTGTGCGTGTGTGTGTGTGTGTGTGTGTGTGTGTGTGTGTACACTAATGAACCTGCAGTCTTGGGTCAAATATATCACATATGACAGAGTCACATTTGACAAACAATCATTTGTTTATTTTAACCCACGAGAAAGTAAATATTTATCGTGCCGATACAGAGATCTTCTCTGTCATCGTGTGAATTGCTCTTATGCAGCAAATCCCAATCAGTGAATTAATCAGTAGTTTGGGAAATATACTTGTTTGTGTCCTCACTGATGAGTTAGACTGATACCACTCTCTTGTCTGTCCCATATAGAGATAAGGCTACAGCCAGCAGCTGGACATCTGAAGCATAAGGAAACAGGTGGAGCTTGGCTCTGTTCAGAATAACTTTATTCTGTTTATTCTGTACAACAACTTAAGTATAAAATCGATTAAAATGCAAGACAGACAACTTCTGAGTGTGGTATTGTTCTCATCATCAGAAAGTGAATAATTTTCTCAAAATGTCAAACTATTCCTTTGATTCAAACAATGTTTAAAAAGTCTGTCACTTTCTCACTGGTGATCATATTATCCCTTTGTCATGACTGACGAGGTTAAAATGCACTGTAGCAAAGTTTTTGTAATGGCTTTGATCTATAAGAACTGGCATTTGGATGGAGTAAGCGGCCAAATTAAGTAATACATGTTTTTAATCCATCTTTTGGTTCAACCACAACATTTTGTTCATCTACGACGTCTGTTCCCATTACTCTGAGTGTGATGTGTGTGATGTGTATATAAAGAGAAATGCTGTCATGTCCACTTAGCTCTGCTCTGTGAATTGCCTAAAATGCAACTCTGGAAAGCAGCTCAAATGGAAAGCAAAGAGGGAAAAGTGGAGTATAAAACGCTGATTGTTTTGTGTAGAATGTAAACAGCCTGTAACATATGCAGTCTGTGCTCACACAGTGCTGTGCGGTTAGTGTAAAAGTGGATAATCGCAGTGCTTTCTCTAGAGTTTAATCACCTCTGTTGAAAATTCCCTCAAGGCTAGATTATTATTTATTATTTATATGAACTTATACACTGCTGTGACACAGACCAGCATGTGCATTATCAAGTTAGCATGCTAATTAAACCGGGCTTAATTCAATAATGACCCTGTGAGACTCTCATTGAAAATCGCTCTCATTATCTGGCTCCCATCGGTCTCTGAATTAGGATTGGATTTATGGCACGTTACCAATCTCTTTCAAGGGTTCTTGTCTTTCACCTCGCGTGTGGTCCTCCAGGGTAAGAGACCTATCCACAGTCAAATGATGTTTACACAGTGGCCCTGTTGGGTTGTTTTGACTCTCTTTATTAAGTCTCTGATGGCCTTGGAGCTGAGGTTGAACGTCTCATCAGCACGTGTGTTTTCATGCTGTTTCATCAGTGACCAAAATGCAGTTGTATCACAGCAGCTTTTGTGTTAAAAATGAAAGAATATATCATTATTTCTCAAAGATTGCAAATTGTAATTCATAGGTAATGGGAGCAGGCAGCTTAGCCTGCAGATGAATTCTTATTAAATAAAAATCCTTCCGTAAGACTTTTATAGTGTTTGTGGTTTGCTGTAGAGGCCTGCAGCTACATAGGGCTCACTGTCCAGGAAGCTTAAATATTCAGAAGGGAACCTGGGCCATTTGGAATCAGTGCTTTTTACTCAAATGTGTCTCATTCATGTTCGGGACTAAATGCCAAACCAGGATGGTGCATTTCCAGTATAGTCTTCGGACTTATCTATGTACATATATATATACATATATATATATATATATATATATATATATATATGTATATATATATATGTATATAAGGGCTTAAGTGTATTTAGTAGAGAGATGGTGTGAAAGGTGCAAATATACTGACACCAAACCTGCAAGACTGCAATCAAGACTTCCTGCTGAGTTTGGGTTTATAGGATTCTAGCTGTGGTTAGGACAGGAGATAGATGCATGTGTTTGCTGTCCGTCTGCACCAGGTTGTGATCTGGAAAGCTGAAAGGACTCTGTTCAGCTGTGCCTTGTGTTGATGCTGTACACCACACAGCAAGCCTTCACCACAGAGATGATTCCTCAGTGAAATGATTGGTTGACAATGACTCCAAAACCAAAAGCAGCTGTAGGGAACATGCTGCTTTTGACAGACAGTTATCGTTAACATCCCACACAGGTACACACATATATATGCGGACACATACACACACATGGAGCCTTCTCCCAGACCTGAGGCAGTATGCTACAGTGAGGCTGCCTTCCAGTCAGGAGTTGGGGGTGGGAGCAGAGCGGAAGAAAATCAGTGAGCAAATAAGATTTGGGACATGCTGTCATGGCCCTGTGTGGCCCTGAAAGGCTTTGTGGGTTTAGGAAACAAATTGAGCAAACCAACAAAGTGAGTGGCACGGTGCAGGGAGGAGCTGCTGCGGTTTACTAGACAAGACTCTTTGTATGGTTTTTACTTTTTCACACTCTGTCACGCACCAAGGAAACCCTGAGGTAACACTGAGCTGCGGCACTTCCTGCTGAAGCACCAAGCACACCAGCAGTAATCATACTTTTATTTTGTAAATAATGAATTCAGATTTTTTTTTAAAAATGCATCTGTAGTATATTTGTTTGGATAGATCACTGCCAACATCGAGCTTAAGGTGATGCTGCCATGTTTCATCAGTTTATAATGAAACTTTCTAAACATATACATTTTTATATTCTGGTCTTTTCACTGTACCAGATTACCTGCTGTTGTCTCATACCTGACGGGGTATCTTTCCACAGAAACCAGAATTTTTTCAGAAATGTGCTTAGTGCAATTAACTAAACTCAAATAATTATGGAAACTTATCACAATCAAGAAAATAATTTTAAATATTTGTTTACTTGAGTTATTTGGAGGCATGTTTGGAAGCAGGTAATTAATTCTAATATTTTTAACTGGTTTAATAGAAACCTTTGTGTGTTTGTGTGTGTTCATTTTCATTTCAGACTTGTAGGACATAAAAAACATCACAACACATGAAGAGACGTGGTGGTGCACTGTACATATGTGCTTTCCGTGTCTGTGTCTGTGCTGTGGTTTTTTACTGACCCTGTTTAACCTCTCCACTATGAGCACACCACAGAAGAGAAGGTCTGGTGTGCTTCTGTTTGACCTGTCTCTTTTCATTTGACCTCCTGCTTTTTGATCTTCATGTAAATGAATTAGATGAAATGGGTGGATGGGATCCTGGAGGCTCACATGTGGCCCTGTTTTTTTTTTTTTTTTTTTTTTTTGTAACATAGATTAGATGGATTCAATTAGCCTGTCTGATTTTTCAGAGGCCTGTGTGGTCTGCAAGGGTTAAGTGAATGAGAGATACCAACCATCGTCTGGACTGAGTTATCACGCTGTCATGCCTTGTACCATACAGCTTATTGCTCTTGAAAGCAGATTAGCTCAATGTGATCTGCCACAGAGAAGCCACTCGTGTACAGTTAAGGCATTAGCAGCAATACGGAGCAGACGTTAGGCCTCCAAGTAGCGTGGACTTCTATGATTAAGATGCTACTCATCTTCTTTGCTTGTAAAGCTCTGTTAACCTTTGTATATTCCAGTGATGAAGTGATGCACTCTCATAATCCCCAACTGTCACCTGCCTCTGGACACTGCTCCATCTGTCTGATGGCTGTCCAGGAAGTGCTCTCTCTACAACCCCTGACCTCTGAAACTGGGTTCTGAATAAACAGCTAATTGGCTGGGTTTCCTGTTTAGCCTGATGGGAACACTGACTATTTCTGTCTGTTTACAGAGTTCTGCCTCTCTCTCTCTTTCTCAGAGTTGTACTCTCCGTATTGTTTATGAAAGAACAATGTCCTTCACCAGAACTATGCTCCAAACATCAGGCTTTGGGGATTATACAGTAGTGACCAACGACTGCGACTCCCCTGCGTTCCTGGAAATCTTTTGTTGTTTGCTGGAGGGTTTCACTTAGCTCATTTTGTGGCCCTTGTTTATTTGTGAAAGTCTGCTTTCAAGTTCTGTTGTACAGAACGGCGAGCTAATTGAAATATGGTGTGTTGAAATGTCTTAACTTGAGGCAAACGATTGTTGTTGTGATAGAATTTCAAACATGCATGCACACAACACACAAGTAAACACATCTGTACAGGTTTTAGGAAACTTGCAAGTCATGTCATAATGATGTATTTGGTTTGCAAAAAAAAATTGGATTGATATGAGCACACTTTATACACATATGCAAATCTAAGCACACTAAAACCAAATCCTCTAACTAGTATTTTTTTTTTCCCTGAATAATGCGATTAGTAAGTCAAAAAGGAACTATTTGTATCTAAACTGTCTGTGTTGAATTAAATGGCTTGCTTCTTTGCCAGATGTGACTTTCTCCTCTCCTATCTGTATTGAATTATTCAGGCAGTTCCGGATCTTTTGTAGCTTTCATCTCGGGCCTGCATCCAGTTACAGGAGAGATACTGTGCCCAAAGTCAAGCGAGAGACCTTAAGTTTCAGGAGTCATCGGTTCAAATACAGGCTATACCACCAGAGGACTGCCTTTGCTCTCTTCTAACATCCACTCAGAAAATGTCTTGACTTAATAATTGTGATTTATTTCAACAATTCAGTGTGGATTTGTGAACACGACATGTGTTGTGTTTCATTGTTCCTCGACGCTAGAAATACAGACCTGATTTGGGACGTTGTCAATTCTGTTCAGTTCTGTGGCTCCAACTTTGAAAACGAATGTGGGTTTTGCGATGGTAATTCTACTGAAATAGCACATTTTCACAGCAGAACCTAAAATAAAGATAATTTTGCCTTAACTACTTTGTGAAATAGTCAGCAAAGCCTCGGTTTCAGTATTATAGTCATTATCAGTGGAGCAGCCCTCATCTCTTGATTGCAGCTCAGTTTAAAAATACTTGTCTCTGGTTTTTTTTTTGGGTAGATAATTGTAGGCAGATATTGACTGAGGTGTCCACTGGAGCAGAAGTTTATCTACTTTCCACACTGACTTTCAATTTGTTTCCCATCATAACTTCTATGTTCTTCAAACTGTCTAGATATTGTGGCCGTCAGTGAAGTTACCGAAGTGAAGAATGAGTCAGGCCAACTTATCCCATTATCCCAGGACTTGGTATACTGGGATAAACTTGGTCATTAACAGAGTTGGAAGGTGCAGAGCTGAAGGCAGTTTTTTTATTGATGTGGCAGGAAACAGGGGGGTTGACTGCTGCTGCTGAATCTGTAAATCTCACAGACTGCTCACAGCCCGCTCCCATTTTTAAAGGCGCTCACACAGCTCCGCTCTCTCGATTAAGAACACACTTAATGCTGCAAACAGCCCATTAAGCACCATGTGGTAGGGGCAAAGATGATGTGAAACTGAAGGGTGTGTTAATGATGGCGGGCTGTCGCCAGAGCAGAGGCTGAGGGGACATGGCCAACAGTAGTAGCAAAGAGGATGTTGACCTTGGCTGACCACTGAAAAAAAATCAACTCTGACTTGAAGCTCGAAACATGATGCATTGGCTTTTTCCAGTATTTAAGCTAATCTTTCCCTAACCTTTCTCAAATTCTTTAGTAGCAAGAAAGGGAATACGTGTACAGTATTTCCCAAACTATTCCTTTATGCAAAGATATATCCTAACGGGCCTTTGTAATATCTCTCAGAGCAAAGTGGTTCCTGTAAATATTCATTTCCCATGATCCCCTGTCAGACAAAGCAATCTCAACCGCACTTCCAGTGTGTCCCGTGGCCCTCTGCCCTCCAGTCTGATAAGAGCCCTGTAAGACAAGTGATACACTAGCAGGGAAAGAGCTAATTAACATGGTCTGTGCCGTCATTTGTTTGATGTTCAAAGGCATCCTTTTGATGTAAAAATGTATGTGAAATGATTATCAAGATTACAGCTTCCCTCCTGATCTTGATGTCTCATTCTGTCTTTAGCATTAATTGGAAACATCTTAGGCTGATGTCTCCAGTCAGGTTAATCTCGTGTGTTTGCAGCACAAAGTGGACATTTCTCTTGGCTTTCGTCCTCTTCTTGTGACCCCTTAACTGGTTGTTTGTTTAAACCTGAACTCTCCCTTAACAGTGAAGCTGATGTCAAAGACAGTAATACAGCATGTTTGAGTTTAGCATCAGAGAATATGCTTCAGGTTATCCTTTGTGGAATATTTCTAACAAATCTGCGGTATTTCTTTTTTACAGGATACTGAGCCACAACAAAATCCGAGTTCTGAGAAACGGATCCTTCTTTGGAATTTACTCTTTGGAGAAACTGTGAGTAGCCCACTGTTTATCTATGAATATTTCACTTCTACAGATGCTACAACGTCGCATTAATTGTTTGCATGAGATATAAGCAATGCATCCATTTATGAGCTGTTGTTTTAGCTTGCCTCAGGGCCTTTGCAAAGAAGGATATCACAGGAGCCCTGCATGCTTTTATCCAATCATGGGCTTCTGTCCAGCAGGGAGGAAGATACACTTAGACTGGCTATCACAGAGTTTAGTTATGCTGAAAAGTTCACATAATTACACTTCAGTCCTTCATTATCAGGTAAGCCCCACTCCGCAGAACAAGATAAGGGAGATCTCTGGGAGGAGGTGTGTGCTGGCAGCTTCGCCTGTGGTTCACAGACAGTCCAGCCCTCCTTAGTAGAATCGTAATCTCTCTGAATGGGGTGTGAGACAGATGATAGACAGGATAATACAGAGGAAATATAAATGAATGGCAGTCCTGGTGACAAACAGGAAAGGAACTTTGGTGGGAACTGGTGCCTGTCAGAGTAGCTCCTTAGTCCTACCACTTCCTTTTGGCAGCAAGGTTCAATAGTCTGTCTGTCGGTCACTTCACTGCTTTGGTCCAGAGAGAAATATCTAGCATCAGATGGATTGACATTAAATCCAGTACAGATAGTCATGGTCCACAAAAGATGAATCCTTGAGATTTTGGCGATCCCCTGGCTTTCCTTCTTGATTGACATTTTGGGTCCATTTTGGGACCACCAGATCATCAATCAGTAAAGTATTCTCTTGTTATGAACATACCACTTAGATTGGGTTTTTGGATGCCAGGTTGCTGGGACAGATACGTTGAAATTGTATGTAGAGTGTTTCATAGACAATCTGGCAACTTGAGTGATGTCAGACAAGCATGCAAAACGTACAGATTCATGTATTATGATCATTCATAATAAAGTTTAAGGATCATGCAAATTAGTTTCCCATGAGAAAAAACAAAATGGGAGGGCCCTGGGAGGTGGCCTGGGAAAATTGTTGGCAGATATGCAAGCGTGTGTTTCCCACCAGAAGGTGTGTTGTTTTACAAAGCATCCCAATAAAGCTTTATAGTGCCCTGGTAGCTAACAACACACATGGAGCCGCTTCAGTTTGGATACTGTAGTCTGGCAGACATAGTTATTTTGTTGGAGGGGGGATGGGTATGTTGAAGGGATATCAGTTCCACATGCCACTCAGGGTTGCCACCCATGAAGCTAACAAGCTTCTCAAAAATGTCAAAAGAAAGAAAAATATGGTAATTTGCTGCAGTTGTTAGCTTGTTAGGACCATCCTGCAGGAGCTCACACCAGACGTGACAGTCGAGAAAAAAAGCTAAATTTGCCGAATTTGCCGGTTTTATGTCTGACATGTGAACACCATGGGTGAATGGTTCCAAGACCAAGTTCTCAGTTCTCACCTCAACTGTCTTGCATCAACATTACTGAGAAAGCCGTTGAGAGAAAGACAGTAAACCAAGATCCTGTGACTAATACTTGCTTGGGAGAATAATTTATAGTAAAGTAAGATCTGTAGCTGAAAGTGTTTGCAGTAAAATGAACTGACGTTGCTTGTTTTTGTAAGTGCGGACAAGGTTCCCTGTAGCGCTGTAGGGTCGGAGGGTCGGGTAACTTGAGCTTACCCACTAACGGAGCCTTGTAGCTAGAGCTGTGATAAAACTAGCAGGGGGCAGCAGGGTGGAGCTTTCCTGGAGTCTCATAACTAAGCGATCTGGAAGAAGGACACCAAACAGGCAGACAAACTAACGCACACATACACACACACACAGAAAGAGAGGAGAAGACATAACGTAAATCATGCAGGCCTCATTTCACTCCTCTGCCTCAACCTCTCCTGGCTCTCTGACACACAGCGGTGGAGGTCTGCTCACTCACTCTGACGTCTTCAACCTTTAATTGAGCGCTGCACAGCTTATAATTACATCTGAGCTCATGGTAAAATTGCTGTGTGATGAGAAAAATGCCGAATTGAAATTCACTGTTGCAGTGATGGAAGGGTTTGAAGGGATGAAAACAAGAGAGCGTTTACAGTTAAGATTTGGGTGTGAGTTTTTGTCTCTCTTGTTTTGTCTCTTCAGCCCGCCATTGCCCTTCACGTCTTCTCATTGTTTCCAGTGTGTCGTCTACATGTGCTTGTCATTTGCAGCAGTAGTGAACAGTTACTCATATTATGTGGTCAGTGCTGTAATCAAAGGCCAGCCCACTAGGGCTGAGTAAACACACATCAGGGAATTACACTGCATCTCTTCCCCCTACGTGACAAGGATAAACACAGTCTGCTCCCTGACTGCACACACACTCTCACTCTCGGCCCATCTCTGTTGTGACTCCAGTGTGTACTGTAACTCTGAGTATGTTTCCTAGTATGGGCACCCTCACTCCTTGTGCAGTCATTTCAAATGGTTCTGGTAATTCTCTCAGCAGACCCACATTCACACCAGACATCTATTCAGAGTTGAATGCAGTCTGATTTGCTGTTGTTAGTTGGAGAATACAGATCCAGGGTAGGCCACCCTCCTCCAGGCTTTGGCCAGACAGCAATCTACACAGTTAGCCCTTTCATTGGGACAAACCTCCTCAAAGCCACTATTGCCTTCATAACCTGCCAAACCACCCAAGTGCAGAGGAGCAATTTAGCCTTGTTTGTTTTTGCCTTCTTACTGGACTACTGTGTTTTTGTAGCTCTTTTAAATAGGCTTGCCATCCAACAGCCACATTTGGATCTTGGAGTACCTCATTTTTTCCCAGCTTTTGGATGAAACAACAGTTGAATCATACCTGGCCTCTGTGATGGTTCTTCCTGTATGCAAAATAAGCCACATTCATGGACAACACCAGGCTTTTGATACTGCTCTTGTGTACCTATCTGAGCACCTCCACCATAGCGCACGCCCTTTTTGATGAGAGCTGACGCTGGCAGCCCCACTAACGAGCCGGGACCTTTATGAGTTGCGGACAGATCCCAGCAGCCTGTCCTGTACTGATTTGAGGCGAGGTAATGAGAATAATGAGCAAAGAGGGCCGAGGCAGTCTGGCTCTTGTCCAACTGGGCCCCACTGCACCATGGGACACAGGACAGGCAGGGCACAAGGGGCCCTCATTACCAGGTCTGCTCACCCTACAGGGAGAGAGTGAGCAGAGAGCAGGGAGGGAGAGCAGAGGGCAGCGATGATGATGGATGAGGGAGCAGCAGGGCGCTTACAGTGGACAGGTCTGAAAGGCAGGAGTGAGCTTTGTGGTTAGGAGTGGTTAGAGGCTCAAGGTGTTGGCAGCCTGATAGACTTTGTCGACAAGAGAGGCCAAAATTATCCCTACAGTACCTGACTTAACTGTACTCTCACTTCTGTTGCGCTACATACAAGAGTTTGCACAGGAAACGAGACAGGCAAGATTATCAAAAACTTCCTGTTGACTTGTAATAACTTCATTCAAGAGCAGGAAATAAGGAGTTACTTGTGATTTATGCTTGTACAAGAACAAGAATTAAGGGAAGTTTGCACTGAAACCTGTGACCAGTAAGTCCCACAGTGCATGAGACTGTGCAGATGTTGGACATGTTTAGAAAAATGTCTGTGTGATAGAAAACATATACACTATTATCACATTATGGTTAAGAATGCTCAAGCCAGTTCTTTACTTTTTGACTAGTATCTGTGTTACAAAAAGGGAAGACGGGCCACTCAGTCTTCTCTTGAGCCTCACTGAAACCGACCTTGAAATCGCCTCTTGCCATTTCTGCGCAGCTAGGGGTTAGGAAGTAATCCAACTTAAACAACTTTACCATCTGACACAGGGGAAGTGGAGCCGAGATGGCTAAAGATGGTATGGTGGCTGGAGAGAGAGGGAAAGGGATGAAGACGAAGGGAGGGGATGAAGGAAAGCACACTCCTGCAGTTTGTCTTATATAAATCTGAGGTTGTTTTTCTAAGTGGGAGATTAACATTATTTCCACACAGGCTAAGCAAATTACTTTAATGAGTGGGAACAAAGCAGAGATGGGCAGCAGTTTAGCATGTAAAAACAGTGGAGAATGTGAGGACATGGCAAGGAGCCCCTCTGTCTAGACCTGTCTGGGTAGGTTCAGATTGTACCAGCCCGCCACTCTGTAAAGAGCTAAGGCCAGCTGTGGAGCTTCCACATGGGAGCCTCATTTCTCCCTCACAGAAAAATGAACATTTGTGTTGGTGTGTTTGCCCGCACACGCCATTGAGTGGCCTCCGGTTAGGCAACGGTCACCTAATGAGAGTGCATGACATTAAGGGGTGGAGTGGGTGAGGAAGGGGTTAAGCGTGCTGGAGAGTGGAAACAGAAAGGGGGGTGCCGCTGGAGTTGATAGACTCCAGATGTGTCTTTCAGATAAACTGAAGGAACGGGGTGTGTTTGTATTGCAAGCCTAGCTCAGTCATGGCTCTGGGGGTTTATTGAAACGGCGAGCGAACCCCCTCATAAGCCCATTACCAAATTGTACGCTTTATACGGCAGTAAGTCTCTCTCTCGCACACTCATTCGGCAAACTTGATATGGTTTCAATGGCATTTTCCTTCAGAGGAACTTGAGCTTTCTCTGGACTTGCTTCCCCCCACTTCCGTTTGTGTTCCTTTTCTGCTTTATTTTTGCATCTCCCCTCTCCCAGCTCCCAGGGTCTCTCGCTGTTCCTCCCCCTTCCCACTCTCTACATGCTGTAGTCCACCTACTGGCTGAAAATCCACTCACAGACATGAGTCTCCCTTTTCATTGATAATTTGAATGAAAGGCGTTTGTTCCTGTTTCCTTCCCAGATATTATGAGTCCATTGTTTCAACCCTGTGTCTATTACCATATTGGTAAAGATGTTTAAAGAGCCCTGTGGGTCTTGCAGATTGAATTTGGCTTAATTAATTAAGCTATGCAATAGTATTGGTATAGTGCAGTTGTTTCATAAATATTATTTAGATGTCACTGGAAAAAATACACAGACATAAAAAGTAATTCGCCATCTTTTCTGTTATCATAAAACTGTCACCATGAGTTACTTTGCATGATCATTAATCTGACAGACAGATCTACTGTACATCCCATTGAGCAGCACAGTGGTGCAGTGGTTAGCACTGTCGCCTCACAGCAAGAGGGTTTCAGGTTTGAATCCCGGTCTGGGTTCTTCTGTGTGGAGTTTGCATGTTCTCCCTGTGTGTGGGTTTTCTCCGGGTACACTGGCTTCCTCCCGTAACCCCAAGAACATGCACGTTAGGTTAACTGGCTTCTTTACTTTGCCCTTAGGTGTGAGTGTGTGCGTGTGGGGTTGTTTGTCTTTGTGTGTGTCAGCCCTCCCCTCGTGTCTGATTCAGTGGTGACCAGTCCAGGGCCTCTCACCTGTAGTCAGCTGGGATAGGTTCCAGCCCTGTGACCCTGACGGATAAGAGGTATAGAAAATGGATTAATGGATGTATGTCCCACTGAAACCATAAACCGATCATTTCATTTGTTTCTGACTGCTGTGCATGCTGGTAGATCTCTTGAAAATTAACAGAGCTGCCAAAACAGCCATCGCTCCCCCGCCTGTCGCTCTAAAAGCCAGATCTGAATTCAATATCAGTGCATAGTTTCAGAGTTTTACTTGGCAAAATAATATCCAGCTCCTCTTGCTGCAGACTATAGAAACATATAATCAACTTAGGAAATTTTACGCTTCAAATAAAAGTGTATATTGCTATTTCTGTACATCCTGCAGTTGGATGCATGGTTTATGTTTCTGTTACTCAGGAGCTGAGCTGAAGGCCTTATTCATTTGTAATAGTACAATAATGCCTGTGGATGATCAAGTGGTAATTGTTAGGGTTTGGAAGGAAATAATGCTAAGTATGTCCCCAATCCAAACGACAGCAGTTTTATAAATATAATAGAAAAGTTCTGTCTTTGCCTTCTTTGGCTTCATGGCTGCACCAAAGCAATTAGTTTCCAAATGAGCACAGACAAAATTATTGGCATATCCAACCTGAGAGGAACCAGAAAAAAAATAAAGAAAATAATCTGGGGAAGGGGCAGCAAAGCAGGAAATTAGTAGAAAAACAAGAGCTCGGCAGATCCCGGTTTCCTGTTTTGGGGGGAAGGCAGGAGTACGTTTGGGTCCTGTGTTACAGAGCCCCCATTGTGAGCAAGTGTGTTGAGGAGTAGGGAGGTGGGGTCTGCGGGGCCATACACAGGGACAATTTCGCTCAGTACTGAATCCCCACCTGCCCCTCCCTACAGGGGAAAGCGAGCTAGTAAAAAAAGGAGAAAAAGGAAACTGTAAAAATAAACGAGCAAGGGCCTCTGCGAGACACGCCAACCAGACAGGAAATGACACGCGGCACAAAAATGGTCTCCACTGACCTCTGTCAGGAACCAAGGTGCCAGTTATTCCCTCCTTGCTTTCTTTTTCCAACATACCTTTAATCCATCCACACATATATTTGTTTCTGTCCTCGGGCAGTTGCTTGTGTCAAGATATAAATACAATGTAGTATAGAATCTGGCCCTGTGATGCCATATCTTTCCATTAAAAAAATTCCAGGAACAGGAAATGCTTGATTCCAGTCGGGCGATAATGAGTGGCCATTCCCTGGCTTCAGTCGTTTTCCCAGCTCCCTCCGGGGCCGGGGGCCTAAACAATGTCAGTGGAGCACTCCAGTCCCTGCTGCTGTGCTCCTGATAATGGAGCACTCCATGTCTGGAGCGCTTTACAGAGCATGTCTTCATTATTACCCTCTTGCTGCCCTACAAGCACGTCGCTCCTCTCCAGCCTACATGGGGCCCAGGTGCTCATCCCATATACCCACAGAGAAATGACTCTTCAGAATAACAGAGGGCCAGCCCCATTGATCAGGAGGAGTTTGTGGGAATAAAAAAGACATTCTTAATGGCAGCCGCTGGTGTTAGGCCCAGCAGCAGCAGACAATAGCCCCTTCTAGGCTGGGAGTGAGCTTGAGTCTGTCACAGCCCAATCACACAGGCCACATGTGGCGAAGGGGATAAAGCCCAACACTTCCAAGGTTACAAAGCATAACTCAAAGAGAAAGACCATAGTCATAATAGTGTGTCAGAAGTGCATGCTGTTACTGGGGGTAATGAAAAAATAATAGCTACAATTTGCAACTTCTAACCTTTTTAGCTATATTATCATGTTCAGAAAGCATGAGGATTTAAAGTATTTCTTGTGTCTGCTGTGATCTTCTTGCTTGGTGACAGCTGTTGTCATCAGTGTCAAGGCCACTGAGCTGTGAAGCTGTTGTCAGGGAGGGCACTGTCTACGACAGAGGGCACACCGACAAGTCATCGCCTGAGTGTGAAGCCTGCTGGAGCTGTAGTTTGTGCTGTACTGCAGTCTTGAAATGAAGTTGGAAATAAATCTGAGAGTGCTGGCGACTGGCTGCAGCAGAGATTTAGTCTGGATTATGATGGTCCTGAACAAGTGCTGACATTTGGGCTAACAGCAGGGCAAAGTGCTTGACTACTGCTTCACGTCCTGTTGATTCTGGTGAGCTCCTCCACATTCCCCAGCTTGGTGATAAGAAAGTGTATCAGAAGTAGAGGACTGCTGATACTCAATGCGCACACAGCACAGTACCCTCTCAAACCAGGTGTAAGGGAGAAGATCCAGAAGTTTCATTTGTGATACTTGTTTTTCTATTCTTAGTGGATGATGGTTTGGTCCACAGGAGGGAAAAGGCCTTCAGAAAGCTTGAGGTACTTATGAATTGCACATTATCAGTGTCATGTGCCAATGTGTGGCTCTTAGCTTACCTGTTTTGCTTAAAGTCCAACAGCGTTACAAAAATCTCTTAATAGTTCCATTATTAAAAGTTTAAAGTTGAGACTCTGTGGTGTTCAACAGACCTTAAGTGCAGACAGTTAATTTAAGACTTATTCACTGATATAGCGTTGCATGATTATAACAGTGTTATAGTAATAGTTATAGTCAAAAGGATGCAGCAGAATCAGAAAAGTTATGGATATGGGATATCTACATTCTATATCCATACATGTATACAACAACATAACAATAAACACTTTTTAATCTTTACTCTCTGACATAAGAGAACACATGATAGTGCTGTCTATTAACCTAATTTAACATGGGTACTTGCTTACTTGTAGGGTTGTCCTGATCCCATGGGAAGCGTGTGTTTGAGTGTGTATACATGGAGGTCAGTGTTACACATCAAATGCACGAGTGTGAAAAGGACAGAGGGAGGGAGGGAGAGGCGATCATCAGAGAGAGGAAATAGTGGGCAGTGCCTCGTCTTTCATCGCTGCACTAATGAGCCCCAGGACGCACAGACTGGAAACAGCAGTATTGTTCTCACCCGGCCCGGTCAACAAATCCTATATAGCTACTGACACATAGAAACACGTGTACATACACAGCCAAGGGATTACCACATACATCGCAAGGCCACACACACATATACAGCAGAATAATCTCCTGTCAAACACACACTCGTCTTTGATTTGATCATTGGAATTTATGCCTGTGCCAAGCAGAATTTCTTGAAACATCGCCACCTTTTAAAAAAGCTGTGAAGTTGTTGCAAAGTGTTCTGTCTGACAAGCTGGCATGCATTCAGAGAAGCTGGGCTGAGCTGTCCGAGGCTGTCTGCTTTGAGACAAACACAACGAACCTCAGCCATTTGGTCCAAAGCCAGATAGCTTTTGCTCCATCATTATAACCTGTCTGTCGTCTATAATCTAGATATGAACGATGGCTTAGCAGGAGCTTGGACCAGCAGCAAAACCCCTGATGTCCAGCTCTATCTGAGCCACACCGCACAATCTAATTCTTTACAGGAAGCCATTTTCTGAAACAATTTTCCCGCCCTAGCTTGATCAAAATAGCTAATCTCTTGGAAAGCAGACAGGACAATGGTTGAGAGAAGTCTGAGGTTGTACGTGGTGTGAGGCAGCGCGGTCGAGAACGGCAATGACAGATAATCTTTGCGGAAAAAAGAGCAGAAAGTCCCCTGAGGTCTTGTCTACCACAGTGGCGTCCTGGTTAAAAGTGATATAGACAAAAACACAACCACAGATGCTTTTAAGCTCCTGTAAGGAAATTGGCCTTGGTGATCTGTCCGATCGGAGCAGGCATTTTTCATGTTGTAGGAACATGGATCACATTCCAGCGAACATCAGCCATGTTGTGCCAATAACCATCCATCTCTTGACCTGCTGTAACCCTGCTATTCCCAACTGGCCAATGAGAAACTTCTTGGATTCAAAATCTAATGCAGGTTAGCTGATGGAGAGGAGCATCTGGCTGAATAGTTTAGCTCATGGGTGTGAGTACAGAAAAGGCAGCATGAAATTAGATCCTCAAAGGACGTTAAAGGAAATAATATTTATGGTTTGCAGTGGCCACATTTATCATGGGAAGAGTCATTTTGAAACAAGCAGGAAAATGACAGAACCCCTTGCTAGCAGTTTTAGATTCCACTAATATTTTTCTTGGTCAAGTGTCTGCATCTTGCTAACCTCAAACCCAGGTGGCTGATGGGATAAGATTTCCTATCTGTGTGCAGAAATACCCTGCTGTGTCCTGCTGGATAAGCCAGGTTTAGGAATTGTGTCTCTGCTCCCCGTCATTTTAAACCTAAGGGAGTAGCTCAGCATTTTGGGAAATTTGCTTATTCTTGCTGAGAGTTAGATGAGAAGGTTGATACCACTCTCATGTCTGCACAGTAAGAATGAGCCTACAGCCCTCAGCCGGTTAGCTCAGCATAGTATAAAGACTAAAACACCTCTAAAGCTCAGTAATTAACATCACTTTTTTCTGTGTTTGGCTTTGACCAAGCCAAGAAATAATCCAGCAATAACTCACCGTAAAACTGTAGCTGACGTCTTAACACTTAATACAGTGTGGTACAACCTGTCAATCAGTAGGCTTTGGAGGACGTGGTACGTAGATATTGCTACCTCAGAATGAATCTTTCACATCTGCATATCGGCCGAGTGAGGGTCTTTCACGTTTTTACTTGAGGTTGAGATAAGGGTGGTTCAGTTGGTTGCAATCTGCAACCACATTGTTAGATGCCACTACACCCTACACAGTGGACCTTTAAGACAGCATCAGCAGCATCCCTGCATGCATTTTCCTGTTGAACTAATATTTCCTCTCTCTCCCCAGAGACCTCAAGCACAACTTAATCAGCACCATCATGCCTGGAGCTTTCCAAGGCCTGTCTGAGCTTCGGAAACTGTAAGTAGATATTACCATGATTCACATTCCATTCGGGTTCAGAGTAGCAAGCATATCACCAGAAGGCATGGAAATGTTGAATTTAATTGTTTGGTATGGGACAAATGAAGGAGTTAGACTAGTTTTTAAATAATAATGTTTGCCAACTTTACAGTAGTGGAAAGAGACTGGCCCACATGTTCCCTCACATTTTTCTTGTCCATGGCAGACTCTGTTTTGGCAGGTCATGGCAGTTGTCATGCATTGTATTGGGCCCTTGGTGTTAGCGTGACAATAAAGGCCTCCTTCACCAAGTTTTTCTGCCAGTCCCTCAGGGGCCTCTGCTATTTCATATCTGGTGCCCTGTTTCACCATCATGGAAACTTCAGAGCCTCCTCACATGTCACTGGAAGTGACAGAGCGGCTGTTTGTAGCCACTCACTGCTCACTCATTGTGTTTTTGGACACAGAGGTCTGGTTGCGGTGTGGGTTGGATCTGGTCGCCTGTGCTGCACCGCGTGACTCCTATTCCCTCCTCCCCCTACTTGTGTTTTCCCTGCAAGGTCTGGGGCTTCTCAAAACAAACAGGGGGAGATAAACACATGCTCTGGACAGCTCTCTGCTGGGTAGTGTCAGAGGTGCAACAGAGCAGATCCCTCTCTGGCTGTGGCTATACATCACACTCAGAGGTTGACGGTAGAACAGAGGCCCTGCTTTTACCCCATTGGTGATAAACCTTTCCTGGAGTCCTATGGTGTAGAGATAAGGCAAAATGGCAGGGACTGTGGGCAAGCTTATTTAAATGTTTAAGATTTCTCACTGTGGAAAATACAAGAGGCAAAAACTTAAAACTTATTTTATTATGAATAAGATGTGGAAGGAGGTTCTGCACAATTTTGCATGTGTGTTCGATACGTAAGCGCTGATCTGATATCACAAAAATGACATGGAACAGTCTTTATTCACATATAACCAACACATTCTTTATTTGTCTTTGCGAACTTTTAGCGACCTATCCAACAACCGCATTGGCTGCCTGGCTGCAGACATGTTCCAGGGATTGACCAATCTCACTAAACTGTAAGAGACAGATAAATTGATCCCATGAAAATACTGCACTTTCCGCATTGTAGGGGAAGCTATCAAGTTCATTTGTCATGTTTGACTTTTGTTCTGCTAGGAACCTCTCTGGCAACATCATATCGACCATGGACTCAGGAGTGTTTCAGGAGCTGCCGTCCCTCAAGCTAGTGTAAGTATTAGATACCCCAAATTCACTCTCACATGCTGTTTCACCGCTGAATAAAACAAACAATACTCTAGACAAAGATAACATTTATTATGTCAGTTTATATTTATTTCCAGTAATATCTATCTTTATTAACATTTTCACATTACTTCTAAGAACAAAGAAACAAATCTCTTCTCAACTCAACTTCTCAAGGGATCTGCTCTCTTATCTCCCATGATAAATGACCATCACTCCTCTCTGCAGGAACTTCAACTCGGACTACCTGTCATGTGACTGTGGGTTGCGTTGGGTCCCAGGCTTCTTTCGTAGCAGTTCAGCCCGGGTGGGGGACGAAACCCTGTGTGCCTACCCAAGGAGCCTGAGGGGAAAGCCCCTGCGTGGACTAAGGGAAAGCCAGCTGAGCTGTGGTGAGTGCCTGGCTAGAATGAGACATATGAATGAGGCGGTTCACCGCTTTGTTGCAGAGAGCATCGGCTTGTGGTGGATGACAACGACAGTGCACTCATAAGAGCACTGAAGATGATCCCAGTATCTCTAAATTTTAGCAGGCCGAAAGGGTGGAAAGAGATGTGTTCCAGCAGCTCAGCGGGGACACATTTCTAAAAGTATCAGTGAGCTGTGTTGACAACTAATCCTGTGGGTTGCGTTTACGAATTGTGCTGTCTGCATCCAATCTGCTCTCGAACAGCCGACTCATAATAGCTTCTGTGGAAACATTTGGCTGAGTCTGAGTGAGAGAGCAGCAGAGCAGCAATGAGAGAGCAGCAGAAATAATTCAGACTGATGTGTAACAGTCACATCTGCATCTTTTCCCACCATGCTGCTCAGATGGTCCTCTGGAGCTGCACACCCTGTCACTGCTGCCATCCCAGCATCAGGTGGTCTTCAAGGGTGACCGGCTGCCCTTCCATTGCACTGCTGCTTTGGTGGACAAGATCACCACCTTACACTGGCGCCACAATGGTCAGCTGGTGACTTCGGACCCTGAGATGGGTGTCCAGCTGGAGAACAGTGTGCTGCATGACTGCACCTTCATCACCAGGTACAGAAACTTACTCGGGCAGGCTTACTCTCCCTCTGAAAATGCTCTCTATTTATATATGTTGTTATTGTGCAATGCCAATTTGCCGATAATTCATTAACTTAAGGAGAGGTCTTTAACTAGTTCAGATATACATTGCAGTTTGTGGTGGTAATGTGTTGTAATGAGCCATTCCCACCCTCTTTACCCAGTGAGCTTATTCTATTCAACGTACATGTGGAGGCCAGAGGAGAGTGGGAGTGTGTGGTTTCTACTGGGCGGGGCAACACGTCTCGCAGTGTTGAAATAGTGGTGCTGGAGAACAGTGCCTCCTTCTGTCCTGAGGATAAAGTTGTCAACAACCGTGGGGAGTTCAGGTTTGTTACGGTTAACAGTGATGATTATTACATAACTTAAGATTCAAAGTTCTCATTCTTGTCTGGTTTTAATCCCCAGGTGGCCCACAACTGTGGCAGGCATCACCTCGTATCAGTACTGCCTGCAGCTACGTTACCCCTCCCTGTCTGTGGAAGGGGGTATTGAGCAGAAGAAAGCTTCTCGATACTGTGACCGTTCTGGAAAGTGGCAGGAGGGAGACTATTCAGAATGTCACTACACCAATGGCATCACCCGTGTCCTGCATACATTCATCCTGGTCAGTAGTGCAGTCAGAGCAAGGTTTACTACAGCACATGGCTCCTGTTTGGTAAACACTGTATAGATTTACATTAATTACATCTCACTTTGTCCTGT
The DNA here is from genome assembly GCF_020382885.2 of Scatophagus argus. Taxonomy (NCBI): domain Eukaryota; kingdom Metazoa; phylum Chordata; class Actinopteri; family Scatophagidae; genus Scatophagus; species Scatophagus argus. The sequence continues at coordinate 6,758,925 of NC_058496.1, read as the reverse complement.
TTTTGCTCTTGCTTTACAGAGGCCTATCAACGCGTCCAATGCTGTCACTGTGGCACACCAGGTGCGCACATACACTCTGGAGGCTGCAGGCTTCACTGACTCTGTGGATGTGTTGTATGTGGCGCAAATGATGGAGAAGTTTATGGAATATGTCAAACAGCTGAGAGAGGTGAGAAAGGTTCAGCTGCATTTTTAAAATGGCCAGCTATGTTTCTCATGACTTTACTATCCTTTTGCTGTAAAACGTCTGTATGTTTGTTTCAGTTGTCAGAGGTGTTGGTCGAGATGGGGAGTAACCTGATGCAGGTGGACGACCAGATCCTCACTCTTGCCCAGAGAGAAAAGAGAGCTTGCAGCTCCATAGTCTACTCTTTAGAGACCTTAGCCTGGCCACAGCTACACAGTCATGCTCAGGACTTCTCCATGGTACAAACTGTCCACCCAAGTTTCCTATTATTTTTTTCTTTAAAACTCATATAAACTTTTAAAAAAAGAGCGAGTGGACCTTCTAGAGAATCCCACTGACATACTTAAAGTTCAATGTGACAGTAGGAAATACTTGTGTGTGTAGTTTATGAAACTTGTGAGTTGTTGCTAATTAATAATGCAAGCATAATGGTGAATATTTTTAGTTACATTTTCAACATGCCTATGTCCAGAAAATAATATTTACATATCTGGATGACTGATCAACAAATGACATTATATGGAAACATCTATACTTTTTGGTACACACAGGTGTCCAGGAACATTGTAATGGAGGCCCACTTAATTCGTCCAGCACACTTCACTGGCATTACCTGCACTGCGTATCAGCGTCGTGACGTCTCCACAGTCAGCCTGGGAATGCAAATGTCAGAGTCCGCTCATGAGCAGCCGCTTCGTTTTCGCTGCAGCACTGGCTCCCACAACACCTCCCTCAACAATTTTCCCTTAAAGGTGAGGCATAAGCATCTGCTTGTGTCTTCCGTTACTACACCCTGTGCTATCAGTAACATATTGTATCTGCATTCACAGTAATCACAGCTTGATTTCAAATTCACAATGTGTCTTGTGATTTTTTTTTCTTCTGTAGAATTCAGTAGCCATGGCCTCTGTGACTCTCCCAGCTACTCTGTTTCCTCCTGATGCTCCTGCAGACTGTAAGCTGCAGTTTGTAGCTTTCAGAACCGGCAGCTTTTTCCCTGTATCTGGAAACTCAAGCAACTCTGGGGAACACGCTCGCCGACGTAGTGTCAACACTCCTGTCATCTTTGTTGGCTTAGGTGATGAACCTTCTCAGCCTGTTTAGTTGAACTACCTTTGTTTTGTCATATTTAAAAGAATGGTGCTTCCCAAAATAATGTTAGAAGGACGCTTACATTTCTGAGATTTTTTTTCGTTCTTGTTCCAACTATCTGTAACATCAACAAAAAGGTCTTTTTATAGGTTTTCAACAAGCTTTTTCTCCCAACAGTAGAGCTGGCTGCAACTTATTTGGTGCTGGACAACATGAAATAAAAACTCAATCTCAGAACATTGTAAATAAAATTGATGGAACTGTCCTTATCTAAGCTACTCGGTCTGGCACAGTTCTTTGTCCACTCATTTTCCTTGACCTTGACAATTTTTGCTATCATTTCTTCCCACCTATAAAAAGCCAAAACCAGTTTTTGTTTTTTTGTTTTTTCTTCAGTTCAATGCACAATAAACTATCTGATCAACAGCACAGTTTTGTTTTGGTAATTTTCCCCCTTTCTGTGACAGACGGCTGCAGCATGTGGAACCACTCGGAGCCCATCTGGGTTTCACTGCGCCACTTATCCCCCGGTACTGATGCTGTGGCAGCCCAGTGGAGCCTCAAGGCACTGGAAAAACAGGGAAGCTGGAGCCAAGAAGGCTGTCAGCTGGTCCAAAGTGACGGCAGCACCTCAACGGTGCGCTGCTCTCTGCTCAGCAACTACGCTGTCCTGCAGGTAGGGATAGCCTTGAGTATTTGATTTGACAGTCATCCAGCATCACTGAGGTTGAATGAGGCTTTCATTTGTGTGCGATTTCTTTCTAGGAGGTGCCTGACTTCCCCAACTCCACACCCATCTCTGTAAGGGTGCTCCACCCTGTGGTCTATGCCTGCACTGCAGTACTCCTTCTTTGTCTCTTCACCATCATCATCACGCACATACTACACCACAGGTACTGCCGTCTATGTGCATAAACAAAATTCTTGTTGCTATTTGTTATTTGCTTTGTGTTTTCACTTTTATTTGGTTTTATTTCATTTATTTAACTAAATATATCTTATCTTGTCTTATCTTATCTTATCTTATCTTATACTCATTACTGTACTGTGCCCCTACAGTTCTATTCACATATCAAGAAAAAGCTGGCACACGTTACTGAATACCTGCTTCCATATCGCCATGACAACAGCCATCTACGCAGGAGGCATAAGCTTGACCAGTTACCCAGTGGTTTGTCAAGCAGTAAGTCCTGAATTTTCACAAACTCCTCATTTTGATGTGTGGCATGTAAGCTCGATGTCTTATCTGACTGTAACATGTGACAGGTGGGCATCGCCCTGCACTACTCCTCGCTGTCGACCCTGCTGTGGATCGGCGTCAGTGCCAGAGTCATCTACAAAGAGACTGTGTGGAGAATGCCACGGCAGCCGGAGGGAGAGTCTCCTGCACCACCTACTCAGCGACCTATGCTCAGGTCAGCAAGCCACAACTCACCTTCACCCACTTTCTGTACCATGGGATTGTTTATGGTCTATATGGTTTGTGTTTTAGACAGATGTGGGAGTTGTGGTGCTTGGCCACCCAGACTGTGCTCCATCAAAGTGGGCCATTGTGCCCAGTAACCAAGGTCCCTCTGTTTGTCAGGAAACCTTGGCGGGACATAACAGAGTATTGCTATAAGGCACAAAAAAGCTAAAAGCCAGTATGAACTTAGTGTGGGGAGGGGAGGAATGTATGAAACCAACATAACAGAAGCAGAGAGTGTCATCATAAATCTGAGCTGTGTGATTCAGGGGGTGCACTGTCTGTCCAAATATGCCTTTCTTTCTCTCCTCCCCCTGCCCCAGATCCTGAAACTATGATCACACTCTGACCTCACTGGCCCTCCCACCACCTCTTTGTTGTACACTGGGCCACATGGGATCATGCAGCAATAAATCACAGGCTTCTGGGGTCTATACTGACCCTTCTAACACTGTGCCCACAAACAGAGAGTGAAGGATCACACAGATAAAACATGAAAAGCAGAAACGACACCGACATACACACCTTAAAAACTTTGCAGCAGCCAAAACTTGTACAGCATTTTGTGGCCCAAAAACTGCACACAAGAACTGCTGTTTGATAAAATATTCTCTGTTGTTCAAGGTTCTATTTGATAGCTGGCGGAGTTCCTCTTATCATTTGTGGAATCACTGCAGCTGTCAATGTCAACAACTATGGAGACAACAGCCCTTAGTAAGTTCTTTTCTTTTTATTTTTGAGCTGTTTGGCCTTTGACTTTGTCTTATTTTGTCCGGTGCTGAAGTGTGTAATTCTGTTGCCATATACTGAGTGCACAGACATGTCCTTGTTTTGAACTGACCCTCCTGACTCCTTTTCTGCCTCTCGCAGCTGCTGGCTGGTGTGGCGCCCCAGTCTGGGGTCTTTCTTTGTCCCTGCTGGCCTAGTGGTGTTGGTGACCTGGATCTATTTCCTGTGTACTGTGTTTCGCCTGAGGCACCGTGAGGCCAAAGAATGCACCGGAACCACCCTGTCCTCTCCTGTGACTGAGAGCCAGCCTGCACTGACAGGAAGCACCAGTCTTCTCTCCACAGACTCAGTGGTGGGACCTATAAATCCTGTCGTGGTGCCAGAGGACCAGTATTCACTGAAGACACAGTTCTTGGTCCTGGTGGCAACCCACTTCCTGTTTGTGGTTCTGTGGTGCTGTGGAGCCATGGCAGTGTGGCTAACAGGACACATTAGCTTGTTGTTTAGCTGTCTCTATGGGATGGCCGCCATAGTTTTGGGGGTGTTTCTGGTGGTGCACCACTGCTTCCGACGTCTGGATGTTCAGGCGTCATGGCTGGCATGTTGCCCAGGCTATCGCCGCTCCCATCCCATGTCTACTTACCCACACACCTGCACTACCGGGAGTGGAGTGCAGACCTCTGAGCAGGGATCACAACTTTTCATCAACTGCCATCCACCCGGTGACTCTCATAACTCCTCGTCACCTCGGTCATCATCCACACCAAGTGGAATCAGCAGCGTGGGCCCGGGGCCTTGCAAGCTCACCAACCTGTTGCAGGTGGCACAAGACAATCCAAACAACACTTCATCCGCCCCTGCGGGCAACAATACTAGCACCAGTACTGATAACATCACCAAACCAACAAACAATATTCTGCCCACTTTTAACTCTGCAGCTCCAGTGCATTCCCAGAGGCGGAAAGTGAGTAGCAGAACTAAACAAGGAAGCAGCCAGTATCACCACCGTGGTGAGGGCAGAAGTCATTATCGTCTCAAAGCTTTAAGGACTGCTGGAGGTGGCGGCAGCCTGGGAGCTTTAGGACCCACTGGTTTAGAGAACCTCAGTGCGTCACATGCCGTTTACAAGCAGGCCACGAGTGAGAACGGCAGCATCCACCACAGCCTTTCAGAGAACCAAGCCAGCCCGCTTACCAATGGGAAGCGCATCGGAGAGTCAGTGGCAACCAGCCCCTCAGAAGGGAGTGATGGGGGCAGCAGTGGGAGCCGCAAACCCTTCCCTCTGCTGCCTTCCATGGCCAGCAGAGCAGCCATGCATGGTGCTCAGAGACGATGTGCCAGCAGAGACAATTTGAAACTGGCAGCTGCTGCAGAGCGAGAAACTAAGCGTTGCTCCTATCCTTTGAACAGTGTCACCACCACTGTGCCTGGGGCTGCTGCCCCAAATGGCACCCTCAAAAAGTCAGTGCTCGAGCTGGAGCAGGACATGAGCGGCACAGACCAATCCCAGAGCTCTGCTGGAATGAAGACTGGTTTGTGGAAAAGTGAAACCACAGTGTAGCCTGTACTTATATGTGAACTTCTATGCATGACCTTAATGGACTCTTAAATGATTGGGTTGTGTTTTAATGGTCTCTTGATTATAATAATTATATAATTTAAGATATAAAATCGTGAAGGCATCCAGGACCCTAAACTGGTACTTTTGCCTCCATAGCATTGTAAGAGCTTGCTGTGAAATGGTAAAAAGAAAAGAAATGACTTTTTTTTGTCATTTTCAAACACAAGATATTCATTTATTTTATTCATTTCACAAAAAAAATGTAGAAGATATCTTTGAAATTGGCATGTGATGTTAATTTTGGATGTCTAATGAAAGCTTTATGGTTTTAGTTGTGATTTTTCTATGCATATCAACTATAGTATGAAATGGAATCCAAGATCCATTTCCAAAGTACAGCTATATGCATTTAATCCATGGACAACTTTTCACCCTTATGTTTGCTTCAAGTAATTGTTTGTGTGCGATCGTGTATGCTTTTGAATGTTCTGTGTGTGTATGTGTGAGTGTGTGTGTGTGTGTGTGCACAAACAGTAGGAGAATAATTGCATGAATGTGGCTGTACAGAATCTCAGAGTGAATTTTAAAAAAAAGCTATGCGAGGCTTTTGAATATATGATGGAAATTTTTAATTTCTATTGCAATGTACTCCCATCAGCACTGAAAGATGTCCCCTTATCTAATAAATTCAGAAAGAAGGGGAAAAACAATTGGCTTTCTCTCAGTCACTTCATTGGGTTTTCACTTGTTCTCATGTATAAATTACTGCCCCCTCCTGGATGGCAGAGAAACTTCTCAGCCATTGTCAGGAATTATAAATGTGTTCACGTTGCGTTGGGCAAATCTCACAGGTTTTGCAATGCACTAGAATTGTAGAGGTTTTACTGTGTAACAGTGTAACAAAGGAGCATCCATAAAATACTTTTCAAGTATCAGAGGTCTGACCAAAAAACATCACAACATGCAAATCATAAGCTTTTAGAGTGAATTCAAGCCTTTACATTTGACTGTATTTACAAACGCCTAAGCCAGACTTCTGTTTTTTAGACTATTTTATACACTCATAATTCAGGAAATTGCATTAACAGGAAATTGTGTTTGTACTATACACCTCACCGTCACTGCTTTTTCCATTGTTCTTCAGGAGGAAGTCTTCATGAAGCCCAGAGAGTCACATACTGCATGTTGCTACTGTCAGGTGTTTTATTATGGTCAGTCTGACGTTTTATAATCTGTGTGCAGCATGATCCTTTGGATCAGGCCCAAGCAGGATGTATTCAGGATTCTAAACATGAAAGTGACCGTCTGTTTCATATGACTGTGGCTTATATTGATCCTCTCATGGAAGACAAATATAAACATGAACATAGACTTGTTCATGATCAAGTATCAATTTCAATGTCACATGTTCAGGCACTTCATGCATCTGGTGTAGATATCTGTGCAAACCTTCTTTCAATGGCTGAGTTTAGATCTAATCTTGACTTTGCCTTTGTATCAGTAGGTTTTGTTAATAGCTCCTATGTTGTAGGGTGTATGCAAGTATTATAAGACACTTCATCATAATAATTTATTTCTCATTGATTTTTTTTCTAATGTGTGAAAAATGCTTGCTATGTTGATGAAGGATGATGCAAATGTCAACTGTTTTCTTATTTACAATTGATATTTCCAATTATTTATAAGTGAATGTTAATTTCTGCAAAATATCCCAGCCTTATTCACTTCAGTCTGTGCTGTGTACTCTTTTTTGCCGAGAACGCAAGCCAACTAAAGCTGTTGTTATGTGAAACATTTGATTCTTAACTTTATGCTGTGGTAATGATCAACCAACAATCATCATCAAAGGAATATTTTTATTGGATGGAGTGCTGGTGGAAAGATCAAGTTCTAGATATTAAGATGACAGTAAGAGATAATAGAGTTATAACGCCATAAGTCATAACCTCATCATACTGTTCCTTGAGCTTCCTCAAACAAATAACACTACCATTTTATCTTTGCGCAAAACAATCCTCTTAAAAAGAAATTGAGATTTTTAGAGGTTCATATACCTTAGGTCCACTACAACTCAATTTCCTTTTGTTTCCATTAGATATTTTTGAAGCCAGTCTTTTTCTTCAATAATACATTTTTTCAATTTTTGACCAAAAATAAAGTGTGAAAATTAACTTCTAAATTAGAATCACTGGACTCAGTTCAGAATTAAATGTCGTCCTATCTGAAGCTGCTATAACCTTTTTCGAGGGTAAACTGATCCCGGATCAGTGTCTGGCAATGCTGCTTAACGGTCCGCGACATCTTAACGCCTCCCGCTCCATCATCCAATCACTGACAGCCTCCAAAAACACTGACAGAAATATTAGCCAATCAGACTGGCGTATGTAGAGTATGGGTGGGAACTCATATTATCAGGGAAGTGAGTTGTTTTACTAGCTTGAGGAAGGCAAATAAAGGGAACTGTTTTCACGGAAGGCTATTCAAGGCATTAGCCGCACTGCAGTGATGTTCTAGTTGGCTTACACAGGCTAGTACCCGCATTAAGGTGGTTAAACGAGTGTTAGCTCAAGTGTTATCGGGGGCTTAGGTATGACGTTACGAAGAGGAGGGAAAAGTATTACGACATCAAACTGAGCTTCCCGAACTGGAATCCAGCTACGTGACCTAAAACCTCCAGCCACAGAGGACACTGAAGGTGAAAAACAGAAAAACGGAGTTCAGGAAAAGGTTAACCAACGGCCACACGTCGCAAGCTAGTTTGTAACACAGTTCGGATAAACTTTTGGTAAAGCTTAACGGACTTTCGCGATGTCTCTGGCCGACCAGAGCCAGCAGTGGTTTCCTACGAGTGTCCAGGTAACGGTGCATCAAGCACGGAGCCTGCGCGTCAAGGGCAAGAATGGCACCAACGACGCCTATGCCATCATCCAGGTGGCCAAAGACAAGTTTTCTACCTCTGTGGCTGAGAAAACCGTCTCTCCAGTGTGGAAAGAAGAGGCTTCGTTTGACCTGCCGCTTTTCCACCCGGGTAACGCTGAACGCTGCACACTGTATATCATCGTAATGCACCGGGCGCAAGTGGGACTCGACAAGTTCTTGGGACAAGCTGTGATAAATTTACTGGCTCTTCATGACAACAGATCTCGCAAAAAGACAGAGTAAGTCACCACTGTTATGTGGACCTAACATGTTTCAGACTTGCTCACAACATTTACTTGATGCTAGTGTAAGCTATCCCAGTCATCCCAGTGTTCCAGGCTATTTGTTGGAGTTAAGAGTTACAGAAAATGATCCACAGATTCAGACTAACAACGCAGGACTTAATGTTTTTTGTTTGTTTGTTTGTTTTTATTTTCTCTGACTTCTTTAACCTGAATTCCTGTTTGTTTACAGTGGAGCATCACCTCTGAAAGAGTTTCTGCAAACTTTGCAAAATGAAAATAGTCTATTCATATACCTATACCACGTACTGTAATGTTGGGCTTTAGAAGACCTCATAGAACTTAAACGCATGGTTAAACTGCAGTCTGCAAATAAACAAACATTAGGTTGCCCCTCCCCCACGTGCACCCTTTGAAGGATCCCTTAAAAAAGTTTTCACTGCTAAACTATCCTTAATGTTATGGTGACTGACATAGCAAATCAAAATGTTTGAATAAATCAATGTTTTCAGTTGTGGCTTTTACTTTTAAGAAGAGAGAACTGATTGTGATTATTATTGTCATGACAGTCTGGTGGTTATTTAGATTAGTCCAAATATGAATAATTTTTACGATTTCTTGTTCACGAGCAGTGGTTACATACCAACTTAAAATGCGGCATATTAACCCTCTGTACATTTTTGCAGTTATGCAGTGCCTCAGATCATTAAAATCATTCCTTGATTTTCACGTATGCGTAAACCATGAAACCTAGCAGTAAATTATTAATCAGTCCTTGTGTTTTCTCTGCGTTACACTGGCCATTGGAGTTAAATTTCAAAGATTAGTAGATCAAATAAATTATGCAGTGTTTTCAGGACACCTTTTGTGTATACTCCAGATACGGAGAACACCGCACACGTCATAAAATGAAAAATACTATAACTATCTTCCCTCACCTCTCTTATCGGTGACTGAGAGGAAAAGCAGAAACTGTGGAGATGATGACAAAACAGTCCTGCATTATTCAAATTTCAGCGCTTCCCACAGTCTTCTCTCTTTTCGTCTGTCGCTTCATAACTTGGTGTGAACTCAGCTCTGTCACTGTCAGCTTTGTGGTGATGGAGGTCTAAATTGGAAATAATTTTCTCACGTTGGTGCTGCTAATCTTGCACATTCTTCAGGGCTATTTACTAGATTGGCTCTGCTCACACCCAGATATGCTACATGAGTCAGGATGACATGTGTGGTTTGACGTAGCATGGGTGTAACTTGGGTGTAACAACAATTAAAATAAAGCATTGCATTTGTGTTTGAATTGGGATACACACTCCCTGTTATGTAAGAGAAGTTTTGAAAACAAAGGTAGTTTAATATAGACTCTCTCAACTGGGAAACCTCTCTGAACGTGGCCTTTAATTATGAAATGACCTTTGGTAAAGACCGAGTGACGTGATGGTAGCTTTCAGTAATCATTCAACCAAGGACAGCCTTCGTCTAGTATGACCTCATTACTTGATTATTTTACCGTTTTATCTGAAACGTTATCTCGTGTCTGTTTAAGAAGTGTTTACACTTTAATGACAAAGTTCATTCCTTGTTTTGTCCAAGTCTGAGCTCCTTCACGCTCCTCGCTTGGCTTTCCTCTCTGTGTCTCCTTTAAGGCCCATTATGCAGGCTGGGTATTAGATGTTGCTGTTTTCGCCTTGAAGCGCGTGGTGTTCAATTACTCTCCTGCTTCTCTGTGGTGCTGATACGGGGTGTGACATCGAGGACTTAGTTATTCTAGTGAAAGGAAGCTCTGCTGTTGCCTCTCATACAATAGAGCATATTGGAGATGAAATGAGGTTATAGGCCCAAAAAGATCGAATTCGTGTGAGAATATGAGTCATTAACTGCCACAGAACATCAGACAGAAAGATAAACAACTAGGTAACTATTTACTGGATTAGTTTCAGATTATATGCAGGTGGATAATCTTCTGCATATTTGTTCAGGCAATGTATTTTCTTGTTATAAAATGTTGGAAAATCATTCAAAATTGCCATGGTCAGAATTTCCTCAAGACAAAGTTGACAACTTCAAATAACTTGTTTTATTTGGTATTCAGTTAGTTAAATAATTACAACAAAATGCAGGCAGTTCTAAAAATCAGGTTTATTTGTTCACATGCCTGAGCCAAAATATTTATTTTATTAACAAAAAACTAAAAGAATTTGTCAATGTTCCTGCTCTGGCTTTGAGAAGATTTTTTTATTAATTGTCTATCCTTGAAAACCACGAGTGTTAAACCAATATTTTGTAGAAGTCTCTTTATGTGCACTGTTGACACACCTGCATTTTGTTGGCTGTATCCATTCTGGTGTCAACTGAGAGTATAAGTGCAGCCTTTCCTGTTAATCATTACACATGAGACATGAAAAGTGCCCTTGACAGTTAACAGAGAGAACCTGTCCAGCAGGACCAGTGACAATGTGCATGTGGTGCTAACTGAACAGAACAGAACACCCTGTCCGTCTGTCCGTCTGTTGCTAGCCACAACAATGCATTGTGTCCCGACAGTCTACTATGGGTGCATCCTCTGCTGTAATTCACATAGACAAGAGAACAACCAGCAGTTTCTTGACTCGCCTGAGAAAGTGTGACCTTGCTGTCCTTGTGCTCAGACTTTTTCAGTGATTGTTTGTTTTGGCATACTTGGTTTAGGGTGGGAAAAGAGGGGTGTTTGAACTAGCTCAGCATAACTTTCATTACATCACATACTACACAGCACCTCCCTGCATGCTGGAGACTGTTTGAGGAATGTTGGTTCACTCCCAGGCTTGTTTCCTGGCTTTTATCCTCAAGAGAGCTTGTCTGAATTTCTGCTGCAGTACATGACACTAAAGTGAATACTGGACGAATACCGTAAGCTCCATATGAACCATAGATCAATGTGTGGCCAATGCTACACCTTCCTTAAACCCATGTTCGAATTCAGTGCATGGAGCACGTATATGGAAACGATAAATTATCAACGCGATAATGGGAAGTTATGGCTGACGAAGAGATTCGGTAATGCAAGCCAAATTTCTTTTGTTGACTATGCACAGTGTTTACACACAACAGTAGTTGGCAGAATGCACCTTTAAAGGTTGTTTGTAATCTGCTAATAAAGAGAACAGAAAAGAAGAAAAAGAAGAAGAACGAGCGCTGCACGCTGTTATCGCACTCGTGACGTCAAACTGCTGCACCTGGTTGAGACACACAGTGTAGACTGTTTTTTTTACAGTTTCAGAGGAAGACCCCACCCTGCAAAATGCAGTATATTTTCCACAAATGCGCTTCAACAGCAAATCTTATTTGAGCAATGGAATATTAAATTATCCCACTTCCCTAATTGCATCTTTGCCTTACCCTCACGTGTACATAACTACGGGTTATGAACCGCTTTTTAAAATCCAAAAATGTGAATTTATCTGTTATCGGTATCAACCTTGCGAAGCAGATAATTAACAATTATCATAATACATATTATGGATCTCTCACAACAGGTTTCTTCATTATACCTCAGTTTATCTCCTACAAGGCAGACTGCACCTCAGAAGGGCCCGGATGTTATTCTGCAAAGCAGAAATCACACAGTGCCCTTTGCAGTTTTTTTTTTGTTTTGTTTTTTATACTGTGGCATTTGAAAGAGTTCACTTTTTCTTCACACACTTGGCACAGTTGATGTCATTGTTGCACATGTCTTCTCATTGCTGTAATAACAGAAAATCTGTGAGCTGTTTGCTTATCCATACTCAGAACATTTTGTAATTTGAATTGACGATGTGGAGTTTCTCCTCTTGTCTCAGCGTGGTTTACGGCCCATCCCAGGATGGATACTCCACAGAGGAATTCTTGTCCTCAAGGAGTTGGAAGGTTTATGACCAGCAGCCATGTGATCTTGGACACAGTGAATGCTGAGTGAATGTGTGGACACGTCTGCAGAAAGTTGTCAGGGAAGGATCAGGCATCAGAACGATTCTTCTGCAGGTGTTTTGCAAGAGAGGATGTTGATGAGAACTGCAGAGGACAGGATTGACTGACACTGTTGTATTTCTGTATCTGTAGCTACACGTAACAAGTACATTTTGTATTGCATTAATGGAATTACTTCACTTTAATTGAGCCCTTGGAATAACTCTTTGCAAACAAAGTCTGTGAAGTGTGTTACAGCATGTCTGATTAATTACTATGAGATATGCAGGTACGTACCACAGTCTACACAGTGAGGATGTGACCTATTTGAAATCTTGGTTTATAAATTAATCCTGTCAAGACGATAGTGATACATTTTGTAATTCCAAGTGTTTTAATTAGTGGGGTTTTTGGACTTGTGTAATGAGTGATAAAGGGTTACAGCTGCGAGACAAATGTTGAAACAAATTTTGGCAGTGTTGATCCTGAGGTGTGTATGAAGTGTTTAGGTCGCCAGAGTGCATTTTGCATGTTAGATTGTGCTTAGCTGCACGTCAGCTAAGAAAACTGTGTGGTCAGTGTCGAAAAGGTGAACTCAGTGTGGAGAAATGGGTGCCACTGGTTGTATAAAAGGGGAAAAGCTTCCTATAATGGGCACTTCTGCGACAGTATTGGTACATCTAATAATAGTAGGGCTTTAATTACAAGCAGAGAGAGTCAGTATGTAATGGCACTAATTGCTTGTTTTGTCGTGGTTTTAAAAGGACTCTCCAGAACGCTCCTAGCTTTCCCCTGCAGACAATAAGTGCTAATCCTGTGCAACAGAGAGGACATGACGGGAGCCTCAACAAAGCAGTAATTGTCAGGCTTTATCTGTGCTTGGCATTTTGCTGCCAACAGGAACTGGAACAAACTGTACGCGGGTTAATGACACCTATCTGTCTCATGTCTGTCAAGACACAGTGAGCTAACACCAGTAAATTTGAAGCATTTAAAGTTAGAGCTATTAGGAACCAGAACATTTATGTTAGGAATTTATTTACTGTATGCTTGCATTTAACCTCATTTAATCCCAATTTAATTGGGAATATACATTGATTTGTTTACAGGGCACTGTTGTGGGGCCAATCCAGAGACAGATTATTGTGTAAAAGAGTAAATTTATGAGAGTTTGAACACAATGGACTAAATGACCCTTCAACCAAAGTCAATCAATCAGTTCATTATTTCCAGTCAAACACCTAATTAATTAACTCTTTATGAAAGCATGGCAAGCCAGAAAGAGTGATTGTTGTACACACTACTATTATTGATACTACTATTGATGAATAATATAATCAATCAGAAGTTAGTTTTTACTGATCTAACTAATTTATCTAACTTTATCAGAGACACTGTGTCATTTGCAACCGTAATTAAACTATTTCAGCTGGTTCCTGTACAAATCTACTTGTTTCATACAATTTTTAGAGTGACGTTTATCTTGATACTAAGGCAGTAATCCGTCTTATACTGTTTCATTGTGTTGAAACCAAGTTAAATGTATTGATGTCAAGAGGAAATGTCACACCCTACTGCCATGTTTTTATTGCACTGGGGAAAATTAGTCTTTAAGGGTGAATGTGAGGCTAAATTACCTGATAAAATCTGGGTTTATTGCAGTGCAATAAACAAGATACCAGAGTTTAAAGTTTAAAAATCCTGTTATTTATTTTCAGGAAATTCCTATGATCTTGCAAAAATTCTTTAACATCAGATTCATTTTTGTCTGTCATTTGCAGTTGGTTCAAGCTGGTGGACAAGTCTGGAAAAGAGGACAAGCCACGAGGGGAGGTGCTGCTAGATGTCCAGTTTATGAGAAACAACATGTCAGCTAGCATGTTTGACCTTTCTATGCAGGACAAACCACGCTCCCGCATCTCCAAGCTTAAGGACAAAGTTCGTGGGAAGAAAAAGGATGGCTTCTCTGACTCTGCCTCAGCTATTGTTCCTTCTGTCAGCCAGGTCCTCACAGACAGTGAGGCGGAGGCTGATGCACAGTCACTCAGTCAGTCTCCAGAAGTGAAAAAGAAATCAAAGCTCAAAACACTTCTTGCTCCCAAATCTAACTTGCAGCGCAATATGTCGCAGTCCATGTCTACACTGGGGACTCTCCCAGACAAAAATTCATCTGTCAGTGGCAGCCGCTCATCTGGCCTCAATGTAGACTCTCCTGAAGGTAACTTAATCTTTCTACACTCATTGTGTACTCTGTGTTGACTGTTCTGTTGTCCCTGCACTGCATAGTGCAGGTAAATATTGATGCTTTGCATGTCTACAATGACATCATTCTTCACTGTCTGTCCTCCCACAGTGAAAAAGAAATTCAAATTCCTGGGACACAAGCGAACAGGCAGCTCTGACAGCAAGGCGTCTCAGGGTCCTTTGTCGTTTCTGGGTCGCTCCAAGCAGAGCAACAATGACGTGAACAACCTGTGCATCAATGGCAGCCATGTGTATGCCGAGGAGACAGAGTCCAAGAGTGGTTCTACTGTGAGTCTGAACAGCTCGGGCCAAGGATCTGTGGAGGACGTCCGCAAACACACCTCTGATGCAGATCCCTCTAAAGCTGTTTCCTCCCTACAGATAGAGTCAGACAGGGCAGTACTGGAGCAACAGCGCCATCAAGAGGAGGAGGAAAGAAGGCTGGCAGAAGAAAGGCGCATAGCAGAGGCCAAGAGGCTGGAGGAAGAGGAGAAATACAGGATAGAAGCCAAGAGACTGAAGCAGGAAGAGGAGCGCAGACACCAAGAGGAACAGGAGAGGAAGAGACGCTTCCTTGAGGATGAAGCAAGGAGGAAGAAACAGAAGGAGGAGGAGGAAGAGAGAAGGAAGCAAGAGGAAGAACGCAGGATGCTGGAAGCAGCAGAAAAACAGAAGCTTGAGGAGGAGCGTCGCAGAGTAGAGGAGCAGAAACGACAGGAAGAGGCCTCCATGAGCGAAAGGCTGACATCTCTGTTTGGAATGATCCGAAAGAAGGAGGAGAAAAAGGAGGAGGCACATCAGCACACTAAAGAGGAGCTAGCCACACAAGCCCCTCACAGAGAGCCCGATCAACACATCTCCCACCACTCCACCAACCCGTTTGAGGACATCCCCCTCAGCTCCGATCCTCCAGTTAGCTCAGAGGATCATCAGAAATCCAACCGCAACCCACCAGTCCCCTCTGCCATGGTCTTCCTCAACCGCACTGCCAAAGTGTCTGCAGTCAAACCCAGGTAGGCGTTCTTCTCTGTAGTCTCAACACACTTGCACATTAACATTATTTATGTTACGTAATAATGTTACTGTTATGCCAATGTTATGATACTGGGAACGCTAGTGGTTCCTTGCAGTCACACTATTCTCAGACTTGCTTGACTGGAATTTGAATATTGCCTCCAAAACCACACACACTGTTCCCTTTTTGTTGTTATGGACTCATTACTTAACAGAAAAAGGCCAAAAAGGTCTAACACTATTTGCAAAGTAGAAAAAATGCTTCTCTCTTATCCATGCACAAGTAAGACACTTGAGTTATTTAACAATAGCACCTGTTCATTCATTTTTAATCAATTTCACAACTTTCCATCTTGTTTCTGTCCACATTGACTCAACCTTGTGACCAAAACTTTGAATTCCGGCCTGGGGTTGTTGGACTTGTTTGACCAGTTTGGTCTCTGCACAGATGAGAATCTGGGTGTGGTTTGTGTCTGTGACGGTGTTGTAGAACAGGTTGTGGACTGAGCAGGGCTCATAAGGAGTGACTGAGCCACAGTCTTACCTTCTTTGTGGACTTCTTGGGTGCTTATATTTTATTTTTAGAATTTTTTATTAATAGTTGTTTGTTGACTGGATTGGACTGGATTTTTCATATTTGAATCATGATGGTAAGGGACCTTTGCTTGTTATGGTCATTAATGTTACACAGGTTCTTGTTTTCAAGAATGTTTTCTAGCATAGCCATCTAAAGAGGTCTGTGTTATTTAATTGTGGTGTATTATGTTATATTTTGATGCCATGTTGGTCTACCTAAAACCTAAGTGGGATAATCGTAAAGCAGACATGTTACATTGTTTCTCACTGAACAGCTAAAATTTCTCAATGTGAACAAGTCAAAGCTAAAAATAGAAAGTCTAACCACAAGACATGTGACTCTTACAAGGTCTGTCTGTAGGTTGGCCAATGAAAATGATTTTGCCATATTTAATGGAAGCCTTGTCTAGTGCAGATTTTGAAAAGATTTTAAGAGTCAAGAAAATGTTGAACTAAATTCTGAGGTTGTGGGTGTGAATTTTTTGTTGATGGGCTTGTTGATGTGAGTTGCTAGTGAAATTGGTGACGGGTTGTACACTGGTGGAAATGACTTTAGGTAATGTGATGGTCACACTGACCTGTAGGCCTTTGTCTTCACTCCTTGGCAGATTGGCTCAGTCTCCGAAGTCTGAATCCACTGACTGCCAAACCCCCAGTCAGCTGTGTCCTTCCCCAACCACCTCTGAGTCCACCCTCTCTAGTGTCCCTTCTGACTCTCCTGATACTTTCTCCAACCTCCACTCATCCCTGGCACCACCAAACTCAAGTCAAATCCCAACTGGTTCTCCTCGTGATAAAATAGAGAATTTGTCTTCTGTGGGATCTTCACCCACCATGGCAGATAAGAAGAAAAGAGCCCTCCAGCCACCCTTGCCTCTAGTGCATGGGACCCAAACTGAAAATCAGGGCCCTGTCAGAGATATCAACAACCCTACGCATATCGAGGTAGATGGATCACAGCAACGCAAAAAAACGTCTCTGCCACTTCCTGATTATGAAACCCTATTTCCTCAGAAGAGACATGGAGTGCAAGGGCACACTCGATGGGACCACATAATCGCTGAGGTCAGTCAGAGACACAGGGACACGCCACCTGAATTTCTGGGTCCAGAGATGAGTGTGGACGGCCCAGAGGAGCAAGGACCCAGTCCTAGGTCTTCACTTCCTCAGGAGAGTTCAGCTGTGAGGCATTATCAAACGCAGCCTCAGGAGACCAAGCCTGTGTCGTCAAAAAAAGTACCTGCCCCAGCTCCCCCTAAATCTGCCACACCTCCATACCCTCAATCAGTAGTGGATTCCAATAAAAGGCAGAGCCAGAATGTTGTATACCAGTCTGTCACGAGGCCTAATCCATCTGTAGTACCAGGACCTGTGAACACTGATGCTTCAAGCAGAGAAAGTCTCTCACTGAGGTCTCGTGATGGAGCTGGGATGATGTCACCTGCACCCAGACCAGCTAGCCAAATGGACTGGAATACTTCAACAACAGATGACCACAGAAACATGTACGTCAGCGTGGACAAAGAGGCTCCCAGAGCCAAACCCAGACAGAGGGTTAGTGTCATAGAGTCAATACAAGAAGATTCTGATGTGACACCAGCGAGCTCTCTGAACAGTAACATTCAAAGATTACCTAGTCCAAGTATGAACAGCATGGACAATAATGGCAGGTTGACACAGGAGAAATTTGCAGAGTTTGACCCATTCCCCAGCACTGATCTTCTTTCCAAAGACCCGTGGACACAGGTGCAGCAGAACCAAGACGCAGATGTCCTTTTCACAGGCAGTGTACAAAAAGAGCAGAAACTTGAAGATCGGGGAATGACAGCAGATGATCTCAATAACGTTTTTAGTCAAGTTAAACCAGCAGATCCATTCACTATTTATAATGGCAGCGATTCAAAAAAACACAGTGAATACAGGCAAAGAGATGAAGATTTAAAGGAAGCGAGTCCCACTTTCCAAAGAAGGAATTCTCAGAGACGAAACCAGACTCCCTCGCCCTCAGCTTTCTCTGATAAGACTTTCAAGTCTCGACAAGAACCCGCATATAAAGAAGAAACAGCCATAACCACTAATCAAGGCTTCTTTGCAAGAGATGTCACAAATGATTCTATCACACCAAAGCTTCAACCTAATGCGAAAATACAAACCCATTGGTATAGAAGTGAGGATCTATTCGGAGATGTACCTTTTGCTGTATCCTCTGCTTCCACCTCCTCAGAGCCCCTACAGGTAGTTATGGAGGATCCAGAATATCAGGCAGGAGGTTTGTCTGGTGGAAAGATGCCGTTGAGGGCATGGGTCTCACCCTCTGAGGTTCAGCTTGTCAGTGCTCAGAGTAGCAATGGAAGTGGGCTAGCCTCAACTCCACGCAGGTGAGACTGAACGGGTTGTCAATGTGGACTTTGCACATGGCATCTACCTGCTGATGTTGTATTGGAACGCAGATAAGGTGTTGGGATTTACCTTGGGCGTGACTGTTTTTGGAAGCTTGTGATTTCTTGGCAGCCTTCCTCCATTTGAGTTTAATTAATGTAACATTTGCAAAACACTAGATTGGATTGTTTGATCTTTATGTAAACGTATTACCATCAATGTGATAAAAAAACAAGATCCTGCATTATCAAAATGTTGACTTAATATCTTAAAATAATTTGTTATAAGGGGACATTTTCTCAAAGAATTTATTTAGATACTTAAGTAATAATTTGGATAAAGTTTCTCATTGTAATGACTTGTGGGATTTTTTTTTATCACATTGGCATAAGTAGGTTTCCCTAATTCTTTTTCTCCTGCTTAAAATATTGACAATTTTTTTTATTTTCTTTGCGCATATTGTTGTACTTGCGTGCGGTAATCTTTTTGATGTACTTTTTAATAATGTATGCTAACCTTCTTTCCAGGCCTCATCCTGTGAAGCCCATGAGCTCAGTTGAGAGCCAGCATCCCTTCAGCACCCCTACTGTGAAAGAAATAAAGGTCCAAGACAGCACACCAGGGAAGATTCAGGTACTGTCATGTCGATGTAAATAACAGACTGGGGCCAAAACACCAACCGATTTGTTGCCATACCCCCTCACAGCAAGTTAATTGGATTTTCCTGGAGGAGCATGTCTGGGCTTTTTTTGTTGTTGTTGTTGTTTGTTTGGTTTTTTTGTTATGAAAAATCTATTTATAGCCTTTATTTATAAGTCAGCCTTTTTTGAGTTAATCCTCAGGCATTTGAAGTATGCAAATGAAGTATTAGCTTTGTGAAAAAATAATAATAATAATGACTGTTGTGACTGGCAGCTTCAATGTGAATTATTGAGCCTGAAAATTCATTTTGACCAGGAAAAAATGTAATCAAAAAGTCCACTTGCGTTGTTTTTCAGTCGATCCGTCCGATCCGATTGAGTTTTTCTGAATCCACTTCTCCTCGCTCCCCTCAGGTGGCTGACTCGGTGGGAAGTGGACCTTACACTCAGCTGACACAGGAAGAGTTGATCACACTGGTGGTGAAGCAGCAAACCGACCTGTCCAAGAAGGACGCTAAGATCGTTGAGCTCGAGGAGTACATCGACAACCTGCTGGTTCGCGTCATAGACGAGAAACCCTCCATCCTACAGTCTCTCACCTCCCTCAAGCCAGTGTAAGGAAGAAGACAGTCCCAGTTGTGTTTGTTGTGTGTGTTTGTACTGCTGTCACTGTGTACTGTGAGACACAATCTCTACGAAGGTCTCGGAGCATATGCACTTTTTTTTTTCTTAGTTTCAGTGTCAGATTTGTTTGTGGATGCTGGAATGTGAAGTAATAACATTACCTAATAACAAACAAAGTAAATAATCATTATATAGGCCAATGAATGTATTTGTTTTGACACTAAGGTACTGGAATTTGCTTAAAAAACCTTGTTACGTTGTATACTATACTTGATTAAACCTGGGTTGAGCTTTATTTAATATTCTAAAAACACAGATAAAAACTATTACCTGGACATTTTTTACTCTTTACGCTGGGTAACTCGTTGCTGTGTGTTGAACATATACTTAATCTCACACAACCATTACAAATTCATACACCCCCTTGATGAGAATGATAACATAAGAATGTAATACTTTTATCACATCAATATATTTCCAATAAATTGTTGAATTCAGTGCATTCCTGAAGGTCATAACTCAGGACCTCATGAGCTGAATCAACATTAGTTTTTATTTAACAAGTGCACATGGAATTTCCCCTCCACTACTGAAGTCTTATTTCAGATTTTTTTCGTCGAGCCTTAAGACTAGCATTTTATTTTTATATTTTTTTTTAAGCAGACAATTAAAAACATTCCTTCTTTGTTTTACTCACCACAGTTGAATGTCAGCTGGTCGTTCAGTCCTAAAAAAGATATCGTGCCTATTTTTGCTTCAAAAAGAAAACCAGCAATAGATAAAACAAGCAGCTACTATGTCGTGTACATAGTTTGGATCGCACAGGCGTTATGGCTGTTTAGTCTGTGTACATAGTTTGAAATATTATGCAAGTAATAGTACACAATCAAACTGTGTTTTTGTGTTGTATTTATAAAAAGAAAACCAAGAGATAATCAAACAGTAATCATAAGAGGAACAGTATAAGTTGTAACCAACCAGCCTTGTCTTTGTATTTGAACTACACTAAAGAATGAAAGCAGCACATGTCTTTATATGACAATATTATTTTATGCCTTGGCAGAAATTAAAGCAATATTTATCTTCAGAATGTACAGACCTGTGCCTTCAACACATATTTTCATGACTTTTCTGTCTGATTTGCTGGATGGATGGTTGCTGTTGGCTACCTTTCTTCTTTCTCTGCCTGAGAGCTTCATGTATGAAGACTCGATGATGATGCTACTACAGTCCATGTAAAACTTCTGAAAGAAGTGAGCAAGATTCTCGTTTTATTTCAAATAAATACACTATTTCACACTTATATTGTTTTGCATCTGCCATTTCTTACAATTATTTTGTGTACGTTTTAAAAGAAATATAACCTTCTTATACACAAGAAATAATAATCTACATAATTGTTTTAGTCACCAGTTTTACTTTATGTTGAGTAAACACACAGTGTTGGAAATGCAAATGCAATACTTATTTGTGGCCAGTGATATACTATATTTTTCTTATTGTCAACAAATAAGAAAAAACACAAGAACAAGAACTGCTTATCCTCAGTCAAGCCCACATACTCCATCCTGCTCCATCCATAAATAGTCGCTAGCAAATCAAATCTGTGGCTGAAAATAGTCCCCAACGAACTTTTTACTGCTCGAGTAACATTTGCTGAAAACTAGTCCCCTGGGAAATAATCAAGTCTCTTTTTATAGGTCCACAGAAAGGCAGGGACATCAGAAAGTATCGAGGGACAAACTAACAAGCTGTTGGTTCATGTCTTTTCATGAGATCTGCTGACAGTAACAAAATACAGGACTTTTAATAAGTTGAGATTTTAATATGACAAAGAGACGATTGTTTTTCATGTTCACAAAAACAGATCAAACAAAAAATGCATTCAAAAATAAATGTTAAATCTAATAATTTGTTGTACAAAATCTGATAACACCCAAATCTCCGCTCGGGCTGTTGCTAAACGAGTTGAATTGTGGGTAATGTAGGCGCCAGATTTTTAACAAGCAAGATGATTGTGAGAAAAGGTGATATCTCTGCTCCCGCTGTATCGAACTTCATCTCCATCACGAGTTTGTTACAGGTGTGTAATGCTTAACTGGTGGAGTCTTCTTTTAATGGTGGTGTTGAACAACAGGGCAACATCTTTGACTCCAGGCTACTGAACTTCGACGTGCATAATGTGACTACCTTGAGTGAAAGTTGGATCACCTACCAATTTAGGAATCACATGTATCTACACCTATCTACGTCTGTGTTAGCATTAGTCGAAAACACAGGAGCTTCACAAAACCACGCTGGCTGTGGCGCAGTTGTTGGCCGAGATGCCGATGCGACGGCGGCACGTGAACATTTTGCGGAGCTCAGCACGAAAGCGGTCATGCAGCCAGGCATAGAGGAAAGGGTTACAGCAGGATGAGCTCATGGCGCACAGGTGACAGAGCAGCTGAATGAGCAGAAAGTAGCGCTTATCAATCAGGTCAATGTCAATGTCACGCAGCACGTTGAAAACGCTGATGGGCAGCCAGCAGATGCCAAACGCTGCCACCACCAGGCTCACCAGTCGGAAGGTCTTGCGTTTGCGCATGCGCTGAGCCTCTGCCTGGCTCTGAGTGTGGTGGCCGGGCACGACACAGTTGCGCAGTTTGACGGAGATGCACAGGTATGAGATGCAGAGCGCTGACAATGGCAGGACATAAGTGATGAAGAGAGTGCTGTAGGCGTAAGCCAGCCGCTCCTTCTCCTGGCCCATCCAGAACTCTTCGCAGATGGTGAAGCCCTCATTCTTAAACTCCACATGGTAGGTGTGAGCCACAGCTGGAGCCACCAGACCACAAGAGAGCAGCCAGATCCCAGACAGAAGGTAGGTGCACGCCAAGACTGTGATGCGCTTTTTCAGGGGATGAACTGTGGCGTAGTACCTAGGAAGAAGCACAGAAGAAGACAACCTCAGTTTGTTTGACCAGAATTCAGTTAGATTTGATACACCTGAACTATTGAGAAAAAACTATGGAAACATGCCAAATTTCAGTTCATTTCACAAGTGAAAAACAAATCGCATTCACAAATCATCAGCAATCAACGTGCAAATGAGAGTACAGGCTTTAATTGACAGAACAGAAAATACAGCCTCAAATACAGTCTCGATGACCTGAGAATGCACCAAGTACAAATTGACACCCCAAAACAAAGCAAAAAAAACAACAACACATGTTTATAATTCAAAAAAAAAAAAATCATTTCAGCTCTGCCACTGGAGACAAGGTCAACACTCAAAAAAGGATTTGGGCTTCTGGCACACAACATGTTGTCAGGAAGCACAAAACCGAGGAGTTATGAGCAGTGGGGGAAAGTGTACTCTGATGAATCCTCTTCCATCCATTCTGTTCTCCATTCAGACAGGTTCATATCTATCATCTCTGAAACTGTGTACCAGTACAGGTTGGACTTGTTTACATTAAGGAAGACTTAAGAAAAAGTGTGGGCCAAATTATTGTCTTACATGCTGGAGTTATGCTTGCGTTTGTTCCGTTTCAAACTGAAAACGCAGTTATATTTAGAGCTGGCATAAAAATCCATTACATCCAGCTGCACACATTTGCATCTGCCACTGCAATTTTGTGCGATCTTCTTACAAAAGATAACTTTCACTGAGAGGAATTATGCACCAGATTTCTTCTTCTTTAATGTGCAGTTTATAGCCGGGTGATTAAGTAGGTGTGAACACATGCCTCTGAATGAAAACCTTTCCCTTTGCTGCTCATCTGCTGGCACATACTGTAAGACATGTTAGCAAAATGCAGAATGCATGTAAATAAGCTTCAACAGAATTCCCCAGAGGGATTATCAACAGAATCTGCCCACAGCTCTCTGACTATGTATGACTTACCTGTCCACACCAATGGCAGTGAGAGTGAAGACTGACACATACACCGTCACAGGCTGGATGAGGTACACCAGGTAGCACATGAAACGGCCAAAGACCCAGCCGTGTGGGTTGAAGGCGTAGGCCAGCGTGAAGGGGACACACGTAGCACACATCAGCATGTCAGAGAAGGCCAGGTTTCCAATAAAAAAGTTGGTGACGTTGTGCATCTTGCGGGTGCGGCAAATGACATAGAGGAGCAGGTAGTTGCCAAAGATGCCCACCAGAGCCACCAAGGTGTAGCAGGGAATGATGAGCAGCTTGAAGGACTGTAGCAGCTCTACACCCACAAACTGAGGGCTGCGCTTGGAGGAGCCGTTCTGCAGCGCCACCTCGAAGACCTGGCCGGTGTCGTTCCCGTTCACCTCGTGCATCACGCATGGGGGGGTGAGCTCTGCTGCCCAGCCACTGCCTGCGCTCTCCATCCCAAAAGGCTGATGTCAACCTGGAGGGGTGGAATCGCGATCACATCACACTGCCAAAGCAGGACTATGCCTTGTACAGTTTGTGCCAATTTAATTTGTTTCAATGGAAATTTTCCCTTTTATTAGGAGTCTGTGTAAAGGCAGATAGGCCGTTAAAGAGCAAGGTCCTCCATCCAATTGTGGTTCTTGTCCTCGTGATATTAAATTTTCAGCCCTACACAGCCCCAAAGGGAAAATCCCTAGAGCAACTCTCTTTGGTTAGAAAATAAAAAGTCTCCCCTGACTAAGTCAATTAAAAACTTTGCTTCTGTCTTTCTGTTTGAAGTCTTAAATGTGTTTGATTTAATTCAGCTCAAACATATTGGAGCTCGTCTGTCATAGTGAGTCATTTGTCTTTCTGTCATTTCAATACAAACACTGAATGCAAAAGCAAATGCTGCAGCGTGACTCAAGCATGCTGTCGTCTATTGAATGCTTTAGTTTATGTGCGCATGCAGAAGGACCTGCTGATTCCAATTCCATTCAATTCATTTATGTTTAGCCCAACTGAGATGTAAACGGCATGTGGGATACAGCAGGGACACATTTGGTGCATTTACTGTACAGATTTTCTGCTGTTTTAAAAGCTTGTTTTGTGGAGTTCTTGTAGAAAATTTCAGTTATCTCAAAGTGTATTGATTTCTATGAAAATGGTGGATCAGATGAAAAAGAAAGACAAACGCTTTGTTGTTATATGTGCCAAACATTAGAAGATAGTTTTCTGTCTCAGATTTATTCAAACTGTCCCAAACTCCCACAATTTTTCATATGGAAATCGATCGAAATTCTTGAGGTTAACAGTGTAAAATTTAATTGTTACACTACATAAACATGTTTCATATGTTGCATGTCTGTTACCTGATGGAGAGTCTAGGATGGAGGGCTGCACAAATTGTAAAACCCCTTAAAGCAAATACGTGGTGTGGGATATCGAGCTTTAAAAATGAAATCAGATTTCTTGATTTCACCCTTTTATTTTTTTTTTTTAAATTGTCTTCATAATAATCAAAGCCTGAACTCTCCCTGCTGAAATCACAATGACAAAACTCATCTCTGCAGCGGACTGACGCGTCGCTATCATGTCAAAGCAGTAATAATCCACTTTTCATAATATAATCCACACAATATATTTACGAGCATGAAAAAATGTAGGCCTATAAGTCAGCGTTTTAGGCTCCCAACTGACCTGCTGTGCCTAACAGAGCAGGTATTTTTAATAAATTCATTTTTCTCTTTGCTTTTCTATCTGAATAAATGCACTCTGGACAAATCGGTTCAACCATTAATGCAAAGTAATAATCTGTTGCGTCAAAAGGAGATGCAGCCTTGGACTACTGCGATGTAAAGAGAGGGAGACTGCAGATATAGAAAAGTCTCTATGGAACAAACCGAGCTCTTATCATAAAGAAATTAAAAATCCTTTCAACTAAAGCACAAAAAGTCAGAAAAGCTTTTATTTAAATTCTGAATTGCAGTGACAAAGAATAGAAGCATGTCTATTCATTTCCGTTTTTCTCTCTTCTATAATCAGGCTTAGCTAAATTGACCAATTTCGCATCTCGAGTTGGAGGAAAAGTAGCACACTTACCGTGTGTTGATTTCGCAGTTCTCAGACACAGAATGTGCGCGCAGGGGAGATCCAGCGCGGAGGCAGCCGCTGCCTCTGGACAGATGCGCGCTCCGCACACAAATCAGCGCACGGGTCTCTGATCAGCACTGAAGCCACGCATCCCCACCCTGACCCGTCTGTGTCTCAGGTGGCAGCGCAGCTTCGCGTGGCGTGGACAGACGTGACATGCCGCCAGGCGAGCCACAGGTGTAGTCCGGCTGACGCGGATGGCTCGCGTTTTATATCAGCCTTTAAACTTGACTGACAGCTCTGACTGAAAGAGCTGACGCGTGTGTATCCATGCAAGATAGTTTAGCCAGCATAATCTCGACGGAAAATCTTGTACAATGCAGCTACAGAACACTAACACAAGATATTTTTGTAGGATAAAGAGAAGTTAGACTTCCACCATTTATGTTTTTAATTATTTTTTCCATTTTGGTGTTTTTAACTTCAGTAAGGGCTCACTATAACAGTCCTTGCTCTAAAAAATACAGAAAAATAAAAACATTTATTAATGAGTGTGCCAAAGGCCCAAGTGCTGTCTGGATTCATGCAGCAGTTGCTCTAATGTTTGAACTGACGTCCTTCACTGGTCACAAATATTTGTAAAAGAGAGTAAGGGGCAGGCTGATAAGGAGGCGAGGCCATGTCTGAATGTTGATTGGCCTTGTAGCTGCTAGAGAAGCAGCTCTGTTGGTGTGGTGAAACTGTGCAAACTGACTCCCAGTTTCTCCCTAAACAAGCCAAAACAATCACGGCTATATGCTGCCATTAGTGAATTGATGCTGAATCGGTTTTCTGGTGTGAAGCCAGATGGCAAGCCCGACGTCGGACATCCTGATGTGGCGTTCACAGGGGAAGTTGTAGTCGGTGTGCCTGAGGCTTTGACGCTTTCATTTAAAGCCACAAGTGTTTGGCTGTAATCAATAGAGGTTAACTCTCAACACTTTCCTTCCTGCATGCAACAAATCAGTGCTCAGCCCACTGTCTGCAGGATCTGTTTAGGCAGAGGTAAGCCAGAACTTATCCTTGAGGTCACTGAGAGAAGTCAAAACATGGGACAGCGATGAAATACACACACAAACCAGTGAAAAAGCAGTGTTAAAATAAATAGAATTAAGTTTTCAGTCAGTCTGAAAATGTCATGTCTGAGTCAGAATTGCTGCTTGTTACGTGCTGTGCTGTTTGTCCCTTCTCCCCTCCTGTCTTCTCTCCTCATCACCAGGTGTTCTACATCCTAATTGCTCAATGAGGTGCACCTGACTTGGGAGGGGAGTGTTATAAAAGATCTTTGGCAGCACCTGAAGTGGAGGCTTCTGGAGTGGGGACTGCAGGTATTGATGCTTCTTGGTGTGGGATTTGTTACTGTTGTTGTGTTTGAGCTTTGCGCCTTCTGTGGTGTTAATGTAGCACCTTGTTTGTTTGTCTTTCTTTTAATGTTAATCAATCCCAGGGATGTATTTTTTTTCTGTGGTTGTTCACCCCATAAGGCTGCCTAAGTGTGGGGCATAACACGGTGAAGTAATTAAACCAGTAAAGAACCAGCACAGGAAACCGTCGAGTTAATCTCTTGTCCTTCCAAGTCAAAGGCTGCTTTTAGAAATTATGTGGGAATTATAATTGCAGGAGAAAAGGGGGGAAAGCAGAAGATAACATGAGCTGCAGAGGAGCTTTGCAGCCAGACGTACTCTAATATTATTAAAATGATTAAGTGTTTTTTTTTTAATGAGTCTCAATGTATCAGAATTTCCTGTTGTTGTTAAGTCAGTAGCAGACACTTAAGGCAGTGAGACATAAAGACAAAAGCTGAAAAAGCATTTCAAAACACTTTTATCTTGCTTCTGATTCTGACATTTGTCTGACATTTTTGGTTGAACGTTTAAAGCCTGTGAGCCTTTATCTGTGCTGTGATGTAAAAAGTTCACAGAAGATCTTTTCTTTTTTCTTTTTTTTTTTTTTTTTATTATTGATGGAAACAAAGGGACCAGGTAGTTCATGTTGTTTAACGCTTGGTTCTAATAACTAGCTGCATTTGTTTCAAGACACTTTTCGCTCATTCATGTAATCTGCTAAATTGGGAAGAAGGGCACACTGTACAGTATAATTGCCCTGATTTCAAGACATTTAAGGGTTTTGTATTGCATGTTCTGTAGTACATACATGTAGGAGTGTAAATACTGTGTGGCTGCGGTCATACTGTTAGACATTATGTATTTTATTTCTTCATCGCTAAACAAGTAGGGGACATCACTGTTGCCTCATAGCAAGTGGGTTCCAGGTTCGAATCCCGGTCTGGGCCCTTCTATGTGGAGTTTGCATGTTCTCCCTGTGCCTGTGTGGGTTTTCTCCCTCCCACAATACCAAAAAATATGCACATTAGGTTAATTGGCTACTCTAAATTGCCCCTAGGTGAGAGTGTGTGGTTTTCTGTCTTTGTGTTTTGGCCCTGCGATTGACTGGCGACCAGTCCAGGGTGTACCCCGCCTCTCGCCTGTAGTCAGCTGGGATAGGCTCCAGCTCCCCTGCGACCCTGACGGTTAAGTGGTATAGAAGATGGATGGATAAACAAGTAGGCTGTCTGGGGGGGGAGCATGTGTTTTTGACTCATAAATTCATTAAAGCAGTATTTACAGTACAAGCAATAGAAACATCATGGGATGTTGTTCTTTGCACATGACCACCAGCAGCTGGGTAATCTTGTTCAAAGGGAAGGACAGTACTGTTTGGGACAATTCACCCAAGATGCCTGGAAACGACACAAATCCTTAATTCTAAAAGACTTCAGACTACTTTAAAATACTTCAGCTTTATGCTGCCCCTTTCGAAAGCTTGATGCTATGAAAGGCCCTTGGTTCTCAACACTTTGTAGTGTGTGGACAAGAAGTCCTGAGCTTGAAGAGCTTGTGAACAGTCGTGACTACACAGACGAGTCAATGAAGGCGATCATCAGCTCTTGAGAGTGACAGTAACAACAGACACTTCAGTGACACAAACTCTTTTGTTAAGTGACACTTGACTGAATAGCTGCTTTACACAATAACGATGTACAGCCTGAAAATCCATCACAGTACATCACAAGCTTCTCAGGCACAGTCTTCAGAGAGCATCTAGCACCAAGGCCAAACACAAAGCGCAAGGGGGGAAAAACCATCAAGAAATAAAGAGGAAGGTGACCTGATGAGTCACCATCTTGGGCCTCTAAGTGCAGACAGCTTGTCTCTGGAGTCAAACAATCCAGCCTTCAAAGTCTGTGCATAGCAGGTGACTAATGGAGGATAAACATACAAAGAGATCTGCCATGTGGTTTTGCATGGGTCTTACATGGCTCCGATAGTCTTACTGTTTTGATTCAGTTGGTTTTGCAGGATCATGTCTTCCTATCGTGAGTAAACACTGCCGAGTTCATAAATACCGTCTCTAAACCTCATAATCCTTCAACGTTGAAAGACAGAGACTGAGTCAGACACAACGCTTATCTACCAGACAGCCTGAATTACAATCTTATCTTATAAAGGTTGTTTGTTACAGAAAAGCAAACAAAAATGCTCTTAGAACACGTTACCTATCATAGCTTTGATATGGCTTTAAGATTCAAGATATTATGTATCCCTGAATGAGTGTATTAATCAAATGAAATGAATGAGTAAAGCATTAATTATACTGTAATTACTAGCACTGCAACAAATGATGCAGTTCAGATAATTCCTGTCTCATTCTTTCTCCACTTGAATTGAATTATTGTTTCCAAGGACTAATTTGTCAGTAACTGTCATTTAGATTGTGTTACAGGCTTGTTTGAGGTTAACAGTGCTCGTTCACTCAGTAGGACACGGATCGTTGATTACTGCCAATCAGCACATCCTGTTCTGAGTCTGAATGCCCTGGAGGCTAGATATCATTCCTAACAATCCTGTGGAAATGAAAGGCTGCTTTGCGTCCATTCAGTGGTACCCCATGTGTCCACATTTTCTGCCTCGACTGGCGTCTTGCTGTGACAATTCAGAGATCTTCCCAGGCAAGACAAAGTTCAGTGAACATTTATTTAGAATGTGATGACTCCTTCAAGCTCTCATTTAACATCAAGCCTGCCTGATGTGCTGCCTGGATGTGTGTGCTAAGGAGACGAGTAGATGATATTTTTCTTTTGCGGCTCTGTAAGGTTAAGGAGCAGTGGTGGATTACTGAAGTAAAGGTAGCAGTACTAAAAATAATCTGTACTGTTACAAATAAAAATCCTGCAAATCAAAAATGTACTTAAATGAAAGTATCAAAGTATAAAACATGCTTAAAGTACCAAAAAATAGAAAAGACACATTGTGCAAAGTGGCCTATTACAAAATATTACAAACATTATGTAATAATACATCAGAATTTTATGTTGACTTAAAAGTACCATAAAATGGAAATACTGAAGTAAAATACAAGTACAGTACCTGAGTATATGTACTTAGTTACTTTCCACCACTGCTGTGGAGTAACATTGACATTAGCTATTTACTTTAGCTTTGACATGGCCACAACAATGCTAACCTGCTAATGATTCGCATGCATGAGGTTAAGTAGCTAACATTTACTAATTGGCACTAAACAAAGCACAGCTGAGCTTGATGGGAAAGTTTTGCAAGTATTTAGTCAAAACCAAAGCATCGAACAAGTTAAATTTTTCCCTGGATGATGGCAACATCTTGTTAATAATAAATCTGAATATCATTTCTGATGTTAACCACAAGGGACACAACAGCTCTCTCCCATTGACCTCTGTCAGGTCAGTTTTCATGGTAATATTTGTATTTAACCAATCTTCTTTATTCACGCAGGCCTATGGAGGGATAACCGCACGTGGAATATCAGGATGCAACTTACCCCCAAAACTTGAAACCTGCGATATGAGTGAGTATCAGCTGAACTGTGTACATGTAAGCATGCTCAGATGCAAATCAAAGGGCTCCAAACAGCCTCTAATGGCTCAGACTCGGTATGATGGTGGGTGTTGATTATCCTTGTTGTTCACCCGAGGTCACTGAAATGAAAAGAGCGAGTGCACGGCCTCCATTAAATACCTTGTCGCAACCTGCTTCTCAGAACTAAGCAGCAAACAGTGACAATAGTGGCATATCTCACAAATAAAAAGAGGGCTCCAGAGGATATAAAGTTAGTTAGATAAAAGACGAGTGTTTTCCCAAAAAACTATGTTTTTCTCTAACAGAATAAGAAAATAATACTAAGTTCTGTATTTCTCCTTTGTGGCCATAGAGATGTGCATGATAGAGGAAAGGATTACTCACTCATGTTTCCATATGAACAATCGTTTGCCGTATAATACGTTCATATCAGTTGACAATGTTCCTAAAAACATTATTTGGACCACATGACAGTAAAACCCTAACATAATGCAACACAAACAAAACTCTTTTCAAAATAAAGGTTAGCCTGTGGGAAGCAAACAACCTCTTAAACCTGCAGCGTTGATATATTTTTAAAGTAAAATGATTTAAATAAAGATCCTTTGGTTTCTTGTTTCTCTAATTTGGTCTTTCTTTTCACATTACATTTATTAATAGTGCAGCCCTGCACTGAGACATGAACCTGGTTGGAGATTTGTCATAATGATCAGTGATATTTATGTATAGAGATATGTTTACACAAGCGTTTTTTTTCACAACTTTTAAGGTTTTTTCAGCCAGTTCAGTTGAATTTTAAATGCAGCTGAGATCGAGCATGTGTTTTCAATACCGAGTTATTTTTCTGATGTTTACAGCCACTGATGCAAGAGAGAGTAAACTACAGCTCAATTTAATATACAGTAAAATCATGTATAGCCATTCCTGACCTGAACTTCATATTATATACATGTCCACAATATGAATAATTTAGCACAATGGAAAATACACTTAGTGGTATTCACTTTCTTGCCCAGAGCGTGATGAGCAGATTGAAATCATTCTAATATTTGTGCATCAGTACAAAGCAATAGCCAGGAGCCTGTTAGCTTAGCTTAAGTTACAGTTGTTAAGACAAGGGGGGGAAAGAGAAGATAACAGACTGCCTACCAGCACTTCTAAGCTGAATAATTAACATATTTCTAATTTATTTAATCCATAAACAACCTGAAGCATAAAAGCAACAATTTGTGGTTTAGTCCCACACATAAAGCCCAAATTAATATTTCAAATTTTCAAAATACACAATTTTAAAATTCTTTTGTTTTTAAGTTCATGTGTTTGCCTTTTTAATTTTCATTAAGTGCATTTGTACATTTTGTACAGATATGTTTACAGACTCTCTCCACCTCCTTACACTCATATTTGCCAAAAAAAGAGGCAAAACACACAATCATCACAGTTAAAGAGTGAATTTGACTTTTTTCCCCCAGTTTTCTATGGATATGGGGATGATATTGTTAACATGAATTCGTTTGGAAACAATAATGATGTGACACTGCGACACCTTGAAACAGATCACTCTGGTCATATTGTTTTATCTGATACAGTCAGCAGTACATATACATTACCTTACACTGATTAGGTACTCACATTTCACTTCAATATTTGCATTTTTATAATTATACAATTTATAGAAAATATACTTTTTACTCTACATTTATAACTTTTGTTACTTTGCAGGTTCAGATTAATAATACAATACATGAATTAATGCATTAATAATCATAACCCAACAATATGAGATACATTATTCTGAAATGGGGCCATTCTGCATATATATATATGTATATATATATATATATATATATATGTATATATATATATATATATATATATATGTATATATATATATATATATATATATATATATGTATATATATATATATATATATATATGTATATATATATATATATATATATATATATATATATATATATATATATATATATATATGTATATATATATATATATATATATGTATATATATATGATTAACTTTAACTTTTGATATTTTAAATAAATGTCTTTGGCTTTTACTTTCCTGAATTCGGGACCTTTAGTGCTGCTATGGTGCTGCTACTTTTAAGTAAAAAAATCTATTGATTAGTACTTGTTTCATCAGTGAATACAGCTACTGAGTGCTGCATACTCAGGACATGTGATTTCATCCTGTATTCTCCTGAAGTTTGATCAAAGTCCATTTACAGTAGCAATCACTTTTCTGTGTCTTTAACACCCTTTACTTTGCAATAGTTGGACAAGCGATAGCGATTACAGTAAACCTGAAAATGAACATTTAAATGAAAGGTTCAGTCAGGCTGAAAAGCCTCTTTGATGGAGATTTCAGATCTTGGTCAAAAGCCACATGGTCAGAGTGAAGCGGTTAGAGCCAGATGGATGGACTCGGTTATGTAGTCCAAATTACGCCCGTTGATCGCACTGATGTTTAAACAGCCTCCCGGGAGCAGGTACACGTGCCTCCTCTTTGACAGAAAGTCTACCTGCTGATCTAATTTAAAAAAAAAAAATCACAACATTCTGTAAAAGCTGTATTTATAATATCATGAGCTTTGTTGTTGTTTTATTGTAAAAAAATAAATTGCACTATACTGTAAATGTCGTTAAAAAGACAAAAGAAAGGACCACAGAAAAACAAGGGCTGAGAAATCATTTGCTGCTGTTGATTTTGGTTTTAAAAAAAAGTCCAACATGGCACAAACTGTGGCGTCTGCAACTCACCAGTCAGACCTGTACAGCAGTAGAGTCCACCTTGTTGAGTCAGGTGGTCCCAGCAACCTGGAGTCCCCAGAAGCCTCAGCCTTTCTCTCAAAATGTGCCTGATCAGCATACATCTCTCCACTATGCGCTTGACTTCTCCCTGCCTGAAGAACATTTTGGAACAAGATCTATAATTTTATGAGCGTGTGATTCAATCTGTGAGCAAAAGTGAAGGATTTTGTGACTCGTGTCATTAAATGCTCATCTGTTCACCCATTTGAAGCCTTTCCATTGCTGCGAACATCGAGTGATACAGTAGCAATGTGGTGTCCAAACCACATTCTCCAAACACCACATTATTCATTCGAATGCAGTGCGACT
This sequence comes from Scatophagus argus, assembly GCF_020382885.2. NCBI lineage: Eukaryota > Metazoa > Chordata > Actinopteri > Scatophagidae > Scatophagus > Scatophagus argus. Next base: position 6,725,287 of record NC_058496.1, on the reverse strand, counting down.
CACCATTCGGCAAGGTGGCCTGGGTTACTCAGCACTGTGGCAACAACTTGGGCTCCTCCTACAGACGGCTGGGCCCACAGCGATCTCACTATTTTGTCAGCTTGCACAGATAACCGGAGGGAGTTGTGCTTTAAGACGCACAGCAGGTGTCCAACAGCCTCACCTGGTGAAGGGAAGAGAAGGAAGACGAAGAAACACAATGCTCCGACAGTGTTTGTGGTTTTGAAGGTGAAGTTGAGGAGGACAACTTTTAAATGAGAAAATAAAATTTGCCACTCACTTCTGTTCAAGTGAATATTCACCAGGTCATACTGACACAGGGAACAGGCTGATCCGCCTCTCAATGAGTTACTTGATGCAAAAGACAAAGCTCATGGGAGAATAAATTTGGAAGGAAACAGAAAGCGTGACTGGGACTCCAGAGAAATCATGAGCATGTGTTTCCTGGCTGACAATGGGGAAGACACAGTTTAAGTCCTCCCGCTCTCATTCCGGCTGTGAGTTTGCATGGAGGATCCGCCACATTTACTGCCATTCCAAACCAATTAGCCTCAAGTGAGAGAGGCGTCATAAAGTCCTGCAGCTCTGAGCCGTGCTGGCTCTCATTCCTCTTGTTTCCTCTATCCTGGACATTTGATAGACACAATGTACACAATGGAATGTGTGGAGTTAGAGCAATCATTACAGTTTGAAACTACCACAGTGTTTGTACCCGAGAAAACGCACTGATTTAATTGGATTTGATTGCATGTGTTGTGCGAGTTCAGGGATTGTGGAAAAACAAAACAAGCCCCTGATCAGATTAGCAATGGCAAGTGAAAAAAATGTTCTAGAATGAAAGAAATGTACAGTGTAGGAGACGCTTTTTATTAATCAAGAGTGTCATACATTCACATCCTTGTCAAAAATGTGTATAAGATCATCTGTTAGATAAGTATTTGTTTAATTATGATATGCAGTTGAAAGTTGTTAATTGGACACCATGCTGATTTACGATCTGTCAGAGACAAGCGCAGGTGTTCAGAAGCCTGCTGTTGTGTTTATACCCTCCCCCTTAATTAAGGGATCCTCCACAGTTGGCGGGTGTAACTCCACTTAGAGTCACACATGTGGGTGGGTGTGTGGGGTAGTTATTGTCTGAATGCAAAAAAGAAAACAAGAGTTCATATTGACTCGCTGTATTTTCTTTATATGGACGCTCCAGGCTGTACTAATGGATCCTATACCTTCTAAAATAACAAATTCAAGTACTTTTCAAGGGCTTTCCAAGTCCATTTCCCTCAAATTCAAGGACCCAACATGGCATAGTTTGAGACACGAACTGAGTTTAATTACTGCTACAACGCTGAGAATTTTTCTAATGAGAACTGGCAGGCTTTACAGGAGCTCTCAAACAACAGTTACAAAGAAGGCGAGGCCTGAATGTGTGAACACGAGCCAGCTGCATGAAGACCAGGCAGTTTTTGCAAATGAGCCACAAGTCCTGGAATCTGCATTTTCCAGGCAAAGCTGAAGGTTAGATTAACCTTAGCTTTCTTCCTTGCCACAACTTGCATCATTTGACTTCAATCACGCGACCTTCGCACTTTCTAGAGGCAGGTGGGACGTGAAACAATGACGCAACGGCGGGAGACACCTTTGCAGACAATGAAACTCAGCTTAACGTTACTGGTGTTAAATAAAAAAAATACCACAAGTATGTTGAACTCTAGTCTTGCACAAAATATATAAATTCAAGCACTTTAACTGACTTGTGTCAGTATAAACATATGAATCTCTGGAACGAGAGATATTTTCTCACCATATAGTCCAAAGCAGTGGGAAAACGACTGGGCGCAGAGGAGCTCCATCCCCTGCGATGCACAGTACTGCACAGGCCAGGCATCCCGCTCTAAATCCCCATAGCAGAGTCCCTGGGCAGGCAGCAAGAGGAAAGGGAAAAGCCTACGCCTCTGTTGAAACAGTGCCACAAGAACCAATGATGACCTAAATAGAGAAGAGCTAGTTGTCTGACAAAAAAAAAAAAAAAAGTTAGTCTGTGTGAAAGAGCATACACGTGCAGGTCAGTTACCATGATGAGCTGTGTAATCACAGCCCACTGATTCTGAGAGAGGTCTGCTCCGGTCGGGTGGTGGGCAGATGCTGACAGAACGACAACACTTTGCTCCGGAGCTCCCTCCAGATCCTCCAGAAGCTTATGCAAACAAACGCAGCGCTGCCTGTCATCCCAGTAATAATACGCACGGATATCTTGGATCCCTGCTGCCTGGAAGATACCAGCCAACGAGTCTGCAGGGAAGATCAAGATGAAACACCATATACTGTACCTGAAGATCAGTAAAACCTCAGGATGTAATTACAGCATGGAGCCACTATGAATGAATAATACTACTTTGTAAATAAGTGAATTAACGACTGTGCAGTAATGTGTCTTGCACATACACACATTAAAATGAAATCTGTCTGGAAGGTGTCAAATTCTTTCTGTGAATGTTTCACGTGTTTTCCAAGGCTACACTCATATTTATGGTCATTTATCAATCACCAAATGTTCACATTTCCCAAATGTTCTGTCCTCTACCTGTCAGAAGTCTTACTGCGTGTGTCACAGTAACTTATGTTGCTAAAGATACGACTGCCGTCCATTGTTTTCAAATCACTTATCTGTGTTATTTGTGCTGCACACTTGTCCTCTTGTCTTGACAGTGATGTCATGTAAACGAGTAGTGCATTCAGCTGCAATCAGTCATCAAGTACTGTCTCATGTGCACCAGCATTTAAAGCCAGCACGCTTCAAGAGGAAATGAGGTTTTATTAACCATCACATGGGGAAGAGAGGTAGACCATCCCACTCCAAGCAGCACAGGCATCAAACCAGTGTTTCAAGAGTTCAGCGCCAAGACGCACAGCAGCAGTAAAGCCAGGAGTCTGGACACCTAACACCTGCATCAAAGATCAGGAAATGTCAAGATGTGAGGTATCGACATGACTGATGTCAAAACACAGCTAAAGCACTGGTTTTCTGTTCATCAAGTAGAAGCAAGATGCATAAATGTGACTGCAGAGTGCAACCAGGTAATAACATGCCTGCTGCTGATGGATGATTAAGCACGGGCTACTGCTTCATCTTGCTTCTTGCTGTGCAAACTGAAGTGTAAATGGTAGCCAAAACTATAATCAGTTGAAGTGCTTATGTACAGCTGAGATTACCCGGTTCTCCATCACAGCCTGAGAGCTTTTCCCCAAAGCAACCTCTGTGGCTCGGCGGGTGAATTCTGTCAAACCAAGAGAAGGTGGATACTCTGGAGAAAAAGTGGGATCGATGCTCAACTGCTGCTTTATTTTCCCAACAAGAAGCAGTTCACAGGTCTTCCCTTCCTCGCCGTAATACTCTGCAAAAGACAGTTATTGCAACTGTTTTAAGATATCGAGGTAAACAGGAAAGGCAAAGAAACGTTGCAATGAGAGAAAGCTGTAATTGAGACTCAAAGGACTCAAGAGAGAGACTCAACACACTGAATATGTGCATCTCACTTTTAATGTGTGATTTGTAGTTATGTCATGTAGCAGGTTAACCCAGCACAGCGCCTTAATGACCTCTACAATGTGCTCAGTTTTCTTAGCAGCTAGTTTACTGCATTGTATGTAAACATTTTTAAAGTATATTTACTCCTGAGAAGATAACAAGGTGTTGAGTTATTTCAGGACTGAGTTTGCTTGCAGGTATTTTACAGCCACCCAAATCCCCCCCCCCCCCAGTCCCCTGCTGCACCCATTTCTCAAGCTCAAAACATGTTAGTGGTGAGCGGGTTTCCAGAAAACTGTTAGTGAAATCTCATGGACACTTGGTCTCTGTTTCCCACCACCACAGATCCAAGTCCTGATGCTGCTGTGCCACAAATTCAGAACTGCTATACAATCTGTATATCTGTAGATTTGACTGTAATCCGTTGGTTATTGTGATTTCTCCAGTAAAGAGGAGTATAAAATCATACAAAATGTCAAGGAACCTCAGTGTTGGATTACAGATGCCAACTACGTTTCCTGTTCCAATCTTAGAGAGACACGTTACTGACATTTTGCGACTCAGTCCTTCTGTGCAGCAGCATCCAAACGTCGTCGCAATGAACTGAAACTCATTACAAAGACTGGAGGGAAACCCCATCCCCTCTGCTCTGATATTTTAAGCAAACCGTCCTTGAGACGAAGGTCGGTCTGAATGAGCGGACTCACCTCTCCCTGCCAGGTAAACTTTCCTGGCGTGAGTGTCTGTCTGGAAGGCGGACAGCAGCCTTGTTTGTGGACTCACTGCTGCGGTGTGGTTATTAGCAGCACACGCAGACAGATGACCTCCCGGGTCTCCATTTTGGTTGACCCCTCTTTCATCCATGCTGCTGCCGGGTCTGCTCATCTTGAACCCAGCCAGGCAAATCAGCCCGCGCGCTGCGAGCCTTTTGTTGAGCCACTGTTGCCAGGCTACGGCACGTACTCGGATGCTGTCACCCCGGCAACGGTGAGGGATGAGTTTGTCACAAGCTAATTTGTGGCTCTGGCGAGTTTACTTTTGCCATCACACTGAGATATCATGATCAAATAAGCCAGCCTGGCTGTATCAGTTTTCCGTTTGGGTGAAGACGAGACACCAACTGACGTCCTGTCTGTCATTAAAACACCGACAAAAAAACAGTTCAAAGGGGACCCTCGGCTGCTCATTGCGCTTTCTGGCGGTTCTTCAAAAGGCCTACAGCCTCCTTACACTAATTAAGACACAATAGCTTCGGAGTCAAGAGTCACCACTTAACTACTCACCACTTGTAAAATCAATATCAGCTGCTCCTGGTTTTGCATGTCTTGGATTTTTGCTTCCATAGGCTCCATTTTTGTACACAAAAGATCTTTTTTTTAGTTTTTTGAGATCAAATTTGCCTCCAGATTGTAGAATTATGTTTCAGTTGTAAGACAATATTAGATATGTGCCTGTACCGATGAAGAGACACACAGTATAATGCTCTTTAAGACATAACCTCACAATTCCTGTGCATCACACATCTGGGAAAGACATACTTTGTGCAGGAAACTGAATAACAGCCATGTCACAGGAAGAAGGAGTAGTGTGAATTGAAAACCCAGGATCAAAGCAAGCATCTTGGCATCTTTTGTATGAAAGAGCAAATCAGTGAGCCAGGCTGGGTGTGGGTCACTTTGTGCAACTGGTAGTCACAAGTAACTGCACTAGATGGCAGTAGATGGCCAAAACAGGCGGTTAGTCCTGTCAATTAGCTGACCTGTTCAGGAGTAATTTGAGAAAGCATAACTGAGGCCACACAGTTTTCCTCATCCTGCCTCATCCACTGCACTCTTCCTTATTCCTCTGAGTACTTGCTGACAGCTTGGAGAGTGAGTCAGCCATTAAGCAACAGCCTTATCATGTATTACAGTTGATTCTGGAGTTTTTCCAGACAAAGACGAGAGAGAAAGAGAGAGAGAAACATCTTGTACTCTACAATGCAATATTGCATGTGCCTTAGGGAGGCAGTCAGTAGAGAAAAATTTTCTATGCCCTTTATTTGATGGATTTTTCCTTGTGTTGTTATTAAATGACAGTATGGCAAATACAGATAAAAGTGCCTTTCATTTCCTTCTGAGGGAGAGGCAACAAAAGGTTTATCTTTGTTGATGACTGCGCTTGTTTTCCTTCCCTCAAGTCGCATTATGGCTGCAGTTTGTATATTTGTGAGATGTTGGCCTAGTTGACTGTGGGAGTAAGAGAACTAAATGGACCCAGACACATGGGCAAAAAGGTAACAACAAAAATTCCCATGATGAAGCTGCAGTTTTTATCTCAGACTCCAGCCTCGTGGTCATTTGAGAAACAGATTTTTCTGAATTCAGAGAGATGAAGTCCCTCCCCTTCCTGTATCCCCCACGGGACCTTATTTTGGAAAAGATATGTCCAGTTAATGGTGAGAGACAAATATTTATTTTTTGATCCTGTTGGAATTGTGCCATGAAGTGCTGTTATGATGTCAGTCAGTTTTAAAGATAACTTTGCAAGGCAGTAAAGTTTCAGTTTAATCTGAAAGTGCTCAGTCAAAAACATATCTCGCCTTGCACAATATACATCTTGGCACAAAAAACAAAACATTAAAAGAGGGCAAAATCACCACAAGTCAGGCCATGCTGACAGCTGTAGCTATGCTAAGCACGCAGGATCAGCTCTACAAGGTTTCAGCCACGAGGTCCCGGTGAGTGTTAAATGAGGCAACGTCACTTCCACAACTGTTGGGTCTTTCTAATTTTGGATTTTCACACTCCACAAACTGGATCAAAAAAATTATTTGTCTCCTGCTGTTAACTGTTGGACATATTTTATTTTGTGAAATAAGGTCCCACAGTGGTCCAGCAGATGGGGACGGACTTTGCCTTTTAATACTATACTGTCCCATGAGGCTACCGTCAGCGTGAACAGTGAGAAAGAGGATTCCTTGGCAGCGGTTGTGAGCTGGATCTGTGCCTGAGTCACACTACCATGTTACCAGGATGAATTTGACTTGATTACTTGACACTTAATATAAATACTTAAATCTAATTAGGGTGCTTTTGACCCAATTAGATTTTGGGATTCTGAACTGGTGAGCTCTGAAGTCTGAATTTGGTGTCACAGGATTTCCTTTTTTATCCGAAATGTTCCATCTTCTGAAAATATCTGTCCTGAGGAAAACTGTGTCATAACACCTGCTCAGGACGAGTTGTTGGCACAGACACACAGTGTTCAGCATACTTCAGAGGAGGTCCCACGATTAAAAAAGCCTAATCAAACACCGGTGTTTGATCATTGCGCATTTGTCACGCAAACACGTCCTCTAAATGATCCCAGTGAAGCAACATGGACTATAATTATTATGTCAGCTGGAGGAGTTTCCTATGTGGAAGAGCTGCTCCTCCAAGAGAAAAAAAAACATACTGTTGGATTTTGAAAAAAACAATTTGACTCCTTTTTATAAATGTGTAGTTTGACTTGAAATATATTGCATATTTTTATTGTGGTCTTATAATGACAAATATGATCAATCACTTTCACTTTTTGTTTCCTTTAGTCCTAACTTTTCTCTTTTCCTGAAGGAAATGGAGTTGATTTCAATCTAATCCTGCTTGTGGAAAACATTGTAACAGGAATCAGCTGATAAGAATGTGGCTTAACTCTCAGACAGGATAATTGTTTCCACTCCGAGTTGTTGCTGCTTTTTGCTGGATGATATCTGAGTAGTCACACAGCCCACATGGCAGAGCAGCTCATGTCGGTCACAGTTTATTTTCAAATGTCATGTGCTCTGCTCTTTGTTTGTTGTTGAGTCCCAAATCTTGGGAGTTTCTCTCATGACATAACATAACGTCTGCTCAAACAGTAGCAGAGACAGAGAGGACAGTGGTCTTCCTGGGTGAAGGATTACATAACTTAACAAAGTTGTTTTGAAATGTCTCTTCCCAGTATGGAGGTCAGGACCCTTCACAGGGTTCCAAGAGAAACCTGAGGGCTCATCAAATGATGAAAGGGATAGGAAAGATAAAATATGTATTTATATTTCCATCATAAAAACTTTGCTTGTTCTGGTTTGCCTCTTTAGGCCTTTGATTGTTGCCATTGTTTAAAATAAAACAACCTGAAAAGATAAAATCTGTCTTTAATCATACCGATCACGACTCACGTAAACACTAAAGTCATAAGCTGTGACAAGAGGTCACCGTTGTGTTTGCCATTATTGTAGAAGGTGTGAATGTACTGATAAATGACTCCAAGAGACAAGTAAAGGCTGTGATCATTTCAGTTCGCAAATAGAGAGATTAATTATCATCTGTCAGGGTTAATGTGCTTTGAATTCGACTCTTTGGAATTCTTAATTGGTCATTTTAACATTTGCAATTTCACACAATTTGGGTTTCGGGTTCACAAATTGAGAAAAAAATTTTTTAAATCGGTTGTTAATGCTTTCCAGTGACCACCTCTTTTGGATCTTGTGTCTGAAAGAACATAACCTCATAGGACAACAGTCTTATTGATTTAGTTCAGACTTCATTACTTTATTGCCTCTATGGCCCAGTTGATCTAGTTTGAGTTATTGATCTGGAATTTTGTTGATTTTACCCATCAAGACTTAACTTCTGAATATTACTACCTGAATCTGAATAGATTTTTTTATACATGCGGTCATGAATTTTTTTCATTTCCCTTTCACAAACTGAAAATATCTTTTTCTAACGTTAACCAAAGTGCTTTTAATGTCTAAACCTGAGCACAGACAGGATTCAGTCCGTGGATCCTGGTGTGACAGTCCTGTACCAGCAGGAAACGTGGTGGTCAAAGAAACGTGGTGCAGGCATGAACGACGGTCGTGCTGAGAGTCCATGTGCTTCTGTGACTGTCTGATCAACTGATCTGATTCTATATTGGTCTCAAAGTCAGTCCAAGTTAGTGACATTTAAATTTCAGCATTAAGCACTCAGTTGTCTATACACTATATAGACAAAAGTATTCTGACACACATCTTTATGGGGCTGTTGTTGTTGTGTTTGGGCTTGGCTCCTTACTTCCAGTGAAGGGAAATCTTAATGCTTCAGCATACCAAGACGTTTTGGACAATGCTGTGCTTCCGAGTTTGTGGCAACAGTTTGTTGAAGGCCCTTTTCTATTCCAACATGACTGTGCCCCAGTGCACAAAGCAAAGCTCCATAAAGACATGGTTGGATGAGTTTGGTGTGGAAGAACCTGACTGGCCCACACAGGGTCCTGACCTCAACCCCATCCAACACTTTTGGGATGAACTGGAATGGAGATCGCAAGTCAACATTTCAGCATCAATGCCTGACCAGCAAAAATTCCCACAGAAAAACTCATGGATCAAAGCAAGCGTCTTGGCACTTGTGGAAAGCCTTCCCAGGAGAGTGGAAGCTGTTACAGCTGGAAAGCTGTCTATGTATTTAGACTGCAGTGTCATTAAAGTCCCTCTTAGTGTGATGGTCCAGTGTCCCAATACTTTTGTCTATATGGTTGTACATTAATTAGTTATTTTTTATTTCCACAGCGGTGAGTTTGCACACAGAGAATATGAACAAAGTTACACAGTTTTGTAATATTTTATTTCTCAAGGCAACATGATAATGTACAACACAGAGTCCCGATTCAACAAATAATCAATGAAGTTGAGGCGATCTTTCATCTGTCGAGTCCACTATTTTTCTCTAGGCTAGTTGGACTTTTCAGATTGTGTTATTGAGCTTATAAAATGGCCATATTTCAAAGGAAAATGGTTCAGGAGTCCACCAATAACATAGCATATAACCAAAGTATTTTGCTATGATTACCTGCAGTTTATAATACTGTACCTTGCACAAGGTTTACACTGATACTTAACTGTTGACTACTATGTTGAATTATGCTTGAGCTGTTCCGTTTTTCAGATTTTAACAGCCAGCCGTGGCATAAAACGGGATTTAAGCAAGACAACTATTGCGTGGATGCAAAGTCCAGGTTCACAACAGAAAGATGAAGACTGAGCACAGATGTCAGAATAAACATTTGAATGCAGCTGATATTACACTGAAGAGTTTGTACCATGAAAATGAATGTTTCTTAAAAGAGCAGTTCACCTCAAAATCAAAAACCCATTTTTCCTCTTGTTAGTGCTTATTAGTGTGCTTATCCATCTGGATTGTTTTGGTGTGAGCTGCAGAATGTTGCAGGCTATCGGCTGTAGAAATGTCGACCTTCTCAACTGGATGGCTCAAAGATGGCACCAAAAGTACATTTGAGCATAGATTTCACAAAAGTCTCTTTTCAGAAATCATGATCTGGTTACTCAAGATAGTCCAAATATGTCGTTGTGAGCAGTTTGATGTGGGAACTATTTTCTTTCCATATCAACACACAGAAGGCATAAGAGGCTAGCTAGCTAAACTTACTAAAGCAACAGCTCAGTCGAGCAGGGCGCCGTCAGTGTTTACATCCGTACACACTCCTTCTACCATGTGGTTCAGCAGAGATAAAATAGATTATCTTGAGTAACCGGGTCATGATTTCTGTAAAGAGACATTGCTGTTTCAAAAGTATTTTTTTCAGCGCTTTGAGTACCATGAGTGCCTTCTGGTTCTTTTATTTTCAAGAGAAGGCAGACATTTCTATAAGTGAAACTGTGCATAATTTGCTGGCTGGTGCTGGTCACACCCTGTGCAGTGTTTCAGTTTCTGTCAGATAAGAAAGCTCAAAGACGACAAAGTCGGTTTGCTGTCTCACAGGTTATTTTTATGTACATGTTTCATGTGGAGAAACAGCATAGATGTCATTGCTGCACCTCCTGACTTTTGTCTAAGTTTTCTTGCTAATTACAGGACGTCATTGCAAACTTGCCCTCATCCTTTCATTCGCTGTGAGACTCCTGTGAAACCAAAAACAAAACCGCGGTCTGTCACCCACTTCCCACCCACAGCTCACAACAAAACAAGCTAAATCGATAAACAGCTCTATAGGTAAGAGGAAAAATATGTATTTTTGTTTTTTTCGGGTGACCTGTCCCTTTATCTGGACACTGAAGACAGCCTTGCCAGAATTATGATTTTGTATTAAGTTAGACAACTTTAATATTTTGCAGTTTCTCATAAATAGATAACTTACCAGATAATATACTGTACAAAATTAGTCTATGCTGTCATTTTTGAAACCACAGGCCACATTCACCATGTGCAAAGGTTAATTGGAATGCATTTAAAACTTGCAGTAAGTTTTGTGTTATTCAGGAACAGAGAGAGTCTTTTGCCAACATATTTAGATGCCACTTTGGTGTCATCTAATGTCTGTGACATGTTGCAGAAGTTCGTCTCGTGCCTACAGAAGCAGCCACAGAGTTCCCGTCCAGACCAAATCGGCTGTTTCTCTACAGTCAGTTCAGGTGTGTCTGGTTGTACTGTAGCTTGTCCTCACAGCTGTTTGGTCTCAGCCTTTGGTGGAATCACAGTATCGACTGGGGAGCATTCTTTCATTCTTTCAGTAGCTTGACATTTTATGGTTCATCCGTCCTTTTCCTGCAATGTGAAGCTGAAAAGAGATGGACAAATTAGCGTTTAGTGAAGCTGTTAGAATGAATGCCCCTACTACAACAGGAACGAGTACTTCTCACAAGACTAACATGCAGCTTGTGCATTTTGAAAGTGGTAGGAAGTGAATAGGAGACATCACGCTGGGAAAAATGTCAGCACAATTATTATGACATTCTGTTTCATAATTGTGCAATTTAGTCTCTTGAGGATAAGATAAAAGGCTGAAATTTTCACAAGGATCCAATCTTCCCTTGAAATTATGTCACTCATTATGTCATTCACTTTTTTCCATAATATTTCTCCATTAAGCTGTTAACACACTAATTTATGCTTTTGTGTGACTAAAGGATACCACACAAGGAGTCCAGGTCAGCTCACTCATTACCTCCTTATACCTTTGACTTGCTGTGCTGCCATATGATGGCCCCTACAAACATTTCCCTACGGGCGAATGTGTTTCTTTCTCTTTCTAAAATGAATTGCTGGCTGGTGCTGGTCACACCCTGTGCAGTGTTTCAGTTTCTGTCAGATAAGAAAGCTGGTTTGTTGTCTCACAGGTTATTTTTATGTACCTTGCTGTTTTCATGTGGAGAAACAGCATAGATGTCATTGCTGCACCTCCTGACTTTTGTCTAAGTTTTCTTGCTAATTACAGGACGTCATTGCAAACTTGCCTTCATCCTTTTATTCGCTGTGAGACTCCTGCGAAACCTTTTCCCCCCCAACAACAAGACAGGAATTCTGATGCTATCACACTGACTGTACATGTCTCCACAGGAAGACATAAATTACCTGGAACTGTAAGCTTCACAGCGTTTGAATGCATACAAGACAAAAATATCACTGCAAAAAGTCATCTCTCCAAAACAAGAAAAAAAAATGAGGAAATATTATTTTAGATAAGTAAATTATCTGGAAACAGAACATGAACATTCAACTTTCAAAGAAAAAAAAAATAGTTTCAATGATCCCACAGATGTCTTAGAGTCCAGCCAGAATAAAAATAAGTCAGTTTGTCTGGATACAAAGTAAAAAAAAGAAGAAATATTTTCTGACTATGTGTCAATGTGCTTAAACTTGTCTTGAGATACGGCTTCATGTTTTAATAGTATTGTCTTACAGCCAATACAGATGAATAAAAGGACATTTGTCTATCTGTTTGTCTATCTGTTATTTATAAATCCACTCAACCTTTCGCAGGTGTTTGGAGCTGTTCCCAGCTGGCAGTGGGCGAAGGTTGGGATACTAGACAGGTCTCCATGTAAAGTCCACACAGAGCAGCCACAGCTGGCAGGTGAGTTCAAACCCACAGCCTTCTCACTGCACCATCACCTGACTTCTAAAAAGTTGTTTCGCCAGTGTTGTCAGTGTTCAAACAACTGTAAAATTCTAGAAATTCTCATTTGAAGCATAAAAAATCTCCTAAAGTAACAAATCATGATAACTTAATAAGCTTATTCAAGACACAAAAGCTTGAACAACAAGTGCTCTGTCCTCCATTTAAAGATTGTGGCGCAGCGTGTGATTGGTTCTGATATCAGCCGGGCTTGAAAGGGAGTGTCGGAGGTTTCCCACAGGTCACTGCCACCATGTTTTGCTTTATCCCATTACTTGCTTTACGCTCTCTTGGGCCTAATCTCACTCTAAGCTAACTAAATGCACATTGTGGAAGTTGGTGTGTGAAGCTGGGTTTGAATATTACAGAGGAAAGCTCAGAATTACAGGGTTCACAGCACTGGAAAGAAAAAACATAAAAGCATTAGTGCATGGTGGCCCCACTAAAACACCATCAAAACATTAGGTTGCGCTAATGTGCTCCTAATGATGTGTTCACTGCAGTGCTTATTCGTATTACATCAGCATTCGGGGTGCTTTGAAATCACATGGGGCTGCAACCCGCCACACATTAGCAGCTCGGTGAAGTACAAAAGCTTGTCAATCACAGGCTCTGCAGTAAAACGTTTGTTGCCAATTCAAATCCCTGTTAAACTCCTGACTTATCCTGCATCGTTCTTGACAATACATGATAGAAAATCACAGTTTGCATTCCATTTCCATTTACAAGTTGTCTTCCATGTTGACTTGCATGTTTTATTTTAACACTCTTGGAGCAATAACAAAGTGTTTGTTAATACAGAAGTGGGCTCTCTGGGAGAACAGTATGCATGTGTGGGCAATAATTATAATTACAATTATATCTACATATTTAGCCGGCATAAAGATCCAGTTTGTTCCAGTAACACACAGTTACTTATAAACCTGAGCTGCCAGAATTATAAACACAATGTTCTTTTAGATTCGTCCTCATGGGTTGTCAACTAATATGTCTGGAATATTTACACGATCATTTGGAGTAATGAGCCACTTGCAGTGACTTTAGTGAGTCAGTATTTATACTGGAAGTGACGTTCTCCACCGCCTCTCTGTGCTTTGTGCAATGTCTGCTTATTTGTGCTTTTTTAGCTCACCACCGTTGAACGTTTACAAGCTGAGAATAAGAACGTACATCCGAATATACTTCTTTACTATTCATTTTTTATTGTGGAAAAAAATATGTCCCGAGAAGCTACCAATGAGTGCTTGTTGGTACAGATTTCTTAATGTTCATCCTCCTTATGGCCTTTCTAAGATGGAAAATATTTTAATGTTCATTTCACGACCGTCCAACTTATCTTTTTCAGTTTTTAGTAGTGTTTTCTCTGTTACTGCAACAACATGTTGACAAGTCATTTCCTCTCTGTATGCTAATTGTGATGTAGCAGCACAGCTGTCACACGCAACATGCTTCCTGTGGAGTATGAGCTCTTTAATAATAATGATATTGTTCTGTGCTCTCAGTTGGTTCCTGCAGGAATATTAGTCTGGTTGTGTGCTCAGGTTGCCTTTCAGACCCTTCATTTCTGCTCCGCATTCACACTCCACTTTAGTCCGTAACCTATTTGGCTGCTGCTCTTCAAAATAAAATGTTCCGCTCTCTGTTAGCTTAATTTTAGTGTTCTCAGTCGAGGATAAACTGTGATAACAGACTCCCTCTGCTCATAACACACAGCGATGCCTCTCAGATACATGAAGATTTTGTCTTAAATACACATATTAGGACTAATGCAGCAGCAGCCTGTCTCACCTGAGAGCTCCATGACTGACAAAGACAAAAAGGAAGACACGGCTAAACCCTGAGTCATTCTGTGAAAAATAAAAGCCACATGTCCCGCACAACTTGACCAAAAACATCTGCATTTATGACCATGAAAGATGAACTAGAAGTGCTGTCTTGCAGGGAATCCGTGATACATTGCACTTGTCGTATAACATGGTGCATACGTGACAGAGGCTGAAGGCTGCTGTGGGTGTTGATAAGGGCTCCAGTGATATGCCTACATGTATTTCCATGAAAACAAACTATTAATACTGGCCGTTCCGTGCGGTGCAGTGCAGCTACTCTTCCCTAGTAACCATTCATGCCAGTGGTTGTGAATCTTGTTTTATCAGCCCTCTGATACATCAACTTAACCAAACCTGCTGCTGCATGTTGTCCCAGGGTTTAAATGAAATGTGCTGCTCGATTGCTCTCTTGTGTTGCTAGTTAAATAGATACAGAAAGTCAACAGGGATGACCGAGGAGCGCATGGTCTCCAGCAGAAGACTGGCATTGCTTTATTGGCTGATAACCAACCACTTCGGCAGTCCACACTCTTCCTGGATCCATTTGTCATATTCCTTAATAAACCTGTCTTCGAGTCCGCCAGAGTCATTCTCGAAACGGCTGGTCTCACTTAAGTTTGTAATCCTGCTCAAAGCGCAGTGTGAGTCCACTGAGCCTTTTCCCTTGGGGTGATTTACTACGGAACACACCAGGCTCCTTTTAAGGAAGACTTTTATATGCTCCTAAATGTGTCCCGTTTTACAGCCCAATTGATTGTGACTGTAAAATTTCACGGAGGTAAAGAGAAGAGAAAAAAAATGATATATTGAATGCAGAATAAATATTTAAAATCAGGCATCTCTGCGTCATAAAACTGGCTAACTGATAGGATTTCACATGGCAATGCAAGAGCTGCAATGGAGGTAAGAGTTGTATCACTTGTTAAATAAAACCGAACTGTGAGTTGTGAATTCAGATTTTACGTTCTTAAACTGAACCACCCGTTTTATATTTGTATGTACATAATTGAAACAAAATGGATTTCAGTCTGATATAGTCCAGTGGAGGACTTTTTGTTTTAGTTTCAAAGGCTCCCAAATTTATTGTGTTTGTGTGTAGAAGCTCATATACACAAGCCACATTTTGTTTGTGAAAATATTATCATTATATTCAGTTGTAAATATCAGTAATATAAATTTTGAAGAATAATTTTTTATCAAGCTAGGTGTGTTCATGGTTTAACAAGTGGAACTAATATTCCAAAATAAAATGCTTCAAAGTAAATTAATTTGAAAATCTTTTGCAATTTCTAGTCATTTCAAAACTGCTTTAGTGAAATTTATTGTTCAACCAAACTCAAACTTACAGCAAATACTGTGAGCTTATTATGTCAGTGGCACAACCAGACAGAGCCGACATCTTTAAAAATTTTCTAGAATCTACCCATTGTGCCATTAGTCATAAATGTGATATTTCTCTTCCTGTATTCTGGGACAGGCCTGCTGTCAACATGTAGCGGTGTAGTTGAAGAATAATAAATCAAATATTTAGCTGTCCAACCCCAGTTAGCCTGTGTTAACAAGGGCGTTCTCATTGGCTGCCAGTCTTGTAAACAGCTTCTCCAGTTGTGGGGGAAGTCTTGTGCATAAGTGATAAAGATTTATCTGCTGAAGGGGGTGTTGGGCAGGGCACACTGAGGCCCACTGACAAGCAGAGAGACGCGTTAATATTTAGAAATGTCCTCAAACGCACCGCGCAGGTCTCCGAAACCTTTTGCACATCACGCAGTGGTTTTACAGAGCCACATTACAGTCATGGTTATCGCTCCCGGTCACCATTTTTAGATACCAGATAATGAAACTGAAAAAAAAAAAAAAAAAAAACTTACTTAAAATAATTAATTATGATATATGATATTAACTACTGTGCTAAAAAAAACATACTAACCATCCCACACTGTGGACATCTGTTAGTTATTTTTACCACACTGACATCAACTCTGTGCAAAGATTGATTACAGGTAAGGTAGCACAGTAAATGATACAGGTACAGTCCTCAAATGTTTATTGAATCGTGCGTAAAAATCCGAATATTAAATTTCACTTTTAGTTTCATGATACTGTATAACCCCCAACAGCAGCCAGTGCTTCAGAAATGATTTATTTTTCTGCACTGTTCGACCCAGTCCAATTCACTCCTGGACAGCAGCACACTGATGTATTAGAACATGTCCATATATGGATTTCTACTTTTATTGAACATACAGTGGGCAGTAATAAAACAGTTTTCTATCAAACTGAAACTGAACATTTAAAAAATAATATGCAGTTTTTGGCATGTTTAAAAGTATTTTGGATGTCAAGTTCATTTCTTATACTGGAATACCAACAGGAATTGTAGATTACCATCAATACAAGCCAATTATGGATTATAATTTATTAAAAGACATCCCAAAACATCCCAGAAATGGGAAACTTGTTTGAAATTTGTTAACTTCATATTTCTCTGAAACTGGAAATTAATTTTTTTGGTTTTGGTTTTCATATATCAGGCATACAAATAATTATCATGTTCTGGTGTCTTTTTCATTTTGATTATTTTGTTTGCTATCTAACTATCTAACAAGCACCAGAATTTTATGGTACAGTACTTTCTTAATCTGCAAGCAGGAAGTCCAACAGCAGTAAGTCATGTTTGATTCTTTGTGACATCGATTCTTCACTGTAAGTCTTTGCACTTCTGTTTCACAGTGCCAATGATCTGCTCACATGTCACATGAGAGACCACTGATGTTATACTGAAGTATGTAGAATTAATGGGTAAATACATTAAAAGAAAAAAAAGACAATGACAAATAAAATAGATTTCACACCAGTAGCCACAGACTCCATGATATTCTTCACTGTCCTCGCAGTTTTATAGACATTTGTTTGTCTGACTTTCTCTCACACAAGATACTCTGAGATTTTATAATGTAGAATTATAAAATGCAATTTATTTAATTATCTCATTAATTAAAAAAAAAATCAGCAAAGTTGTGTAGCCTGTTTAACATGTTAATGTTGAATTTATCATGGTGTTGCCATTGTGGTGCGTTTCCATTAACTACTGTTGTGCTCAGGTGTCTGTTAGCTGTCAAATTATATACTGCAGAAATTTTAAAATCATACATCACTTTGACAGAATTGTGCAGGTAAAATAGGATGAGACAAATGAACTTACTATTGGGATTCCGCTTCTGATAAGCCACTGAACTGTGTGCTGCCGTTGGACGCCAGAGGACCAGGGGAAACCTCCTCACTTTTGCTGCTTCCCTGAGTACTGGCCAGACTGCCGCCAGGCTGGATAGAGCCGACTGCGCCTGACTCAGTCTGCCACAGAAAGCAGGAGCAGCGAGTCCGCAGCTCTTTGTAGAAAGTATTGAGCTGCAGGGTGGACATCCATGGGCAGCCTAGCAGGTTCTTGAAGGCTGCACGAAACTCAGGACTCCTGCAGTAGATTATAGGATTGAGGCCGGAGTTGATGTAACCCAGCCAGTTTAACAGTCGGAAGATTGTCTTGTTGGGAACACCTCTGTAAAACGCGTTGATGATGTTGGCGACAAAGAACGGTAGCCAGCACACGGTGAAGGTCCCCATGATGATGCCCAATGTCTTGAGGGCCTTGTGCTCTTTGACAAGCATTAGCCGTGACGGCCTCCGCTTGGCACTCTTCCTCCGCACCGCGTTGTTGTAGGTGCTGGAGCCTGTGCACGCCAATGGCATGATATTGTTAATGTGGGGGGCAACTTGCATCTGCGCTGTTGGACAGTCACTCTGGAAACGCATGCGATTCTTATCTATGAGCTGGACTTGTCGTGTGGCTATTAGAAAGACTTTTGCATACACAAATATCATTATGAGTAGTGGAATGTAAAAAGACACTATAGAAGATACAGTAGCATAGGCCCTGTTGGTCACAAAGTCACAGCAAGCAGGGGAGTCATAGCAACTCTTCGCTGTAGGATCGTCATCACGCCAAAGCCCTTTCATAATTGGCACAAAGGAAATTAGAGAGGATACGACCCACACTAAACAAACTATTACCCTTGCACGCCACTTACTAAGTACAACCTTGTATCGGAGCGGCCTCATTATGGCTATATACCGATCCACTGCTATAACACAGAGTGTCTCTATACTCGCTGTCACACACAGGACATCCACAGAGGTCCAGAAGTCACAGAACGTGTTACTGAGTTGCCATTCACCCGTCACTACAATGGTGGTCCCCAGAGGCACCACGAAGACCCCCATGATGAGGTCCGCGCATCCCAGGGACATGATGAAAATGTTTGTTGTCGTCTGTAGCTGTGAAGTACGAGCTATAGCGATGATGACCAGCAGGTTTCCCACCACTATGGTCAGTATGATGATGACCAGTATGATAATGCTCCAGGGTCCCGCTGCATCGCTGGAGTAGTCTGTGCTGTTGGTCACATTGGATGCTGAAGTGTTCAGGAAGCCATCCATTATTCACCAGCTCAACTCAGTCACAAGAGGTTGAGGTGTTTTTCAGGTCAAAGCTAGCAAAACGGAAGAATCTGCATTCCTTGCAATCATCATAAATATGCTTAAAATTAAAAGCTTCCTCACTAAATAGTTTTTTACTTGGCGGTCACTGCTTACATTTCACACATTATGAGTCCTGTTTGGCAGGGTTCAACAGACAGTAGTGGCTCTCCATGTTTCCAAAGACTTGTGGAAGTTCTTCTTGTGTAGGTAACAACATGTTCTCCAAAAAAAAAAGCTGTATCCAAAGTGTCCCAACAGTATTGGTTCATGGAGTTGCAACACTTTCATGAGTCCAGAAAACATTTAGTGTAAAAAGTTTTTTAAAAGAAGAAAACACAATCTCGTCCATTTAAATCCGTCTGCTGGGATTAGAGGAGTTTGCAGTGTTTTTCGCTGAATCCTGCATGAGCCACAATGCCACAGTTGGACTGTTGGAGATGAAGCAACACTGACGCTGTTGCAGGAACCACCAGAGTGCACCAGAGTGGCTGTCCACTCTTTCTTTTGCTCTCTCTCTCTGTCTCTCTCTCTCTCTCTCTCTCTCTCTCTCTCTCTCTCTCTCTCTCTCTCTCTCTCTCTCTCCCCCAGTACAGGTTGCCCAAGATCTTACTGGCTCTAATCACACTGTGGCTGAAGGCGGAGGGGAGGAGTTGAGAAGTGTGCCTGTGTGCTGAAGCCATACAGGGATCAGTACCCAAAGAAAACCACACACATGCAGAAAACCACACACATGTATAGACACACATATAAAGCTACTAGACACAGAACTGAGCCTGCCTGAGGGGGTAAAAAGCTGTGTAATGAATGTCAAAATGTTGCATAAAAACTGAAAGTTTATCTGCCTGACATGCACACACGCATGTTGTTTACTTGTAAGTTTCAAAGAATGTAATGGCTTTATTGTCACTGATGTCGTGTTGAGTGTAGCAGCCACGCTTGTTAACCCATTAACTGCATCTGTCACCTGACTGTGTCAACAGTGTGACAGGCTTTTCCACTGCTGGCTTCTGTTCTCGTTGTCAAATGATGCTGGTTTATGTCAAACACACACTTCCAAGCCCCAGCAGCCTTTTCTTGTCACTTTCTGAACACCGACTTTGCAGTAAACACAACATGCAAGTTTAGCTGTCTAATTGTGATTACAGTTTATTATCTCTACTTTGATGCTGCGACTCGAAGGGTCTCTAAAGGTTTATTTGTAATACAGTTTGTGGTCAACTTTGCCGACCGCAAGGCACGAGGCAACCCCAACTGTAGAGAACAGGAAATAATTGCCCTCTCTTTGACTCAAAGCAGTAAAAGAAAATAATAGATCACTATCTCACTATTGCTCAAGTCAGTGTGCTGAAGAAGAACAATCGAGCAAATGCCTTCTATGCGATTCACTTCTGATATCCAGCACTCTGCTGCAGAGCTGAGCTCTCTTGTCACTGAGCAGTTCCTTCTTTGGTCTGATCAGCCCTACAACCACGGCTGCTATTGCTCTGCATTTACTCCCACTTAACATTTTACTTAATAAGAAAGTAGACATGGGAATGCTCACATTAGCATGTAAATATTTGGCGGTAGTGCACTTTGTAAAATGACATTTGCCATGACTATTCCATTGATTTTTGATTGATTTATATTTCTTATATTTAAAAATGCCCTTAAGCAGTCAGTAGTTAGTAGTAGTTAGCAGTAGTTTGCGAAACAGCCAGATATTTAAGTCCAGAATTTAAGTCCAATATACGCTTGCGTTTGGAAGTGTATATTGGACTTAAATTCACCCTGTGGCCAGTAACATGTCTCCATGTTAAAGATGATGTTTCTCCATAATGGTTACACATGTAAATAGCAACTGTTTGCTAATCAGTTTGTCATATCATCTTGGTATGAGGTGCGGCCATCAGTGTTGTGTTCACTGCCCTCTAGTGATAAAAAAGCATTTATTGCAAGTTGCGTGTTCACGTCAATACTGCATACCAGAATTTCATGAATTCTGGCAGCACATTGCTATGTATTAATATTTTATCATGTAAGTGTCTTTGAGGTGTTACAAGCGTAAAGTAAAAGTATGCATTTAGTAATTTGTCATAGGAAGTTCTTTATGGATTTTGGAAGATACAAGAAACAGCTAGCCTGGCACTGTTCACAGGTTTTACTCCCTGGTTTTCCTACTGTTTAAACAAAGATATAGTGTGTTAATGTGTGAGTTTTAGAGATGCAAGTATGTGGATTTAATATCTAAAGACAGTAACAGGACATGCCAAGCTAAGCTAGCATCTGTTGGCTCTGACTAAAAAGTGCGTTACTAATCATCTCATCTGACTGTGGGCAAGAAAGCTAACAAGCACATGGCCCAAAATGTCAAACTATTCATTAAAGGTTTTTCATGGAAGGATTTGTAATTTGTATCATCATATTTGAGTTAAAAAATTAGTTGCGACAGACACAAACCTTTCATATTGCTCAGTGTGTGTACAGAGGTTCTTTCCTCATTTCATTTAACATGATTTTTATGTCTGCAGTTGGTAGAAAGCTGCCTGCAGCTGTACTTATTTGTTGCCAATAAAAGTCACTTCCAAAACAAATGGTCTTGAGAGAGAATCTAATATAGCTAATATATGTTTAATTATATTGTTTTGTGTTGTAGCATGCTTTTCTTTGCCATCATGTACATAATGTTTCCCTTCCCCTTTGCCCTATTTAGGTTTAAAAGCATTTTTTTTCTTTTTTCCTTTGTCACTCATCTGACAGGAAGTTGTGGAGTTGTGAGTGCATTCACAAAAGGGAAAAAGCGGGCAAAAGCAAAACACTGGCGCCTTTTTAAACTTGATGACCAAGAGGCCCCATCAGACAGCATTTCTTTAGACGAAGGTCACCGCTGTGGAGCTGACAACTTGACAGCTGCTCATTTGTCTTTGCGTGAGAAGATGCCATTGGTGGATCTGGACCTGGTCCTGGTCTAGTCAAGCATGGCAGCTGGCACAAGCTAAGATGTTGATAGTGGAATCAGCCGTGACAGCTTTCTCACCATTGCAGAAGAAGCCCTGCACTTGTAACAGTAGTGTGCTTCGCATGCAGTGATTTATATTGCGTATTAAGTCATTTGCAAGAATAACTTTTTACATTGACTTTGCATGGCTGACAAGACTAATGTAAATGTTGTTAATAGTACGAGTTTGTGATTTTCCTGACAAGAGATTTGGTTTACCCATTAATCCTAAATGTGAGATGTCAACATCAGCAGTATCATATGTTTAATCATGTGCAAATTCTTCAGATTAAAACGGTCCTGCAGTGCACTTGACCTCAACTGTGTGTCATTAAAACGTCTGTGACTTTGTGTGAAGTTAGCTGTTACTGTGAGGATATATTTGACAGCAATTGCTCAAAAAAAAAAATCAGATTTACAATGTGCAGAACAGTGCGGGATTTGCTTGGTTCCTGATGGCAGGCTGTAAATCATCAGAGCAGTCATAAAGCTTTAGAGAGCCTTTTTTAACACACTCCCTCCCCACATATACTGTACCCTGGGAATATTTTCCTCCTCTCCATGGAAACCTTAAAGATGATATGTATTAAAAAACTTCTGGTACTTCTCTGCTATAACTTATGGTGTATAGCAAAGGCCTGATCCGTGGCAGCCATCTGGACTTCACAAACTTGCATTTCAATTCACAAAGCAGTCCATCTGGTTGGTGCCAACACTCCCATTCTTGGAAAAGTCGGTGCATTCACTCTCCCACTCATGGCCAATGGAGGATGCCAGAGGGTGTAAATCTTGCTGAAATCAAATTTGCTCATATTCAGCAGGACTGATTGTAAAGCCATTTGTTAAAACACGAAATGTACAGTAGACTTTGGTTTTCTTTTTTTTTTTTTTTTCAAATCAAGTGGCTCCTCAAGATGATGTTTGGATCTGCTTAAGTGTCGTCCATTGCTTTTCCTGGAGTAGGCAAGAGAGCCGTTTAATGTCTTAATCCTGTCAAACAAAAGCAGAACAGGAGCCAGCGCTATTGGTGCACAAAAGGGGAAAAGCTATTCCACTTAAAGAAGGCTCCACCTATAATCTGACTGTACAGACTGTTTCACGTTCATGAAATATTGAAATCCTGATTAAATCACACAGTAATTTTGTTTGGGATTCTTTTCAAGCCACACCTTCACTACAATTTGGATCGTTTTCTCCATATCACATGTTTGCAAATGCATCCTGTAAGTTTGTTTAGTCGCTTTTTCTTTTTTTTTTTTTTTTTTGTTTTGCACAGGAAACTCTACATTATCTGAAGAAGCTAATCATGGTTGGAAGGAGGAGGAAGGACTGGCTACACTGTAAGTCAAAACTTCAGACTCCAGAACTACGGTGGCTGAGAGATCTCAACACAATGCAACTGAAGAAAATAGAAAAAATCAATCACAGCATTCAGATTTAAATTCAGACAACATGACACATCACAGAAAAAGTTGCAATCAGTTGAGCTCTCGCAACCATTGTAAATAACACTAATAAATGTGCTACTCTATTTTGTATGTATAATATAATTATTTGCATAACATGCATTGTAACATACATGGAGATTCTGAAGAAAACGAATCACGGAGACAACATTTGAGTGGAGGACCTTTTTCCTCTGTGCATCCTGTGGTGGTTAAAACACATAATCACTTCCTCAGCCAGCAGATATATAGCATGAGACCACGTGTTGAGGTGAGGGCGGTTTAAAGACTGAGCTGTTCAGCCTTCCGCAATGGCAACCATCATGTCGTGGTCGTGGGTAAATCACACTCATTATGCTGTGAGTGGAACCACATGCAGAGATTTTGTGGAGCCTCTTCTGGGGGCTGTATTCATGGAATGCTTAGGGTTTAAGGCACGGATGCCCCTCCACACACTCTCAGGAGATGTCAGAGACCAGTGTCGGGCTATTTTTGGGGATATCTTAATTATTTCGTTCTGAAACCACACTGAATGCACACAGATGCTTCCAGTCTGAAGCTGATGTTCGTACGAGAAACGGAAGTTTTTCAGATTCCTTACCAATGAGGACTTTTTGCATAATCCTCATCTTAAAGTACAAATATTTTTTTGCTTTTCTTTGTATTTGCCCTTGGAATTATTTTTTATAGAGAAATTTGCCTGCACCTCATGTATTATATATTTAATTATACAGGACTCAGTACTCATGTCAACAATCAACAATTGATTGATTTAAGAAATTTCTTTCACTTGGCGCTTCGTAGGACATAATTTTATTCAAATCATAGATAAACAAAAGAACTTCTGGTGCTTTATGCTCCCTGAAATCACTGATCTGGTTCAGAACAAACTGTTTTCATGTGTGGATTGACTTTTTAACTTCCAGAGGCTGCTTCCTCATACATTTACTGTTTGCTTGTGTGGGACACCAATAAAATGTGTTCATGCCTGATGACACACACCGATGTTGGTCATATATCTGCGGAGGCGTCTATACGTCACTCAAGTTAAGTCTGCTAATAGAAATTCTTCATCACAAAGTCTCTCCTTTTGGAAATGTCTTGATTAAACATCCCTTCTTTGAGAGGTGGGAAGCTTTTCTTGTGTTTTCTTCAGGAGTTACCTTCAGTACAGAACATGTCACACGGTACAGGCGGCAGGCCAGTTGATTGGAATATCTTGTTCAGCCAGTTTTGACAGCAAAAAGCTGCCATGACACGTTATGAATAATCACTATGCAGGCGTCTCAATTTGGTAAACACTGAAACAAAAATAAACGTAACCTTCCTTTTTCAGCTGCCTGTGATATTCACATCAAACTCCAGAACCCTTGTTCAGTGGGACAACATTGTAAATCTGCGAGACTGTTGGCGATGGCCATTACAACATGCTATTAAAAATCCACACAGCCACAAGGTCTGCCATTAGTGCTTAAAGCCAGACAATAAATTAGAGTCAGAGGTTGACACCGGCTTTATATCTTAATAAAAAGGAGTGGTTTGCTTCTGATCATCCTCTGCATCAGTGTCAGAGTGAGGAAGGCAGGAGTGCAGGGTGCTGGCGCCAGGGATGGAGACACACAGACAGGGAGAGCAGGGCTCTGGTTCAGCTCTCATCTGGTCCTGTGGTGAGCAATGACCACAGTTAGAGTCAGCAGCAAGGTGCCCCTCTGCAGCCAGCCGGGGCTTCAGCTGACATTAATCACCATAATTACTCATTACCACCTGTGATCTCATTGAATTATTGATGGCAGCAGGTGAGATCCACCAGTAGGTGAAATCCTCTGTCATGCAAACATGCCAGATCAAGATGAGCCACATGGGATATGTTGACGGCTTGAGCGATGACTTGTCTTGTTGGTACAAAAGAGGAATGCGAGACAAAACAACAGATAGTTAATTTAGCATGGAAAAGTAAAATAGGGGTAGAAGAACAGAACAGAGCAAATATGACAGAACAAACTGTGAAATGCAAAACTTAAAAAGACAAAAATGTAATCTACAGCAAGTTAGAATGCATATATAAATATATATATTACATGGCATGCATGCTGCATATCTGTGCTTTAACATTTTATATATACAATACAAAGTAGTTTGCATTCAGTGTTTCTCACTCTCCACTGTGTGCACTTTGAAAACCCAATAGACGTGTTCAATCATTTTCAAAATGTTTTGAAACAGGAGTTGTTTTCCTGTAACTGCCACCTTTAGTGTCTTTATTCTGCACTTTGCAGTAAGCAGTGCATCCCCATGTGTCTATTGAATTCTAGATGAAATCACTGACTGTGTGATTTTAGCTGCTTCCTGGTATGAAAAAAGAAGCCAGTGTGCCAGGCAGCGGCTCCACTGGTTCCAAAAAGAGGTCTTATTGTATGTGAGCTTATGAGAAAATGACCCTACTTCTCACTTCATTTACTCACCTGATAGAAACAAAAACGAAGTTAGTGATACAGAATTAAACACCACAGCTGAACACTCATAAAGTGTGGTCGCCACTTCTAGTTCTATATTTAGTTGTTAGTTGTTGAATGATACGCCTGATGCATAGCAGTTGTTGAGAAACGCATTCAGGGTGGTAAGATTTCCTCACCTTGTTGGCTCGTCATTCTTATCTTCCAAATGATCACAAACGTAAGATACAAAACATTTCATGCTGTGGCGCCCTTTGAAATTGAAACCAGTTAAGTTGCTCTTTTTCTGTTTATACTTCATTTGTATATTCAAGAATGTTTACATTGTTCCAAGCAAATGCTTTTGTATCTATTTGCACCAGCCATT
Organism: Scatophagus argus; assembly: GCF_020382885.2. Classification (NCBI taxonomy): domain Eukaryota; kingdom Metazoa; phylum Chordata; class Actinopteri; family Scatophagidae; genus Scatophagus; species Scatophagus argus. Next base: position 6,699,262 of record NC_058496.1, on the reverse strand, counting down.
TTGTACCACAAACTCTCACTATCCTGCTCTAATATTCTAAACATTAGTGAAAAATGAGTCATGTGCAGACATTACCTGGAGTGACATGCTGACATTCTCCAATACACAGTGTGACTGCACACACTGCGTACTGGAGAATTGGAGTGAGAGATATACACTAATTTTCCAGACTAATGTCAAAGCCCAGACCAATTTGAAGGAGAAGTTTGGGCTTAATAAACAAGGTGTACCCATTTTCTCTGGCTGCATGAAGCCCACTGTATACTAGTTAAGACATGAGAAGCCCGTCAATCAGCCTTAAGATGCTTTTTTTTGTAACAGGCACATAAACAGTCCTTATTTGAGCTTACAGAACTCCTTTTGACTGGCCTACATCCTCAGCGGTGAAACCAAATGTTTCCACCGACTTGTCATGTACATTTGCAAGCACAGTGCCCCAGCCACAGTGATTCAAGGCAGGCCATTGTACCTCACTTTGCACAACACCACCCATATTAAGTGGCCTCATTACAGACCAAGTCATTTGTTGTATTTTAAGGGTCAGGAGGAGCGAGCTCTCTGAATAATTCTTGTAAAAAATGCTGTTTTTTGGGCAGCTGCGGTGTGTCTGGTAAGACCACAGATCAGGGATTTCTCCGATACAATTAATTTGTGGAGATTCACCTGATAAAACAGATGAAACAGCCACATTCTCACATATCATGCTCGACTCACTGCCACTAGCACAAAAACGTGCTTGTTCTGTTAAAAACTGTGGGGACATTACACTGACTTCTATTCATGTGTTAGCCTGAACCCTCAGTTCTTAACTTTAACCCAGTCCTTCATGTACTGCACTCCTCTTACTGTTTTCATACAGACACACATGCTTAGGCGCTCACATACATTTACATAAAAGTTGTATTGTAAAGGCAGTTTCTGGTGTGTGAATGGGGTCGGAGAACAAAAAAATGTGCACAGGTTTTTTTTTATCTTTAAACTTTACAGAGATAGATGGATAGAAAGATGGATGGATAGAGAGATGGATTGAAGGATTGATTTATTTTAGCTGTTTTCAAATTCAAATTTAAATTCAATTAAATTAATTTATTTAACTAAATTAATTTAAACCTAATTTAAATCTTCAGTGTGGGACTTTACACATTATGAACATTTATTCAAGGCCTTGCCAAATGGCTTAGTCCTGTCGAAACCAGGTGAATCTTTAGTTCAACCAGCAAAGATCAGCTTTGCAGAGCTGAAGGGGGGTTCAGTCAAAGTGATGGAGTAGATCAGTATGTGCCAGAGGTGGGACAACAAAAGCTCCACAGTGCAGTTTTAAATAATAAGATTAACTGAAACAAGAAATAAAATGAACTTTAGTTGGAAAGTTATTATCAAAAAATCGTCCAAAACATGTTCATTTAAATGCATAAATTAATGGAAGTAAATCAACAGCATGTGGCCTGCAACCCATCACACCACGTTTTTGACAAGTTGCAGGTGACAGCGGACCTGTGAATAATGAACAAGGCTGTGCAAAGACTCTGAGAAGTTCAGCTGAGTACATACTGCTGCCAACCCACCATTTTGCCAGTGAGAACGTGCCAAATTAAATCTCATCTGGACTACACTACCAGCCTTGTCTTTCTGCACAACATTATCAGTTATGTTGACATAAGAAGAAAATGTATTTCATATCAAGATCATTTAAAACACAAGTCAATGTAGTGAAGTGGTTTTGGCATCAATGCAGCACTGTGCCACTGTTTGTTTTGAAAATGTAGCTACCAGGTTGATAAAGTAATAAGCCAAAGGCTTTTTTCACCCAATGTGGAAAATCTGAGCAGAAACCCACAAAGACTTTCTGTCGCTTTCATCAGGCTTATAGTACAAACAAGAGACAGACTTCCAGAACAATAAAGCCAAGCGAAAACAAGACCTGATGCACCTCAATTGAAATATAACAGCCAAACTGTGACGTACAGCGTATTAAAGGATCTTAAAATAGTTTGGTCACATACACTGAATATTTACTGCTATTACTAGGCCTAAGTGCCTAACGTGATCTCTGTTTCGAAAACTTTCTGTCGGTGAAGGGAGTGTTCTTGTTATGTACGTTTTCTTTATGGGAGATGGATTTTCTGTAAAGCGTAGTGGACTGTTTTTCCTCATCACTTATTGTAAGATTTAATGTATTGAAAATCTAGCAAATCTAGAAATCTAGCCAAAAGCTTTTCTTCGTGCCACAGGTTATAACACTCGTGTTTGGCCTTATGCAGAAGACAGCAGTCTGTCTCCGTGTGGGTCATGTTTCCTGTTCACTCGTGTGGCGGCTGCACTAACCTTTTAACCTGTTTCTTTACTCACTAATGAGAGTGTCTGTATTTTAACCATTTTGTTGTGTTTGTCATTAATATATTTCATTAAGATACAAAGTGAGTCTGGGGAAGGATTTGCTTTTTTATGAAATGAAATACAAGATTCAGTAATTTTCATGCAGTCCCTAACACTTGTGGTTTGTGAATTTCCCTCGGGATCAATAAATTATCTATCTATCTATCTATCTATCTATCTATCTATCTATCTATCTATCTATCTATCTATCTGTCCCTGGATATGTATGCAGTTTGAGTCCTAGAAGCTGTTTTCTTTCAGTAGGTCTACAACTATCAGGCAGCGCAAGAATTTGAGTTGAGTGAAAGTTAATAGCTGACATTTGCATTTGTTTGGCTGTCTCTTCTTGTCATAACCCTGCAGAACTAATCTCCAGGAGCCTTTGGCTTAGTAGTGTGGAGGATGTCCAACTGAGCTTGCTGACGCTGGCTTAAAAAATCTCAAAAGCTGGCAATCACATGGTGGCAGAGTTTCAAATAATGCCTGGGACGGATGACAAAGTTTCTAATAACAAACCACTAATCCACATTGTTTGCTTGAACCTTCTTCAGGCTTCTTCGCTCTGAATTTGTAAACATGAAAATAGGTTGTTTGCATGCGCTTTCATTTTTTCTTTTCTTTTAAATAGAGTAAATATAGTTAGGATGTAATGTGTCACTGTCCCGGCTTCTCTACTGACAGTCTCTCTAAAATACACAAATGCAAGTCATTGAATACTTATGTCAGAAATACATATTAGCATATTCCATGAATACATTTTAAGAGAATAACATTTTATACAAAATGTGTTTTTAATTTTGGCTTGCTTGGTTTGGAGCCTCTCTCTTTCTCTCTGTCTCAGTCTGTTATTGTATATGTCATCACTGGCTCCTCAGCCTCAGTTTGACTTTTGTTTTTATGCTGTGTTCAATTTGTTAAACATATTCTTGTGCTAGAAGAGAAAACAAATCCCTCAGGTAGTCACAGGGGCTGCAGGGGCTCCTATCTCACACGTATTGGCTAATTATCAGGACTGCTGGACTGCAACTTCACCAACATTGACATTTCTGTGCTGCTCATGATAAAAGACCAGCTGAACTCTCATGCCTTTCTCCTGACATCGAAAGGATGTCAGCATTTATTTAACATGTATTTTGTTTTGAACACTAAACTCACAGATCGTAGAATAATAGAAAATAAGAAAATGCTGCCAGGAGGCCATACATTATTAAGGCTATAACTTCATCTATGGCATATAGCGTTTATCTTTTCTATTATAATCCTGTTCTGTTTTTGTTTGTGTTCGCTTTTTTAATTGCACGCTCCGAACATGCCCTTTTAGGGCATTTTCTTTTCAGCTCTAATTGCTCTTACCCTCTGCCTATCACCGCCTCATCAAACAACACAAGCTTATTACAAAATCCTATTATAATCAGCAGTGCTGAGTAACTATTGACATGGATCCATGGTCAGGTTCAAGGGTATTTTTTGCACTATTTGGATGTGTTTTACCTTTTTTAAAGAAAAATCATCTATTTCATGTTTGTGTTAATCCTCAATATCTTAGTCTGTCCAGTCATGCATTATTCTACATCAAAAAGACTTTACTGGTTTGAATGTTATGCAGTACAATGTTAACAGCGTTCCTGGGGTAATCATTACCCTTTGCACATGTCTCCTTTGCATATGCATAATTGATGTATTGTGTTTTGGGACGTTGGCTGAAAGGTTGGTCCCAAAACTTCAGCTTTAAAAAATGCTTTAAACAGGCCAGAACTGTTGCTTTGAGGCTTTCCAGTATCAAGTTACTACTTAATTAAGCCACCGTCCTATTTTCCATTATTATTTGTGGGGAAAAAGAAGCTTTTATTTTTTCAGATTTTGGCTCCCTACTTGACACATTATGGCTTTACCTGGTCTGGTTCTGTTGTCAGTTGCAGGGGAAGAAGGGGAAATTGTTGTGGTAGAGAAACACCTGGAAGTCTTGAGCTGCTGAGATAAGGACAGAGAAAGTAAGCACTGAGGAGTGATAAAACAGCTATACATAATTATGATTATGAACACTGACTTACATGAGTACTTCTATGTGATTTGTGATTTATGTGATCTGAGATTTCTCACCTGAGTCTGCAGTTCATTTCTGTGGAGCCTTTTAATACCTTTCAGCAAACTCTTTGGTCTCTCTGGTCTACAGTTTTTTGTTCAGTTCCACCTCTCTCATCAACATCATTCTCAGATGCACCTGTTTTCAGCAAAAGCAAAGCTTAAGAACAGCTAGTGAACATAGTGGCACAATTAATAGCAAAGGAACCTGCTGTTATTTTTCCTGCTGTGTGGTCCTGTTGATGTTTGAACGTCTGCTGATCGTGGAAGAAGATCCGTGCTTAATATGGCTCATTGATCATTTCAGTGTTGTGTTGTGTAGAACTTGATCAAGTAAAATGCCATACTGAGAGCCATGCAGCTTAGTCCACATGCTGGACTGTGTGGCTGGATGTGCAAATTCAAAATAAGCTCTCCGTTTGTTCAGTGGAATCAAATATTTGTGCAACTGAAAGTTGTTTTTTTTTGTTAATATAATTTTCAATGATAATGAATGGCTGCAGTGAGCATGAAGCCTTGGCGCCTACTGTGACTGCACCTTTAAGAATTTGTTAGAGAGCTCAGCCCCTGGCGCCATGTAAAGCATATTGTAATAAGCCTTAACATGCTGATAGAAGATAAAGCTGAGAGAAGGAAATGTAGAGGAAGGGGAACTGGGTTGTGTAATCTACTACTGAATGATCCCTCATTGAGAAGAACAACATGCTGTTGCTTTTTTTAAATTCTTTTTAAAATAAAGTCATGGTCTGTGTTATTACTTTGGGAAAGCTTCACGACAGTATCTCTAATTGCTATGGGGTGATCCCAAGGGGCTTTAGAGATAGAAGGACAAGAGGCCAATGGGAGGGAAGGCGGCATCTGCCTTCCTTTGTTCCTAAATTCCTATGCTGCACGCAAGTCCCTTGACATGCTCACCTCCTCAGTGCCAGTCAGAATAAGATTAGAAAGACACACCTCAGCTCTGCTTTCTAATGCAACATGGCCTCTGTATGTTTGCAAGAATCTCGACTGGCCAGTTTATGCCTGAATTGCACTGGGGAGACAGAGAGAGCAAAAGGATCAATGCGAGCGTCAGAATGCGTGGGAGGAGGAAGGATAAGCTTGAAGAAAAAGATAGGTACGAGAGGTTTTAGGCTTGAGATTGAGACAGCAGAAGAACACGAATGGCATGAAAACATCAGAGCTCGTCCTGTGATAGCATCTCTTCAGCCGGCTTGCTTTTGCTTTGGAACATTGCTGGCATTGCTAATGGTATATGTAGGCACTCAACGAGCTTAGACCTGTTCCTCTGCCTTTTAAAAAAGAACAGCCGGTCCCTGTGCTTGGTTCTTCCTTTGCGGCAAGACCAGTTGAGTACCAGCCCAAAACTGAAAACAGGACATCTCATTGCTTAGAGGAACCCAATCCTCATTATGTGGGGGAAAAAAAACAACACGGCTGGAGACACATGCCTTGATATCCTAAAGCCATTAGAGGTTCTGCCTTTGCAGTTGAGCCAGAGTGCCGTGCATACTGTTTTCTTGAAAGATTCTGGCAGAAAATCCTCAGCCTTCGCTTTGTCCACTACAGAAGCTTAATTATACACCTCAGTAACACCAGAGGATAATGTATCATCTCGGGCAGATTTTATATTTGTTCTTTAGAAATTTGCTGCATAGATTTACAAGGGTTTTTGTACAGCTTATGTCGTCACCTTATTTTGAGTTCGTCAAGCTGGTTTGATGTTCGTCAACAAGGTCAACCAAAGGGTGGAGAAGTGGGAAATGAAACCAAGATAATATAGTTCTGATTACAGTTTAGGACAGTAGGACAGATTTCTAATGGAATTACATGTCAGTGAGACTTTGATTGCTCCTGTAATTACCAGCTTATCAGCGACAGGGTAATGACAATGTGGTCAGGTGGGCAGGACTACCTCAGTGCCCTACGGTGTTTCTCTGTGACTGTTGAAAAAAAAGATCAGATATTTATGTATGATACTGGATGAAGCAGAGATAGAAATCTGATCTGTTAAAATCTACACCAGGCAGCAATCTTTGTTCTTTGGAAATGACAACCCAGAACCATTTTAAATGCGCCAATTGCGCTGTACTGGACATTTGGACTTGAATGAGACTTAAAACAAATTAAGACTTCATATAAATCTTTATTTGGATTTAACTGCTCTGAGTTTTAACCTTAAAAATAAATCAGACAGCACCAGTTTGTGTAGTATCACACTTATCATTTTGTTTCAGCTATGTTTAAAAAGCTGTGAACATAACACCAGTTATCACGTGTTAAGGATACTACATGGAATTTCCAGAAAATTCTTGTTGTTAGACAGCAGTGATTGCTGGCATCTGCTACAACAGTGAAGTGACATAAACGCTGAAATGATGACTGAATGCAGGAACATAAATTACAGTCATATTTAGAATAACATCTGTAATGTTACCTTATTTTATTTGGACCATTGGGTCTATGATAGTTTGCCATTTGCAAATCACTTTATCAGCAAAGCTAGCTACGTTTGTACCATTACATAATTTATTATTGGTTAGGATCATGGGTTGAGCTAGCTGGCCAACTATCCACTCTTTTCTGAGAGTTAACGTTAATGAGTGAGAAAGTTAAGGTTAGCCGGCTTGCTATAACTTAGCTATGCTACTAGTCATGGAGTTAGCTGCTTCATAATGTTAGCAAATATTTGCAAACAGCAAGCTAGCCAATTTTCCAGCCAGTAAGCAAGCTAATTTTGTATTTATTCTTTTTGAATGCTCATCCTTCCCTTATTCTTGCATGCTTTGCACCCTCTATATTCTGTTGCTGCTGTAACACTGTAGTTTCCCAGTAATGGGACTAATAAAGGATTATCTTATCTTATCTTATCTTATCTTAATGTTGACTACCATTACTAAGATTGGGATGGGACATTGCAGCAAGATTTTTTTATTGAAAATAGCTGTGACTGGAAATGACGCTGAACAAAAACCATAGAGTTTCAAGTTTAAATGCTCTGTTGAACAAACAATGTTTCTGTGGTTTTGTTCACTACATGGAACCCCTTTCAGCAGTATTGTTATACAGTATGCAGTAAGGAATTACTATATTATGCACTTGCACAGTTTTCTGTGCCAAGTTTCCACCTAAACAACAGTTTCAACTGTCTTCAGTGTTTTGCATTGTGGTGTGGTGGTTAGCCATGTCGCCTCACAGCAAGAGCGTTCTGGGTTTGAGTCCGGGTCTAGGCCCTTCTGTGGGGAGTTCGCATGTTCTTCCTGTGCCTGTGCGTTTTTCTCTAGGTACTTGGAGACTTTCTCCCACACTCCCATAAAACATGGAACATTAGGTTAATTGACTACCCTACAGGTGTGTGTGTGTATGTGTGTGTGATTTTCTGTCTTTGTGTATTGGCCCTGCGGTTGAGTGGAAACCAGTCCAGGGTGTACCCTGCCTTTCGCCCGTTGTCAGCTGCAATAGGCTCCACCCCCCCGTGACCGTGCACAGATAAGCGGTATAGAAAACGGGGGGATAGATGGATATCAATGTGTCTCCATGTCCTTTACTCTGTCAGCTGCAGAAATCTCCATTTTGCATCGCTGCTGCAGCCTGATGTTGGCAAATTACACCTTGAGTTATCATGAGAATTGTCGCCTTATAAACCTATTTTGGATGGCACTAAATAGCAGGGCCAGGCCAAATGGGCACTTAATAGCCATGGGGAAGTTGTTTGCTGAGATATGCAACCAATTGCCTACCCTTGTTGTGACTCCTTATGCTTATCAGCTCTGTCAACAGTATCATATTTAAGTGATCTATTACTTTGCTCTACACATATTTGATTGAAGAAAGAAAGAAATTGTCTCCTCTCTGTGTTTATGCCTCTAGCAGTTTCCATTCCTGTGATTTGAGCCATGTTCTGTTTTCCTCAATTTTCTGTTGTTGTTATTCCTTTTTTGCATGCCATGAGAGAATTGTTTTGGTTGCAGGCCTTCAGAGGACAGACCAATGTTCAGTTAACCTAATTAGTGTTGTCTAAGAAATGTGAAAAGTGTTTGAACAACTTCATACAGTTACAGCTACATTCTTCACATTAGTTTGGAATAATAATAAATCAACAACAACAACAACAGTCATAATAATAATAATAATTACTGTAGATTTGTTATTAGATTTGTTGTTTTTCATAGTCATTGCCCCTGAGTTCTGAGCATGCAGGTACATCTATCACTCCACAGTACCCTCTGGTCAAAGATTAAGCTGGGTGGCAGACCATGATCCCATGCGCATCCATGCACATACATCTGGTCCATTATTTTATGCACTCTACACGCATGTGTGCTTGTACAAATTCTTGGACATCTTTGTATGTGTACCTGTCTGATGCACAAAACGCCAACTGCACAAACCATTTTATTATGATGGTTTCCTTCCAGTGTGCCAAGTGAGACACGTCTGTAGGGGCTGTGAGTGTGAAGTACACAAGTGAACAGGTGAGAAAGTGAAAATATTTGTCTGTGGGCTGTTCTTCCGTGCTGTGTTGAAATAACAGCAGCTTTTCCATGTGAGGAACCAGAAGTGTGGAAAGAGGGAGGTCAAGCTCAGTAACTAATCTTGAAATTGTGTGATTTTGCAAAGAGGAACTTCCCACCCAGAGACAGAGTTACACACGCTGCCAAGAGTCTGTAGTTTAAATCAAATAAAGCTATCTGATTATCCTGTCTATTGTCATGACCCACTTAGCCTTAATAGAGTGGATGATAAAGTCTGTGTGCAAGGGTTTTTGTGAGAGTGTAGTGGGAGAGATGAGTTCAGCTAGTGTTAACATCACAAATAAAAAGTCCATTAAATATGCTTCAGTGATTTCCCATGCATGTTTTGAACGCCCACTCTTCTTCTTGTATGGAATGAGTTAATGCAGGCATCTGCAGAGAGTCATGGGAAACCAAGGGAATTTTTCTTTCATGAGGCAGAGGTTTGCATCTATTTTGGTCTGCAAGTTACCTGGTAATCTACAACCATAAAGTCAAAACTGTGGTTTTCACTCTGCTGCTTCTCACTTTTTTCTGATGTCTAACAGAGTGTCTTCTAATCGAATTCCTTGTTTATCTTAGAGTGAAATCATGCTTCCTTCTTGAGTTAGAGTTTCCTGGATTGCTGCCTGTTTGGTTGTCTCTTGCATTTCCCTATTCCTCCCCCACATGATGGATCCCTGATGCCAGGAGGACAGGTCCAGGCTTAGGCCAAAGACTATTTCATGCTTGGTAGGTAGCCTAAGTGTTACTGAGAGTTCATCAGCACTTTTTTTTTGGCATTTTTCTATTATTTGCAACTACCAGATTGTCTTACTGCATATGTTTTCTACACTATCATAGCAATAGCAGGTATAAAGTCTAAAATGTCCATCACTCAGACTTCTTCTGACTTCACCTTGAGCTGAAGAGGTAGTTCCCAGCCTCATGACATCTACATTTTTCACATTTTTCAGTGGGTGTGGGACATGCTTGATCTCACTGTAGATTGTGCAGTCTCCATCTCCGCAACATATCACCGATGTAAGAAAACAGCTTTGACAGCTGGACTATGGACTGAAATATAGGAAAATATTGTTAAATCAGCACTGCTACATAATCTTAACACAATTATATGTGTTGTGTTGTTCAGAAAAGCTGCTGCAATGTATTAATTGACTCTGTACTACTGTACAGCGTATCAAACTATGTGTTAATTCATAACAGGTGCACACTCTCAAGCTTGTCATTGACAATTTCCAGAACCACAGTGCATCAAGTTTCCCCACTGAGCTTTTTTTAACCCCTGATGTGATCATGGCACAAAGGAAATTTCCAGCGCTGCATGTCTGCGTGTTGAATGAATGGTGTTGCCGTGTGTGCTGTGTAAACTTGACCTCCATCTGTGGTTCCCAAAGCAGGTAGAGCCCAGATGGCAAGATTGTAACTGACCAATCTTTGACCCTAAAGCCTTCCAACCAACTGCATAACAAACCCCATGAAAAAGGAAAGCATTTCATTGCACACGAAAGCTACACTAAAGGGACGACTTTGACTTGTTTTGCATTTCTTACATATCAGTTTTCGTGTCTATCCTGGTAAGAGAGTAGATGAGTGATGAGGTTGGCAGTCTGTTCAGCGTAGGAACCTCATTCACATTGGCTACTCTGAACTCTTTGACAGGACATCACAACATAGACTATGAGGAATGATTCTACAAAAGTGACTCAAGGCTTTGTCTGCATTGCACACATTTTTGAGATGATGTCAGCTTGTGTAATAATATGTTAGTGTTAACTTTAGCTGCAGTTAAAAGATCCTGCTTGTCTAAGTGAGCAGAAATAGTAAGTCTTTGATCAGATGAGAGACCATCCGCTCCAAAAAAAAAAAAACAGTTGTAATTGTTTGTGTGTGGTCTGAGAACAAGCCTCTCTCTCTCCCAAACACTGTATTGTGTTTGCCCTCCGTGTCGTGTCCTCCGGGCTTTAGGGTGTGACCTGGGTCTGTGGGATGGTATGCTGCAACAGTCAGGCGCCGTTTGTAAATCCAGACACAATACTTGAGATGATCAGATTCCTTCAGGCTTTCATTTGAGATCAGATAAACTTGCAATTCACCTTTAACCTTCTAGCCTAAACGTCACATTCATTTGCAGCCTATTTGCTTTCCAGTTTGGACAGAAGTGAGTCAGCATCATTGAAACTGTGAGCTGATTGGGCATAATGACATACCACAGTAGTGGCTGCTTATCAGTAAATGAATTATGTAACTTCAAAAATATGATGAAACTCTGATGCTTGTGATTAAGAAGCTCTGATTGCAGTGCAAGAAGTAGCCTTGCCACAGCTGGCACAGATGGACTTCTAGGGGAACAGATCTGTTCCCCTAGAAGATCTGGGGGCAGCCGTGGCCTAGAGGTTGGAGAAGCGGCTTGTGATCGGAGGGTCACCGGTTCGATTCCCCCACCGGACGGGCAGGAAAAATTTGGGTGTGGCGGAGTGATTAATGCGAAAAATACTCCCCCCCTCCATTAGCCGGCTGATGTGCCCTTGAGCAAGGCACTTAACCCCCCAATATGCTCCCCGGGCGCCTGACGCTGCCCACTGCTCCTGTGTGTGTTTCACTGCATGTAATTTGCTGGGTGTTGCATGTGTGTGTTCAACTAAGGATGGGATAAATGCAGAAGACGAATTCAGTGTGTGTATGTAAAAATATATATACTGCCAATAAAGTTGATTCTTCTTCTTCTTCTTCTTCTTCTTCTTCTGTTTTTAGACTCGTGTAATGAGTTTCACTCTGATAGCGGCTGCAAAGTAGGCTACTGAGGCTTTTCTGGTGACTTCAGTCTATAATGGCTAAGCAAACAGTGTTGCACTTGCGCGACTAGCATTATCAGCAATCCAGGAGATAACATAGGCTGTTTTTACTGGAGGAGACAATGGGAAATGAGGACTTGGGGGTGGGGATTGTGGGAGTGAAGGGTGGGGGTACATGAGACCATTGTGAACTTGGAAATGTCTGGATTTCTTTACGCCAGCTTGATTAATCTCACACACACAACCAGGGAGAGTCATGGCCTAAGGGAGTTTGTGGGAACTTTGCTGAGACCATTGGGAATCCTTACTACAATTATATTCGTCAAAGACTAATTCCCTTGAGCCGCAAGGTATACGATCTAGACGGGAAAACAAGAGATAGTTGCATAAACCTATATATTTATTTGTAGTTTCTCTTGGGTTTATTTTTGCCCCAGCAGTGCAGTTTACAGTTGCTTGTGAATTGGTACATTGACATTCCAGTCTTGTTCTCAGGCCCCCACACTGGTCTCCATATGGCCATCCCCTGGGTCAATCCCTGCCACAATGCAGCCACAGTTGAATCCTGTTCAAGTTTTACTTATTACACAGGCATAGAGGGCTTAGAGACAAATGCTTAATAATTCAAAAAGCCTGCGCTTTTTTGTATTGCACAGGAAATTACAAATCAGCTCATATATTTTGGCCCTTAACTTAGTCCTGCATTACAATAATGTGTTATTACAGTTACTAATCCCGGTAAATTCCTGTTACTTCAACTATTTGTACATTGGTTTATTTGCTGTCTTAACAGGAATTACATGGACGCTTGATATCAGTTTGCTCTTTCTGCATAGTGGACAGACTGAGACATGTTAGCTTGGCACAAGTGTTGAGGTGTGGGGCGGCAGTTAGTCTGAACCAAAATGGAGGAAACACAACAGTCTCTATCTCTAAACTTATCTGTGTTCTCTTTTAAAATTATATAATAAATGTCCAGGTACAGGTCTAAACACGAGCCAGTGTTAGTTTTGTCTGTCCTGGGCTACTGTAGAAACATGGATCCTTATATAGGACCTGGTCCTTGTGTAGATATAAAAGGCTCATTCTAAGGTACCAAAAACACAGCGATTCTTACTTTCAGGTCATTATGCAATACAATCAATATTAATTTTCATCCTACACACTGGATACCATAGGGTTGGATTAGACCATTTTCATGGAAGACATTATGAGTAAAATTAATGATGGCTGAACTCCATTTTGCTGCTTCAGTTTCAGGGACCTGGTATTGGGTATGGTGACTCACTGTCACACTGCTGTGACTTAATCGGGACACATTCGAGTGTCATTGTTAATGTTATTAGTTACACCTGTGTTTTTCCTGTTTCACGGTCAAAATATCTGTTGTGAAAAAAGCAAAGTGAAAAATAGTTTTGGAAGAGCTTAAAGGTCCACTTTTCCTTAAGTCCTTAAAGTTCGAAGGATGAAATCTCTGAAACTCCAGAGCTTGCACGTCAACTGATCCATCTCCTTGACAGCAAATTAAACTCCATCCATTGATGAACCCAGTTACAGCTGAAACCTCATTTAAAAAAGCGCCTCAGTGGACTGTGAGTTGGGATTGGTTTGTCAAAGTTATTTTCAGTTAAAAAATGCAAACTTCTTGTTTGCATGATTGGGAAGCAGGGTAGACGTGACAACATCACAGATCTCTAGTAATTGGTAATTACCAGTAAAAATTGCTTTTTGAATATCTCTGAATCAGGGACTTTATAATCAATATTGTGGTTGCACTGCTGGATCTCGAATCTGAGAATCTGCATACTAACCTCTACTCTCTAACTGTCCCTCCTGCCTGACTTTAAAACAGGATCTTCCTTATTCTGCCTTTAATTTGAATCCCTTGGTTCATACTGAGTTCTTACTAGGAATGTATTACCTCATTATACCCTTACCTATTTAGAAATAAATTTAGGGGGGAAAAAATCACAGAAAAAAAAAATATTTCCTGTATTTTCAGCCTATGTCATAGTATGAGAATTAATGACAGCAGCACAGCTGCAGCTGGGCTGTCACAGGCCATCTTTGCTTCATTTTTATAATACTACCTCTGACTATTAAACCATTACAGGCTGCTATGCTGCTGTAATGGTTTGCTGCTTGTGTTTAAGACTCCAGCTGAATCAGCAGCTTCTGTCTGACATCCCTCTGGCTTTGCGCTTGTACCAAATCTAATCTGTCTGTCTGTTTAGTTAGAAATTACAGTGGTCCCCCTACAGTGTACCGACACCATGAATCACATTTTCTTTTCATTAACAAAAAATATATACATAATTTTAATGAGCAATACAGTAAAAGGCCTTTTAGTACATGTATTGCTGTAATGCATCAAACACACCTGCACGTTTAGACCTGTAAAATAATTAAAAGAAGAAGAACAAGGAAAAAAATTTTTGTATGGCACTTTTCGTGCATGCAGCTCAAAGTACTGTACAACAAAGAGATTACATGGATGTGCTTCACAAAAAAAAGACATAAAGAACACAAAAAGAGGGATAAAAATGAATGTAAACTAGTAAAAATAAGATAAAGATGCATAAAAACATGGATAGAATGCCATAATTGAAATAAAATAAGATGTAGAATAAAAGCAAACTTGATAATATAGTAATAACAATAGTAAAAAAAATTGTGAATAGTAAAAAAATTGCTAAAATAAAAGCTGCAAATAGACACAAAGATGGTTTAAAATAAAGTTAAAATTAGCATACTACAGCACATTAATGGATATGAGTTCAGCACAGCTCTTATAGTATCATTACTGGCACACTGTACTCAGTCCAAGTCTCTTCCCTCGTGATAATCGGCACAATAATAAAACACATTAGGCATTCCTGATTAGATTGGGAAATGGTGTTCTGCTGAGTGTGGATTGCCCTGTATAGGTGCTGTTGTCAGTGCAGAGTAGCTTTGGAAAAAGTAATGTGGGCCACATACTTCATGCCCGCAGGAACTGAAGGCAGCCAATACTTGGTTTGACCCTGGTCAGTAACATTAATGATGTGATGATGTGTTGTGTTGTGCTGATGCCTCAGGTCAGAGGCTAGCAGATATCTCCGGGTGAAGTGAGCTGTGTCTTTGTGAGGTGAGGTGAGGTGAGGTGAACTTTGTGGCGCTTCCACTTCTGTGGTGACTCTACTTGGTCAGAACACTCAGCCCAATATCATACCTCATTAATCCTTTCCAAGCCTGAAGCTGCCTACAGCTAGCAATCTATTGGAAGAGGAGTTATTTCAAATTGTCATCACTTTAGCCACCCATCTGGTACTGTGATTTATAGCCCACCACAGTGAGGAAAAAACACAGAAACTGCTTCTATGTGGTTTAGCTTGATGAAGTCTATTGACTTCTAAAGGAAACAAACACATCCCCTCCATCAAATAGTAGTTAATAGTTGGAGACAATGATTTATTGAATTGCGTCAACAGACAGAAACAAAATCCCTCCAGTTATTTCCAGCTCCAGTGAGTATCCTTCCATATTTCCTCTGGATCAGGCTTATCTGTTCTGCTGATGGCATGAAATGGCTTTAAAACATGGAGACAAACACTGACTTCCAGAGACTCACATTTACACGGTGGAGCCAAGCATTGAGGTAATTGGTTTCCCACAATACCCATAATAACATACACCAAGTTACTGTTATTCAAACACAGTCAATTGCTTGTGTTTGGACACAGCGATAATGCATCGCGATCTGGCTCGAGGTCAGTTTAAAATGGCTGAAGTTTGTCTCTCATTGATGGAACTCAAAGCATAATTTAAATGTATTACAATGTTGGTTGTGGTTCGTAGCTAAGGCTGTAGTTATGGTAACACCGTAGCTGACAAAGTTATTGTTGGGGTCTGGTAACAGATCAGGGAACAGATCTCAGCGATAACAAACATTGCTGTGATGAAATCAGATGGGATGAGAGACATTGTACCGTCAGCCGATCAGACAGGTTGTAAACAAACCAACAGGTTAGTCAAAATTTGTGTGTGTTCAGTTATACCAAGCTGTACCAAAATGACGGTCTACAGATTGTGTTGGATTGTGATGGCCCACAATAGACAATTTTGGTGTTTTTACAGTGATTTTACCTTTTTCTTCTAAATAATTTCGGCTCCTTGGCACTTTCTTGAAAATTTTGTTTAAAGATCACTTTCTGTCTCTTTCTGTTCTTTGTCTGACCTTTTGGCATCGTCACAGTGTTCTCAGAGCTCACCAAACTTTGTGCAATGCTATTAGAAGTATGTTGACCAAAGTCTTTCTTTAAACTGCTTTTTTATGAAGTGGCATTTAAGAAGAGAAAATATTGTTCTGACATCTTTCTGTCAGTACAAAAGCAACAGCTGGAACCAACCTGATGTGCATATTTTAGGCTCTATAAAATAAATAAATGCGAACTTTTTAAAAGAAATTGTAGTGAAACAGTCTTTTGAAATCAGAAAAGCTAAATCATCCACGTTATTTTTCCCCTTAACAGTAATCTGTCGTGAAACCGTGCAGGGGCAAATGAAAGGTTTCTGAGATCAGGCTGGAAGCAGGAGAAAGCATTATCCTCCTCCTGCGTCTCAGTTTGTTATTTCAATCTGGAGGACACTGGCTGCCAGAAACCTGCAAGTTATTTTGGAGACCAGAGATGAGATGTCAGGCACAGGAAACATTGCTGATGCGTATGACAACCCCTTTAATGCCTGCTTCAATTCACACCATCCATCTCATTTTACAGTGACTGATCATTTATCTTATGTTTGTCAACCTTTTCCCTCAGCCAAGCATTAAGTAGGCTCTGACTGAGCCTCCTCTTGGGGGAACTCCGATCTGCACGTACGCAATGAAGGTTCGGTGATGGACTTGCACCTCTCAAATGACCTTCATGACTCTTACTGCTCTTTATTTAAGGCCTATTTATTGAAGTCCTGTACGAGTGCAGGTGAAATTCAGATTATATTTTTATCATTTAAAGACTGGTGCCACAGTCAGCTCCACTGTACAGGAAAATGCCTAAGTACTATATTCTTTTATGAAAACACTGTACATATGTACATATGTCACTGGGCAGTGTTTCCATGTCAATGCACTTAATAATTATGTTAGCTAAAAAACAAAACAAACAAACAAAACAATAATAATTCAGGCCAAATTAGTTATGGCAAACTGAAAGTCCATGTCACTACTTAAAAATAAAGATAAAGTCATTCACCGTAGCCTGTTGCTCAGAAACAGGAGCCTTGTCGGTTCCCTCTCATCTCACAGTGTCAACTCTAATTTTAGATCTGAGATGGTTTTTTTCCCTATTGTAGCGCTTTCATCTCACTCAGGGTGATTACAATGGGTTTCACTTGCTGTTCTGTTGATGAAAATTGCCATGTTGTTTGTCATCACCAACCATCAAATTTGTATTTCTCTTTATGTCCTACAAGCTGTTGTTGCTGCAACAGGGGGGGGGGGGGGGGGGGGGGGGGTTACACTGAAAGTAACCCTGAACAAAAACAGCAACAGTTTGTTTAGAGTACGATGAAAACCAACAAAGATAAAAACAAAACCATATGATTACATTTTGAATGGTTCAACTGTAAAAGGCAGTCCAAGTGCATCCTAGAAAGAGATTCAAAAATATGATCAGTTTCATGTCAGAGTAACTTAACTCAACCTTTCCGAATAAACTGCTACATAGTAAATCTTTCAGTAGCAGATAGCAACCTCAGGTTTTTAAGATTAAATATGAAAGAACTTTAGCTTCACATGAAAAGATATAAAGATCTTTGTGCTACATTTTTACGTTATTGACCCATTAGCGCTATATATGTACGTTTATGAGTTCATATGGGGCAGAGCTGTAGCGAAAGTCTGCAGAAGAGAAAATGATAGATTTTCGGTTGGTTTAGATTTGAACCGAAACCATGGTAGTGTCGCTGTTGATGAATTTCACAAGATGTCTGTATGACAGCTCATTTTCCAAACCAGTTGGTTCACACATGGAAATAATGAAACCATCCATGTGTTGTGGTGGTGCCATTACATCCATTTTGTTATAGTGACTGCTGCTCTGCGGCCTCACAGAGCTTGAGGTCGAGCCCAAGGACCCTGCTGACTACTCATTACTGCGGTACTACAATCCACCAGGGGAGTTGTTGTACATTTGATGAATTCAGTCTGTTGTGCCAAGAGGTAGGATAAAAGTGGTGAGGATATCTGTTCCAGTCACTCTTGGGACCAAGCAGCCTTATTTTCATCTACAGCAAGCTGTGTCTAAATACTGTGTCTAAATAAAAAGAGCTTTCCCTGCCATCTGTTATATCAGTTTTGTTCATTTTTTGGTGTCACCTATAAGGAATTATTGAAATTAATTGTGTCCACATGATTTAATGTTAAAAGAAAAGAAATTCATTCAAAACGACTTACATAAGAGTTGTCAAAGTGCGAATTTTCTTTCCTAAACCACCAAAGACACAACAGGGGCTAAACCACTGCATGTTACATGTCCAGTTTCCAGCCATCTGTTATTAATGATGTGGCTTTAAGCCACATTCAGATGATTCTTTGCTGCAGATAGAGAATGAAACGACCTTTGTTTTGACAGTTTCCCCATTGGGACAGTGACCTCATGGGTCATCTAAACTCTGAGAGAATCTGTCATCATCGAGATGGTCAGCAGTTTCTCACTGTGTTTTGCTCAGTAATCCCCTCAGATCTGACATCAAAACCAAAGCAAACATCAGTCAATTAAACATTTGGGAATATCACTGAAATTGTATTTTAAGTGCTGAAACACTTACACGCATGATGGAGATTGGTTTTATCTTTTTTGCTTATTTTTTTGCAGTTCTTCGAATGTCTACTTGAGGTTGACTACAAAAGTGAGTCAATCTCCATAAGACCACATGTTAAAGTGGCATATTTTACAACTGAAATAAACACAGTCACCCAAAATCAGAAATTAACTGCGGCAGTCTGTCTGTTAAACGCCATCAAGAATTCCGTTAAAATATTTCAGTTCATCAAACAAACCTGCATATTGTTTAAGCCACTGCCAAATCGTTCTTCTTTTAAAGGCTGTAAAGAGGGTTTTTTTTGTTTCTCTCCTGAATATACCAAAGTGATAACTTTGAGAGTGTATCTTGTTGCTATCAGCAGTTGGTTATGTCACATGCCAGTTATGTAATAAGTGGACTAAACATATGGGCACTATGCTAAAAAGAAGAAAAGGAAATAAGAGACAATCATGATAAAAGCAGAACTGTTGTTCCACTGGGTGTCAGTCTCTGACCAAATATTATTTTAAATATCCTACATAATGAAATCCACTGACTAAAATAACAAGAAGCATTTGACATGACAGTCAACTGGTGCCTCTTTATCAGCTAAACGCAGCCTACGCTGATTCACTTACGGCTTTGGCATCACAAGGTCATTTCCTCATTCCTGAAAAAAGTCTTATCTTCTGAAATGACTGTCTCTGTTTACTAACACAGGGAAGTATTCTTGCTTAGTGTACTGTGACCACAAATCACTTAAAAAAAAAAGAAAAGAAAAAAAGAAACAGGGTAAAATGCTCCCCTCTTCTGTCTGTAAGAAGCACTCCACCCTTTGCAGGAGAAAGAGGAACATTCCAGAGGAAGTTTACCCACCGCCTCTTCCCTTCATCCCTCACTCTTCCTGCCTCCACTGATCTTTACTGATTACTGTTGGCTGGGTGGGCTGATAAGAGAAGCTAATGAGGAGAGGGGACCCTTATACATTTATTGGTGTGAAACCTTTTTACACACGTAAGTTAAGAATTTGCTAAATACTGCATATTATACTATCAGAAAAAAAGGATTTAACATAAAAATTAATATGTAAATGTATGTAATTATGACATTTTATGTCATTTTTTGTCAGACAAATGTGAGTGTACACAGCATACACACACACAAACAGGTCACTTTCACCATCTCAAAGATAATACAGATACACTTTGTTCTACACATCCAGACTCCATCCAACGGTCAGAGATTTGATTTGGACCCACACACACCCACACACACACACACACACACACACACACACACACACACACACACACACACACACACACACAAACTATACTGTTGTAGCAGCTGCCACAAGTTCCATCAGATAGCACGATTGTTCCAGGCAGGTCGACTGTTTGTCATCACGACCGTCAACACCTTCCAGTCCTGGTCAGCACACCTGCTGCCACTGCAATCAGAGCACTAATCCAAAAGCTGCTGCTGCATTGTCTGCGGCTGACAGAATAGCTGCCTGTCACCACAGACCTGTGAGAAGCAGCACGTACCAGTGCCATGAACCCTATTTGTGCATTCAGTGCCTTGCTGTAGAGCAGGTGAATGTGTCTTTTATACTATCGCTGACATATTAACATACACAGAGTTCAGGAGAGTGCAGCCATCATCACAGCTGGTAACAACAATGTGTCTGCATGGCTTTCCTCTCCTCTAAATCCATGCATTTCATTTGGATTGATTAATACAAGCTTATCTGTGTTGGTGTTTCCTACCTGCTGACTCCCCCTGTGTCAGGCAGGGCTGTATCACACCATCAAGACGGTACTGATTGATCACAGACCTGACCATTGGAGGAATAACGTACTGTGGATTCACAATACAATCCTCATATCTGTTATGATGGTATCTGACTGATGTGAGGGGTAGACTACATACACTATATAGACAAAAGTATTAGGATGGGGTTGTTTTTCAGGGGTCAGGTGAGGCCACTTACCAAGACGTTCTTCCAGCTTTGTGCCAACAGTTTGGGGAAGGCCCTTTTCTATTGCAGCATGACAGTGGTGTAATGATCAAGTGTCCCAGTACCTTTGTCAATATAATGAATTTGTTTGTCTTGCAAGCATTTACTCATTAAGTGTCAATTGGATATATCACAGACTCGGTTTGGATGTCAATATGAATCCTATTTACAAGTTGGGAAACTTTAACATGAACTGAACCAGAATCAACTTAGTAAATACTGATCATTTATGTGGACAACTTTCACAGGTTGCCATAACTTCCAAATTCACAAACATTAAAATTACCAAAGATATGATCTCAATGGCAGCTATGGCTCCGATGCCAGAGCAAAGTTGGCAGCATTCAGCCATATTAGAGTCTGAATAGAAATGGACAGATAAAGAATAAAACCACTGAATGCATCACTGGCAGTATCACCTCAAACTGAAGGTGGTTTGGGTTTGACCTCCACAATGTACACTTCCTGCATTTTTTTTAAATCTACAACTGAAAATGTGTTTTATCCTTCAAGGTTTTATATATTTCTCTACTGAATTAGCACTTCAAGGGGAATTAAAAAGACTGAGGCATTACAAGAAGCTTATACACATCACAGCCTCCCTTAAAATGCAATAAGGAGAAATCTGCTCTCAATTTTCTGCACTGTTACTTTCCATGTTTTCCGTTTCTAAAATGAATTTGGTACAACACAGGTGCAAAGGAGTAGAGAATCAAGCGAGGAAAAAGCTGGGAGAAATCTTTCAGACGTACGCTGGTAAAGGTCCCCAACTATTATCGACGAGTAGGGTCATCTCTATGCTCCTGAAAGAATGAAGCGAGGCGGACGTTTCAATGCACTCCCTTCAGCCACTAGTGAGACAATGTTTAAAATAAAGAAAACCATCTTGCCTGCAAATTTGAGAGTAAGGGTTTCACGGAGTGTAATGTCAGTAGCCTGTGGACTGTGGGAAGATGATTTTGACACATGAAAACATACATTAAACCTTTGACCTATGGAAAATACATTGCTGAGAACATAAAACCCTTTGAAAGGTTTCCTGGATGAGTCATATTAAGACAATATTGAGATGGTGAACACAGGATCTTGAAGTCCTAGAACCCTGGGAACATAGAATCCCAGGAACATTGATACTCTCCAGCTGGAATATACCGAAACTGACCTCCTCATGAAGAAAGAGTTCTCCATTTTGTGTCTTTAGGGTATCAGCAGGCATTTGAGATGAAGGTTTGGCTCTAATGAAGACTGAAGTAGAGCATGTGAGGACAGATTGTGTCCGGGTAAAAAAAAAACAAAAAAAGCCCAACAATATTCTATGGTATGAACCATGACGTACACCAGGCTACGATATAAAGGAAGTGATCATCTCATTCCGCCGAAATTTTCCCTTTGATACTCAAGATGCACTTCACTGCACATCGTCAGTGTTCTTTGGGGAGCCAAATTTCCTTCAAAATGTGCCTGCTAGGCTTCCAGAATCTCTATATAATGTCGACGTTTGGACCATACCTTTGAAAATCTTTACACTTCTGACAAATGGGTGCAGAAATTAAGGCTTGGAGCTCCCCTTTTGCTGAATCCTGAGAAAGTCAAGAGTGTTTGCTCAGGTATGTGATGATTGGCTTTTTCTCTTGCAGGGGGATGAGATCCAGATGTGTGGTGTGTCTGCTACTGGAGTAAAAGAGGGCACACCAGCTCACACATGTGGGTATATTATGTCTCAGACACACTCCAAGAGTCTAATAATCAGCTTCTGAATGCCAAAACAAGCCACGAGGTAGGAAGGAATCTGACAGTTCTTCCTCTGACAATTGTGTGGGATTTGTTTTTCAAAAATAAACTACCATCTATCAGGAACTGGGAGCCAGCTGCTATGATTGTGATTTAATATACATGACTACTTGATGGAATGTGTAATCAAAATTTGGATGCTGGCTGCTGTGTCTTTCATTATCTGCTCTAAGTATGAAGATGTCATTTTTTTCTTGTGTAATGCAATTCTGCATTTATGTGCAAGTTTAAAGATCAAATTACCATCAGGAGAGAGTAATGTTTGTGTGCATTGAATAAAGTCACCATCACAGATCTGGCTGCAAAACCCAGTTAAGATAGGTGGACAATGGACAATACACTGTATGACATCACCTTAAGAACAATGGAAAGATAATGAAAGGTCATTTCAAGCTGAAAAAGGCCATCTTGATGAGAACAGCTAGGTGGAATTGGGGAAAGATAAAGGTCAGGATGTGTCATAAATGGTAAGTGGTTTTGTTTTCTCTAGTTTGCTCAGGGACACAAGTAGCTTCAACCAAAGCTTGCAATATTGGGGGATCAAGTCAAAGTTGAGGCAAAAGTGTTAAATTAATTCTTCATTCGTTCTTGTTATTTCTTATTTCTTACTTATTACATTTCACACCCCTTTGGTCTATGAGAGGTAAGAAAATGTGATGTTGTATCATTTAAAGATTGTTTCAAGCATGAGGATAAATAATTGTGCAATTGGGATGTAGCAGTGTATTTGGTTTTTGGATACAGATGGACAAAAGACAAGCGGATTATGACATAAGAAGGTTTAATGTGGATGTTGTTTGTCAGTGTCAATTTTTCCTGTGTCCTTTTCCATTTGCCTTTAATACACAGGTGGGAGTGATCTTACACAGGCCAAATACACCAGATTTTCCAGTTGTTATTTAGAGATAACTTTGTTGTTTATTGATGTAGTTTTATAAAGAGATCAACATTCCAGCTTTTCCATTTATACAAGTTGTAGCAAGTGAGAACTGTAGGCGCTCCTCTCCGTGCCATTCATTTCCTGTCACCTATGCTCCAGCGTGTACAACCCTGTGCAAAGTCTTCCACTAGTTGTTTCCTGAGAGTTTCACCAATTCCTGTCAAGCTGACACAGAGTTATAAACTCAGAAGACAGACTTTGGGTTTCATTTTAACATCTAAACATTTTAGGTGTGTCAAGTGTCAGAGGTTTATTAACGTGACCACAAATTAGTTAGTGAGACCTTTTTCAGACAGATCCAACTTCTCTGATGACGTAACTCCATTGGACTCTGCTCTGATACTTGCTGGTATGCATACATAATGCTCTCTTGTCTGACCCAGCCTTTTCATATCCAGACACCAAATGGTAAGGATTTTTTGGTTCTCAGGGGACCACACAAAATGAGAACAAAGTGTGTTTACCTTTAGCTGTTGGGTCAGTAGAGATTTAGCATATTGTAGATGAACACTGAGGAAAGAATGCATCAAAGCTTTGTCATTCATCACCAGAGCACTAACAACTCTGCAGCTCAAATAGCTTAATGGCTCAATTATTTTAGCAAAATGGTCACCACATGTTTGAAAATTTGGCTCCACTGATTCCAGTGCATTGGCTATGCTAGAATGAATGTCCTGTATGCTGCAAACAAATTATTATACACACTAAGAAAGAGACATATGTGAAAGTACAGTATATGAAACAGCAGCTCTTTCTTTAACAGTTTCATTATGCGTTAAGTATGTAAACCACTTACAGTACAACTGTCAAACAAATGCACTGGTGAACCACTTATACTTTAAATGTCAAACATATGTAGTTGTACTTACTTGTGCTTGATTAATCATCTGTACTGAAAACACTTTAGGTGGCTCTGGTAGTCAGGAATTTGGAATTTAACCTGTCAACCAATTAATTAAGAGCCCCATAAAATACCAAGAAAGCAAAGCCAACCAAAGCCTAATATGGCTCTCCTGAAACACACAAATCCAACTCTTCTGTTTAGAGATGGAATAAATATTCATAGTATTATCCATGAATCAAGCTTTCAACACATTTATTTAATGATGAAACAGTGACCCCTGCAGGGGAAATTCTCACACTGTCCTAAAGCTGCAGCCAAAGCCTTTCACCAGTTTTAAAACGTGTTCAGAAATTGTGCAAGGTTTCATCTGATAAATGAAATCCAACATTTTTTTTATTATTGATGCAACAACAAATTCAAGACAGAGGTCAACATTTAATTTTAACCCAAAGTTTCTCAACCTTGGGCTTGGAATCTCGTGTTGGCTCACTGCATATCCACATTAGGGACTTGCAGCAGAGTTGTAGGGTGATATGCAGTTTTTTTCTTCATTTTTGGTTTAAAAAAATTACTGATGAGCCAATGCAGTCAATGATGAGACAGACAGGCTAAAAACAAGTAGATATAGTGTGAGAAGCGCATGCATCTCTGAATATGTAAGTGCTGTCATACAGATTTTCACCTCAGAAACTTGAAAGGGTTGAAATATTCTGGCTTCTATCTCTTTGTACTTGAATTACTGTAAATATTCAAGGGGGACCCACGAGGCTGCCATGTCGGTGTGAGTTCTTGTGTCATGTGTCAGAGTGGTTTCACGCACTCCTTCTGTATTTATTGTGTGATAACACAAATTGAAACCAAATTGGATTCTTTTGACTAAGAACATTTAGTAGGACAATCAAGAGGGGGGTGCACATAAAGTTCAACATTCCTAAGAGACTGACTCTCCTGCAAGATTGCAAATAATGATATCAGTAGGTTTGGCTTGATATAGGCAAGAAAGAGAAGGGTTTATTTAACCATTTCCTTCCTTCCTACTTATCACAGAAAAGGATTAAAAAACACAGCCAAAGAAAGAAAAGCACTGATTTGATAGAGATGCTGAAATAATTAAAACATAAGTTGTGTAAAACAATTACAAGTAGAAGTTGAGAGGTTTGAGGTCAAAGTTGTGAAATGGCCAAAAGCCAGGAATGTGTTCATTTTAAGGAGGTCTTGTATTTTGTTCCAGGAGTCCAGAGCACTAAAATGAAAAATTCAGGCCAAGCTCGTAGAATGTGTCAGTACAACTGATCTGATAAAGCCCATCTGAGAGATGAAGCGATTCTGAAAGGTAATATGGTAATTATCCAGTAAGGGCTTTATATACAAAAAGAGATCAGTTAATAATAACAACAGTAAGATAGAATAACCCAAGAAACAATTCAGTATTTCCTGTATTATATATTCTCTTGGTACAAATTAGATGGCAGAATTTTAATAATATTGTCAGCAAATTTCAAAACACAAGGAAATAAGAAAGACATCAAAGGAAAAAAGCCAAAACGAGTAGTTACCCATCCTCAAAGCATATTTGACTCTAATCTGATCCTGGTGCACTATTCCTCATTTGCACAATTCTGCAATATTGCTGTAAATATTGTTGCCATCTGGGCCCTGTTCACTGGTTATATTTTTTATTTTGGTTGTTTTTATATTTATATAGTGTTGTTTTTATATTTATAGTATTAGTATTGTAGGTTATTGGGCTTATACCGGTACCAGGGGAAACTAATTTCGTTCCACCTCATGTTTCTACATGTGTGAAATGACAATAAAGCTCCTTGAATCCCTGAATCCTTAAACATTATTACCAGAATTTACACAAAAACTGTAAAGAGCAGGATCCCCTTTACAGTGTTCATTGTTATAAATGCACTGCCTGATAAATGTAGCATTCTGAAGACGCTTGGTCTTCATTGAGGAGCTGTTCATTTTGGAGAAGTGCAAAAACTTGAACATTGTAGCTACAACTCCAAGCTGTTTTCTGTGTTCTTCTTGCATCACTTTTCTTACTTTGCAGTGGTGGAAGAAGTATTCATATCCTTTACTTAATTATACTTGGTACTCGGCAGTTAAATTTATAATAAAGTATCAGATTATATAAGCTTTTTTATGTTTTGTCAAAAAAATATGAAATTCTAAAGTAATCACTAACTAAAGCTGTCAGATAAATGCAATGTGTTAAAATACAATATTTTTTCTCAAAAATGGAGTAGAATTTCAAAGTGACATGAAAAGAAAAGACTTGTCTAAACCCCAAATTTGTACTTGCAAAAAGTACAGTACCTGAGTAACTATATTACAGTCCACAAATGGTAATTTGAAATAACCTAAAAAAATTGCAGCTTTCTAGGCTACATGATGTAAAAACCTGAATAGCCTTAGTCAGTAAAATGATTGCACTGCAAAAGTATGCTTATATCTGGAGCACTGTACCCCATAGGCAACTTTGTAGTTACAGCAGTAATGGGCTGGCCAAGTTGTTACTTTAACAAAGTGCAGGCGCGTATGTTTTTGTGTTGGGTCCAAAGACTGGCAGGAAGTCGCTGTTCATTTGACCAATCACAACAAGCGAAGTCGGCAGGACGAAGAGCTGAGATCACTCTTCCCTGTAGCATCTGCTCTTGTTTGTAGCTACATTAGCCCAGTCATTAAGTTAGTTGACCAGCCTTCTTATAGCCGGCTGGTCGCACAGAAGCAGTAAAGGTCTGTAATTTTCACTACGATACAGACAAGAGCGGAAGGTGAACTAAGTTACATTTCGGCTGGAGCATATAGGTGGACATGTTTAATAAGCTGCATGGGGCACTCGGGACTTACCTGGCTGCCAGTCTATCAACTGACAGCTGTCACCGCACCTAGCTGCTTAAGCTAGCTGGCTAGGTGAGCTAACGGCTAACAAGTGTTTTTTCGGGTTCGTAGCCTGGCTAATTTAGCTGGACAGATCTGATATAACTTCAGAGTGGAAGGCGACGGCTTCCGGATGAACGCTATATCTAATTATTTTCTAAACAACATTTTACTCTGGCTGCTTTCCAAACTATGTTAGCCGAAGAGCTTCGGACTGCAGTGTTTGGAATATTTTGAGAATCGGCTAGTTAGCTAGCTTTTAACTAGCTTAAAGCTCGCTGGCTGCATTCATTCAATTATTGAGAAACTGCTAAACCGTTAACGCCAGCACCTCAACGAACAGGACTGGCCACATTCAAGTCATTATTGTTGTTACGATACTACTAGATTTTGACTTGAGTGCTTTGGATTACTTCGGGGGGAATGAAGAAATTTTTTGATTCTCGTCGGGAGTTGGTGGGCTCTGGGCCTGGCTCCGGAGTCGGCGGAGGAGGCGCAGGTTCCGGCGGCGGTTGCAGCTTCATTGGACGGGTCTTTACCATTGGACGATATCAAGTGACTGTCGAGGAAATTGTCGCCGAAGGTGAATTATGTGTTTCTCTTTTGTGTTGATAAAAGCACGTCCTACAAACACGTTAAACTAGATTCACAGTCAGACATTGTTGTGAAGATGAACGGACGGGTATCATAAGATAAATAAGTGGGCCTGCATTTGTTGTTTCATGGCCCGACTAGTGTACATCCGTAATGCTATAGACCCACCTTAACTGTGTCTAACTAATGGGGATAGCAATGGTAATGCTTGTTGTCACAAGACTAGAACAGCTTCAGTATCAGTTGTGACCACCCCCTGGCAGGTCCTTTGAAGTTCAGTGACTTGCCAGGTGGCCTTACTCCAAGTGGATTTTTATTTTGTGGCTTGAGCTTGCTTACCTGTGTGTCATGATTAAAAAAAATAGAAAAAAAATGATTTTAAGGCTGAAAATTACAATTTGGGAGAGGGCATGTTGTTGAACATTTGACAGGTCTTCAGACTGACTTGTCTTTGCGTCACTTCACACTTTACCTTAAGGCTGGGAGGAATATTGTATAACTGGATTTTCTACTGTGGCGCTATTCTTTTACTGTGTAAAAGAGCAGGGCCATGCTGAGTCATCTGTCTTTATATTTACAGAAGGAGTGACATATCACAATGGTAGATTTCAGAAGTTTGAATAACAATCTATTGGTGGTTAGGAGGGGTTAAATGTTATTAGGATGTGCAGCCACGTAGAGCATGATCACATGACAGCTGTTAATATCAAATACATACTGGGCATTTTTCCATGTTTAAAATTATTAGCTGTAAGTGAATCTAAATCATTGAGCTCAAGATTGAGAAATGTTTTGTAGAAAAGTAGAGTGGTTGTAACTTCAGAAATGGGTAAGTATTTTTGTCAGAACATGCTTAAGCAGTCTTTGTGAATGCGACTTACAAGTCTCCCTTGGTCATTTGTCTTTCCAACGAGAGTCTGGCCTGCTCTATTAGCTAAGAGTACCCGTTACTAAATAATGAATGAAAGAAGACTGATTAATTCATCAGTACTATAGATGGGCCCCATCTGTTTGGCCTTTATGAATGGGACAGACATCCCACCTGAGTCCTACCCTGCACAGAAATGTCAGTGGAAACTTTTAGAGGAATTTCTTTTGTAAGTAAGGACTTATAATGGTTTGCTTATCTGTTCTTAAGAAAAAACTGAACCGCAGACGTCGACATTTTTGATACATTTCTGCATCTCTGAAATTGGTAATTGTTAGGCCTCATAAACATAATTGTACGTGGATGGTGAAAACCGTAGTTGGAATGTTTTTTCTTGCTCCGGCAGTGGAAGTACTGCTTGCAATCTGACTCCCCCAGTGTCAACTAGACCTATTTATTCACACAGTTTTGGATGTATTCTGGGCTATTAGGTTCTGTTAGTTGGCTGCTTCATTTGGAAATGTTTTTCTTCTGTCTGCTCCCTTTGTTGTCATTGTCTTTGTTGTCCTTTGTTGTCACAGAGTTACTGCTGGTAACATTAGACCTGTTCCCTGAGATGTATGTAGCATTTTGCATTGAAACAGAGAATGTCTCCTGACTTCCTGCTAGACTACACAACATGGAGCTTTAGTGTTTCATATTTAAAACAAAATCATCCAGTTTTCTCTTCATCAGTTTTTTATTTTTTTACTGAGACTGGACAGTCCATGCTAATTTCGTGTCACTTAGGTACTGCCATTGCCGTGTTGTGTAACTTTACAGCAAACATGTTTGTAAATAGCATAGTAGGGGTTAGGACGTGTGTAGTAGGCTTGAGCATAGATGGCAGTTATATAAGTTCCATTATACTGATGACAAACCGCGACCGAACGCTGCAACAAGTCACTGCGCTTTTCAAAGCTGTGCCCAAAGGTGTATTTTTGTGTGCATCTGCTTGAGGGTGTATGCATGAGCTAGAGTGGAATAATCCTGCCAGTCAGTTACGTCAAGAGGCAAATAGCTATTTGTAGCTGTACTTACAATTATTTGTTCACACTGTCTACTGAGATTGTAGACCCCTGCTAAAAGTTGCTTAAGAAGGCTGCTAATCCTTCTCATATCTTACACGCATCTCAGATTAGACTGTGAGACAACAAGCATTCAGTTGTCTGAACTCTGTCAAACCACACACACACACTTAAGGCCTGTGTTTCACTTGAAGTGTGTCTCTCTCTCTTTATTTTGATTCAGCATAAGGTCTCAGTTAGTTTTCTCTGGTGTTCATTGAAACCCACTTCACAAGCACATTGCTTCTCTGTGTCATAACTCCAATGCTGTAACTCAGTCAAGTACCATGCAGCACTGTGTTGCAGATTTTTCCACTTCATTGTGAAATTTCCAGTATTAAATTTATAGCTGATGACATCAGTGAAATTGTGATTTGTTACCATCCATGGTGACCCAGCTCCATGCTGTTGCATACAGGATAAAGTACTGAAACGCACATCAGTTCATAGGCAAGGCTTATTGTCATTATTGAGCTGGTTGGCCGAGGCTGTTGAAAAATGATTCACTATTTCTGATTCCCCAGTGTCCTTTTGTACTCCATGCATGTGTTAGATAAAAAGGCTCACAGCAATGTTGCCCAGGGACGTCTTTATGAAACGACACCCAGACCAGTCACGTGGAGCTGTCCTTGGCTTAGTGATGCCAGCTGGATGAGTCAGCCCAATGCATGGCATTAACACAAGCTGTGAGAGAAAAAAAGGCTGTGAACAGAAGAGCTGCGGTAACCACAAAGTTCAGACCTTGACAGTGAAATCTCCTACATCCTGTCAGCATAAAATCAAGAGCATACCAAATGCAATCAAATGAAGTCAGTTCATATCTAGAAGTCAGTGAAGACAACACACTTTCCCACAGTCCACTGTATAGTACAACTAAAACTGTTGATTAAATATTTATGGAACAATTTATCCATTAATTTTTGTATACTGCTTGTCTGTCAGGGTCGTAGGGTGGGAGGCTAGAGCTTATCCCAGCTCACTACAGGCCATGTTTTTGGTGTTGTTGGAGGAAACCGGAGTACCCGGAGAAAACTTATTTAGGCACAGGGAGAATATGCAAGCTCCACATAGAAGGGGCCCAGACCGGCATTCAAACCTGGAACCCTCTTGCTGTGAAATGACAGTGCTAATCACTGCACCACCGTGCTGCCGCGGCACAATTTATAGAAGTTGGAAAACCCTGAGGTGTGAGATTCTGTCCCACCATAGTCTGACTAATCTGTGTTGTTATTGGTGGTTTGAGTTGCTATGGATGGATGCAGCCATCCTGTGGTTTTCCCCGTGTTTCAGTATCACTGCAACCAAAGGTGGTATGATGAATTCTCTCACTTGCTATATTTTGTGTTAGTGTTGTCTACTCCTTGCATCCTGCCCCTCAGCACAACTGCTGACTCACACGGTGCTGTTTGAAGCTCCTCTTCCTAGTGTTCCAGCCAGCCATCCAGCCATGCACTCGTCTCATACAGTAATCCCTTTAAGCAGTCCTTCGCTTACCTCATCACTGTAATAACATGAGATACATACATATACACATTAGTTCAGCAAATACCAATTCTATTATTCCATCAGTCAGTGTCATTAGCTGCCAAGATTAAGAGATGTCTGATCTGTCAGGGTCAGAGTACAGCTGAGGGGAGCATTTTCAGTTATTTTACTGTTACTACTACTTACCTTTAGCACCTGACAAGTGACTGCTGTGAAAGTAAAATTAGTCAGCGTTTAATGTCACTGCAAAGATTATGTTAAGCAAACAATATGACACCATATATGGTGTTGCTGCTGCTATAGCTAAAAGTAAAACATTGCAGTGAAATGGGAGATTTTGTCATAGTAAATCTGTATACTCTCTTTTTATTCTCGTTTCTCCCTCTCTATTCCTCTACTCTTTTGCAGGAGGTTTTGCCATAGTTTTTTTGGTGCGGACTCATCAAGGTCTGCGTTGTGCACTTAAAAGGATGTATGTCAACAACGAACATGACCTGCAAGTCTGCAAACTTGAGATACAGATTATGGTGAGTAAGACAATTGAGTGACTGATTTCTGAGTGCAGCAAACTCCATTTTCTATGCAGACAGATCTGTACGAATTTCATCATGATCTGTTATTACATGTCATTTAATTTTCATCCTTCAGTCCTTATTAGATATAACCGCTAAAAAAACTCGGGACACTTAGTTGCATGATGTTTTGTCATAGCTAGCCTGCTTAATAATATACCAATAAAAGTGCAATCGCTAAAGCCAGCTGGGCAATGAGGTCTGACACTGAATGCTTGACATCTGATGTACTTCAGATTCAAGCACTGACATTTCTCTTAAAATAGTGTTTGGCCCAGAAATAATGATGGTAAGGGAGCTCAAGTTGAATTGGAATTAATGCCCTTCTAACATGTGCAGTTCTACTGAAAATACTGATTTGGCACTTTTCCATTTCCTTTCCCCTCAATTTCCCCTCTACAAATAGAGTTCTGACTGTAAGTGAAACTAAGCAGTTCCTGCGGCCACGCCCAGGATGGCATGACTAATGCTGGATGGTTATCGTCATTACCTCCAGACCTTTGCCAAATCATCAGCATTTCTCTACAGATAAAAATAGACTGACTAGTGACAGACAGTGGATGTATTTTGTAATTACTCAGCCTAAAATCATAGAACTGTAAAATCTATGAGAACTGTATCTCTGTTGTGTGTCATTGTTGCTTTTTCTGTGTTTATTTACACAGAGGGACCTAGTGGGCAACAAAAACATAGTTGGCTTCCTGGACTCCAGCATAACTGCAGTTGGAGCTGGCGATGTGTGGGAAGTCCTAATCTTAATGGACTTCTGTCGAGGTAAATCTGCCCCCCCCCCAATTCCTGTCTCTCTTTTGCCCTCGGCTCCACACAGCATCCTGTTCTGTTCGACTGATAGCAGTTGTTGTCAGTAGCTCTTCTCTTTCATTTGATATGCTACCGAGTGGTGATAGCCAACTACAGTAACAAAACAATTCTTACATCATCTTTTTTTTCATTTTTTAATGATAGAATTTGTTGTTTGTCTCATGTAGAATGAAAAGATGAGGTTTCAGAGCTTTCCTGAATCAAACAAATTGTGTAAATTTGAGACACCCCTTTTATAACTAAAAAAGTTTGTGCTGGTCCATGCGTCCTGGAAGATTTCAGCGTTCTGGATAAGTGGGAGCAATTACGGTCAAGTATTATCTGTGTTTGAAAACAATTCACGGGGACCATTGATGCCTTGGGTTCCTTAATTAACTGATGGAATCCAGCTCCACTCAGTCCTCCCCACACAACACTCTGCAGAGCCCCACGGCGCACAACTTTTTCTTTTAAGCTGAATGTTTTTAACTGTTCCTAACACTTTTGTATATAATCATGCCATGGGAAAAATTTGCGTTATATTTGGTGTGAAGACAAGGAAATGATTTTCATTGGACATATGATGTATTTGAGATTGTTCCGGGGGGGGAAAAAAAATAAACAAAGAAAAAAATATTGGAGTACACTATAGTACAGTAATTTAGTTAACTTTTAAGTAGAATATCATTCATAACATGTACTGTATATACCAGTAAGTGTTGATTAAGGACTGGTGACATTTCATTAACGCTATGTTTATCTATTTGTG
This sequence comes from Scatophagus argus, assembly GCF_020382885.2. Lineage (NCBI taxonomy): Eukaryota > Metazoa > Chordata > Actinopteri > Scatophagidae > Scatophagus > Scatophagus argus. The sequence goes on along the minus strand of NC_058496.1, from coordinate 6,666,030 downwards.
TCATGTAGGTGGACAAGTGGTTAACCTAATGAACCAGCGGTTACAGACAGGTTTTACTGAAGGCGAGGTGTTACAGATCTTTTGTGACACATGTGAAGCGGTTGCACGTCTCCACCAGTGCAAGACTCCAGTTATCCATCGAGATCTCAAGGCAGGCCTATTTTCCAATTTGCACATAAGTACTACTCACTGCTCAGGCTGGCCAGATAATGGCCACATGAATTGTTTGGAAGTAATTTGCTGTGACTTTGCTGTTTACCTCATGTGCTATCAGTTTTGACAGGACTCATGTTGTCTTTCTCATGTAGGTGGAAAATATTCTTCTGCACGACCGAGGACACTACGTGCTCTGTGATTTTGGGAGTGCCACTAACCGCTTCCAAAACCCTCAGACTGAGGGGGTTCCAGTTGTAGAGGAGGAAATCAAAAAGTGAGTTTTCTGAACTGTTCATACCTTCTCTACTTGCCTAGAGGTTTGAGAAGTTGTGACCAGAGGTGGTTCAATTCCAGCCCGGACTGGCAGGAAAAAAATTGTGTGTTCATTCTGTGATGGGTTAAATGCAGAGGAAGTCTGATTCTCATCGGTCTGCTCTTAACACTAGGTACACCACTCTCTCATACCGCGCACCAGAGATGGTCAACCTCTATGGTGGGAAGATCATCACAACAAAGGCAGACATTTGGGTGAGAATGTTTAATACCGCTATGCTAAGTTATGATCACTGTAAGATCACATTAATTCACCATGATAATAATCTGCACAAGTAAATACTGACATGCTTGACATAGATGCAAAATTACATGAAACGTGTTGATAATTTTGTCTGTGCAGGCCATGGGTTGTCTGCTCTATAAGCTGTGCTTCTTCACACTTCCTTTTGGAGAGAGCCAAGTGGCTATCTGTGATGGAAGTTTCACTATTCCAGACAACTCCCGCTACTCCCAGGACATGCACTGTCTCATCAGTGAGTAACCCTGGTCCTCAGAATACACTCGCTGTCCTACATACAGCATGTACATCCTCTCTGTGTGCAGGTACTATAGGTTTGAAGGTGAATTTTCAGGCCTTTGTTTGTTGATTTCACAGGATACATGCTGGAACCTGACCCAGATAATAGACCAGACATCTACCAAATATCCTACTTTGCCTTTAAACTGGCTCGAAGAGAGTGTCCAGTTCCAAATGTACACGTAAGTCACCATGGCAAGACAAATGGCAGAAAGTTAAGGTGGGAATATAATGAAGCGTTTTTTTCTTAAGTACTAACAGTAGGGTCAGCTGTTCTAAGAGTTTAGGTCTCAATGGGAGATAAAAAGAGTGGTTGTTTTTGCTTTCTAAGGAAAGTAATCAAGGGCATAATGATAGTGAAGAGAAGCTATTTCTAGACTTTACCAGTTGGCTGCCCTCCATTCATCTTGCCCTTTTCTAGTGCATTTACAAAGTAGCTCAGCACTTGGTCGCCTGATTCAGCCAAAATTCTGACCTCATCTCTTAAGTCTTATTAAAGGGCAATAATTCATGGAAACTGTAAATCAGTCGCTGTGACACTCAAGATATTTTCCTAATACCTCACAGATCTAAAACATTATAACTCTGGTTTGTTTTTCAAATAAAAATTTCAAATCTCCTTACGGTTATAGAATTCACCTATTCCTGCAAAACTTCCTGAGCCTATCAGAGCCAGTGAAGCAGTGGCCAAAAAGAGTCAAACCAAAGCCAGGTGAGTGAAAAGCGAAGCATTTGAGTGGTGAGAAACAGTCATTGTAGGAAACTTGTATTTTACTGCTCAGTTTTCTCTTTTCCTCGCACAAGGCTCACAGACCCCATTCCTACCACCGAAACCTCAATCGCACCACGGCAAAGACCCAAGGCTGGCCAGCCTCAGCCCCAGCCAATATCAGGCATTCTTCCCATCCAGCCAGCTCTCACCCCACGCAAAAGACCCAACATGGCTGCTGGAGCATCACAGGCCATAGGTAAGAAGCTCTGTGATGCCTGAGTGTGTCAGAGTTAAGACCATTCTTACTAGGTAATATGGGTCTGCATTTACAGCAACGGTGAAATGCTCAAGAATTTCAGTCCAAACCCAATCAAGGGGACGCATTCCCAGGGCTTCAATTAGCCCATTCTTGAAAGGCTTTTAATAAGTCTTTTTGTGAGTCCTTTGACATCCACACTTTGACAAGACTGTCTGTGGCCCACTTGAAAAGACGGAACAGATGATGATGTGATATCACAATTGCATTGTACAGTTTATGTACAGTTCTTATTCTTTCATTTACTGGGGTCTCCATCAGTGTAGTTTTTGTTTTTTTAAAATGTGTTATTTGTTGAAATGAAAAGCAAAAAAGAGAGAAAGACTTTACAAAATGTATTTAGCTATGATACAGGCTTTTCCTAAATATATGCATTCATTATTACCTTAGAATGTAGTGCAGTTTTATCTTGTTTTTGTCTTCAGATGAAAGTGGATATTATGCCCAAAGCATCAGTTTGCCCAAATATTGCCAGTTATTGAAAGATTCTTTCCTACTTCCTAATTAGAGAGTCCTTAATGGCATACAAAGAGGCCTATAATTCCACAAATATACATATATTTAATTCACCATTCATTTTTACAACATGTCAAGAGTTTGTGTGTTTGACAGTTCGAAATCTTTGCAATAATAAATTCTGATGTGATAAATGAGTGAATAATGGTTCATGTTCTTCTCGTTTTTCTTATTTTTCTTCCCTCCAGGAGTCGGCATCAGTGTCCCAGCTCCAGCTGCAGCTGCTGTCCAACCTGCTCAACAGGCTCCTGGTACACAGGCTGCTCCTCAGCCAACTCAGACCGCCAACATGCAGCTACCTGCTACGCCGCAGCATCAGCAGCTCCTCATGAAGCAGCAGCAACCCTCAGCTTTCTTGAGCCCGCAGAGTAACCAGCAGGTAGGCATCCCAGCTGAGGGAAAATGGAAATATTTTTTGATCTCACTGAGTAAATCTCAGTCAGGGTTGCTGATGGATGGTGTGTGACAATGCTGTGTACGTACGTTGACAAAATTTTCAAGCTTGATGGTTTAGTTTTCAAAACAAAAAACAGTATCAGCAAACTGTTCCAGGAAACAAACTTGGGGAGTAATCACTCCTCTAGCAATTTTTTATTGTCTTTAGCACAGTGAGGCTGCAGGTAGAGCACATGAGGCCTTCGTGTTCTTGGAACTTTTTCGTGCTTAAAAAGCCCTGTGTGTTGACCTGTGTAATGGACCGTTTCCAGAGCAGAGGGTGCTTGGCAACCTGCGCAGGTGAAATTATTTCAATTGGCAGTGACTGACCACAGCAGAGTTTGAATTATTAGTTTATTCAAGTTTTCCTGTGTCGTTTCACAGTATCACTGCCCATGCAGTAACGCACAGAGTACAACGCCCCACACACAAGCGAATATCCGTACTGAACTGGTAATGAGCCGTAATCTTGAATATACAAACAAATGCTGTGTGCCTGCATGTTTATTTGACTGTGGTATCTGTTTATCTTGTGTTTCAGACTGTAAAATGTAACTATCTTGATTTCTTTTGAATGTTTTCATTTTATTTTAAATCTCCACTGATTATTCCCGGTTGCCGTTTTTAGCCAGAGCTGGGCTGTTTTTGGTTTAAAATTTGTGTAGTTGTGTAGTTATTGTATTCTCCAGATGGAATCTGTTTTTAGGGACAAAAGATTTTATCACTACCTAAAATGTTGTGAATAAATCTCTTTTCATCCTCCCTCCTCCACTACCATCTGTGTGTGTGTGTGTCCCTCCCTCCCTATTTTCTCTTTAATGTTCTCTTTATTATCCATTGTGTGTTGTCAAACAGTAAATAAACTCTGAAAAGTACGCTATAAAAGGCTGCTGCACTTGTCAGAGAGCTTTAAATCTTGACAAACTGGGTCTTGCTGATGTACTGTGTGGTATTTCTATGTAGTATCAACTGGTACAGAGCGTCCACCAGCAGCAGCAAACAGCATCTCAGGCGTCTACCCTGCTGCAGTCCCAAGCTAAGCTTGTTCCTCCAGTTGTTGTCCTGCATCACCAGCAGCATGTAGCCCATGAAACAGCAGCTTCTCATCTGACCCCCATCCCTGAATCTGCAGCCGTTGGTCCTGCGGCTGACCCAGAGGTCGCGGTAACATTCTGCTCCAGCTGCCGTCTGCTGTTGTTTTGGCCCAGAGAGTTGATTACAAGCTCGTCTCTAACCAATCACATCCATATTTTTACTTTTCTTCTTCTGGGGCATGGGGGAGGCAAGATTGCTCTCACAGAGTATATTTAATGGGACAATATGAATGTCATGCAGCTAGAAGAACTTGCTTTGATGCTGTCTTTTTAGAAAGACGCTACAGTTATACACTGTATAAATCATAACCGAATCATTTAGCATCACATTCTGAGCTCCTTCTTTCAACTATCAAAATTCTGTTTTCCATACTTTGTTGACCCTACTGTCTGTATTTTGATCAAAAACTTCAAGTCTTAGCAGTAACGCTATTCATGAAGTGTATCTGCTTTTGTACAGTCTCCGCCCTGGGACTGCTATCAACCCTTTTCCATATCAGTTTTTCTAATTTCTAATCCACCTTTGTTTGCAGATTCTCCTTTCTAGGGGATCTTATTTGCTTGGTTTTTATATGTTTGTTCATCTTTAGCTGAAAGTTTCTCTGTGGACATCATAGACATTTCCCCTCATATTTTCCCCACTGTATATTCTTCCTCTCCTTATAGACAGCTGGCCGAGGGGCTCACAAAGTCGGCTCATTGACACCTCCCTCATCGCCAAAGATGGCCCCGAAGAGCGGCCACAGACGCATCCTGAGCGATGTCACTCACAGTGCTGTGTTTGGGGTCCCGGTCAGCAAGTCCACCCAGCTACTGCAGGCGGCTGCAGCTGAGGCCAGCCTCAACAAGTCCAAGTGAGCAGAATTAACTCTCTGGATGAACTGTCCTTTCATGGCACTGGGTGAGCTGAGGAGGGCAATAGACAGTCCATTCATTTGACAGGACCCTGAAGGAGGATAAACGATCCTTTTACATCCCAGAGAATCCAGCTTGAGAAGAATCGCTCGATTCAGTCTTTAAATAGCTCTGTTCACCTCTGTTCATCACTTTCACTCGCTCTTATTTGCATACATCCCTAGGCCAGTGTCCACAGACTTAAAGCCCTTGATCAAGTTTTTGTGTTCACTCTTAGCCTTGTTTAAAGGAATGGTTCGCTCAAAAAGGAAATGTACTCACCCCCCATGCTAATGGAAAGTCAGGTGAAGTCCACAAAACATTTCTGGACCTTCACTGCAAAACAGTCTTACAGCAAATAACTGAAGAAGCCAGAGTTTTGAAAATGTAAAAAAAAAAAACAAAACAAAAAAAAACAACAAACAAACAGCTGAAAAAGAGATAATAATAATATGGCTCCATACAACTTTTTGGCATGCATCCGAGTTTGTGCATCCACTTCAGGGGGGGGGGTCTGTGCTGCATCGCTCTTTTGCTGCGAAGCTTAGCAAGTGGAACTTAAGGAACTTCATTTTTGGGTGAACTGTTCCTTTAAGTTTACACCTCTGTGTACTGCAGATCAGCCAGCACTACTCCTTCTGGTTCCCCATGCTCGTCCCAGCAGAGTGTGTATCATCCATGTGATGCCCAGGCAGGCCTTCCAGCACCCAACGCTCAGCCCAACTGGAACCCCTTCGGCGATGATAACTTCTCCAAGCTAACAGCAGAGGAGCTGCTAAACAAAGACTTTGCAAAGTTAGCTGAGAGTAAGTTTCACTTTTTCACTGCTTACTTGCACCAGCAGCATTGGTAAATAGTTTATGAGTATAGTTTATAGTCTATGAGTAATGACTTTTTTCTGTTTTGCTGTGCACAGCTGCTGCACCAGGAGAGAGGACCACTGGCTCGAGTGAAAATCTCATTCCAGGGCTAAATGCGTTTCCAGGTAAGTCTGCCTAACTCTTCTTCTTGTGCTGTTTCATTCCTTGACATAAATTATTTCCCATTAGGCTTCTCTTTTTCACATTTCTCTCAATCTCATCTGTGTGCCACATTGAGAGAGGTGGAATTCAACCATTTTGTTGTCTTTTTTTGTTGCTGTCTTGACAACATCATCATAAAAGTTTATGTCCCAGCAGCTCCCTCTTGTTGTGTTGGTGATCATCTCACTTTTTTCTTCTCTTTGTTCACACTTTGTGAACTGTTAAGTTGAAAGACCTGCAGGCATCATGAGTGCAGGTTCAGTTTTGTTGACCATCCCAGACCCTTTTAATACCCTCTCTGACACCACAGGTAAATTTCTTGTCACAACATGATGCACAATGAGCTGAGCCTTTTGATTCTCTCAGGCGTCAGGCGCTTGAACAAATATATTCCTCGAGTTTATGAGTCACTTTCTTATTTACTGAAGTAGTTTCCTGGATATCACACTTCCCAGAGGTTAGTTTAGGAGTGTTGGTTTTGTGGTTTGGGTTTGTACACAGTCCTATCTTGTTGACATAGCAAGCAGCCTCACAGTGACTCCTTGTCAGCTTCCATGAATAGAGACCATAGCTACAGTGAGATCGCATCATTCGCAGAGCTGCGCTTTTGCTGTTGCCTGGCAACGCAAAGGACAAATTCTCCTTTGTTAATTGGATTGCCTTACTGCAGGAGGAGCCTGCTTACCAGTGGCCCTAAGACCAAGAGAAAGTTAAGCATGCTGCTTTGTTAAAATGACGACCCAGCCTTTTATGTTCTCCTCAGTCTAGCCTTTTGCCCTGTTGGAAGTGTATGCTTCTTAGCTGTGTAACTTCTTTTGTGTAGTTGCTGTTTAAGGCCTGAACTGAGAGGATAAAATGTTGAGGCTATTACATAACCAGGATGTGGTTAATCTTCTTCGCCCAGTCTAAGCTGTCTGTTTGACACCTTCTGTGTAACTCACTCAGATAGGTTGCAATAGTCTTCTACTCATGGGGCATCTGAGCAGCATTTAGGATCAGGACTGCCTTACTGGAAACAAATAAAAAAACATACAGCATAGTGTATAGATTTTTTTAATATTGCACATTTTCTCTATTGACTTTACTAGAAGATTAGCTTTTTGACATTTAGGATTTATAAAAAGCTTTTCACCAGTGTTGACCTCTTTCCTATAGTGAAGGGGGCAAAAGGTCACATCTGCTGCGCCATTTTCTGAGCCAACTCATTCCTTGTCTAAGACACCACCCACCCACCCTATTTTTCCCCATATCAGTTTCCTGTAAGTATGAGCCGCAGTGCAGTCAGTAATTTGTTGTTTCATGCATGGACTGCATTTCAGCTTGATGAAAGCACTAATTCTTTATACTAATAGAGGTCCAAATAAAGTTTATTTTCTACAAAGGTTTTGGTAAAACCAGCTTAACAAAGATGACTGCTCATTTGTATGCCCTGGTCCAAAAATGGTTGGACAGTGTGGATAATCTATGGTTACTGTGAAGAAACTCATCAATTGCTGTGGCTTGTTTCGTTTAATTGGTCTTTTATTTTAGTGTTTAAGTTTGTACTAAGAAAACATGAAAAAATCAGTTGTACTTGTACAGGCTAGTGGAGTTTTGTCCTTTGAATGCATGAGATTTCATTCAGCTTGCTGGTCTTGGACTGTTTGGATGTGTTGTGCAAAATGAGATGAACTAAAAAAAAAAAAAATAAATAAAATAATTTATTATTCTATAATGGTTCCACTGACATTGCAAGCAGTCAGAAGTTGATTCATGTAAATGTAAAATTTCCATGAAATGTTGATGTGTCTTAATGCAGTCCTCATCTTATCAATTCTTTCACCTTTTTTGGTCCCTTGCCACATATGTGACTTCAAATACTTCATTAGAAATATTACTGAACTATAGTTATCCCTGTGGTTTTGTCAGTAGGTAATGTTTTCCCACATTTCTGTAATTTCCCAGCCTGGGATCAATAAAGTATATCTATCTATCTATCTATCTATCTATCTATCTATCTATCTATCTATCTATCTATCTATCTATCTATCTATCTATTTATCTATTTATCTATTTCTAGAGTTTCATATCTCATTAGTTTTTCTGCTTCCTTCTTATTTGTATGCAAAAATCCTCCCTCATGGCCCTTTTCTCTGTCTCGCCATCTGTTGCCACAAACTTCTCTCAACCTGCTCTCTCTTGCTCGCTCACAGAGAAACTGATTGAGGGATTGAAGTCCCCTGAAACTTCTGTGCTGCTTCCTGACCTTTTAACCCTGGCTGACCCCTTCAGTAGTTCTGCAGAGAGCTCCACCAATGGTACTAGCTCTGTTTTGGTCCCCTGCCTTGCTCTGACATCCCCCATCTGCTCTGCATGCATCTTTTTTTCCTTCCTTCTCCTCTTTCACTCACATATTCACAAAATCAGGAAAAAGACGCACTGCGGAAAGGAGTAAAGTACGCCTCACCAATTTTATCCCCACCAAGGCAGGTCTTTTCCTTTTAAATTACTAATAATGTGTTTGCTGTCTCTTTATAGCAAAGGCAGAGGTGTGTATGGATTCACTGATTCCTGGTTTGGAAGCCCCGCAGGCCCAGCGACATTCAGGCCAGCCAGAACTCATCCCTGCCAGCATGCCAGGTTAGCATCCTGGACCACATAATAGGGAATCTTTGCCGCATTTTCACCAAAGAATAATAGTTTCCAGCTGTGGTCATGATCCCCTTGTCACTCGTCAAATACTGAGGGACTTCTTACAACTGCAGGCAGTGACCTGGCAAAATCGGTTTAAAAAAAAGAAACAACAAAAAGCAATCTTTCCCTTCGCTCCTTCAAAATGGCAGCTGATTTTAGTGACTGCAGCAGTTGCTTTAGTGTACTGCAGTGGTATGTGTTTTTTAGGGTGCGAAGCCGTCTATTCAGTGAGAACATTTTTCACTATCGGTGCTAATCTTCCACCCGTAGTGCATTCTTCTTTAATCATCGGCATTAGCTGTGGCAAACATACAGGTATTCACAACTTCTGCTGAGTACATAAGTGCAGCTCCTATTCCTGCATATTATCTCTGGGATTTTCACACTTTTCTTTGATTCTGATAATTATGCTTTCAGAGATAAAACTAACAAAATGCGTTTTCCTCTACTCCGTAAGCTAACAGTCTTATTTTTACCATGACCCCTTGTCCATCTGGCTTTGCTTCTCCCTATCTCAGACTCTCTCACTGGGGAGGACTCTCTGCTGGGTTGCGATCTTTTATCTCATACTTCTCCTCATGGAAGCCAATCTATTTCTGCTCTCCCTTCCTCCTCCTCCTCCTCCTGCTCTTCTGCTCCTCCTGGCTCTGGCACTGGATCCTGTCTGGAGGAGCTGCCACCTGGTCAGACAGCTTCTGGTAAGATCTCCCTCTATGCAGCACCCCTCAGCTGGCCTTATGTTTCAGCACCCAAGACCATCACAGACTACAGATCCTTCCAAAACAAGGAGGGCCTGTTTTAACAGAAAAAAAACAAACAAACCCAAAAACATATGAAATCATGTTCAGTGACAGCTTCACAGACCCTTGACTCATTTGTAGAAGAGCCAACAGCCACCTAAAATGCATGGCTTCTAAATACTGTGACTGCCCTTGCTCCATCTATTTTTAATCTACTTGCATCCTCCTTTCTTTTTGCTCGTTTCTTTGGCTGAGTTAACTTCTTTCCCCCCCTCCATCATTCCTTCACTTCCTGTTCCTTCACCACAGACTCTGCTTTCCTCATGTCGTGTGGGGAGAAGGGCAATGACGACGAGTTTGACCCTATTCCTGTGCTCATCTCCAAAAACTCAAATCAAGGTAAGGTTAACAGGATAGCGAGATGAGCACTCACACCTGCTGAAGCCCAGACCATGAGCCACAAAAAAGATGAATAATTTAACACCCTAATTGAGTTGGCATAGCATAGCTGTTTCCTGTGAAGGCTTGTATGGGTGTGCTTGTCACATCAAGGCTTTTTTTTTATCCCATCAAGCTGTCACATTAGTCATCTTTCTCTCTTTTGTTTCTAATGTTACACTGCCAGTAGTTCTCTGCCTTGCAGGTGTTTGGCTCTTAGTAGTTTATCTTGAAAGTCTCCTCATGTAATTAAAGCATTCCCTTACTCTTCCCCCCTGTAATGATGCAGCTGTATAAAGATTATCCCAGCTCACTCTGCCTGTTTCTCTTTCTCTTTCTGGCCCCCCTGTTCATGCATTTCACTGCTCTGCCATCATTTCCCTTCATCTTCATCAACACCTCGCTCTTATTTTCTCCACACAATCTCTGTTAATATTACTTTCTTTTGCTTCTCCCTCGGCTCTTCCATGTCCATATCTGTCTCTCTCTCTCTCTCTCTCTCTTTCTCTCTCTTTCTCTTTCTGGCATGTTTCAGGTGGTCACTCGCGCAGCAACAGTGGCAGTTCAGAGTCCAGCATCCCCAACTTGGCCCGCTCCCTTCTGCTGGTGGATCAGCTCATCGACCTCTAGAGGGGGTGGGAGAGGTCGAAGGGGGCAGTGTGCAATCCTAACAAAGGGAGGGAGGGGTGGGGGTGGGGGATAGAGATGGAGAAGCGGAGGCACTTAATGTAGCACCTTAAGTATGACGTGAAACAAAGGAGCCAGCTCAGCACTGATTGGTTCAGTGGAACCTTTGTGTTTATGTGCCTCCTTGGGCTCATCTCCATCTCTAGTTGCCTGATAAGCTGATTTCATATATCTCAGCTGGCTTTTGACATTCCCACGCTGGTAAAAATCTTCTCATCAATGCCTGAGCATATCGTCTGCTTCTGTCCCGGCGACACCATGGTCTTCCTCATGCTTTCCTCATATTTGCATCAATATCCCTCATTGAGTGCTCTGCCATGGTGGTCGACTTTAACCGTATGCACTTGTTAAACTGCTTGATCACAGCTGCATTGTGCTCACTTTGTGTACTTGTACAGGGTTGAAGCTTTATGTAAACAACCCACCTCAAGCCAGGCATGCTCATTTGTGTCAGGGGTCTGACTAAAGAGTGAAATGCTGTGGACCTCCGGGAAACATAATGCACTTTCCTGTTCAAGCTTAAGACTAAATTATTGATCAAACAAAGACATACCCTGAGGGTTCAACTGAGAGCTGTTTGCACTGATTGAACCAGTTTGTAAAGAAAAACAATTGTCAGCTTTGGACACTCATTACAAAGGTTGCACCAAATTTTTTCCATTCAAAGCTTCTGCTGAGGTTTTCTAATTAAGCTTTGAATGTCTGTTGTCATATTTTATGACGTGATCACCTCAAACATACTAAGTCAACACATAAATAAATAATCCCAAAACAAAATCCTCAACTTCAAATTGCTGTTAGACTTCCTTGTTAATACAGTAGAGTGCAGCTGCATTTTGAAAATGACTACATCTTACCTCTCTGAAGTTATTAGAAATGTTTCGATCGCACAAGTTGGCTGTTGAAGGAGATTTCAGCTGCCTTTTTCAAACATTTTGCATCATCTGAAAAGGTCAGATCTGGTCAGTTCTGTGCTGCTATTCGCTCAGAGATCAGCAGGTTTTAACAGCTGTTAATCTAAGCTATGGTAGTTTGTGTATTGAGAGCTGCAGCTGAAGCTTAACTGCATATTTTCACCTCTTTGGGGATGTAAGGCAGGATATTAGTTCTCCTAAAACTGCGACTGTAAATCTGTCAGCCACGATGATGTGTTGAAATCCTGAAACTGGTGAAGTCAGTGTTAACATGGCTGATTCATTCAGCTCCGTTGCCAAGGCAGGATTTTTTTCCACTTTCAGCATTATCTACAACCCTTCCTAAGACCAATAATGGTATGCGTGCATTTTACATCTTTTTATGTGTAGACTCAGCATCATTTTCTTTCACCCACTGTCAAGATAAGCACACAGAAACAAAAGTTAACCAAGTTATTTGCCCTGTAGCCATGCCAAAGGAAAGATTTTATCATTATAAGGCTACTTAGCCATGTGTCCTGTCTGCTCTCAGGGTCAGTGAAGATGAGCAGATTTTTAGCAGCACACCTCCAATACACAGAGGTGTCAGTGTAGATACTGTCTTAACAAATAAGCTTTATGTGAACATCTCCCTCTCCCATTGACATCCCCTCTGTCCAGTCTATCCCTCCCACATTCACTGAGGTCTCACTTGGCTCTCGTGACATTCATTTCAGAGGAGAAATTCAGAAAAACTTCTTTGTATGTACATAAAATCATGATTATTTTTCTCATTTTTGCTGTTGTTAGCACTGGTAAAAGTAGGGTTTTTTGTGTGTGTAATATTTAAAAGCATTTCATCTGTCATGGTACGAATAAATGTGACTATTACTGATAGTGCTTTAGACTGAATGTATGAACCATTATAAAATATGTAAAATTGATAAGGACATATAGATAAAACAAATATTTGTGTATTGAGGTGTATTTAAAAGATATTGACTGTCTGTCCAAAGTCCTTCTGTCTTTTCTCTCCATTCATGTCAAGCATTCAGCTAGCACATCTCTTTTAGACAACGACACATGAAACAAAGTGCTTATGACTTACCTGACCGGGTAGTATTTTTATCTCTGCACCAAGGTTATTTACGTGATACTGGTTCTTATATTGCTGTATAGCACTGTTATCCAACAGGCAGCAGAACAGAGCTAATGACGGAATGTATTTCCTGATATCTCTGTAGCACCGTTCACCTCGGGCAACTGTTCCGGTCTTGTCAAAGTCTTGTGAAGTGTTACCCTTCATTCTGGCTTTTTCTGTCGCCAGTGAAGGTCTGTTTGTGTAGGCATAAGTCTCTTTTAAAGATCATGTCACCTCAGATATGTACGTACAAACAGAGCACAAAACATAGTTAAGTTAGGGACATAATTTCTCCTCCTTCTCCACACAGTTTACATATTGAAAACACTAAGAACTGGCATAGGTAAATAAAACTCCTTTTTTTTCTTTCCATCTAATGTTGTTCAGTTAAGTCATTTGCATTTTTGTGGCTAATCTATGCAATCCTACAGTAGTGCTTCATGTCCTTATAAGACGCTACAGTGCTGTATCCTGTAGCGTTCTCGCCTTGGCCGTACAGTTTTACTCGTGTTGCCGCGTGAAACCGATACTCGTTGTGCTGCTTGGGTTGATATGATGGCTGGTTGTTTAAAAATGACTTGATTATATCAAAATGTTTGACATGATTTGGCAGATGTCCATATGTCAAAACAGGAGCGTTTATGGAGTGTGTACTTCTATTTTTATGAATTAGGGCTCAAGAAGAGAGACACAGAATAAAAGTCATTAATGTGAATGTAAATTAAGTCTTTGGGTCACATTATTTCATTTTTACTCGGAGGAGAAAAGAGCCATCAGGATTTATTGACGGTCTGAAGATTCATTCTTCCAATTTCGTTGATTTAATTACCAGGCAGATTTTCTTTCCTTCTGGCAAGTAAATTAGATTGCAGATGCGCTAACATGATGTTATCCCCTGAGGCCTTTTCTGCTCAGATTTCACTACTGAACTTTCATTTAGTGAGTGTACAAGCATTCAGCCATTGGTCTGCCTAGCAAGTTGCATCGTTGTCCTTTCGAGATTTTATCGTTTTTTGTTTTTTTTCTTGCCACCTCTTCATATCGTACTTGCTTACTTACTTTTTTTGTTTTTTTTTTTAAACTCACATTGCAGTTAACTGCTGCTCTGATTTCAGGTCAGAAACTTTGTCAAATAGTGCTCATACACAGCTGCAACAGGTAGCTAATTAATTGATTAGTTGATTGAAAGAAAATGAGTTGCCAGTTATTTTGATAACTGATAATCGTTTCAGTCATTTTTCAGGCAAAAATGTCAGAAATGTTGGGATTCCAGCTTCTTAAATGCATGGATTTGCTGCTTTTCTTTGTCATTTGTGAGAGTAATTGTTAGTCAGAAGAAGCAGTCTCACAGTTTGTTTGTTGTGGTATTCGGCTCAGACAGATGAGATGATCTCTAGGTTATTTTTCCGTTAAATTAACTTCAGCTCAAATCATGTAGAAAATTGTATATACTGAGAAATGGGCTGTGGACAGTTCAAAACAAACAAGAGGTGAAGGAAATTTCCCAAGAAGTAAAAGCAAAACAAAAACTGGTGTTTTCCTTTAATGGCTGCCACTAACATCTTGCCAAGAGCTGCCACTTAACTGCTGCTGTCAACACTTCTGAGGTAAGACTGATCTGTCTGCTCATCTGTGCAAACCTGTCTGTCCCTAATTACTTTTGCTGTGAAGGCTCCTTGTTTCCACAGACGTACCGACTCCCTCTGAGCTTCCTTTTACCTCTTCTGCACATTTCTGCTAACACGACTTACAGTTTTTGGAGGTTGAGGAGAATGCTACTGCAGATGTGGAAACAAGGTTATTAGATGTTGTAATGGTAGAGACAACTAGACTTTGTCTGTCTTATGTGACTCGTTCAGAGGAGAATGTGTCTGTTTTGTTGAAGTCCTGTGCTGTTTTTTCACTGTTGGGCAGCTCTCATCTATTCTCCAGCAGTTACAGATGATCCATCGGTCATATAGTATGTCATGTGTGACTGAGGTTTGATGGGCAGCTGAACCTGAGATGGTTAAGTTTCTTGTTGTAATTTTTGTGTTTTTGTTCACCTCTGATATTTTTTGCCTTTATCTCTGCTCTCTAATCCAGATGTGCACGAGGAGGGTAATGGCTACTCTGTGCTTGGCGAACGACAAGAGACTGAACCTCCAGAAGGAGAATCTCAAACAAACGAGGGATGTGTGCATTCCAGTGATGAAGATGAGGAGAAAGGAGTCCATCAGGAAGGGCAGCAGCATGAGGGAATCATTGAGAGTCATACGGCAGCCCATGACTGCAGCGGCTCCAGACCTTTGCTGCTGGACTCTGAGGACGAAGAAGAACAAGAACCTCAGTTAGCCCCCCACCCAACGCCTCACTCCAACGCAGCGCCAACACAACCATCTGCCATCTTCCATCAACCTACTCCAAGCACCTTCGCTCAGAATCATTCCCAGCAGGCACACCCCTTCCAGATTGGGCAAGAGGACATGTGCGATGTGTTTGCCAATGCTCCGTTTCCACGCGCTCCCCTTTCAGCTCAGCAGCAGCTCGACGTGTTCTCTCAGGCTCCCTTCGGAAAAAGAAAGGAGACTACAGGACCTCAGGCCAAGACCTCGTATCCTCACGCAGCTGGAGGTCAAGGTGTAACCCCTGATCAGGGTGTGTTGGGACAAGTTGCCCAACAGCCGTTCCGCCCACAAGCTCTGGCCAAATATTCCCGACACTTTGAGGGACCTGTGCCCCAGCAGCCAGTGGCAGCTCACAGAGTAGTGTCTAATGTGAGCAGGCAAGCTGCTGTGGCATCAGTCCCCGTTGGACCGCTTCACTCATGGACCTCAGAAGTGAGCACTGTAGACCCTTTCGTCTCTGCACCCTTTCACCTCAAGGCCCCGCAAGAAAAACCCTGAACGCACACTCGAGAGCTCAGAAGAGCAGAAGATATCAGCATCACTGAATTGTGCACATTATTACAGGCATACTGCATGCTGTCACCAGTGCTGCAGCTGGACTGCAGGCCTGCATGGATCTCATTCTTAACTGGCTCCAATTAGTTCTGATTAGTTACACTTGAATGTTCCGTTAGAGTAAGAAAACTGACATCGTTCCCAGACTTCTACTTGCTTTTTATTTTTCCCCTCACATCTGTTTACCTTTTGAATTGTCTGTCATCCTTTTGGTACGTACATCTACACAAAGACAATATGGTGGTCAAGCATTTGATCGTTTTATTGCCTACCTCAGTTACCTGTTGTGTCAGCGCTAAAATACCACACGGTGAGGGAGCTTCCAGGTTGTCTGCAGCTTTGGCAGTTTCATTTCCTGTATATTTGAGCTTTACTGTGAATCTGTGATCTGACGACACCTCACTCCTCCAGCGTATTAGTTCTCAGAAAAGACGGAATCAGCTTGAATGACAAGATCATAACTTCACAGAAGCTCGGAAGCAGAAAAGACAAGGACCGTATGGCACTATGAGTGAGTGAAACACGTCTGCAGTCTGTCAACACTATTGTGTGAGGTTTTTGTGACAAGATATTTCAGAGGTATTTATCTGTAATTACATCCGACAAGAAATTTTAAACCGTATGGTTATGCTCTCAGAGTGAGTAGTTTGGGCCTTTGGTCTTCTTCCTTCACGGTTTGCTATGAAGCCAATGCTGGATAAAGATTCATAGACCTTTCAAAGTTAAGGTGTTGATAGGAAATATTACTTCATTTGTTCCAAAATGTTTGCATTATTCTCGTGTATTATGTTAGTGGTCACTGTCATGTCCAATGAAAATGGAATATCACTGTTTGTTCCGTGTTACGTACAAGATGTATACAAATGTTAGGGGTAGAAAACACATCATGGTAGTTCCTATGTTATATAAATGTAGATTCACTTGTCTTTGTTCCTCCTTGTTTTACAAGATATCTCTGAAGCCTTACACTCTAACAGTACTTCCCTCCTACGACATCAGACAGCACAAATCACTTTTGCCTTTTGTGCCCTTCTAAACAAAAAAACTGCTGCATTTCTGTCATTTTGTTGCACTTGCATTTACCACCAAATATTAGTGTACAATCATGTACAACTTTTGCTGTCTGCAGTATGCTAACACACCAAGATGTACAATATTAATACTATCGTAGTCAGCTCCAAATATGTACTGTGACTCACTCTTAATGAACAACTGAAGTGAAAACTTACACTGCAATAAGAAAATGCTTTCCTGCAGTCACACAAATATCTACAGCACGTATGCATAGCAGTTCCAGTCAAAGATTGTGATGGTAGTTTTGCTAGTGAGACCTTGAATGATTACTGATTGATGGCATTTCTTTTTGAATTTCTTTCCATAACCATACAGGAATATTTTACTCTCTGGTCCTCTGTGGTTTATAAAATTGTGGAGCACCTTTTGGTTCCCTCCATGGCACTTTCAAGAAAGGGGACCCATCCTGATTCAACCCAAAGTTTAATTCATGTATTCCTTTGTTGAAATGTAAAATTCTTAGTTTTCTTTTCTTTTCTTTTCTTTTTGAAGTGTACAATCTCTTTGATAAATGTTCACTTTTGTCACCCAACTTATATACATGAAGGTTGCACATAGTCACTGACACAGTCAGGGTACCCTAAGAATGTGTTTTGATTGCAACACAGCTGTAAAATGTATTTCGACAAGTGTTATGTAGGAGGTCTGGAGGATTCAGTCTAAAACCCCAAAATCACTCGAAATACTTGTTATGCTGCACAGCCTGCCTTTGAAAACTATGTTTTAAGTCATAAAAAAAATTAAATGAATGTAAATCAAAGTGTGCACAGTTTTTGTAGTAATTTATCATCACTGAAGCATTGTTGGGAATGCTGCTAAATACATATACTTTTAATTTGAGAATGTTTATTTTACCCTATCTCTATATCAGTGTGGCACATACGTTTTATGCTACTATGTGTATCTGAAAGCTATTTATTTCATATAGCTTTCAAGTACATTCTTCTGAAAAATGTAATGTCTTCATCTCGACAACTACAAAATTCTGTTTGTGCATTAAAGCTATCAGCAATAATACAGTATTACAACATGACATGTACTGACAGGGAACATTTTGCTTTATTATTAGTGCTTGAACTTTTCATATTCAGCACATTTCATATTTCATGTTATGAAAATACTTTTTGTGCTTTTTTTCTTTTGGATGTAGGGCTTCTACCACTTAGAACCGTCCTGAAAAAAATATTTTCAGTGCTTTATTCATTTATCTATGCAGCTTAGAAAAAAACATGTAATTAAATGTGAGTATGTAGAATTCTATTAAAACTATAAACCCGAGCCTTTTCTTTCTGAAATTTGGCTTTAAGGTGTAAGATCAGTGATTCGTCGCTAGATGGCGGTAATCATGGCGGTAATACGCAAACACCGGATGTTGGCCGCCATTAAACGTCAAGAAGAAGAGCGTCGCTTAAAGGAATTGTTTCTCGTTTTATATAAATAGATATTGTTCTTTAAGAATGCGATACGAAAAGTAAGTGATAGACATTATTGAACATGTATTAGAACATATTCACAAACAAGCGCAGATATTAAAACTACTTAACTATACGTTTAAATCATCCGCTTCTGTTGTGAAAGCACCCGCCTTTTCATGCTAGCTAGTTGCTCCCTCGCGAATGATGTCTGCGTTTTGTTTTCACTGGTACCTGATTATGAACTCAGCCAGCTGAATGAGTTTCTGTGTTTCAACGTGTTGTGAACAGGTAACGTACGTTGTGCCTTTTCCCGAGCACGATGGCTACTCAGAGAGTGCTCCCTCAAAGCAAAGAGACTCTGCTACAGAACTACAATAAGAGACTGAAAGATGATATCAAGTCAATCCTGGACAATTTCACCGAAATTATCAAAACAGCCAAGGTACATCGATACGTCGCCCTCTCGTCTGCTTCTCTGTTATTCAACCGCTTTCTCTCCTGTGTTCATGTGCTGCACGTTTCATTTATTTATTTTGCAACATAAATACTTTCTAGCGATATCAGCAGCGCTCTCACTTCCCGTGTTTTCCCTTCTCTTAACCTTTTGCCTCTTTGCCCTCCAAACATCTGAATTTATGTCATATTGTCACACTGTTTTCTTTCTCCAGATCGAGGATGAGACACAGGTTTCCCGAGCAACCCAAGCAGAGCAGGACCATTATGAGATGCACGTTAGAGCAGCCAACATTGTAAGTAGGGTACAAACCCAGCGGTCCAGAATAAATATATACTCAGTTATTTTTATTTTTTGTCACCATTTTTGGTTTGTTTGCGAATTATTTAAAATACATTAAAATAAGTTAAGGGAGGATATAGATAAAATGAAAACATCTCCACCCTGTAACTGAGACTCTAGACATATGCTTTTGAGCACTTTGAAAACGTGTTCAGTCCAGAAACAAGAACAGAAATAAAACATAACTAATATCTCAACCCCTTTCCCCTCATCTGTATTGTTGTATCAGGTACGAGCTGGTGAGTCCCTGATGAAGCTGGTGTCCGATCTGAAGCAGTTCCTGATTCTGAACGACTTTCCCTCAGTGAACGACGCCATCAGCCTCCAGAACCAGCAGCTGCGCTCGCTGCAAGAGGAGTGTGACAAGAAGCTCACGTCGCTACGTGACGAGATCGCCATCGACCTGTATGAGCTAGAGGAAGAATATTACTCCTCCAGGTACAAGTAGGCTCATACTTGCCCCCATCCCACTGCCCCTCTGTTGTCCCATGCCCAGCACCATGCAATGTCTCACCTTTGCCATTCACTGCTGAGCCCAACGAAAGGTTTAGTTCTGCCATCATGTAAACGTGACTGTTTTGGGGTTGAATTTAACACAAAGCATTGCTGAGGTTGGTTGTGGTGCAGCCTATCTCACTAAGTGACTTTACATTTTCATTGGTTAGCGAGTGCCTTGATCCTTTTCTGCACAGTGATGTGGGTCGTGATTGGTCAAAGTTGAGATGACCTCTGCACTACAGGGATATGCGACTGAATATCATAAACATAAATGTATGCAGCTCTAGAACTTTGACAGTTCAACATGTGTCCTGGGGCATTCAGGAAGTTTACTGATATAGTATGAAAGCCAGAAGGCTTTTCTGGTGAAAACAATTCAGAATAGAAAGTACTGGTTCTAATCTACTGCTGGGTTTATTTTTGAATGGTGATCAGACTTTGTTTCTTGGTCTGCAGCTAACAAAGGCTTGAGAGGTTTTAACAAATACGGTCAGGCATGTGGGGAGATGCATGGTTTAGTTTAGCAGATGATTACAACTAAAATGTTTTAAATTAAAGACCAGAGTTCAATTAAATCCATGAATTTCTAGCACATCTATGGATGAACTGTTAGATGGTTGTTAAAAGGCTTCTGGGTATTGCGACACAAAGCTCTGTGGAGAAAGCGAACTCCCTTTAAAGAGTTACACAGTTAAAGAACTAGAGCTATGCCAGAATATAAGTTTTTATAAATTTGTCATGTAAGATTATTTATATGTTATATTTAAATCATAAATGTAACGGTGCTGACCCATATGATGGATTTTTAAGGCTGGACTGTGGATGATTCTTTGGTATAGACTGTATAAAATTAGACACGACTGTTTATTTATTCAAAGTCAAATCCGAAGCTACTAAGACTTTCTAAAACTAAGATCTTCTGTAAAAGCAATTTCAACCGATCCGTCCTTGAGACTACAGGTGACTCAAGCTGTAACCATGCACACCATCACGCACGGAGTGGTTGTACATGTGTACCAGTTTGTGCCAGATGTTCCAATAGACCCAGAATGATAAAGAAATAAAGTAGAGACAAAACACCGCAGTAGTTGTCTTGTTTTCTGTGAGAACGTATTGAAGTCTCTCAGTCCTGTTTGGAGCATGCTCGGTGTGGGCCTTCCTTCCTCACTGCACTCGCTTTACTTTCTCCTCCATCAGCAACTAATTGCACCTTTTTTATTCGCTCAACTTGAAATCAGCAGTTGATGAGTCACACCTGTGACTACAGAGTCGAGTTAACAAACAGCTGTTTTAACACATTGATCAATTTCCCAGTGCTTCTGCGTAACCTCCACGCTTCTGTCGTATGTGTGCCCCTATGTGCTCCTCTATGTGTATGAGTGTGCTTATTCTGACCTGCTGCTCTCGTCTGCTCCTCTCTTTCTGTGCTGCGCTGACTCTTTGCCTCCTACTGGTTTCCGCTCCACAAAGCTACAGTCAGTGGGACAGCACTGATCTGCCACTGTGTGAGGCCTACCGCAGACGAGACAGTTGGGCCTCCCCGGGCAGCAGCTGCAGCTCTACCCAGGGTGAACGAGAGGACGTGGAGGTACCTCCTTCACAGGAGACAAACCCCCAACACCACCTCAACGGGCATGGGACATCTTCTATAGAGAAACCCTGAGATGAAAAGTGGACTATAACTGTTAACACTTGTGCTCAGTTCGTATTAAAGTGGTTTGACTCCTTTAGGTTTCATTACACATTGTGAGCTAGTGTCCAGTTGGGTCTGCCACTGTGATGTGTTGTGGACTAAAACTTTTGCATCGAGGCTTTCTTTTTCAGGAAGTCAAGGAAAAGAGAAAATAAAGAAATTAGATGAAACAAGAGGAATGGCAGTCTCTAAAATTTATGTCAACATCTCTTTAGTTTAAAATGACTTTCCAGAATGAATGTAAACAATTTGCTGTCTGACTTGTATACTGTCTATACAACACCTAAGTAAACAAAAAAGAAAAAACAATTCAGGCAACTTTATTCATTTTTAGTGTAGGTTTGCAGCATTTAAGTGTTATTTGTTTTTTATGTTTTTTTGTTGGTCTTGTTATGAGTGTATATTCTTACATTTAGTTAGTATGTTTTTTTTTGTTGTTTTTTTTAATATCTGCTTTTTTTACTGCTCCAAGCACTGGTCACATTAAAAAAAGAAAGAAAGAATGTTGTGTTTTATGCTTTAATCAAACCTGTTTTTGAAATCCTTAAAAACAAAATTCTACAACTAAAAGTCAAGATTTAACAGTGAACCAAAGGTAAATCTTTCTCAGTTTGGGGCAGGAATGTCACTCCAGTCAACATTTCTTATGTTATTCCAGATTCTGCTCTTATTTGACCAATTCCTTGGTTAGCAGACAATCCTGAGTGACGTGATTTCAACGGATATGTGGAAAACTCCTTTCACATACATCACATAGCAAATGTGCAGTACACAGATAACCACAGGGAGTTATTTACAGTCTTTACAAAGCATGATGCTGTCATGGGAGCCCACTCTGCAGACCTGGAGGCTTCAGTCTTTATAAAGATGGACATCAGTTGAGCAATTTATCCTTTAAAAAAAAAAGAAAAGGAAAGAAACTCCCAACTCTTCAATATCGGCGGTTCATCTTCTTGAACTTCTCATAATGGTAGTCATCTGTGGCCTTCTCGTTGTTTGGACGTTTGCGATGGTTGGGTGGGGATGATGCTGTGGAATAACAGGAGGAGGCACAAATCAGATTATAGCTTTGAAATGAGTGGTGCACAACGATGTTCCAAATTAAATCACGAAAGCCACAGTGTTTATAGAAGCATTTTTTCCTGATTCATTCTAGTTAAAGTGATTGTAACAGTAATTTACTGGTACTGAACTGCCACAAAACAAGGAAGAGTGTGTGGCCGCACAGTCTCTTACCCTCTGGACCTGGTTTCTCAGTGTCTCCCACACGCAGCGGCCTCGCTTTAGGCTCTTCTCTGTGTCTGTGGTGCCTCTGTGGTGCGTTCACATCCTCGTGGTAGACTGAGGAAAGACATTCACACATTTAACCAGTATTTCACCTCTTAATGCCGTCTGGTGTCTTCTCACTATTTGAAACCCAGTGCTGACAGAACTCACAGCGGTTGTGTTGGACGTAGTTGACAGCGATGTTGGTGGGCACAAATGACGTGCTGTGGTCTTTCTTCTTGTTCCTTTGTTCTGCCAGAAGCTTGGCTTTTGCCTCCTCTGTGCAGATAATGTTCTTTATCTTTGCACTGTGGAAGAAATGAGCAACAGAGTTGCATCCTTTCCGTCAACCGGTCACTGCCACATGTGAACACAGAGAAAGAAGACGCTTGTACCCTTATACATACTCAATGCCGAGATCGACTTCAGGGATCCCACTCAGCATCTGATTGGACAACATTTCCTCCGTCTTCTTGGCAGAGTTGACTCGGATGCTCTCGGGCAGCTCATACAGGTGGTCCTCTGCATTCTTCACCTTAACCTTCTGTTCCTCGTCTTCCACCATCCCCTTCTTCTTCTTCAGCTCTGTCTCGATATATTTCATCCTGTGAGAATAGATTTATGAAAAAAACAACGTTACAGCAGGTGCAAATATAGCTGTTAAACATGTGGATAGACTCGTGCAAAAAATGAAGAAATGAATACTTTAGATGAGGCTTGGGGTTGGTATGAACCCATTAACCTTACTTAAAGCCTTAAAGAGAGGGAGGTGTCTGTACGTGTGTGTGTGTGTGCGTGTCTGAAGCGAGAAAGCAGTCATACATGTCCGCATCCTCGTCTCTTCTGTTAGTTTCAGCAGAAAAGGAGGTGCCCAGGTTGAGGTCTGTCTCGTCTTCTGTCCTGCATGTGGAACAGAGGTCATTTTAAGTCAAATCATAAGTGATATGTGATGACATGCATTTTTGATTTTATAATAACATAAAATATATTCAAAGTACTGTGTCAAAATTATTAAAGAAGTCAAAGTCACCTACATGTCTCTATTCCTGTCTTTGACTTTCTTCATGTCTACAATCCCTCCGGTCTTCAGTTTAAAAGGGTCATTCTGTGAGAAAATTTTATTTTAATTATGAAATATGAAACAAATACTGAGATAAAAACACACATTCTGGTTAAACAAAATAAATTAACATTATAGAACATCACTTACGTCAATTTCAGCTTCTGGCGGTAGTTTCTCTCCTACCAACAAGGCGGTCAAACTAAACAATAGAGAAATCTAAATATCAACGTATATCTAATGTGATTCATTGTACTTCAAAGACTTCATCTTCTGAAATGTGTTCAATGTGTTAGAGAAACAGGACCACGTTACCTGACTCCGGTCTGTCTTTTCCGGAGACTCTGCAGCTCTTTAGCCTCTTCTACTTTTGATCTAAACGGCCAAGAAACACACTGAAGACATTGGCTCACAATAAACACAGACACGAGTCCGTTAATAAACAGGTAGCTGTCGGTATTGTAGTTGTTGTTGGCTAGGAAGGTAGCATTTTAGTTCATATTGTAGAGCATCAATAAAATACTTTACCTGACTTCTTCCGTGGTCTCGTCCTCCTCCACATCTGACGAGTCCCTTCGCTTCCTAAAGTTTTTACTACTTGGCATTTTGATGCAGCTCAATGTTATTTCAGAACTTTCGTAAAACTGCGTTTAGCGGTAGCCGACAGATCCAGGGTGAAGGGGGGAAATTTTACGCAACGTACAATAATATGTTGCCACTTCCGCAAGTACGACTGACTACTTCCGTTCTTTTTAAGTAACCATAACAAACATGGCGACGTACAGAGAGGTCGGCAGGTTGTTGGGTATTTCAGCAAGACTTTCCCGTCCGTAAGTTTGCCCGTGTGTCAACGCTTATGGTTCGATGTCTTCCCATTTGGTCTTTTTAATACTACGTGAATGCATCGACTTTTTGATGACCAGAGTGCGGCTGACTTTAATTAAAGCGGCTAGCTAGCTAGCTAAGTGGCAGAGTGACGCATGCTGATTATTATATTACTTCTCGGCAGCGTGCCGGGATGTGCGCATCTTTTATTGTTTTAACGCTTTAAATCTCACTAACCTATAAAATCCTTCAGATACAAAAGTGGATCTTAAGTGTCATACTGTAAACATGCCTTTACCAGTTTAACTAAATTAAGTTTGCAAATCTGTGAAACTGACCAACAGCCATAATGAGGCATATTTATTCTACACTAATTGGTCACATCTAGATTAGACACCTCCATTCAGGTAATCTATGATGTGACTTCTGCACCAGCAGGATTGTATAGGTTAGTCGCTGACAGTGGAAGTTTTGTGGTCGTATTTAAATAGGCTATCAATTGTCTTTCAAGAAAGGCTAATAAATCCGTTGTGATTCGGACATTAACACAGATGGTTAATACTTTTTGTTGGCACTGTACTATACAAGATTTTTATGAGAATGTCATTTTCTTTTGTGACCATCATGACGTAAACATCCTTCCATTAGCAATCCCCACATGTCATAAACTGTGCTGTATGAGTCACTGAATTCCGTGTTTACGTATTGCCCCATGTAAAAAATGATGTATTGCTTCTGCTGTGAGGGAATTAAGTGCGCAAAAGGGCTTAGACCTAGATTAGACTTACTCAACTGGTTCCTCTTGGAATCTGTCACTGCCACATCCAGAAGTCAGAAGTGGGAGGGAAGAAATGAACCAGCCTTGTTTGAGAACTAAATATTCAGATTTTCAGTAGCATGCATTTGTTTATGAAGCCTGACTTTTTCCTGTTTGTAACATGTATAGAAAAGTAACTGTATACATTTATTTAAGTACTATACTTATATACAGTTTTAAGGTACGTTTTCTGTTGCTTGTAATTCAGAGAAAAATGTCATAGTTTTTGCTCCATTTTACATGTATGACGTTTTAGTTTACATTAAAGATTTAGATTAATAATACAAAATACAGTCAAGAAAGAAGCTATTACAGGTTACAGGCACACATGACTGCATCAGCAATCATAATGCAGTCACACTCCCATCACTGACAGTAACCTTTTGAATCTCTCTGTTGTGTTGTCTCGGTTTTGCTGGCAGTGGATATCAGAGTGGTGGATTACACTGGCCTTCACATAACACACGGGTCTTTAACAGATGGCCACAGAACCCCCATTGGCTTGTCCCTGGTTTGTATGCCTACAGCATTCTTGTGGCTCTCTAACTCTGAGAAGGTGCCTTATAATGGCTGATGTGGCGTTCTTTGTGTTTTGTTTCTTTCCAGGACGGACCATGTTTGTGCAGACACAGGATACACCAAATCCAAACAGTCTAAAGTTTCTTCCCGGTCGCACGGTTCTTGAATCAGGAACTATGAATTTTGCCAGCCCCCGTGACGCGCACTGCTCACCCCTCGCCAGGTGCATGACTTCTTAAAAACAAAGTTACTGAATGGAAAGTAATAAATCACTGTCATAGCAGGCATTTTTACAAAGAGTCGCAGTACAATCACAGGTTTATAATCATAATATTTAAGCTGGCTGTGTTCCACCGTTTGACACATAAATGGAATGCAGCCATTATCATTAGTTTCACTTGTGTTTTATTCTGTGCATGATTTGACTCACCTGACTGGTGTTGCTTGTTTGAGCTTTAAAATCTCTGATCTTTGAGTGATTCCATATTAACAGATCTTTTTAAAGCATAATATCTAATGGTGGTTTGGTTCATAGCCTCATGTTTTACATTTTGTGACATTTCTAAATTGTTCCTACACATACAAACGCTCGCTCATGTTCTGTGTTGACTTCAGACAGCTGTTCAGGATTGATGGAGTCAAGGGTGTGCTTCTCGGCCCAGACTTTATCACCATATCAAAGGTAAAAGCTATTCATACGTCATAGTGTAGCATGTTGCAGTGTCATTGATTGGAATAACTTGGTTCCAATCTCTCTCCATTTAGTCTGATGAAAATATGGAGTGGAAAGTAATCAAGCCTGACGTATTTGCTACCATTATGGACTTTTTCACTTCTGGACTTCCTGTTGTCAATGAGGACAGCAAACCTAGTGCAGATACGGGTAAGGATTATAGTCAACTGTGCAGGGCGAAGGTCTGAAATGAAAAGAGCTGTTAGGGCAAGCCGTTTGTGAGTAACAAGGAATCTCCTCTTGTCTTTTCAGCACCATCAGATGACGATGACGAAGTAGTTGCTATGATCAAAGAGCTCCTGGATACTCGAATAAGGTAGTTGCTTGTGAAAGAGGCACTCTGATATCAGCACTGATTCCCTGTCACCGTGCCTCTCCGTCCCTTTGTCACACTTCTTCTTCTTCTTCTTCTTCCTCAGGCCAACAGTGCAGGAGGATGGAGGTGATGTGCTGTATCGGGGGTTTGAAGATGGCATCGTTAAGCTGAAGCTGCAGGGCTCCTGCACCAGTTGTCCCAGTTCAATTGTTACTTTAAAGAGTGGAATCCAAAACATGCTGCAGTTTTACGTCCCCGAGGTTGAGTCAGTGGAGCAGGTTTGTTCTCCCGTCTGTGGACATGTTGTGAAGATGCTGCTTGCTTAATTTAGTTACAGCAACGCACGCTGCCTCTTTCTGGGAAATGTCTCAGAGAAATCTCATTGATATTTTGGCTCATAGTGAGGGCTGGGACAGTAACTGATAACTGATCAACTGATATTTGATAACTGTATACTTTGATTAAAAAAGTATTAGGTTATACTGCAAAAGGTGTATGTTTATAAAAGGTTTTATTGCCGTCGGTTGCCTGTTCCCACCTCTTTATTCTCTACCGTCTACTGAAAGACAGGAGCAAATTCAACATCAAACTGCTTGATTTATTAAAGTGTAATCAGTAATTTTATTTTATAACGGGCTTAAATGTTTATATTTAAGCCTACAGTAAATTTGTTACAAAAAACATTTTTATATTTTAGTGTGGTTAAAGGTTTAAAAAAACAATGTTTTAATGTTGTATGAGCAGAGTTTTCAGTCATTTTAAATGTCTTTCTAATTGGATAACTGATCATACAAACATATATCTTATAGCACATCAAAATAAAATAATAAATGGAAACCTTAAACTTCTTTTTTTTTTCCACAGGTCAAGGACGAGGAGGAGGAGGAAGCTGCTCAAGTTTGAACGAAACTGAAACCAGAACCACATTTTCACATTCCTCCCTCCCCGTGGCCACTTCCCATAATGCAAGACATAGCTGCAATAAAATGAGCTTGTGTATAGCGTAGCGAAATCAACATCGTTGCTATTCATCCATCACGTTATTGACTTTTCTTATTTCAATACTATGACAGTATTTTAAATTGAAGAAGAGCTCGGTCATAAAGACGCAGATGACTGCAGAGGTGGGATAAACTGTATTTATTGTTGCATATTGTTACATCTTTTTTGAATCAGTCACTTGTCAGGGTGGCCTTTAGGGCTAAAAATCATATGTGGTATGTATATAAATAAAGCTTATTGAAATATTTTATGACCGGTATTTTGTCGAGTATGTGGAGTGAATGATGTGTTCTTTTTATGAGTCTCTTCCAGTGCAGATATGCAGGATTACAGTTACCCATGTCACTCTCCCAATCATGATACTTTATGGATGTGTTTATCTAGATTTGTTATTTCTCTGTACAGATACTTTTGACGAAGAGATGCATTTGTTGCCCATCACTTCAAACTGAATACTTGGTGGTTATACTAATTATAGAGATAATACTGACATGGGGCTGTAATTTCAGGCTGTTTACCCTTATCTTACTGTGAGTTTTGCTTTTATATTTTGTGATGGCGCTGATTGAATTTTATTTTATTTGTTTTACACTAGTGCTCCATATCTGGCAGTATAGAGATGGCTTTGATACAGTATTCATACAGTAGAGAGAAAATTTAGAGAATAATATCTGAAAGTTCAAAAGCAAAGAGCTGTGATTTTTTTTATAGGTAAATAATCTTTTTGGTGACTAATCTAATATTTCATAAAGGTGCGTTTGTTGTGCCGGAGGACTTCAGAAGAGGACTCAGGCCCTCAAGTAATACTTCTGAAGTCCTTCTTGACATTTTGTTAACAAACGACAGGCCAGATTTTCTAAATCATAATAAACAAGGCTGCGATGTTTTACCAGGTTTTTACATGAATGTGCAGTTGGCAGAGGACACAGGCCTGTCATTTTGCAGTGATGTTTGTTGAAGGCGTGCTGAAGAGCGGCACAGGGTGCTCATCCGGTTGTCGGGCTCTGCATCCTGGTGCCACGTCAGAATTGCCTGCGTTGGTAGGCGCAACTTTACTGACAGGCCTTACGACCAATCAGACGGCGCCATGAAAGAGGGCGGTTGGCTCTGCTTTGGTTGAATCAGAAGAGGGGGCGAAGCTTATCTGACAGGCGTTCCCGGCTACCCGAGTAGCTGTAAACTGGCACCCGAGCTGTAAACATGTGTGGTGAGTACTGAATCTATTCTACAGTTATATCATTCAGTGGGAAGCGTGTCTCATTCCCCATTTACCAGAACAGCAAATACATCAAATGTGAAATACTGTTAGTGCGTTAGCTTAGGCTCAAGATGCAGGTAATTTAAAATTAGCCAGGGGTGGCTAACCAGAGTTAGCGAACATGAGCTGGTGCTACGGATGCTGTTAGCTAGCAAAATATAAAGCAACCATTGTTTGATTTTTCTGTACATGCTGTCTGTGAGAGTTGAAGAGTTTAAAGAGTGTCTGTCGGCGGATGGACATCTTTTAGGGACGTTAAATGACGTCCTGCTTCCTCCCTGATCATGCCAGACAGGTTAGGTGCTTTACTCTGACGTCCATCGCGGAACTTTCCACTTAACCGTTGTCACTGTGGTTTGTGGATTTAACGTGTAAAACCTGGACTGACTATGAGTTCATGTTTCCACCCTGTCTTAACAACACTGTCCCTCATGCGTTTGTGCTTACAAATGAAAGAATAGTGAGAAAGTGTGCATTGGTCTGATGTTACGAGCTGTCACCTAACGTTAAACTTTAATTGGGTAAGAACCCGGAAAATTAGGCTTTTGGTCACAATAAGTTTGCGAAATGCAGTTGGGATGCTTTGCTTTTTATCACTGTCTCTTGTCTTTCCCCTTGTCTCTCACACTGATTGATAACTGATGTCCCTCTGTCTCCCATCACTGTCACTACACAAATCAGACCAGATACTCTGGTTGGTATTTTTAGAATGTCAGAACAAAAGCTTGTCAAAGCCTGATATCGCTTTGCTGTGGTTGATGATTACTCGTTAAACCTGTTTCTTAAGCAGAGGTGTGAGGTGTATTGCAGCCCATTTGCTGCAATACGATTTCCCCTCCACCGCCTTCCTCGGTCACCCGCAGCTCTGAATGAATGCTCTGTTGAACCAGGCTCCACCTGGCTCTACATCTGCATTTATCTGTCAGTGCTTAGCTGTGTAACAAGGCTGTTTTTCATGCCTCCCCTTTGGCCAATTAAGGTGACGCTGCTGTCAGCCTGAGTTAATCGCTGGATAGAAATGGGTCTGGCTGTGGATGCCAAATATCTGCAGAAGGCTGTGCTTAAGACTTTTTGTCAATTTAATATTTATAACTGTCTTGATAAGTCTCGATAACTGATTATTAGTCAGTGTTGTAATTACACATAAACAACTCCCATTCTGGTTTACAAGCATCTTAAAATGAAATACCAAGATATTTTTAATGTACAGCATAGTTATGTACACAGAACCAAAACATCATGAATGAGATTTCTTGTGTTTCTGGGAGAGTTACTTTCTTTTCAGCCCTTTTCCCTAGGCAGGAGATATCAGCTTGCAAAATGCCAGGTCTCTGTATACACTCCATTGTCCCTAAACAGGTCTTACGGTACAGATAGAAAAACATTTTCCAGTGCATTAACCTCTCCTGTAAGACTGGTTTCACAGGCATTATTTCTCTGGGTGTTTCTATGGCATGGGATCGAAATCATTTATGTTCTTAGAAAAAAAACATACAGTTGTACAAAGCAGATTATTTTCATTTTATTTTTTTTTAAATCCACAGAGTGGTACGCATTCATTTGGTTTTTACTGTGGCCACACTGCTGCAAATGACATTCAACACTGAGAGTCATCTGCAGAACAGTACTGTATTAACAGTTAACTACCACTGGCAGATACATTGACATTATGCACATTACAAGACATTATGTACATTAGCTGTACATAGGAGACATTTCAATCAGTCTCTTTCTAAGATGACTTTTAAAGGACAAACCCAACACTGAATCTTGACATTTTGCACTCCTTCCCAGGAATCTTTGCCTATCTCAACTACCATGTGCCAAGGACTCGCCGTGAGATCCTTGAGATTCTCATCAAAGGTCTGCAGCGTCTGGAGTACAGAGGCTACGACTCAGCCGGTGAGAGAGATGGAAAAGGCTCATATCACCAGTCAGACCTTTCCTTCGGTGTCTCTACACTGTCACAGTTGTTCTGATAATCTCACAGAGTTGGTGATAGTTTTAACAGTCTGTGCAATATAGTATTAATGTAGCATAACAATCATCATATGAATCAGAAGTGATGTTTTTGTTTTTGTTTTTTTGTCTAATGAGTGAGGAACAGAAAGCAAGACTGATGAATTATTGAACAGCCATTACCACAGTGCTGGGTTGGACTTACTGCACCACTAATGGAGCTAATTTACTGTATACGAGTCCATTTGCATGCCACAGAGGTCTTTAAGGTTTTTTCCATGCTTTAGATGAGTGTGGCACATGTGATGTTGGAGTTCTGACCGGACATCAGACCACAAAAATAATCGTCTTCTTTTCTTTTAAACTTCCTTAGGTGTAGGAATTGATGGTGGCAATGGCAAGGACTGGGAGTCAAATGCCAAGTCTATCCAACTGATAAAACAGCGTGGAAAAGTGAAGGCTCTTGATGAGGAGATCCACAGTAAGCTAAGATGAAGTTCTTCACTTGGCGAGAATTATTCATTAACAAATGGAGCCTTGATTTCTCATCCTGCATCTGTTGTGTTTGTTCGACCTTTAGAACAGCAGGATATTGACCTGGATGTGGAGTTTGATGTTCATCTGGGCATTGCTCACACTCGCTGGGCCACCCACGGCGAACCGAGCCCGGTTAACAGCCATCCACAACGATCTGACAAGACAAATGGTCAGTTTTGTGAAAGATATAATGTTAACATTATACCTTGTGTTGCCCAAGAGCTCAGTCACCTTTTTGATATCTTAAAGTCTGTGATAATCTCTCTCTGGCCTGCAGAGTTCATTGTCATTCACAATGGAATTATCACCAACTACAAGGACCTGAGGAAATTCTTGGTGAGCAAATATTATTAGTGATCAATTCCAGATGACTTTTTTTTATCTCTGACAGGAGACATAACTAACTCTCTAATCTAATATCTCTATCCATCGCCACAGGAGAGCAAAGGCTACGAGTTTGAGTCAGAGACTGACACAGAAACCATCGCCAAGCTGGTGAAGTACATGTATGACAACCGAGAGAGTGACGACATCAGTTTCACTACACTGGTGGAACGTGTCATTCAGCAGTTGGTAAGGACCTGCTCGTGTGCACCGCTGCTGGTGAAGTGATGATCAGATTAAAGAGACTGTGCCTGATGTGTTTATTCTTCCACCTGCCAGGAGGGAGCTTTTGCCCTGGTCTTCAAGAGTGTCCACTACCCTGGAGAAGCAGTTGGCACAAGGTATACTTCACTGATACTGTCAAGCTGCTCTTTGTTGCTGCAGGTTTAGAAGTATTGTGGGCTCATGCAAATGTTGATTCACAGGAGAGGAGGTCCTCTGCTGATGGGAGTGAGGAGTGATCACAAGCTGTCCACAGATCATATTCCTGTGCTTTACCGCTCATGTAAGTTTAAATCTCTGTTTCAAGTCCTCATGTGGTTGGATAAGTGTGACTGAGGCCCAGTTTTTCCCCCATTCAGCCGGAAAAGACAAGAAGAGCTGTGGTGCCATACCCAGGCCAGCTCAGGACACCTGTCTGTTCCCCGTAGACGAGAAAGCTGTGGAGTATTACTTTGCTTCTGATGCAAGGTAAGCGGAAGTGTCTTTTCATCCACCTTGTTCAGTGTCTGAACAGTCTCCGTGAAACATGTTCCCCACCTTCTTGTGTGTTTTATCTATGGAGTGAAAAACAAATTTTTGATGTTGTTTTTGGTCCGTCTCTCACTTCATGACAGTGCAGTGATTGAGCACACAAACCGTGTGATCTTCCTGGAGGATGACGATGTGGCTGCCGTGGTGGAGGGCCGGCTGTCCATCCACAGGATAAAGCGCAGGGCCGGAGACTATCCAGCCCGCGCCATTCAGACCTTGCAGATGGAGCTACAGGAGATCATGAAGGGTGAGTGGAGGGTCAGCCTTTGTTCTTTTCATTTTCTGCAGTAAATCATTGCTGCACTGCCTTGTAATTTTGTCCTGAAGGTTGTTACTATTGTATAAGTCTTAATGGGGGACTGACTGCTCATATAGCTCAACAGGCTTTTCATTTCCAGCCCTGAGGCCATCCTTGTTATCATCCAGCTAATTACAAGCCAGACTGATCAGTTGCACCCCCAGGAAAACCACAGCCATTAAAATGACTCCTGAGTTGCAAAACTTTATTGCTCTCTCCTTCTCTCTTTGTGCCTGAGTTAAGCTATTAGTGTAGTCATTTTGTGGTATGACAACAAATCATTTTTTAGTTTTCTGCTCCAACACGTAGGGTGGCTAATTTTGGATCATAATTATCTAATCACCATTAGTTTGAATTACAGAGAAGAGTCTGTGATGTTTCTGAAACATCACACGAATAGAAGAGAAATGCATATGACGAACTAGTGCAACAAGAACACTTTTCTCCAACTCGCAGATCCAAATTAAAAATCGTTTGTTTTATCCCATTGCTATGTCTTTAAGAAAATTAGTATGAAAAGGACATCCTTCCCCTTTTAAAGTTGAACACTTTGACTTTTAATTTCATGTGTCATCATTCATCCAGGTCTGAGTTTTTGGTTTTTCTTCTTCTCCACTGGCTCTTCCTCAGTAATCCAGCAGAGGGCAGAGGTGAACTGACATTGGCTGGTCCTGACATTCCTTTGTGGTCCTGTCATTACTCAGCCTCTCTCCTCCGTTTCAGTTTCTGGAGTCTTTCTACTGAATAACCTAATTTGCATGACCCAAATTACTGTCAGAGGCAGGCTGACAAGCGCTTGCATATTTCACTGACACTATTTACCATTGACAGAAAAACACTACCTACCCAGTGTCTGATGTTTGTTTTTCCATCATTTTGAGGGGTGGCCTACCCAGTGGCTCTGAATCTGTTAATAAAACAACAAAAAGACAGTAACTCGCTGCATTTCCAGGAAAGCGTGATTATCAGTAAAAGACTGTAAAGAATTTTCTTGCTCCTCCAGGAGGTTTGCATTTTCAGGTACTTAACGTACTAGACCTTTCAACAAGACCCTTCTCAGATGACTTCATGTGGGCTCACACTTTATAAAAGTCCATCACTATGTTCTTAAGATGCATTTACCTTTGTTTTACTGGTGATGCAAATGTTGGCCTGATTTCTGATCCTCCCACCACAGGAAACTTCAGCTCCTTCATGCAGAAGGAGATCTTTGAGCAGCCAGAGTCTGTGGTTAACACCATGAGGGGGAGAATCAACTTCGACAACAACACAGGTCAGAGTGGGGTCCGGTCATTCATGTAATAGCACACCTATAAATGTGCTCTTTTCAACTTGGTCCCTTCATGCTCAAACACATTTTTCAAATAAATAAATTCATACATGTAAAATAGCAAAGTATGCATGTAAATGTAACTTGTCAGTCATAGTTTTGTTTAACAATTTTTTTTCAGTTCTCTCTTTGGCCATAGGATGTTCCACATTGATGGATTAGCTGTCCGCTTTGCTTTTCAGTGATCCTGGGTGGACTGAAGGACCACATCAAAGAGATCCAGAGGTGTCGGCGACTTATCCTTATTGCCTGTGGCACCAGCTACCATGCCGGGGTGGCGGTGAGTAGCCACGGCTCTTTCTTCTTTGGTGCAAATGCGCATAATGGAAACATGTCTGTATTGCCATCCACACTGAATACATCAGACTAGTGGGAAATGTGATGTCTGCGTTGTGGACACAGGTGTGAGCATTGTGTGCTGGCACATTTCTCTGCTCTGAGCTCGGCTGGCTTGTTTTAACAGAATGATGCTGAGCTATGCTCTGTTGCTTTCCCAGACCCGCCAGGTCCTGGAGGAGCTGACCGAGTTGCCTGTCATGGTGGAGTTGTCCAGTGACTTCCTGGACAGGAACACTCCTGTCTTCCGAGACGACGTCTGCTTCTTTATCAGCCAGTCAGGTGGGGAGGCTTGTGCCACTGAGTGCAAATTCCCCATTTCTCCTCAACTTTCCATCCCTGGGAGCCACTCTGGTTCTTCCTGATTTATCTTTCCTTGTGCTCAGCTTGAGTCTCAGCATACTGTCAGGTCAAAGTACAGTGCGCTTGAGATTTCTGTGTATTCCTGCTGTAGTCTTCTGAATGTGTATGTTATTTTCTGCTGGGTGATATTTATATTTTGCAAGATGTGTCATATTTTTTCTGCGAAGCTGTTTTCACTCAGTGATTTCCTAACAAACTAATAAATTAAAATTATTTTATTGTCAGACCTGTTACGTTTTAAAAACTGTTGTGTTTTTCCATCTCTGTCAATCCTCCAGGGGAGACTGCTGACAGCCTCATGGCCCTGCGCTACTGTAAGGAGAGAGGAGCTCTGACTGTGGGCATCACCAACACAGTGGGCAGCTCCATCTCCAGGGAGACAGACTGCGGAGTCCACATTAACGCTGGGCCTGAGATTGGAGTCGCCAGCACCAAGGTGAGTCCAGACTTTAACCGGTGATTTTCAATGCGGGGTCAGGTGACCCCCATGGGTTCTTCAGGGGATTCCAGAGATCCCCATGAATGTGGGGAGTAATTTATTTTGACTAAAATTCCATCCTTAAGTAAGGCGGTGAGAGAATGGATGACTGGAACAGTAAGTATGTGAATCGTTTCTGTGTCGGGAGGGTATGGAAAATACCTACAGTATCTGTCTATAAACTTGCATTTTTTAGTTTTCAAAGTCTTAGTTTGCTTAAAATGCAATAAAACCCATTTTCCACCCTCCCAGACTTCTGCTAGGAAATGCATTAAAAAAAAGTCTGTTCCCTGAAATAAGGGAAGTAAATCACTGCAATCCACTTAATTATTAAAGTTGGTTTTAATGCAAAAATGCTAGAAATTCATTTGATCTCTTCTCAAATATTAACTTGGTGGTTTTTGTAATCTCCTATGACAGGAAATTGAATATCTTTGGGTTTTGAATTGTTGCTCAGAGGGAAAAAAAAGGCACTTTAAAGACATCACCTCAGGCCCTTGGACATGTGAGGGACATTTTTACAACATTTTATTGACACTTTATAGACTAAAGGTTGCCTTGGCCTAAACATTTCACCAAAGGATATATTCCAACACTTTTGGCCAAATCACACCTGTTGGTGACGACTCAAGTGGCCAACAGAGATTTATGTGCTTTATCAGGTGCTGCTAAATCACCAAGCTCCATGGAACTTATTGCTCAGTTGAGAAAAACGGTTTGTTCGTGTTTGTGTTGTCACAAGCAAACGCTACTGCTATACTTTTATCAAGTCACAAGGTGTACCTCACATGAAATCGTACCAAATATTCTTCCGAGTTAGAAGAAACATATATTGGGTTAAGTGACCCTTTTTACACTGAGCTAGAAGAAACTGTACATCAGTTTGTTGTATCATCTCACAAATGAACTCAGTGGCCACCTACACTGAATGAAACCCAGATGAAAACTTAATTTTGAGTCTGGCCGCCACCGCTTGGAAGCTGACGTTTTCCTCCACTCTGATCCCGCGGGAGGCTGAAGGAGTCTGATATTCTCATCCTCATCATGTAAAGCTAAGATCCTGCTACTACTTCGATACCAAAAGGATTTTGCCCGTTTGGACTCGGAGCGGAGCAGAGAGAAAAGTGGTGCAGCCTCAGCTAGTGAGGAGCGGGAGGGAGAGAGTGGAGCAGGTCCCTCCCTGGCCCAGCCTTTGGGCTTGGCTCAGCGACTCTTGTGCTGCTCCAAAGCCCCAGAGCACGCCTCAGAGACGCCACCATTTACTGCCTGGCTGGCTGGGCCACATCCCCACACCCAGCTCCACCAAATGCTGCACAACCTAGCTCATCAAATCACTGGATAACATGTATTGCACCCAACTGCTAAATGACTCCAAAGTTCATCTATGTGGCCTTTATTTTTTTTTTATTGTGTGTGTTCATGCTAATTTGAGGGTTTTTTGTGGACTGGAAAAGACTTTTTTTTCCAATTCCTCTGATCATATTTAAGATTTATGAATTTAATTAAGACTTGGGACAAAATAATTTGATGCTATCAAAAGGCAAATCCATCTGGCATGTCAACTGACAGTAAATGGAAGAAGCCTGCCATAATAAATAAACTGGATACGGTATCCATTGGAATTTACAGCGTTACCAGGTTTGTTTTCTAGTCTTTTTGTATGAGAGAAATCTGCCCATGTTTTTAGCTTTATGTATGGGTGGTCATCTTCGTGGAACAGTTGGCATATTGAATGAAAAAAGCTAAAAACTTGGTGACATGAACACAGAAAAACACCACAGTTTACTATGTGGATTATATATGTTGCCACATCTGACCCAACAGCACAGACTGTCAGAGTTCTGAGGGACTGTGGTTAGCGTGCTGTCAGGGGGGAAAAAAAGGTTTTACAGCTATTTTCTTGGCTCCAGACACTGGCATTTCTGAGTCTGGAGGGTCCCGTGAAATGACTTGGCTTCATCCGAGCACTGATTAAATCTCCCAAATGGGCATGGAAGGCCTCCAAACGTGCTCAGAGATGAAGGAACAGGGAAGGAGTGGGCGGTGATGACGGCAGGAATCGAGTCTCAGATGCGCTGGGGTTGTGAGCGGTTGGATCTTCAGAGTTGATCAGTGTGCTCTCTGATGTGACGTTGTGTATTCATAAAGTTTTCCAGGATGAGCAGCGTTAGCTCAATTGCATGCTTTTTAATGCTATTTGGCATGTACTGAAACCCACCTCTGCTTTCATTTCTCATCTGGTGCAGATTATTAGCAGGAGTTCACTGTCAAAACAGGCTGACGAGAAGCACAGAAAGAGGTTCAAGTCAGGATCTACTTACTGCTCTTTGAGTTCAGCATACAGAAACTCAGTCTGAAATCCTATCCAGTCTTAACTCGGTTTAGGACGATATTTAGGATTTTTGGTATTGCGGGAGCATGTTTCCTAATGACATTAAGGGAAAGAAAAACGTTATCTTCCTAAAATAATAATGTAGCTGTTACAGAATCATTTTAAGAAATTCTAAGTAGGAATGGCGCAGACCCCATATGTTAGGTCTGTTTGTTAATAAACTATTAAAAGTGAAGGACTGCTCTAACCTGTAACTGTTGGAGCCAACATCAGTGTTGACTGTTGGTGAAGCTAACCTCAGTCCTCAGCTGTTGGAGAAGCTAACACTGATGTTGGCATATTGAAGAAGCTAACCTCGATGTTAGCCTGCTGGAGAAGCTAACGCTGACGTTAACCTGTTAGCTTTAAATCTTCCCGATCACGTGATTACGGCAAGCTAGCTAACCAGCCAGTGAAGTGAGACAGGCGTTGTCAAGGATACAGGCTGTCTCATGTATGTTCTGAACAAAGATACAGACGTGACAGGACGAGTGCTGGCTGAAGAATCACATTAACAGTTCTAGCTAGGATTCCTGAACTAGATAGCACACTTCATTCAACAGCTGTTGTCTTCATAAATCAGTGGATAAGGAAAAAGAAAGGCATGTAAAAAGAAGACTCAGATGATCTTAGTAATGCATACCACTTTGCTTCTCTGACTTTGTGCCCTGTAGGCCTACACCAGCCAGTTTGTGGCCCTGATCATGTTTGCTCTCCTGATGTGCGATGACAGGATTTCCATGCAGCCCAGGCGTCGTGAAATAATCCAGGGCTTGAGGGTGCTTCCAGGTAAATCAAACCACCAGTATTTTGTTTCAGCCAGGGAAATCCTGATCTCATGTGAGATTAAAATGTATCATCAAGGAAAACCAGCTCTTGGGGCAAAGATCAAGTACATCCTAAGTCTGTTTCTTTTATGTTGTTTCGTTCTCTTGGACGTAGAAGATAAGTGATGAGAGAGGGGGAAAAGCGAGCCATTGGCTGAGCCATTGGCTGTAGGCCTTTGCATGCTTCTCTGGATCTAAAGCATATGATGGCATGAGGAATGGTCTGGCCACTCCGCTGCTCCCTGCCCTACATTATGAATCCGAGTCCATGTGATGGCAGCAACATGTTGAAGCAGTATTTTATTCAACATTACGCATAGTTTTACGGTTTGTTTTTCTCTTGTGTGTGTGCATGTGTGCGTGTGTCTGTGTTAGATCTGATTAAGGAGGTCCTGAGTTTGGATGATGAGATCCAGAAGTTGGCGACAGAGCTGTACCAGCAGAAGAGCGTGCTGATCATGGGCAGAGGCTACCATTATGCCACCTGCCTGGAAGGAGCATTGGTGAGCGAGTACAGTTCTACCAGACCGCTAGGGGTTTTCTGATTTGAGTGAGCTACATTATAGTACAGTTGTCTGTACATTTCACTCCTCTTCTTTGAATAATAAAATACTGAATACAGCATCTTAGAATGGTAGTGTTAGTACACAGATGGACTGAGGTATAACCCATAATGACAGCAACATGAACATAGTTTTTACTGTGTGTTTTTTCATCCTGTGCAGAAAATCAAGGAAATCACATACATGCATTCAGAGGGCATCCTGGCCGGAGAGCTGAAACACGGCCCACTGGCCCTGGTGGATAAACTCATGCCGGTCATCATGATCATCATGAGAGATCACACCTACACCAAATGTCAGAACGCCCTGCAGCAAGTTGTAGCCCGCCAGGTAAGACCTACACACACACACGCTGATTATATTATACTGATAATATGATATTATGTTTAAAGACCATTATTGTTGCAAAGTGATATATTGTGCATTGAGTGATTTTTGGTTTTTCTTTCCTAAACGTATTAAATTATTATTACCGTTATTAACTGTAAATTACTTTAGAACTTCTGAAGTTCAAATGTACTTTTCAGTATTTAAATGTTATATTTTAAACTTCCTTAATATTTGATGACAGCAGTGCATTTTGCATGTTAGGTTAATTTTCACAGTCCTGTCTGTGCCACACCTCTGATCCTTTACCTCAGTAAATGCAAGGGAGGGGTCAGTGCAGCATGACATCACCACTGTTGGTAATCTGCAGCAGATGTGGGTTTAAGAGGTGTGAAAATCAAATGAGAAGGGGGGGGGTCACATTCTGCTTTTTGAGACCAGGATCACACTGACATCTGATTTTTCTTTGTTTGATTTACAGGGTCGCCCCATTGTTATCTGCGACAAAGACGATTACGAGACCATCAAGAACTCTAGCCGCACCATCAAAGTG
Source organism: Scatophagus argus (assembly GCF_020382885.2). Taxonomy (NCBI): domain Eukaryota; kingdom Metazoa; phylum Chordata; class Actinopteri; family Scatophagidae; genus Scatophagus; species Scatophagus argus. The sequence goes on along the minus strand of NC_058496.1, from coordinate 6,626,167 downwards.
CCTCACTGCGTGGACTGCCTGCAGGGCGTCCTGAGTGTCATCCCTCTGCAGCTGCTATCCTTCCACCTGGCTGTCCTCCGAGGTTACGACGTAAGTGCCGTCCCTTCAGGCTGGGGCGATAACGGAATGTTTTGCCAGATGAGATTTATTACCTCATCTGTCACTTAGCCACAGGAATGACAGTAGAATATCAGTCTCCCCCATCTGCCTTTCAGCATTGCCGATATTCTAGTGTGTACACATACTGTTCAAATAGTCATAATAAGAGAGTCCAAGCTGATGAAATTAAGTTGACGGCAGTAATTTTTACATTTAAATGTGAGCTGCCCAAAAGATGCTGTGCCTCATTATAAAAGAGGTGTGTTTTTGCATTAAGCTCAGTGTCCAGGAATATCTGGCTTTGTACAGCTTCACTGCTCGGAAGACCAAGGCACTAAAAATGGCTGCCAGAAATAAACAGCATGCAGTGTTTATATCTGCACGTCATAGTGTTTCTAACTCTAACTAATTTTGAGTAAACTGCTTTATTCCAGTGCACATTGGTGAAGGTGATAGTGAGGGTTACAATTACATGTAAACACCTCAGCCTGATTCAGCCTTCAGTGAAGTTGGGGTTTTGTTTGGATTTTAATCATTCCTTTTCTGTTTATTGATTCCTGCTCTTAGTGATTCCAATTCGAACTCAGAAAGGTTAGGGCTGGTGTCCTAGCAAGCAACGTGTTGCCTGTCAATAAGATAAGATAAGATAATCCTTTATTAGTCCCATAACTGGGAATTTACAGTGTTACAGCAGCAAACAAGATATAGAGGGTGCAAAGCATGCAAGGATAAGGGAAGGATGTGCATTCAAAAGAATAAATACACAGGAAACAAGTACCTGCAGCTGTACACAGTACAGAAAAGAAAAGGACTATTTACACTAGACTCCCAATAGGACACATGCAGGCAGATGTACAGCAGGTGTTTGCGGTACACCGTTTATTTGATGCTAACATGAATGAAATTTGTGCTGGAACCAGCTGGCAGAATCAAAATCAAAATTCCTCATTGATTTCTTTGGAATTTCAGAGCTCGTCCTCGATGCTCAGCCCCTAAGACTTCAAGTGAAAACTGTTCCTGGTGTTATTGTTTTCTTCTACATTTGTAGATGACTAAACAGGACTGGATTAGCTATTGTGCCTTTTTTGTATACTTCACTTGGTTTACAGTATGACAGGATGTCAAATGTCAAAGTAAACAGCTTAACTGAAGCACAGCATGTAAATATAGCCAGTGTCAATGATGCTTTTTGGAGCTCTTCACTTCAGAGACTTTGTCCTGACAGCGCAGCTCAGTTAGCTCTTGTTTTAAAGCCGGCAGTTGTTGACAACCCTGCCAAATTACGCTGCTGTTCTGACAGAAAAGCAAACACTTATGTGCACACAACTCGGCCACGCTCGTTTATTTATTTATTTTTTTTTAAAGTACGTCCAAGTCTGAGTGATGAGAGGTGTTCTGGCCAGAGTGCTGCTGTATAACTGGCTCTGACATTAAAGGTTTTTGTTATGATTTCAGTTAAATCGTACTTCATATGTCGCCTGTTGGATGTAGAGTTCACACAGTGATTGAAATAGACCCAATTCTGCTGATTTTTGTTTTTTTTCCCCCTTCAAATCTGATCTTCTTGACTGTTCACGTTCACCGTCGCATGTGGCTTGTGTCTGACATCATTGTGTGCAGATCGTTACTGTCACCCCACATTTACCTCGCTGCTGAACAACAGAAAATGTTACTGGTGTGATCCATCATCAAAATAACTAAAATGGTAAAGTGTGCATCATGTAATTAATGACCTCTTCTCTTTTGAATACAGGTGGACTGTCCAAGAAACCTGGCCAAGTCCGTGACAGTAGAGTGAAGTGCACCATCATCACCTGGCAGACACACGTTCAAACAGAACGCAGAAACCAAGAGGAGACAATGTCCCGTTTGCGTGTGTTTTTGGCTCTTTTTAATGCAATCTTTTACTCAAAAGTCGTGTATCTCACTGTTGCATATTATCTGTATCTTGCTGTTTGTTTTATTAGAAACCTTTGGCATCATTGTCATATTCTTACTGTTAGAGAAAGTGTTTTGTACATGGTGACACGGTCTGGGCTGGCACTGACATGATCTTCATTACTCTTTGTGAAGCCGTAGCTGCTGACAGCGACCGTTTGGGTTCATTCACATTCGTGCTCAAAACTTGTCCTTCATGTGTTTTTCTGCTGATTAGTCTCACTGGGAGCGTCTTTCTGCTGACGTTAGAGATGTTGACTGACAGAAGTTAGGATTTAAGGACCTTACTGGCTTTTTTTTTTTTTTTTTTTTGATTTGTAGTTTAGATGGGATATTTTTCTTTGGCAGCTAATCATCTGAAGTGTCTTCACTCCGCAGTTGAAGTAAACGACAGTCTTAAATCATTCCAATTCTTAAGGTCATCGCTTCATAATTGCAGTGCACTTTGCCAGTTTTGACTCTCTTGGAGTTTCTTCTGACGACGCTTAACTTTCAACAGGAACAGCATCAAACGTTACATCGCAGGAAAGCTTGTGAATACACTACTTTGTAAAATCGTATTGGGTAGGTTATTAAAGCTTGTTATTGTGTATAAGTCTAGTGTTTCAGATTTCAAACTCTGGTTTTGGTCGACTCGGTTAACAAGAAAACGCCTTGTTTTCTGAGCCAGCTACACCAGCGTGACTTTTTGTTTAGTTCTTACGTTGTTGCCTCACCGTGCAAAAGAGAGACCTTATTACTGATTTCAGGTCTCCAGTTTGCATTGAAACCAGAAGCTGAAGCAGTTCAAGTGAGATTAAGTTACTGACCTGAAGTAGCCCCCAGTAGCGAGCCCACGCCCTGTCACCATGACTGCTGCAATATTGGGACCATTTGAAGCAAAATTTCTCTTTTTGTTATATTTGTTGCATTTTCTTAAAAAAATAAGTAATTTTATATTAATCTTGGATTTGAAATGTGAATGTTACTGTCATATGACATGTCCTGTCAAATCAAAAATGGCTTTGGCAGTTGTAAACCAAACATATATATTTTATATATTCACCCTGTATTGTTTTTCCTTGTCAAATGTGTACTGATGCTGGTAGATTGTGTGATGTGAAGATGCTTAAAGAGGCCTAAAGGGGCCATATACAGATTGTAGATGTTTATATAGCAGGTCAGATGCCAACTGTATGCATGTGTGATCCCAAATGTCTGTTCCCAGAAGCCAAGGAAAGAGTGATGCTGTACACACACAGTTGTGTAGTGAAGAAACAGGAGCTGCTTGTTTTCTTTTTTAGTTTCTCACCTGTTAGATTTAAAGATTTTTATCTTTTGCAAGCAGGCCTTAACTCAATTGTTTTTGTGTGTCTGTGTGTGTTAATTTTCTCAGACATTGAACGTCTCCTGAGCTGGTGAATGGGCCTTGAAAAGTGGACAATGTTGTTACAGGTGCTTTTGTAACCCACATACATTAGCAGGTTTTGATTTCTTGACTCTAAGCTTTGACAAAGGAAGCTGCCCTGAATCTGAGCAACATCTGTCAGAGGCTGTTGGATTACTGATATGTGGAAGGCGCTATTTATTAGTGAAACTGATGCAATAAAGTGTGACGTAGTTACCTTTATATGTGTTAAAGCTCATTTGATGAAAAGGTGGGGTTGTTCAGGTCGTACGTGCTCGTCATATTCCACATCCTGACAATGATGCGAAATATAGCTTGATTAGAGTGGTCAGCAAATATTTCACAATTATTTTATTAAAATAAAAACAGTTTAAAATCCAATTTTAGACTTATGTTTGGAATGATATTAAAAGTTTACAAATCATTTTTGGTTAGTTTATGTTTTCTGTACATTTCATTCAAAGAGTTCAGGTACAGGAGACATTCAGGGGCTGCTCGTGAGTGACGACGCATCCCAAACGATTCCAAGTACCAGTACAAAGTAACCAGTCACAGTGTGTAATGTGGACAGTAATGATCTGATGCAGCCACATAAAGTCACAATGGTGGAGACGTTGGGTCTGAAGTCACTGCACAGAGTTGACAGGGCTGATAGTGCCGCAGCGATGAGGGCCAGGATGCTCATGCAAACAGACAGTGAACAGCGGCAGAGTGCAGGCCACACAGCACGCAGTGCAGACTTCATCCGCCTCACAGTTGTCCCTCCTCCACAGCGCAGGAGAGAGCAGCTGTTGTTGCTGCAGGCCTGTGATGAGGTCCAGGTGCAGCAGCTCCAGTGTTGGTCCAGCTCCTCTCGTGAGAAGAGCACACCTGCCAGCGTTAGTCTGAGGAAAGCATTCAGCCTCAGCATGGCCGATAGGTAGAAGGCTAAGCTCTTGGTGAAAGCGAGCGCGATGCTCAGAAGGATTTCACTGCACTGACTAATCACAACAATGGCTTCAAGTGCAGCTGCAGAGTAATCGCAGAGGAAGGCCACAGCTCTGAACAAAGGCAGTCTCCATTCTCCAGCCGCAGGGAGCATTGTGGGTAGTTTTCCTTCTAGAACGACTATCATCTGAAGCATTTCAGGTAATATTCTCTCTGCTGCAGTCAAGTCCTTCACCATGTGTGCAAATCAGCAGCTGCTTTATGGAGTCAGAGAGGGATTTAATAACTAATTAGCAGGTTTTATCTCCACTGTAACCTCAATTTAATTAAAATAGTTTTGCCAACTATTTTAATCACAAATGTTTTGACTTGTCACAGCAGGAAAAGCACAGATGCAATGAATAACGCTAACGATGTATTTATGCATCCCAGTCATTGATGCAGCACAGATAGGAGCCTGAACTGAAACACATTATGCTACGAGCTACACCTGTGCTTTTCATCCTTTAACAAGCCAAAATGTCAGCTGTGAAACAGCCTGTGGGAGGGAGAGATGCGTTTCCTCCTCACTTCTGACACCTTTTTCAGGAGAATAGTTTGTCTTGAAGCTCTCTGCAAATATATGAAGGCAAACTTACTTTTGGCTCAAGATACAAGACTTTAGATGTAATAAATTTCACATTTCCAAGGTGTGAAGCTGGTGAAATGAATATAATGTTTGACAGGAATCTCATTGTTATAGCTTTGTCTCATCATTTCAAACATTTGATATAATGTCGGACTTGAAACCGGAGCACTCTTTTTCATACATAAATAACTGAGTTAACAAAGTTAAGGACAACTCATGAAAAAGTCGTTGATATATGGACATTACAGAAAAACTGAAATAACTGACCAAAGTAAATAATGGAGCAGCCTCAAGAACATTTGCAATTAATCTAATTTGAACACAATAGTGCTGCCAAAGGGAAGGTCTGGAGGGCAGAAGACCTAGAAAGCACATGGATTTCTGAATCCTGAATTAACAGCTAATTTTCAATAATCTTGTCTCAAACTCAAACTGTATGTAGTTCCAGACACTAGTGAGTGTTGGTCTAAATGCAAAGCTTGCCTCACTTAAACTGCTACAAACGTCCAGAGAAAAATCTTTTTGATAAACTGTCAGTCGCTAGTTACAGTTTCTTCACACTGATGAAGAACTCCAACCAAATTCCTCCCAAAAATGATCTAAAAGGAGACCAGCACAACTCTGAGGACTATTGCTGAATATTTATCACATGGGAAAAGTCAGTAATAGTTATAATTTGTGATGTAATGTTTACATATGCATATTTCAAACACTGGTGCCGTAATGGTTTAGCCGGAGTGGAAACAAATGCTGGCAGCAAACTCAAAACGTCTTGCACTGACAGGCAAAATTCACAGCTCAGTATAAAAATATGCTTGCATATCATCAACCTAAAACAACAAAAGAAAAGTTCAAATCTTAATTGAAGTCGCAGCTCGTTATTCCACTCTGTCCTGTCCGCTGTCCCTAAACTGTGTCACAAACGATTAGCACCAGCCCACCTTCTCTGCAGCCTGTGCACATTTCCTGAGGATTAGATGGTGTCTAATATTTTCCAAGATAGCTCACTCCATCCGTGAATGTGACATAATGCAACATATGAACATCTGGAATTAGTTAGCCACGCTCTGCACTCTTTTTTTTCTTTTCTTTTTCTTTCCAGCCACTCTCCAATGTATGAACCCAGTCATCCCAGTGGCAACGTCACTGTCAGTTCTTTAACTTACTGCTAAATATCAATTCTTTAACTTAGTGCAAAATAAAGCACAAAGAATATGTTGTACCTTCATGCTGTATGATACTTAGCATGTGGGAGATATTCTGTGGAGTCTGGAAAAGGAGAAGAGTGTGCTTAAAAAGTGACTTAAGGAAACATGAGGGTGAGGCCATTAAAGTCTTTACAGGCTTTTGATGAAAGCTTTAGAGAACAAAGTGCAGCTTAGTGGTTGTTTTCACATTGTCAGGAAGTAAATCACAGCGGTTTACAGATCAGAAATTGTATTTGAAGAAAAATACAGAAAAAAGAGACTCCAATTGAATACGTTTAAATCATTTACTTTCATTTCAAACAAACAGGCGTCTACATGCTGCATTGGTGGAAAGTTACAGTCTTTAGTTCAGTTATACTGTGACGTTTATATGAATGAAAAAACCCCTTTCTGATTTCTAAAGGATGAGCTTGTAATCTGCATTCATATTAACTTTATTTAATCGACATTGAGCCTTAGATGACCCATGAGTGCTTTTATCATGTTCTCCATGTGCACTTTGAGGAACTTAAAGCACCTTGTGGAAAAAAACCAAATAAACAAAAAACACATCAGTTTATTTAAGTTGATAAAACCTGCATATTAACTCACGTCAGTTTACCGGGGAATTGTCTGTCACAAATACATTGTGTAGCAGACTAGTCTCTCTCTCTCTCTCTCACACACACACACACACACACATACACACACAGATATCTGAACACACATGGTTATATCAAAATTATTATTTACAAATATTGCAAGAGGCCGTGGGTGGATGAGCAAGGTGATGTGCAAAGCTGTTCCCTGACTGACATATTTTTTGTCCACGTACTCACAGTCAGAGTATATGCAACTGTAGCTGACATGTTGGTCAGGCCAGTCATAGTAATTATTAGTGTCTAAATCTCAGTTTATTGTTTCTGTGTGGTGTGCACAGATGACAGACCAGCTGTGACTCACATAGGCTGGTTTAATGCGTGGATGTCAAAAGATGGTTGCATTGCTGTTTCAAAACAATTACTTTGCAATGACTGCTTTTCTCACCTCAGAAATTAAGAAAATGTGGTCTACTTGACTATTTAAGTACAAATAAAAAATGTGTCTATGTTGGATTAAACAAGTAGAAAGTTTAAACAAAATAAGAAAGATGCTGACTCAAACACTATTGCATGCAATTGCTCAACATTCAGTACAAAAAAGGGAGGATTTTCAGATTCCTCTGAATCTGCTGTGTGGGGAACATTTGTAATATGAGTCTTTAATCTCCTTTAATCAGGAAAGATAGGAATGTTACAGAGGCACATATTATAGTGTAATGGACATTTTGAGCACGACTCTGCCTTTGTTCCTCTGCTTGGTCAAGATTCATCCAATCTTGCGTGCTCATGAAGGGGACAACAGGGCCTGAAGCAGTTCTGAGGACCATGAAGGATAAATGTTTTTGAGCTGGCCTACATGACCTCATTTGCAGGGAATGTCTGTGTAATTCAAGCATCAGAGCAATTGCACTATTGGGCTAAATGTGTACAAAAGTCACTGTAGACAAATAGCAGGAAACATGTCCTCACTGCTCCACTTCACAAGGCAGAAAGGCCACAGCCCACCGAGCGTGGCTAGAGGCACTCGCATGTCCTCACTCGCAGGTACAAGGATGGTCATGTGCCGATTGCTGGAGGGGGAGGGGGGGACTCTGAGTTGCCTTATTAAATCCTGTCCTCTCTCCCGTCTGCTGCCAGAGCTCTATAGGCCAGGGCGAGGTGGGGGACGAGAAGGTGGAGGGGCTCTTCCCGGAGGAGGTCCCTGTGGAGCAGGAGGAAGGGCAACAGTGGGGGAAGCAGATGGAGGAGGGGTGGGTGGCAGCGCTGGCGGGGCCGGTATGTGCAGGTTGGTCGGAGGGAGAGCCCGGTTTGGAGGTGGTGTGTAAGGAGGAGGCGTGATGGGAGGAGAGGGAGTGGTGGAAGTGGGAGGAGGTGTTGGAGGCAGCGGTGGAAGGTTGGAGGAGAACGATGGGGATGATGGAGTGCTGCCAGGGGTTGGTGGGAGGGTGCCCTGTGGTGGAGGAGGGGGAGGGTTGTAGATGGGAGATGACTGGTGGTTGTAATATGGGTAGTGAGCTGGGGGAGACTTTGTACGCGTGAAGTTCATGCATCTGCCCTGAAATTTGGAAACAAACCAGAGTTTAGAGGAACACATAGTGATAATAAACAGCATAATGTGTGAACTACAATAAAAGCAGCATATTGCATTGTGGGGTTTTTGGCGGAAAGTAGTGTACACACCATGGACATTTTTGTTCCTTTGTGGGGGTTTTTTCTGGATGAAACATTCAAATAAAATGGCTAACAGTAGACACCCCAACAGCCTGGTAGCTAAACACAAGCACAAGCTTTTTCAGCTAGCTACCGACGTAAAGCTAATTTTGTTCACGTAAAACCGTAACAGTTTTGTATGAATGTGTGCACATCATTTTAATGGACAGCCACATACTACAGTGATACTGTACAAATTCTGAAACAGCAGCTAAAAACCGCCAACCTAATGCCAACAAAGTTAGCAGAGCTAAAACTGTTGGAAGTTGACAGACGCCTGCAAATACGCTAATAAAATTATGAACAAATGAGTTAAGTAGCTTTCAATTGGTGGTAAAGAAAAATGATAAAGAAACTTCACATTTCCTTTTACACTATACTTCACTATTAATATCATTGCGTTGGTCCAGTAAGTTAGCAGAGATAGCACAGATCCAACCATTGGCTACGTGCTTATAAAAACCAAAGCTGTTAAGAAGCATAAAATTTTTTTAAAAAATGTTATGGAGGATCTCCCATCTAATTTTTCAATCACAAAACTTTTTCGTCTGCTGTGTTTGTTTCTCATTATGCCGCTCTGGTCTAACATCTTAGTTTTATAGGCTGGAGTTTAGAAAAGGACATATTTGCTAGAAAGAGTTTGCTTTTCTAAACCTCATTTGACGAAACACACAACCTCCCAGCTTTGACAGCTGAATTAGTCTAAGATATAAAAATGTCCCTGCTACTTTCTCTAACAAATCACATGGACTGATTACTACAGCAGATGGTACTGTGGCTCTTGCTTATAGAAGTCCTGCCTGTTGTCCACAACTTCAGTAATGGGCAATCAGGCTATGTCCTACTCTGCTGGGGGGTTAAGGAGCTGCAACGGTCTGATAAAGACTGACAGTGCTGCTTGGTGCCTCTCATTTACCATCAGGGCAAAATAACCTCTGAGACAAAACCATGTAAAATAGTGTGTGTCATACATACAGCAAGGGTGAAATGATAAACTCAACTTATATTTTTATTCCATTAGTGCTTGAGGGACATATCATGGATCTTAATGTCTCTTGAGGTCCTGCAGCGTGTCGTAGTTACAGCTATCCTAAAAATCAGTGAATGGTGAAGAAAATAAATGTGATTGATACGAGTATTGAAATGTCTGATGTTAAGCTTTTGGCCGGCTGCATTGCCTGTGTTTGATTCCTTTGCTAATTACTAAAAACACACCAGTCTTTAGAGGCTCAGGAGTGCATGACACATCACAGGAACCTGAACTGGGTTTCTCTCAAGCAGGCTGTAGGAGAAACTGGCCTCCTCTTCTCCCTCCCACCACTACCTTTATTAAAGGAAGTTATAAAAGCGAGGCTTTGACAAGAGAGTCTTAATTGCAACCAGAACAAGCTTGTTTACAGCAAATCATGAAGGATACTCGAGCTTTTTTTTTTTTTCCCTCCAATGCGCTAATGAAGCGCTTCATCGTGTGGAGGACTCACTTGTACATTTCTAATTACAGAGCAGTGTTAGCTGTGCTTACTGTACTGGGGGAAAAGCAACAATGTAACCTTCTGACATTGTTGGACTGTGAGTGCAGTAAGGTGAGCTAGTCCAACTTCAAGGCTGATTAGTTTCCAGTAGGCCTCAGGTGTAGTTTCTGATGCTCTTCTACACGGACTGAGCATATTGTTAGACTTTCTTCAGTATCTACTTGCCCTGAATGTTACCTGGAAGCAGAACAAACTGGCTACTCTGACTATTTAATGAAAAACTTTAAGTCTTATAGCCAATAGTCTAAAAGCCAAATCACCTTCTTATCGTACTGGACCAAACCAGAACCACATTTTTTACTTGTTGCAGTCAGTTTAGCTCAAAGTATATATGATTCACTGATTTATTTTTTATTTTTGTACAATTTGATTACATTAGATTATTAAATTAAAAAATAAATAATTCCTAAAATAAACAGGCATGACTTGTGTGTTGAAGACAATGCAGGATCAAACTTCCTAGTTTGGAATGAAACACAGAGACATTTGTTAAGTATTTTAAGGATTTATGTGAATATGATATTTTATAGAGGTGTGTGTTTGTGTGTGTGTTTCTGAACTCTAGCCAATTTTCTGTCCTGGTCCATAAAACAGGTTTCTTAAAAAAAAAAAAAAAAAAAAAAAAAAGCCTGACATACAGTAATTTGAAATAAATGACATTTTGACATTTTAACCCTGGAAAGTGTGCTATTCCATTTCTCTCTGTGTTCCTGTGGGTTGAAACAGCAGCACTGGATGATGATTATGATGGCATCCCTGTAAGTCATGGCCACATGAGCATTGTTTCATCCTCCCATTTCAGCTATATATTATATACTATACTGTAAACCTTGAGTGCAAAAACAGCTGTGCACCAACTTGTGCGGCTTTATGGAAATAATCAGACCAGCTCTTCCCCAGACCATATCCAGAAGTTTGTGTTTAAGATCAGACATCACTGTCTGGAATGAAGCTGGCTTAACATAACTGACACAAAAACAGAAGTAATCTTGGCTAGAAATTAGGATAGATAAATTAAACATGTTAGAATGTAGAAATGAACAGGTAGAAGAGTAAATTTCAAAGTTTCTGAAGATCTTTTCTAACTTTTGAGGCTAACAGCTGATCAACATTTCGTATTCAGGGAATGATGAAGCATTGCATAAACTTATTCGGGTGAAGGATTACTCTATACAGATTTCTCTCAGACTCTTTTTTTCATCACTTGTAGATCCCACAGTCTCAGACTACATGCCAGCTGCCAACAGTAGAGGTCATCGCACTGTTATCCCACCCCCCCGACACTACAGCTGGCCTTTGAGGAATTACATTTGCCTTTTTATAATGACTTCCCCAGACGTCTTTACATCGCAGTGCACTGTAGTCAGACGCTGCAGCCGAAATCCCAACTCACCACAAATTTTCCCATGAGTCTATCTTGAGCACACTTCATTGCTCACAGCTGGTTCATTTTCTCAGCATTTTCAGATACAAAAGAATCTCCCCTTTTGTCCAATGCTAATGGACATCCCAGGCCTTCATCAGTCAGCTGATTAATAGTGCAAGCGTAATGCCTACCAAAGTAGCTCTTGAGTTATTCTTACCTTGTCACCCGGATGTGGTCTCATCACTGAGACACGGTCGTAGCCTTTTTTTAAAAGTACCCACAATGCATCCAGTTTGCTCTGAAGAAAGAGAAGAGAAGAAATCAAACTAATAATGCAACCATTACAACAATCTTAAATTACATTAACTCTTAAAAAGAAACAACTGCCATTTTCTACTGACAAAAACTTGCATCAGGTTTCTGGTGTCTCTCCAGGACACTCAAAAACACAATGCACACCTAACTGGAGCTGCAATCAAATTACCAGTATTATGCAGTTCCCTGCAGCCATTTCGCAGTGACAAACTGAAATGGTTTCAGTTCATTGTGAACTGAATTTTCATTGTTTTTAAACAGCGAATGCTTTAAGGATAAGGACAGAATATGCAGCTGTTTTTCTTCACAAAACTGCTGGCTGTGCAGCTCCCTGGAGGTCAGTCCAACAGGAGTCTGGTTTCTATTAGCAATCCCCCACTGACTGGGAAGGCTTCGGAACGACTCTTTTAACCCCATGCTGGCCCTGGAGGATGGGACTGTGCGCCAGTAGTCACCTAAGCAATATTACCTTAACACATCTCATGCTATTTTCACTACTATATTTTAATAATGCTATTACTTGCATATCCTCAGCCAGATTACATGTAGTAATTTGTAACAGATGTTGTCCTTTATGCAGTACACATGCTAACAGCTGGAGAAAGCATGTCCCTGCAGAGCTATTAAACAATCAGGAATGCCTTTATTAATTAAATGTAAGCTGAGCTACATTCACTGAGGTGTTGAATGACTCTGCAATTTCTTATTGTTTTTATGCTGAACTGTTGAAATTTATAACTGCTGTATGTTTGCATTTTCAGTGGATGTCAACAACGAGACTTGAAAGAGTCTGCAGACCAATCCCATTCCCCAGACGGCTTACCTTGATGGGTGAGTACCACTTGCGCGGCCCTGGGGGTTTGTGCATGCCGTTGTTTAAAACCCTCGTAGGGGGCTGCACATACTCCTGCTCAGGCATTTTCACTTTGGCATTTTTGGCCTTTTCCAGCTTTGCTCCTTCTTCGGTGGAGCCCTTCTCACCCCAGCGAACCTGTTGATGATGGTATGAGAGTCAGAATCTTATGACATTGACACATGCTGCTCTTAATGTTTAATATTATAACTAAATGTGGGAAAAGGTGGTCAGGAGTGTTTAACTGTCAGTCTGTCAGATGTGAAAGTGATCAGTGAGATACTCCATTGTGATGTAAGTGCAACTGAAGTGTGTTTGATGAGACATGTAGAATAAAGTGTTTTATTTGGTTACATTTCCTGACAGAAGCATTTGTAGTTTGTGTTTCATTCAAGAATCATTGGAAATTTTAAAATATAGCAGCAATCTGGCAGGTTAATTAGCACAACCGATGGTTTAAAGATTTATTTGATCTCACCTCCATTCTTTTGATGCCACCAACTCCTCTTCCTCCATAGTAGGAGGCATCTACAGTCGGCCATTTTTTCTTGGGGGCGTCAAAGTCTTCATCATCCTGTAAGAGGGTGACAAGTAGGTTTTATTGTGATATATTTACTGATGAGCCATTTGGCAGATCAATCAGTTACAATTAAGGGACAATAAAAGCATAAATTAACCTTTACACAAATGTATCCATGCCAAATGAATACCTCAGAGCTACCTGGTATAAATGCTCTCTCAGTGGTCAGCAGGCAAGTAAACACCCCTCTGTCTGCCCTCCTCGCTCCAAAGCCAACCCCCATATTTGTCCCTTCCGCACTGGTTGTCAGATCCGAGGAAATTACAAAGCCCACTGGCCAAACCTGTGATGTTTAAGCTCTTTAATAAACCCTGTCTGACTCATAATTTAACAGGATGTCAGACAGAGGAAGCCATAATGAAGGCTGAAATTTGTCTTTGTCAGCTGTCGTTGGAGTCTGTTTTTGGACTAAATTCTTATAAACCTAATTTTCAGCTTAATGCAGCCTGATGTCGTATGTTAGCTTGCTGTTACTGCATTGTGATTCTGGGCAGCCAAACTGCATTTTAATACCATGAACTTGTTTATCGAAATCACGAAAAATAAACATCATTAGTCGGTTTAATTTCTCATCATATTCCATGATGATTCAGAGGAAGTGATTTGAAAAACATGAACTGAAGTTTTGAAAACAAAACTGTCCTCTTTAAAACAGGAGAAGAAGAACATAAAACAAAGAGTAGAAGTCAGGATTTCATTGTTATTCTAAGAGGGCGTTAACACATATCACATTTGATGAATTACTCAGCTAGTGAAATCAGTTTCATGCCAGGCAGCGAGTGAATGACGCAGCATGGTCATTGAGGTTTACAATGAATAAACTAAAACAATTACACAACCTAAACACTGGCAACTGTCTGAGTCTTAAATAGTGAAGTGTTTTTTTCTCTGGAGTCATAAGAAACAGATCAAGGGCAGCTCCTACCGAGCTCTCCTCCACAGCCGGTGGCGGGGGTTCATGGATGATCTGTGGGAGGAGGAAAAACAACAATCGCGTGAGAGGAGAAACGGGGGAAGGTGACAACAAAAGTCACAGACATGCCTATCAAAATAGATTTTTGTATAATATGCATGTCGGAGCAATGTATTCCCTGTGTGCAACAAGATGGTTACCCAACAGCACATGACTGAGGAATTGTTTTTTCCTCTAAGTCTACTTTACAAGAACAGTGCAATGACCTAGAAATCTGCTATCCAGATTTCTTGGCCTGAAGTGGTTGATTAGAAAAAGGGAAGAGTAACAGGCTCATAAATACTGTTATTATTTGCTCTTTCCTTCACTATAGGGCAATTTTATCCATAAAATTTTAGAGGATTTATCCTTTTTGTCTCCCTTATTACCTTTTATCCTTAGGTTCCATTTTCAGAGTATGAAGTATATCTGCTACACTGTACGGCTGCACAGAACATGCAGTTAAATCTGTCTCTTTGTGCTTTTTCCCATGCCAATGTCACTGCATGAAATGTCCGTGTGTGCGTCTTTCACCAGCGTAATAAAGGCAGTTTCTTTTGTATTAAATGCTCTTGGCAAATAAAAGTGATTCTGATTCTTATTTGTCATTTTCCTCCATGCTTCTCCAAATCCTGGAACACAAAACGTTTTCCCCATGGTAACCCAGCGTTGCTTTCCTAAACACGCTCACTGCACAGACTTGAATTTGCAACTTAATGGACAAGAACAGCAAAAGTAAAGGGAGGGACAGCCATGTTGTAAAAGCTGACATCTCACTCTGGCACTTCTCAACTCTCCTGTTTCCAGCACTGGAAACATTGGAGTGGATTTTGAAGAGACAGTATGCTCTTCACTTGAAAAGAGAAATGCAGATTTTGACAGAGTGGCTGGTAACAAGAAGGTTTGTTGAAATGTTGTGATACTGGCAGTTTGGCTACCGTCTAAATAATGGCACATACATGGCACAGTTTGCTCTTTTTACTGTATCCAGAGCAGATGTGTGTCATAGATAAATTTCTAGTGAGTTATCTTGCTTCTAAAACTTTCAACCCAAAACATCTTATTTGAGTTTTCGCTTCCAAACCACTAGCTGGAAATTCAAATTATTCAGTCCCATTACTGATGGAAGAGTTTGCTAAGTCTTACCAGTTTAGGTCTACCAGTGAACACACTGAAGAAATATTGAGAAGAGAGACTCAGAGGTCACCTGCCGTGACCTCTGGAAACACAAATTATTTCAACAGCAGGGTAATTACTTCAACACAAGTTCTCCCGGTGGCCTTGACCTCTTCTGGTTGTGCACTAAATTCAGCTGCAGGGATCCAAAAGGGTCATGCATCCTTATTGACTCACAGACCCAAACCTTTTCACAATGGGAGTGTTGTTTACGTTAATAAGATGCCTTAGGGGGTGTTAGCCAGACGAGACAGACCTAGAAAAGACATTTCTCTCTGTCTCATTGAGCAATATCACTGCATTCCAAAAGTGTTTAAAGTCATCTATAATTTGAAAATAGCGGACTAGGAGCTGTCTGTAAAGCAACATGTGTGCCTGTTATTATTGCATTGGTGTTTCAGAAAACTCACCACAGTGCAGCACAGAGGCCAGAACCACCAGAGGAGAGCCAAGACCAGGAGCAGCATCAGGATGAGCAGAGCTATGGCCAGGATGGTCCCATCAGACTGTAATGGAGACGGACACGTCAACACACTCTCTCTGAATGTGTACAGCACCAAAGAGATGTAAACCACTTCTCTAGGCCTAAGGATTTACGTGGAAAAGCGGCTCTGTCGGTTTTTATCTAACACAGAATTGTGTTTTAAGACTGAAGTCTTAAGTCTGTTGATGCTGGAATACTTTAATTAACATGCATCCATCATTTAGGCATCATCTTCTTAAGTCTGTAATGCATTGTTTGGATTAGTTGTATTATTTTGTGATGTACTGTGAGTACTAGCCTTCAGCTGGAAAGCACTATTACCCAAAACAAAACAGACTCAAAGCTAAATGCTCATAGACTGAGGCTCAGACTGAAAGCCGTTAAACAGGTAGACAGACAGTGCAAGACATGCAGCATGTGACATAAAACGTAGGATGTAAACTGAGGAAATTTGTGGATAATATTATAACATTATGCTGTACTCACACATCCCACTGTGGTAATGGTGACCGAACTGGAGATGAAACTGAGACCTTCGTTCATACTGACATAAAGATTTGCTGTCCTGGAAAGGAAAAATAAAAATGCCTGGGCTGTCATTTATGTGGTGCCTTAGAAAAACAGAGCAGATGGTGTCATATGAAACCTCCCATTTGTTGAAATCAATTACAGGACTTACATCCCCTCATCTTGAAGTACTGGTGCAGGGCAGAGGAGATAGGTATCTTCCACAATCAAAGGCTTCACCACTGGGGCAGAACAGGGAAAGGGGTCATGAAAAACAGCAAATTGGCCAAACATGCCAGCTTACTGACATAAGTTTAAAGCTCCCAAACCCACAGGTTAAATAACCTGATCTACCTTTCAGATTATGTCAGTGTTTATCCTGATTACATTAAGATTTTTGAGAGATTATTAACTGAATGAATGCCGCATGACTTGATTTAAACTCAGTAACAGGGAGGAAACCACGCACATGTTCACAGACGTTAAGTGATGTCACATCTGTAACTTGATTAACAAAATGTCTGAGGGGAGTGATTCTTCAGAACAAGTGCTTTGTTGTCTGCTGTCGAAGTCATCTGTCTCTTTCTCTCAGCAATACCAACTATTTCACCCCAGCTTTTGTTTTTCTGGCAAAACTAGGTCCTCTCCCGATCCAGCTGGCTTTTAGGAAAGCGGCTCCAGCAAGCGTCGTCGCCCAAGCCTATCTGTTTATCCTGGCAAAGGGAGAGCATACCCCAGAACTGAGGAAATCAACAGACCTGCATAGGTCAGGGCTGCTCGTCTCAAGAAACACCACGTGGGACGAGGGTGGGGGTTGGGAGGTTGGAGCAACGCTGCCAAAAACAGCTCAGCGCTAATACAAACTGGCCCAGAAATGGTCCAGCTCAGAGTTCATCTCTGCACCCACCTTGCACTCAGAATGGCCTCACACTATCAAAGCATGACGAAAAGGGCTGAGAGCCTCGCAAAAGACAAATTAAAGTCCAGAGCCAATGGGTCCTGATTCCACCGTTTAAATCCCTTGAGGACCAAGATGCTGGCTGACAATCCTGGGTCCATGTGATGATGTTTTACTGGACTGTTTATGCCCCAGGTGTACAGAGGTCATGTTTTACTGTGCAGTGCAGAAAAGTGCCTTGAGTTCAACTTTAACCAGCAAATTAAGTGGAATTATTGCTTAAGCTCTGGTAAAGACTGTAAAGTTACAGCAGATTCTGAGCATCTTTGAGTTGCTGAAGAAGATTACATAAAGTATTTGATTGATTTATTCAGATTTAGCTTAAATTTTATTTAAAGAAATAGTGTAATTATTTTGGAAATATACCTTACTACTGTATGGTAAACGTGAATCCACAGCCTGGAGGTTAGCATAGCATAGCATAAGGACTAGATATAACTAACCTGTCTCCGTCAAAATGTAATAAAATCTAAAATTCAGTCATATCTCATATTATCTCATGTTTGTTTAATACATCCAAGAAACCATGTGAAACAAATTGTGATTTTACAAGTTCCAATGCACTGGACAATTTCTTGGCAACAACAGGGGCTTCCTGGAGTCTTGTTGTAACCTTAAGGGCACATAGAAAGTAAAATCATAAACTGATGTTTACGTTTAGTTTTGTTGAAATTTAGAAACAAATACGGTATAATGCTAAATATTGCGCTTTAGAGGTGTTTGCAGACAGATTTATACACCTTTGGAAAGAGTTAGAAAGAAAGAGTTAGTTTAGAAAGAGTAAGTTTCCCCTTATATTCAGTTTTTATGCTAAGCTAAGATGGCATCTGCTGGTTTAAGCATACTGACGTGAGAGTATCAATCTCCAAATCTTACTCTTAGCAAGAAAGCAAACCAAAAGACTTGGCTCCCATTATTCGCACAGTTCAATATTGTCCATGGCACCATAGTAGCAGCATCTGTCAAAGAAACAATGGATAGTTCAGGACAGGACTTGCCAAATCCCAGTCCGCCTGACTGTATTTGCTGCCACTTTTTCCTGGAGACACAAAGTGAAACATTGTCTCATCTGCTCAACACATGCAGGTACATACTGCTGCTTTCCTTTTTTACTGTTTCGCCATATCTGTGAAGTATGCAGAGGCTGGAGCAGGGAAGTCAGTGAGGGCAAGTAAAGAAGCATTAGAGAGAAATGGTTTTCCTTATAGCTGATCACACATACTTCTCCAGGCGAAATAACCATGGCCTAATTATTTTCATTTAAGGTTTACCCCTGATGTGAAGAAAACAAGCTCCAGGAGGTTGTGTGTAAACAATCTAGAGAAGTGAATGTATCTGGAGGAGGAATATACAAGTATAATGGAATTAACATAAGGAGATAATTTTACTCAAACTGTTTCCATGTCCGCTGTTTGTCGGCAGGAAGTTGGTTCATGCAGCAACAACTTCCTTCTGAGGAATGGTTAAATGTGTGATTAATGCCAAACTTACTTTTACTTTGTTGCAAAAATTTTATTTGAAAAGCAAGAATTCGGTGTTGAACGTAGTACTGTGTGTCTATATCATCTATATCTACATATATATATATATATATATAAGATATGTGAGAAAGATGGTTAATCATTACACAACATGGTACTAAACAGACCAATCATATGGAGGAAACCCCAAAGACTTTTGGCATTTTGCTACAACTCATTGCTCTATCAGAGAATATGGAGGACAGTCTAATCCACTTGACTGACTTGGAGACGTGAGCTCTGACATGTCATCAGGGCAGAAAAGCAACCATCAGTTCTCCCTCTGAGGCATTTTGTTTGTGTCTCAGTGCTGGCGAATATCTTGCTTTGTAATTAGATCAGTGCCTCCTGCAGCTACAGTGGCAGGCCTGGTAGGAAGTGGTTTTAACAACTATTACAGTAAGCCACCAGTAAAGACTGTGGGGAAACTGGTTATATCCTTAAGGCCTTTTCCTCCCTCGGCCTCGTGTGTGGCACTCGTTCTCCTTTATCTCTTGTTTCTCGCTCATTCCTAGGCTGTAAAACAAGCCAGCGTTTTGTTCAAAACAAAAAGCCATGATGGCAGTAACACCAGCATGGCAGTTTGTTTAATCACAGAGGATTCCAGCTGTGAGGCTGACTTGGTGTTTGACTTTTGGGAAGCTCAGCTAGGAGTAATTTAGGTGGATTTTACAATGGCCTGTGCACTCATCTGTTTATTCCAGCTGTTTTTATTGTGAACGAACTGAGCAATCAGCTTTGACACTTTGAGTCAATGTGTTCTCCGTTAAAACGTTCATGTGTGATGAAAGAGTGCGTGTGGTAAATCGGGGACAGTGAAGAGATGCTCGATGATGTTTCACTCACTCTTCGTAACGGTGTCGTTGATGCGGAAGCTGCACAGGACCTTATCGACATTGCGAGCGTGCAGGAATCCATTTCCCCTCACCACCACTTGAAAGGACTCTGAGCGATGAACGGAGAAACACAAATGTCACCTCATGAATTGAAAATCATTTTATCATATGCTGGATCTGTAGTTCAAAGTAACGACAAAACTTCTCATCACGTTATGCGAATCTCTCAACAACCACTTGGCTCGTCACATTGTTAATGGCTTGGAACAACTTCAGTGACTGAGAGAGATTTTGTTGCCAGAAAGAATTATTGACAGGCATAAAGAAAATGATGAATTACTTCTGTCTGGGGCCCCATTGAGCTCAGCTGTATAACATGGCATAATATGATGGATTTTCATCAGCCCTGTATGTGATTGGTGTTGACAGTGTGCAGTTATTTCTGTTATTGGAGTTTTATAACAGTTTGTTCATAAGACATCCAACAGGGAGTTTGACTTCTCCAGAGTCTAATTGACCCAAATCATGTGGGCGAAGTCTCCACTAAAAAATATATTTCAAGAGAGAACATTTTGCAGACTAATTCTAATGATTCTACTTCTACCACTGCTACCAGTGTATGGGCCAGCAGACAGCCAATGTCCACAAGTATTAAGTCATGTAGGGTCAGCTGAGATGATCTTCTGTCTCACTTCAAGCTGTGAATACCTGATGAGGAGAGACAGGAGGTAAATCTTCATCTTACCTCCTGCACAGATACTAGAGGGCTCTGCTGCCAGGATCTCAATGCAGGACTTCTTCAGGATCTGAGGAGATGAGCAGAATAGCATTGCAGAGCTCATCAATGACTTCCATCTGCCTATTGATGAACCTTTTGCCACTGGTGTCTTTTGGTTTAAAGTTTCCATAATTGCTCATTTTGTGCTCTACAGATGTATCTGTCCTTGCTGCTCTCCAGGAATATACAAAGTGTAAGCCTGAAGATCCATGGCCCACTGCCCCACTCCCATGAATAAGAGGCAAGAGCTTTTGGGTTGCTGTTAATTTGCTCCAGATGAGAGTCAGCTGGGTGACCTTCAGCTCTGCTCAACAAACCTCGAATCCCAGCGACAACAGACCCTTCTCAACAAACTGTTCTTCATTTCTTGCTAGCTAGAAAATGCAAAAATTTAAATCAACACCACTGAGGTAGGTCTTAAGACACACACACACACACACAGACACACTTTGATTGTGTTTGGCCAGACGTCAGCTGTGATGATCAAAAGCAGGAAAGTCACAGTCACAGCAGGTTTTCCTGGAAGTCTGATCCTCTGGCTGTGCTCCATGGATGGAATAACTTATGCTTTAAACCTGTTTTGTCTTGTTTCCTGTGTGCTATTTGATCAGCATGTTGATGGATTAAAGAAGAAGTGATGGGAGAGATTATGTGAAGTCTGTTAAATCAAGATGACTTCCTATGGATCTCTGGTGATATATTCAATGTAAACACTGTTTGGATAAGTTTGAGGGCAGAAGTGAAATTCTTACCGAGTCGATGACTCCTTGCAAGGCTTCAAATCCATCATTCACAGGGAAGACGTGGTCCTTACTGTCAGCGATCTTTGCCAGCTAGACAACAAAGCAGGCATTATAAACACAGATGACAACTGCAAATTTATTCAGTCTACAGTACAGCATTAGTGAAGCTTTAGAAATTCAATTTCAAAGACAAAACAAATTTAACATAATAATGGAGGATCAAAAGCCTCACAGGGTAATTATTAGGCTATCAAACCCTTGCATTATGTTATATAAATTGTTTTGACATTTGATGTACATCTTCAGTTTGACGGGAATAAAGTTGGTTAAGTGTCATTTCAAGGATTGTAAAGCACTTTATGACTATTTCAATTTTTCAGACTTTTCAAAAAAAAAAAAAAAGCAAAGCTTTGAATTTACAAGCTAACTATCCATTTCACTCCCTGAAGCTTTAATGTCACGATACATTAAGGTACAGACTAAATCTTAATTAAAACAAACAAACAAACAAACCTGTGTCTCATTGAAGTCCTTCACCCCCACGCAGTAAACTGTGGCACCCAGGCTTCGGGAGCGGTTGGCCTGTCAGGTATGCACAGATTCACAGCAAAAACAGGAAGAAGCTCAGCACCTGGATTCAATTACACTACATTTCATAACACCATGCAAAACATGGTTGTGTTTGTCTGGCCCCTAACAAGATTTTGCAAGTTGAGCAACACCATCTTCCCTGTGAATAATATTATTCAGACATCATATAACAATAGAAACATCACTCAGATGCTTAAATGCAGACAGAATGCACAAGCCAAATACTTTCTAAGCAGTGATGCCTGTGGATTTTTGTGTTGACACCATATGACAGCAACCCACAAATGTCAAGAGAGACATCCAGCTACTGGGAACGTCAGCCCCACATCATCCCTGCTGTCAACATGTGTCTGAGGGCACTCAAAGCTGATTAAAGCTTCAGGCTGTTGAATGCCTTCACCTTGACTGCCTGAGTGGTCTGAGGAACAAATAAATCATCAGATCACAGTGCAGATGTGAGAAGAATGACTGGGCTCGGGTGTATAAAGCTGACAGATGCTTTGACCCCATTTTTCCAGACTTGAGGTAGAGGATCAAAGTGGTGATGGATGGGGTGTCGGTGTTTGATCTGGTCCATCACGTGCTCAGTCACAGGTGTCATATGGTTACAATTTGTGCGACCCGTTTAACATCTCTTTAAATCTTTCTCACCTCCCTCTCAGCGTAGTAGAAAAGGTCCTCGTGCAGCTCTCCATCTGTCAGAGCTATGATAACGCTGGCAGTGCGATAACCTGCACACAGAAAGAACTTAGTCACCCCTGCTGCAATTTCACACACTAATCCTGCCTTTCAAACAGCCATGTAATGCTATTAAGATCACTGCTGTTTTGTAATACTGCAAAGTCTAATCTCTTTTCAGATAACTCGCAGTCTAGTTCATTGTAGTCTTAAGTGCACTGCAGTTGTGTTTACGTCTCCTATTAAGTGATGAACACACTGATTCTCAGCTGCCAGTAATGTAATTCTCTTCAGATTTTTAAAATAATAATAATAATAATAAAAAGATTAAAATTCTTTCCCCCAAACTTTTTAATCATTTCATGAGCCCTCAGAGATATCTTGTGTGATATCCTTCCTCCCACCTATAGAGTCATTTATCCAACTAGATTGTTTTGGTGTGAGCTGCACAGTTGTGGAGATATCGACTGTAGAGTTGTCAGCCTTCTCTCGAATATAATGGATGATGTTGGTGTGTGATGCTCAAAGTTGCATTTTAAAAAAACTCAACACAAAGATCTCTTTCTGGAGAACATGACCGTCTTTCAACTCACACCAGAACAGTCTAGATGGATCAATAGCACTACAGGTAAGACAAAAAGAATGTTTGTTTGCTTTTTTGTTTTTGGGTGAATTGCCCCTTTAGTGTAAATATTCACAGAAATAGGTCAATCATACATTCAAAAAATGTTGTGGTTCATACTTGCTAGTTTACTTGCATCTAGAAACAATTTACTGTGTAAGAAAAGTAATACACACCTTCAGTGTTTCCATAGTATATCTGCTCACTGGCCTGTGAAAGGAATACAAGTTTGAACCAAGAGGCTGTGTGGTAGGTAGCATGCAGTGAGAAAAGGAACTCCTCCGTGCTCTAACAAAACAATCATTCAGCTCTCTGGACTTTGTTGTGTTTGTTCTGGAGTTTGTTCTGCAGAGGCTGCTCACCCTCAGGATGCCCTCATGCATGAAGGTGTCTCCCCCAGGAAGTACCCTCTGGAGCTCCTCCAGACCTTTTCGAATGCGCTCCCTGATCAGACACACACAGAAGGTGGGGTAATCTACATTGCTGATAATCCAAACTGGTGGAAAATCTTCATTTTGTCGGGTTCATTTTCGAACATATTTTTGACTAAATCCAGAGACTGAGAAGCGTGGTAAGAAAACAATAGTTTCCATAAGGGCAGCATTTGCAGAAATACATCAGCAATGTGTTACAGATGGATAAATTGAAACAGTATTGGTGCATTCTGGCCTGAGAAACTGTCACGCAGATAGACAGGAAATGAGCCCTTTGTAGGATAAGATATGAGGGAAGCAATGAAACAGTGAAAAGATTTTGTGGCTGCTGAGAAACTCTGTTGAGGAACGATTAGACACACAATCTGCCCACAATGTGTCAAAAACAAAACAATAAAGTGGTTGTCCAGAACGAAGACACTATAGACAGATCGTAGTGAAGGAAAGTATCTGTCTGGAATCTCTTCTTGGTCATAAAAATTCAGAGGGGATCATAACTGTGTGTGACCTGTTGTCTATATCTGGTATTACACTCATTCCCTTCAGCTGGATGACAGAAAAGAAGAGGATTAAAAGCAGCTTTGAGGGGATGAGCACCCACCTGTCTTCTGTCAGGCCCATTAAGATCCGTCCTTCAGTGGAAAACACAATGAAGGACATCCGCAACTGTGGACTGGGACAAAGAGAGGAGAACAATATTCTCTGTTAGATCACTAATCATTGCTCGTTACATGCTTTCCCACAGACATTTGATGACACAGTTGTTTTTTTGGGTTCTTTTTTTTTACCTTATGAATTTGTGAGCTAGATGTTCAACAAAGTGGTAGATTTCAGTCCAGTGATTCTGCACGCTCCCAGATCTGAGAAAAGAAAAGCGAAACTAATGTGAGCGTGAGATTTTCACCCCCTGCTGTGCATCTAAACCACATGACCTCCTCTCTGTTCTCCTGATAGTCTGGACAGTCTGAACTGATAACGGGACATGATGTTTGTGAGAATGGGCTCCTGGGCGCAGACATTTTAAAGGTCTTCCTATTACACAGGAGCATCAGACTAAAAGACTACATGATAAGATACAAATGACTACAAGTCGTTTTAGTAGTCATTTTGTATGTGTAATCTTTAAGTGTCTTTCTGTGGCCGTTTGTTATTGTCCTCTTGTAGTAGTTTAGCATCTCTGTTATAACTTTGTGTGTCTCAATCATTGTTTTGTGGTTATTTTGTGTTTATATGTGTTGTCTTGTGTTTATTTGTAGTTGTTGTTTCCCCTTGTCATTGTTTTGTGTTTCTAGATGTTTGGTATCTCTCTATAGTTCTTTTCTTGATCATTTTGTTTTCAGTTAGCTTGTCCGCTTATTAGTTTTGCGTCTTTTTGCATTTTTTCAAACCTCTTGGGTCCCTGGACTTCCGCCGAGTAGGTCAGTAATCCATCCATGAAATAGACTCTCAAAGGGAAAAGAAGACTAGAGAAAGCCAGCATAGTTTTCTGTGAGTAAATGCTTTGGGCAGCACAGCTGGTTTACTTTGTGGGGTTAGCAATGATGTGGTACTCCTCAGATTACTGTTAATATCTTTATAATGCACCTGCTATTATACCGGTGTTATTGGAGTCAGACGAACCTCATTAAGGCTTCATGCAACCAGTTCTGTGATAACAACTTGGTCAGTGTGCATGTTAATGGTCTGGCACTCTATTCCCTCTTAGCCAATGAACTCAAAACAGAGCTGGTGCTGTTCACATTTTTACTTCTGATGTTTATAGACACCAAGTTCTCAGTTGTTAGGAAATAAAGAAATAAACAAAGGGAGCAAAGAGTTAGGAGAAGAGAAGCTCCACTGCAGAGTTATCTATCATAATCAGTAACTCATTAGCAATAAATCTCAATACAGTCTTGTATCAAGTTAGTAAAGAACAGTTTGAGCTTGCATGTTTCATTGCCGATGCTTATCTAAATGTCTTTCATCGAAATTGTGTTTTTATAACCCCACAACCGCCTGCATCATTTCTTGAAACACGTTTCCACAGTTACCATGACACAAGACCCGGCACAAACAGCCCAGCCAACGGACTGAAACACTGGAACATCTGGACATAATGGAGAAAGGGCAGCACAGACACAGAGGAGAGAGGAGAGAGGAGAAGATCAGATACTGGACAGTGAGTGCAGGTGGACGACATCACTGCTAAGAAAGCATGGGATCGTGCGAAGGAGTAAAGATTGCATAAAGAAAAGTGAAAAGAACAGCTAAGACAGTGAACTGACGCCCAGCAATAAATTCTCTCACGTCACTCGTGTAATATAAATCTGTGTCGCTGAAACATGGTTCACACTAACAATTACACACAACTGCCTAAACCCTTGCAGAGAGGAAACAGCAGTGAGCCTGGAGTTGGCATTGACGTGCACTGTAGGACAACTGGAAAACCCATCAAAATTTCGGGAGGGAGAGTCACAGAGAGAGAAGTCAGACTGCAATCCTCCAACCCCGTCTTCCAGATAAGAAAAATGATGAATGTTGAATGAATGGAATGATAAATGTTGTTGACCTACATTTTGGTTTGTTTAAAAAAAGGAATAAGATGAGTAGTTTAAAGTCCAATTTGAAAAACACAAAGGTCATAAGGTGAGTACACTGTTGCAGTCCAAAAACAACAGCCTGGGTATGTTCACTATTGATACCAGAGGAGCTGTGTGTTCTGATTTAGCTACAGTATAAAGTGTTTTCCCTTCAAGACCCAATCAGGCAAACCCAGGAAAACACATGTGAGACACTCACCCTCGCAGAGAATTTTAAACCGTTTTTCATTTGACTGACTTTGCTGCTGAAATTGCTCAATTCCTGTTTAGCTGAATTTGTAGCTCACGGAAATCCTATTTAGAAATTCATCTTGTATAACCAGATAGCTGCAAACACGGTACCAGATTAGAGAAGCCATATTATGCTTCATTAGAACATTACTGATGTGATCGAGTAAACGTGCAGTTTGGAGGCTTTGATCAGGTGCCCACGTTGCTTGGCTCAAAGGAAAAACTCAGACCACTGAAAAACGAGGTTAGGTAAACATGGAAACAGTTTCTAAATCAGGACCAATGTTTCCAAAAGACTCTGCAGGAAGTCCAAACATCCTGTGTCCTACTTGAGATACACTGAGCATGTTAACCCTAACTCAAAGAAGATGAGAAAATATAAGGATGCACTTAATTTAAATACTTGCTGGCCACTTCCTCTTATGGACATGTCTGCAATGTTTAGTGTTTGTGGGGATAAACACCAAACACAGCAGTCAGCTACAGCACTTAAGATCTGTGACTGATGACACACTATTAATAATTACCAGCTTTGGACGTGTGCCAACCTGAAACGTAGATTGACACCTATCAGAGACACCTGACACATCATCATCATCATCAGGCTTCATGACACGACACCAGGGGGCGTAACGATTACAGAAATGCGGACGACATCATGAAAACATTCTGGCAGACGATGATGAGAGAAGTACAAGAACAACCTAAAATAATGCATATTTACTGTATGCATGAATACGCTTTCCTGATAATGCATAAAGTAATACATTTTGATCCCTTATTTAGGTAGTCAGCACAGGCAGGTGAAATATTCAAGATAAGATCAGTCAGTTTATTGTAGATTTTCCGATGAATTTCTTTCACCGGTCAACAGAAACCAGCCTGTTCATTCATCCCCTCTAAGTGTGTCCCATAATATGTTTCAGGTAACTCACTTGTCCAAAACAAAGTAAAGGTCAAAGCCTCCAAAGCATGAGGACGACCCAGTCTGCCTCCTGTCCTGGTTCGGTCCAGCATTGCCAGCAGAAAGAACAGCCAGCGCAGCACCAAACACCACAGGAAACCAGAAGCTTCTCCACCAGCACAAAGACATTATTCCAGCTGAAGAAAATTTCATACAGATGAGATGATGGATTAAACCCACTTCAGCTAAGAAAAAGTGTCAAAGTTAATCCTCCTCGCAGACTCTTCTCTCAGTCGTCCACAGGCGTCTTCGGCATTTAAAAAAAGCAGTAATCCAAAGGAGAGCAGTAACTCAGAGGTTGAAGCAGAGGTGATATAGAAAGCACGAGTGCTGTTGGTCTCACTGTTGGGATCCTCTCATCACTGGGTCAGAAACAGCATGCACAAAGATGTGACGAGCCGCACAACCTCCCACTTCTGCTGCTTTTTGTTAATGATGAGGCCATGCAACAGAGAGATCCTCAAACCCTGTGGATGTCTTACTCTTTGCAAAACTCTCCCTGTATTTTCAAGTTTCTTTCTCTCTCTCTCTCTCTCTCTCTCTCTCTCTCTCTCTCTAAACTGGAAGAGAGTGATGAAGACAATACCCTGTAAACACCAGAATCTGCTTGCTTGTCCTGCCATCTAGTGGTGATGACTGGCTGATGGCTGCTTTTGCTTTTCCCTACGCCGGGGGTTTTAAAAGTCTGAGATTGTGGGCCTCCCTTTCAGAGGGGAGCTGCTCACTGCAGAGTCTGACCTAGTCCAGCTTCACCTCAGTCTCCACCTACTACCCATAAGCATAACTGTAACTATAACCTAAACATCAGGTCCAGAGAGGTGGAGCTGGACCACACAATTGTCTCAGTGAGCACCACTAGTTCACCCCAGACAATCTGGGAAAATTTGTTTATTTGCTTAGTTTTGCTCAATTCTTGGATGCCTGTTTATGTTTTTATTATTATTATTATTGTTATGTTCTTTTTTTTTTATCCCAGACACTCAACAATTGAGCCAAGGTAGCTCAATATTGCTGTTTTGCACAAGTTCAACTGTGCCAGATGCATCAGAAAAAGTCTGTTCTGAGATGTTTATTAGTTTCTGAGTCTGAGAAAGTGGGAGAAACCACTGCGCCAGATCACACATTTAGGCTATACATAAACTCATTCTGATAACTTACATAATTATCTTAACTTATCTACGATCTACCAATGCAATGAATTCTAGCTTGGTGAAACCTATGGTGTTCAGTTCTTGAATAATCTGTGACGACCATTTTCATTAAAATTTTCAGAACAATGAGTAATGCTTTTATGTGTACAGTCAGGATGATAAAGAAATCTTTTAAGAAAAGCCTTTTATTATATTTTTGTTTCATTTCAATCAATTTTTAGATATCTGAAAAGAAAAACAAAAGAAAGTTTTCACCAAGACGCTGTCATGAATAATGACAATGTCTCGGTTATAAAACACACCAGTATGATGTAAGTAAACATGTCTGTTATTTTGCTACAGAACTCTAACTGCATGTCTAAAAATTCATAAAAACCGGAATAAAATCAAATCATCATCCCTGTTATCAACAATAAATCATCACTGTGATAAAATCAGGCTTGTCAGGTTTCAGTTACAGTTAGGTTAAAACATAAAGTAGATTTTATTTTTTGGGGCGGGGAGTCTGACCACTCCATTACTTCCCTACTCCACCCATAGTTCGACATATCACAGATGGGTCGTCCCTCTTGTGCACTATGTATTCACAGGCCTCCGGGTCAAACACTGACACACAATCATGGGGGAACCCTACAGGGGTCGCATACCTGTAAATATACAGCAGACAGTAGAATATATAGATACCACCGTGATTAATTCTTTTTCTTTCTATTTAAAAACTATAAAGTTGTGAACTGTTTGCTCACCCCTGGCAACATCCACTGCAACTACAATCCAAGCAATAACTGTTTCGCCACATTGATCCTACAGCATGCCATGTCTTATCCATAGTGTCCTGACAATGTGTTATGCCTGTGGATGGAAAGGGGCTGATGAAAGATTTTCTATGGCATCATTATATTATGACACTGATTTCACTGTAAAGAATACAGCTTGTGGTTGGGTACACGATAGGGCTGTAGCAGTCAGAGACGCAGGAAGAAGAAACAACATCAATATCATCGCCATATCTATAGAAAATAAAATGATGATAACCATAGTATCATCAGTCAAATTCATCTCTGTCTTTACCGTGTGTCTCGTCTTTTATTTGGCAAATGTATTACACTCAAAATATAAGTCTATAATCACAACTGTACAAAAGTGTACAAATAGAACAGTTAGCCTTAATGAGTAGTGAAAATGCAACCACATGATATCTGCACTGCATCATCTTAATCCTATTTCATTTAAATCACAGTTATTGTAAGTAAGTATATTGTGACACCTTTAGTACATATATAAGTTTTTATTTACCTGGATCCATGTGCCGGAAGAAACATGATGCATTTGAATGTGGTGAGGGATCACACAGCAGCAAAGCCAAAGCCAAGTATTTCCTCAACAAATCAATAAGCAATTTTAGAGGACAGGTTCAAATGAGTTTGAAATGAAGATTTCTTTTTAACATTTAAGGAAAATTAGTAAAGATTTTACATGTGAAAAAAAAACCTTATTCTCTTAATGTAACATAGCAACATATTTCACAAAGTTTGATGTTTCTTGCATGTTTCTTGCAGTTTGGGGTTAAATGCACATGCACTTAATGTTACATTACACCTAAATGAATGTCATTTAATGTAATGTGCACCATCAGAAGCATTCAGTCAATTTAAATTTGTTCTTTTACAAAAACTTTACTTCCATCAATTCTAATATTATAAATGTTGTGCATACAATTTCATGGTTAGAAAATACAGAAATATGAATTAGTAAACATACCTGTTGTTTTAGAACCAAACTGCTCTGTAACTTTAAATAACCCCTTGTCTACAAAAAAACAACAATCTGTTGCCAACAATTACAGCCCCATGTGACCTAAATAACAACAAGACAAACTCACCATGATGCCATCAGCCTGGTCAGATTTAAGCGAATCGAGTAAAAACAGGAGACTGTATTTGCAAGAGGACGAGTCTAGAAGAACCTTTGGAATTAAATAAGAGAGAGGGGCGGTCTGTCTCCTGCCTGTAACTTCTAGTAAACCAGGCTGAAATTGTGTTTGTGTTGGAAACAGATGAGGAACTAAAGGTCATCTAATTTTCCATTTACTAGACACATTACATAAAACTCAAAAGACAAAGAGAATGCCATAACAGCTTTGGTTTCATGCAAGAAAACAAAACAGCAAAATGCTTAACTTAATATTTTTACCTTCCAGAGGTGGGAATATCAGCCTGTTGGTTGGCCTCTTCTACTTCGGTCCAGACTTAAGCTCAAATTTGATCGATTGCCAAAAAACCCTAATGACTTTAAATTTAGCACCTCAAACTGGCATAACTGTTTGCCAAAGAGCTCAACATCTTCTATATGTGTTGCCATGACACTATGTGCAAGTACTAATAGACCACAGGGCAGCCATGGCCCAGAGGTTGAAGAAGCAGCTTGTGATCGGAGGGTCGCTGGTTCTATTCCTCCACTGGATAGAAAAATGGAAAAATTTGGGTGTGGTGGAGTGATTAATGAGAAAAATGCCCCCACCCCATTAGCCAGCTGAGCAAGGCACTTAACCCCCAATTTGCTCTGCGGGCACCTAACAGTGGCAGCCCACTGTTCCTGTGTCTTTCACTGCATGTGATTTGCTGGGTGTAGCATATGTGTTCAACCAAGGATGGGTTAAAAGAGGAAAAATTCAGTGTGTAAAAATACATATACTGCCAATAAAGCAGATTCAAAGATGACTTTGTTCCTCCCCCAACTTTTCCTCTACTGGCACCATGTGTTTAACTTCAGTATTTCTGAGTGAAATGTCTCAGGAACTGTTGCTTGGGTTTGTGATCTCCTCCTTTCATCATGACATCATCAGGTCAAATTTTTAATTTCCCCTACATGATTGTGGCAACAACATGACTATTAAGTTCAGTTAAGTTGTAGTAAAATCCGTTTTGATTAGGGTGCAAGCAGATTAAAAAATGAATGATTTAACTCAAAGCAGCAGAGACAATTGAGTCTCAGTTATCAATCCCCAAACACAGACTGCTGACCCTGACTCCTAAATGTCTGCATTTTTTTAAAAAACCCCACAACTCCAGTTTGTAATGGAGACTTCCTCTTAAAACGTGTATGTCTGTTGCCCAAGCAAAGATAACCCTGATTACATCACCAGGGTTATTTCAGGAGGCATTAAGTTAACATACCCTGACTTGTTTTGACAAGAAGCAGCTGATTTTCATCTTTGGAATCTGTGAAGTGGACCTTTAACATACAGTCTGTGTTTTTCTGTACCAGAAATTCTTTTCTTTCACATGTGTACAAAGTTATGCAAAAATGTTTGAATAGATATATATTTAATAAATGAATAGATAAATAAATCAAAAGTTCATTTGTGGCAACAGCATTTTATTTTCGGTCGTACAGCGTTACAACCAACACAACAGGCCTAGTGGACAGACAGCGAGGAATCACCTTCACAAGCCTCTCCCTCTCTTCCCAGTTCACCTACAACAAAAATTAAATCACTTCAGACCAACAGACCACTCCATTATTTTCCCACTGCAGCATAAATTGGACATAGCACAGCTGGATTGTCCCTCTTGTGTACTATGTATTCACAGGCCTCCTGGTCAAACACTGACACACAGTCATCAGGGAACCTCCTTGGGGTTGAATACCTGCAATCACACAGTTAACAGTAGATTATGTAAATACATGGATGAATAAATTTGATTCCCATTTAAAAATACAAATGTTGTAATCTGTGTACTTACGCAGCACAACATCCACTGCAAGTACAGTCCATACATTTGCTGTTTCTCCATGAAGATCCTATGGGATGCCATGTTTTATCCGCATCATCCTGACAATGAGTTATGCCTGTGGGTGTGGAAAAAAGCTGTAAATATATTTCAGTGCTGTCATAATTTATTATTTTTTTAAAATAAAAAATATTTTGCTGTGTGTGTTTTGGTTTTTGTGTCTTTCCTTTACCAGGTTTTAAGGCCTTAACATAACACTGAGCATCTGACAGTGACAGCAGAGCAAAGAGCAGCCAAGCCAGCACAAAATATTTCTTTACAGGAGAACAGAAACAAACATCATGGTTTTAATATTTGATCTCAGCACACAGAAGACAGATATGCACCTCAGCATGCATTTGTCAAAACGGGAAAACATCCTAGACAATTAAGCAGTGAATCATATCTTTAAACACAGATCATTCTGTAAAGTGTCGTGACTTAAGGTCCTTGTCATATAATCTAATTATTGTTACTTTTATTCAACATTACATTTTGTTTTATTTTTTTATTTTGTTTATCCTCTGAAAACACATGAACAGCTACCATCAAACAACTTCATAACTCATCCATTTTAAAACTCACCATGATGGCCTTTTCAGTTTGCAGGGTGTTTTAGTAAAAGGTTCAAATATACTGTGTTTC
The DNA here is from genome assembly GCF_020382885.2 of Scatophagus argus. NCBI lineage: Eukaryota > Metazoa > Chordata > Actinopteri > Scatophagidae > Scatophagus > Scatophagus argus. The sequence goes on along the minus strand of NC_058496.1, from coordinate 6,593,421 downwards.
TAATGAAGGACGCTGTCCTTTAAAGTGTGTCAGCAAGGACCTTTGGAATTGAATAAGGGGAGGGTACAGGTGGTCATTTTACCAAAAAAGGTCACCACCAGTTGAATTTGTGTTTTCAGAAAAAGAACGTAAAACAGTCAGTTTTAAGATTTGACAAAATGTTGGTCTAGTTTCTCTGTCTACAAAAAGGAACTAAGTATTTCAATAACTTTTAAAAGAACATTTACATTTTTCATTAAAACAGCAAACCACTGAATGAAAGAGTGATCCACACTCTGCTGTAATCCAGTCCATGTTTTGCGTCACTCACCGACGCGCCATAATCGAGGTTGCCAGTTCGGTTGAAAGGTAACCCCGATTGTCCTGCCTGTTTTGATTTTCGCTAAAAAGGGGGATGCGGGTCTAGCCTGGCAACAAATCATACAACAAAAGGAAGTGAGGCGTTTACGTACTACATATTTGTGTTTATATAACCTCAAGAACTCCCCCAGAAAAACGTTTTACTGAGGTCACATTTGGACCAAATGAAGAATTGAAGTTGTTAGGACAATCATGGAGTGAAAAGCAAGAAGGTGAGCGACGTAACACAGCGATAGCGCCTTTCGGTTAGCCTTTAGCTTGCTATGCTAACGTTAGCATGCTAGGCCAGCCCATAGCCGTCACTCCTTTTATATGGCCATAACATGAACGATAGATATTAAGTAAACAAGTTATTATATGTAACCTATGTTTTTGGTTCAGTAGTTTTATTCAACCCAACACAGATCAATTATATGTGCTTACAGTATCCATTAACGCTCATGGTGGACAAAGCACCTGCATGTTTGAACGTCAGATTATGCGAGAGCTGTAAAAAAACAAAAAACATTTATCTTATCTGTCATTCTTCCGGTTATTTTCCCGATTAGTTGTTTAGTATACAAAATTCTACAAAGTAGTAAGCAATTTGAACATACCAATATCCAAAGATATGCTATTTACTGTTGTGGAAATTAGTAAACCAGCATATGTTTACAGAAGCTGGAAACTGTAATTTTTGGACATTTGTTCCTGTAAACAATTATGTAAATGGTTATTAGATATAGAAATTGTTGCCAACAATAATTTCCGTGCAACAGCATCACATTACGTTGCTGCTTTGCATTGCATTGTTTTGTAATTTCAGGAGATCTGCTGTGATTCTACAGGATATTTTCATAAAGTCAGGGTAAAATTCATATATATTTTAAAATTATCAAAAGCAAGCCCAAGTTGGGACGATTAACTCGAGCTTGACGGAGAGCAATCAAATTATATTCTACACATGTTGTCACAGGTTGTGTAGGTTGTGTTACTTTGGGACTGTTCCCCAAGGTAACTGTTCATCATGTGTAAAATCAGTGGAGTATCCCTTTAAGATAAAGTTTCCTTTTTGGAAAGAAAAGGAAGGAATTTGTTTTTTCAGCCTATCTCAAATGTTCCATTTTGCCTCTTCTTCACCAGTTGGTCTGAATTCACACGAGTTGTTTAGGCCTTTCCAGGGCCCTTTGGGGCCCAGGAAGAGGATGCATCGTGGTGGGGATAAGGACTTCCAGATATCAGCACGAAAGATGGGCACATCTTTGCTTTTTCAACTGTCAGCTCATGAAAGAGAGTTGGATTTGGTATTTCTGGACCACAGCTATGCCAAACCATGGAATGCCCACCCAGATGCCAGCAGCGCCCGCCCCACAAGGACGCTGTTTGTTACCCCTCGTCGCCAGCCTGAAGCTTTGTTGTGAGTCAAAAAGCTCTTTAGAGTAATTTGTAACTGATTTAGATATCCCACCATATTTTTGGATTGCCATCAGTCTCCCACTCTGTTTCTTAGATCTAGTAAAATGCCCCTCCCCTTAGATTGTTCAGTAAACAAATTCTATGTCTTCCAGTAACTTGATTTTCTTGTCTTTGTCTCCAGAGACTCTGATTCTTTAATAGATGTGGAAACGGTCATACCAACACCCGCTCCTCTGTATGATAATCAGAAAGCTCTCAATGTGATGAAGGAGTGTGAGCGGCATGTTTTATTTGCTCGCACGGTTGCCGAGAGCCCCCCGCCCCCTGATGACTGGGAGGAACACTTAAACAAGTAATCAAACATCTGGCACAGTCCACTGTTCTATTCATTTGTTGTTTTACTCTATATTGAAAGTGTCTCAGTCTCAACATAGTCATTATTCTTTTTCAGGACTGGATGGTCAGTGGCCCAGAACAAACTGTTCAATAAAGTCCTCAAAGCTCTTCAAGCTGAAAGACTAGCTCGTCTGGCCAATGAAAATGCAAGTGTTGCTCATTTTATCTGATTCTGTTCTCTAGAGTTTTAAGACATTGTGAAAGTTCTTCAGCACCTGTTCTGTATGCAAGTTATGCAACAATGTATATGTTTTCTCATTTATTCAATAACATGGACATAAACAATTACTTTTTGGAGTATTTATATAGCCTACATTACTGCTCTATTGAATTGTCATTATGGATTTCATACATCTTACACCCAACAAGTCATTGCATATTTCAAAAGCTGGTGCAAATCAGTGTACTCTGTTGGGCATTAACATCATTTTGTAAGCCAGTACAGTGCGTTTTTGACACTAGAAGCACTGTTTTGGTGTTTGGTCTTGTGACAAACCTCCATTTTTGTTAGATAGATAGATACTTTATTGATCCCGAGGGAAATTCAGGTTGCATATAATAATAATTTAACCAGTGATGGGAGAGAGCATGAACTCATGGTGCATATTAATATCTCAATACTGTATTCAGCCATCTTATAATCATCATTTAATTTCCATGTCACTGCTATGATGTTAATGATATTAAATCCTGTTCGTGAGATGCCTGATCATGAAAATATTGGACCTTACATTCATAAAGAATGCTGTGACACACAAATTAATTTTATCACTGTCATAGCAACTGTTTACTTGAACTGGAGAATCTGTATTTTTAACTTAAAACTTATTACATGGATTTATTTAATGGCTGTAGTAATGTGAAGTTAAGGTAATCACTGGTAAGGAAAATGACTGAAACATTTTTCTTTAAGCCATTTTCCTCGCTGATACAGAATAATAACAACATTGGGTGATGATTGGTGTGACACTACATGACCACATTAGAAACATTCTGAGTGTTGATAGTCCTTGGGTAGGGAAGAAAAGTAAACAAGATGGTGCTGCCTTCCCGCCCCTGCTCTCTTGAACGAAGAGCTTTGGGTTCTGCTGTTGTGTTGCTGTGATACAGACTACAGATTAAATTACAGCATATTTTTTAATTATTTGGTTATTAAATTATTGAAAACTTACAACTTATCTTCTGTTTCCCTTAGGCGTCCAATGAGCCAATTTTGCGGAGGATAGCTGTGGACAAGTGTGCCAGGAAGGTGCGGAATGCATTAGCCAGCGTGAACTGGGACACCAAACTGACGCAGTGGTTGCACACCATTATGATTGAATCTTTAAGCCTTGCCATGCTTGCCGCTTACCTGGATGTGCTACAGACTCTCAAAAGCAAGGTATGAGGCTTACAATTGAATGAAGAGTAAGAGTTCATCTGTATCTCCTGTCAGGTGTCTGCTCACGTATCTGTAAGATCTGGGATTCTCGACTCATTTCTTTTCCTTTTTGTGTCTTGGAAGTTGCCCCTGCTGATTGACAGAATGTTGCTGACTTCAACAAAGACTGGTGCTCCAAGTGCAGAGGCTCTGTCGCTGTTACTGAAACGACCCTGGGACCCAGCTGTTGGAGTCCTGTCCCAAAACAAACCGGTAACACTTAACCTCCCTCAGTCTGTACAAGAAACCATTTTCTGTGCAGGTTTTTTTTCTACATGATTTGTAGCAGTTAGAGGCTGGACCTTTGCCTGTTTTCTTTTCAGAGCAAGCTTCCTGGGTCACCACTCATCCTGATTGCACCATCAAGCCCAACCAATCCTGCCCTCTCTACCTCACGGCGAATGAGATTCTGGCAGTCGCAGCTCTCCTGTTTGGGAAAGGTCTTAAGTCTCACTCAGTTAAACCTGTATGTTTTTGCAAGAATTTGGGCTTTTATTAAGCTCAGATGTTTGTTTTTGTCAGGTCATCCCTGTGCACACTCATGTGAACAGCAGCGCGAATATTGGGATCACACAGTGCCTCGAACACATGTTGGGCACTGTCAGAGCCAAGGTCATGGAGGTAGGATGTGCTAATTGGAATAATGTTGTTAAATTCATGTTGTTGAGTGAACTTTTTTTGTTTTTAATATGCACATATTAAATACCATTTATTGCATGAAGATAACCACCAACAGCTGTGCTAAACTTGAAGTTATAATTTTAGATTTGTGATGACACCCTTTGTGGCCTCAACAGCAGTTTTTGTGTTTGTCAGGTTGACCTCAGTCTGAAGCCACTGTTGGAGCATATTCATTTCTTTAATATGTCAAGTTCTTACCCAATTGCAATATACTTTATTATTCGTTTGTATTATAAACAGGCAGTACCCATGTGTTGAAGTTCAGGCAAAATGGAAAAAATAGAACTGTGTAGAATATGGATTCTCTATTTTATTTTTGGTTTGGCACATGACGTCTCTGCAGCTGTTTTGATTATGTCTTATCAATTTAACCACCAGGTTCACAGTCACTTTCCTCATAAACCCATCATTCTGGTCGGCTGGAACACTGGTGCTCTCATCGCTTGTCACGTAAGACTTCTTATAACATATCACAGTGACATGTGGGGGTATATGCTTTTTACACCTGAAAAAATGCAACTGATTTGCTAATTAATACTGATTTACTAATTACAGGTATCCCTTATGGAGTATCTGACTGCTGTGGTTTGTCTTGGCTTTCCCCTGCTAACAGTCAATGGGCCAAGAGGGGTAGGAACTGAGGCATTATCTGCCAGTTATACACTTGTCCATTTTTATGTGAATACTTTGGCTTCAAGTCGGTAGCCGTGTTGAATTTTAATGTGTTGATGATTTCAGGATGTTGATGACCCGTTGCTGGACATGAAGACTCCAGTGTTGTTCGTGGTTGGCCAGAATGCTTTGCAGTGTAGCATAGAAGGCATGGAGGAGTTCAGAGAGAAACTGAGAGCAGACAACAGCATGGTGATGGTGGGCGGAGCCGACGACAACCTTAGGTCAGTCACAACCTCTGAACAGCTGAGTATACAGAGTCTAATGTCCTTCAGTAGTAATAGTAATACCAAATGGTTTCCCGCCACAGAATCAGTTCAGCAAAGATGAAATCAGAGGGACTGACACAGACCATGGTGGACCGCTGCATTCAGGTTGGTCCTTGTAAATGTACAGGTTCAAATTCAACAATTTTCTTGGAAGAGTTTCTGTTCTTCAGCAGTTTCTTTTTGAGTTGAATATGCCTGCGCCTTACCTTTTTTTTTTCCCTTCATCACTGTGTTGCAGGATGAGATAGCTGACTTCTTGTCAGGCGTCCTCACACGAGCAGAGGGCCACAGCCATGGCTCAGGGGAGATGAGAGACCTGGACACGGAGAAGAAGAAAAGGCCTCGACGGGAGCTTCCCTTTGACATGGAGAGAGGACGACCTTCCTCCCCTGCACTTAGAGTTCCCATCTCACCATCGGGTTCAGAAGTCAGTAGCTTCAGTTTCCAACATTTTTCAAAGTGTAACCCATGTATGTGAACCACCAAGGCTGCACCTGGTTATTAATTTGAATACTTTAGATAATACTTAAACATATTTCTACAGGGAACAATAATTGAATAATTAATATTCGCAACATAACTAATTGTCTTATATCTCCCAAACTGAGGAACTTTCAGAGTAGCTGTCGAATAAAAGTGATGGAAAATACTGTTGGTGTTTTGAAAGTCATTGTGTTCCTCAAAATGAACTAAGTTTTTTTTTTCCCACATTTCCTCTTTTTTGCTGATCTGCCAGATAATGTGAAATTGTAATCTGCCAGACAGCACAGTGTTGAAGGTGGCAGTTTTTATGACAGGTTTTCACACCCGTCACTCGCTAGAGTTATAGGATTTAGGATTAACATCTGCAGAGTGGTCAGAAAAACTTCCTGGCTTTGATACCTGTCTGCCATACCAACTCTTTATCTCGGAAAGTGTCTCAGAAACACTGGAAAGTGACTTATATAAGAAAGTGGGAAATTCAGTTACTTTTGTTTTTATACGACTCTGTTGGTGCATCTTTGGTTCACTGTGCAGTCATACTAATAATGTAATGTGTTCTGGTTTTTATTCATAATATCTAACATTTTCTAAAGTGCATTTGAGCAGATTCAATACAGACTTCGTTTAGGCTGGCTGCAGTCTACATGTTCAGTGATTGACGCTCATGAATTGTTACTCATCAGTTGTTTCTCCTTTTCACTGTGTCTCCAGGATCTGTCCAGTGTTTGTAGCAGCCCCACTTCAAGTCCCAAACCCAAGACGTCCGGTCTGTCCCCAGCACAGAAGTCCAGCCTGATCACAGCCACGCAGCTCCTCAAGACACACATGCAGCGCTCTGGCACAGTACTCACTCACAAACAAGCTCAAGGTCAGTTTGCCACCACGCTCGACTCTGTGTGTGTTCACCTGCACATGGCCGTTGACCCTGGTACCTGAGCACACACTGCTTTCACATTCGACCCACTTGTTTATATAAACTTGTTACAATGAGTCATTCACCTCAACTTCTGCTGAATTTTGCACAAAATAGCTGTGCCAGCTGGGCAGACGGGTGGCATGGGAGATGTGAAACTGAATGATATATTTCTTAAGACATTATCACGTCACGACATCTGATGGGGCAAGATGGAACGTGACTGAAATACTCTTCTCTCATCTTCTCTCTTCTCTTCCTACAACTTTCCTTTCTGGCTTTTTTTCCAATTCATTCCAGCTCAGTTTGCTGCTTTTATGAAACAAAACATGCTTGTGAGGAAAAATCTTCCTCCTGGCACCCCTCCTTGTATTTTTGGTAAGTGTCTGTCCTTCTTCCTTTCTCTGTCCTCTGTGCCCTTTTCACTTCTTTCCTTCCCATCTCCCTAACTTTACACTGATTCTAGAGTGAAATGTTCCTCAGCACTTCTGAAAAAAAAGGATTAAATTACAGACAATAGAAAATGACTTAAACATGTTCTTCTTGAAAGCAATAGTAGGGGTTAAAGCAGGACACAATAGCCTGGCAAGTTGCCTCGGCAGTCGAGTGTATCTGTGTTTCTACATGTGTGTGTGTTTGCTTGTGTGGTGCAGTGCCAGTGACCAGTGATCAGATGGAAGGCCTGGACAGAGATGAACTGAGGCCCCATGGCAAGAGGAGGCAGACGCCTAGTCCCACGCCAAACAAAGCCTCCAAGAGAGCCAAGATCAAGGTCACCATAGTTTCCCAAAGCGACTCAGCAGGGGGCAGCATCATCCCTGCTGCACAGGAAGGTACACAATCTGACTTTATTACTTATATGAAACTCCATAAACAGTAGTTTGACATACAGTCTATATACTTTGGAGGATTCATTCTGTTTTCTTTTAGCGCTGGGAAATCTTGTCGAGACCTTTTTTGTTAGTGCAGTCAGGGTAAACGGATACTAATCTTTGTTGTCTATTGCAATGATAAAATCAGTAGTGGGCAGACTGGAGGGGAAAATCTGAAACTGAGCAGCTAACCTTTATACAGATCTCTAGATAAGAAGATAAAAATAAGAAGAAAAGCATGTCTTTGTTTGCTACAGAGTATTGTAAAGTGAAAGTAAGACTTCTGAATAACATTTTGTTCTGAAAAAGTATGGTGCCTGTAATGCATGGCTACCTGGCTATGCTTGAAGTATTTTTCTAGAAAGACAGCCATCTGAATTATCTCTGTTGTTTTCCCCCCAAGTTAAATAACCGACCATCATCCTTTTTCCATGCAGTGGGTGTTTCTGGCAAGCCTGTTACAGTGACAGTGGGACAGACTGTGGCTGGAGCCAAGGAGCTCTCTGGACTTCTTACAGGCCAGCGGTAAGCTAGCTTGCCCTGCTACAAACAGGCACATTCAGTATAGAGCGCTTAAACCCTTAATCATGCCTGCACCCACGCCCACTCCCGCCCTACAGGACAAAAGTGTGTCTGATGCAGAGGGATTGATGATTGGTGTACTCAGAGTTTGGGAATGGTGGCCGAACGGCACGTACTGGGTTAGCTCCTGAGTAGATTGGTGGTTATGTGTGTCACTGCAGGTCTGGTAGTCTCTCAGAGATGTCTGGTGCCCTGTCCCCAGGCTCCAGCTCATTCAGCAGCGTGCAGCCTTGCATGGTGTCAGGGTCCTCCGCACCAGCCCAGGCACAAGCTCCGGCTACTGCCCAAGGTATCTCTGTCCTGTCCTGCCCTGCACGCCTGTTTGCACTTTCAAACTGTGCAGCTAATCTCTGCGCAGTGGCTTCAACACACGGTGCAGCTCTAACCGCTTTGTAGAGAGAGGTTAAACTTTTGAGCGCTGGATGAGAACAGTGTGTGAGGACGGCACAAGCAAACATCATTGATCACCTCTTGCGCCATCGCTGTATGTCACTGTCCCAAACCTGACCCTTTGGACATTACGTTCATGTGCTGTGTGTGTGTGTCTGTGTGTGTGTGTGTCTGTGTCCATCTAGTTTAGGCCTGTCGGCGGGCAGTCTGTAAAACTAGGAGTTGTTGTCTTATTAGATATTTGTTATTGATTTCACCTAAATGTCAGCCCCATTGATTAACTGGCTTTGTGTTCACATCTAGCGCCTTCCGCCAGCAGTCTGCTACAAGGTCTAAGTTTCAGTCTTCAGGAGATCGTCACCAAAGCTCCTAGCTTGCCCTCCACAGCGGCCAACACAGGCAGCACCCAGGTACCTGTTGGTTACATTGCATTAAAGTTTGTACGACCACAATATTTTTTCTTGTTTTTAGTCCATTCACTAAGAAATATATATACTGGCAGCCATTTTCCAAAATATTAGATTTGCTTAATTTTGTTCTTAGTTGGCCAAAACACAAAAAACCTACCATTTCAAAAATTCTTCTGTGCTATTTAATGGAAAAAATACATTCAAGTCTGCTAATAGGATTTGTTTTCCACTGACATTACCAGATTCATGGACATACTTGCCAGCTTATTAGGGCCGTGTTGCAAAACTAATATAACAGCCTTGCAGCAAATCCTTTATTCATGAAGGTTAAAGTGTTCAGTTTTTGTTAAAACTCTTCTAAATAGCTGTCGATTCAACTTTATTTTCATTTCTGTGATTTGCGGTGCTGTTGATTTGTGGATCAGTGCACTCAGTGTTCAAAGATTTTGTCCACCCTGTTTATGTCATTGAGGGCTGACTAAATATCTCATAACTCATTTCAGTTTTATCTTGATGTACCTCATAAAATAGCATCTGAATGTCAACTGTACTTACAACAGGAAAATAAGCAGACACAAAAGATGGGATTAAGATTATCATCCTCATTCTGTTGCAGTGCACATTTATAACTGAACCTCACACTGTTTGTTTGCCTGCTTTTTCTTCACCCTCAGGCAGTTTGTGGCAAGCCTCAGGGTCAGGTCCTGAGCTCCGTGGGTACCAGCAGCAGTACTCTGCTCCGGGCGGTGCCTGTGGTCACCACGGGAGGAGTGGCTAAAACCACCGCTATCCACCAGCTGCTCACCAACGGCGGGCTGGCTAAACTAGCCAGCAGCTTGCCCGGCTTGGCTCACATCACCAATCAGACCGCTGGTATGTCTCGAACAGCCAAAACACGACGGCCACGTTGAATGGCCAGGGTTCATTCATCCATTGTTTTGGAAACAGTAGATCAGGATGTCTGTAGGCCAGGGAGGACTGCCGCCGTAGAGGACCGTAGAGGAAAGCTCTGTCGACATGCGTGATAGTTTGCCTGGAAGAACCCGACTGTGATGCAGCTATACGGCATCAGAGGGCACATAGACGTACGACATGTTTTGTTTTCATGTTCAGAAAGAGCCATATGGGAATTATATGGTCAAAAAACACACCTTTTGCTTGACACATAATGTTTATGTAGAAATGGATGCATTGTAAAATATAAATGTGTGAAACCCTTTAAAGCGCAACAATTGTGAAGTAATTTAAAATCAGTGTTGGTAAGGTTGACCAAATTTAATAAGATTCCCCAAAAGTTCAGTCCACACTGCTTCTGTATGTCAGATTTGTTTATTAGCGTCATTTCATGTTTGTTTTTATTTTGTTTGCCTCTTTGTGTAGCAACATTTTGTACAACGCTTTCATTAAATCACCTGCTAATAATATCCATAAGTGTGAATGCTGAACTTTCACAGAGATGTGTTGGAAAACAATAAAGCACATGGCATTTCCCAAGCTTCTTGTTGGTACAATAAAGACTGGAATCAAACTCATGTTTTCATTGCTCCTGTTTTTTTTTTCTTTTTGTGTCAGTCAGTTGTATTTCTCACCCCTCTCACTGAACCAAAACCCCAAATTTTGCTTTTTGCTTTTACTTCTCATTTTGTTCATTGTCAAACACGCTGCTGTTGTTTTAATTTGCAAGCCAAACCACAGAGCAAGACGGTCATTCTGATGACTTTCATCGCTTCAATTTGACAGATTTTGTGGCAGGCGTCAAATGCTCAAGTTGGAGTTTAGCGCATGTGAAGCCTTTAGTGCTGAGCAGTTTTGTTTGTGTGTCAGTAGGGCAGAAAGCCCCCACTTCGATAACGGTGACCCTTCGAGGAGCACAGCAGAGTCGAGCGGGATCTCTCAGCCAAGCTGGTGAGGTTGTAACGCTGGCTGGCACCCATGAGCCAAAGGTGTGTGTCTCATTTAACCGTGCAGCGGCTCTCGATGTGGACACGTGTTGCTTGGAGGCTCTTCATGTGTTTTCGTATCTCTGATGTGACGGCACGTGTTGGCTTCCACTTCTTGATGCATGTAACATTCTGATTTTCACACTGCCCACATTGTTATCCATACAGCCCAAGAAAATTAATCTTGTTGGGTAGCTTAAGAATATCTCCACTGCCATGGCAACGCAATGCTGTTTAAGTAATTTTGCAGACCACAATTATGTTTGTCTGGAGATAAAGCGCATTAAATAATGAATAATTATTTACTTGCCCTCAACAGTAATCCTTTTCCCGCTTTTTTTTAAGCTATTTTGTAGCCTAATGTGCATTTAAATTAAATTGACGCAATGTTTTTAAGCGTGTAAACAAAATGACACTGGTAACGGTTCTCTATTTGAAAAGAGGCTGACTGCAAGCTTCAAGTGTGAGCAGTGGCTTTTACTTTAGTTGAGTTATAGAACAGCTGTTTCCACAGATGTCCTCTTATTCTCACTCTGAAGTGTTTTGACAAATAAGTAAAACTTCAGTCGTCACACTCATGTTTTGACAAAAAGTCGTCACAGGGACTTGCAAAAAAAGAAATCTGGCACAGCTGTAGGGTGAAATAGACTTCCTCAGCGAAGTGTTATCTCAGTCAATCTAAATAGGAGACTTTGTATAAAAGGGAGCCGCACTTCTGAAAACGTTCATCTGGTATGACTGAAAATATCCTAACAGTATTGCTGAAGGTACTGTTCACACTCTAAAGTTGTTGTCAGCCAGTCCTTGTAAATGTCAAACATGTCTTTGTCTTTTAGACACTTTTAGTATAAATAGGTTTATTATTACATTTTCTGGACAGTGAGTTTATTGGTTTCACTGTGCCCTTTTACAGCAGTGAAAATCTCGGCTCCCGGTTTCCATGTGTGGATACACCTGATGTGAGCTGGTGCTGTGCCAGAGGCATCTGGGAGCCACAGCCAGCTGATGAGACTGTACCCTCCCTGCCATGACGAACACACTATCCCACAACATGCAGAACATCTGCCTCACGTCCTCCAGAGAGCTCGCCTGTCGAGATGCTTGGAGAAGGCCAGACAGTCACTGTCAGCTGTGGCTGAGCCGCGACCAAGCTTAACCTCTGTGCCCAGAAGGGAGGCACCGACTCTGCGAACAGTGCAGTGGTGGCCTTCAGTTGCTGCAGTCTGTGCTCTCTTCTTACACTTTAAACTTTAATGAGCAAATTCTGACAGCCAGCATGAACACATGTTATCCTCCAGGGAGGAAATGATATCACATGAGGAAAAATGGCAACCTTCCTGGATTGTGATAATGCCACTAACACACAGGCCGCAAAAATGTCTGTGTGCCGCTCTTGATGCTGACTGTATGCCCTCAACTCAGACGAAAAAAAGATTTTTAAAAAATGTATTTTCAGTTTAAATCCTTTTTTTCCATCCTCTATTATGGATTATACGACTGGACACGTATGATTGAAACATTATCAGGTCACAACAGGATAGCTTCATATTTGTGACTTAACTGAGTTTTAATGCTCGCCATGGATCCAATATTATTCATCACAGTAATTATAGTCGCATCATTACGGTATTACATCATAACCATTCATTCTTACCACGACAGCTTCACCGTAGGATAATAACGCCTGGCGTTGACTGGTGCACCTGTGCAATGCGCACTTTGAACAATAATCACTATGCACTCAAAAAGCTGCAATAGATTAACATGTCTGTCGATATTTATGATAAACAGTATCAATAACCTCATGTTTAATAGTCTAAATTACTGTGTACTGCAATATTCCCCATCTGCACTGTCATCGCCTCACTGTATGGACTTTTTGCTTGAAACTGCAGCAGTAAACAAAAAAAATGCCCGAGAAACTCGACTATGTTCCCTGTTTGCTAATCTAAATATTTGGTCTTGTGTGTTTTGTGTGTTCGACATTTGTGCCATCGAGCAGTCTATGAGTCTCGTCTTATTCAAAATATAATGAGTGCGCACTCATCACTCGTGCGTGATAGTTAAACTGCTGTTTACAGCGACAGCATAAATACAGCCCCCTCATCTCAGCAGACATCCTGTCTTAAATTCCACACATCGGCAGCAGTCAGATAAGATAAAGAGGAGTGTGTTTCTTCCCTCTTATATAAACCAGGCTTTGTGTGCAATAGGCAGGGACAGGATAACTGATGAACAACAGAGCGGGATATTCAAGCAATACGTGCAATCTCTCCATCCAACCTCCACAACATGTACGGAGCGAGCAAATGGGCCACGGTGCGATAGACTGACAAAGAACTGATCCTTACTTTCAGCTAAAACTTGATTAAAATCAGCTGCATAAGAGGGGAGTTATGAGGAGTGCGAGAGATGAGCGCAGACACCGCTGGGGAGATGAAGAACAGAACGAATCAGTGACATAAATGATTAATTAATGTTATAAATAAATGCAAGCTTACAGTTCAGATGAGCGGCCACTTCTGCCTGAGAATCCCATGACAAGACGATTAAATTAACAAAACTACCAATTTTTGGCCAAACTCAGGCTATCGTGACACGCACCAGCCTCGCTTGTTGTTTAGGCCTACTTTTTGACTCCGTGACTTCCTTGGTTTGCCAACAGGTGGCGCTTTGGTCACTTCAATATGCTCGTAACTCCTCGTGTGAGTATCGCAGAAAGGTCAAGCTCAGGCTGTCCGTGTGTGTGTGTGTGTGCGTGTGTGTGTGTGTGTGCGTGCGCGTGATAGAGCGAGTGGGCGTCTGGAGTCGATTGCGCACGTGTGAATAATCGTGCGTAAAGATTGCGCGCATTGCTGCTTGGATGTCTTGGTTGTTTGTGTTGTCATTAAAACACAGGAAATAAATATAAGAATAAAGGAAAAGTCAGTCAGGGGATCTGAGTGTATACGAGTTAATTGAACTGTAAAGAAAATGGAGCAGGAAATGATACGCCTCACACGTCACTGAAGTACAGTATTGAACTTTTGATTTTTACGCGTTTTTACAAAACAACATGAGAGCCACAACTGAGGTCCACTGAAGCATTTTTAATAAGCTCGTGCCCCAGGAAGCCAAACATGATCATATCTTTAGTTTGGTCGATTTAATATTGAATTATGGTAAACAGGTTAGAAAGCAGAGGTGGGCCTATGGACCACAACGTTCATTCTCCACCAAGAGGTAACAACATTACAGCCCCTCGTAGGCTCTTCAGGGGCCGACGCACAGAGGCATCGCCGAGTAAAAGGCCATCCCTACCGCCCCTGAGGAGCTGCCATATCATCAAAGTTTCTCAGGCAGTCCTCCGCACTCGCCCGCAGCTCCGGCTGGAGGAGAGAAATCACTGCCCCCAGAGCCAAGAAGACACCGGAGAGAGGCTGGATTTAAAACCCGCCCTCCGGAGGGATCTCGTTTCCCCCAAAAACCTCCCATTTCTCTCTCTCTCTCTCTCTCTCTCTCTCTCTCTCTCGTCCCTCTCTCTTCCTTTACCTTTATCCCTCGCCTTTCGCCGTTACCCCCACCACAATAATGGATCTCGCGGCGAGATGTTTGTTTCTTGTATCCTGTCTCGGCGTGATATTGGCGATCGATTTGGAGGCGATTGATCCCGGCTACTATGTGGAACCCACTGCCACATCAGAGACGATCGACTATAAGGATCCCTGTAAAGCTGGTGAGATTTTTTCCCCCTTTTCTTGTACTACGCTGTGTGATTTAGCCACCTTTTATGTGGAGGTAGAAACATGCCACGAATCTGTTTGTGGAGGCTTGCAGAGATCGGCCGGAGAAAACGCTTTTAGAGAGATGACAGTACGTGGATGTAGTTTTTGAGAGGCTTGAGGGAACATTGTGTGCATTTGTTTTGTGCTGAGTGACATAGTTTCTGCAGTTTGAAACATTTGAAGCACATTTGAACCGAGCCGTCCAGGATAACCCAGCTCGGAGAAGTGGCTGCAAGCTTTGTAGGAATGAAAATAAGAATTAAAAAATAGATAAAGAGATAAAAAAGGGGCGATGAGTGTCTGAATACGTTCCTCCAGACTTGAAAAGTTTTGGCGAAAGTGCTTTTTGAAAAGTTACAGCCTGCTGTTTGCGGCAAATCCACTTTTTTTTCTCCTTTTCTTCAAAATGTGATCATGTAGCTCCTGCGAGCTGTCTGCTGTGTGTTATTTAAAAAGCTGTTGGTGAACAAAGGAAACCTGCACTTTGATTTCTAAGACTTCTGCTCCCTTTCTGGTGCTTTTTCTTTTTGTCATTGCACAAATAGTCTTCTTCTTCTTTTTTTCCACCGGCTGTTCACACGGCCACTGAAACAAAGTGGAGGAGGGGAGAGGGGAGAGTACAGTGGAGCTAAGAAATTATGCACACATAAATCTGTTGGCTGTTGTCATATGGCTCAAGGTATAAATATGTCTGCTTCTTTTCTGCTCCAGGGAGACCTGCATATTTTCCCATTATTTGGCAAAAGCATATGTGACTTGTCATTGTAATCTTTATTTTGTGTGTGAGCGTCTATGTGTGTGTATATGTGTGTGTGTGTGTGCTGTGAACTCACTGTCTTGCCAAATCCCTTTGGGGGAGTTTGAACAGATTGTGTTTTCCATCTGGTGAAAGTATTCAGGTTACAGATACAGAGAATTGGCTTCAGTCAAAATGACCTCTAAAGTCCTGGAAGTGCTTACCGATTTTGGCATTTGAAGATTTCTGATGTGGCAGTCGGGTTGAAGGCAGAGAGTCTGAGTCTCGAACTCTCAGCTACCAGCCTGTCTGTTTTCTTCCTCCCTCTCCGACGATGGAGACTAAGTGTCGGGGGAGACGTTAAGATGGTGCTTTAGGATCGTTGTGGCTTTACAAAAACATGACAAAGGTCAGACTGCAGATGAACTGCATTCCTTATACAAGTCAGTGAAGATGCTGCTTTCCTTCGTTTGAGTCATTGAAGTGGTCACTCCAGGTTGTTTTTGCAGCACTTGTGTTTATTTACTGGACAATGGACGTGGTGTTCGGGCGATTTCATAAGACCTAAAGGTAAACTGACGCAGGGTCGATGATGCCATGTTTATATTGGAAGTGACTTTTTTTTTTTTCTGACTCTGTTTCCAAGAAATCGTTGATATTTAATAGAGACGTCTCACCGGGGGCTTTCCTGCTTATTAATCCCCACTCGTGTTTGGTGTTTGTGAGGATGTTATCATGAGTAGTAATCCAGTTTTAAGCATCATTTGAGTGGAGTGCAGTTTTGTTTATGGTTTCCTCTGGGCACGTCTGCAGACAGGTGGTTGGGAGACGATCACAAGCACAGACTCCAGCTCCTCCAACACCCACCTGCTTCTCTCCTTCCCACCAAGCAGCAAAATGTCCGAGATCTCTCAGCTCTCCCTTTTTACTTCCTACTCCTCCTCACTTACACCAGAGAAATGATTCTTCACTATAGTCAACTGCACACTAATATCGAGAACTAGTATGAATCTGAAGCTCTTGGGTTATTGATCGCCTCTTTTATTCTCTTAGTTTTCAAGCACACGACTGCACTGAGTATTTGATCGCCTTCTGCGGCTTCGAAGTCAGCATTTTTATGCCGCGCTGCTTCCGATCAGGGAAGCGCATACGGCCGTGTGAAGTTTCTGTTGCTGTGTGAGGAGTTCATCTCACGCATGTCCTCTGCGTCGCTGTTCTTCAGTGTCAGGATTTTTATTAAATGACTGAGGGATGTGCGCGTGTTGAAAGTGACTGACATCTAATGACTCTCGTTTGGGTGTTTGGAGAAAACAAGATGACTTGAATGGTCAGTTGATCATATCGGCTCACAGTCCCTCTCAGTCATCACTTAAGACCCAATAGGAGTGTGTGGCAGTGTCAATATCTGCACAGGCTCTGCACTCTGACTGTATTTTCTCATTATTTTGCTGTGTTCGTGACATTTCAGTGCAGATAGTCGTCAAATACTGACGTTTTGTGTTGGTGTAGCATCTTCCCTCCAGAATCACTTAATGGCGTTTTTACAAGCATCAACCTACGTGTTATCCTTTAATTTCCCCGGATTGTTTCAAATGCACCCAGTAAGTTTTTCATTTCTTGCCACAATGAATGTGTTCCACTCCTTCTCGGTTAATGCCTCAAACGCTCACATTTGCAGAGGATTAAATAACTCATCGCTATACCAGACATGATAGAAATGTGCATTGATTGAGGCTAGCAGTGCAATAACACTGAAGTAATGCCATCTATTTAGGAAGTTAACCAGTGGAAAATTCCTTAGTTTGCAGAACTCCAAACTTGGCAGCATCCCAGAAAGTCATTTAAGACTCTTAACAACCCACTGAGATTAGATCCACTCATTTTTGAAATGAAAAATGGATGAGAACCAGTCATGCTCATTGTCTGCTCTGCTTAGATGATAATCATGAAAACAGTGACGTGTATTGCACTCATTTAGAACACAGACTTCTTAATCTGTATAAGACTCCTGTGACTGTGCTGCCTGTCTGTGCGGTCCGTCGTCTGTCAAGCTTTGGATTTGTGCTTTTTGTTTTTGAACTCCTGTGCTGCTGTGGCCTCAGCTGCAGACGGGACAACCTGGACGCCCCCTTCTTGTCTTGTCCGCTGTTATGCAAGTGGTTTTTCTTGTCCCCCCGGGCCGCCGGCTCTCTCCTCCGACTGGCCCAGACACTTCACACAGACTGTAGGTCATTCACCTCGTGCCAAGGGAAAGCACGGCTGGAAGGCGGAGGGCAGGCCTGTCACACTGTGCCGCACCAGCCCAGGTGAGGTGAGTGCAGGCCATTCATGAGGGGGCTTGGTGGGTTATCCACAATCTTCCTGTGGCTTCTGAAGAATTTGTTGCCTCTCGACATCAGGTCTTGACCGCGATTCAATCATTCGTAATACAGCGGCTGGATTCTTTATGACATTAATGTTTCAGAGCTTTTGTTTTCTCACAAGTCTGTTTTTTTTTTTTTATTCACTCAAGTGATACTCAGTTGCTCAAAAAGTCCGTGACCTACTACAGTGTGATTACTCATCAGACAGTCACTTATGTAGCATTAGAGTTTTTAATTTGAAACTAAGCTGTAAAACAATTGGGGATCAGCCGATGTAATTTTTCAAGGCTGATAATCCAGGAGACAGATAACTGCTATTTAGAAGTATAGTAAAAGTATTTGTAGTAAAAGTGAAAATCTTAGTGTCAGAATTCAGAATAACCAGTGATGGAGTACATTTACTCAGTTTGGAGGTACTTGTATTTTACTTGAGTATTTCCATTTTCTGCTACTTCATACTTGCACTCTTAGAGACATACGAATACTAATACTGTATGTTTCACTTTTATGACATTAACTGCATAACTTTAGTTAGTATTTACTTTCCATCAGAAGAAGCAAACTTTTTAACTAATTCATTTTATCTGCAGTCAGTCTGGTACAAACTGAAAAACGCTAGAATCGTCTGCTAAGAAACGTCAACGTGATTTTTTTTTTAACGCTGAGGTTTAGATTGTGTTGACTGGCTTTTTTTTTGTTTTTTTTTTGTGAAGGGCCACTTTTCACAAAACTGTAACACTTGGTTTTATTTGTACCTCTGGAAAGATGACACTCGTAGCCCAGCTCCATCCCTCGGTCCTCAGGTGACCACGAGACGGGGCTGCTTGTTCACCTTCATGATTGGGCCTTTAAGCAACACTTAAGCAGATGCTTTTCTTTTATCATGGTATTCGGGCCGTATAGCCGAGCCCACGCTGGGTGTTTTTTTTACATTACAGGACCCCCGCCATTCCTCTCTCTGCAGGGTTCAGGTGATTAGGGAGCCAATCTATTGGCACGATCTTGGTGCGTTAGTTGGAACAATATGTTTGTTGTCAGAGCTAAGTAATAACTAATCTTGCATTACATTAATGCCAAGCCTGGATCCAAAGCCTAAGTAACAACAAATGCTTTGGGGGAGCTCATTTAAATGGCTCAAAAGGTGCCCAATTAGCCTACCACAGTGAACAGCTTAGCAGTCACTTCTTCATTATTCACAGTTTGGGTTTTTTTCTAAATAACCCATCAGTTGTAAATTGCTTTTCATTTGGAAAATTTTCTGTTCCCCCCCACCTGTAGTGAATTCTTAAGGTGTTTTCTTCAGCTTTTATTTATGGAAAGTGTTGAGGGTAGAAGATATCTTCCAGATTTAGTTCATCCACAGACCTGTTTAAACTTTGCTTTGGACATCTGTTCTAAGAAAACCTGCTCTTCCCTCACACCAGACTGCATGAGTATGTGTTAGTCTGCTGTCTGAACCAGAAATATCAAGTCTGGATGGTCAAAATAAGTTTGGTCAAAGGTGAAAATCCCTGCTGCGTGGCACTGAATTATTCATCCATGTGAGGAGCTCAAATAGTGTCTATCGTTGACATTAAAAGAGACAAATAGCTGGCGAGCTGATGAGTCATTACAGGGGGTTCGACTGGCAGTCGGGTATATCAGTAATCAGTGGCGGGGATGAGCTGGGAAATCCAATCTGCTAATGGGCTTGATGGAGTGTGAAATGTTAAAGGGGAGGCAGCCTCTTGCTGTGTGCCCTTTGCATCTGAAGCCGCTCTCATTTTGTCAATAGGACTGAAGCCGCGGTGCGGTGACAGTAGCTCAGTCTTGATCTTAGCTGTGGCTGATGAGACCTCAGGCTTTTATTGGAAAATAATTACTCAAATCTCAGGCTGTAGCTTGAGACTTTTCTAGAAATCTCTCTCCTAATTATACCTTAGTTAACTTTTAGAGCATGAGCCGAGTGCAGATAAGTAGACTTTTTTTTCCCTCTCCCACCTTGAGCTCAAATTGCAGTGTTAGGAAATGTCAAGCTAAGCATTTGCTGAAGAAATAACAGCTGGTGTTGTTTTTTTCTTTCTTTTCCTACAGAGAAGAGAGGTGCCATACTTACACGACAACAGGCCTGCGTAATACAATTCATCATTCCTTGGTTTGGTTTATGCTGCCCCCCCCCTTTTTCTTTTTGTCTCAGTCCTCATGTTACACTGACTTTGCTGTTTTCCTCCTTTTTCTCCATGCAGTGTTGGAGGGAGTGCTCTGACCAGCATGTGGCAGAAAGGGCTGGTACAGAATGAAACCTGAAAAGTGATACTTACACTGTCATTAGATGGTAATCACCTTAACGCAATACACTGTTGGCCTCTATTGGAATTCAAATGCAACGTTTGTTACCAAACACAGGCTGTGAAAGGCGGTGCCAGGGTATTGTGATGCATTCCAGCCTTACATATTGGCCGGGTTTCTCATCCCTCATCATTAGGTCTTGTATAGGGAAAGACTGCCTCTATAAGCACAGCGAGGAGTGAGCTGTGGCCTCGCAGCGGAGCAGGCCTTCTAAATATAGGCTGGCTTTAGTGTCTGTTTAGGCTTAGTATTGATGTTTGTGCAGGTTTCAGTGGCAGATGTTGTGGTCTGGTGTTCACGGAAGGAGATTTATGGGAATAGTCCTGGAGTATGTGACACCGCAGAGGTCGAGACTAGGGCATTACACGAATCAATGGGATTAATTTGATTGAGATCTCGTGTAATCTGACTGGATACGCTGATTGATGGGGGCAGTCTGAGATGAGAAGGATTATGATGGTTTAGATTAACAAAAAAAAATTAACACGAGGTGGGAGGGGAGTTGTTGTCGGACTTTATCACATATCAGATATGTTAAATCCAACATTTTATTAAAAGCGTCCTTAGTGTGTTTAATATACACACACATGGATTTGCACCTTTTGCTTTCTTTTTGTTTTCTCTGACTAAAAAGAGACACACGAACTGCAACAGCATCTAAAACTATTATCTCTTCTGCACAGTTATTAGTATTATGGCTGCAGCTGTTGTCATTTAGGTAATGAATAATGTTTGGAAAGAGATGCAGCTCTGTACTCTACGGTGATCACTTGCCATCTGCCACATTCACTGATTTTAATCTACACTACAGCACACGAGCTCTCTCTGTGTTTTTACCTCACATCATTACAGTGCTCTGTATCTAGAGGAGTTTATCACCTTTCTCCACTGGCTGTCCTCAATCCAAGCCCAGAGTTGTGTACAAAAGATTCCTAAAACCGTGTGTCTGTTGATAATTAAAGCCAGGAGACAAGGGGATTAATTCCCAATCCCTGCGAGACTTTCCATAAACCTGCAGCAGCGTCTCCAGGACGACTGCTGCGCCCGGGGGAAATGAGTCCTAATGCCGCCGGGCCGTGCATTTGCTCACTTCAATCTCCACTCTTGTCTGAGAACAATGACACTGCGGATTAACCGGTCCGTCTCCGGCACAGCGGTGGATGATTGGGCAGAGAGCGCAGCCCTCTGTGAACCTCATGGGGGTGAGAGAAAACCTGCTCCTCGTTATTGGTCACAACCTGCACATAACGCGGCTAATAAAAGCAAAGAAACGTCCTCCAGTTGTTGCTTAATTTTCCTCAGTCAATATAGCATGAAGAAGACTTCTGTGGATTAGTTTTGAATAGTCTTTCCTCGCTTAAATGACCTTAAATGACAGCAAATGGAGTTGTTTGTTCATGTGCTGCCTGTCCTTTTCAGCACATAGACAGTTCTGGGAACTGGAGAAAAAATGTGAGGATTAAAGAGAAAAATGTCCTTCGGCAGTCAGCCTATCCATCCTATAGTGCTCGACATCTGGTAGCTTCCCCTTATCGGTGGTGTTTTTGACATTGTCTGTCAGTATGAGTCCTGATTGTGAGTGGTCTGTTTTGTGTCGCAGGGATTTTGAGTGAATTAGCGTCTTTTTTTTTTTCTTTTTTGCGAGCACAAATTAGAGGATCCCTTTGACCTCTGGAATTTAAACCTGTCCTCTATGCATGCCCTGTCTTGCTGACGGTGATCTACATCTCTTCTTATTGCTGTCATTAACCTCTAATCCCAAACACAGTCATTCTGCCGTGCATCCTCTACGACCTGCAGGGTGAAAGAGCGGCATGCATATAGCGAAGCTGACTCCGGACTCTTTCAATAATAATTCAATTCAATTCTTCTGGCAATTCAAGCCAAGTGTTTTTTGTTTTTTGTTTTTTTGTCTGTGTTTTTATTGGGCTTCTCATCTCCTTTTCTTTTGTCTCAGATCTCTGTCAAACTTTTATATGAGTGCAGCAGGAGATAAAAGACCCTTCCTGTGGATATTTTTGTTGTGGAAAAGGAAAGAAATAGCTATCAGTCATCTCAAAATTAAACAAAATATACATATAGTGAATTTTCTTGTGTATTTCACAGTAAGGGTTATTCCTTCTAAAATTTGACAAAAACAACCACTGTAAATCACTCCTATTAACTCCACAGTTTAGTGACTTCTTACCCCCCCCGGGTTGGTTTCCCCTCAACCACACTAACCTCCAAACACACATGCACAAGGCTGTCATTTTCTTTCTGCTCCACATCTGCCTTCCCTATTCAGAGCTGCGGTTCGAGCTGATGGGGGTATGCCTTCCTCCTCTCTCTCTCTCTTCGCCTCTCGTTGTCATCTCCTGTTCAGACGTGGAATACAGTGCCACCACTTTGCCAAAACCCCCCAACACCCCTCACCCACCTACTCCCACCCCCAACTTCTGCATACAAGCTGGGCCATAAATGCTTAGAGACGTGCTGGTGTTAAAAGCCTGTAAAACCGAGCACCCCGTCTCTGCGGAGAGGACTCCCAGCTTATCCTGCGCAGAAATGGGGCATTTAGTAAGGAATCCCATAAAGCACATTCCTCATAAAGTGGATATTTTTCCCTCTCCTTGGCCTCATTAAAGCGCTATTACTTGTTCAAGGTGCCCCATATTGAGGCAGTGTCAAGTGTGTCATATCTAAGAGCTCTCATCAACTATCCAAAGGCGCTGAAGCACTCAGCGTGAATTTTGTTGTTTGGTAACATCTGGATTAAAGATGGATCAGTTAATGGTGTCATCGGTCAGGTTTCTGAGTTCATGCTCTCTCCTCATTGCATGAGCCCTGTCCAATATGTTGCTTACATTTCCATCCTATAATTTGGAGCCTGGATAAGGCAGCTTTCCTGTTATCCAAACAGACATACTGTTGTTTCACAATTCTGTTTCTATTTCACTGCAAGGAAAGGGTAAACAAATTCAAAAAAGGAACGAAGTCTATATTTTTATATGTGTGTGTTACATGCTCGAGGCTTTCCACAAGTGCTTTGAGTGGGCCTCCACGCATCCTACTCAGTCTGAGCGGCAGGAAACGCTCGAGGCAACTGGGCGTCTCAGGCGGACGCTCCTTATTGTTGAGTTGCTAACAGTTGTCTGACATCTCTGTTTGTCTCTTTCAGCTGCCTTTCTGGGAGACATTGCTCTGGACGAGGAGGACCTGCGCTCGTTCAAAGTGGACAGAATAATAGATTTGGCTCAGAGAACCGTCCAGATTGTTAATCACACAGACACAGGTAACAGCAACAGACAGCACTGCTTCAAAGATTGCAGCTTGAGGTGAAAAGTCCTCATTTGAGCACTGAGACAAAGTGCCTTGGCTTGTCACTCTAGATAGAACTGCAGCAAAACCCCTGAAAGGCACATGGCTCCCACATTTTGTTTTTACACGTGGACATTTTACTCTCCAACATGAAAAAAAAAAAAAAAGTCAAACCGCCCGTATTTCCTTCAAGTGAGAGCCTGCAGCAGCACCTGTCGGATATCAGCTTTGTGTCTTTCACGAGTTCTCTTTAAACGTTTCTGCCTGCAACTCTCGTGTTATCGCTACACCTGTATCACCGTGTTCAACAGTAATTGCCAGGCTTTGCCAAGTTAAAAGTTGTTCTTAAGAGCAGTATTTAACAGGAACAGCTGTGAGTCAGAAGAGACCAATAGGCTTCACAATCCTATAAACTATAGGTGAGCATGAACCAACAAGTATCTGCATGTTGCTGTTGGTTGGTTTCACTCGAGTTAATGAGCATGTTGAGGAAAAGAAACATTTTTTACGGCACATTTCAACTGCTCTCAGGCTGATTTTCGGACTAAACAGTGACCTCTCCGGACAGCAACACAGACAGACTGTGTGTACAGCCCCCTCTCTGAATAGCCATTTGTCCACTTCAGCAGGTTAGTCACAGCACATCTAATTGTTGTGTAGTGGAAAGGCTACTCTAGTGTTCGAAATGAAAAACATTCTCAGTGCAGTTGCATAAGTCTTTTCTTCCCAGTAATGTTTTGCTCCCAGCCTGCGCAGACAATCTTCCACTCCAGTGTGTGTGTACCAAATCACCTCCCACAGATGTGGATCCTAATAGACCTTTACACATTATTATTTCTACCTTGTGAGTTCATGTTTCATTTATTCTTTATTTTTGGATCCAGTTTGCCTGTCACTTCATCTCACCGGACTGTGAGCACGCTCAGTTATCTAAACATGAACGCAGCAGCTATATGGTTAACTTCTTCTTTGCTGCGGGTGTGGGCTACAGGTGCCTCTTCACCTGATCTGAGCTGTTGTTTTCCCTACTTTAAAGGGAGAGTATAGTTGTTTTTTTTATGTATGAAGCACTCCTACAGCAGATGACGGCTGGTACGCCCCCAGACTGGAGAAGTGGTGTAAGAAGCTAAGCAACGTATTGCTATGGATGGGGGCAGAAGCAAAATATTAAAAATCAATACTTTTGCTTTTGCTCCTTTCTGACGGGGAACTGAAGCTGTTCTTTGCTCTCTCCATAGTCATCAGACTCCCCTGAGAAAAACAGAAATTTTACCTTGCAGGACACCATAGTTACTGGTCCAGCCTTGCCTCGATTGGTTAGTGTATTTGTGTTATTGTATGACTTTTGTATGAAACTAACTCCAAACTAACCCTTCAAAACTCCTGAGTCACACAACATAACAAACAGACTAACCGACCAAGGCACTGGTAGACCAGAAACTTGAGTTTTCTGCCTGGTAAAATCATGTTTCTTGGGAAAGGAGTCTGGTGTGACTTTGAAGAGTGCATACAGAGGTATAAGGGCTTCGGCTTCTCACAGAAAGGAAATAGAAAGTGAAAATATTCTCATTATAGTGACACTATAAAGTACACTTAAACTGTTCATGATTGTTTTTAGGTGGCTAAAACCTACTGACCATCATCTGTCGTAGGCTACATACTGATGTGGATTAGTACCTCATAAACTCATACAAGCCCACTTCAAAAGCCCAAACTGTCACTTTCATCAACTGACATTTGGTTAAATAAATAACATGATCTTAATAATAATAAAACCATTGACCTAAAAACTGTTCCTGTCTAACTATGAATGAAGTTGGTGGATGTAATCATATTATTGTGATTAACACATCTCTCCTCCTCACTCCTATCAGTTAACCAAGCAGATTTGGCTGTTATCAGACTTTTCCTCAACACATGCACAAGTGTACGTGCTAATTGATCTTGGCGGGCAGCTAAGATTTACTCCTGCAGACTGAAATTCAACAGAACACATTGTTCCAGCAAATTAAAAACAACTTGCTGCAAACTGCGGCTTGCATGTTAATCAAATTTAGTGAGGAAAGATGAGGGCTTGTAGTCGCACAGATTCAAGTATTGTTGTGGAACAAATACCCTTGTGCAGGACATACTGAAACCAGATGTTTGTTTTTTGTTCCTACAGCGGCACTTAGAGCATAAAGAACAGCTTTACTGTGAGACCAACACGTTTCAGCTTGTGGCCTGCATGGGGGTAATCCAGGCGATGTCTCACAATAAAGACGTTTTTTTATACTGCAAGTGTTGCTGGAGTTATGACCTCCTCAGACTGTTTCCCTTCCACATACACCACTGAAGTAGGTCCCAGAAATCCACACTCTACTGTGTCTACAGCAGTCACATAAAACTCCACGGTGGATAGGGGTCAGCATGTTAATTAACTGTTAAATTATTCATTTATTAGCTCCAGACAAGGACAGGCGTCAGTGTACCACAGGGATTCTGCGGGGTTACATTAAAGTGAAACGCCTTCACCCAAATATGACAAAACAGCGGTCCTGTCTAAAACATTTAGGTCAAATAAAAAGAACAGCATTAGCTTATTTTTTTAGATAAATATCAATTGTCTGACATAAAAGCACAACTTCTTCCTTCCTACACGCAGTCATATCCATCTGAAGGTTGTCTTTCGTTAGTTCTCACTTTTGGTCATCAGACTGCTGGTGTTTTCTATCCTACACGCATCCACTGATCCTCCTCATAAGGAATTCACTTTTGAACAAAGGGTATGTTTTTGCATAATGATGTAATGTAGCATGCATAATCAAACAACATAAGTTTCCTTTGAAGGTCACACATTCTCAAAACACTGTCCACCTCCTTAGTTCAACATGTTTTCTCTTGAAAGGGGTTATTGATGTAGGAAATGACATTAAAGCGTCGCTTCTCCCCCAGATGAGATGCCTTACCTTAACTTGCCTCAACTGTTTTTGAAAGTGGGAATAATAAGGAAATACTGTACTGGTTATTTTGAGTGATTGTTATAAAGACTTTAAAATCTTTCAAAGACAAAAAAAAATAGACAGAAGGAATTTTAAAGATAAGATGAACTTTATTGGTCCCGCAGTGGGGAAATTCACTTAAAGGAAAACATCTCAAACTGGCAGTCTGTGCTCTAATGTGTACCTAAATGTCTGTGTGACTTTTTAGCCCGATTCAGATAAAAGCAGCAGATCACTGTGACACTTAATTTATTGTCCTAATGAACATTAAAAAAAAGAAGAATTAAATTCGAAGTAATTATGTAAATGTACTCATGTACCTGCTGCTATGTTTGCGCACCTTTTTCTAGAACATTTTGTTTGAAGTGGTCGTTCCGCCTGCTCTTCAGCATAAAGAAGTTCAGCAGGGGGACTGTGCCGTATGTGCTTGACATATGGATGTTACTTATAATAATCACCAGGTTTAGGTAGGAGCTTAGTTTCCATGGTTACTCTGCATTTCTGTGCGTTTGAGTGACATCAATTTGGTGAAATTAATTAAAAAGAAGAAAGAGTTCTACTTCAATAAAATCCATTTGTACAAAGTGGGAAGAACAAATGCCTCTTTTAGGGATGTAAATGTAATTTCCTAAATGAGAAAAACAATTAGACTTTCTGAATAGCATCAGAACTCGACTAATGTCCTCCAGGTTTAGGATTAAAAGGTCTCGTTTGTCAGCTGAATTTAAAGAATGTTTGCTTAAACATTTGTTCTGTCAGATTCAGAAAGCAACTCTTGTCATTTTTGTTATTCTTTGTTGTCTTTATTTGAATTTTCAGGATCTACCAGTCAGAATAGGCAAGGTTCACGCCGCAGGAAAAGGGCTGCAACCTCCAGACCTGAACGCGTTTGGCCTGAGGGCGTCATTCCGTATGTCATCAGTGGGAACTTTAGTGGTAAGTAACACTCACTTACTGAAGAAGCATGATCAAAAGTCAAAGTTTCTATCCTTCAACGGTCACTGATTGTTAAAACTATACAACACTGACTGTGGATGTTTCTGTTGCTGGTTTTTTGCTTCTGTAATTCATCATGTTTCCTACTGGAAGCAGATGTTACTGCAGAAAATGAAGTACTGAGGCATCATCGTTCAACTAAGACCAAAATGAATAAAAAAAAAAAATTGTGTTATAATGCAACGTTTAGTCACGAAGAGTCCAGTGGGAGTTGTGTTGCGTGATTGCTCAAAAGCGAAATGAGTAATGCAGTTTTTTTTTATATAATAAATACAAGTTTATTAAACTTTGGAAATATTCTAAAAAAGGTTTACATCATTGATGATGTTGTGTTGTGACTTCACTTCCAGTAACTCTATCCAACTCCATGTATTAAGGTGCTTTCCAGCTGCCCTCTATTCATCTCCTGTTTTCTATAAAATGCCGTGTGTGTGTGTGTGTGTGTGTGTGTGTTTTTGTCACTGTTCTCACCCTTTCTGCCATCCTATTCAGGCAGCCAGCGGGCCATATTCCGCCAAGCCATGCGGCACTGGGAGAAGCACACCTGTGTGACCTTCATTGAGAGGACGCAGGAGGAGAGCTACATTGTCTTCACCTACCGACCATGTGGGTGAGTCAGTGGGGTTTTTTTTCTTTTTTTAGCTCCCACATGAAGGAACTGAACAATGGTCATCCTCTGTTGAGCCTTCGTTATCTACAGCTAATTATTTAGCGCCTGAGCACTCTTCCTTGCCTCCTGCTCTGCAGCCTTTCACCATTGTTCATCCTCCCTGTTCGCAACTCCGTGTGCGAGTTGTTATTTCAACCCCCCACCAGTCCCCAGAGAGATAACCATTCACTGGCCAGGAATGTTTGCTGTTCCTCATCACTGAGCACTTGTGTCATACATGGTGTACAGAATTGCGCCCAAAGGCGAGACTTCCTCGGCCTCTCCATAACCCTCTTCACCACTCTCCACTGAAGTTGGGCTCAGTGTCCACTCAGCATTTCTCCTCAAACAGATACTCAGGGGAAGTGCTGGTTGTGGCTCTTGTTGTTGCTAAGCGACTACTGACAACCTGTTTGGCCGTGCATGGCTCTTTTGGTTAACAATGAAATATTTTTAAGTTAAGGCACTTGCTGCTGTTGGGAACGCAAACCAGTGCAATGTTTCAGTTTGAGAATTTGAGAAGAAGAAGCCGGGAGAAGTTAGGAGAAGTATTAGAGGGGCTCCCAGGGGACACACAAACCCAAAATGTTCCCATGTTCTAACCTCACGCAGACTGAGGCCGCAAGCTAAAACAATTATGTCATTACACACAATGTACCTCTCCCACTGATATGTATCATTCAACACAAACAGTTTAACTCAAAGCGGATGCAGCTCATGAAACTGAACTTTTTCCAGCCAACTGTTGATAGCCATTTTTAGCCTGGTAACTGGCCTCTGGAGCAACAGGGATGACATTATCCACGCAGGCGGCAGCGGTTAGCAGTGGGAACGCTTGACTCTGCTGCATATTCAGCAGGACCCCATCTGTCCTGCGCAAAGTTCAAGGCGTGTCTCAGGAGAGCCTGGCTGGCCTAGCAGTAATTAGAGAGCGGCTGTCTGGCCCACAGGGCCGTGATGTGTGTGCCCGTCCTCCAGTCTCCCACACTGAACCTTTCATGTCACGCTGAGATGGAGCGCTGCAGCCAGCCAGCTCCCACCGCCACTCTCAGCATTTTCACTGGCACACGGATGAATGAATGTCACTGCTGTATGCGTGGATGACGGGTCGCCTCGTACGGCTCTCCTGTAAAACAAACCAGAGGCTGTTAGGGTGATGTCGTTCTCATCACAAGCTCCACCGTGTATGTACAGAGCATGTTGAAATACAACATGATCATATTTATTTATCGAGCCCTTTTTTTTCACAAGGGCAGCAAAGTAAAACAGACAAGTCATCAAGTTACAAAATAAAAAACCTGATTGTTTAGGTTTTAAAAATAAAACACAAAAAATTTGGTGTGTAAAACCAATATGGTGTAGGAAATGTATTCATTCGAAATAGTAGACATTAAAGAGCCAAAGACACATTCCTTCTTCTTCTCCCCTGGGAAACATGACTTTTTTTGGCCCCCTCTCCAGTTTCCACTTGCTTGTCAGTAACTTATTTCATTACTTCAACGTCAGGTCTAGTCACTCTGTTTTTGCTTCATTAACACTGCCTCTGTGTGTGTGTGTGTCTGGCTGCTAATTCACAGGTGCTGCTCCTATGTGGGGCGTCGTGGAGGGGGCCCCCAGGCCATATCCATTGGGAAAAACTGTGACAAGTTTGGCATTGTAGTGCACGAGTTGGGTCACGTGATCGGATTCTGGCACGAACACACGCGGCCTGACCGAGACGAACACGTCAGCATAATCAGGGACAACATCCAACCAGGTATGAGCACAGGTCTCTCAGCAATAATGCTGGGAAGGTGCTGTAAGAGATCAAATAATAAAAATAACACATTTGTACACATGGAAAGTGTGGACTAAGATGATAAAAACAGAGAAAGAAACACCAGTGGGGTTCATGCTTCTTTTCATTCTGCAGATTTCCATTAAAACAAGTGTTTCTTGGTGTTGCCCGTAGCCTCAGTGTATGATAAATGTTTCACACTGAGAAGCTCTGTATTCACCTCTGACATACATACGTATGTTTGCACAGTGTGACTCTGCTTCATATTTCAGCTTTGCTTTTCCCTTCTCCCTTTCACAGGACAGGAGTATAACTTCTTGAAGATGGAGCCGGGGGAGGTGGATTCTCTGGGAGAAGTCTATGACTTTGACAGTATCATGCACTACGCCAGGAATACGTTCTCCAGGTAGGAGCCAAGCCAAGTTCCACTCTGTACGCCCCAGATACTAAAAAACTAGACTCAGATCAAGTCGGGCCGAGCCGTTTCCCACTCTGCTGCAACCTTTTAACCCATCATTTTGTTTTTCCATCTCTGCTCAGAGAGTTGTGTGACTATATAGCTATGTAATGCACCAGGTCTGTGTCTTTGGGCTGCTGCTGAGTAATGTGTTCCCAAAGCTTGGGAAGAAGAAAGAATGAAGCACTTCTCCAACAGTTCTCCACAATAATAAATCACCAGAAAAAGAAGCCTGAAGCCTGAGGGCATCAAGTTTAGAGAAGGCTCACTGTCTCTAAAATGTCTGTCTTGGATCTGAGTTATTTCCTCACTCTTTGAGTTCAAGCACAAAGAGACAGAAACTGGTTTAGTGGATATTCATAAAGCAGCTCACACAAACACTTTTATTTTGAAATAAGGGCTCCCCTCCTCTTGTTTTAGTTTCTTTTGGCTGAACCTTTTTTCAACAATCAGTGCTCACATTGCATGGGGCTTTAGGGAGACTGGGGGATACTGATGTGATTTATATAATATTTGGGCAAGATTAAATTGCTTATTGGTATACTGAGAATACGGAGGATCAGAAAAATGAATACTCTTGTGTGAAATAACTTGAAGCAAGAAATCTGACATGTCAGGTTCCA
This sequence comes from Scatophagus argus, assembly GCF_020382885.2. Taxonomy (NCBI): domain Eukaryota; kingdom Metazoa; phylum Chordata; class Actinopteri; family Scatophagidae; genus Scatophagus; species Scatophagus argus. The sequence continues at coordinate 6,562,664 of NC_058496.1, read as the reverse complement.
TTTGGCTTCTCCCTTCTGGACTCAGAGTTAATCAGAGTAGATTTGTCAGCTTCTTGCTGGGTTGTTGCTTCATAGGTTTTACCTGTTCTGGCGTCCCAATCAGTAGCCTTTACCTTCTTCATGAGTAGGAAAGAAGAAGTGTTTAAAAATCCCATGTCTCTGAAAAAAAAAAGGTTTGTATCATGTATTTTTCTCTATGAAGTGAAAGTCAGGTCTTTGTAGCAATAGTGAAAATGTCAGCTTCTTCACGCAGCCTGTTCAAATTAAGGCCTCCAGTCCTCGGTTGCTGCTGCTGCTGCTGCTGCTGCTGCTGCAGCAGCAGTAAAGCAGCACCAGTCCTGGGGCTGTGCTACATGCCACTTTCAGGACTATGTGAAGCTTCTTGTAAAAGCTGTGGTTTCATACCATGAATCACCTCATTATGCTCCTAAAAGCCCTTTGAAGAGGCTTTGATGATTAGTATCGTGATGTTCACCCTTTGCTACTGAAGGATCTCACAGATTTATTTGCTGTGCCTGCTGCAAAGCTTTTTAGCACCCTCACAGCACTTCAGGTGTTTATAATACATGTCTTGCTACTAAATGTCTTCTGCTCTCCAAGCAAAATTTAGGTCAAATGCTTACTAATCGCCCTCATATGTTAAGGAATGGAGGACTTTAAATTTTATTGTCTCAACTAATGTTTCCCTTGCACATGAAGCAAAAGTCCTGCCAATTTTCTGATGCTCTCCAGGTTCATTAAATAGATTCACATGACTAAAGTGGACTTTGGACAGTAGGTAAATAACTGATAAATAAGTACAAATGACTAAACTGTGGAGAGCCGGTTGAAACCAAACTTGGTATTGGATTTGTTAGACACTGGAAACATGTTAAGCGGAGAAAATCCTGTTTGTAAAAGCAGAACTGCGAATGTGTCATATTTATAACAGCCCTTAATTTGGTCTCCAGCTGACCTCATTCCTTACTCCCTCCTGATGCTACAGGAAGCCCCTCCAGATGTTGTGCTGTCGTTCAGCACTACACATTGGTGTGGCAACCTCAAAGGAAGGCTCTTACTAGAAAAAGCCCCATGACAAACCCTGGTCGGTCTGGGCTCTTACTCCAGTCATACTAGGCTGAGGTTAATTTGAATTGTTATTTACCAGCTGGGTGACTGTGGAGCCAAAATAGACTTCTTGGGAGAAGTTGACTCAGATTCAGCTTCTGAGTCATCAATGCAATTTCCAAAGAATCACTACCCTCACTGCAAGGCAGTCTCTGGACAGTCTGTCCGTGTATATTAGTTTTTATAACCATATATTTTAGAACCTCCTACAACTTTACATAGCGCAGCATAAATATTATGGTCACCTCCTGCTGACTTGCAGGATGAGACTGCAGGTTTGTGTATGAAAACTGCATTTTGACCCTTGCCTCTATCACACAGATAAACAAAAATGGAGGGGTGTTTCGGACAGCTGCAGGACAGCTATGCAATCTTCTACCTATAGCAGGAATAGTTTTGACAGCCTTTAGTAAGCCAGAGTGGGTGTAATGTGAGCTATGGACACAGATGAGTCAAAGCAACTTCAGCCTCATATGAGAACCAGCTGTTTGCCGTGCTTTTGTTCTTACTTGGCCCATCTACCTCAGCTATATATTTATTAATATACTTATTAATTTTCCCCACCACCAGCTCTCTCATGCCCTGTGTTACTTTCTCACAGTATGGGCCTCTTTCCAAATCAACTGCCATGCTCTTGTGGCAAACAGATTCTGGGGAGCTGAGAGGGAATCTTTGTCTAATCGGAGGCTACAGCTGGGTGTAGGCCAATGTACAGAAATGCCTTTCTGGCCCTGTGCATCCAAACTGTAGGTCGAGAATACACACAGACACACTGTGCTTATTTTCACAGAGTTTAATTAGTGTTTAGTGCTGTAAAAGAGGAAAAACAGTGAACAGAGAGAGGCATAGAATAAGATCTGGTATGATATGAAACATCAAAGACTGATGAGACTGACAACAATCTTTTCTCTCTAGTGGACTTTCTCCAGTCTGCTCCAGCCCATAAATTGTTTGTGCTTTCCCAAAAAAGGTTTTAAAAGATGGGTTTTTATCTCATATTGGATTTCAGCCGGCTCAGCACTTAAAGACAGGACATCTATTTAAGTTGCTGTCACTCCTGGGTCAAGATCTGGACTTAACCTCCTGATCCTGTAAATTTGTGGTATGCACCGCAGCCTGCTGCACAGCGGACCAGCCCTGCCTTAAAGTGTGTTTACACCCGGTAATCCGCCCTGTTCTGTTCTGTTTCGTTCCAACGCCCAATCTGCTGCTGTTCTAATTCGTGGAGCTGTTGATCAATAAGACTGTTTAGACATGAAGGAGAAATGGCTGCCGCTGCTGAGGAATGTCTCACAGAGCTGTATTAGCAGACAAGGGGCTCCTGTTAGCTTTTCACAAGTCATTCCAAGCACTTTTTCTTGAGTGCTGATTGGCTGATTTACCTGCGCCAGTGTCTTCCTTTGTTACCCCATTATTAGCCGGTGTGTTTGCTCCCTGTTTTACAGTAAATCACCGTGGGAAGCCAGGGCCTTTGCCTCGGGTGTTGTTCGGAAGATTTCATGGCTCGTCTTGATGTTTTGCCGTGTCTCTCGGGGACAAGCAGGGCTGATCCCCGGGCTTTTTGTCTCGTCCGTGTTACCCAACCCACAACTTCCCCCAACCCCACCCCACCCCGCTCCAGAGATATTTTTCAGGGCCGGTGCATGGAGCAGTGCCAACTCAAATAGAGACCTGCCAGTGTGCCCTTTGTCTGCTCTGACACCGGCTGGAGTGGTGTTTTTCACCGGCAGCCAGCATACGGGCTCCTGGAGGCTCGCGGGCAGGCAGGCAGGCAGAGTCTAAACTGTTAGCTCAGGCTGCTCTGTTTGCACATGCCTGGCGTTGATAGGCATGTCACCATGGGAACGGCCAGGGAGCCAGGCCGTTGCTCGCCAATACTTAGAGAAAAATCGAGATGATAAACTAGCAAAGTGTCAAGTGAGACAGCAGTGTGAAGAGAGTCTCTCTGGACTAACTGCTCTGTTCTGCCATGTTTTGTTTTTTTAAGGATAAGTAACTGCTTTACCTGCTCATTTTATTTTTCAGTTTTTCTTTTTGGGCTTTGATCAAGAAATGTGGCAGTCGTTCACGTCTGTACCTTTTACAACTTATGAAGTTTATTTTGATCGCTCTGAAAGTCTGGAGAAGGGCTTAAGCTCTTAGTCTGGGTCCATCTGCAGGGCAGACGTGTGTGAAGGGTGATGTCAGCATTAACTTCAAAAAACAGACCGTGTGAGCCCGAACTCAAAGGAAGACTGTGATAAGTGACTGCAACTGTCCATCTGTTAAGTTTTAGCAGGAGGCGAGTAGATCTGAACAATCAGAAAGTAAACATCGATGTTTTGCAAAAAAAAAAGCAAAATAAAAAATTCAAATGAGTGGCATAAGATCCTCAGCGTACACGTGGACACGCATTCACATACGTCTGTGGGAGATGGAGGAACATACTGAGTTACAATTAGAGCAGAGTTGGTCACTGATCTAATGTGCCTCATTGGAAAGTGATGATGAGTCAAATCTTGATTAAAAGAGTGTTTATTCATGGTAAACTTTATGAGAGTACAAGCAGTTAGGTGAGGATCCATAATGGTACACAGTAGTTTAACTGGTGCCACAACTCAGCAGTCTGTTAGCATCTCTTGTTTTAACTGTAAGAAACGTGGATGGATATTATTACATGTGGGTTTTACATCAGAACTGCAAATGCATACTGGTTACCAGATTTACATCTCAGTTTTAAAGCCAATTCCAAAGTGAATGTGAAAATGAGCTCTGTGTCTTAGGCAGAACTGCAGTACTCATTTTCGTCATGGTATTTAGAAGTCTCTATCCTTTAGAAAACATTAATAATAATGTTGACAGTGATTAAATCGCGCTGATTGATGATAAGTCGTTTAATTCATGGTTTTGTGGCATCTGTGCATGTTGGAATAGTTATTCAGTTGGTGCGCAGGGCCGCGTGGGCTTCATGCAACATTAACATCAGTCTCTCTTGCTGAATTACAGAGGCATCTTCCTGGACACCATCCTGCCACGCTACGATGTGAACGGAGTGCGACCACCCATTGGCCAGAGAACCAGACTGAGCAAAGGGGATATCGCACAGGCACGCAAACTCTACAAGTGCTCCAGTAAGACCAAAATGACAGATCCTGTCTCCTATGGGTTTTTCTGGTCTATTTTTGCACGTGGGTGCAACCTATCCCTAAGAGAGAGAGAGCTCTATAGTTTCTTCCTGCCTTCTCTAGATGCAGCTCACACTGTGTGGAAATAGCCAAGCGTGTACTATTGATGTGGCGTCGTTCCTTGGCTACAGCATCCGAGACTCCCAAGCCGGGAGGAGTGTAAACACTACCCAGGGACGGGAAGTTTGTCATCGCTCTTTCCCAGATAGACGCAAGAGAACAGCTGGTGTCAGTGACTAAAATGACTGTTGGGAACAATGCTCACGTCCACTCATCGTATAATGTAAACTGTGAGGCTCTATACACTAAGGAGAGTTACATAAGCCTGGCACTTTTCCACTTTGTTTATACTTCCAGAGAGGAGACAGAGGATTTAGTGCTGTTGTAAACAAAATTTATAGCATTAACAGATGTACATTGAGGACAGCGTCCTGCTGAATAGATTTGATGTCAGACAGTTAATTGTAGGTCAGGCCAGGATAGCTGAGCTGTCAGCCTCACAGTGAATAAACACAGTGATGGTCACCAGAGCTGGACCAGCCGGTGTGGTTTTAGTGTAGAACTGGAAGTTTTAGCCTTAAATTTAACTATATGTGCCTGTGAAAGCATTCTGCCTCTTTCTTCACCGCGATCTCCGTCTCGTGACGGAGGAACTGACCTGATGATGATGTGACGCACATTTTGGGGGATGAGGTAGTGAGTCTCCACTCGTCTTTGGAAAAAAAAAAAATCCTTAAAGAGCCACAGATCTCTCATTCATGCAGCATTCCTGAGGGTGTTTGTCATCCTCAGTGTGTGCCCCAGTGTTTCTTAATGGTTTGGTATTACCAAACCTCTGCCAGGCATTATTACACACATGCTGCTCGTTTTTATTGCTTACACACAAACCTCGAGGGAGGCAGTGAACTAAAACGGTCAAGGGTGATGTTTTACTTACTCCTGCTAAAAGCAGCTCAAGGTAAAGATAACACAGAGCTAATAGTGACTGCACACACAGTTCTAAAGGTGGACGAGTAGAGATACAATCTACCCTCCGTCTTTTCCTCTCTGTCTTAATTAAACTCATCTTTCCCCCACTTGGCATGCACCTCCCTCAGTCGTTCTGTCGGCTGTGTGTTGTGTTTGGAGTCAGCCCTCGCACACTTGCACGCTCGGTTTTGCCAGTCAAACTGAAGCTGGTTTTTCACTGGCACCACGTACATAATGCATCACGTCCTCAAGAGGGCTGGGTTATTTATAGTGGGCCAGGTTTATTTTCAGAGGACGCTCAGAGAAAGTGTCTCACACTCTCTGTTCCTTTGTGTTATCATCATCTGGAGTAGCTGGGGGAGGGGAGGGGTGAGGCACAGGGTTGTGGGTGAATATTATCAGCAGATGTGCCATTGAACATGAAAGAGCGGCCCTTTATTTCGCATTCTGTCTTATAATTCCAGCATGAAGCATCTGTCTCTGCCGCCAGGGCAAAGGGAATTTACTTCAGAGCTGTTGTCTGTACAGCTTGAATTGGGGGCTTAGATGTTTTCAGACGGAGACTGATAGGCAGCGCATCATGCTCACGGCTCAGGCCTTATGTGCGGGTTTGTGTGTGTTTGTTTCTGCGAACAGGATGTGGGGACAGTCTGCAGGACAGCAGCGGCAACTTCTCCTCTCCTGGCTTCCCCAATGGATACTCGGCCTACATGCACTGCATCTGGAGAATATCAGTCACACCGGGGGAAAAGGTATGAGCATATGGAAGGTGAACTTTGAGATACATTAAAACAAGCTTTGCCGGCTGTTTACTGATGTGGTTACTTCTTCTTTATCTGAGCATTAAGAGTGTGTGACCTTTGGCCTGAACTGTCAGTAATCACGCTCTCTTGGTTTTTAAGATCATTCTCAACTTCACCTCCATGGATCTGTACAGGAGTCACTTGTGTTGGTATGACCATGTGGAAATACGCGATGGATACTGGAGAAAGGCGCCACTCAAAGGTCAGTTGGAATGGGAGACTGTTGTACTGGAGCTGCAACTCACGATTAATTTAATTATTGGCAGATCTCATTATTTATGGGGCTTTTTTCCCATCTTTGTTCAAGAGCATGGTCCTTTGGTTTCAGAGCATGACTTATTGATTTTGCGATTAGATTTTGTAATGCTTTCCCTAAAAATCCTACCCTCACACTCAGAGCGAATCTAAGGACAAGCAGGTTTCAGCTCAAATGTGTTCCTGCATTCACATATGTTGTTGCGAGTACAGATTTCCTGCTCTGCGGCTTCAGCCCGTCTGCTCTTAGATTTTTTTTTGGTGCAATATTCCTATCAAAACCCAACTAATAGAACGGCAGACATAGTGTTCATCAATGAAGTGATCCCTGCAGCAATCACTTTATTCCTCAGGGCACGAGGGGCAGGACTGGATGAACCCTTTTACATCGTAACCGCCCATAAGGATAGGAAAGAAATGTTAAAACCCCATAGTTACTTTTTTCTCAATTAATTCACAATAACAAATCTCTCAGCCTACAATCATTATAATCTAATATATTGTACTTTTTTACATTTATAGTAAAAGTGAAAATCTCAATGTCAAAACTGAGAATAACCACTGATGGAATGAAAAAGTTTTGAAGTACTTGTACCTTCCTTGAGTATTTCCATTTTCTGCTGCTTTATACCTTCACCTTCCAGCAAGCAGTCTATCTCTAGTGTGAATACATTAAAAAATATGTACATTTATTTACAGAAATTATAGGGTCACGGAAGAGTTTTAATGTTTGACAAGTGACGGCTTCAGCTAGTCATACCTAAGACATGCAAAATGAAAAATGCTAAAACAAAGATGCTAAGTGTAGTTCTTGTCTACTTCTGTTTTTGAATCCTGTTTCTTATTTCCTCTCTTATCCTCTCACAGTGTATTTAGTCTCTATGAAGTGAGAGAGCTGTGTAGAGGTATTTCACATCCATCTCTGGTGTCTTGATAATCAAATCTTGCTTTATGTGTGTGTGTGTGTGTGTGTCTTCACCTGTGACCCAGGTCGTTTCTGTGGTGATAAGCTGCCTGAGCCAATCATCTCCACCGACAGCCGGCTGTGGATTGAGTTCCGCAGCAGCAGTAACTGGGTGGGAAAAGGTTTCTCCGCTGTTTATGAGGGTAAGCACCCATTCCCCCCGACCTCCCTGAACCCCATTCCAGCACGTCGTTCAGCTGACTGAACGCATGGCCGGTCACACATCCAACAATGTGCCTAGAAGCTGCAGTAATATCCACAGTCTCTGGCTCTTCTACTGCTGATGTGTCAGGCACTTTACGCTGCATTAATCAGATTTTGGCCGGCCTTCACATTCAGCTCCATTGTTTCCAGACTGTGCAAAGGGATGATGTGTGTTTGTGTGTGTGGGAGCCGGCAGTGGAGGCATTTCAGCTAATCCACATTGCGTAAATCAGAACGGCAGCACACGTTTTTTTTTTGTGCCGATCATATTGTCATATTGCTATCGAGGGAGCTCAGTCGTGCTTTTATTGTTTTTACTGTCACTTACAGCCATCTGTGGTGGGGAGGTGAAGAAAGACAACGGCCAGATCCAGTCCCCCAACTACCCTGACGACTACAGGCCCAACAAAGTGTGCGTGTGGAAGATAACTGTAGCTCAGGGCTACCACGTGGGCCTTACCTTCCAGTCCTTTGAGGTAAGACGCCAGTCTTTTGTTACTTATTAAATCAAATAATGTTTCATCTCTGTGGTGTTCGTGACTGATTAGGGGATTTTCGCTTCAAACTCTAACCTCAAACCCTCTAACCTCCCTCAGATTGAGAGACATGACAGTTGTGCCTATGACTACCTGGAGGTACGTGATGGAAACTCTGAAAACAGCCCCCTGCTGGGCCGCTTCTGTGGCTACGACAAGCCAGACGACATCAAAACCAGCTCCAACCAGCTATGGATGAAATTTGTTTCAGATGGCTCGGTCAACAAGGCCGGCTTTGCCGCTAACTTCTTCAAAGGTCAGAGGTTAAGGGTTGTAAACTCTTAAATGACCCGCTTCAGAAATCACTCAGTCTGCAGTCATCCTTACCAGCTGTATGTGTTTATTTCAGATTTTTTTAATGTCGCGACCCTCTTTGCCTGGCTCTGCTGTTGTTTTGGACGGCTTCTCTTGTAAGCCACCGAGCCAGGGGGCCATCTTACAGGGTCCTAACACGTCTTTGTGTTTTCAGAGATGGATGAGTGCTCCAAGCCGGACAACGGTCGCTGTGAGCAACGCTGTGTCAACACACTAGGCAGCTACAAGTGTGCCTGTGACCCAGGCTACGAGCTGGCTGCTGACAAGCGCAGCTGTGAGGGTAAGTACAGGGAGAAAAGTCACCAGCCCTGCTCAACATGTAATTTACATGCTAAAGCTCTTTACACAGTTAGCCACCCAAATACAATAAGTACAGTCATCCCCAAAAGCCAGAAGAGATGCCAGCAGTGCTGCTTGTGCTGGCTGGGCACTATCTTTTAAAGATTTGGGTCACAATGCAAACATTATTTTTATCTCAAATTATATGTTGTTGTTTAAGACCAAACTACTAGTATACAAACTGTACAATATCTGGTTGACCAATTAACCAGTATCTACATTTAGAGAGGGTCCGTTATTACTGCAGTTTGTTATCTTCAGTGGAAAATATAGAACCATAAAGGCTAACGACAAGCAAATTACACTGAAACAACACAATCTCTTTCGGATGCAATCTGCTCTACTCTCATACAACCCTACTTCCACAAAAGTTGCAAATAAACTGCATTTACTCTTCAGTACAGTTTTACACGGTGCCTTTATACTGTTTTCAACTGAGTCTCCAGCATTTTAGGAATGTACAAGGGGAGTATACAAGAGTACACTGTCCAAATAGTAAAAATACTGCACATTAAAATAACAAAAATGAAGTATTTTACAATTATACCTGCATTTCCATGCAGAGGAAAGAATAAAATGTCAAACAATCTGGTGGCGTTTGTCCATATTGCATGTAAAATAGTCAAATATTGGGAACATTTACTATTCCAACATTTCACCAAAGTCGGCGTCTAATCACACAGCAGTCCACGTGTCAACACAACATCTGTTGTAGTTGGTTGGGATCAACACAACACATAATTTTAGCTAAAAATAGGCAGCTGAGCGAATGGGTAACACCAGTTGTTGTAACATGTTGTGTATTACATAACTGATGAAAACCTCTCAGAGTCCCCACAGGCAGGTCAGGCACTAATCAGGTTTATTCAGGACACGGAAATGATATCTCAGAGGGCTTTCATTTTAGCTGTATGGTTTGCAACATGACACTTGGCACACGTCCCGCTGAAACATTTGGTGATAGAATTTATTTTCTGTCTGCACATCTGCATCTGTATCAAGCTGACTTTGTGTCCTTGTCTCTTCCCATGTTTTCTGTCCAGCTGCCTGCGGAGGCTTCATCACCAAGCTGAATGGGTCAATCACCAGCCCCGGTTGGCCCAGAGAGTACCCCCCAAACAAGAACTGCATCTGGCAGCTGGTTGCCCCCACACAGTACCGCATCACTCTGCTCTTTGACGTCTTCGAGACTGAGGGCAATGACGTGAGCACTGGGGTTATTATGAATCGGCATGGGGTGGGTTTGTTCTGTGCTCTCTCTCCCTCTTTCATTGCACCACACCTGTCCACCATAATAGTTGATGAAGTCTTCCACTCCTCTTTGTGTTTCATTATTAAAAACAAATAAAATGTCCCAGGGTCTTTACTTGCTGTTTTTCTCTGCCCAGGTTTGTAAGTATGACTATGTGGAGGTACGCAGTGGGCTGTCAGCTGATTCAAGGCTACACGGGAAGTTCTGTGGGGCAGAAAAACCAGAAGCTATTACCTCCCAGTACAACAACATGCGCATTGAGTTCAAATCGGACAATACAGTGTCCAAAAAGGGCTTTAAAGCGCAGTTCTTCTCAGGTGAGTCTTCTGAGCCGAGCATCACAACAAATGATTCAGTCACTTGAATCTGCTATCTGTCAGCCCTGAAAAGGGAAAAGTCACTAAGGATGTGTCCTCTGTGCCTCCTCAGACAAAGATGAGTGCTCTAAGGAGAACGGTGGCTGTCAACATGAGTGCGTCAACACCTTTGGGAGCTACAGCTGTCAGTGCAGGAGCGGCTTTGTGCTGCATGAGAACAAACACGACTGTAAAGAAGGTATTTCATCTCACATTCTCGCAACTTTGACACGGTTGCACATTTATTCTTGTTAGCAACTTATCTGAGCGGAGCCATTGGGGTCGATGAGCTCATGGTTACTTGTGTCAAAAACAGTGTGAGTGCAGTCTAAGTGTTGTGGCTGTTCTATATTAGCATGATACAGAGGTCTGTGTTGGCTCAGTGCTGTCTTTTTGCAGCTGGCTGTGATCACACTGTGAATAGTGTGAGCGGCACCATCACCAGTCCCAATTGGCCGGATAAGTACCCCAGCAAGAAGGCATGCACCTGGGCCCTCACCACCACTCCAGGCCACCGCATCAAAATCGTATGTGCCACTTCCTCCCGCTCACTGTATAATTTCACCTGTCAATCATGCATTTATTTGTGTGTGGCTCGTGTAATTGAAATGCCAAATTCACTGAGGACATCTGTGTTTACTGTGCTGATGTCAGAAGCTGTTATGCCATTCCTAACGATGATGTGTAGCTCCCCCTTCTGTCATTATCTGCATTTTTGTCTACTGTGTCTCTGACATACAGTGGATTACTCTTAGCATTTGCTGAAAGAAAATCACTACGATTTATAATGACAAAGCATGTCGCGAGTGCCTCCATTTTTAAATAACAATGCAATAAATTAGAGGAATGAATTTCTAGGCATAAAACATCACTGTCAAGATAATGTCATCTGATTTGAAAATATGAAATTGGCCTCATAGATCTGTATTTGTAACACACTTCTGTAAACATATTGGTCACCTTGTTTTGTCGCAGGCCTTCAATGAGATCGACATGGAGGCCCACCTGGAGTGTGCTTATGACCACATTGAGATTTACGATGGGCGGGATGGAAAAGCTCCCAGTCTGGGTCGCTTCTGTGGCACCAAGAAGCCCCCACCCATCACGTCTAGTGGCAACAAGCTCTTCATTCGCTTCTTCTCTGACAACTCTGTGCAGAAGAAAGGCTTCGAGGCTTCCCACACTGCAGGTAAGCACGGATGCTCTTCGGCGTTACTCAGTTTCCCTTCCTACCGCAGAAAAACAACACAGCATTAGCTAAGGGGAATTCCAGTAAATTGTCCAAACCTTCATGTATCAAGGGTATCAAGTTAATTGTAGGTCAGTCACTCACATATCAAACAAAGGTTCTTATTTGTAATTCATTCAAAGATTAGTTTTGGTCATCGTTCACCACCCTGTCTGAGAACAATTATGACTCACATTTAACAACAGAGTTTGTCGAAGTCTCTTTTGACTGTAAAACCACAAACGAGCCACGGACCACAGCAGCTGTACTCGTAGCTTATCAACACTGGGCTCTGCATACAAAATGTCCACTAAACTCTCCTGTTCACAGAGTGTGGAGGTCGCCTCAAGGCTGAAGTCAAGACCAAGGACCTGTTCTCACACGCCCAGTTCGGGGACAATAACTACCCCGGAGCCTCCGACTGCCAGTGGGTGATCTCGGCAGAGAAGGGCTACGGCGTGGAGCTCATCTTCCAGACCTTTGAGATTGAGGAGGAGGCGGACTGCGGCTACGACTACATGGAGCTCTTCGATGGAGCTGACACCAAGTCTCCACGGCTGGGACGTTACTGTGGCTCAGGGGTAAGAACAGCCGCTACTTCGGGAATGTTTTGTCCTTGTCAAAAACAACTGTTTTTACATTATAACGCCAGGAGTGCTCAGGCAGCTTGTGTGGAATTAGTGCAGTCGTTGAGTAACCTTTGCCTGCAGTTTGTGAAAGGGCGACTTTGTGAACTACCCTGGGGCTTTTGATTCTATACTCCGGCTTTAATCACTTTGTTAAAGTTGGTGTGTTCCTCTGGGTTTGGGAGTGTTGCTGTGGAGGCGGTTGTAGGTCAACACAAGTCGTCACTCCCCGGCTGCCGATAGCCTATCAGAGTCTCTGACATTTGGTTGTGACTGTGAATTAATCAGCCAATGCTGTGGCTGCAGCAGAAGTCTGGAACAATGAGGCCAGCAGGGAACAGAAACACAAGTTTCCTCAGGTCACAGAACAGCTTGATCTCATTTACACACTTCAATAATAAGCCTGGCCTTTTACTCACGCCTGTTCCTATGAATCTTTCGCCGGAGGGGACATAGCACCCCCATAACCCCCTGAGGAGCGGCTCCTCAATCAAGTTTCCTTTTATAAAACAGATCGAAATAAACTGACACAATTCAGCCCAAAGTAGGGTGAAAACTCATTATAGTGAGGGGAGGCTTACTATAGGCCCAAGGGCTTTCGTCTTTTAAATGGTCGACTACGTATCGCCGGGTTGTCCACTTGTGTTTCAAATCCCTTTTACCCAATAAACCAGGACTTATGGGCTATTGCAGATATATTGTTCATGTTATGAATAGCAGCTTTAATCAACAGTCTGGTGTTTTACAGTTGGTTGCACAAGCTTCGGCAGCGCTGACATCACAGCGCTTCTCTTTGTTGTATCCACAGTGCAGCTGCCTCAACTAACTAATTATTTTTCAGTATGATGTCCCCCTTTGTTTCACTGGAAACAGTTTGGCCGTCTTCATACTCGAGACAGTAGAAATGAAGTGCTGTGCAGTATATGGTTTTTGTGCAGGGAAGAAATGAGCTCTGTGGAGTGGTGCACCTGGAACTAATCATCAGAGTATATTTTATCCTCACTTCAATAGCAGCCAAAGCCTTAATCAGGATAAAGCTGCACAGGGCCAGTCGTAGTCCTGGACCCTGATGTCGCCCCAGACTGTTACAGAACCAGCAGTTCTCTGCAGTCAGAAACCATTTGTCATGGTCATTGATTTGACTTCAGAGTCAGGATGTGAGAATTCTTTAGTTTGAATTGAAGTGCAGTCAAAGAACCAGAAAGCGGCAGCACAAATGACTCTCTTGTTTTGTCCCTCCCGACAGCCTCCAGAGGAGATCTACTCGGCCGGCGACTCCATTGTGATCAAGTTCCGCTCTGACGATACAATCAACAAGAAGGGATTTCACGTCCGCTACACCAGCACCAAGTTTCAGGACACACTGCACTCACGCAAGTGACCAGCGGGGGCCGGAAGGGGCCGTGCGGGGCAAAGGGGCAAACGGAGGGGCCCCCAGGGGAGGCGCCAGCCTGACGCTCGGAAACCTACGGCCACCAAGATGAATCAGACACGCCAGAACAGCCGCAAGACCACCAACCGCACCTCAGCTCCTAGGGGCTCTAGCTCCCCCCGCAGACTGTGAGGAGTAAAGCCATCTGCAGTACACCTTGTTTTTACCTTTGTATGGTTAGGATTGGGGTGGGAGCATGAATGTCTGCTTTAGGCAGACAGTAGGGGAAAATTTATTGACCCAGTCCCCTCCAGATATTTTGTTTGTTTGTTTGTTTGTTTCTTTTTTTAAAACCTGCCTCCTAACAAGAGGCACAAAGGAAAACAGTGGATTCTCAGGACCTGTAGGAAGGCAGGCATCAGCTGGATAGATCCCTGCTTTTGTCGGGCCAGCCCACCACACCCAGGGAGAGGAGAGGAAGAGGAGGAGGAGTATGGGAAGGTCTCCTGCACTCCTCAATAATTGCTCTCCTCTCCTCACACTCTCATCCCTTTGGTTCAAGGATTCCTATCTGTAAGAGGATTAGAAGGACTTGACTTGAGATTTTGATACTGTATGTCAGTCAATTGCATGTAATTACAAAGAAAGAAGGAAAACTGTGCAGTGACAACACCAGCATTTGTAATTGGCATTGTCCTGGCAGCCAGTGGCAAGATTCTCACTGTTACCATTAACAAGGAAATTAAGGAAGCAGTTATCTTATTAAAGGACTAATACATGAATTGTGGTCCATGTCTTCTGGTTGGTAATTGCTTGCCTGATGACTGGCTATTACTGTACCTCCATGTATAAAGTAATGTGTATGATATTTCAAAGGGAACATGTGCTTTTCTCAGCTCGAACCAGTTAGCACTTTACAGTGAATTGTTCCAAAATCATGAGCTTATGAGTTTTTGTGAAATGCAATGCCAGTTCACTTATTTTTAAATGCATTTTATCTCTCTTATTCTTAATTGTTTTTTTTTTCTTTTTTTGGTTTTTGGTTTAATTGCTCCATTTAGTTCCTCGGGCATACTTGAACATTGTGTGTGCCCTGTAACATGGGGTAAATAAAGATATGACTTATGTTCCAGTGTTGATTTACAGTTCTGATGTAAAATAATTTCTCTGCAGAGAAAATGCCTTTTTCTTGGTACAATGAAGTATTTCTCAAGAACCAAATGAGCCTGGGTATTTATTGTTATAGTAATTACATATATAATGTAAAGGTGGAACGGTACTGTTGAAATCAGCCCTATAATTGCCTTCTAATGTGTAGCCATTGGTCTATGTTGAATATACTATGTTGCTCACTTGTTCCCTTTCTCCATTTATTTCTCACTCAACACTATGAGAGACATGCTGTGCGACACTGCAGCAGCCTGACACGTGTGTTGATGCCTGACAATATTAATTACTGTAAACCTGTTTCGTGCAGTTTCAGCCAAACCGCGTCCTGCACTGCACTGACTGAGCTGCTGCTTGAGTGCAATCCAGAACATGTGAGCAGGAGGAGTAAAACAGAACTGAGGACTTAAATGTCACACCGGTCTGTGCTTGAAATAAGTTTCAGGGTTTTTTTTTTTCTAACACCCTGCAAAAAATCCAAATATAAATATCCCTTCTTTGTGTCATCTCTGATTCACTATTTATAGACGCCGCTTGTCATTGAGACTAAAGTCGGAAAACATTTCCTTTTCCACCTTGCTAAATATTCATTCCCTGACACGTAACCTCACTTGCCCTCAATAATTATTCCATTACTATTCTGTTGTGCTTTTTCTTTTCATGAAACTACAAGGGGCAGAGCAGCGCTGTCTCGTGGAAAGCTGCCAGTCTGGCACGACTGAAATAAGGCTTCTAGTTAACCCAACAAAAAGTACTGCAGACTACATGCAGATGCAAGACTGCAGTCTGGGTGAGGCGCAGTTCAAAAGGATCAAATCATATCACATTCATGAAGAGATGAGTCCTGTGAGGTGCAGGTACATCACCTTTTTACAATAACACATGTTTTCTTTGAACGATTACACACATTTTTCCAAATTTTCATTTAAGCCTATGAGGGTAAAAGAAAGAGTAAAACCGGTGCTTCTATTTAGATTATAGAGGAATTAACACAAATAAAATTGATGCAGAAATTTTACAGAAAGGAACAGAGGGTCTTTGCTTCAGTAAGGGTCAGACTGGATGCTTCAGGAAACATCTTTTCCTTTCAAAATAATATTATCTCTTTATACACCAGCTGCACATACTTATCATTTGCAAGAAAATGAGATCTTCATACAAGAATTGCAGATGTAGAAAAACAAAAATCACCTTCACAGTGACATTCAAACCGACAGTGGAGACGCAGGCCTACTCAAGGTTGGCTACAAGCTGCTTTTTTTCTCAACTGCAACACAATGGATTTGGTGCTCAGTCAAATAAAAAATGATGCTCCAGAACAAAAGCCTTTTTTCTGCTTTTACTCAAGATATTTGTTTACATCCTTCTACTTCTGTCTTCCACTCTATGTAGAACAACTTCCTTTACTTTAATAACCAACATGAAACATTCATGTGCTGCAATTCAATGTAAAATCTGAGCCGCTTCATATGAATTATTAACAAGAGCCAAACCGGAGATGTGCCGCTCTCTACTGTAGCTCTCTGTGACTGTAAAGCGTGTGACAGGTCCTCATTCTGCTCCGTTACATAACAATGCAGAAGAAAGCAGCGCTGAGCTTTCACAAAAGGAAAGACCCGAGGCTTTCTGCACCTGTTTTATTTGACGTTCACAAACAACAACACACACAAAACAGAAATATACTGCTCTTGTCACAGCTGAGTGTGTCATGTGGTTTGACAAATGGCCCTCACCTTCACTGCAGGGCAGAGCGGAGCCGGCGTCGATGGGCACAGGAGTGGTGCTTTCGTGAGTGCAGAGCTGGTTGGTTGGTACACAGGGCACACCTGAGGACTCATTCAGTAGGTGCTGATCAAAGACCTTGAAGCAATCTGAGACTGAAGATATGAACGTGTGAAAGGCTCAGAAAAATGATATCTTTATATTTGCTCAAGGAGGCCTGCTACACTTAAATACAAATTTGAGGTACTTATATGTTGAGCATTTTAAATTTTATTCACTCCATGACATCTCAGAGGCAAGTATTGTACTTTTTTACTCCACTCCATCTCACAGCAGCTTAGATGCTTGACAGATTACAGCTTTTCTCTTTCTTCCTGACTGGTGTATCTCCAAATGTGGTGATGTTGAATGCCTGCGATCAAATGAAGGATTTGATTTTTTTTAAACTAAACATTCTATTTAAAAACCCTCTTGGATTCAAGTTCAGCACATACCGGTGGGTTCGGAGTGCGGACCGGTAGCTGGAGAGGTGCCGGTTCACATCCCTCACACTGCCGGTGTGCCCTTGTGCAAAGCGTCGAACCTCCAGAACCTCTTTTGTTGTTGTTGTTCATACAGAATATGATGCAACAGTATATAAAGAAGTTAAAATGAGCTCAATCCTAAATGTACACATGAATGCAGCAGTAATATTAATCCAAAAACATCACATACAATAGCAAAACACTGAAAGTAACCCTGTTACGGCACAATGAGCATTTTTACTTTTGATTTTGCTGATAACACTTACATACTTTTACTTATGTAAGATTTTGAATGGAGTATTTCCTCAGTGTGGTATTAGTACTCTTACTTAAAGGCATAATATGCAGCATTTTTCTTAAAAAACAAACAAACTATAAACTCTACATACTCTATACAATACAAAAGTTATTTCCCGCAGTCATCCCTTACGAGCGTGTGGTGTTGTCTGCATGTGCAGAGACCCTGCTTGTCTGTATTTCCTTCGTGGTTTGCTCTGTTGGGACGTTTTTGGGGGGTCAGCCCTTGTGCAGCCACCAGGTCACAGTTGTCTCCGTCTCTCTCGGCGTGTCAGACGGCTGCAGGTCTGTCTGTGTGAGCTGCAGAGCGACAGGCAGCAGCAGAGAGGCAGGATGAAACTGCACTTCAGCTGTACTCACTCAAAAATCCAGGGGGTTGTGCAGATGCCTGGGCATGTTAATTTGTGTGATACAATGAAAAAAATAACATTTTGTTTCTCTGATTCACTGCTCTGTACACTCGCTTAGCTCACTTGACCACTGCTGCTCCCTTTGCCTCTCTCTTGACATTTAAACTGCGAAGGAGTGGAGAACTTTGACTTCTGTCTCTACAACCAGCAACCAAAATATTCTACATGTTATGCCTTTATGTAAAGGATCTGGATTATGTAAAGGATCTGGATTCTTGTTCCACCTCGGATCTTGTGGTAAGTATTGGCATGCACAACTCTTCAGAACAAGTTTGTGCAGGCAGCATCGGGAGGTTGGCTCAGGATGTACGACAGCAGCATACTGAAACATTTACATCACATTTAACAAAACTGTGCACAGCATAAACCTGACTATCACAACTTTTAATCCAGCCACGTTAGGACATCATAACCTTTTGTTACAAGTGTGGCTGAGAACACATTCAGTGAACAACTGTGAGAACACAAAAGTTTCACAAGATGGCCATGAGTCATGTGAACCAACACTGATCTTCACGGACGTCAGAGCGCAGCACCCTGACGGCGTTCACAGAACAGTCAGAGGCTCTTCACACTACAGTAAGTTGCACCAATGATGAAAGAGGCGACTCAGCCAGTGTTTCCCAACATTTACTCAGATCATCTCCACCTTTGGCTGACGGCAATATCGGATCAAAAAAAAAAAAAAACCTCAGCTGAATCATCTTGTCAATCCAGAAAGGTCATCCCACCGCTGTGAGTCACAGACATTTACACCAGATTTTAGTGGAGGTACCCAGTGGGTAATACTTCAAATACTACACTCCACTGATCAATACAAATGGGAACAAAAATGGATTCTGTGAAGACAAACAGCTTTGAATTGTGGATTTTGACATCTTTGTGCTGTAAAATACAAGATCATTCACTGATCTGAAACTCCTCCTGAACATGGAGGGAAATGCAGTGCTTACAGTTCTCAAATTTGCATACAGAGGAACTCCTCTGTCTGACATCAGCGTGAGTTGGAGGACAGTCGTGTTTACGTGCTGATTGATTGCCCAGCCAACACTCCCAGCTGTCCTCCCACCCAGCACACTGCCGCTCCCAAGGCTGCAGCCGCCATCACAGCCAGACCGGCCTTCAGCACGGCGTTGGGGGATCTGCTGAAGCGGGCAGGGGCCATGCATGCCAACATGGACACAGTCACAGTCAGGGTGAACAAAATGGAGACGGCGGTGTTAATGGCCACTATTTGGCCAAACTTGGCGAAAGGCACAATGACACAGAAGAAGAGGGGTACTGTGGAGATCACTGTGGTGACGGCACTGGACACTATGGCAACGCCCACATGGCTCACTGCCTCCAGGGTTCGCCTCTGCCTCTCAGCTGGCGGCTCCTGCAAACGCAACGCGGTTCAGTAAGAGGAGCCGCTCCCCTTTATTCACGAGCCTTCAGGGCACTTTTCGCTTTATTAAATCCTAAATCTCACTCATTAGCTTGTTTTAGCATGTGTGTAAACAGAAAACATGCTGTGGAAGTTTTTCTAATTGCTCATACTTGCTGGTGTGGAGCAAGTTTAAACTCACCACCGAGTTATGACCAGGCGTGGAGGGCATGGTCTCCCCAGCCAGCAGGTATCCCTCCACCAGGTGCAGACAGTAATCCACTGAAGATCCCACAAGTATAGACAGAGAAATCGCCTCCACTGCTCCCATCTCCCATCCCAGCCAATACATCACCGCCACCACCAGACAGATCACTCCTGTTGAAGGTCAAATCTCATATTTACACGCATGACACAAACTCAGGCCTGAATATTCAGTTTTTTGAGTATCACTTCCAAATATACAACTTTGAGTCTTACCCAGAATGGTTATGAGTACTGGCAGCAGCAGCAGAGGATGTGCAGTAAAAACAGCCACAGCTGCCACACAGATGGCCAGGGACAGCAGCAGACTCCAGAGGGCACTCTCCACACCTACAAACAGATCGAAGAGCAGTATATTATCAGGATTTGGCATGCTGCAGCTCTCACATACTCCCATCAATTAATGCCTCTTTGGTTAGCATCTCTTTGACATGCGGCGTCATGTCTCACTTGCCTATGATTTCCATGAAGATCTGCTTCCAGTGCTCGCAGGTCTGGAAACCCTTCTGCAGAGCCGAGGACTGCGGGAGGGAGGCGAGCTGCTCCTGGATGAAGTTCTCCCATTGAAGGAAGTCGGAATAGGTCTGAAAGGAGGATTTCCCCTTGTATGTGGTCTTGCCCGAAAGCAGAGAGGTAAGCATTAGAAGCGTGCTGCTGTGTGATGCAGGGAGATGAAAGGCTGAAAGATGAAGGGACTCACAGACTCAAAGGCCATGGACAGCCAGCGCACCTTGCCTCCGTGCACCCCCACCGCGCCGTGGGAGAGCTGACCCGGGAGCAGATTGGGTTCAGGAAGAGAGTGACACTCAGGATGGAGAAGAGGCAGAATAGACGACAGCTTATTACCTGAAGAAAAGCGACACCACTTTCATTCTCTCGATATATGACTGTTTTATTGGAATTTTATATCACGGTTTACCTTCTTTCTTACGCAATTTACCTCAGAGTTTTATGCTATATAAGATTTTGGGACTGCAACTACTGATTATCTTTAGTATCTATTATTCTGCTGATTATTGTCTTGATTTAATTAGTAATTATTTGATTTATTTAATAACTTAAAATTTTGGGTGTTACCTGAAGGCAAACACTGTGCTCCTCCAGGCTTCACAAGTTGACTGTTGGCACTAATAGCTTTACAGATTTTGCAAAGATGCCCCATTTCCTGGAATATATCGAAGTCTGGATCCAATATAATGCTGCCCTTTGGAGAGAATTGAACACCACATCAGCCACATGAGGATATCATTTACAGATCTGGCTCTACTTTATTCCTGTTGATTATTCAGATACACCAACGCAGATGTGACCCTCACCATATCTCCAATGACGTGGTTGTCCCTGCGATCAGTTCGGTTGACTCCCAGGATGCCAAATACGACAAAAACCATCGCCCCGGTGTCAACCAGAGGACGCACCGCCGGGTGTCCGCACGCACCGCCACTGCACGGGTTGTAGCCAAACGTTTTGGATGGTTTTGTTTTGACAGCAGATGAAGGGTCTTTGGAAACACAATCAGAGAAAAATCTCTAAGCGGCATTTATTTGTACAGTTTAAAAATGTGTGCACAAGTGAAGAACTATTGTAAAACCCTCCAGTGGGTTCTGAGAGTGCCGCTTTAACAAGCTATATTTAAAAGAAGTGTCACGTTGCAGCATTTTCTCCCTTTTTCAAGCACTAATGAGAATAAATGACATAAAAAAGCCATTCCAGCAGTGTGACACATGCAGCGAGGAAATAGTTTTCCTGATGAGCTCACAAACTATCATTATATTAATGATTTCTGTCACTGTGACACCAGCTCGCTCACCGATAGAGAGAGGAGTATAAAAGGTTCCCTGTGTGGGTCCATCAGGCCCAGAACTGATGCCACAGCCAGGCGGGCCGACACACACTCGACTGGGATGAGGTCTCAGGCGACGCTGGGCAAAGTACAATCTCCTACGAGCAGAAATCAGAGCGGAAATGACAGATTGTCCTCTAAAACAACAAGGCGCTCTGTGTAACTCATGCTCTGATTTTCTTCACTCTTGTTTTCACCTGCTGTGCTGCTGCGGAGACGATGCTGCATAAAAGGAAAACTCTGGAGTCCAGCCATGTTGGGGGTCACATGGGGTGGATGTGATCATCCAGCTGGGGTACGGGCGGTACACATGGGAGACGCACACTGTCATTCTGGTGCTGTAATTGCTGTGGGGCTGATTATAAGCCTATTCAGATAAAACAAGATTAGTTATAAGCTGCTTTAGTGATGCATATCAGAGTTGGGAGACATAATGTTACAACTAATTACAAAAAAAATCATTATGCTTTTTTTTTCTCTCTCTCTCTCTCTAACCTGAAATGATGACACCTCTTGATGCTCTGTGCTGCACAGTTTCCATGGGGAAGGAGTGCTGGTGTTAAGGGAGAAGCGGTAAAGGGCTGTAGAGGCTCCAAGGTCCAACTTTGATATGTAAATTGTAAATAATGAGCCTGCAAAAACAGTACAGGGTACAATATGCCAAAATAGTGGAATGGATTTTTAAGATGATGATAATGATGACGACGATGATGATTGTTTTACCTGTTTGGTCGGTGCTTGAATTTGATTTTGTTGAGCTCTGAGGAGAGTTAGAAGTTGCTGAGCTCGGGGTCTGCTGATGTGCAGAAAACTTAAAAGCTGATGAGGAAGAGTGGGTGTACAATGGGTGTGGCTTTTCCATGAACACACCTGCAGAACAAGACATACAATCCAGATATTTTTTGTAGAAGTTAGCTGGTGCGTGCATTTCAATTGCTGCCGTAGCCTCACCTGAGCACATAGGGCAGGAGATGCCCTGACCGCTGAGGTTGCTCCTGAGAGCCAACAGAGTCTGCAGGTTTGTGTCCTGGCGGAAAAGAAGGGGTGCATGAGTGGCCGGCCTCAGGAGACAGCAGCACCCGGCAGATAAGAGCAGGACCAGGAGGAAGACACCTGGGCGAAGATGAAGACAATGATAAACAATGGCAGAGAGGAGGGTGTGATGGAGTGCAGAGAGAGCAGCTGTGGGACACATCAGGAGCAAGATCAATTACAGTCAGTCCTGAAAAGAGGGAGGATGAATACGTCATGATTGGTGCCTGTTCTTCCTCTGACAGACTACAGATCCCCTCAGGCCGCACAGAAATCACAGCATTTTTTAGCAGCTTGAGCTGAAGGTTACGCTCATGTCTAAAGCGTAGATCAAAAGCTTGGCAGATAAAATCTGCAAAAACCAAACTATAGAAATTCCTGATCTTCTTTATGTTTTCTTGAGTACAGACTGATCTTAGCCACCTGAGTTTCCGAGCTTACATCAAATCTCACCTAGAACAGCTTTTCGTCTCTCTACAGCTGGCTCTGCCACCAAGTGCTTCAGGGCCCACTGGAGATTGGTGCTCACCACACCCACGTGCTGCTGCCCTGGAGGCGACAGAGGTGTCTCCACTGACAGGGAAAGAATGGCTGCATCGCCGTCTGTGTCACAGGATCCTGGCCGGAACAATGACAGGGGTTTAGTGGTGCCTGGACAGCAGCATTTTACGGCCTGGACTCATTCCCTTTTCCCATTCTCCCCCCATCATTCATCCAATGCTGCGAGAGATAATAATCTCACCTGGCTCCATCTCCACTGACAGAAGTGCCACATCATCGTCCTCATCTGACAAAGGGCCGAGGCTCGCTGACAGGCCGGAAAACAGCCTCCAGCTAGAGGAGGACGTTCAGGGAGACAGACAGCTGAAGGGATTACATCTCGCCTGTGCTGTCGCCCAGAATGCACACATAACATCACACACAAGCGTAAAGAAATAACGCCTCACCGATTCAACCAGGCATGTTCCTGAGGCTCCACACACTCAGTCCAGACACACAGGGCGGCTGGCATCAGGGCGGACACCCAAAGCCAGCAGCAGCTGACAATGAGTGCCATGAATAGGCCAAAGTCATGCACGGCCGGGATCTAAGTGTCAGTTAAACGAGGTACAGTGTAAAAGACCTTGAAACATTCAATTTGTGCTTATCGCATGAAAATGGCTGTGTGCTGAGAGAGGCAATTCTATTCATCCATTGCAGTGGGGTCATTTACACTTCCTGCACAGATCCTATTAACGGCTGCATTCCTCTTCCATGATTACCTGAGAGAAAGTGTTAGCAGCATAGGCAGCTGCAGTGGTGAAGGAAGTGAGAAAAGTAGCTCGCCCAGCTGTTTTCATTGTGTAGATCATTCGCTGCTGCGGCTGACGCAGATGAGAAGCCTGTCTGAAGGTGCTGATGAACACAAATACATCATCCACCCCTGAGCAACAAAAAAAAGAGAACAAAAGAGCTCTTTATTGCATATTATTGTAAATGTACTGCAAAAATATGCCTTTTCAACATAGTATGTAGAATTGGCTGACATTTTGAAAAAAATCATTTATTTACTTTCTTTACTAAGTGTCTGATGAAAAGACTGAAAGCTAGCAGCTGGTAGTTTTACATATGTTAGATTCATGGAGTTTTATGTGCTGGACTCATTCTTTGACTGGTGTTGTAACTTCCTATTTTTTCTGGCGGTCTTACAGTGATGACAAGTTTGAGGAAGTTAGTGTTTCAGGCCAGCCAAGAAATAGTTCAGTACAAACCTCACTATATACACTAGACAAAAGTATTAGGACACACCTCTTTATGGTTGAATTCAGCTGTTTGGATTGGGCTCGGCCCTTTACTTCCACTGAAGGGAAATCTTAATGCTTCAGGATACCAAGACATTTTGGATAACTTTGTGTCAACTTTATGGCAACAGTTTGGGGAAGATCCTTTTCTATTCCAGCATGACTGTGTCCCTTTGCACAAAGCAAAGCTCCATAAAGACATGGCTGGATGAGTTTGGTGTGGAACAACTTGACTGGCTCACACAAATCTCAACTCCATCCAACACCTTTGGATGTGCTCGTGGAAAGCCTTCCCAGAACAGTGGAAGCTGTTATAGCTGCAAAGGGGTGAGGGGTGTCTACTCCATATCTCCATATGTCTGTGCATTTAGAATATGCTGTCATTAAAGTCCCTGTTAATGCAATGGTCAGGTGTCCCAATTACTTGTCTATCTAGTGTATGATGTTTTTTCTGCTTTGGCGTTTGTAAGGATTAAACAAACAAGACATAACATATGAATTTGTGAGCTTTAGGGATGCTGGTCGGCAGATTTTGTCACTGTAGCACAGAGCCATACTGGCTGTTTTCTCCTGTTTCCAGTCTTTATGCTAAGCTAAGCAAACCAGCTGCTGGCTCGAGCATCATATTTAACATTCAGACATGAGTGTGGCATCAGTCTCCTCATCTAACTAATGGAAACAAACCAGAACTATTCCTCAAATGAAAATGTTGTTGCATTTCCTTTCCCTCACCAATGCCAATAATAACAAAGGCTGCAACTCCATTGAGGATGCCGAGGTACCTCACGCCAAAGACAACATGGTAAAAGAAAAGAGCCATCAAACAGCTCAGTCCGATGCTAGCGAGTCCGAAGAGAGTCAGAAATGCTGCAGACATGAGGAAACAAACTTGTAAACATTCATATGTGGCAGTTGACTGTATATGTACACAACAATGGAAGTGGAAAAAGGAAGAGGTCATACTGTACCAGAAAAGGAGGTAAGCACATAGACGAGCACAGTAATGCAGGCTCCACTGATGACAGCCAGCATCATATCATTGTGGAAGGTGTGTCTCACCTCATTATCAAACAGCTCTGTCCCCCCATACAGCACCTTCACTTGGCTGGAAAAAGGGGGGCAGATAGAAAATAAACATCTAATTTCAACTGTAATCACTGACAAAAGGCCAATAACGCAGTCATTTTCTCCTGACCTGGTAGATTGCTTGGCCAGGATGTCTGCGTACTGAACCACAAAGTTTTTGAAGCGAGATCTTTGCTCGTCAGCTCGGTCCTGCAGGGAGTAGAAGGAAGGAAGAGGAGCTCCAAAGTGGATCTCACTGCGTAAGAGAGAGGAGGAGAGGTGCTCGGGGGACAGACTCTCATCCACGTACCAGTAGAACTGTGGGTGTGTGATGGCCAGGCTCAGAGAACCTGGGAATACATAGACAGCAAATCAGCACTGTTAAGAGGACTCTTACGGGTATTCCTTCATGCTTAAAAGTTGTTCCTGCTTTCTTCACTGTGGACTCACCTTGAATATCAGCAAGATCTGGGCCCATGCCATCATAATATATCTTCCCTCCTTTCTCACTCGGGAAGAGGTAAGACATGAGCGAGCTGGGTGGGGAGCAGTAGGATGGTCCCAGTGGCAGATCCCTCAACATCTCCAGAGGTTTCCAGCAGAACTGGTGAAACTGCGGGTGCTGCATGAGCAGATGCTCCACGTGGTGAATCGTCTGCAGACGTTCTGGGGTAAAGATGTTGCGGTCGCCCTCCCCTTGAGCCACAAACACCAGCTCGATCCTCCACAGGGCCTGGCTCTGCAAGTAGTAATTGGGAACAAACCTGCGCCTCCTAATGAGAGGCAAAGTGGAATTTCCCTCCCGTGATCTCTCCTCGTACTCCTGCTCTTTGTGATCTGGGTTCTTGTGCTTCCCTGCTTCCTCCTGACCCAAGTCAGGGGCTGTCCTTTTATCTCTGTCCGGTGTGAATCCTCTCTTCTGATCATCTCCTGCATGTAAAGGCTCGTTTTTAGGAGCAGAGGGCCTCATTCTCTCGTTATCTGTCCTGTTGAACAGTCCCTGTCTGCCCAGCTCCTCCAGCAGAAGCTCCCGCAGGGCCTCAGACTCGGTGTTATCTAAGTCTCGCCTACGTCTGTCCCAGGACCCCAGCTGAGACTTTACAGCGATGGTGAGGGCATCGAAACGCTCAGCAGAGAAGTGACTGTGAACCTCAAAGGCACTGTAGGAGAGGTCTATGTCCAGAGGAGGGCAGTAGAGGAGCATGTAGGCAAACAGGGTGCAAGGTAGTAGGACAACTACCCCTAAAACCACTCCACTGGCACAGGGCTGTGTGTACACCCACGCCACTACCCTCCACAGCCCACACACCACAGCCTCCTCAGAGAAACAGTGCTGGCCTGCTGCTTGTGGCTCTCCATCTTCTTCTTCCTCCCCCCCCTCATCTTCCTCCCCTCCCCAGCTGGTCTGAAAAACTGGTGGCTCATCCTCCACATCCATGCTGACACCTGTCAGGGACACATAACACAGCCTTATCACTGCTCACCTAGAGCACCACCTCTCCGTCTCTTCGGTCAGGTGAACACGAGGGCAAAATAGATGTTTGAACTACCAGCAGCTGACAAGAGCGTGAGATAAAATGAAGGACAAGATAACTTCCAAAGTTTCACTCAGCAAGCAAAGACGTGAGAATTAAGTCTGTCCTCAAGCAGCTGTCAGCCAAGGGTCTCTGCTGACTGAGGAGGGGAGACCTTTTTTCCTCAAGGGGCTTATAAGAGAAAATGGTTGGCTGGGTCCCGCTTTAAGATGCTGATCACAAGAGCTTGAGGGTGGAAATCTGTGATTTAATTCCTCTCTCTGTCAAGCCATCATCACCCCGAGAGAGTCTGCTGATGACTTTCTATGTATCAGCACTCAAAGTAGCTGTGTGTGCTCTGCAGCAAATTAAATCATCTCACTTGTCTAATTACTGACAAGAAGAGTGAGTGGGATATTAGACACAGTTGTGGAATAAGAGAGGATTTATCTCTCTTTGTGAGAGGCAGCCTCTGAATAATAGTGTCAAGAGGTGCCCACTCCTTTATGCACGTGATGCTGGAGACAGTTTGCATTCAAGTGGCAGTGAGCCCACTAACTGCAGCAATTTATCTATTCTCTTTAGAACTGTGCTTTAAGGTCAGCCAGGTAAGACCATGAATTTTGATTATGTATATAGGATAGCTGAGCTCAGCTCTGTAGATGAGCTGAAAATCCATCAGAAAAATATAAGAATTTACAAATTATACCGTCAAATCGATACTTGTAAATGCGACTCATGAGAGACAAACCCTGGAGCTACAAATGAACTGGATGCTTGTTGATTAATGGGATTTTTGTTTGTGCTCTTACACTTGAATAAACTTCATTTCACGGTGCGGCTAAAGAAGAAAATGTACTTGTGTCTGCTGCAGAAAATCACCTTGTGTGCGGTCACTGTGTCCACAAAGTCAGCCCCCAGTTCGCTGATAATAGTTGTGTTTCATGGCCACATCATTATCAGCCTCATTCTCTGACAGTTTTTAATGTTCTTAAATGTCTACATACACTAATGCAGTTTAATGCTTGATTTTCCCTTTTATGTTGAAAACCAATAGCTCCATTGTGTCTAATACTCTGCGGGGGGGGGGCTATTTTGGGTGATTTTTACTCTGCACTTCTTTTTATTAATCACCATGTCATTTTACTGCACAGACAAGGACACCAGTGCACCTCTTAATGGGAGAGCAGCAGCCCAGCAACTGCCCACGCAGCATGAACATCCTCAGCTTTCAGAGGACACATTCATTAATGATGTTGTTAAAGTTTGGTTTTAAGGCGAGAAAACAGGGAACAAAAGAAAAAGTCATCTAATTATTTTCTGCTACTTTTGAATCACGATGCCTCATTTTTCTATAACAACAAAGAAAATGATTTGTTCCAATTTGCAGGCTGTAGGGGACAGCATTATTGGTTATCCACAGCCGTCATAGGCTGTTATTTCAAAATGAGCTCTATTATGTTGTTTTCCTTTTTCTTTTTTTTAATGCTATAATGAAATCAGCTTTTTCTTCTTCAGACATTTTTCTGTCCGAGTAATATGAGCAGTCCTATGTGTGAGATATAATCATGCATTTGCAGCAAATGAAATGGAATGCAGCTGCTAATTTTGTAAATTAGATTATTGCAATCCTGTTACATCTCTGCCTCTCCAGCTTGCTTTGATGATGATGCTCTCATCAACAGAAGATGAGAGGAGGCACAGAGACAAATATGACGAGAGAGGTGGGATGGCGGGGAAAGCAGGGGGAAAAAAAGACCAGGAAATGAGTGAAGACACACACATCACAGCAGTCACAACAAACAACCAGCACCGTCAGAAATCTGCGAGAAGAAACTGTTCTCTTCTGCTATTTAATATTCATGGAAAAACCATCTAAACGAGAGGACTATCGACACATCTCCATTTCCACGTCTGTTTCAACATCAAAACAGGCTGATTAGTGGTGCAGATGATAACGTCTGACAGTCTGAGGAACTCATTAGAGACTGATATGCAGACTTGGTGCTTGGACACCGAGGCAGAGCTCTAACGCCTGCTGCTTCAGCAGAAGGCATGCAGGTACATTGGAGCAAAGATACAGTGATGCACGGCCTCAGGGACGCATCCTTTTCTCTCTCCTTGATGAGCTTCTTTGCATCCACGAACATTGCACCTCATGTACAATAATTATGAGCGGCGTACAGCTGCAAAGCACTGCGAGCGGTGCAGAGTCTGCTATAACTAATGTGTTTACAAGCTCCCACAATTGTTCGTTCAAGATTAGGAGTACACAGTCGATTTAAACCCTTCGCAGGTGTGGATTAAAAATAAAGTGCAATTTAGCATCCTGTTTTCTGCATTCGCTGGAATAAAAGCTGTCTCCCATATGGCTCAGTCTATACTAAACTATGTCGTTCTTGAGTGAGGCTGTTCTTTGTATATAATGCAGAATTTACAAAGATAGGTGACAGACAGATGCACTGAGGCCTGAAAGGAGCATCTATTTGCATCCTCTGAGGTTTAAAATCTTGCATTTATTGCCTGAAAGATGAACCAGCTCTCGTATTTATGTATGCTCTGTCACTGTGTATGGGATACTCTTGCCTTCCCCTCCTCCAATTTAAAACTCAGTGTTTAACTTTCTGTGCAGCTTTTTCTATTGAATTTTTTAACAAGTGCTGCCCAGGTAGCCACGCTGTACCTGCCTCCTTGTTTTGAGTACAGCAGCTGTACCCGATGGGCCGTGTTATGCAGCACAGAGCTCTGTTGGGCTGTCTCGTGTGTCGTGTTCAGTCAGTTAGGAACAAAAAGGGGTGGGGGGTGGACACAGTAAGCTCAACAGTACCAGACTTTGCTACGTATTTTTCCTCCACAAAAGATGTGGATAAGCTGAGTGTCAGCGTTTTACTCTCCAGTACACCTCTGGGCTGTGTCTGGAAGGTGAGGTGAGAGCTCTGAGCAATCCCAGCCTGCTGTGAGCCCAAACCCATCACCTATAATCACCTCTCTCATCCCTCCTTTTGCTCGCCATCCCTCACTCTAGTGCCCTTTTCCTCCCTCCAATCACGCTGCTTCTTCTCTGCATCTCTATCTTGTCGACAAAGGTGAGAGATTTGTAACCTTCATTACTGACAGCAGCTAAAAATAACCCCATCCTCCTCAGTTTATCTCCTCACCATCTCATCCAATATGGATATCACATGCTGCCTCCTGCCCCACACACAATCAGCCTGGTGGAAACTCAGCCAGCATACCACCTCATTTAAACGGGCATTGATTTCAGCACTAGTGCTCTACGAATACATTTCTTATGCATGGGCGCTCAGCAGTATGTTTATAGCAGACGTGCCTTTTATTATTTCCGCACTGTGAATCCAGAGTCAAGTCAAACTCTCCAGATCCATTCGCACCTAACGGCAGTGTTCATTTTCTTTTTGTCGATGGATTCGTGCTCGCACTGAGGGAAGCGCAAAGCCGCGTGCACTGTGCGTGAAGCATCCTGGGGTTGTACCATGCCATTTCTCTCACTCCCCTGAATAAAACGGCAAGAATAAATGAGCCCCACTCCACCATGATTTTCCATCAAGTTTTCTTTTTCTAGCAGTACATAAACAACACATTCAAACACACAATGGAGCCCATTTCCCAAAACTTATCTGCTTCAGAGTTACTCTGATTAACAATGCCAGCACTCCAAGCTGCCTGTAAACACATAAGATGAGGCTTTCCTGATTTTTTTGACTTTCTCTCACTCTCCTGAAAACTGCACAGTTTACTGTCATCAGTGACTCATAATTCTATCAGTTAAATCAGGCAAAACCCCATCACCCCATCAAAGCAAATGTGTCTGCAACACTGAGGAAACACTTACCTGAGGCTGATGAGATAAGAATTACAGGTGGAGCGTTCAGGCCTATTGGGTCCACTTGTGATGTGCTGAACTTGTGCTCTGAAATTTCATCCCCTTCATGCTCTGGTGTGGGGGAAAAAATCATTTACTGCTTTTTTGGTCATAGTTAATAACTCATCGAGAGAGAGAGAGAGAGACCGAGGGAGAGAGACACCGAGGGAACCCTCACAACAGAATGACACACAAAAATCCACTTTGTCCCCCCACACACTCTGAAGAAATCTCCTAATCTCTTCAGTTAATAATGTGATGTTTTCCTCTCCTTTTATGCTCCCCGGTCCATTCTCCCTCTCGTGTACCCTCCTCGCCTCTCTTACCCGGTTGTCCAGGCGACAGTGAGAGACATTTCTTCCCAGAAGCTCCTCTCTCTCTCTCTCTCTCTCTTTCCCGTGGCTTTGTTCAGCTTGCTCTGCTGACTGGCTCACCCGTGAAGGAGAGACAAGGAGGGGGATGCAGCCCGAAAACCTCCCGCAAACCACTGGTGGAAGGCAGAAGAGCCCAAGGGGATTTTAGAAATGAATCAAAGTGTGTTTCGGACCGGTTCCACTTTAATTCACTTTGGCTTTATGTTACCAAAATGATGCAGTGGTCATGATGTTGCAGCAGAGCCCCCTCCCTTTCTGTCAGAGTTGGTATGGTCTAGTCTAGTCTCAGTTGGTGGGGTGTGTTATAAGAGGGTGATCAGAATAACTGGCTTGTACAGTGGGAGACAAAGTGCAGACAATTTAAAATAATTACCTGAAGTAAGAGCGTTAGTTTTTCCTTATGGAGCACAGTGCTCTCACAACAGATGACAAGAAGCCGTCCTGTCTGGCTTTCTGTTGCAGATGCTCTCCGGATGCTGCCAGTAATAGTTAGCACTGATTTGACTTGTGTGTTCGCCTTGTTGTGTCATTAATGCTATCACCCGTGCTGTTAGAGCCCACACTCACTCCCATCTAACGCTGATGAGCAGCTCTTCTCCTCTTACTGCCACATTGAACTCATCCATCTCCTCACTTCTTAACCGCTGTGCAGGTTTAACTTGAGATTTGCTTGAAAGGGAGAAAAAAAGGAAATAATCAGTAATCTTAATGGGAGTGGATATCCCTGAGGTGAGGTTTCACCCTATGGAGCTGGTGCAGTGTGGAGCACAGAGGAAACAGGTCTGAAAGTCCTGTGGTCATGCCACTGTGTGTGTGTGTGTTGCCAGCCTTCACGACATTTTGTCTTCATTCTGTTGGTGCAGCTGTGACAGACCAATTGACCAAATAGACTTTTTCAGTCACTTAAGATCAATATAGTGAAGCAGATTGAAGGTAATCACATCTGTTGCTGCGGCGCTGTGGGACAAGAACAAACAGATCTTATGAAAACTAATCAATGGACGTCACTGCATGTTGTCAATAACAACCAGACAGACTCTGTACCACGTCCTTTGTTAGGGTTTAATGAGTCCCCCCCAATCTCAACAGACTTCATTCAGTAAACATGTATCACAAATATTGGCAGGCAAGAACTCGGAGGCAGTTGATGAATCATAATACTATACATTTAAATAATACAAAATGTACATGAATCAGTCAATCATACGTACACACATGCATACTGAACACACACATGCAAACTTGCACAGGGCTTTCAGAAAGACAGGCTGACAGGATGTTGTGCTCCCTGATCACACAGAAGAACTCAGAACTCTGTTTGATGGTCCCGTTAAGACAGCTCTTCAAAGAAATGGGGTTTTTTTCACATTAATAGGGGAGGAATATGCCTGAACAACAACCTATGTTGGGAGTAGATGGAAAAAAGGTGAAGAATTTTTCACAGCCAGTAATATTACATAATGACATATAATGGCTCTGGCTAACTTCAGATCTACATTCACATTTGGGAATAAGCTGCATGCAGGAAGTGTCTGCATCCTGTCTGTCTTACATTAAGAGGTAGTATCCTCACTAATGGATGGTGACAATTACAGGAATCCACCTTATCCTATCCGAACCAGTAAACAAGTGATTCAAGGAAACGAAGAGAAGATACAGAATATTTGTCATAACACGTGGATCTAAAACTCTAACACATGTTGGAGTACTCACCCCACATAATGTCCTGTCTAGTCTTATACATTTTAATTCCTTTAAGTTTTCCAAATGCTACATGATATGTACATAACATAGTCACGCTCCATCTCTATGTGGGAGTCTCCTGCAAACCTAATAAATAAGGAGAGGAAAATATATGTTTGGTATATTTGGTCTCTGTGTTTATGACTACACACAAAACAATGAAGTCAGTGCAGCTGTTAACAGTATAAATGGGCTTATATGTAAATGTGACTCGGGAAAATAAACCTGATATTGATTAGCACTACAGAGCTCGAAAAACAATCTGAAATGATGCTGCAATTTCGGCAAATGGTCGTGCTCTGTGTTTAATGTTGCACCACAGTCAGTCGCTTCATTTCTATATCTGGTGAGAGTTCCAACGAAGGGATTAAAGATAAAACACGTCTTATCTCACATAATTATAGCACCTGCTGAAGGGGCTCAGAGGAAGCCCAGTTTGTGGGAAACTATAAAAGTGTGCACACTTGATCCAAAGAACAGCCTGGAGGACAACATAAATACTCCACATATAATTTGCATGTTACATTTTACACCAACAATCTTATGACACAACAAACAACTCGTCACAAAAGGATTCTGTTCGCGGCTGCGTCTTTCTTACTGCAACTTTGCAATAACACGTTCGGCCTGAGCGTTTAATCAATTAATCGTTCACAGTGAAAAGCAACAGCCCCAGTCTGGGCAACAGCTGACGGGACAAAGTTCATCTAAATGTGCTATGGTCGTTGGTCCAAGGAAAAAAAAAAAAAAAAAGAGTGGTACTGCCACACACAGACACACACGCACACACACACACTTGTTCTCTGTGCTGTAAACTGACATACACTCTCATACTGTCAAAGCTGTCCTATGAGAAGTGAATTGTTCGTTTCCTCTGGCTACCACAGATGGGTTTCTCGGATCTCAGAGATGATGTTATTGGCTTTTTTGAGCGCCTGAGAAGAAGAAAAGAGAGGTCAGTTAAATCACTGGCCTTAAAGTAGTAGATAAAAGAAAAAAGGGAAAGGCCTTGCTTTTCCTGATGCTCATGACCTATTCAGAGAACAAAAGGCAATTTTACCTCAAGCATTTGAGCAACCTCGGTCCGCTGCTGTGCCGTGTCCTGTGACTCAATGAGCAGCTCCTGCAGCAGTGGCTGTTTATAAAGCTGTCCCACCAGCTCACTCTGCAGATGCTCTTTCACAAAGTTCACCAGGAAGTGCATCACTGTCTTGGGCACACTGCGGACACAACGCCCCAAAACAAAGTTAGAAAATCTGCATCAGTGACGACAGCTGAGCTCAGCAATATAAAAACACGGGGAACTGGTGAGAGTGTATCCCCTCCTCCCAGGTGAGCTGAAGTCGTTCCAGTCGAACCTGTCTTGGATGCTTTTACGAACAATGAGAAAGTAGCACTTGATGAGGCGCTGGATGACCTCGCAGTCCCTCTGCTCCCTTGCACTCAGCTTTCGGGATACGGGCACCGCCTGGCAAAGAAGGGCAAAGTAAAATGTTGACAGTCTTCAATGTATTTGCTACTAAGTGTTTTGTCCTCTTGCTAATCCCACCACTCACTGTGTCGAGGAGGTTAATGGCCTGGCTTTTGCTGGGGCTGCCAAAGCCTGCAGCTGGGGCTTTCTCTTCCGCCACCTTCTCGTTCTTCCAGCGCTTGCCTCCATCAAGGGCCTCTGCCTGAGAGAGAAATCCGAGGAAGTCAGAGGGTCAAAGCAATTTTGTCTGAGTCTGGAATCCACTACAAGCACAGAAAGAAGGTGTACTGTTTGGATGTGAAACATAATGGTTAAGGCTTTACCGAACACAACTTCTGCTGTTTACCCTGACAGAATAAATGATAAATCTGAGTGCCTTCTGTAAGGGACAAACAACTACCTGCTGACTGTTGACAGATGCTGAAACCTGTGCAGCATCTGTGAAGTCTGGATGTTTTGTGTTGATGTAGGCGAGTTCTATTGCTACTAAATTGTGTACCTGAAGGAAAAAGGCAGAAGCAAATACGTCAAGCAGTTAATGGGACTTGTCTCTTGGTTATTATAATGAGCACGAGAGATCATTTTAACTAAAGTTTGGATTACCATGTCATTGGTAATTGGCAAGCGCTTCCTCAGTAATCCAGTCACCACTTCCACTATGGAATCATGCAGTTTAGGGAATCGCAGAAGCTCCTTGGAAACACAAAGACATACTTCATTAACATGCGTCGTTAGAAAAATTAACGCCACTCTGATTTAGGAAGGCAATTCAACATCTGTTGGCTAACCTGCGTGCTAAAGGAGGAGCAGTGCTGGATGATCCTCTGCAGCTCTTCATGAACAAGCTCTACACAGCGCAGACTGGGCTCCTCCAGCCGCTTAATTTGCCGCTTCACCAACAACTCAAAGGACACCTCGGGCACAAAAAGGGCTGGCCGTGGACCCTGCAGGGCAAATCACATGCACACACACACACACACACACACACACACCAGCTGTATAATTTACCTGCTATTCCTCCAAACGAGAGAACATGACCAGAATTTGGATTAAACAAATTACACAAAAAGTGAGGAGAAGCTCACCGTAGCATTGCGGATTGCAGTGAGGATATCAAGCTCAGTCAGTCCTCCCAGGGGGTCGATGGACTGCAAAGTGCGGCCAAAGGTCTCATGGAATATGTAACAGATCCGAGCACCCCCACAGCTGTAGAAGAGATGGGTTCAGTGGTGACACCAACGTGGTTTCTCAGTGCTGTGCCTCAGCAAAGATAATTGGGCCAAAATTGAATGCAGTCAACCAAAAAAGGTCAATATTTGCTCACTACATATTTACATGAATTAATTGCCTTGTGGTAAGAGAGCTGTAGAAGATGAAGGTGCCAACAGAAGATGCTGATGCCACTTTTTTTCAATTTACATTACCCCAAGGACATTACCCTCGTGGAATACATTGTGAACTGCTGTAAATAAAATGCTGAGTTGTTGCGCAACAGTGCTGAAGTACTAAACTAGATGACAAAAAATTGAGACAAACTAAAACATGTCAAAAAAGGATCCTTTCATCATAGAAGCAATTGCTATTCCATAAAGATCCTGCTGCTGTAGAGAGGTCAAACTCACAGCTCTGAAGTCTGAATGTATCTGGCTGTTCCTTCGATGGTGTTGCAGTAATCGCTGGCAAACTTGGTGACAATCTGCAGCAGGGTGGCACTGTGGTCTTCTACTGGCTGACCGTAGCTGTTGAGCCGTGCCTGGTACTGGGCATTCAGCACAGTCACTCGGGTTTTGAGGTCTGGCAGGCAGTCCCGGATGTGGTGCATGAGGAGCCTGCTGAGAGTTTTAGCCAGATAGCGTGAGCCTGCGCGGGAGGCAAGCGAGGGGTAGTGGCGCTGCAGGAAAGCCTGCTCATCCTTCATCGAGTCCTCCAGGCTTTTCTGTGTATTGATGTCATGCTGGCTCCTAGGAGGATTATTAGGCAGCGACAGGGAGCGCAGTCAGATGACAAGTAATAAGGACATGAACAAATTGCCATCTTGCTGTGTTGTGAAGCTAAAAACATTATGTATCTAAATTAAATCAATCAGCTATTTAGAATTGCACACCTGTTAACCACCCCGATAATCCCAAGTCTGACTGGAATGACTCGACCCAGAAGGACTTCCAAAGCATCCGTCCCCGCATCCATCAGATCCAGCTTGCTGACGACCAGCAGTGTTCTACGACCTGACAGACGCACAAACACAGAGGCCAGAGGTTACATTTTAAAGACAGTAATGAGTCCTACCAATTTTGTTTTTCATCAGTTATAGTGGGAGAGAGGGGAGGAAAGCGTACAGGAGAACGTCATAGTGGAAAACAAGGAAACAGCTCTGTGATGGAACAGGACTGAAGCCACCAGGGAAACATTTAGGCCCAGATACAGATATCCTAACTGGCACACTATCAAAGTGTATAACAGGCATTTGAGGCCACACTGCCAACCTCCCAGACAATTACTACAGGCATATTCTCATCATCAATCAGTCTAGTCCTCAGAGGGTAAATGATAGCAACAACAATTTCCTAAGCAACTATTAAATGTCAGGATGCTCCGAACAGTCAAGACTGGCAGGTCCAAAAGTTCCTCATACACATTTAATAATTTAAAATGCATTTCTACTTGAAGCACGTTATGTAATAAGCACTGATGGAAAGAAAATGGAAATGAAATGTGAGGAGAAGAGGCGCCTCTGTGCAAAATATCCTACCATCTGGATCAACCTCGCGAGCCAATTTCAGTGCATCAGAGGTGGCCAAGTCAGAGTTGGCAGGGGACACTGCAAGGATGAGGGAGTTTGGATTGGAGATGAAGGACAGGATCATCTCTTGTACTTGAGCCTCAATGTCCTCTGGCTGGTCCCCAACAGGAACCTGAGGCAACAACAAAGAGCAGCCAGGTTTACTGTAAGCACAGCACAGATGGGGTGCTGCTGTGAGTCTTATGATTGCAGATATGCAAAACAAGCAGCATTAATCACGATCTAGTGCTACGTTTGAACACATAACACAAAATCAACATCTTTTCAAGTGGCTGAGCTCACCTTAGTAATTCCAGGTAAATCAACCAAGGTGAGATTAAGGACTTTGGGAGAGAAAATCTTCAAATATATGGGCTCAGGACTGATTCCCTGAAGGATATAAAAAAAATACATTTATGAATGCAGTGTAAAAAGCTTAATTTCAGGTATCAATGAGTTCACATCAATGCTTTCTTTTCACCTTGTTGTCACCAGAACTGCGAGCAGTCTCTGTTTCGATTTCCTGACGGATTTCCTGAAAATCTGTGAAGACCTGTCAAACGGGTGAGAATGATGCATCAACCGAACGCAGCACATAATACAGGACAACACACACGGTATTTCAATCTTTCACACAGACGTACCTGGTTCTTGCAGTGCAGGAATGTAGCCCACTCTTCAGCTTTTACACCTGAACAAACATTACAGTGAGTTTATGTCATTTTTTAGAGATTTTTACAATTAAATTTACAGCTTATGAAGAAATAATGGAAAGTGAAAAGACTACAAATGAACTTATATCATGCTTGACAGACAGATGGAGAGCAGAACAAACAAAATGTATGAGAAAGAAATTATGAGGCTACACAAATCATGTCTGTGCAGATCAAATAGAAAGAGACCTGGGTAGCTGTTTTGGGCATTTTGTTTTACCCCATTGCCTGAAAAAGTAGTGAATAAGAAGAGGAAGAAAGACTGCATGTTAGCAAAGAGAGACCAGTGCTCTACAAGGAGGAGACAAAACACCATAAGTGCTAATTAAAGCAGACATCATGCCTAGACAGAAATAACAAACCTGCTGTCCTGTTTTAATATGCTGATATTCAGTGTATCATAACCAAAACATCATTATGCATTTTTAAGAATAAGAATAAATGTGTAGGTACCACTCTCGATCTTCAGTCTCTCCTTCAGAGGGGCAACATTAATAAGTTGCAACACGAGGGGTCGTCTTGTGACTATTCCTGATCCCCGAGGCAAGAAGTCCCGGCCAACCAGGCTCTCCAACACAGAGCTCTTTCCACTGCTCTGTTATGGCACACAATAAAACAAATTCAGCCATGTTTCAAAGCGGCACTGATACAGTTAGTCAGGCAGTGTGAACTGCAGACACATCAATAAAATTTCTGATCATATAAAGGAGTCAAATAAGAAAGGCAGATGCTACAGATGGTGGTTACGTTTATAATTACACTTTTAATTGTGATTTATTTCTTTTAAACCTTGGCTGACCTGAGATCCAACAACGACAATCTGAGGCAGCTGTATGCTCTCTGCACCCACTGTGAGGAAGACCTCCTGCAGCCGGTTAATGGTGGGAATTAGAGTCTCCATCGTTCCAACAGGCGGGACACACTTGCTAAACTGGTAAAATAAAACAAACATGAATAAACAGAAAGAAAGTACAGAGGAGTAAGTCAGGTGAAATTCGGGTAACTCTGAACTAACGGTAACTGGGAAAAAGCTATTCCCAAAAGCCCAGGGAGAAAGAAGCTGGCTGTATTCTACTCTGAGCAAAAACAAAAAGAAAAAAAGAAAGAAACTCATAACACTGTGTTGAATAAATGCGACTGCAGCTGACAAATATAGCAAATGAATAAGATATAGATATTGCCCTAGGAAAAGCGTATTGCTCTTCCATACAGACAAGTGGTCCTGATGAGGGGGGTGTAACGCCCGAGCATCAGTTACACCAACATCGCGGCGAATCCTCCCGGTTTAAAGATTTCAAGCTGAAAACCGACCTTTTGTTATCATTCACAGCGCTGACTTAATGTCTAAGGTACATGACAACAACCGATTTTGCAGGACAGGCCAAAAGGCGTAATATTATCAGCTAATCTTAACCGGCTAAAGCTAACCTGTAAATTCAGGAAGTTAAATGTGCTAGCTTTGTGCTAACGCTAGCTCAGTCGCTGAAACAACCGATGCCCAATTGTGACCTTACCGCTGTTCAAAAAAATAATATCCCTCCTTATCCAATGTGTCTGTCGTTCATAGTTCGTATGGAAGTGGGGCGAACGTCAAAAACCGTGCATTTACTACAAACTGTTATCCAAAATTAGCAGCAAAAGAAACAGCCGTCCCCTTGCTAACGGAGCGGCACCCGTATTATTCCTCATCACTCTTATTGGTCATCAGATCTGAATTGTGAGCGCTACAGTCTCCTGATTGGTCGACACATAAGTGACGTGCTGCAGTCGTCCCACAACTCACCGCCCATTTATGCTAAACATTACTAAAAACCTTTCCCAGCCAATCTTCTTTGCACTTTTTAGACTTTTTTTACTCAACACAAAACATCAGCACATAACACAATAAAACACAATAACATAATACATTTTTTACTGTGTTTTAATGTCTGTATATATATATAAACATAATATTTACAAATCATACAATGGACGTTAGCTAGTTACGGAATAAAACATGTATTAATATCTCATGGTTACCAGAAAACACCCACTGATCCTTCAACACAGATATTACTAACAAATATCCTCCAGTAGAAGTTAGTCTCCTCCTGGGAATTGTAGCAGCCAGAGATCATGCGAAACCAACAGCATAAATGGACTCCTTTGTATTCAAATATAACGTGATCAGGTCTTGTGTCATGACTGCAATATCAATGACAAGGACCATTTCCAAAATGAGGCAAACTTTCTTATCCAAGTCTTTTGGTCATGGATAAGAAAGCCCTATTGCTGCAATGATCAACAGTCAGTCCTATCTGTGTTCACTCAGCCACCGATCAGGCCCTCTGCAAGACATGTAATACTGTGTTTTTCATGCCTCACGCTCTAAACTCGCACATCAAAGCTTTGAGCACCTCTCTCAAAATACAATCAAAACAAGCACCGTCCAACTGGGCATTTTTAGTCCATGTATGAGGTGTCCATTCCCTCGCCATCAGGGTGAAGCAGCCTTCCTGCCAAGCGCTCAATGTCGTCGAGACTAAGTTGTCGAAGTGAACGTTCATAGTCCTTGAAGAGAAACAAAATAAATGTAAAAAAAAATTAGAAACAGCAAGTTAAAAATATTCAAGTGAAATTATTTTAACCATATTATGTGTGACGTGACATCCTCAAAATGAAGCACGGAATAGGGCAGGGTGACCCTCTAGAATGTCTAAACTTTTTTCTTCACAAGAAGGCTGTTTAGTCTACAGTTACGCAGATCTATAGGCAGTTTCACCATGTTGGTAGCTACAAATGACAGAAAATGCTATAGTATCTCAAATATCTAAGGTGAAGTTATCTGCACAAAGCAAAGTCATGTTAATCAACACACTGAGCCTGTGTAAGTTTAGCTACGTATGTCCTAATTTAGGAGCAAATGACATGGTCTAGTCTCAGACCAAAACTGATGGTGCATTAATGTGCAGCTCACACCAGGTTGGTAAGTCACAGACTTTCTAGTTTATCACCAGAAAGTTTCCATGGAACAACCAACCACGAGAGACTAGTTGTGTCTTCAATATTTGGGCAAAAGAAGGCTGCATTTGTTTCTTTCATATTTGGATGACACTTGACATTTTAAAGGTATATTCAGTCTTTACTGAATCATGTGCCTAAATTCACTAGGCCTCATTCATTCTAACAGAAGGCAAAAGACGTCAATTGAAAAATATTATCAAACAATACATGGCAGCTAGCATGCTTCATCTGAATACCTTAATAAGCTGTTCATGGACTTTTGCTGCATCTGCTGGACTGAAGTGTCTAGCAAGGATGGTGGATACAGTCTGCCACACTCTACCCTGTGTGCTGCTGCTGCTACTGCTGCTAGCAACCATCCCTGGCGCTCCAGTCCTCTCTCCCACTGGGCGGATTACCAGATTCAATTTAGCCTCTGGCCCAATGGAGTAATCACTCAGTCTATGCTCGTCTGAGGAAAGAAATACAAGCAATCATCAAAAACGTAAACATTTAATTCAAGTATAAAAACAGGTTAATGGATCAAGAAATTACAGTTTTGCACAATGCTTATGAAACACTTCTCTGTTGTAAAATCTACCTGCAAGTGCTTTTCCTTTATAGAGCAATCGCTGCTGGTTTGCTGGTATGTTGAGCCGTTCTGACACAAGTTCCTTCACTGTGGAGACCTTTTCATCTTCAGTTACCTGGATGATCAACAAGATAATGATGAAGTCACTCAGCTTGGTCAAGTCTGTCAAACATTTTATATTTCTGCTTAGCTGAACAACATTCAAATTGCAAACGAATGAAGCCAATGTTAAATTCTCACTTTGCATCAACTTTACATAAAACCAACAGTTAATGGGGAATACACACGCACAAAAGTCAAATGCCACCTAACTGGTAGAAAACAGTCACCGGCCTACAGCGTGGTACTATATTCCTTGAGCACTGCAGGGTAGCTGATAACAGAGAATCAGCATGTACCTTTTCACTTCCAAATCAGAGCTCTGGGAAACAATGTATGGTCTTGACCACTGATGCAGTTTTAAAAAATATGCTTTAGAGTTACTTCATTTCCGCTGAATACAAAATGTAGTCCATTGCGTGAGATACTTCCCCATCTGATGTACACAAGAATGTTTTATTGAATTTATTGTGATATGCACCGATGCTCTGTTTTTAATTAAGTACACGCAAACCTCCGACTAATACAACTGCTTGCTGATCATATTAAAACTATAATGGTTCCTAAAGTGACACACAATGCCGATGGTGTTCAAATACCCCTTTATCTAACTCGTGTTTAACTCACGTGTCCTGATATAATCCCAGTTTGAGCCTCACACAGCTACATTATCATTTTTTAAACACGAGAGGCACAAACAGGGTCCAGGACTAACGTATAGTGAGTACATAACGCTGCAGACTGAAGGGTTATTTAAGCAGGACTTCGCGCTTATCGCTTTATGTTAAACAGCCGTACTGACTTATCAAAAGCACCTTTTTCATAAGATAACGTTGCTGTTTATTGAAGAATTTCCCTAACGAATTCCCTTCCCTCCAAACACCAAATAAGGACTTGTAGGGCTCTCGCTGTCCATGTCTGAAAGTGGTACGTAACGTTACTTTACTTTACGTAAAGCAGTAACTGGAGCGAGTCTGATAAGGTTGTCGTTATCGTTACTGTAGCTCTCTCACGGATGTGGCTAACAAGCTAGCTAGCTAGCTAGAGTAACGTCGTTTCACATCACACCGATGTGGACGTACAATAGCTCCGTTTAAGCTAGATAGTATGAAGTTTAACAACATCACCAACCCAACCATTCTAGTATCATATGTGTGGTTGCTTCACTCACATGGCAGCTCAGCATGTGACAAGACTGTCGCCGCGGGCTAATCAGCTAGCTAGCTTACAAAGGAGAACTAACGTTGCAGCCCAATGGAGATAGCAGTTAGCATTTAGCCAGCTCGGCGGTGCTTAGCGATAGCTTACCTGTACACTGCATTCTTTTCCTTGAAGCGGTTTCACAGTAAGGATCATTTTCGATGATAGCCTGAACAAAACACAACTACACGGCCACACCTTCAAAGGTTAACCAACAATAGATACTCAAGTAGTGTTACTTTGCTACCTCCAGTTGGCCACACCGCTTCTTCGCTTCAGCGGCCCATCTTCTTCTCCAGCTCCTACAGGCTGCTGCTGCTGCCACTCTCAGGCCGCACTACCGCCACTAACTGGCTAGAGTGATGTACGGCCGCTCTCCGCCGAGAGCAATTCACCCCAAAATGCTGAAAACGGTTAATTACTTTGACTGTTTTGCTCGAGATAATCACCGTAATTAAATAAAAAAGAGAACATAAACGGAACTGTAGACCCTGGCTGGAGTTTGGCATTTAAGCAGCAACCTTTGAAAACATAATTACTAATCAAGTTTTATTTACCCTACACTGAAACTTACATTGTAGCCTAACCTTTTTTTTCTTTTGAAGCAATTAGTGACTTTGGTGTTTTGCAGCAGATGAAGTGAGCTTTAGCAGGCTGTCTGTCAGTGTATGTAGGCTCTGGTCCTGTTGAATAAAGCTAGGGGTCTTCGCTGTCTTTTCCTCCACATTATTTACAACCCTTTACGTCAACTATTAATTAGCCATCGTGACCATAGCTCATTATCAGATATTAACATTAACATCAGATCAGCTGAAAACATCAACATCACTCAAATGTAGTCACCATTTGCGCATTGTGTTGTACGCTGAAAAATAATCCACAGTTTAGGTTATCATGATAGGCCACGTGCTGTTTACAGGTATAGTCCAATTCAACACCTCTGTTTAATCCAGTCTCTTTCACATGTGCAAAACATCTGGAGGGATTTTTTTCTTCTTCTTCTTCTTCAGATTCATCTGTCCCCCAGGGCTCGGATATACCCCAAGGACCCTCTGACCTAATTGGGATCCAGTCCATGCGTTTCTCAATACAGCCTCTCGGATGGTCTCCCCTGTCTTGGTCATGTGATTGCCTGCTGTCTGTGGCCAGCCCCGAGCAAGAGCGGAGCATCTTTGACTTGGGCGGGTATAGAGGAGCTCTGCACCTGTCGAATGGACCGTCTGCCGCTGCCAAACACGGTGAAACCTATTCAGGACAAGTGAGAACGACTTCCACAACGCCAGACAGGCTTGCATGTGGTGAGTGATCTTTGTGTGAGTGATGTGAAATAAAGCACAGCATTGTGTTTTGCAGGACAGAGCATGCATCTGTGTGTACAAACACTCTATTAGAAACATAAAACGCTGCTGTCACATTTTACCAACTCATTCATTTATTACTGAGGCTGTTATCGGTGCATACGACTCCGGGCGCGCTTACGACCCCAAATGAAAACATCTATATTTTATTCCTGCTGGGACACAAATTGTGTGT
This sequence comes from Scatophagus argus, assembly GCF_020382885.2. NCBI lineage: Eukaryota > Metazoa > Chordata > Actinopteri > Scatophagidae > Scatophagus > Scatophagus argus. The sequence continues at coordinate 6,518,820 of NC_058496.1, read as the reverse complement.
GAGACTTAATAAAGAGCCCATAATGACCTTATCTTCATTTGAGGTCTTTTGTCTCTTTGACATTACTGTAGCACCCTTTCTTTCTTGTCCTTTTTGTCTCACATTTTATGTTAAGTTTCCTTGGATTTATGCTTTTGAAATCAATTTATTCATTATGGGTGAAGTTAAAAAATAGATAAATACAGGGAACCTAGAAATCTTGCTGCAAGAAGTACTGCAAGCCCATGGAAAATCATGTCAAAGGAAGATTTATAGTCTTTATTTGTCACATGGGAGATTGTGTCATTGGATTATACTTGATGGTTTTTCCTATTCATAGTGTTGAAAAAGAAAGTCATCAACTCATTCATCTGCCTGCCTGCTTAAAATTCTGTCTGTGCTTATTCTGTAATTATGGATATATATTAGAAGAAGAAGTCATTATACCTTATTCACTCCTCGTTTCTATTGTTAACATTAATAAGTAATTACAAGAAGAGATGCAGACAGAGGAAGGATGGCGAGCTTTAAGTTAGGTAAGACTGCAGCCACAAAAGGAGAATTTGGGATCAAACAGAAAACCAACATTCAGTGTAGTTGGACAAATACTCTTCTTCTTCTTCTTGTGTGTAGAGGGAGGTGTATTTTGCTATCTTTCCTCACCTGATGTTTGCAGGTGATGGGTACACTTCGGGACCTCCAATTTGCCCTGCAACTGAAGATTGAGGAGCTTCGCCAGAGGGACACGCTAATAGACGAGCTGGAGCTGGAGCTGGATACAAAGGATGAACTCATTCGGAGACTGCAGGAAGAGCTGGATCGCTACCGAGCCACCGTCTCCCTCCCAGGACCCTCTGCAGCCGGCACAGGTACAGAACAGGGTGGTTTTCTAAGTCATGTTGTCAAGCATCCACAGGCGACACAAGCATTAAACCTGACCCCTCGAGTGCTTCTCCTGCAGCTTGCTCGACTCAAATCGAGGACGAGCAGAGAATCAAAAGGACAACAGTCGTTTCAGCGCCCTTCACTCTGGACCCGGTGACTTCGGCCACGGTTTCAAACAGAAGCTGTGACAAAAGCCAGCAGTAAGAGCACACTGTGTTCCATGAACTGAAAAACATCTGTCTCTCACATGTTCAAGGCTCACAGAGCTGGAATTAATATATGTTTAAGATAATTTTCAAACGCTGTAGCTTATGACACTGCATTCAAGGTGTTTACATTAATAAACTGAATGGCCTTAAATGTTACATCAGTATCCTGCCTTCATGCCCTCAGGTCTCAGAGGCTGATTCAGGCAGCATTTTCGAAAAATGATTTGCTGAAGAACCTTGACGAAGGAGAAATCAGAGCCATCATAGCCTGCATGTATCCCACTCCCATCAATCAAGGCTGCTGTGTCATTCAGGAGGGGACCAGCGGGACTCAGGCTTATGTTTTAGAAGGTAAATGATTTTCTTTTTACAACTGTGAACGTGAATCCCGCTTGAGGATAATTAGTAACGTTTCCTCGAGATAGCAGCTGCTTAAGAACAGCCTGATGAAATGATTGGGTTCATCAAATCTCTGTACAATAATTCTCCTAGTGCTGACTCACAGTTTGAGTAGACAGTAATGTGACAGCTCGGCAGTGTGAGGATTTCATGTTTGTGCAACAAACCAGGAGGAATAACATGTGACCCGCATTAACGTTTTGTGCTGAAATGTCAACGGTGACGCAACGGACAGAAGAAAAGAGGTTCGGCGTCACCCTCGTCGCAGAGTTCATCGGTGCTTGATTGTCCTCAGGAATCTTGGCCGTGTTTGTAATGTGACGGCTAATGGAGAGTGGCTGCTCCCTGTTTTTTCTATTGCAGCCAGCGAGAGGTGGTGGCCTAGTTTGGCTCAGGGATGATCAAATGTCTGCTGTTTGTGCAGCATGTTTCAACACCTGAAAGTCCTTGACAGTCCCTACATATCCTGACACAAAAACCCATGCACAAAACATCTCTACACATGACATCTGCGCTGTGTTTCTTCACTGGCTGTGTGTTTGTTAACAGAAGGGAGGCTGGATGTGACAAAAGACGGATTGAAGCTTCACACAATTGAGCCAGAGGACATGTTTGGAGAGCTGGCTCTCCTCTACGATTGCACTCACACCTTCTCTGTCTCAGGTATCTTCTTCTTCTTCCGTTTGCATGCAGATATTGCACAGAAACACTGGTGAAACACTGGTGGAGTTTCACTGTAATTAAATTTGATTTGGGGTGAATATAAATAATTCTTGTTTAAGAGAATATCACAAGCAGGCAGATTTCTGGCTGTGGTCTGAGACAGAAGACGTCTGTTGAATTTAAAATCAAAGACCTTTTGAGATCTTAGACAACAACACGGCTTCAAACAGTTTTCTCAGAGATGTGGGGAATTTAAAACATTTTCTGCTTTACTGCATAACCCAGTTGCTTGTCTTCCACATTGCCTCCCTGCATTCCAACATGAGATGAAATTTTACTAATACCAATTTCAGAGGCTATCACGTATTCAGTTTAGTTTTCTTGTCAACTATCATATATACATTTTTGGCATAAAGAATTTGTGATGTTCTTTGAATTTCCCTCTGGATCAATAAAGTATCTATCTATCTATCTATCTATCTATCTATCTATCTAGGAAGTAGAAAGTGTCTTGTCACTTCCTTCCAGCGTCTGATCACAAAATCCTGTGGGAGAACTTTCTCAGCCATCGCCCCGTGCATCTGACCTGGTTTCACAAATAAATAGGCTGTGGAAACAGCCAGGATCAGTTTAAATTGAAAAAAAAAACTGTTTATTTCCCTTGTTTGGTTCCTAATCATCTCTCTTTGTCCTCCTGTCTTTATCTCTCTACCAGTCAGCCTTTCTAATTTACTATATGTCTGCTCTCCGGTAACAATGCTCAGCTCATGTCAGCAGCCTGTTGTTCTTTGTTCCATGTCCGTTTCTGTCAGACTTTCCCTTGGATCTGCTCAGGGCCTGCTGGATTTATCTCCTTCCTGACCTGAAATTACTTTTTCTGTCATTGTTGCCATCTGAGACCATCAGTAAGGCTTGCGCTCGTGATGGTCTCTTCCACTGTGACAAAGGCGCAGGCGAAAATGGGGCTTTGTCATTGAGTCTTGGAGTCTCAGGGTGGTAAAGGATTTACTGATTTAAAGTCAGCATTTGCACAATGTTTGGGTGCAAATAAATACACCCAAACATAAAAAAAACTGCATGTCATATGGTGCTTAAGTGAAAATTGATGGGGTTTGTCTGAAATTAGGAAGTGAGATAGCAGGACTGCACAATATTATCAGTATGGTGGATCTAATTAGACTTCCATTTGTAGGAAGCTTCAGTTAACCAATCAATATGGGTCATTATTAATTTAGAACAGCCTCTTTCAAGCTCTATTATAAAGAGGGTAATAATAGTTAAGGAAAGGAGATTAGATCTATATTAAAAGTCCCTCTCAGTAAGGAAAAATCTACATCTACATGATGAGCATTTCAAATAGATTGCTCAGTGTCTGCTCTTTAGGCTGTAAGCTGATCCGCACTGCACATCCACCACAAACTACATAATGTCTTTAAAAGCTGATTCCCTTCTTGATTGTGCTCCCACCTGAGCTCCAGACTTTATCACTTCCTGTGCCTCTGTCTTTTGATCTGCAGCACAAATGGACAGCAAGCTGTGGGTTATTGACCGCAAGAGCTACCAGACCGTACTTATGCAGAGTGGTCTCAGCAGCCTTTCTCATTCAATGGAGCTGCTTAACAGGTGAACGTCAGACCGATACACCTGATTTGACACGGAAAGGACCTGGAAAGCCGTTTTGTATTCTAGTGCCTTCAACACAATGTCACAGGGGCCATGCTGTCAGTGGTCATGTTAGGCTTTTAAAGGGACAGTTCACCCCAATTTAAAAACAAACAAACAAAAAAAAGAAACCCAAAACATATTTTTCTTCTTACCTGTAGTGCTGTTTATCCATCTAGATTAATTTGGGGTGAGTTGCAGAGGTTTGGAGATAGCAGCTGTAGATGTCTGCTTTCTGTTGAATGGAATGATGGCATTTTGCTTGTCCTTCTTAAAGCAACAAAATAAAAGAAAAAATACATTTGAAAAACTTCACAGCAACGTCTCTTTCCAGAAATCATGACTCAAGATTATCCACAGGACTTGTTGTGAGCATTTTCAGACAGGACCTATTTTCCTTCTGCTGAACCACACCATATCACTGCGCAGAAGCGAACGTGCGGCTACTCGTGAACAGGAAGCTTGTGTTTGTCGCAGAGTGGGATGCAAACATTAATGAGGACCTCCTTGACTGAGCTGTAATGTTAGATAGCTTAATTAGCTTAGTTAGCTAGCCTCTCATCCATGAGTAGATGCACACTTCCCTCTGCACGTTGATATGGAAAGAAAATAGTTCCTGCATGAAACTGCTCACATCCAGGCCAAGCGCCCTCCTGTTCCATTATATTTAAGAGAAGGCATACATCCATTCAGCTAATGTCTCAAAAACTCTGCAGCTCACACCAAAACAATCATAATGGTTAAATAGCACTACGGGTAAAAACAAATTGATTTGGCAGTAGACTGTCCCTTTAACACCAGCCAAAATTTCAGCATTGTTTGTGAATATGTTTGGGCACCTAGAAAATGCGGAAACATCAAACATTTTCAGGCCTGTCATTATGGATGATATCTCAGCATGCCTTCTTTGCACCTGTGTGTCTGCAGCGTTCCCTTCCTGCAGTCATTGCCAGAGGATGTCATCATGAAAATGTCCGATCTCATGGAGGAGGTACTGATTATGAGCTTGAAAATCCGAAGCACGGTGTTGTGTATCCATCACTCGTTCTTCAAACAGAATGCAGCCTGTAGATCCCAGCCTGTGTGCACACAGACAGAACGCATGTAAACATCAGTGTTTACAGGCGGCCCCCCTCTCTCTTTTCTATTTTGAGCTTTCCTTGTGTTGCATCAGTTAACAAGCAGGTGTTCGGATAGAAGCCTTCACATCCATCCTGCTTTTCAGTTATCTTGCACTCTTTGCTCCTCTTCCTGTCATTTGTGTTCCCAGACACGTTACGCTGAAGGTGACTACATCATCCGACAAGGGGCCACAGGAGACACCTTTTATATCATTAGCAAAGGCCAGGTAAAGTTTTATGCTTCCTGCCTGCTGCACAGATGAAATGAGGCTTTCAAGGAAAAAGATTTAGATTGTGGAGGACAAAATGTCAGCTCAGCTTTAGAAATCGCACTGTGATAGTGAGAATTGACTTTGGCGCTTTTCCACATCGCTCTCCGCCATTACCTCTTTTTCATTATTTCTTTCTTTTGAATTTGCCAGGTGAAAGTGACAGAAAAGAAAGCAGGCCAGGAGGAGCAGATAGTCCTCTCTAAGCTCTCTGAGACACAATGGTTTGGAGAAAAGGCTCTGTGGGGGTAAGGAAAAAATGGACTTTCGCTGGGTACAGGAGTCTTTTATGAAAATAGCACATGATGGTAAAAATGGGCTTTATGCCAACATGATATCAACAATTTTCTTTTTGCATTCTGTGTGCTTTGCATTGATCACATTGTGATTTTCTTTAGAGAGGATGTTCGGACTGTGAATGTGATCGCTGCTGGTGAAGTTACATGCTTGGTCATAGACAGAGAGTGAGTGGAGAGTATTTTGTGTTAATAGAATTTAGTGCACAGAGCATGTAAAGCCGCTAAATTATAAATGGATGTGCTTAGATTGGGAGAATATTAGTACGTTTTTGAGTTTCAGGGCCTTCAGAGACGTCATCGGTGGGTTGGTATCTGACTTCAGTCATGAGGTGCAGCAAAGCCATGAAGCCAAAAACGAGTGAGGAGCGCTGCAACACTATTTTCTACAATAATTACATGAAATTTGCATCACTTGGTGTAAGCTCATCTCTGGTTTCCTTGTGAACAGGTCAAACAAGGATCCCAACCAGCTTTCATCTTCTACCTTAAGTGATTTCCAGATTATTTGCCAGCTTGCAGTTGGGGAGTTTGGTCACGTAGACCTGGTAAGGGGTTGCTCTTATAGCCGTTCACTCACAATGACGCGGATCTCCAACTGCCTCCTCAAGATTCCATGTTTCTATAATGTAATCTATTGATTTCCCCTTCTGTCAGGTGCAGTTAAAGAGCAACATCAAGGCTTTTTTTTCCATGAGGGTCCTTAAGAAGAAGCTGATCCTCAGCAGCAGTCAGAGAGAGCACCTCTTGAGAGAAGGACGCATCCTAATGGAGATTCACTGTCCATTCATAGTCAGGTGTCTGTTGTTTGTCTTCAGCAGTTACGTAATTAAGATTGTTTTTTATTTACACATGTTTTAATGATTAAAAAGATCTTCCTTTCTATTTTTTTTTTGTCAATCACAGGCTACATAAAACCTTTCGAGATGCCGAGTGCCTGTACATTTTGACAGAAGCTTGTCTTGGGGGGGATCTCTCTAGTCTACTCAGAGATACGTAAGTATTTTTGGACTAAAGACAATTAAGATGCAAAACACTTTTTGTCATTATGCTGATACAGTATTGATAGTCCCACCACCAGTTTTTAGCTAAGCTTTCAACAAAATACAATTTTAAGACTAACTAGGATTTGATGTCTTAAATCTATCGACAGCCCACTAAAAAAGGGTAAATAAAAAAACAAATGCAGCCATTACAAAAAAACTGCTTATGGACAGCGGTTTTACAAAGTTTTCTCCAGCCCATGAAGTCCTATCATTTTTGGAATCAGGGTTGGACATCACATTTATGTTCTGTTCGTTGCGATGCTTTACATCAGCACATCTACATGCTGTTGCAGAGGATATCTGGATGAAGGCAGCACCAGGTTCTACACAGCTTGTGTTGTCGAGGCCCTGAACTTTCTTCACTGTCGAGGTGTCATCTATAGAAACATCAAGCCTGAAAATGTGGTTCTGGATGAGCACGGTTACGCCAAACTGGTACTATGACTGGTTACAAACTTGAGCCCACGTTTTGTCTATTGTCAGAGTTAAAATGCACAAATATCTGCTGTTTATAGATTGGCTCCAGATGTCTGAAGAGGGTCGAAATGGGGAAGAAAACCTGGACATTCTGCGGTACACCAGGCTACATGGCACCTGAAATCGTCTTAAACAAAGGCCACAGTGTATCTGCAGACTTCTGGTCCCTGGGCGTTTTTGTGTTTGAACTTCTGAGTGATCGGTAAGATTTACAGTTTTGTGCAGCCCCACTTTTTAGATTCATTCACTCTTCTTATAGATTGAAGCGTTGGTGATAGCCTCATATGTTTTCCTCTCCAGGCTCCCTTTCAGCGGCTCCGACCCAATGAAGATTCTCACTGCAACCACTCGGGGCATCGATCAGATCGATTTCCCAAAAACAATCAGCAAAAGTGCCTCCAGTCTCATAAAGAAATTGTGCAGGTGTTGACCCTGTAGATACCACTGATTATTATGTGAAAGCTAAAGGCAGCTTTCTAGATATTTTGCTTTTTCAGATGAAAAAACACCCATCCACCATTTCACTCACCAACAGCAAATTAGAGTTGGTGTGAGAAATGGTGCAGGTGTACTGCAGCTGTAACACCACCTCTTGAATGAAACAATCTGATTATTAATTAATTGTTTATTTGCTTGTGTATTCTTATTCGCTTTGCGTCAACAAGGAACAATCCCTCGGAGAGGCTGGGCAGTCAGAGGAATGGGGCCAAGGACATTCAGAAGCACAAGTAAGACGGGAGATTTATTACATTGGAGAAAAACTCTGAGGTTTCACAGGTTGTGATGACGCTGTGTTTTTATTCAGATGGTTTGAAGGTTTCAACTGGGACGGACTTTGCAAACGCACATTAAACCCTCCGATTATTCCCAAAGTAAGACATATTCACTTTGGCCTTTTATTTATTTCGTTTTGTGATAACTCTTATCGCAATAAGTAGTGTTTAGTAGAGTTAATTATTTATTTTGATTTTTTTTTCCTTTCAGGTTAAGCATCCTTTGGACAGCAGTGCATGTGATCATTACTGCACTGAAGGAGTGACTGGGGATTCAGACTGGGCTGATTTCTGATGGATCATTTGTGAAACGGAAATAAAAAAAAACAAAAAACAAAAAAACAACCCTGTCAGACAATACTTCATCACTTTCAGGTTTAGTCTTCGTAAATAATTCATTGCCCTCAGTCTTACTGCCATCAAGAACTAATTATATTTTCAGACAAAAAATATTTTCCACAGTCTCACTAACTGCAGACATTGTTTGATAAATGAACCATGCTGCCTACTGTGTCGAGCTCAGACTGTTTTTGATGTAAAACAGATTCGTCAACATAAGAGTTGAGTGATGAATCTGCTGTTGAATGTAACTCAATAAACAAACAGGCTGCATCTCACTGTCTTTTCTGTCCTCTTAAAGCTGCGGAGTCACCGTGAGTTTCACTTCTTTTTGGGGGGGAAATAACAGTCGACTCCGTCATTAATTGATCTGTGCCCAAAACGTATGAATATGATTAAGAGATGACGTCAGAGCCGGCCAAGTCGCTGAGAGGTTGAGAGATAAATAAAGGAAATGTAAGATTCTAACTTCAAAATAAAGTGACTGAATTAAATTGTGAAACAGCTTGAAGTACTGTGATTTGAAGCATGGTGTGGCTTCATAAAACAATGTTTCACTGTCAAGAATTAAATGATTGGCTTCATAGCTCAAACAAATTTACAAGCGAGAAATGCAAAAGAATAAATGCCAAAAGAAAAAAAAAATTACATATATTGAAACGATTTGTTTTTTTGTTTTTTTTATTTACTCTATATCTCCTTCTTAATTCTGCCGTTGACATATATTAAGATGGACATGGACACTGCTCTATCAAGAGCAGTGCTCACCTGTCAATCATGACATTTAATTCACTTTTATTACATCAAATAACTATTTACAAGAATCTAATCAGAAAAATGAACATTTCAACATACATCAGCATGAAGAACACCCTAAAATGACATAAATCATCTTTGAGAGAAATGTGTTCAAATTGTACTTTATGCTTTTAGCTTTGGCTATTCCCCATCTGCTAACATGAAGGGGGCGGAGTTTGTGACATGTACTGCAGCCAGCCACAAGGGGGCGACCCAGATGCTTTGATTTCACGTATGGGGAGCTCTGGTGTCCTCAATCTGCATCTACAGTGAATGGTTAAAGCATTGTCATGGCCAGCCTTAGCTAAATCTCTTATTTTGTCACATATCCTATTTCCTGTCTTTATTTAGATTCACTTCTTTTTGGAACGTTGAAATGTGAGTTGGGATTAAAATAACACGATTATCCTCTTTTGAAATATTCTGTTTCGGTGATTTTTTTTTCAGTTTATATCTCAAACTCCACGTTGCCCATAGTGCGCTCGTCAGGAACTCAGACCACATTTTATTTTGAAGATCTTGACCGGAAATAAATATATATTGCCTGCAACTTGACCCATATTACGATGGCTCTGCTGTTGAAGTAACTTTGGAGCCCAATTTAAGGAGACGAGGGAGGCCTGGCTGCGTTAGGTGAGTCCGCTATGCGCTTTCTTTCTGTTATAATTTCTTTCTTCGAGGTTTGATTTCGTTTTCACTCTCAGCTCGATTGTGGAAACATAACTAAACCACGAAGGCTTGGATGCCGACCTCAAACAGAGAAAAGTTTGTCTGCAGCCCGCTGGGGCTTCCAGCCTGCCGAGCTGAGAGTTTGCTGTAGTCTGAGCTCTGTGAAGATGAATCAACCTGTTGACAAACTGTTGCGCGGAGCTTGGAAGAATCCGGTTTGAATAATGCTGCATTCAAAGCACATGCAATAAGGCGGTTATCAACAATAACGCCTCCTCTTTGTAAGGTTTTATTTTATTTATTTTTAACATTGAGCTTTAACTCATATTAACCTCACCGTGTCGTGTTTTCTTCTGCTGCTCTGACGTTACAATGAAGAGGCCTTTGAATTTTGTCGCTTTTCTTTTGCAGTGTGTTTCCAAATTCTTTAAAGGAGCTGTGGTGCATTTATGTGTGTCTGTCAGCTTAAGCACAGTGCTGCGGTATTTTTTACCCCGCCGATCCAAGCTGGGGATAATTATAGCTGGGGAGCATTTCAGTCCTGAACTGTCTGAACTTTTCTGACATTCTTTTGTCAAATCACACTCCTGTCCACGTCCTCGCCTTGTGCCTGTTATATTTTTGTGTTTCTACACCTCCATGCCCAGATCTTCTGTGTTCGTGCGACGTGTTGTTGCATGAAGTTGTCCACAAGGCAAGATGCCAGCTCTCTGGCATCCTCTCTTGAATGCTTTGGCAGTTGCGGTGCACAGCGTGTCAGCTGAGGTTTGGCTGGATGATCTGCTCTGCTGAACAGAAATATTCCCTGATTCAGAGGTGACCAATGTGGACGAGTAGCCCTTCATAGTGAAGTCTGAACCTGCTGCTGCTGCTTAGCTACATGAAACCAAAACTTCAGACTGGAGGGGAAAAAATGAACAAGTGTTGCATTGTCTGTGAGAACCCTGATTGGTTTCGAGTGAGTGTGAGGCTATGGGAGACTCGTGTCCATCTTGAGGAAGGTGTGTGTGTGTGTGTGTGTGTGTGTGTGTGTGTGTGTGATCTTTCTCATTTATTCTTCACATCCTTCCTCCCTCAACAAGAAGCATTTCATTGCGACCAAGTGTTGTGCCCGTGTTCTTCACGGCCCATTTGGGAATCACAGCCGGAAAACACCCGTCTTGTTTCGATCCTTCTCTTTTTGCTCGTTTCTCCCCCCCTGCCCTGGCCAGCCTCACGTGTCCTCCTCCTCCTCCTCATCCTCCTCCTCCTCGTCTCCTTACTCCCTCTGCATCTCCCCCCCCCCCGATCGGACCACTCGCTTCTCTGTGCACATGGAAAGTGTGTGAAGTTCATTCGTTTTTGCCGTCTCTGGTGTGAGTACTAAATGCTGTCCCTTCTCTCCCTTCTCTCTCTCATTAAAAAAAATCCCTCCCTCCCTGCCTCCCTCCCTCCTCGTGTCACCTCCTGTAGTTATCTGGGTCAGGGGGAAGCATTCCCCAGCGTAGCTCTCATCACCACAGAAGCCCTGTAGGCTACTGTACAGAGCCTCTCATCACTCTTCATGTTATTCACTGACTTATTCCAGGCACAAATTTGCTTTGAGGGGAGAATATTACTAAATTGTAGCTGTGCTAGTAGACCAAATCAATATTTTAAAGCTTCCCCTTTCTCAGTCTAGTGAAAAATGTATTTTTAATGTGTGTTTAATGTTTGAGCTTCACTGTAGAATGATGTATGTGCCGAGTCTGACACCGTAAGGCCGTTTTCACACACACACATATTGTCACATTGTCTCTGTGCTCATTAAATATCTGAGTTTTGAAGGACGGAGCCTACGAGCATGATGGGATTTGTCATGAGGTATAAAGTGAAGTTTTACTGATTTTAAGCAGTAATTATTGCAAAAAGCATGTCAGACACACTTGAGAGAAGTTTTATGTATGCAGTAATACGTGTGTGGAGGGGATCTTTAAGTTTAATTTTACTGGAAAATATGTCATCAAGGTTGGTCTTTTTCAGCCTGCTTGTTATTAAAAAGAAGAAGGCTTTGCGAGGGTACATTTGTTGAAAGCGTTCTTGACTGCTATTTCATGCTCTCAGGCTCATCTAAGAAGTCCATAAAATAATTTACAGGTCAAACATGTGGAGTCTGGCTGCTGGAGTTTGAAAAGGAGCGAGAAACGAACTCCTCTGCTCTTATGAAGCGCCTCCTTTTTATTTACAGACTTCACCCGACTGTGCTGATGGTGATGGCTGACATTCTGCTTATTACGCTGCCTACAGCTTATGATGAAGCTTCCTTTTGGATTATTTAATGTAAACCCTGGAGAAATTTCTCTCTCGTAGCCGCACTTCTCACATTCCTCATTCAAGTCCCGATTTGACCCAAGACGAGGTTTTCTTTTCTGTTATGACTTTTAAAATTGTAAACCCTTCGATAATTTCTCCCGTGTTTAATGCTACTCATTTCACATCACACAAGGCTCTTGGAGATTCATGTTAAGTTGTTAACTTTGATTATATGCCAGGTTTTTTTTCCTGAAACCGGTTTTTGGTTTCTGTTTTTGTCTGCACCTCAGTCTGTGTTTTTGTCACATAGTATACTGTACCTCTGAGTATCTTCCTCTCAGCTCTGTCTGTGCTTGTCAGCGGGAGTAAATGTGCACAGACAAGCAGATGACCTCAGGCTATTCATTACACGCCCGCCGTCTCCTGTAAACCTGCGTTCCGCTGCTTTATGGCGTTTTGAACGTCACTGCATTTCCATTTTGAAACGACCGTGTTTACTGGATCAAACATCATTCACCCTAAACATGCTTTAAATCCGCTGTTGTTGTCGGAGGCGTCAGAAACATGTGATGTCGTCATGTGTGTCCTGCCCTGCTATGCAATCAGCCCTCTGAAATGTGAATTCAGCTGTAATGTGAGACCCGTCAGAACATCCAGGGTCGGGCACAGCCTGCGAAGGTGCTTCCCTTCGCTTTATTTTCACATGTGGGTGCCATTTCTTTTGTCTCATGTCTTCTAGGGAGTAAAAGCTGGGAGCACAATGGTCCCTGTCTGGGCCTTGACAATAGCTGTTATGAATGGGAGTGAGAGAGGAGGGAGCGATGGGGGAGACAGAAAGGGGAGGCTCCGTTAGCAGCTCACTGTCATTTTTTTTCTTTGATGTGTCACATTTCCTAAACCTCTTTGTTTTCCATTTATTTATCTGTTGAAAAGACTTCAAGCTGCTTTGCTGCCTCAGCAGGTGTAAAGTGGCAACTGACTTTAATTCAGATAAATTGATGCTGAAAGTGGATTATTATATCCTGTGAGGACGAGCGTGGCATCGCTTTTGCCCGTGAAAGGAAGGGGGGCAACGCAGGGGCGACCTGTTTAAAGAGGAGGGAGGGGTATGATATCACTCTTTATCCCCTCTCCTATTGGGTACTGGGGGAGAAAGTGGGTGAGAGGTTGAGGGGTGTTCTGGGAGGGGAGTGGATGTGGGAAAGCAGAGATTTATTCAGTGAGGTGAATTCCCTGCCTGATAGAAGATGAAGTAGTTTGTTCGAGCAGTTTTAGGGAGACGTGTTGAAGTTTGCGTTGAGGTTATGGATCCTTCTCGAGCCCCCCCGGTTCTCCCTCTTTCACTCAGTTTGGATATGAACAATAAAGTCTGTGGCAGTGAATCATGGGGTTGGAATTAGGCCGTCCTCCTCGTCGTCCTCGTCGTCCTCCTCCCCCCTCCTGTCTCACCACCAGCCTCAGCCTACTGTACGAACCCCGAGTCTCTGTCGTTCTGCTGAATGAAAGGGTGGCACAGCATGACTGAGAGTAACCTCGCTGCCTGTTTCTGTTAAGCCAATCGTTATTACTTCCTGGTGTCTCTCCACTCCCCCACCCGTCACCCCTGTATACAGCTCAGGCCTTTTCTTCTCTTGTTTTCTCTGAGTGGTGCCAAGCTTGTGGTCCAGTGTGGTCCAGCCTTTTAACCAGACCCCTCACACTGGTGCTTTAACTGTTTCACAAGTGGAATGATGTTTTGTAATTACGTTTCCCTAAAACTTATGTTGCATTTGATTGTAGTATATGAGCAGTTTACTGTGCTGGATAGCAGGGGAAGATGTTTAAAGGTTAAACTGTGAGGGTGCTCTTTACAAATGTGAGGATTGGCTGCTTTTTTCTGAGCATCTTTGTAGCATTGTGAGGATGTTTGTAACGTCAACTGTGAAGAAAAATCAAAGATGTTCACTTGGGCTCTAGGAAGCTGTTATGGGCATTTTTGTTTTGTTTTGTTTTTAGAAATTTTTACAGACTAAACAGATGGTTAATTGAAAAAATAATCAGCAGTATAACCCAACCAGCACTGGATTTTTTAGGCTGATATCGATAAAGTTTAAAAAATATCTGATAATGATGTATTGTCCAGTAACATTTTTAAAAAAACATCAACATGCTGACCAAATTTAGTTTGCATTTCTGTACTTCGGTTTCTTGTTGCTGCTGTTGCTTACTGGTCGATACATGAACTGATGAGGACGTATCTGCAGTGAGCTAACATCAGCTGATATGTTGGTCCAGATGGATTAATTGTTAATGAATCTAATTATTGGGTGCAAAGCTGCTATTACTGTTAAAGATAGTTACAAAGCGAAAGACAACAAAGGACCTCATAAATTATGCACTGATTTTATGGTTTCATTTGTCTGAAAGTCAATACCGGTCATGTTGCTATATTGTTTTCATTTTTCTGAAACACACTCGACGTTGAAAATCACTGCTGACTTTGTCATTTTCTATCTTTTTATTTTATTGAGTCTCCTTGTTTATTTTTTGTTATTGCTGGATTCGTCTTCATTTCACTGATCTGTCTGTTAGGCTTGTGCCTAAGAACGTCACTGTATGTTGTGTAATGTATGATTGTGTAAAATTTGATTAGAAGTAAGATGAGCCAGATTTTGCAGATCAAATTTCCACAACAATAAGTGAATGCAAAGACAACATGCATTAGAAAACATTTTTTAAAAAAAAAGAAGAAAAAGAAAAGCTTTAGCAGGAAATTTGTGTGTAAAAATGATATGAAAGTACAGACTGAAAGTGTGTCTGCTTACTGTGTGGCGCCCTCTGCTGCATCGGCTCTCAAACTGCAGCACAGCGGAGCTTCTGTGATGTGGAGGCACCGTTTAACTTCCTGCTGGTTCACTGCGTGTTTTGTCTTTCTTCTGTTTTTGCTCTCCTGTCCTCTCAGTTATGCATTTCCAGGAGTGGTTACGGTCACTTCGCTCCAGCGCTGGACTCAAAGGTTCTGATTCAGAGGACATCTGGAGTCTCCTGCCGTCTCTGCCTCTGTCCTCCTTCTCCCTGTCCTCCCTGTCTCTGTCGCCGTCCTCTCTGCTGGGTTTAGGAGCGCTGGCCTCTCTCACCGCGTACTGGCTGGTGACCCGTCCTCGACCCATGCGTCCTCCGTGTGATCTGCACGCCCAGTCTGTAGCTGTGAATGTGAGTGGATCACCTTTGCTGTAGTCATCGGTGGGTGTAGGCTGGTGTAAACGGCACGTTGACGTAGTTGTTTGTTGCAGGGAGATCCCAGCTGCAGGCGATCGGCTCTTCTTAAAGACGACTCGCTGCTGGAGTTTTACTACGATGACACCAGGACGGCCTATGACATGTTCCAGAGAGGCCTGAGGATCGCAGGTGGAGATCGAATCTTTTTTGTGTAACTGCACTAAATAAGAGGATAAAAAAAGGACAAACTAAATCAACTTGCTGCTGTTGAGTTGTTTTGTCTTGAAGGAGACAAACACGAATGCCCCTTTTAGTCTCACGGAAATCAATCAAACTCCGCTGCAAAAACAGTCAAGTTGATTAAGGAAAACTGGTTTTTAATATTTTGGACAAAGCTGACATTTTGAAAGACAAACAGTCAGTTCAAACGAATATCTCAGCAACCGAAACCAATTTATTGATATACCAAGTGGTACCATTTTATAATTATAATTACCATAATTAATTAATTAGATTTTTTTTTATCATTCATTTACTCAACTGTGGTGTAACACAGTTATTTATAATAAGTCCACAGGAACGAGATACATGATTTGTCCTGTTTGTTTCTAGCTTTAGCAGTCGGATAACTTTGATTTCATTTAGATCTGAGTAAAACTTTGATCGTGAAGATCTTAAAGGGACAGTTCACCCCAGACACAAAAAATACATATTTT
The DNA here is from genome assembly GCF_020382885.2 of Scatophagus argus. NCBI lineage: Eukaryota > Metazoa > Chordata > Actinopteri > Scatophagidae > Scatophagus > Scatophagus argus. Next base: position 6,503,050 of record NC_058496.1, on the reverse strand, counting down.
TCCTCTTACTTGTAGTGTAATTTATCCAACTGGATTGTTTTGTTGTGAGCTGCAGAGTTTTGGACATCTCGGCTGTAGGGATGTCTGCCTGCCTCTTGAATATGAAGGAACTGAATAAATCCACAGACCTTGTCATGAGCAGATTCACGGCGGGACTACACCGTATCACCGAGCTGAAGGGAGCGTGCAGCCGCTCGTGGACGAGAGGCTCATGCTCGTGACGGGGCGGGATGTCAACACTGATGGCGTCTTCCCCGGCTGAGCTGTAATGTTAGCTAGTCTCTCGTCCATAAGCAGATGCACGCTTCCTTTTGCGCGGTGATACAGAGAAAAAATGGTTCCCACATTAAACTGCTCACGACAAGGTCGACAAGCATTTGTGGGAAGTTTTTCAGAGGAAGCAGACATTTCTACAGCTGATCCAAATCTCTGCAAGTCTCATCAAAACACCAAACGATATGTAGTTTTGATTTTACGAAGTGTCCCTTTAAGGCCCTGGGTTTTTTTTTTTTGGTTTTTTTTATTAAAAAGCAAACTATCACAGATCTACTGTATATGATATTTTAATTGACTGATTCATGTTAATGACCTGCATCAAGGACCAATGCTGAACGTTACATTTCCATGTTATGATGCTGTATTCTGTTTCAGTTGCTATGAATTTTACCACATGAATGTTGCACATGTATGAACAGCCCTGACGCAGCTGTCTCGTGTCCCTCAGGAGACGGCCCCTGCCTTGGCTTCAGAAAGCCGGGTCAGCCCTACGAGTGGATCTCCTACGCTGAGGTCTGACATGTTTTGGTATTTCATCCTGCAGTCGTCACCACTTCGGTGTCATCTGTTAACTCGCTGCTGTTTATTGACTGAATGTCTCCAACCCTTCAGGTGGCGCAGAAGGCGCAGTTGCTGGGCTCCGGGCTGCTGGCCAAAGGCTGCCAGCCGAACCCGGAGCAGTTTGTGGGGATATTTGCACAGAACAGACCAGAGGTATGAACTCGTGTGTGTGTGTGTGTGTGTGTGTAGGTTGTTCCCACACTGGATGGTTTCCTGAGAGCTTTGGATGGAGATGATTCTTAAAACATACACCGTTTCTCAACAGCCCAGAGTTCAAATTTGTATTTCAACCTGGGTTAAACTTAATATTTTCTCATACACACTCCTCTCCACGGAGGTTAACTCCAGCTCCTGGAGCCAAGGATAACATTTATTTTATGAATTTTAAAATTAAAATATGACTTGGTTTTGTCTGTGTCTGCCCTCAAAGTGTGTTTGCTTTATTCACATAGAGAGCAAAGTGCTGGTGGTGAATATGGGTCTCCAGGGCAGCGAATACTGCAGCATGTCTGCTCCCAACTCATTTTTTTAATATATCTGGAGGCAAAACCATTTTTGTCACCGCTGCGTAGACTGAAAGATAATTTTCTGCTCCATCAGAGCTCCTAACCTCTCATCAGACCAATTGAAACACTGAGTGATGGGTTTCTTTTTTATTTTATTATGGTTTTGTTTGTTTTGTAAATATGAAATGCATGGCCACAGAGGTCCTAAGTCCCTAATGTTTAGATATTGAACTGAACAAGTTCTCCTTAGTGTGTGAAGACTGGAAATGAGAGTAACCGTGCTGCTTTGTCTCCCTCTGCTGGCGGCAGTGGATCCTCTCAGAGCTGGCCTGCTACACCTACTCCATGGCGCTGGTGCCTCTGTATGAAACCCTGGGACTGGAGGCCATGGTTCACATACTGAACCTGGGTGAGAAAACCTGCATGTGGAAACAACAAAAACACTTTATATGTAGTATTATTGTTTTTCATTAGTATTATAGTATTTGTAAAAATACTTAAAGGTATCTGCTCACCTCCATGCCGATGGAGAGTCGGGGGAGGTTTGTTAGATAACAAAACATTTCTGGAGCTTTACTGTAAAACAGCATTGCAGCATTCTGCTAAACAACTGAAGATGCTGGGAACTTGTTTTAAAATCCAAAAAAGTATCCTAAAAAAAAGATGCTCCATTTAGCTCATCCAGTTTAATCCAAGTCTCCAAAAACCTTCGAGATGCCAAATTGATTTTAAAAGATCTTATATGCGCCGTTTTGTCAGCACACACCCGATCAGAAGTGAATGCACAAGCTCAGGTGTGCGTACCTGCACTGAGATCAGTGAGCTCCATGTAGGCATTTTATCGTAAATAATTAATTACATTACATTCTGCAAAACAAATTTATATTCTTATTTTCACATTTCTATGGTCTGTTTTTTTTGTTAAATATTGGATTATTTCACCTCCTTCCGTCTGCAAGTCTCGAGGGTTGAAGTGCTAACGGCTGAGCCGCGGGTTTAGTCTTCAACAGTGTCTTGTACTGTACGAGCTTCTGATATGTTTTTAATGTAAATGTGACACTGGCTGTCAGGTTACTGCAGCACAGGAGAAAATGTAAGTGAAGGTACTTAGCCCACTTACTTTCCCACCACTGCTTTGATTTTTGGACCCAAAGTGCACTCATTTTGATTTTGATTGAAATTATTTTAGGATAATTTTTTTTTCTCGTCTGTGAAAAAGACTGGAATTGCCCCTGAGTCTGACTACTAATTTCTCATTTGTACTACCAGTTTATGTTGGTGTAATCGGCACCTTTTTTTGATTTTAGTTTTGCATGCTTCATTTGCGCATAGTGGACGTTTATAATGCATGTCGCGTTTCAGTATCTTAAAGTGAGATTTGAATCAGTTTTCCTGCGTGGACTCGGCTAAGTTGACCTGATCCTGTGTGTGGTGGGGGCTTCCTAGCGGAAATCTCTCTGGTGATCTGTGACCGGGAGGAGAAGGCAGCGTCTCTGTTGGAGAACAAGGAGAAAGGCGTGACTCCGAAGCTCTCCTGCCTGGTTCTCTTTAACGACTTCAGTGATGCCTTTGTGGAGAGGGCGAAGAACTGTGAGGTGGAGGTTTTGAAACTGGAGCAGCTCATGGTGAGCAGGCTGGAAGTACTGAGTCCCTGTAATGCAGACTCATTTAGGATTTTCCCCTTTAATTTAGTCATCGATGGTGATATGTTAATTGACTTGCATGCCTCCTCTTTGTCCACATCTTAGGAGCTGGGAAGGCAGAACCTCAAAGATCCTGTGGTGAGTTTATCGTCTCAGCTGCTACATCAAACTGGTACCAGTAAATAGTTAACCCCCATCTAAACGCTCGGATGACAGCTCCTGTCCCCTAAGATGTCATTAACGCTCACTTGTTAACGTGGTTTAAATTAAGAGTGGAGGAAGCCTGTTGTCTTATTCTCATATTTTATTGCTGCCTGCTGTAGCCGCCCCAGCCCCAGGATCTGGCCGTGGTTTGCTTCACCAGTGGAACCACAGGTACCGTCTGATTTCATTTGCGTAATTATCCTTCACTCACATCATTCGAGAAGTGTCCTTCAGTGCCCACTAACAACCCCTCTTTATGGCACCGCTGTAGTTTCCTTTGCTGCGCAGGGCACTGCAATAATGTCTTGTTTATTTATCCAGGGAAGCCCAAGGGAGCCATGATCACCCACGGAAACATCGCCTCCAACACTTCCTCTGTCATTAAGATCCTGGAGGTCTGTCTACACTTCCACCTCCTTGTCTAATTGAGAACAGGCTCACAGCTAGCATCACTTCCCATCTGCTTGCATCTCCAAACTGTCCCTCTCCCTGCTGTGTTTAATGGTATGATTAATTGGCTGTTTGATTGCCCCTGTCGCTGTGAGGTACTTTAACTAATTGCCCCTGTATAAAGATTCTGCTATCTAACTGCTGTTGAAAAAGCCAAGCGGCGTGTTTGATTGCCTGCGAGGCTGCACCGTATGCTGCTGCCTGAACTTTTATCTCTCCCCTGTGCTTAGCTCATTTCGTTTCTCGTTTCCTCTCAGGGTTCGTTTGTGATCCAGCAAGAGGATGTGTCGATCTCTTACCTGCCGCTTGCCCACATGTTTGAGAGGATGATTCAGGTAGTTGATCCTCTTCTCAGATCTTTCTGTGTGTGTGCGTGTGTGTGTGTAAACCCTAAATTAAAGTCTATTTCTGTCACAGGTCTCGATGTTCTGCCACGGGGCCAGAGTGGGCTTCTACCAGGGCGACATTTCTCTTCTTATGGATGACATAAAAACTCTCAAGCCCACATTCTTTCCTGTCGTGCCTCGTTTGCTCAATCGCATCTACGACAAGGTCGGCAAAACAAAATCAGATCCTGTTGTTTCCTGCAGCATCCTCTTACAGTGGGCTGCCATAATTCTTGGTATGTTTTTAAACCTGATGTCTCTGTACACTTTCGCTCATTTCCATTAAGATCCTGGGTTCTGTGACCTCTCCGTTGCGACGGGCTTTGCTTCACTACGCTGTGAGGAGAAAGCAGGCGGAGCTCAGCAGCGGGGTCGTACGTAACAACAGCCTGTGGGACAAGCTGGTGTTCAACAGGATTCAGGTCCGCTGCTGAAAGCTTCATTTTACTTGCACCTCAGTCATATGTTGCTACTGTGGGTCTGCTGTTAAGACCTACAGGACCAGTTCAGAAAACAAGGCCCAAACTTGTACTACGCATTGATTTTCAAGTCTTGAATGACATATTTTCTGTTAATCCAGGACTCTGCAGTTGTCACTATTTATATTTTTGCAGTACTTAATAGTCACACATGTAGACCAGCAGCCCTGCAAATAGTCAATAAAACTGTATCCAAACTTTATAAGAGAAGCACTATTCCAGCAATCAATGCCAAAATCACCCAGAGCATATTGGTCCTGTGGGAGTGCATTGGAGAAGCAGGCACACAGGCGAGCAAGAACTGAGAGATTTTGGCTCACTGTGGTCAGTGCAGATGGGAAAATATGGTCGAGGATGAAAATGCTGTTAAAATGGAATTTTGTTGTTCAGCCTCCCCACTACAATACAGCGTGTGATTGCTGTTTACCACCCTGTCGGCCAGACGCTCCATCCTTCTACAATGGAAACATGCTTCCCGATGCCAACACATGACAGGTGGAAACAAGTTTCAGTGTATACAAATTTCTGAAATCCTGCCACAACACGTGGAGTCCCCTGCCGATCTTAATCAGCGGCCTCACTGTCAGTCCTGATGCTGATCAGAGACGGACCCTCACTGTTCCTCCCCTACGATCCTTTTTACCCGCCGTTTTATCAGTATTATCAATATTTTATCCTCATTTATTAATTACTTATTGGTTCGGTTGTTTGCAGTTAAATGTGTTTATGTCGTATGTTTATTTACTAATCCTCTCATTCCACATTTTATTTATCTAATGTATTTTGTAATTTTTTTGTGTCGCTGACCAATATGGAGGGGTGGATGATTTGCCCCCCCCAAAACTGTTAACACATTGCCAGGTCCTGTAGCTGCTGTAAAAGCTCTTATGCCTGCAGATATTGTGCTAAAAAGATCTGGAGGGAAAAATAAATGCAATTTTGCTTTTACCCACAACATGATTGTATTTGAACAGTTTTTCATAAATGCTGCGTGCGTCACTTGCGTTTCAGGCCAGTTTAGGAGGTAATCTGCGGTTCGTCCTGACTGCTTCGGCGCCCATCTCCCCCACCGTGCTGTCCTTCCTCAGAGCCACGCTGGGCTGCCTGATCTTTGAGGGTTACGGTCAGACGGAGTGCACTGCAGGCTGCACTTTCTCAATGCCGGGAGACTGGAGTGCAGGTGAGACACCATCCAATTCAATAATGTCTTCTCTAAACTGGTGGTTCCTGCCCTCAGCAGGTATGTGGATGTGTTTTTGTCAGGTCATGTCGGTGCTCCCTTGCCGTGTAACATGGTGAAGCTCGTAGACATCCCTGAAATGAACTACTACGCTAAGAACGGAGAAGGAGAGGTGAGCCACTTGAAAGATGTGATCGTGCTGCACATGCAGGGGTTGTACCGCTTTTAAAGAGTGAAATTAAGCCAAAAATTCTTGAAAGTTTTACTGTCGAATTTAAATCTTTATTTAGCCAGCTTTTCATATTAGATTTGATTCTAAATTTTGATCACGATTTAATTCTTGCAAAGTTTGACACCAGAAGACAAGAAACAACTGACAAAAAGATTTTTGGTTCATAGGACAGAGTGTGTAGATCAATCAGGATTGTATTGGAATTCAAGAATATTCCTAACCTTGACAACGTCGTTTAAAACTAAGCATTTTCCAGACTTCCAGACTTTGTACAAACAAATCCCATAATATTACCAGTTACCAGCTTCTCTGGGCTTTGTCCTGTTAGATCTGCATGCGTGGGCCCAGTGTGTTCAGAGGCTACCTGAAGGACCCCAACAGGACATCTGAAGCCTTGGACGGTGACGGCTGGCTGCACAGCGGGGACGTGGGCCAGTGGCTTCCTGTAAGAACAGACATCACTCTGTCGGAGACGTACATCATCTTCTGGTCTCCTGTATGTGAACAAATCTGTATGTTTACCTCTGACAGAATGGGACGCTACGCATCATTGACAGGAAGAAGCACATCTTCAAGTTGTCCCAGGGAGAGTACATCGCTCCAGAGAAGATAGAAAATGTCTACATGCGTTGTGTTCCCGTGCTACAGGTGTTTGTGCACGGTGACAGTTTACAGGTACAAAGCTTTACACGCTGTGATGCACACTCACTGAGATTCAAAACATTTGCTGTGGTGCGAGTTAAATGTCTGATTTTTCTCTTGTATTTCATGTTACCAGTCTTATCTCATAGGCATTGTTGTGCCTGACCCTGAGGTGTTTGTCGACTGGGCTAAAGAGCGAGGGTTTGTGGGATCCTATGAAGAGCTGTGCCAGAATCCTGTACGTCATGTAAATCTCACTCTCATAACTTTAACTATTGTGCTGTACTGCATTGCGTTTTGGAAACATTACCTATACCCAAGTTACTGATTGTTCAACAGGATGTGAAGAAGGCAGTATTAGAGGACATGAAAGCTGTGGGGAAGGAAGCAGGCCTGAAGTCCTTTGAACAAGTGAGGATTCTCTGCTGATGTTGGTGGTTTTGGTTAACATTTGAGGGCCATAAACCTGCCAGTGCAGACTTCAGCTGTGGCTTTGTTTCTTACCTTTCAGGTGAAGGACCTTCACTTGCATCCAGAGACGTTCAGCGTCGCCAACGGCCTCCTCACCCCAACGCTGAAAAGTAGACGCGCCGACATCCGCAGAGTCTTTCAGGAACAGATATCAAGCATGTACAGCAAGACGGCCATTTAAAGGACTCCACTCAGTAATTTTCCCAGTGGCTACTGGTGTCCAGTCGGGGGAAAAATGGGGCAGGGACCTGGGAGGAGAAGAAGATTAAACACCCAGCAGTGCCTTATCTAAAATATCCATCTGGTTATATTTTGGAATATTGGTATTTTGCTTCAAAGAAGTTTTAATTCACGCCCACCTTTTGCACGTGTGTTTTAAGTGTTCACATAAACAATTGGACATAATGGGACCAAACCTTTTATTTTTTTCACTGTTGTCCTTGTCACTAATTCAGAGTTGTGATTCACCGGGGAATTTTATTGATAAATAAATAATTTTTTTTAGTTGTAGAGATAATAATCACAGACGTAAAGTTAGAAGTCATTTTCACACTGCCCTGTTCTTTTCCCCGTCAGCATTTTTAAAAGGGACACTGTTATGTGTACGTGGGCTGTTGCTGCTCATAGAGCTTGTTTTAACTGTAGGTTTTTGTATTATGGCTGTTGGACCCGTGACAAGCTTTTCATTCATCCTTCACCTGAAGCTCAACCATCAAAACTAACGAGGGTTTCAACCAGCTGATGATCTGTAAAATAAGAAAAGGCAGAATTGTAAATACTGCTTATATTGAGATTTTCTGACACTACTGACTAATTCCAGTGAAGTGAAACTGAACAGAAATAAATATCAACTGATACTACATCTGTGTGATTAGCTTCTACTTTTACTCCTGTCAGAGCAAAACCTCACAACTCCTGCACTCACCGCTGACAAATATGCATCGCAAACTTAAACTCATCGAGGCAACAATACAAAAGTAACTGGTTAACAATTCAGATTAGTTAATTTATTTCATGATTGATTAGAAACTCAGATGACAGCTGTTAAACCAACTCTAAAGTATTCATTTGTATGTTAAAAAAAAAAAACAGTAAACCACTACTACAATTCAAACCTTCACTAATCATTTAGAAAAACACCTTCAATAATACAGTTATTCACGTGACTCAAACAGAGAGGCAATCAACTGAGCATTTGCTTCAGTAATTTCAAAATCAGTAAGTCTGGCAGAGAATAAATACTTAACTTCATTGTATGACCTCAAAAATTAACATGCTGTGGGAGCAATCAGTGTATGTACATTACAATGCAGCCCCACTGACCTGTTCACCAGTACCTGACAAAGGCGGAAAAAAACGGGAATGCAATGACGGTATGATTTGGTCCAGAAATTTGTTTAGGAAGGCCAGAAAGAAGTTGGCTTCCAACCAGAGAAAGAGCAAATGCCAACAACATGTGAGCTTAACAGACAAACAAAACTACAACAATAGATCAAACAACGGATGGCGTGAATAGAAAGAAATTATGTCATGATTACTATTTTCCACTAGAGGGAGCACCAGCCTTTGTTTTGGACAGCCATTGGACTCCAGCAGTGTGACTTGTTCCATCCGTAGCCGGAGCGATTGACCTTTCAACGCCGCTGCAAAGGCACAGCCTCACTTAGTTAGTTGTCATGTTACATCTACAGTCAGGTAGCGTAGGCTACCAGTGTAGGCACATCATGCACAAGTGATGTTACCAATATCATGCTGTCACAGAGCTAAACATAACCAGCAAAGGCCCGTATACAGAATTAATCTTGCCGATAAGCTGGGTAACATTCAGTCTGTAGTGTTTGTAATTTTGGGTAATGAAAACAGTTTCACAGATAGTTTAGTAACATAGCAGATGTGACTAATAAAAACATTTCCCACTTTAGAAACAAATGCTTATAGACATCTCTGAAACCAAGAAGTGTAACCCTGCTAATTAGTTCTGACAAGAACTGTTCGGTTCCTTTACAAAAAAAAAAAGAAAAAAAAAAAAAGAAAATTAAATAAATAAAATTAAAAAAAAAATATTGGCTTATAATGTTGCACTTGGCTGATGGCTTAGTTAATGTGGCATTTCAGCTGCGTTAACAGAGAGTCTGAGAATGAAACATGGGAGTGTAGTGCAAGAGGAATTGTGGGGAGGGGGGGGGTTGATGAGGCCGTGAGGAAACGAGCTGATAATCAGGTTAAGGCCGCTGCCGTCCCCCTGAACTGCGCGAAGGAGCTTGAAAAGAGTGCAATCCATTCAGAGAGACATGAAAGGAGCCCTTCCCGGTTGTTGGCTTTCCTCCCCTCAGTCATCGGCGACAATGGACAGAGCACGCAGCTCGCAGAGCTTGGCCTCGGTCTCCTTCTCCCTCTGCTCATCAGTCAACCCTGCCTGGTCGATTTGGTCTGTTAACTCGCTGAAGATCTTGTACATTTCGTTGAAATAGACCACCTGCAGGGGCGAGGGTATGAGAGGAAAAAAGACTTAGTATGTGATGGCAGAAAAAAAAAACAGTCCTGGTTTTTCCTCTGATAAGACCGGACAGGGTCAATCCACAGACTCTTCTTAGATGACTCTCAGGAAAAACTCCATATTCACATCCAAACTCTGCTCCGCTCGCACTATCTAACCTTGCTTTTACGTACACTAGTCGGAAGCTGCTGGTCTCATACCTCTTCATCCTTGCTAATGAGAAGTGATTGGAGAGGAGAAGGGGGAGCCCACAGATATCAAACAACTCCGACAAAGCCCCCAAAACCCCAGCACTTCAGTGGGTAGTGACCCTGCTTTTCTCTCCCAATCTGAACAAGAGATAGAGAGTGTTCACTGAAAGCTTTCTTGACACTTCCCACCCCTGCTTCTTCCCCTTAGTTCATGAGTCAGGCTCCCTAGAGAGTTGCTTTGATGATTAATAGACTTTAATCACATTACAAGACTCCAGAAGAGTAGGCAGAGAATGAAAGTACTGGGAAACACAACCCGCTGAAACCCCCACCACCACCACACACACACACACCCTTTAATATTTATTCATGCTACAACGGTTACAATACTCTTACTGGGGAATCGTTGGCTTTGCTGAAATTGCATGTGTGTCCCATTGTAGGCCAGATCAACCAACATACCAGTGGGGGAAATTCTCACTGATTTGCTATGGGTCACGACAGAATCAGTTCAAGTTGAAAAAGAAACTAAGAATCATGCATCTCCTACAGAAATAATATTTTTCTCACTATGTCACAAGCAGATTTGACACTGTCAGCCAAAAGGAAAGAAGTTTCTAAACCACACTGAACAAGCCTTTTTATGTGCCCAGTCTGAGAGATCTTTGTATGTTTATACCAATATTTGCCACCTAAACCACATGAGTGGGCCATAAGTATCAGGTTACTGATGTTTGTGGGGGTAAAGCGGATATTTTTTTTCCCAAAAGTGGCTTGTTGAAAGGGCCATCGGAAACGTCCATATGACCAGTGATGATAATGTACACCAGATCGGTGTCTGGGTGCCCTCTGTAGCAAAGACACTCTACTATTACAATTAGCCGAGTCACCGCGAGGAGTAAACGCAGCCTCGCACAACTGTGACCACCTACAACACGAAACGGAGCCTTTGGGTAAAGCAGAGCTTTAATTTACATGACTTCTGTCTGGGCATTTTAACATACCATAGTCCCAGCTGCTTAATATTTATACATTGAGGTTACACTTTGACCTTCCGGCCTACAAAAAATAATGAATAATTTAAGTTGCATCCTTAACAATGCTTGACCACTGTTTCAGGAACAAAAAGAATATCAACTGAAGAAGGACAAAGGATGTAATCTTTTAGGCTTTTTTTCCCCACAATGAACACATGCAGCAGAGAAAGCAAAACTGGGAGAAAGAAATCAAGACAATGTCTCAATTCATCGACATCTGTACAGGTGGACAGGTCAGGCCAAGTGTCCCACTGACAGTCACTGGACGGGACTCGTGGTAGTGAAGCTGAATGCTCACAACAAAGGCAGCCTTTGTGCCTTTTCCTGCTGCCGCTGGGAGCTGAGCAGCCAACAGCGGCTGAGAGAGAAGGGAGTGGAGGATGAAACCAAGCACATGCAGCAAGCCTGGGGATGAGGTCCACTGGTTCTCTGGCCACCCACGTGTGGCTGTGTGTGTAAACATGTGTAAATGCTCACTCATGTGCGTGAGCTGCACGAACAAAGATAATGCAGAATGAATAAAAAAAGCAACAGCCTGACTAATGAGAGCTCTTGCACCATGCAAAGTCAGGTAAAAGGGTAAAAATGAGATTTAAACTTAAAAGAGAGAAGACCTGAGCTCAGATTTGTGGCAGTATCTAATATTGGATATAGTTGATTGCACTGTTTGCTAATTTTAACTTCAAAGTACATCATAGAAGTCCATAATTGTCATTAGGTCTGGGATAATCTAGTTTACTAATTAGGAGTGTGCCAGTGGCTGTCCCAAAGAGGAAATGACTTGGCCAGGCAGGTCTGGGGTGGGGGAGGGGGACATGGTGGCGCTAACTTGAGACGCCCAGCTGCTTTAAGAGAAGCTTCAGGTTAGAGGATGACTTGCAGGGCTGCACTGGAGCCAGACAGATGAGGCCTTCCTGGGCTAAACACAGTAGTGTGGGCCATCACTGCGGGTTAATCACATTAGGACTGCGTGGAGGGAGACAGACTGCTAGGATTACACACTCCTATCCATCAGACACTTTATCCACTGTTTAACCATCTCTAAGGGGGCGTAAGAGAACACTGTGGGATACATGTGTGAGCACCTTGCACATTTCTGGGGTGGGGGAGAGAATCACAAACCTGTGCCCTGATGAGAGCCTCAAAGCTGGGCTGGAAGTAGTCGATGCGGCTGTGGTAGAACTTGGGCATCTCGTCCAACAGCTGCTTGTTCTTGGCCTCAAAGTCTTCCCTGACCGGGCGGAGCTCCTCTCTGGCCTGGGGGGGGGGGGGCAACGACAAAAGACCGGGTCACCAGGGGTCACCATCAGCTTTACCTCTACATAACAGCCACTCATTTCACCACATAAACTGATGCTATAATTTACACAAAAGTAAACACTGGTGCAAGGAGTTGCAGAAAATGACAGAGACAAATACCTGTGAAGAGAAACAAGTTAGTTTTAAGTATCTCAGCAATGGAGCCATCTTTGGTGTCTTTTCTTACTGTTCAGAAAAATATTTGCCTAATTCCCACGGAGAAGCAGTGCAAAGAAAAAAAAAGGCTGTAATCACGACCACAGTGAGGAGGAGTGGGTAATGTGGGCAGACTTGGCTGTGAGTGGACTCCAGCACCACTGATCTGTGTGTGAATGTATTAGTGGGTAGTCTACTGTAGGCATGGAGTTATGGAATGCACAATGAATATGTGTGAGAGGGTGAGAATTTTTATTAAGGGGAAGGGAAGAGTTGCTATATTCAAACTACAACATATTGTTTATCTGCTGCATTATGGATCATTAGTTAGTTTCCTTTAGACATACCAGCTGAAATGGCACAGGAGTGTTTTGTCAGGATCATTTCTTTAAGTGCACAGGGATCCAAAGGGCAGGAATGTAGGGCCCTCTTCAAGGCTTTGTTCCCCTGACAGTGCTTTCCTCAATGTGTGTGGGTGGCTCGCCATGTGAGGATGTGTTAGAGGCAATCGCATAGGCAACACTGCAGCGCTATCTGTGAATGTGTGCGCTTCTGTAGTGGCCTCACAGTGTGTACGTGTGTGTCTACAATTCTCAATTACGTGCCTGTAGATGTGCAGCAGTGCCTTTTTGAAAAGGCACTACTTGAGAGCCTGGTAGCTTGCGTGGGTGAAGGAGCGCACATGTACAGTATGCATGTGCTCAACTATTTTTGTTCATATCCAGTCAGCATTTGTGTCTTTTTCAACTTATTGCGCTCTATTCACAACACATGCAACATGGAAGAGCAGGTGAACTCTGCTCCTCTGCAGTTAGAGGCAGCAATAGAGTGGACCATCACGTGTTTCGACGCAAGCTTTAAACTCAGAATACCTGATGCAGTTTGACCATAACGGGCCCCGTTTTTTCTTTCTCTTCATACTTTTCCACTTTCGATTGCAGCCGTTTGTAGTCCTGCAGCGCCTGCTCTCGTCGTTTCACTGCCATGTTGAGGCTGGGGAAGACGCCGCTGTACCTGCAACAAACAGACAACCTCAGCCACCACTGACACAACCAACAGGGTACCACATAAAACACATACAGGGGTGCATGCACATGAACAAAAAATTAAAAAAAAATAAATAAATACTGAAGAGGGTACTGAAAAAGAAAAAAAACACTGAAATCATTAAGACAACCCTCCTTGCTCAATAAAATTTGTAAACATGCACATTCTACATTGTAGCCTATCTTGGCAAAAGTCAACATGAATTAATAAAATCCCTCTCCTCACCATCTTGTTGTAGAGGTACTCTCAAACCCCAGAGGACAGCTCTGCATTAAGCTTCCTCTAATCTATTATCTAATTACTGTAGTTCAAAATGGCATGAAACAATTCATTTTGTGACAATTATCATATTCCAAATGAAAATATATTCTTGCAACGAGAATCCTTGTCTTCAGCACTAAAAATAGGAAAACACTCATCTGTAACTTAGCAACAGGAGTCTGAGCTTCATCCTGGGACTTGTTGCACTGGTTTTGTGGCTGCTTTTAATGGGAAGCAGAAATACTGTATACAGGAAATATTCCTCCCGGTAACAATTAATACAAATTATATATAGAAACATTAAAGTTAATATAAAAGAATAATAGATAATATCTAAACAACAAGAATTGAAGTATCTTTTAATTTTAGCATTATTAACATACAGCGTGCTATAAAGGCCCAGTATTCTTTAAACTGAGGTGGTCACGCTCCATTCTCATTAGTTTAAAAAGACAAAAGACACACAAAAACGTGAAGGGGAAACAAGACCGCAGCGTGAGCTCTTATTAAAATCCCAGCCTTCATTAACAAATGAATAGTAAAACACACCAAAACCAGACAACCATTAAGAAACTAATTGCTGGCCCTTTCCATCACGGAAATACAAACCAGGGACAGTGTTTTTAAAAGGCAAACCACAAGGTTATTCACACAGGTGTCTGCAACATGTGAGTAATAAAAACAATCGTAACGAAGAGAGAAATATATAGCTTTTTTTTTTTTGAATGACTCATTTAGAGCCTTTCATCAACTGTGTAGGCATACTGCTACAATAGTTTATTACGTGCATCTCCGCCCATCGTGTTACTGGCCACAAAACGTGTGGGCTTCAAGATTTACGTTCTTCTCCATGCCAACCCTTGCCCTGTTCTGTGTGGCAGATGGGGGAACCACTGGGAATCTGCAGACTGATTGTGAAATCCTAGATTACGACTGTGTCTGCCTGTGCACCTTACCAGAGGGCAAGGGGGGGCAAGTAGAAAGTGATGTGAACTGAGGATCAGTCTCAGACAAGCAGGGACTGTTTACTACAGGAAGTTAAGCAAGGAGTGGTCTTGTAGCATCTGAGTGACATCACGGAGCCTAGCTCAGCTCAGCTCAGCCCAGCCCTGCGGCCCACGCTCCACTGCTATTTATAAAATACTGCTTTGGCCCAGTTTATGGCAGGGGTGGATGCCGATCCTCAAGTCTACTATCTGTTCCAGTGTACACATACTTGAAGTGCCAAGGGATTATGTAACTGCCCTCTAGGCACGACTGCTCTCCAGCATGATCCGATTGGCTGATGACAACGCAGCAGCAAACCAGCTTTCAGGCCGATCGCATTCTCACCAGAGTACTTCACCTGACAGCACGGTGCTGTTTCCTCATGACATACCATGATGGCCTGCTGTTTGTGCCCTCTAATGTGGGACAGCACTGCCAGCTACGCTTCAGCACACTGAGAGACTTGAGGGCTGAAGGAGGAGGAAGAGCTAGACACAAAGCCAACTGCACAGGGATCTCTGTCCAGAAGTTATCGTGACTCAGCTGTGTCAAAGGCAAGAATATGCAGCAGTGGCCCTGGCTGAAGGTGACTATACGTACTTAGTAATGATAGTTTGGTCTAAAACTGTCCAGGCACTGGACTTTTCCCTCGATGTCCCGGCTTTGGCTGGACAACTACCGGTCAGATGGTTAGGTCTGCATCTGCGGTCAGTCTTGCCTGACTGAGGTCTTACGCTGGTTGAGGGCTGCACGGGGGCCAAGGGCACACCACTATCCATGTGACAGGTCAGGGTGTGGTGTAAAGGCTGGATGGAAATAGCATCTGGACGAGAGAGTGTGTTTATGAGCAGCTGCCAATCCACAGACAGGCAAGTCTGCCTTGTCGGCCAAGCCCAAGTCTGGTCTAGACACCCTCAGTCTAGCAGGCTGGCTGTCCCTCTTGACTATCACCATCACATAACTCACTACTGCAAAAAACACGCAGCAAACCACTAAAAATATGGGAAAGGGAATTGTTTATGTGCAAATTACCACCTTCAATGTGTCACAGTCGCAGATGAAGACATGAAGAATGTCGACAAGGTTACATCACGTGGCAAGTTTTGTTAAAATATGTAAAATAACAAGCACCTGTTGTATAAATGGTGTAAGAGCAATGGGCAACGGGAACACTGTGTGTATGACGCACATGCCAACAGAACCTCCTTTGTCTCAGCAGGAGGAGAGTTTGATCTGCTGCAACTTGCCTTGTGTTTTGTTGATCAAAACTCAAGCAACTCACGCAGCCTGGATACAATGACACAACAGATAAGATGGGAAAAAAAGATAGATAACATCCTGTGCAAAGAAAAAAAAACCAAACAAACAAAACAAAACTTTGTTTGCAGTAATTCCACAACAAAATGAAATCAAATTAAATCCCTGCACCTCACCCCAATAAACTGCATCAGTCTAATGGCTAAGGCCAAATCCCGTCAGTTCCAGGCCTCACAACCTGCCCCAGGGTCAGAGTCTTCCGCTGACTGAGAGGGGTGAATGTAGCTCATCCAGTCAGTGCTCAACCCAGGACAGAGGTCTCAAAACAGGCCTGACTTCTGTCTCACCCAAAAGAGCAACGGAGCAGAAAGGGCCAGGGTTAGGAGGCCGAGATAACACAAATGACTCAGTGCCCACGCACTCCCCTCCCCTCATATAAACACAGTGATGTCACCCGGTGACCCTGCTGAGTGGATGAAATCCACGTTTGGGCCTGAGAGAGGGAAAGAGACGTAGGGGTGGAGTAGGAGCTGCCCCTTTTTCATTTGTTTACTGTACATTTTACCACACTAAGTGTTAAGGATGGATGCCTAAATTTGAAATAGCAATCACACACACACACACACACACACACACATCCGCACGCACCCCATTCAAGGTCTTCCATTAACATTATCGTTCTCCTTTTCAACTCTTCTCTAATTCTCTTCATGATGACACAAGATCACCAATAGAGTATTTTTGAGACAAAGTAAACAATGAAAAATATTCATTAGTGATGGACTAATGGAATCTTAATGGAGGCTTTAAAGTATAGTAGCTTTTGTGTCTCAGTTTTCTATAGAGGACACTTTGATAAACTAATAGTGCTGCGTTTTTAAGAAGGGAAAAAGTCAATGAGGAGGTCAGTTTAGCTCAGCTTCAAAACACGTTTATGAACTTACTTCCTGCACTCTATTTCAGAATCATGTAAATGCCTAACTTTATGGTCCAAAATACCATCTTTGTAAGACAGCGCCCCCTCCAAAAACTGGGTTGGTATTTGCGTATGTGCCTGTGTGAGAGTGTGAGAGCGTGCACTGTCCTGAGACAGTTCTCCTCCTCAACTAGTCCACGGCTCTGGGCCCAGGAAGCTGGGCCCTTTGCCATATTCTGAGCCTGCCCACACGTCCGCCTGCCGCCCACCAGGAAGAGGAAATTAGAACCATTCCATCCTGTCATTGCTCCGCCACCAGAGCACACGAGGAAGAAAGAGCTTAACACACACACACACACACACACACACACACACACACACACACTATTCATGTTTTATGGAGGAATCTCTTCACATTGGTTATTTTGAAAAATGAACTAACAGTCTTATGGGCTTCACTATAAACTTGCAATAGAAACACATGCGTGCGCTCTCTTAGACAGCATTTGTTGAATCTCCTGGGAGGAGCTGAGAGGAGGAAGCAAAACCTTAACAAGCTCTCCGGAAGACGGGTGGGATAGTCCAACCACTCCCTTCAGTACGGCTGCTTTGCATGTGCGTGTGTACAGTATGTGTATGTGTGTAACAGTGAGGCTTAAGGAATGGAATAGCACTCACAGCCTGCTCAAATGGGGGCGAGTATTAGGAATGAAAACCAAATAAACTTTCTTCCAGACACACTACACACCAGACGAGCACCACTCACTTCCTAGTTCAGTTTTACAATCTGTATTACTACACTGTAGGCCTTAATTTGACCAGTGTGGGTAAAATAATAAAAGTGTCAAGAGGCACTGGACTTAATCAATCAAGAATGTCATGTGAATTTACCACATCAAGAACATTAAGTAACAGAAATTAAACTGCCTTTACAGTACTTTCCTCTGATTTTGCAAAGCATTTAAATTCACTGTAAGACCTTATGCAAAAAAAAAAACAAACAAAACACCACTTTACTACTCCTAACAAATGTTAAACTTATTAGCAACAACTTTTTGACCCTGGTCTGGTATAGAGAGACAGTTAAGGCCAACCCTTAAAATCTGGCAGTTAAAAAGTATAAAAAAGTAAGTATAAAAAGTAGTGTACAAGAAATCAAGATGGGCACTTACTTTTTCAGTGGGTCGATAACGGTCTTCTGGATCTGGTTGACCTGTAAAAAAAATAATAATCAATAAGCATCACTATATCAAGAGAAGCAATATTACAAAATGTCATTCACTGTCAAACTGAAGTCAGAACAAAACAGCTTCTACATCTCATCTCATTCATTAGCTGCTAAGTTAGGCCACTGCACAAACATCAGCAATTGTGTATATTTCAAACAGAGCACTCAAGAAAAAGGAGGGGGGGTTCTTGTAAAGAAACTTTCGTGACGTTGACTATTTTATTGTACACAAGCCCTGAGGATAAACCCCTGAATATTCATTGAGCTTGCGATACAAAAGGATGGAACTGTCAGGGGACGGACATGAAAGCAAAGCCCAACTGATTTCAAATCCTGTGGAGGGTGGGCTGCCTTACAAGATGAAAGTTCTTTGCAAACAAACATTTTAACAATAACAGTTTATATTTTCCTGCATTCTCCTTCTGGTTGCCTGCACCAACAGGGGAGGGAGGGAGGGGGGAGGAGGGGTGTTAAATGGAAGTAAACGAACATCTCATCTTGAGGCCTCCAGCCCCGGCACCAAGTCTCATCGACAGAAGTTGGCGCACAATTAATAAAGTTTCCAGCGTCATTTACATTGCATATTCAAAATGACTGCTACTACTGTGTCTTCGAGCATGACAGAATGCTACGTTAACCAGGCAATCGAGTCAAGTGAGGAGTAAATGCTAAGAACAGTGCACGAGTATTTTAAAGCAGCAAGATGTAAAGTGACAGCTGCATGAGAACAGTGAGCAGCACCACTAATCATATGTTCATCCGCTATTGGAAGGACAGTTGAGTAGACAACAACAAGGAAGCGAGATCGCAGCTGTGCTTTGTAAAAATGCCCTGACCATCTATGAGAACATACAGCAACACTCACTGCTTCACACCGGCAGATTTCCAAGTACAAAATGGTTGATTGTGGTTTGAGGGAAAACAGAGAAGCAATAACAAATAAGTACATGGGAATTCACATTTTCTTTGTTTTACATATTCACACCATCCCCCCCTCCCCGACTTGAGCTGCGCCGCTGCTTCTAAGGTGAGAGCATGCAGCGAGGAGGGAGAACAACAGCGGCAGATTTACTTAAGCATGCTGGTGCCCTCTACCCTCTGCCCCTTCCCACAGAGAGGGGGGGGTATAGCTATTCCTTGGAGGCCCCGCAGAGCCTGAGGCCGACGCTCAAGCAGTAGTCTCCATCAGTGAGTCACGGGGCAGAGGCCATCCTGGCACACAGGCCTCCCAAAAATACACACAGATCGCAGAGGAAATCAATATCCCTCCAAACGGAGCATCCTCTACTGCGCTGCCGCCATCTACACTGGGGCTCAGCTTCGGCAGCAGTGTGCCGGCGGGGCTGTGCGCCCTCCTCAGCCCCAGAAATAAACACACAGACCTGGGCCACTGCTGCCTTCATTATCGCTGCACGTTTTATCTGCTGGCTCTCTCACTTGCGAGCCCTACGGCAGAATATCTCGTCTCAACACGGAGAAGAGCAAAGGGTGGATGCTTTTGTGTCTGTTTTGCTGAAGCAGTAGGGTTTGCTGCTGGTGCCGTCAGAACCAACAGTCAGCTTGAAGGGAGAAGCTCGAGTAGCGTTCAAGTGAGCTGTGCTGGATTTTAAACACCTAGCAAACCTGAGGTGATATTTCACATAGCAGGCTGACCAAAAAGTGCTCACAATCACTATTATGCCTCCAGCTCACTTTTGGCCACTCTACAAATGGAGCCACATAGCCCTGCCCAAACCTGAAACTGAACATTGTGTTAAGGTGAGGATTTTTATTTAGTAAGACTGAAAGAAGTAAATCAGGTGTGACCTAGCTGTCAAAATCCACTCAGGATGAAAGTGTGTTTATATATATATATATATATATATATATATACACACACACACACACAACCATGTCAATACAGTTGGTGACTGTTGTCCATCACAAGTGACTGAATCACTGTCACAAGAAGGAAACTAAACCGCATGAAGACAGACAACAGAATCACAACTAACACAATAAAGACAAGGCGCACCTTTGCTACTCAAGACTGCTTAAAATATGAGAATAGAAAATTATATTAAAAACAGAGATGACTGAGCTACAGAGCGCAAACTGCAGGATCCAGTAGATCTCCGAGGTTACAATTTTAGCCAGGGGGAAAACGGTAAGCAGGGAGACTTTGATTTTCAAATGATGTGGATTCAGAGTACCAAACATCTCTACTGAGAGTCAAGTGTGTCTTTGGCATCACTGATAAAAAGCCTTCAGTTTCGAATTTGAAGACAGCAAAAAGTGGAAAAAAAGAAGGAAATTTGATATTGTATAAAATCAGAAGAATGTAAAAGTTACTCTATACTGAAAACAGTGAAACTGGCAGGACTGCTCTCCTGGGCACTCGACCAAGCCAAGTCCTGGAACATACGCACCCCGGGTCACAAACCCACACGCTCCGTCCAACCCACATTCTACTTTGTCTAGTCACTCAAAATTGCTCCTGTAAAATTTGATGAGCTGTGAGCAAAGCCAGTCTGAAAGACTGGTATGTTATAAAGCTAAAGAAGAAAAGAAAGAACCAAAAGTGAGTGCTATAGTATAGTTGCTTTCACTAAACCTTGGGCATTCAGCATATTTTGTATTTAATACAGTACTTTTACATCCTGTGTGATATTGAAGTCGTTGTGTATGAAAATACACTGACATGAGATTTCTCCATATGACATTAATCAGCTCACTTTAAGATGAGATGTATTCATCAACACAAGCTGCAGACTGACAACGTATTTCAAAACTGATGCAATTAGTTTTAATGTTCTAATAGGGGGATTTGCGGCACTGACATTGTTTTACTCTCATTTATTGTGGAAAAAGTTACAGTTAAATTTTATATGGAAATGAAGTCCACTTCATGAGATTTTCACAAAAAATATAAATCATGTCAGCTCGACCCCATGTGTACAAAGCCAGACAGTGTGCTATTCCTGAGATGCTAATACACTTAAGCATGGAATAAAGAAAAAGATTGACTTTGTAGAAAGGTATTCATTTTTCTCAACAAAGGTCGTAAAGGTTATGGAATCTTTCTCGTACAAAACTAAATGTGAAAAGAAAGGGGAATATTTTTAAGGCAACAAATGGGAAAAGCACAGAACACCTAACAGCAGGGCAATGAGTCAAGAAAACACAGATGGAAAAAAGTCAATCGGTATCTGCCTTAGCGCGATCTCTGTGTTCTCCTGTAGTTTTCCCTCTTTAAAAGTCTACCCTGCACAGTGTAGTGCCTTGAGGATGCACACATGCGATGCCACTATGATTCACATTATAACTACCTTTGGCGATGATTCTAATCAAAAACTTGAAGTGCAACCAGCAAATAATCTGAAGAGGCCCAACAGTCAAAGAAGAGATCTTTACTGCGTGAAAGCGAAGCAAGAGTATGCTGTATCGCTCACAATTCTGGAAAGAAATCTGCCTATCTACGGCTGCCCCTTAGGACAAAACATACAAGAGTGAAAAGCACAAAGATTGCGAGAAACATACTCTAAATCAACAAATACTCTAAATATAACAATAGAAACAAAAGCTAGTATTACAACCTTAATGCCGCATCCCTCAACCAACCAGTCAAGTTGTAGTTCATATCCATGCCTGTGCAAACTCGTATAGTATATATATATATATATATATATATTTTATTTTTTTTTTACAATGACAGTCACCTGAATCACAATATGTGAAAAGCCAGTGAGTATGCGGTGGTTCAATTGAGAGAAAAAAAAAACAGCAAAAGTTAAATTCCTTGTATGTGAGGCCATGCAAGGCCAGTAAAGCTAATTATGGCAGAACACGAAGCTGCAGCCATGACAGCGGACAGTGCTTCAAACGTGGATGCTGCTGCAAACAAGCTATAAATTCTAAAATGTGGATGCTTCACACACATCTTCAACCTTTCAACTCTACAATCAGCACAGTGTGAAATGTGAAATATGGTCACAATATGCCTTTCTGTTTCCGAGTCATGGTGCTAAATAATACACAGAAAATGATGTCACATTGAAGTTGACCTTTGACCTTTTGGATATAAAATGCCATCACTTCATCATTTTATCTTATGAGACACTTCTGGGAAATATTTTCTTACTTAGTGACCAAATTCTAATCAGTTCTTCGAGTCCAAATAGACGTATGGACAGGGTGAACTTCTGATGTGTTTAACTGAAGCCAAATATTTCCTGTAAGTAATGCAGGCAATACAACAGACTCGTTCACAAGCTGTGAACAGAGTCACTCCTATGAATTTTGTGGTAGGGCATATTTTTCTGTTGAGAAAAGGCCTTTCCATTGTATGAGTTATTTTAGACACCAGTGAGTCACAAATGCATCAATTTTCACAGCTGATAACCAGTAGCTTGAGCTTATAGAGGATGATGCCACAGATGCTTTTCAAAAACAGCAGAAGGAAAGACATACGGATAGTTTTTAGTGCACAGGCTGCACAATATTGACAAATATGAAAACATGCATTTTCAACAAAAACCCGTCTAGTTTCCTACTTTGTATGTCTGAGGATAGACATTTCCCCTGATACCAATCTGATGGTATCGGTGCCAATGCCAAGTGCCAAGAAAACAAAGCAGAGAAAAACAGCAAAAGTGTGTGATACACTCAATAATTTTAAATTGTGAAAGACTGTGGGGTTGAGTCTGACCTTCTCCTGGTTGAAGGACTCCATTCTTTTCATGGCTGTGTCTAAAGCAGTCATGGACGCCAGGAAGGCCTGGTCCTGCTCACACAGCGGGTTACTAAGCAGGTCTGCAGAGATCTTCATTGCTGCTTTGGACATGGCTGACAGACACACAGACAGAAAAAGAAGAAATACTGTCAAAACACAATTAAATAGCATTGTGAAAAGAGAAGAGGTCTTAATGTGCACATTCTAGTCCAACTCAGAACAAGATCTTTCCTTCTTTTTTTTTTTTCTTGTGGACAATTTTTGTGGAGTACTCTTACAAGGCTTGCAGCGTTTCATCAGTGTATGTGCTTGCTTGTGGTAGGGTCGTCAAAACTGAGGTTTTGGGAAAGAACTAAAGAGCAAAAGTGGAATAGCACAAAGCTGATGGGACTGGCTGCCGTGTTGAATACTCACTAGAGCACCAAGAATATTTGCAATGTTTCTACACTGACAGCACCAATTACTGTTAATCTGTACTCATGCCACTTTGCTTATACACCAAGCACATATCAGATTATGACTTCACAGTCAAAATAAATGAGCTTCACCGAGGAGACATGAGCTGACAGGAGGGGTGGTGGTGAAAATGGGCTTCATGAAGATCTGGAACAGTCTTTTCACACTACCTTGGGATTCTTTCAAGACCAATGTTCAACCAATCAATTACTGTGGTGTGGCATTTCTGCATCTCTCTCCATTTGACAAGTAACAAATTGCTTGATTTGACATCGTCTGAAACAGATGAGAGGCATGTCGACTACAGGGTCACAAAAAATCAAAAGGTCACCTAAGGGTAGTGATTTAATTATTTGTATTAGTGGTGTGCAAATAAGTGAAGTCCCTTGTGATTACCTGCAGCTGAAACAAGATGAACAATTTCTCAGTATGAAAAGCACAGTGATCTCTGGCACTTTCTCTGCCTTTTGTTACTTAGTCTAATTGAAATTGTGGACCAGAGCAGCCCTTGAAACATATTATCGTACCTTGGCAGCTAATTGGCAGTGAGTTCAATAGAGCCCTGCATATCTCCACCCTTGACTCAATAAATGATGGTCGATATAGAAAGCAGTGTATTAAATGCAGTGCTGACATGCAGAGTACGTCCAGGTCTTTGTTTAGTAGCAGTTGGTGGAGACGGGACCTGTGCAACAGATGGAATCCATTAACGATAATGAGGGCCTGACAGCTATGACACTTTGATGATGCAGACATCCATATTCCAGAGCACAAAGGAGAGGAAATGAAGAAGCCTCTCACTCCTCCATCCGTCCCCGCTCATCCACCCCCACAACTGACTACTTACCACAGGCCATGTCTACTGCTGCTTCCCAAATACACAACTCCAAAACCAACAAATAAGCAAATAAAAAAGTAGAGTAAACATGGTCTCTGTGGCCGACAAATACATGAATAAATGAAGGCAGAGATGGCAGATAAACTGAGCCCTAACTGAACACTGCATAAAAAGATACACTCATAAATCCAAAACACACACGCACTGTAATAGCCCAAAAAAACTATATGAGATTAAAGCAAAGGCCTGCACTCTTATCTCATTTGTCGAATTGTTCAGAGAGCTGACGCCACCACCAAACAAACCAAGACAACCAAACGTCGTTCTGAAAAACCTGCCAAGCAACATCAAGTATGTTGGTGAACAAGTGGAGATCAATGGCACACCCGGCAGTAACATACCTAAATCAGCCTCAGTGCTTTTCTTCATGTCCTTGTGAAGCTTTTTCGTCTGATCCTCCAGCCTGTAAGACAAGAAGAAGAAGAAGAATGATTATCAGCCAGCTTCTGGTCTAGTAAAACAGTAAAGCATCAGCAACACTGAAAACAATGAAAAAATATGTGCGGAAATGTATATCAGACAATGGCATTAGTCAGAGATAGAATAGGGAAAAAAATGACAAGAGTGACAAAAATAATGAAAGTACACCACATCCACTCCTGTATTGTAATTAATCTATATGGGATTCAAATCCTATTCCATCAAATCGAGATGTTTTGACAAAACATTCAAATGAAAAACCCAGAGAGGGAAATTAGTACATAAAGAAAAAAAAAGAAGGTTCAAGAAGAAATTACACATTTCAATGATTCCACATAAAGTGTCATTATAACATCCGTTAGCTAATTAATAATACAGGGAATCCTTCTTGTTACTGTCAACTACATTTGCGCTCAAAAGCATTAATGTCTTCAGTCATTCCACTGCACATATTCTATTGATGGGTGTTAAAAATGGCAATTACCAGACTATGGAGGCTGAAAACACATGCCATTCATTATATCAATTAAGGCAAACGAGGGGTTTAGAATCTCCCCAGAGACTGCTGTCATATCACTTCTCCTGGTGTGATGAAAAAGGGAAAGAGGTGGGGTTTGATTTCCATCTTTGCTTTCAGGGATTAAATCAACTAGGACTACATTAAGCTGTGCGATGCCATAGGATTTCTGGTGGGGACACCATGGCCACTGGCCACAAGATTTTAAGACACTGGTGACACACATATGGCTATGCAAACCAAAAATGGCAGTCAGCTGCCTACAAATACAGGGTTCAGCAGCAGGGAAACAAACAAACGGTGGGTTGCTACAGCATACCAAACATCAATGTGACTGCTCCTACCTTGATACTGGCTGTTTAAACTGTTATACCTAAGGAGCAGGGATTTAAAGGAATAAAGCACCTCCAAATTATTACTATTTATCATCACGATTATTACATTTCTCAGTCGAGCTTTAATATGGTGAGAGAACACACAATAGTGCAGCATGATTTCATAAACTAAAACACAAATGACAGGGTACTAAAAGAAATGTCCAACTGCAGCAAGGCAACAGACTGTTTATTTTTTGGGATTATACACCTTGTGCAGAATAATCCCAAGAGTTTTGAAGCTTAACTTCTTATAGTCATTTCTAAACCTCTAAATTCATGTGCAGTACAATCATAACACACATGTATATAGCATTATAACAGCTCTGATTTTAGACTGTGACTTCTGGTTGCAATTTAATTTATTTGTTTTCGTGGTCCTAACAAAGAGCCAGTAAACTCTGAAGATGTAGGGTCTAAGGCTAACAAAAAAAAAAAAAAAAAAAAAAAAAAAAAAAAAAATTATTATTTTCTATCATAACTTGTCCCCTACATGCTTTTGTTTGTCTTGACATGTTTAAGGATTTTGCACTCAATCGCCACAGACCAGATGGAGGTTGTTCCAAAAATGTCATTTTCAGTGAATGATGTAACTTCATCTCTTATTGTTCACACCACAGGGAAAAAAGCACTCTGTCAGAACAATCTCCACAGTAACTTCTTGCGTTCTCCACCAATTAGATGTAACTGGGTCTCATAAGCCATGTCAGCCTTCCACTTAAAAGTCATCAAAGTATACTCTTACATTTCAGATATTTAGAAATAGATGTTGATGTAATCACACCAAATCCTGCTCAAGTTATATTCAGTGTATTATTAGCAATAGTTGAGGCAGGATTTAGTCAGTGATGATTACAAAAGCTTTCTCCATTTCCATTACCAAAGGCTGCCCAGTAAAATGATTGTGTTGTGAAGAATTCAGATCATTGTGTATACATTATTTTTAAGCCTGTTTTGAGTGATACCCACAACTAGAGAATTGTTATATTATATTGTTAAACACATATGCAAATATCAATATGTGGTCAGTTTTATTATTTTTGTCTTTGTGATGGCAGCAAGTTGAAGCAATTGAGAATTAACACAACACAACTAGACTTGAATGCAGTTCTGATTGCCAGTGGAATTAATCGAGGGCATCAAGTAAAACAAACTAAAATAGTCTTGTAAATTGGCTGACACAGTTAACACTTGAGAGTAATGAAAGGAGACAGATATGAGATGAGAAAATTAAGAGTACAACAATGAAAACCCTGCCAATCACGGAGCTCAGGTTCCGGGACAGTGAGTGAAATCATCTCACTATGTAAACAAACTAGCATTTTCTGAGACCAATGTCTGTTAGTGCATGTGAAACTAATGCTCCAGATACTAACTCCGACTGTAAAATGTGTTGCATCTTCCCTACGCTATCAGCACTGACAGCTAGGGAACCATTCTGGATGAGTGCCAGGTGAGCCTAGAGTCTCTTTCCAAGAGGTGCTAATAGAGCGACATAGTGGAACAGCTGCTGCTCCATGCTCCTGTGCCCCGACGTTGGGCTTGTGCAGCCACAACCGCCAGGCCACATCGCCTTTTGGAGACTGGAAAGACACTACTGCATTTTATATGACTTTCACACACAAACCCTTTATATGAAAACAGAAACGGAACAGACACTCAACCATTTTATACCTGGCTATTGCCATTCTCACAAGGACCAGGTCAGGCACTGTAGTTCAATATAAATCACTGCCAAGTTCAAACAATCGTACCAGACACTGCTTAAATCTTTGTAATAACTGGAGATGTCTGATTTTGATTTTGTTACCATAGCATTTCTTCGTTCCCAACACCGACTCTGATACATGAATTTTGCACATGGGCCAACACTGAGTACGGATCAGATACCAGCATCTTAAAAATTATATATAACAACTCCATACTGCTATCCTTGTATTTATGTTATGCTGTGGATGTGATTAAAGTCACAAACTGCTCACCATTTTTGGATACTGGCTACTTGTGCAGTAAAAAATCTATTGAGGTGCGTAGAGGTGCTGGGATGCTGCCGGGAAGTTAAAATTAAATCTGGCCATTGCAGTGTTTATACCAGCAATTTCACTTGCACCAAGTAAAACAATTCACGCCAAAAGTGATTTTCTCACACCCTTCTTCCAGGGTTCATACAGCTTTTTAAGAGTAAAATTCAAGCAATTTTCAGGCACTCCTCCACTGTATACAGTCCTACCTCCTCTCACCCAAAATGACCTTTTGCCAGGTGGACAATGCAAAAACAGGAATCATGGGGAAGTGAAGCCTACCAAGTAGATTTAGGTCACAGATGCACCATGATGTGTTGATATGGATCTCTAGGGTGGGGAACCTGAATGTCTGTACATGCCTGCTGCTCTGACTCATCTATAAGGTCTATTGGCACCACACCTTGCTGATAATGGGCCCTCCTACTCAACAAAACCTGAGAGAAAAATGGTGCTCCCACTCATTCTGCGGGGCCCTCAGGGAGTTTCTATAACCTCAGCCTCACAGTGAGAGAAGGACTGGATGCACCAGGCTCTCTGGTCTTGGGTGCTTAAATGCTCTGAACCCGTATCTCTCCGACGATTCATAGAAACACTGAAATCATATTACTCTATTTAGAGTAGTCTGGTTAAGATCCGGCAACAGTTAATAAATGTACTTTTTAGTTTATGGCTTTTAGTGTTTTTAATTTTTTCATTCAGAATGGCTACGTCCACAAATGAATGAAATTCTTGGGCATTCAAGGACATTTTTTCAGAATTCATGAACACTAATGCATTTACGTTAAGTGCAAGATCTCTTAAGCTCTATCTTAAATTTGGGTTTAATAGAAGTAGGGAGGGGAACATCTAACAGAAAGTAAGCTCTCGTTCACAATTTCTAATTTCAGACTCCACCATAGCTCAAACGTGGGTCCTTCACAGTTCAATGTTGAGAAAAAAAGTGACCAAACACAGCAGGGACTGGCAAATTGTGTGGGACAAAGAAACTGTATGTACAATGAAGCGTGTGTTAAGTGTTAGTTTCTCAGAGTGCTTTATAAACATGCAAAACCAAAATAAAGTAAAGTTGCACAGCAATTGTTTAACACACAAAAACAATCTAATTTTGGATCAACATGCATAAATTTGTGAAAAGATATCAAAATGTTTTCAGACATCCAACATCCTTGTCACACTGTGGCTGGTGCCTATTTCTTAAATAAGCACAAATATAACAACTTAAATGTAACACTTCAAATCACTAGTATTTCTTTCTATCATGTGTACAGTAATTAACAAAGGATTAAAGTGGGGGCAGCAGCAGCAGCAGCATCATGGTAGAAGGAATGAAAAGCTGTTATTCTGTAATTTAACATTTCAATGAAAACACATTTTCTAAATAAGATTTAAAAAATTAATTGGTGATGATGACACACGCACACATACAATTAATATTTTGACCAAGATAATCATACTGTGATTTTTTTCCATAACAAGCCATGGACATGGACTGGGTTTACAATTAGAACAGATAAAAATAGAGAAATAAAATGAATCGTGGGAAAAGTTGAGAAAATTCACCTTTTGACTGAAGGCAACAAAACATTTCATTTTAATGAGAATCACTAACACGCCAACAAGTTACGAGTTCTACTTTAATACAAACATTCAAAATGTAAACTTACTTTTGAAGCTTGTCATATTCCCGCTCAAAATCTCTTTCAACCTAAAAAGGAAGACATTTCATGACAAATTCTGAGACACCATCATTTAAAATATGTTTGCAAATAAATTGCAGAGATTTCAACATTGTTTCAAGATGCAGATTATATTGATAACAAATTGAAAAAGATGCAACACATATTATTAATAAATCCTGAGTGTGCTTATTTGTGGTCTGAATCAATGATGACATAACTGTAACTCCTCTGGGGCACAGTGGAAATGCAGGTAAAAGGTTTTGGAGTAAATCAAGTACGCAGGGTGAGCAAGAGCTAAGACAGTTTATCCAGCCTTGTTTCTAAAATACACCAAACAGGTTACAGAGGCAGCATGGGTTCCTGTCTTGTGGTTCTGTGGGCTCCTGGATTTAAACACAGTGGCCAAAACAACGAGGAAGGCAGCTGACACTTTGTCACTAGTGGGTCATCTAACTGGGCAGCCTTTAACCCACTCCCTGGTTTTTGTCTAGGATGGCACAGGAAGCTGGAAAACCAGTTTGACAGTGACCGCCAGGCCACAGACCCATTACACTGGAAGTGGTTTTCTCCAGCAAGGAGAACACCCACTGGCTGTCACTTCAAGGTAACCACCTCTGCCCCCTGCATGTCTCAGACAAACTGGCATCCAATCAGTCTTTCTTTGATGACATTATTTAGACTACTAGTCAAGTTGTACATATCATTTTTAAAAATAGTCTTAAAGCATGTTTTTTTTTAATTTATTAATTTACATAAACTTTGTGGAATTTTAGACATTAAACCCTTTTGAACTGTGAGGAGACTGAATCAACTCTTGCACTATTGAGTAGTACTAGTGTACCAGTGACTTACGGTTTTAGAGACAATCTGCTTCTTTGGTTGTCCAATCTTGAAGGGAATCCTGCAATCATACAAAAGGAAGAGACAGACATAAGCAACAGGGAAATGAAAATGATTACTTAATGCTTGAACTGTCATCTGTTGCATGATGGGTGACTAGAGGACGGCACAGGTATAAAGGTGAACAAGTGGCCCCCTTCAGATTCCTGACATGGGCGATTTGAATTGTGTTAATTCCTGATTCTATCGAGTGTGCGGTAAAAGCCATCAACATTAACTTCATGTCATCACTGAACACATCTGGCTCCCATTGCAGGCGGATATCAGTAAACAGAAGTGGTTGTCCCCTCATCTCAGTGAGGCTTTTCTGCAAGAGCAGAGCTGGCAATCAAACACAGATGTGCATGCTAGGTTGTATATTAGAAAAATAGTATGCACATTTCAGAACATCAGGCAGATACCCTAATATACTGGGACTGAAACGGGTACAGCCAGGACAGAAAGAAAATCTGATACCAGTGCTACAAATCAATCAAAACACAAAACACGCCTTGTGGTTTAGTGTAACTACAGTAGCAGAGCCTAATTTTCAGAATGAAATACAAACTTTTCTTCACTCTTGAAAGACAAACACACCGACATCCCGACTATAGTTTTGGGCAAAGAAAAAGAAACCTGCTCCTCCTTAGTTAAAACACAATCTTTTATCCCCATTTCAAAACCCTGCCTTTGCCTTAGTAAGTCGCTGAGCTGAGCATCAGAGTGCTTTGTGAATCCACGAGACAGAAAACACATTGTCTTACCAATGTGCTTGACTGTGGGTTGTCATTGATGTGGCACTAATAGCCTGAAATCTAAGCTACATGATGGACAGTTGCTGGTGACAGGCAGGGTGAGGCAGCAGCTGCGTCAAAAGAAAGGTGTGTAGACTAATGAGATGGAAAAGAGAGGGTGTGATGTAGGGCCTCGTTGTGCAACCAGGGAATGCTACTGATGTGTGGGGAAGATCCTTTTGATGACAGCTCAATCACAAAACTCAACATGGTCAAATAACTGCAGGATTAATCTAGTAAAGAAAAAAATGCAGGTTTCACTCGTGGCTCGGGTATCAAGAGTTCCTTTGATTTGTTGGCTCTGTACTGATGCTGTGTTTTAGCTTGTATCAGGTACCAGTTGTCCTGACGTTATCTTAAATGAAGGTTTGGATTAATCCTGTATTCAATAAAATCCAAAGTGATTACTAACGCCTCAAAACATTTTGTTGCTTTTGGCTCAGGAAAGTAGTCTCACCCATTGTGTCATAATTTGGGTGAGCCAACGCGGAAAATAACCACAGAAATTAGTCACCACGATCCATTGTGACTCACCTTTCTCCGACTACCTGAGTAGAACACCGTAACGTCACGTTAGGTGAAATATGTACTTAGCAGTCTTTGGAATTGCATGAAGCTCTCCCACAGCTACAATAAGGAAAACCAGCCTCACACAGCCAGAAAGCATTTTTGCAACATCACTTTTCAGAGATTTAAGTCTGGAAAACATAAGACATGCACGCCTACCAATCACCAGAAGTTTACCACTTGCCTTCCCTTAACACTAGTTTCTTGTGTTGAGTACGCATCCCATGAACCCTTGAGTCAGTCAGTCAGTGTGGTTAAGCACCTACTCTCCATGTAACCATTAGTCCTCCTGCTAATGCAGCATTCTATTGTCTGGCATATGCCTTCATGATCTGTAAGACCTTTACCCACAACATTCTGCAGTTTATGAATGATGAATCCGCAATTCAGGCAATAATTACACACAGCTACACAAGTGACTCACACTAATAGGTTTTATATTAATAGGTACTATGAAGCTTGCTAACTGGAAGGAGCTGCAAAACAAATTGAAGACACTCATTCCTCTGAGGGACATTAGAGGGTTTCTTGTTAATAATATTGTGATTGTTTTAATTAGTGTGTCTGTGTGTGTGAGGACTGCTTTGTTTGTGTGGCTGAATTGTATTATGATGATGCTGTATGTAATTTGTCTCAGGTATGTCTTGCAAAAGAGACCTTGTTGTCCTGAATAAAGAACGCTTAAATAACTAACAGCAGTGTGTCCATTACAACGATAAACAACTTAAGGGAATGTCACGCAACTCGTGAGTAAAAACAAGGCACATATTTGCTGCACAGCGTCAAAATGCAGCAAGAGTGGTTGTATTTAAAGAAATGTGACAAGTTTAACATCACTTTGCTGATTTGTTGCATTGCTTTTAAATGGAGAGCAAGCAGTGGTGTATTCAAAGCATTTTCTCAATTTTGCATTAGTTTATGTTTCTCTGGTTGGACAATTGGTTTTCTACCAGCACTGCACAACGTTTGACAGTTTTGTTGTTTGCTCCCATTTGGTGGGTGTGTCGGGGAGAAAATTATGACATCCATAGCAAAAAACCTTATGGAAGATTTAAGTATAAAGACTCAAGTACCGTGAAACATATATTTCAATGCTTGCATTCAGTGTTCTCTTTTGCTACTTTTTGACACAGCTAACCTGCCAGGATTTGTTTCTCAATGACATCAACATAGTGTAAATGTATTGAGGTTTCCCTTTAACCTACCGAATGGTATATTTAATTTCATAGATTCAGAGTATATACACTCAGCCAAAGGAAAGCGGTCACTCTTTTCAGCTCCTCATGAGAACTGGCAAACACACTGGGTGATGTGTGCTTTGGGGAGGGAGAGGGAAAATGTCGCAGGCTACCAGAGGGAGAGAATGAGAAAGAGGGAGGATGGTAGTCACTGTGAGAATCATTTCTAACGTTTCTTCACACAGCAATATTTCGGTAGGGGCTGTCACATTTAGAAACACTGGTAAGTTGGGTCCTGTGAACCCAGAACTAGTGTGTGACATGGCTGAGGCCCTGCCACAAGACAGCAAACTTACACCAGCTTAAGTCCAAATTTTTCTGAAAACGAATCTGAGCCTCGTAATGGCAGGCATTAGTAGTTCAGCTGAATGCTGCCTTAGTATTTAACACTGAATACTTGACAACTGAATAACTGAATATAATCTACAGTTATGGTATTTATACACGTTACAGCACTTGAATAAATATGCAAAGACAAAGAATTGCAGGTTGTTGATAATATTTTGTCATTTCCCATCTTCTGGCCTACTGCATTAAAAAAAACTCCTCTCTTACACATTTGCTGTCATTATCATCAAGTTGGTGAACGCACATTTACAGAGCTATCTGATCTTTGCTATAATAGGCGACACGTCACTGCCATCAAGTAAGCACGTAGGCAAGAACAAAGACACAACAGTCTTCTCTATGCGAGACAAATTACGCACCGACTGGAAGAACCAATGGCTTTTCACAAAAACTGCAAATGTGTACGCCATTAGAGGGACAGTGCATCATTCGACCTTGGATATGCCACGGAGCACAGAGGGCTAGTTGAAGATGTTGGGAAGTAGAATTGTTCTGACGATGACCCCAGAGTCAAATAGCTCACGTCATAGAAGCAAGTGTGCAGGCCCTACTGGAATGCATCAGTCAGCAGAGCCCATAAAGGACTCTTTTCACTAATCGAGCACCCCACTCTTGACCTTGTGTTTGGCGGTGCATGCTGGTAGAACCATCGCTTGCCAGCTATTGACTGTCTGACTGAAATGAGCGACGTTGTCCTGCTTACATGATTACCGTCTTCCTTGACACTAAGAATGCGTGACATATTATAAAGGGAGTTAATGTACATATACATCACGAGTGAACTGAAAGACTGTAATAATGCACTTTGGTTTCTCCCCATTTATGCTTGAATTGTCTCTATGAATCAAGCACTGAATTCATTAGGATTTCCTTTAAAACCTCTAAAGGGCAGCACACAATTGAGGACTGGTATAATAACAAACCTTCCAATCTTGTAAAAATCAATTCAGGATTCAGCTATGACCGTCATAGCTGAATCCTGGATGATCTAACTAAACTCAAAACATATTGTTAAAGGTGCAATCTGTAACCTACTCCCAGAATTTTAGTTTCAAACCTATTTTTTCCTTGTCTATTTGGAACTAGTGCTGATGTAGGTCTGTGGAGAAAAATGTGTATCATAGAGAGATATTAATTAAATGAACTTGTATGGGAGAAGAATCAAGATTCAGAAATGTACAAAACATATTTTGTTGTGGACAAATACTTTTTTCTTGCTGCCATTTGGCTGAAAAAGATAGCAGAGCCTTGTTTGGTATTGTTTAATTTCTCAGATACATCACCAGCTGGGTGGAAGCTTTCAAGACTTGTAGATTCAGCTAATATCTGTGCAGATCACCCATATCATTACAACACCTGCTAACACCACCTCTCTTCATTCAATGAACTTTATTCCATAATTCTCTGCAGTTCCATAGGAATTTACAAAGCACTAGAAAAACTTCCAAAACTCCCAAATCTTTGAATGAACAGCAGCTTAATGCTGGTAGCCGTCAGTGCAGTAGAAATATTTTAGAAACTGGTGCTAAAACACAAGAGAAAACAGAGAAAAGTGCTGTAGTATTGCCTTTTTGATCAAACACCAAAAAACCTCCAACCAGAATGCACTGGGAAATAAAGGGCCAGTAAACGCTCCCGTTGGGGTGTGATGTACTGCAGGCTGGGTGGGGCTTGGTCTTGGCTTTTCCGGTTTCAAGCAGGCACAAAATGGCTGGCCTTGTCTTAAACTTTCATATTAACATTATAGTTAAACAGTAAACTACAATATGTTTCTGAAGCTAAATATGGGCAACACTATATAAGAGTCTTGACTGAAAAATTATTTTCTCAGTTCTTCTAGGCAATTGGTGCAAACTGCCATCACAACAAAAGATGACATCTTGAAATTGACTGCTCTGCCAAACCAGACAGTCCCAAACCCACAGATATTCATTCTTCTGTAACATGTTTGGCATCTTTCCGTGGAAAATTACATAAAAACTAACTGCTCACCACAATAGTTGCTGAATGGTGTTAAGACAACTAAGCAATTAATCAACTAACTATGCTAGCTACAATACTTGTAAAAGTGACTTCAGTTGGGGGCAAACTGACAAATAATTCTGAGGATTCCAGGTAAACACAACTGAACTTTTAAGAAATAACTGTGCCAACTGTGGACCTAAAATCTAAATATTAAACTGTGCTCAGCTGTCAGAGGCTAAACTTGCTTCGAGTGGGTAACAGCAGACTTTGAGTTTAACTGAACACAGCAAACTTAAGGCAAATATTTCGCGAGAGAACCAACAACAGCTAGCTTTTCAAACTTGAGTAACACAAAACCACGTTTGCATGTGAGTGCCCTGGACCCTGGTTTATAACAGTAAGTATATTGGGGATATTGGGGACACTGACCGTGCAGACCTGCTTTAACGTTACCCAGCATATACAGGTGGCAAACTACACATCATCTTATTGATATTATGTGCACGCGGGAATACAAAAAGCTGCAAAAACCCTCAATGATCTTTAAATACATATCAAAACACTAACGTGCCTGCGGTGAATCGATCCTTTAAATGGCTTCACTGCTGACCCTGTTGACCTAGCAACAAGCTACATTCACTTTCCATGCTAAGTTAAGGCACATACTAGGTTTCTTTACAAAGTGTGAACAAACAGATATAACTTCAGACAGTAGCGTTAGTCAGTTCTATTTCCACACGTCTATTTAAACGACCTAACTGGAGTTAACAAGGTGCTGTACAAGTTAGCTAGCTAAACACACGACTTCACCAAACACCTTGCGATCGAAGTTGAGTGTTTGACACAACTAACGCCTTGCTAGCAGCTGTTTACCAAAACAGACGTTGCTGCATCAATACGAACTGTTAGAAAACTCTCTAGGAAAGGTTTTATTCGAGAGCCGAGTGAGTTTAACAAGCTAACGCTAAACACTAGTTCACTGTTTGTGTAGCGCTACCAGGAAATAGCCGGAGCCTGGTCGTCAAGCCTTGTAACCTCGGTCATTATTCATTTATCCTTTCCACATTATGCTTTTAATCTAATATACTTAATTAATCATTTAGCCGAAATACATACCAGCTCATTTTGAGTGAACTTTTATTCCGATTTCATTGGGTAGTTTTTTTTTATCTTCCGAGGACCTCCTCCATTTCCACCAGTCAACAGTCCGGCATCAAACAGGAAGTCCGGAGCTAAGCCGCTCGTGTTTCCTCTGAAGTTTTTTTAAATATCAAAAATAAGCAAAGCGTTAAAAATTCTCACAAATATTTTAACGTGTGACTATAGCAGGAGCTAATACTTACTGCTTACGTGTATTTATTCAATGGGTTTCTATAATTCAGGCATGTTCGCCAGCGTAAAAGTCGTGCGCGTGTCCATGTGCGCGCACAGGCGTACACGCGCACGCAGACACCCAAGTAAACTGAGGTTAAGTGGTATTTTTCTTTATTCAAGTACTTACATAGAAATAACAAACAATTGCATTACAACAAACTGAAGTGCCAAGTAAACAGGGGAGTACATCTCCCCATCACAAGGATATAGTAAAATTCATTTCAATATTCAGCTCATCATAAAAGGACCTTATTATAAGGTAATAAAAACATGAAATAGGCTAAAGACATCCACAACATTTTAAACAAGACCCCTTTGTTTTCTTAAAAAAATAATAATAATAAGCCAACAGAACAGTTA
Organism: Scatophagus argus; assembly: GCF_020382885.2. Lineage (NCBI taxonomy): Eukaryota > Metazoa > Chordata > Actinopteri > Scatophagidae > Scatophagus > Scatophagus argus. The sequence continues at coordinate 6,466,540 of NC_058496.1, read as the reverse complement.
TCCCAGTGTGTGTTTTCAGTTGTCTGTCTTGAATTGTTGTTGGGTTTATCCCATTTCACCCAATGAGACTTTTATTTTCATGCATAATAAAGAAATGAGCACCACCCACAGCATGTGAGGGTAGCACTTTGGAACATTTCCGTGCACATGCAAACATGAGGATATACTGTAATGAAAAGGAAACACAACACAACAGAAAACAGTGAGTATCGACTCCATTTGAACACCATAGTGTCACTGCTGAAGACCACAAAATCCCTGAAGCCACCCTGTAGTCCATAAGATGACATGAGTAGCCTATAATATCTACACATTATTGAAATCTCTTTAAACGTGAGGTTTTTCTTTTTTTATAAAAAAAATCCTGTTATTATTAGTTGTCATAAATGAGCCCAAGTCTAGTGCCCTGCCCAAGGCCAACTTCACGGAGACTAAATCAAACAGATAAACAAACATTAGCACAAGGCTGCCTTCAACTGCAAGCGGGCTGAGGTCACATGTATGATTTGTTGCTCCTGTGGAGTTCTCATCACATATTGTTTTTGATCAGCCAACCCTGCAACCCAGTTTGGCACAAAGATGGCTGCTAACGTTGGCTCAGATCCAACATGGAGCAGAGAACGAAGATGAGGCAAGTTCCAATTTCAGAGCGTTCAGCCGCCCACTTTTGGACAATAGAACACAAAAAAAACATAAAATAAATAATTCTTGGAGAAGCACTATTAAAAGGGGGTTGTTTCTGGTTTGTTTAAAAAGCCACTGACATATATCTATAACATTTACACATTACACAGAAGGATTATTGTTCAGAAGAACATGGTGTAACCTGTATTGTTGTTTGACCACCAAACTATATTGCAGGAGTGGGATGGAGGGGATCATATAAATTTTTACAAAATCTATCTGTCCATTACAAAAGTGTCACAAAACAAAAGTGACAAACACAGTGAGATGATAAGTCTGATGAAATATTGAGTTTGCAAAGTTGTAATTACATGGCTTCATTTAGATGTGGAAATGGTTTGGTGAAGTCCCCGCCTTACTCTGCGTGTTTCCTTAACACAAAGCAACATAAACACAGTTTTCTCTTAGAGGAAGCCACATTCTATAAAATCATAATTGAAAACATCCATTCTCACTCAGCAAAGTGTTAAATCAAGAGCACACAAGAGCATACTTTATCAGTCAAATAAATTCAAAATAAGCCTGTAACGAGCAGGGTCCGGCATCAGATTAAACATTAAAGATAAATATTTTGTATTTCTGATCACCTCGTCTACTACATATCGTCTTTTGTGCTGACTGCATGAGGCTGTCTGCTACATGGTATTTGCATTAGTGGCCATTACTCATTGCAAGATATAACTTGGCAAATCGCAATTTAACGTCTGAATTGTAGATATTATTGAGCTATCTATCCTGGATCAGAAATAAGGAAAACTGTCAATTAATGTCTACATTTTAAAGTTTAGTAAGTGGTGATTTTACCTTCAGTTGCATTTTATTGGGATACGTTTCATTTGTCAATGACCAGCCATGCAGTAAAATGATATATTTCTTTATGATACAAAACTATTGATTTAGTTAGATGTTACAGGGTGTGCAATTTTTTTAAACTGTCTGAAAAAGTGTAAGGAGGTCTGCTCAGTTAACCATGTAGATGAGTTGAGAAAAGATTCTCTGAGGCCAAATTAATTGGAGAATAAGTGGACACTTGCCAGGAAGCTCAGCAGTGAAAACTGGTTGTTACAGGAAAGAGAAAGCATGGCCTTGGAAGCTCATTTCTGAATGCACTGTGTTCTCTGTGGCACTGCTTCTGTGAACCTTTCTTCTGGCCTTTGCATCTGTCAGTCGATATTCTCTTTAAGTCTGATTGCCCCGTCTGCTAATACGATATATTGTTTTCCAGCTGATAACAATGTCTACATAAATTTGTTGCCTCGCATTCAGTCTACACTCAGAGAACACAACAAATAAGCAGAAACATTCTCAGTCAAAGTAAATGGAGAGAAGAACGTTTCCTTTGAAAGAGAGAGAAGTTTGAGTTAAACAGTAAAACCAGAAGCTATCTTAGCACATGGACAAGGTTATTACTCCTCGAATAACACATGAACAGTTATGGAAATCAATGTGACTCATTTGTTTGCTAAAACCAGTGCCAATATTTTTGACATGTGGGTTTCATACTAGCCTCGACAGAAGTAAATACCTCAGTACCTCAGGATTTTCGATATCTACAGGGAAACTCATTTTCTCAAATTTTCCATTGTTTTGTGACCAAACGAGTGATAAATTAATTGTGAATGATGGAAATGTCATATTAGTATTTCAGTTCTGACTTTTTGATTTTGCTGCACAGAAGCTCCACAGAGATACGTTTAAAACAAAATATTTCTGAAAAAAAAACCAGAAGTTTTGCTGGAGTCAGTATGTTTTATCCAATGTGCTCATCGCTGTGCTTTTGTCAGTATTGTTACATTACACTTTGAGAATCCCTTAGAAGCTAAAGGAAGAGATTAGCCTCACAAAATGTTTCTCTGAATGAGACAAGAGGTATTTCCTTCTATCAGGACAAAGATCGATAAGGAAGCACATGTGAAAAATAATGGCACTGCCAGGTAATGAAGAAAGACCTCAATCATTTAGTCTCTGAGGACAACCAGTGTTTTCTATGCAGTGGGGCAGAACTGTAATCTGAAATAACTGATTGCGACTATAATGCACTTGCACGAACGTTAAAAAAAAAAAAAATCTTGTTATTTATTCAGAGAACACATTAGTGCTTCCTTAAACCAGTTACCATTTTAAAGCGTACAGATGGTGTAAATGCTCTTATTGTTTTTTCTTTTATGGAAGATAATACACCATATTTTGGCACTTCTGTAGTGCTCCCAAAAATCTTTGCAATGACCTATGACAACAGAATATTCTTTATTATAACTACATTACTAAAAGCTTTATGACACATTCCGCACAAGCATTCAGTCAATTGAAATTTCTTGTTTATGCAGACATTTGTATTTACATAGTGTGCATGGGGGCATGCACATATATGCACAATTTAATACTGAGCTATGGTGTATCTGACATTTGAGTACAAAAGTGAAACTTCTACTGTAGCTACCTGCATACATGTTTGTGTACTGTACAAAAACAACAACTCCTTTACAACTCAGTCTCAGTCTCTCTGTATTAGAAAAACATGTAAACATGGATTTTGGACACTTGAATTTTTCTCTTACAATAATGCTGCTCGTCTTTTGGTGACCTCAAACCAAGTAGTTATAGTCTTTTTACAGTGTGAATCCTTATTTATTTTCGCTTTCATATACTGCTGGTCTTGCAACCCAGTGTCATTTATTTAAGTAGTTCAGTCTGTCTAACTGTGCTCTCAGTTAATTTAATTTACCGGTTGGTGGCATATGTCATGAATATATTGCATATAATTGCAGAACTCAAGAAAACTGAAAAAATGAACAGTATTGGTGAGCTTTTTTTAAAAAAAAAAAGCAACAGAATTTATATCTGGTAACACCACATAAATCCACCATATAAAAAGGCAACAAAAATACACAGTGTCTCTCAGTGACTACAAATAAATAAGTATTGGCAAAGGCATTGATTGCTGCAGGCATGTTTGTTTCGTCAGTACAGGTTACAGGATAAGACATCGTTTGCTTTGTGTAACCCAGTTCAGTCGTCATCTTGATTTAACCAAATTGTGCAGACATATCTAAATCTGAGATACGTTGTTTGGAACTTTAAACTCAACATGTGTGCTAAGCTGATACCACTTTTATGTTTGGCAAATGTCAGGCACAATAATAAGAACAAGGTTGGCTGTATCACCACAATACATTTGGCACATTCTTTTTGAGAAAACAACATTCAAATAAAAAATAAAAATACGACACCAACAACAACAAAAAAACAAAAAACAAAAAAACAACAATAACAAAAAGACAGTCAAGTGCCACCAATAAGGTATCCATGACAGTACACAATTAGAACCAATTGCACTTTTAAACAGCCTAGTAGAATTAATGCATACCTCCCAGACAGCTCACTCTTTCACTAAGCTCCCTTGTTAATTTTGTCTGTTTTGACCCCCATGATGGATTCTGGCTTCCTTCCAATTTAGAAATTCTCAGTAAAATTTACAAAAGTGTATCCACCACAAAACCTATAGACACACAGTGGCCTTTTGGACAGAATGTGCCATGGTGCCCTTCTTTGTGTTGGCACTGTGTTACAGTAGCTGAGGCTCTGAGTTACTTGAAAGAGAAGGGCATAGCAGCCTTTCCCCTCTTGCTTAGACTAAAGGCATCCATCTCAAAATAGAAGGAACTAAAAAGAGCAGTGAGATGTAAAAGAGAGGAAAAGAGTCACCTATTTATCTCATTGTGGACGGTATCCCTTCTTCCTAAGTCTCTTTATGGGGCATTGAGAGGGTCCAGTCCAAGTGCATGTAGTGACGGTCATGACGTTCCCACTGTGGGCCCCCCACAGGAGCTGGGTGGCGAACTGTGGCTCCCAGCCGCCACACTGCTCTTGTCAGCTGGCTTCTTGTCCTTCTGTTTGAGGTGAACCTTTGCGTGTCTCTTTCGCTCGTCACTTCTGGCAAACTTGCGTCCACAGAACTCACAGGAGAAGGGTTTCTCGCCCGTGTGTGTGCGGATGTGTGTGGTCAGGTGGTCGCTCCGGCTGAAGGAGCGCATGCATATTCGGCACTGGAAGGGTTTGTGACCTGTGTGGATGCGAAGGTGACGTGTGAGCTCATCTGAGCGTGAGAAGCGTCTGTCACAGTTCTCTGCTGGACAGGCGTGCGGCCGTTCGTGGACGGGGGTTTTGCTGGGACGGTTGGGGTACTTCCTTGGACGGATGGGTTTGAGGGTGAGAGTCTGTGGTGGTGGGTGGTGCTGAGGAGGGTGCTGCTGCCCGCCGATGAAACCTGGGTGAATCTGTTGCTTGTCTTTGAACGCTCTGATGGTCTCCAGAGGTGTGATGGGTGGAGGGTTGACTCGGATGGGGTCCATGGTCTGGAAGGGCTTGTGCTCCATCACGCCAACCTCCCCCTGATGATGGAAAAGGTTGTAGTCAGGGATCATGGAGAAAAGGCTGCCATCCATGGAGGCTTTTGATGTGGAGTGATAGTCATTGCCAGGGTAGGCTAGAGCCGTGCTGGTGGCAGGGCTGTGGTGGAAGGAGACCTGGTCCTGGTACAGGTCGCTGCAGGTGGAATAGGCAGGCAGTGGTGGACCATATACCTGCTCCATATCTGACGTCTGTCCACCCATGCTGGCTGCGGAGGATGATGTCTGTGTCGTTACCGTGCCGGGTGACGGAGAAACGCCCAAGATCCCTGCACTGACAAGGCTGATGATATTGTTGTCAGAGCACCAGCCGGAGCCACCAATCCCACCTGACGGAGGAGTGTCAAAGGCGAACTTCCCCAGGTAAGTGACAGTCTGCCCGCTGCGGTTGGACTGGAAGCTGGATCCATACTGAATCTCTGCAGCTGCCTTCTCGCTTCCCATGCCCAGATCCATGATATTATCTAGATAAAAGCAAATAAAGAAAAAGACATCATGAACAAATCGTCCTCACTATTGCACAGACATGAATATGAAATGCAGTCAGTTGGGAAGAAAATCATGAAAAAGTGAAGTTGTGAAAAAAAAGTGTAGAAAATTCACTTTGACAAGCTGTATAAACTTGAAGTAACGGTCCCTGGTTTATCCGAAAATCAGCTTTTCTGCATGTCTCTGTAGTAGTGTGCCAACAACAGATCAAAAATAAAAGAAGTCCAGTACAGTTCATAAAGTAAATGTGAGCGCTGTCAGACCTGTAAGTTAAGTGAGTGACTGCTGCATGTGAGACAGTGGTGTGTGTGTCTCTCTCTCTCAGATCCCACAAGCTCTCATAAATCAAGACCTAAACACCCCCTTTGATCCAGTCATTGTGTCCCTCAGGAGGACAGCCAAACTGAATGGCAAGATCTGATTTCTTTACAGCAGGGAGGATTAGCAGGCAGACGCCACATCTATCACGGTCAAGGACTCAAAACACGTTTGCAGCAAAGAACATCTGCACATAATGGGAGTAAAATTTTAAGTGTTTCCTATTCAGTCTCTGCATTAGGGAGCTTAAATTTTCACAGATTTCCTTGATATTTTAATTGTACAGAATCTTACGCTTCACGCCAAATACGCACTACTCACACACACTCACACACGCATTTAACTTATTCCAAAGATGCCATAAAAAACATGAAATGCAGATGTGCTTAATGGGGATACATTTATGTGCTGATGATGCTCTGAAGGCTTAACGTGAGGCGTTTGAGTACAATTCTGTCTTCGACATGGAATTAAAACAGACGTCTCTTTTCATTTGCAGGAACTCATATACAGGGCTGCTCATACACTCACTCCCAGCAATTACAGCCTGCTGGAATTTGGCTAAAGGCAAATCATAATGAAACAAACAAAGCAAAATTATGTATATTGCAAAATACAATTCAAAACATCAGGGTACACAGAAACAGTGACACTTGTGGCCCCTTTTTATGGGTCTGACATTTAGAAAAGAAACCTGAGCTGACAGTAATTTTACTCCAAATCTTTAGTCTTCTGGGGGTATTTAGAGTGGTGGGGATATTTAAACAGAATAAGGGGTATGGGGTAAAGTCACCACTCTTTTCTTATAGGTCAGTACTGAAAACACACACACACACACACTCACACACACTCACACACACACACACACACACACCTGCTCCACCTGTAAAATCACAGCATGGTACACTTGAAAAGTGTATTACTGCTCTATGCCCCAAAATACCATATGCACAAAAATATAAATTTTAGAGTTTATGATGTGATTTTTGCCAAAATCAGATATAATTAAATCACCCGCACTCTGCAACACCTTTTCCTCCCAATTCACTTTTCTCCCATTTGTTCAAATATCTCCTGTCAGGGGTCACATAAAACACATTTAAATGCGTCTTAATAGAAAAATTATTTCACGTTTATGTCATTAACTTCAGTTCGCTTTTATTTAATTGACTCATGAGAATAATTGAAACGTGCTATTTTTAAGACCTGGCTCTGGAATAATTAATTAACGCACACGTCTTAGGTAAAAAAAAAAGAAAAAAAAAGATGGGGCATATTTCGGGTTAAATTCAAGCTGACGTGTCGTTTTAATTTGTGGACAAAAAGAATTGACCATTAAAAAAATGATTCATGGACGAAGTTCGACGAGGTAAATTGTGGCCACAGCATCACATGGTGATTTTTAACATAGATCGTGCAACACTGACCCATCACCTCAGAAGGTGAGCCCGCACAATTAGTGACTGATCTGATGCCAGCACTGAGCCGAACCTGCTCATCTGTAGTCAGGCGTCTGAATCAATCACAAATATACGTTCATCTGGCCTGAGAAGCAATAAATCAATCCAGATCTCCGGCCTCGCAATGGAGTGACTATAAGATGGTTCAAGGGCCTGGCGTCCAAATATGTTTCATATGGGGAAAAGCAGCCACACACGCCCACTAAACTACAATCTGTGACACGTTAATAGAGTTGTGAATGAGAGTCATTGTCTTAAGTAGTTGACCAACCCTTGCGGGTGGATATTGGATTAAATAAATCAGGTGGCATTTGGAGTCCGACCACATTAATCGGACGCTTTTCCTCATAACCAAACAGATCGCAGTTTCACTCAGGAGCCGATTGCGTTTTCTGTGGACTTTGTGTAAAACAGCCTTTCCTTTTCTTTTCTACAGCCCGATCATAACACGTTTCCTCAAACACGCCTCAGCTTTGGAGAATTAACACCCGCTCCAAATACGGCAGATTTGCACACATAATTTGAGATCTTAGCCGATTATTATTTTCCAAAAAAGTTTTGATATGAGTCCAGCCGCCCCCCTTTTTTTTAACATTGCGCTTGAGATCTTGGCATTTCGGCTAAGAGAGAAAAGCAAACGGGGAGGGAAATAAAATCACACGGCCGATCTGAAAGTCAATCATTTTAAAGGTATTTCTAGTTCGTAGTGGCCAGTGTTAACACCTGACCCCGTAAAAGTATTCAGTACGGTAATCTGTCTTTGTGCGCAACAGCCAGAGCGCAAACAGGTGCTCCAAGCCCCAAGACAACTGTTGCCTTGCGCGCACATCGCAGTTTGAACCACTTTCATCAACACACACAAAACACGCACACAAAAGTAGGCTAGATTAAATTCTTACCTGTGTTCATCTGTGAATAGTGGGTAATAGATTCCGGATTGGTGAAAATATTCATAGACGTCGGGATGTCCTCTTCTGGATAGAGACTGTCAGGGATCGTGTTTATTAAACTGCTCATGGTAAGAGGGAGCTTCTCCGCTAGTTTCCCTGTCATAGCAGTTATATTCAGTCCGACATTTATAAAAGGACAACGCGCAGGTATCCAAGTAGTTAAACGCACACACACGAAAAAGAAAAAAAAATACAGCGGGTGTTCTCAAAGTGGAAAACACAGGTGTGAAAAAAAGGAGAGAGGATGGATCCTGTTGCTGTAGCTATCCAAGTATCCCGCGGAGGACGAGCAGCGACGGTTATCTCCTCCTGTGTGATCGCGGGCTATTGTTGTTATTAATCTGATCACTGTGGAAGCTGATGGGCTGCTTGTGGGGGAATTTGAAGTCTGTGAATCAGTGGAGGAGGTGGTGGTGTTGGTTGCACACGAGCGGCTCTACTTGCTCTATTGGAGCTGGATAGGGGACTCCAGTTTGCCCGTATTAAATAGGGGGATGGAACATTTGCGTGACGTAGATGACCATATATGGACAGAGCACCCAGCGCCAGGCTCTCCGCGCGTCAGTCGGTGGAAACTACAGTGGAGGCAAAAGGCTCCGACAGATAGACGGGCTAGATACAAAGTTAACAAGATCTACATGTCACTTCCAGCTGCGTCCCTCTGCGGCAAGAGCCGGCGATCCCCCTCTGTTCCCTCCCTGGTGGAAAACACCACAGCCTCTTATCTTCTGTAATTATTGTCCGTCACTATGATATCCACCGTGTAGCATAAGGCACATTATTTATGCAGAGTGTGTGTGTGTGTGTGTGTGTGTGTGAGCATGTGGTGACTACTGAGGATGACAACCTGAGTGAGGCCTACAGCGTCCCTGTTATGCCACCGTCACTGACCAGTTACTGGACGCAGTTTTGTTTTTGTTTTTGTTCTTGTTTGTTTTTGGCTTTACTTTAAGAAAATACTTTGGATAGTGTGCAACGTGCACACACTTTGTACACAGAGCTCCGGTTCACAAACCCGTTGCAGCAACACAGTAATTGAAGGAGTTAATCGCCTGTAAATATTGCATGAGTTTTGTAAATCCACAGGCTTGCTTTGACTTGGAGCCCAAGTGACCGCTTAAGTGGAAACTCCAAATAAGGCAAGTGTCCGGCCCCGCCCCTTCGTGTCTGTATTTGGACATGAGAGTTCCGGGTGAAGTAGTAGTGGAAAAGTGATCGGAAGCCACAGACGTTCTCAGAGATGACTATTGACACAGCGTCATGGCTCGCTATTCACCAATTTGCCAACATGTGAAAAAAAAAGTCTACACTGGTTGCCTTATTATGTTTCTGAAATATCCCCTTATGATTGGGTTCGTTACCAAAAACAGCTGAGAATCGATGTGGAGTCCCTTGCTGATTTCACGTGTATCGGTAACACATCAGTTCTTAGCTTTTGTGCTGTGGAATTAATCGCTTATAGTGAAGATCTGCTTACTTTTGGTATGAAGTTCGTACATCTTAGGCTGCAGCTGCGACAATATAAAACACACGGGCCTTTGCAAAATTCTCAGAAAAATACTGAATGAAATGTCAGTGCCTGAATATTCAGACCTGAGAAATTAATAGTACCTCAATGAACCAGAAGTGTAAACAGAATGTGTGGGAGAATTAGTCTGAATCATGCTCTGTGTTTAGGGGGCTTACACAAACAGAGCAGCCAGTGATCCTGTGTGTGTCATTACCACAGGCAAAGTCCTCAGAGTGTGTGTCTGTGTGTGTGTTTCATGAGCAGCAGTGTCCTGCTGCCACTCTTATACCTTCAATCAGCACATGGATGACCCAATGGAGTTGACTGAAAACGGAGCACTCTTACGTCCAAGTAAAGATAAACGGCCAGTGTTGACTTAATCATCTGCCTCACACTGACTCACTCAGTAAACTGGTCTGCTGCATCACTTTCTTCCACATTACTCCAGGTCAAAAGGCATCACAAGTGAAAACAGTCATTTGAGTTTGAGCTGTTCAGACTTGTATCTGTGAAGGCCCCATTTAAACACTTCTGTAGTTGTTTCATATTTATTTTTTTTTATTTTTGTGCCTGTTTTTAGCTTGTGACACAGTGACTGTCAAATCTGGCCGAGATTCCGCATGTTGAGAGGCTTTTAGTGTTGTGTTCCACGTCTATTTGTAACAAAAATGAATGTAAAAAGACAAACACACTTTGGATTGGACACGACAGCTCTGGGCAGCTTATTGAAAGTTTGATTTCTATCAAGCAAACTCAGTCAAACAGAAATGACTACAGTGAAAAACCTTCTCACCTGACTTAACAAGAACTACCACATCTCTTGACAACGTACATGTAAATTTATCCCTTAAATGTATGTCGTTACATAGTTAAACACACCCAGATGTATTAGTTATATTTGGTTTGGACTCAACAGTATAATGTAATGCAGAACAAAGGCCACGTGAGTCTATAAGCTTATAAAAGGTTTTATTTATTTCAGGGTCATTGCAGTCAGTTATGTTACACTGTTGTTTTTTGTCCCAAAAAAAGGTTGATCAATGCAACGGGAGAAATCCACGGAAAAAGGGTGCCTCAACTGTCATGTTTATGGTGTCAAAGCGTTGACACAATACCCTCAGGTGAGTGTGAGGATTTACTGTGTTACGGTGTCTCTTTTCAGGGGAGGCGTTTGCGGTTGGAAAGTTGGCCAGCCCGGCTGGAACACCTACCTGTACCAGGATTATTTCCTCGACTGTGAGCTGGGTCATGTGGGGCACACCTGCAGTGTTTGACGACGGCTTGTTGCGTTAGATCTCTTTGACTGCAGTGTCCTGGCTCCTTTGCATACGGGGATTCCATGGAAGCACAGGCTCATTGTAAAACACAGTGGAACCAACCAGATGATGTGGATATGCAGTCAAATTAGTTTTGTTTTTCCAAGCTTCATGGGGAGGGCTGAAATTGTTGTTCCTTGCTGTTAGTTAAATAACTGAAAAGGCGACATGCTGTCAGTTTCCCCAACAGCAAGTTTGCATGTTTTATTTTACTTTTTAAAGCGTATGACTTCATTGTTACTGGCGATTGTGTATACTGGGAAATACTTTCTGATTAGGCTGACCAGTCTTCAGGTAATGATGCTTTAACAAGTAAATTATCCCAAAAAAGACCTCATATCTTCAAAGTCTGACTCTTTTGAGCACTAAAACCCTTTTATTTCAGCTTATCAGCATCAATTTTGGTTGCATGTTTTTTACATTATAACATTCTTAAGCTGAAGTGCAATGGTTGCACATAACTGAACCATCCATAAAGGTGCTTGGTTTCCGTTTAATGATATTAGTATGTAACATTTCCGCATTAAAATGTCTAAAATTGAAGTTTTTAACAGTGAAGACAACAACTCCCATGATGCCATGCTACTCAGGCCTTTTGTTTACTTTCAATGGAGCGACCGCTATCAGCAGAGACTACGTACCGTGTGTGTACACAGTCACTGCTATCTTCTCCATGCGCTTCATTTTCCAGTTAATAGGAGGGATGAAAAACATACAGAATGAAGATCAGCACAGGTACCTCAGCAAAAACACACCTTTCAGAGGTCAAAAGGTCACAGGCAAGCACTTAATAGAAGGGAAAAACCAAAGAGATTCATGAGAATTAAAATTTCCAGGTGGACTGAACTGCACTCAGATTTGCAGAACAATCCCAGGCTGTTGGGAGTCAAATGAACAGAAAATATATGCTGCAGAGTGGACAGCAGAGCATACTGCTGACATGCATTGAACAGATGTCACACTCAAATTCATGTTGCCAATGCTCACAGCAAGATATTATCCACTGAAATAAACCTCCCGCACTTCTTCAGCAGCAGACAGAAAAGAAGAATCAGGAGACTCAAGTCATCATATGCATATTAGATCACTTAGTGCCGGTTAGGCAATTGAATTGATTATACAAATTCCTTTTTAATTAATATAAGTTTGAATAAATTAAGAAAATATTAAATGCATTTCCCATATCATCAGGGGATGTGAGTAGTTTATTTTTTTTTTTTGTTGTTTGTTTTTTTTTTTCTTTCTCAGGGAAAGCAATATACTGTGCACCGTTGAACTACAGCTGTCAGTTTTTCTTAATCAGAATATTTCAACTCTCCTGACATTTGGCGTAAAAATAAACACATTCAAGGAGCTGAGTGGCAAACCCCAGCTGTTTTGGCAGGATATCTCTGAGATATAAGGGAGAAAAAAAAATGCAAAGTGTATTTAGAAGTACAAATCTTGGCATTTCAATGGTGTACTGATGGATTCAAGTAGGTGGGATTTTTGGAAGAATGCTCTCCCACTTGGCATGCTTCACAATGAGTGTGGAATTATGCTCCACTTGCCAATTGTTAAAAATGTGATTTCATAAGTCAAATAAGATGGGTAAATCAAGGTCAGGCGCGATATTCCAACTGACGGATACTTCACATTTGCTCAAAAGCAGTGGACTGTCTGTCCAACTGTGTGCTCATCTGCATTGTTTTGGCTGTTTTGTTTGTAGACGTGGCTGCTTTGACTTTTAAGTCGGGGAAGCAAACAAAGCAAAAGCAGGACAATTTGATCATTGATCTCCCAGAGTTCATCGAGAGGGCACATAGGGGTTTTACCAAGGCTGGCTTAACCACCAAAGGAACAAAAACCTCCATTACCTACTCCTGCCTAGCCCACTGATGAGACACCAAATTAGGGTCAATGAAACCACCAACTAAAGATTGATCATCAGAACATCAAAGTCCCTCATGTAAATCCAGCCTTTTTCAGACATCTGGGGTATTGATACAAACCACTCCCAGAGGTGAGTTGCTGGTTAGAAACCAATATTCCTCATAGGGGGTGGGGTGGGGCACTCTGACCCACCCTCTACAAAGACCCGTGAAGTCTGAAAAGTATCTCCTCGTGAGAGGGTTGAAAAGTTTATCCACACCATCCTCTACAGACCTGCCAGGTGGGACTCTTATGCAACTGTCCGAAGTTCAAAGCGGGTTCATCGTCCCAAAGTTACACTCAAGGACACTTCAACATGTGTTAGAGCAGCTTTCACTTCAGAACAGAAAAAAAAAAAACAGAAATCAATCAAGGACATGAAACCACCTCACTGTTTCCAATTGAGAGTGGTCAGTGGAAATATGATAAACAATTGCACAAACAGTAAGTTCCCTTCACCCAATACACCGCAGGCTCTAGCAGCCCCTCCCCCTGCCCTGTCACTCTGTAGAGTATTTTGGTTCAAGTTCCACTGCGGCATCCGGCTGTGTTGCGGTCTTGGTTTCACCTCCCACTTCCTTTTTTTGGCCCTGACGTGTTTCCGCCCCTGAATTAGAATCAACTCTTTCCACACTGAGTTGTGATATCAGGCCGTCTTCCTTCTCTTGTCGACAGCGTTCGGAAACTAATAAGAAATCCCCAGTGAGGTCAAAATCTCCCAAATCCTTTGCTCCAGACCACATGACAGAGATACAGGGGCAACATCAAAACCCAACAGCTGGCGTAACACAAAGAGGAAATCTCTCTCTAACTCAGTGATAAGAAAGAAGCAAAGAGGGCAGACCTGTTGCAAGCACTGAAGAACTGATGCTGTTTAATTCAAGAGGGAAAACATCTTATATTAATCATTGTACTGGCAGATTTGTCTTATACAGCATCTTTCAGGCACCCGAACATCTTCAGTCTTCGTAGTTTTGGGTGAGAAACTGCAGGGTGGCCACAGGCTCTCCCAGATCAAACCTTGCGATGAAATCCTGAAGATCCCATTTACCTAAGGGAGCAGGATGACACATAAAGATGGAAATCTGTTAGTATTTTGAGATATTTGGAGGTGGAATGAGAAAAAAAAACCCTGGTTTGTTTTCAGGCTGACACAAAAACGTTTTGTGGATGGATCACAATATATGAAACTAGTTAAACCTCACGCGTTTATTAGAAAACATTTTTCTATCCTAACAATAACCTACATAAATTTAGCCACAGTCTGAGTGCAATCTCTGGTGCATTACAAGAGCATTTCTCATGACCGCTCGGCCCATGTTTAAGGGATCTGAAGCCTAACTGAGCAGCACATGGCTCTGGGATGTGAGTCACTGAGAACAGCACTGCTGAAAATAAAACATGTTGCTGTAATGATGGAGGTGGGAACGCAAGGACGTATTGGCAAGAAGATATGATTCAATCGCCTGGACTGCTTTTTCTCTTCCCTCCCCTTTTAAACAAACACCAGACGGCCATCCGGCTGGTATGACAATATCACTTCTTAGATTTTGACAACCGCTGATTCCCTGCAGCTTCTCCTCCCTTTACAAAAAAAAAAAAAAAAACAAAAAAAAGGAAGAAAGAGAAATTCACAATTATCATTCCAAGGCAACAAAACCCTGCATGCTTTAAACTTGCAAATTTTGACAGATTCTAGAGAGAATGAAAGTGTGTTTGGGTGTATAGCAGACAATGCTGTGCATCGTAATCTAGAGATATCGTTGACATTCTGGTATTTCCGCATGAGGAGTAATTACATTAACAGATGCTCAAGAATAGGGCAAGAAAGTTGATCTTTTGAAAAGAAAGCCAACTATTGAAATGGTCCAAATCTGCAGAGAGAATGGTCTCACAGTTAGCGTTCGAGTCTGACTCTGCCTGGATAGAAACATAGCTGCTTTTCACCTCTGGCTGCATCTGCTTTACAGGCCTGCGCTGTGGCTGTTTTCGCCATCAGCAAGCCACATTTTGTATCCTCTGCCATTGCGGAGGAGATCTGGGAGAAGAAATACACTTTGGTGCTGCCAAGTGCACTCACCTCCCATCAATGCAGAAGCAAATCACAAGGATTCATTTACATTTCAAACAAAATGTCTTATTCAAGGCTGTGATTTTTCTGGCTGTTTTCAGAATACATTACTGACTTTGACTCTTATCATATCATCATTTATTGTACATATCTGAACAGAAAACTTACATAAAATGACAGTATTATCAAATAATTGCTCAACTATATTTGGGCCCATGCGCACACTTCCAGACGCTCCCTACATGTTTAGCTTGTGAGACTTACACCTCAGTGTGTGCAGGGTTTGTCATGAGGTAAGGTCACGTTCTGAGCTCAGCTGGGGAAGATGATGAATAATAACTGGAAGAGCAGATGAGTACCTGAATCTTGCCAGGTCTTCTCTGTGAATGAGGATTGCCTGCAGAAAGGGCTCCAATAATCAAGTGAGGGCAATGGAGTCAAATGACCTGTCTGTATGGTAGGGCATGGCCCCAGTGGCCCCTGTGGCCTGTGCTTCGGTGGGTGATAATGCACCGCCTCTGCATTTCCCCAAACTCCCCTGCACGTCCACAGCAAGGTCCCTCACCGCTCAGAGGTAGCACTTAGTTGAGGGGTGAGGCAGCTGGGCGACAACAAACTTTACACTGAATATGGGGATGTAGTTCATGAGCCATGTGGCAGATTTGACTCTCATCACAGTCATGCATTAATAGTCAAACTTTCGCTTTCCCTTTTCATAGGCAAACTTGCCTTACAGTAACGTCAGGCGACACATCCTCGAACGGAGAATGTCACACTGAAGATCATTTTATTGTGACTAACGATCAGACGGAGAGTCAGAACCAGGAGCTGCTTGTAAGGCTTTACACGCATAATCCTGTCTAAAGCTGTGCAATCACTGGGTGCAATCCAAAATGAGGCGAATTCACAATATCTGGTGCTATCACGCTGGCTGGTACCCTGTAAATGCCTAGACTTACAAGTGACCTTAAAATAGGCTGGTGTCTGTTTGTGGTGCGGAGACGTGTTTCCACCTCTCCCATCTGCCTGCTCATGGAAAGGACAGATAGTGTGGGACCTGAGGGCGATGTTAAAGTCTTCCTGCCTCCCCTTTTGTTTCCACCTTGCTTCTCCGTCTGGGTATGGCAGGAAGATCAGGACTGCTGTGAGGTGACACAGAACTGCTACATTTAGTAGTGTGGGCGGTGTCCCTGTTAAACCTCTTATAGTCTCTCAAAAATACTCAAAACCAAGTGATCCTGTTCATCGCAGCAGAGCGAGAGGAGCCGTATCAGGGAAAGAGTGTTACTGAGCTGTATCGCACAACAGTCATAATAACGCAATCCTAATGTCATGAAGGGGGAATTCTTAGTGGACATCAGATGTCAAGGATCAGAGATGCTAAAGCAGGGAAGACGGCCTGGGATGAGGAACCGTGTTAAACTGGCTGGCTGCCGTTAATATAGGAGCCTATATTGTTACCAGATCCCTTTGCAGGGACTCCATATTATATTTGACTATCACTGTAAATAATATAATAATATAAGTAATTATTATAGAATGTTCTGTATTTGAATCTCGATTCCCATTTTGCTTGATAAGTGACCCAAACAATTATTATAAATGGTGTTGATTAGTTTTCTGCCAACCGTCCAATTGATTAATGAACTGATGTCTTCAACCCTTGCTGGAAGTACTTGTTATTTTCACTATTAATAAATCTGTGATTATTTTCTTGATTAATTGCTTAATTTGATTTATAGACTACAAGAAAATACTGAAAATGCCCATCACAGTTTCCTAAAGTTTGAGGTAAAATAATCAAATCCCATTTGTTATCTGTCCAACAATCCAAACACGTGACAAAGAAAAGAAGCAAATCTATCTTGAAAACTGACACTTGGAAAAATGATGGAGATAAATAATTTTCCTGTGGATTGCCTGGTAATAAATTGTTTTAGTCAATCTTAACAACAGTATGAAGCTGTTCATGGATGAAGAGAGTTGAGAAAAAATCTATAGAAACTTTTACCCAGAATCCGTCAACCGTCTGTTAAAAAAAAAAAAAATTCAAAACGTCAAAGCGTTCCTTTAAGGCAGCCGACTCCTGGCTGAAACTCAGGCCTGCTGTAGCAACCAAATCCTGGCTCTCTTGACTCCACGCAGCTCTGATTAATGGTAGAGGCTGTGGGTGGGTGGTAGACATGGATCTGCCCATTACCACACTGCAACACTGCAAATGGCTTCAATTACTGTGGAGTGTGCTGAGCTGGCAGTAGGGGCTCTAGGAGGCAAGATGAGCAACGTGCACCATCCAGCAGCTAACTCCGCTGTGATCCATTCATTCACACAACATGATCATCACGTACATCTACTCCCTTGTTATTTACCACAATCAATTTTTAATTTTGAACTTATCCTTTAATGTTTTTCTTCAAGCAGCTTTTGTTTCTGATTAATCTACAGCATCTGCTGTGGTCCTGTTCAGGAGACAGGGGGCTGGATGTGTGAACAGTCTATGTGCAAACTACCGTGTAGGCTGAAACAACACAAGAAAGGCCTCAGCATTTCCCGCCCCAGCCTTGCAACACTGTTTCCCTTGACAAACTGACTCGGTGGCACTGAACAGTAGCAGGACATATTGAGGACTTGCCAAGTGGCTAACAAGTATCACAAGGGCCTGTGTGCCCACGCCTGCCCCCCACCCTGGCACAGGGGCAGTCTCTAGTCAGGGACAGGCTTCCTGAGCCAGAGAGAAGGGGATTCCCTATGATCACGCCCCTGTGCCCGGTGCCAAGAGCGCAGCCCCCCTGTAGTTCCTTGTCTAACAAACCAGCTGTCTCCATCAGTTCACTGACCCACATTCATAACCTTAACACAGGAGGCACAGCAGACTCCCACGGTTCCTCACAACAGCCCAGCTCCACCTATCTTTTTTCACCCCCTCCCTTTACAAGTCAAGTGATGGTTCGAGATGAAAAGAAAAAAAGACGTCAAATTTGTGACAAAATTGAGTCAACGACTGTGCTACTGGAAGTGGAAAACGATCATTAGGAGTCTCCCACCCACGACTAAATGCTCTCCCTTTGCAAATCACATCAATTAATGTCATGGGCTATGAAAAATGCTCTCTGTGTCATACCACATGGAGGGAGGACAGACGCTAATAAGTGAACATACTTAACGGAGGAGGTGGGGAGACATGGGATTCCCTCCGTTCCTCTTGTCTGTGCGGGAATACCGTGCTCATCATGGCCGAGTGGAGGCCGATAATAATACAGCAGGTACATCGCTGAATTCAGGCAAACCAATAATAACTGCGAAAATTGAATATTTTCTATTCATAAACCATGACTGGGCTTTCATTCTTAATATGTCATGCAGTCTATTTCCATTACCCTCTTTACAAGGGCAGTTATCCTCTCCAGAATTGACCCATCAAATGAAACATTTGATTATCCATGAGTGAATTTCTTAATTTCATTTCCCCTGAAGAGAGAGAACAGTTTGCAGGAGAGAGGAAGTACAACAGCGGGAGTTAAACTCATCCAGTAGATTAAGGATGGGTGGATCCACTCAGTTCAATCACTTCATAATGTGGGGGCAACTACTGTATCGGCACTGGAAGCAGAAAATGAGCACGCTCCAGTTTATTTTACCCACAATTATATTAAAATATTCTAAATAGCAGGCTATTATTCATGCTGTTATTTTTCTTCAGCTTAACCAGTTCTGACACAGTGAATACCCTAACAATGTGATGAGAGTTCATCGCAACCTCCCCAAATGTGAGTGCGAATACATAAAATACTCCAAAGTACATCTCTTTTGACATTTCTTTTTCCAGAGGTTTCAACATCAAACAGACCTCAGCCTAATGTGCCTGGATTGTTTGCTGACATAGCTGTCAAAACTTCAAACAGCACAGACTGGCAGCTCCACTCATTCACGGCCGCAGCGCTTGAAGTCTCAAACCGCCCTGATCTCCCATCAAATCACCGGCTGTGACCCGACTAGAACAGACAGATGGGCACGCCTCCTGTGAGGTGTCGTACTGTACATCCGAGTGTAGTTGCCCACCTTCAAGAGACTTTTCTTCCGGGGGAGGAAAAGTCAGAAAAACCTAAAGTATAAACAAAACAACAACGCTGCCAGACAAACTCGGTCATCCTTCCAGAGGAAAACTAAGAAAAATGTCCGGCTAACAATATGAACATCAACGTGATTAAATCTTGATAAAGAGTTCAGGTTAGGCAGAGGTTAACAAGATGTGGTCAGGAAGACTCGTGCAGGTGTGTGTGGGAGCCAGCAAAACTTGCCTTAACCCCGCAGGCATCAACACTGCAGCAGACTTACTCACTAACCTCATTAACATTTCCCTTGTTAAGATCAAGCACTTGGAGTAGAAGATCTTTCTAAAGCAAATACTTCAATCAAATGGTCATAATTGCTTGTGGGTTACGCGTAATGACAGGTATCCAGACGAAACAGCCAAGGACCAAAGCCTGAGCTTAAAGGTGGTGAGACGGAGTCGGGGGACATTAATAACAGCAGCTTCAGAAGTGCAGTGGATGTATTTGTCGAAACCTAATATGGAAAGATTTCACACTAAATAAAGGATTAAGCCCACTCAAACAAATGATGCAATGTCTAAATCAATCTAATATTGTAAAATGACAACTTGACAGAAAATAATCTATTTGTCAGTGCTTAAAAATAGAACTGCTGTAGCTGATAAAGGTTCCTAGACCACAAAACCAACAAATGTATCATGTGGTTAATTTGAGAGGAAATGTTTGGACCTTCAGTTTTAATGGTGTAATCTTCCTATTGCTGATTCAACAACTAACAGCAGTTGTGTTGATCAGTGTTGGTATATGATAGATGACACTGCAGAGGCCAGCAGTGTTGGGGAGGCATTACCGCAAGATGACTTCTCCTGCTCGGTGAGCGTCACTTGTGCATCTGGGTGCTGCTCATACAACATGAACTGGTAGCGGTGAAAACCAGACGCCTGTGGCGGAGTTGGACGAGCATATTCTGTATGGAAAAACAAAGAATCTGAGAGAGGAGCGTCTGATTGCTGAATGATTATCACAATGAGGCAATGAAATATTGGGTTAAATGTTTAATGTTCCAGCTCTTGTCAGTATAAAAGGTTGCTAAACATCAGCAAGTCAAAAACATCTTCCTCATACATGTGGATTGTTTTTTAGATTACAATAAAGCAGTGGTAGCCGTTGTCCCCACTGTGTCAAGAGACCCACAAAATAACAGGACAGACCACCGTCTCCTTTTGTCCTTGCTCCACCTATCAGGAAATGGGTGTTTTTAAAAGCATGCCTGATATGTCTGTCCCTGTGACATTTTCTGCGGCTTGTTTAGCATAGCACTACTTCTAGCTAAGTGACCATCTGCACTTATGGTATATATCCATATATGTTCATCATTTGAGAATGGAAGTGTGCCTATAACAACAGGAGAATTCTCTCTCAACCAGGACCAATAGTAAGAAAGATTTGAAGCTCAATGAGAGATCAATACCAGCTGTCTGTGATGGATGTTCTAACGTTTAAGCTGTAAGTCTTGCCATTTTTGTATGCTGTTTTGCTGCTTATTTTGCAGGTTAGCCTGTTAAAATTAGCCTTAGCATGCTGTATAACTAATGTGGCTCGCTTCCATTGTAGGCCCACATGCTGGACCAACGTGGGAGCATGTAATACTGAGGGAAAGCCAGGATGTCCAAGAGAAATTGTGTTAACAATAAGTCTCATTTGAAGCTAATTAAATAACAAGAATAGTAGGTTGTTGCTTTTGTGGAGCATTATAACGTGGCGTGCATGCGCTCAACAGGTTTTGTTCTAACACAAAAGCCCATTCTGCTCTGTGAACCTTTCTGGTGAGAGAGTGTGTGTGTTGCTGCTGTAGGTAAATTTATACATAAATTTGACATGTTCTGAAGGTTGACTCGTGAAAAACAAATGCTCATGTTACAAGGAATTTTGGAAACAATAATTTCTTTGCTTGACAAAACTGTTAGCATCAAGTCACCAACAACATCAACATCAACACTGCAAGACAGTAAACACATGCAGCTTCCTGCTCTCTGGTTTCACATCTGACTCTCAACTTAAATGTTACACATAAACAATAATAAAGTTAAAATGCTCCAAGTCTGAAATAATAAACTGGAATTACTCTGACTGAAAACATATAATTTAACGCAGTATATTGTACATCTTACACAACACAGATGAGGAAGATAAACTTAGGCGCACTGAACACAGTAAGTAAAGTTACAAAATGAATAGTCAGTTGAAAACAATACTTACCAGTGAGGACCTTCCCTTCTATCTGCCCTTTCTTGAGTGTTTTGCCCTGGTAATTCAAGCACAGAGTCAGTCAGAAAAAGTCATTTGGGAGCTCTGACAAGAAAGACAGTACAGCGGGCCATTCCACTGCTTCCTACCACACGAACATAATGCCACTCTTCCCTTAGTTTTGTCCTCTTCCAGCCAAATATTCTGTGCTTGCTTAGCTCAGCGGTCACCCCTTGAATTAGCACCCACTGTACCAACTAGAAAGAGGCTGGAGAAGCCATTCATCTCCCAAAGCCAGTTTTATTTGGAGCCAATTTTGTTATAGTCTAACTAGATTAGACATATATTGTCTTGATTTTTACAAGCATAGATCCAAAATGCTTGCTAAAATGGCATGAGTGATGATTTGGAATAGCAAATCATCTGCTGCAAGTAATTAAAAACTTCAGCCTTACAGGAAGCTCTAATTCAAACTGTTAATTTTTATATCAAGTTTAAATATCTAAAATATCAGTTATATTAGTACAGACACAAGAGACAATTCCCAGACAAAAGACAGTTCCCAAGCAAATTAAACCACTGAGTGCTTTTCCAGGTAGCAGTTTCCCATATTATTAATTGTATATTAACTCCCTGTTGCCTAGAAACAGGCATCACGTAACCTGATACGAAGCCCAGATATTTTTTATAAGCATTTCCTACTGTATATTTGTCAGGTTAAACTCCCTCATCCCCAGGAAGCACAGTCAGGCACCGCGCATTGCAAATTGCACACAGGAATGTTTGTTTAATAGACTTGGCTGCTTACTGTAAGACGGCTGCATTCTCGCGTGGGAGGAAAAAGGACTAAATATGTTGTCTGTGAAATGGCCCCAAACCCACTTGAGGTAAGCATGGAAGTCCCCATCACAGGCATCAAATATCTGGTCTCAGCACCTATTTCTACCCTCTTTTCTCCACACACAGGCTCCCCCCACAGGTTGATAAAGGTACTGTGTTACTAGACAGCACACGAGGACAAAAGACATGGAGGACAAGGGGTCTTTTCTCATCTCTTTTCAGGCTTAAACAGAAATTTCCTTTTTATGGATGACAGAACCAAACAAAAGAGTTTAAGGTAGCATAGTTTATAGTATTAAAGCAACATTTCTCTTTAGGGATGTGGACCAAATCAGAACATACATCTTGGGAGTAGTGCAAAAAACATTTTGCACTAAGCATCTATAATATTTTTTAAAGAAGGGATGAAAACATTACGCAGTTAAAAAGACAACTTGATCCCCCCAATTGCAGTAATCTAATAAATATCAGCAGTATAAGTGTTTTGTTTATATTCTTGACAAGGAAAAGGAAAGATTTAGTTTGCTTTATGGTCAACAAAGGACTAGAAGGCTTCATCGAACACAGTCTGACTTTTAGGGAAAATACTGCTCCTGTCACCTGGGAGCTGATGAAATGCTGTTTGGAGGTGATGGTGGTGCACAGTGTCAATTCGAATGTTACAACTCTATAGCATATCGGCACATAGTGTGTCCGCCAGAATGACTAAGATATACTTTGTAATCAATATTAATTTCAGCATTTACATTTGACTCTTTTAGCAAAAAACATGTAGCCGAAGGAAAGCATGTGTTCTCTGTTGTGCATCAACTCATCTATAATCCTGTAACTGCTGTTTTGGAGGTTTAGCAGTAAGTATTATATCGCAGAGCGCCAGTGTTTACACAGATTGGTAAAAATCAGAAGATTAGTTTCAACTGTGAGTATCTTCATCCACTGATCGGTGAGAAAAAAAGCTTTATTTAGAAATAGCAAGAGTCCTGCAGCCTGCAGGATCCAAACCCATTGCCATAGCAACAGGTAGTCAACATTTGAGCGTGCAACATTTTCCCACATCTTAATGTTCGGTTCTCGCTCACTCTCCATGGCACCCTCTGCCCTTTTAATTTCATTATAATACATAGAGTAAAAACAACAGCAAATGAATGCAATATTGAAAATTCAGCCAAACAATAAAAGACAAGTCAATCACATGCAGGACTCGCACAGAATAACATATGTAAATATTCAAAGGGTATCAAAATCATACTAATAATCAGTGATGCGGTGACGGTGGATTGTCTGTTCCAGAGCGGAGCGGGTATCACAGTAGCTGCAAAGGGGCAGCGCAGCGCTGAGGTCGCTGACTCTTGTTGTTCACTGGGGAGTGACGGATTCGCTCACACTAATCTACAGGACATTCTCACATGGTGGGCGGCTTCCCTCGGGGACCCTGCTGTGGGGGCGGGGCACAGAGCGTGAAAAGTTCTGACCACTGAATGATTGACAGTCACTCACTGTGTTAATTGTGTGTATTAAGAACGGCTCAGCTCATAGCATGTGTATCATTGTATTCTTGCAGTATGTTATGCTGCAAATTTTCTACAGAAAAAATTAAGTCGTGCCGTTAAATTTGTGGGCACAAAGTGCTACTTGACAAGCTGGAATTCACTGTAGTTTGACCTAACTAAATTCAGCCAAGGCCTCCGGATCGGACTGATTTTCTTGTAAAACCCACCCATGCAAAGATCTAGGAATGATGACATCATAATTTAGGGATATAATATGATTACAAAACTCACATAATGCCTGCTGTACCGCCCAATGAGCTGATGAACAGCAAAGGTTTCAAAGGTCTCTCATTTAAGCGTTGCTGCATTAATGATAAAGTTGTGGCTGCTGGCACCACTTAAAGTTTTTCATATAGTAAATCCATAACAGCTTTGTTAAAAGGAATCAAAAGCCACACAGTGCATTGATGAAGTTAATCTCGAATCAATCATATCCTCAGCTCGGATGAAACTCTGAGCTCAGGGTTAGAAAAGTCAAAAGTGTTGAGACTCGGCACTCTGCAGAAAACTCGACAATAAAAGCCGGATACAGTATAACCCTCTAAACACTAAGGATGATTATCTTAACATAGATATGATGACACATCCTAAAAGAATGAAATAATCTGATGGATGTCATGAGTATGACATATATTTAATAAAATATATTGAAACCTCTGTGTAATAAATACATAATAGATGCACATTTGACATGAAGCGTGTGGAGATTTCTTGTAAGTTGTTCCATATTGTATTTTCCATATTATCATAATATACGGCATACAAAAATCATAAATCAATTTGACAAAATATCAAATATATACCGTAAGATTACATGGTGTAAGTCTTTTGCAGTACAATACAGACGTATATACTGACAAACTGCAAGCAGTTTTATTTTGGATGGTCTGTGCTGGCCTCAAGCTGAGGATGAAAGTTACATTACATAAGGCAGATGTCAGAGAAAACAGTAGCTTGGCTGGTTGTAATTGTTCGCTGTGTTTGCTCACAATCCAAGCACACAGCATAAGTGTATGGCATCTTCATTTTCGAGCTCTTGGAAATTAGTAAGTTATGTCATTTCAAAAGCTGAAAGCCAAGAGAGGTGAGGATCTGCTTCATTATCTATGCAGTTACCAAGAAACACACCATCAGCGTTTCTAAGTATTTTCTCATCCAGGTGTTACATTGTAATGTGTTTATATCATTCATATTCAATCATTCATAAAGCTGAACATATAAAATACCACCTGATATTGTGGTCATACTGTAATGTATAAAAATAACAGAGCATGGAGGTTTGATGATTGTGAGGGTTCTCCATAAAGTAATACTTTAGCTCTATGTTTTTAGTTGGAAGACAAGCCAATCTTTTTTTAAACAACTAAATTATCTGGGCTGATTTAACGGGAGGGTTATAATGTCAAACTAAATGTGACTACGCTTTGCATCCTCATACGAGGGGAATACCCATTCTGGTAGCTGTGATGGTGAATCACACACTGAGCAGTGTGGGAGAGGCAAAACCTGACAGTGAGATAAAATCTGAAAGTGTCAAAATGGCTGTTGAATACTTAACAGAAGAGAACGGTGTACTTTGAAGCATAAAGGTGTGTCAGTGTTTTAACAGGGGAGCATCGTTTTTGATATGGGAGACTAAGAACCAGTGAGCTGTAAACATGAGTGGGAGAGAAATTACGGGGACTGAATCAGGGGAGGCCTGGACTTGGTTTAATGCTTTGTCTCAGTTGTCAATTCCCTCTTACATACCAAATGAAAAAGTAAACCTGAACAATAACACTGGAAACTCTTGCAGTGGCAGACTTATGGTTGGATGATTGTTATAAAAACAACTGAAGCAATGAGCTGTCTAGAAAATGCCACCACAGTTGTTAATCTAGTTAGGGCTATCATCGATCATCTAAATATTTGTTGTACTGTGTTGACATTGCTGGAGACTGTCCAGACATTTACTGATGTATTTGTGGCAGCAGGGGGTGTAGTGAGTAGGGAACATCACCCTTCAAATGGGGGGCCCCGAGTTCAAGGCTCAGTAACCGGAGACACGTGCCCCGGGAGATGGCCCATGGAAAAAGACAGAGTCACTACAAGCTGTTGTACAGCTGACCTCTGATCTGCTTGTGGAGGGCAAACACTGAAAACAGCAGTGTGGATTTAAATATAAAAAACACCGTATGAAGAACTGATTGAATGTGCTTGTTCCTATATGTCAAAGAAAGAATTTTCACTGAGGATTTCTTCATCTGTGCTCAAACAGAAGACTCAGTTACCTCATTAGATCCCAGACCTCACTAGTATTAGTCCAGCTGTGGTGTTACGGACACTTCATGCTGCCTCTCCTTGTTGTTCATCGTGGCCCAGCTTGCCTTCATGCTTTACTGACTCCATTTCACACTGTGACTCAGACAAAAGCAGAAAGGATCCCAAACAACCTACACGTTATAAGCGATGAATAATTCTGAAAATCTGGAAAAATCAATGCAGCAGGGCTTTATTTTCTGTGGGTCACGTAATAGCCTGACACTCTAACCACCAATATTCAGTGCAACAACTCCGCCTCTCTGTTCCAGGTGAAGCACAACCAAGGCTGATCTGGACCAACTCATTTATCAAAATCCTTACCATGAATCTGAATTAGTTCAGAGTTGATTTGCAGTTGATTTGAGTTGCAGTATTAATTCCTGACTATGTCTCTCAGCCAACTACAACTCATCGAGGTAAACTTGGTCAACATTTGAAATTAAGCTTAATGTTATACTTGCACAGTTAACACCTCTAGGCCTGAAGATGAGTGGTGTGTTTGTGTAATACATCTACATAACTTCCGCCAGGAATCCTCTGACAAGAGCCAATAGGTAGGAGTCCGCGAGAAGGTGGTGGGTGGGTGCAGGGGTGCGGTTTCACCAGGAATACCCACTTGCCCAACAACCCTTCTCCTTTTCTGTGTGGGTGAGTGCTTCCCTTTGTCGGTTACTCATGCACCTCCTTGTATATCCACTGCTTCCCTCCCCCTCCCTTGCACACCCTGTAAACCCACACCTACGACAATCAGCACCCACGTCCTTCTAATGCAGTTCTGAGAGCATCATTCTCCCTTTTACTTGCAGTCAGGCTAACAGACGGGGAGAGAGAGCATGACAGATGGTGTTCACAGCTCTATTTCTGAGGCTGGACTTGTACCGCCACAGCCACCTCCCTCCCCCCTCCCTCCTCCTCCCCACCCCCCTGCCTATTTCACTCAAGCCAAGTGCTTATGACTGCCTCCTCATCTTCGCCTCAGTAATCAGCCCATTCATTTGCAGGGTTATTGTGAATTAAAAGTCTGTGTCTCACAAGGAACCTCGCCGTTTACAGGTTAAACAGATTTTATTTTTCCCCCAAGGTGGAAGAGAGGATTCACACGACTGCTCAACTAGGGGACTTACTTATTTTGTGGAAAGTAGAAATGAAAGATTTCAGAGTAATTTGCCACTTCTGGATTTAAAATGGCTGTGTGATAAGATACTCTAGTATGGTGAGTGAAAAGATAACAGGAAATGATTGTGATTTTGAAACTTTACTAACATAGTGTACAACAGAGACCACTCAGCCTTCAACGTGCTCATCCAGGCGGAGCACCTGGTGCCACTGCTCCTAAAAAGAGTTTGAAAGCAGACTTAATTAAGCAAGTTGATGCCTTTCCTTTCATTTGTTGACCAGGAATAAGGCAGGAATTGGGCTTCACCACCACAGCCAGACTCCATATCTCCTGTTAGTCCTTGCAGCCTTACAGTCACATCAGACGCAGGATACAGACAGTTCAGGATTCACTGTTGGTTAATAAGGCTTCTTTACCCTACAGATTACTTCCTGCTGAGAGAACAGAGCGACAATCCCAGACTCCCATGCTTCTCCTCATCCACCAATAACGGTAGGCATGAACATGAGAAAACTTTTAGATGTTCTGTTCTCCACTTGAAAGTTACTCTTTCTTCCAACAATTCCAAATGGCCTTTGAACTTTGAACCCTGCACTCTCCCAGCTCAGGTCCATCTTTGCCGGGAGGCCCTCAAACATCTCAAAAGAGCCCAGTGTGCCTGCACCATTGATGCCGCAGTCAGATCCTAGTCATGGCTGGCCACAAGGGCATCATAAAGTTGACCTGGTGGTGGTGTGGTATAAAAATCTGAGACCACATCTACAGCGAGCTCTACGGGGTAGAATAGCACCAATGCTTTCCCTTGCTGGTCTATGACTTTCACTCATAGAAACTGTGAAGGGTCTCAGCAACAACAACAAGCATCACAACTTGCCTCCTAGAGCTGCTCTTTGCTTGATGGTTTAACAATACAGACAAGGATCCACACTTCATCTCTGTGAAATTCTCTGAGGAAAGGTGAACGAAAAACCCCTATATGTGGCTCTGTAACTGAGGAGTGTGAAGAGAGGGAACCAGGTACCTCAGAACGGCGTCAGAGCTCACCTAGCAGACGGCCTCCCCCTTTTCAACCTGCACTGCAAACTCAAGCTACACTATGTGACTCTACCAGGAGCTCTCTGGTACTCTTCAAAGGCCAGTGTGTGGCCTATGCAGGTCACAGTCTTCTTCTTCTTCTCAGATAGATCAAAACGGCACAGAAAGAGACCTTGGCACATCCCAGTTCTGCACGATCTGGGAGTAACGCCAACCTTTATTTTACAGCAAGCAACAAGCTGTATGTGTGGTAGTTGTGTGGTAGTTACAGCATCTGTAAAGCGTGTTTGACTTTTTTTTTTTTTTTTTTTAACCCATGTTTCATTACAAAGTGGTGATGTAGTTGCACCTCCCTCAATCACACCCTCATTAAAATAGGGAAATTGTAAGAAATGAAATGAAATCTTCTATTAGTCTGCTAAATACAGAAAGCACAGAGTATTAGCTGTTTTTGGTTTCTTCTGGCTTAAGATTATACGGTGCTATGGAGCTATACACATGTACATTTGTATATGGGTACACATGTATATGTATGTGTATATATGTTGATACTGACAAAAATATGTGTGTGTCCGCTATTTGACGACCATACGTTGAGCTGACAGTTACAATGTGTGTATAATGTATAATACATGGTTATGTACGAGTTATTTATTATGTTTGATTTTAACATCTTATGACTGGGAACTGTCAAACCGAATTTCCCATTGTGGGATAAATAAAGTTTTCTGAATCTGAATCAAATTATCACCCTTTTTTCTCATTTTCATTTTTAATCATCACAATAAAAAAATATCTTTATTAATAAAACAGATAATATTGACCCCTATTAAATGAAGCACATCTCTAAAAGTCATTTTTCATTATTCTGGGGTGACTAGTTGGCAGAGTAACACTAATGGTGATCAGCTAAACGGCATGGATCGGCCTCAACAGGACAGGGTGAAAGCCAGTGTGGGAGTCACCCATGATCTGCTTCAGTGCATCAACAAATTAACCCACTCAACGTTAGCTAATGGCTTTAGTAAAGAAACTCATTTGGCTTTGATAATGAACTGAGTTGGAAAATGTAAACAGTCCAGTTATTAAGTGAACTCCAGACATGCAGTGTACCAAACCTACACTACACCAGTCGTGCTCATTAGCAGGGAAGCATACTATTACCCAAATCACTGACTTAAGAAAGTAGCCACCCAAACTCATTATCACACTCATCTATTCACTTGTAATTTGCATACATTACAAATTCGCCCTAACAAAGTGGTCGTGCTGGGTTGGTCATCTCATTCTCGTGGAGCAGATTGGGCCTAACAGGGCAGAGCACAGGCCAAAGTGAGAGTCTTTTAATGAGATAGTTTTAGTCAACCTGGGTCCTGCTTCCGAGTCCTTACAGCTCCTGTGTGTGTGCGTGTGTGTGTGCGTTCGTGAGAATGGGTGCTGCTGATGAGTCTGTACTTAAGTACTGTTGAGGGAAGCCCAAGCATGAGTTCCCAAGGTAACAGTCAGTTTGAGTGGGGGCTGGCTGACTCATTTGAAGGGAATCCTGGAACCTGAACAAGGCTGCCCACTCGCCCCACCCCCAGCTTCATCAGCACAACAAGCAAACAAGGCGCTGACATGTCCCCATATAGGGCTTCCCACTGACGGGGGTGGCACTGGAAAATCCCAGCCTGAGCTTACCGACAAGTAGCATCAGAAGACACGCACAAACACAAACACAAGGCCTCGCTGCTCCATGGCTACAGCAGTTTCCGGCAGTAAGACCATAAATTCATGGAGATAGTAAACTGAGGTTATAATAGAGCTGTATGCCTACAAATACACGCAGGCACGTGCTGGATTTTGATTAATACATGAGAGAGTGGGGGAGATGTAAGGGGGTGGAGAGAGAGAAGAGGAAGATTAAGCTTATTAAAACAGTCAATGGCACAGAATTAAATACTTTTTTGAAGTGTGAACGGTGACACAAAATAAATGAGTATGGAAACCTTGTGGGCCTGGGCATGGAGGAGGAGGAGAAAGAGAAGTGAGAGGAAGAGGTGGAGGATGAAGGAGGAGTAGGTGGACAAGAGAACGAACTCTTTGCCCACACAATTAATCTAATTATTAAAAAATTAAAAGAGATCAACAGGCGTGTAATTGACCATTTAATTAGTTCAAGGTCAGTCTATTCTTTTGACTTTGGAAGGACAGTGGGCCATGGCACAATCAGACAGGAAAATGTTGATGAAAATTGCAGAGATTAATAAACTAGTCAACAGCCACAAGTGTTTCCATACCGATGAGACACAGTTTTCCAACATAATGAGAGCTGTTTCATGTACCATTAATCCAGTACTGTGTAATTCACAGAAAACAAATTCCACCCTCCATTTAAAAATGCAAAATAACACTTTTAGAAACAGTAAAATCTGGCCATCAAACAAAAACTGTACATGTATGGCGAGTAATCCCTGCTGGTAAGAGTAGCCATTTGATATGCTTCTGTCTGTGGTTATATCTGTTGATAACTGCATAGTTCATTCAGTGTCTTTAGTCATTAACAACTGAGAGCTGGTACAAAGGGATTTAAGAGGCAGCATTACTGTTTTGAATCGCTGGATGTTTAATTCTTCTATTATAATTGAGGTAGGAGCGAGACAGAGGTTATGGTAACTGCTGGAAACCTGTCCCACTTCACAGAAAGGTTAATGAACCTTACAAGTCCTATGGGAGATGGAGTATGCTGTTAATTTGACAAACGTGGGAAATAAATGCTTTTATGCTTTTATTGATGGTGACCAATAGCGGCCTTTGCTGAAATGAAAGGTTTTAGTCTTTTGGGTGCTTTGCTATGAGGCAAAACAATAATGTGGAATGCATTTGTTGGAAGAAAACTAAGTACATAATTGTTTGAATAGCAATTTCAGGCCAAAAAGCATCTTCATTATTAATTCCTACTTTTGGGGAACATATAGTGTGCAAAATGTACAGTAACCTGATGTTATGAAACACCTGCCTTTATTCTGAATACATTTGGTGGGAATGAGGGATTTTAAAAAGCTGCGCTCTAAAATCTACATATTTCCACATTCGATTTTATGCACCATTGGTCTGGGTTTCATTTTAACGGGGCACCAAGGGTATAATATACTGACAGCTGGAGAGGAACATGTATAACAGTGCCAGAGCGAACCTGAATTAGTCTGTGGGTTAGAGGGAATCATTGCAAAAGGTGGCTATGATACATCTGATCAGGACAGAGGTTTCAGGCGCAGGACCAACTCTGTATAGTGTGCCTGATTAAGAGATTAAATGGATAATCTCCTTTCCATTCAAAGAGCCTGACGGAGGCAGGAATCTGGTTTCACAAAGACAGACTTTGACTATGGCTTTAATCTAACCAAAAGTCAGAGTTCAGATAGACAGCCAAGTTCATCAGTTGCTCAAAACTGCGTAGTTTTCAACTTTCTGTATTTGTATGTAATTTTATAGGCCATTTTACAACAATACATATACTATTTAATTAGTTTCCAAGAATCTTTGACAACTCTTTTCTCTTGGCTCATTCGATATTGATTGTTTCTTGACACCGAACCCTTCACTCCAATATTTTTAACTGGATTTAAAAAAAAGAAAACAACCCATTTGCTGCCTGTATGTTTAAGAGGTGGAAAAGGTAGTTATGTAATGTAACTGAGTACATTTACTCCAGTAGTGCATTTAAAGTAATTTACTTGCTATCATAAATGACTAGAAAATCAGCAAATTCCTACATTTCAGAAGCTGGAACCAGTAAATGTTTAACGTTTTCGCTTGAAAAGTGATGATTAATTGATC
Organism: Scatophagus argus; assembly: GCF_020382885.2. NCBI lineage: Eukaryota > Metazoa > Chordata > Actinopteri > Scatophagidae > Scatophagus > Scatophagus argus. The sequence continues at coordinate 6,434,461 of NC_058496.1, read as the reverse complement.
GTCAATGTAGTTGGCATTTAGTTTTCCCATCAATCAACTCATCATTGCAGCTCTATTCAATATAACAATACAACCCAGCAAGAGGGCACAATAAATCACTTTTGACAATTACTGTGACACTAATAATACTTAATTATAATTTCGTATAAGAAATATCTCCAATGAAGAAAAAATCTCTGTGGATAAACCTTTCACGATTAAAAGACACCTGCACCTATTTACACTGTCTGACATCCAGTTTACAAGAACCCTGGTGAAACACTGAGACACACCAATTTAAGTGGTTTGAACAATCCACCTATGCTGTCACTTCCCAGCGAGGGCAGGCTCAGGTTGTCAGCAGGTGTGATTGTTACAACTGAAAGACAACTCTTATCTTGCATTAGACTAGTCTAAGAGCACTAAGACCGCCCTAACCTTACAGACCAGCCCGACATAGTCTTGTTTGTCTTGATACCCCCCTCTCTGCCAAGCTCTCTCTGTCTCCCAGCGATACTATGGGCACTGTTCCCTGTGCCTGTGCGCACAATGTTTGCCAGAGGAACACACAAGAATCCGAGCTCCACAATCCCTCTTAACCTTTGACCTTGGCTTATTGTTACCTGTGAGCAGCACTGTGGCAAACATGTTGTACAAGTACTGTACAGCCCTGCAAGCTGTTTGTGTTCTGCAAGTATGGAGGGCAGGGGAGGAGGGAAGGAAGAGAGGGAGCTATTTAATCCCCCCCAAAGGAACTCCCCTCTCAACCCGTATCGTGAACTCACAGGCAAATCGTGTTGCTGGAAGGCACACCACACACACACTGCTGTCTTTTTAATTTCATCAGCTGAAAGAAATCTATACAGTGCTTTGGAATACGACTGAGCTGCGGAGAGAAGTGAACTATACAGCACCCTGGAATGTAAACAGGTTTCTCACCAACTGTAGCATAAAAATACCACATTGTAACAAACCTCTTGGCTATGATAATGGTCAATAGTACAGATCAGAGGTCTTAGTAGATTTTATGGTTGTTAGTCCTACAGCATATCAATAAGAATAAGTTGAACAAATCCAGAGAACAATTCAAAGGAAATGCAGCAATGGTACACAAATTATTCAAGTGTAACACGGATAAACGTTGGCTTCTTCCACTGAACGCATTGTATCGATGGTGGCTTTCGCTTGCCGTTATGAAAAGCATTATCTTCTTAGGGTATTAAAAACGCTGTTATTAAATACCATGCAGACAGCTGCTTGGTAAGGAACAGACACGGGCTGTAATCTGCACAGAATGGACAATTTTCGTAATTGTCAAGCACTCAAAAATACTCACAAAAATAGGAACAGTTTAATATTCAAAAAAGCAGAGCAAAACTGTTTTACAATTTCTATCTATAAGAACTGACAAATCTCCATCACAAAGCTTTGGTAACAATTATAGAATATGGCTCTGTGCATTATACTGTGATTCTCTAATTTTATAGTTCAATATAACTTTTGGAATACAAACAATCATAATCAGTATGTAGAGTTAGACAGGCCACTACAATATCTGCCAACTTTGCATTCATAGCTGTCACACTTAATTATCATGCCAAAATACAAGAAAATACATTGGCTGCAGGAGGTCTTTTGTGAAGTCTTTGTTTTTGTGTACAATTAACTGGCAAGCATGCTATATACTTAAGTAAGGGCTATTTTAGGTGAACATAATTGTTAGTGAGTTGTTTTTATCAGCATGCCTCACTCCCCTTCACCGTACCCTATCAGAAGACACCCCTGAGAGGAAGCATTTTCCACAGCCACGGCCTCAGCAACCCCCCACTAACCCTGACATTTGTTCATTTACCCGCCCCTCTCTCCCTCCTTCTGGTTTCCATGCCTGCCCCCCCCCCCGGTCCATGTCTGTCAAAATTGACCAGTTTACAGGGGAACAGGTAGGTAGACTCAAGCAAGCCCCCCACCTGCACCCTGAAACACATGAATTCGCATGCAGGGCCGACTGCCAGAGATCCTGCTTTACTGACTGAAGTGGAGGGGAGGGGTGTGGGGGGGAAGGGGGGGTATGACAAAGACGACAGCTTGTGTGGGGGAACATTGTCTGCGGCTGCGACTAGAAATCTTTTCAGGAAAAACAGGATTTTATACACAATGGTCGTGGGTGTGAAGAAAGGGGGCACATATTAAAAGAAGCGTCTTTATGTGTGCAGAGCCACTGGTTTTAAACTGCATTTGCATGGAGAAGGTCCAATCTGTTCCCTTTTTTCCTCTGCTAGGCTATAGTGTGACAGACTGGATCAAAAAGGGCTTTCCAGGTTGTCCTTGTTTTCTTGGAAAGTAATCGTGATATATCCAGGACAGTGTGCAGGGTGAACATTCATTCATGTAGCAAGGCCTATGTCCTTAAATAATAAGAAAAGTTACATGAATTTCTGTCTATGCGTGAAAAAGACAAAGAAACTGTTAGGCAATTCGTGAAAAGTATAATTTATGGGTGATTATTTCCTCGCTGCCCAAACAGCATTCACAGCTTCCGATAAGAAACCATAACAGCTCACGTTCTTCATGCAGTGAAATCTCCTCAATCATCTCACCACGGCAACCAAAGCAGGGAGGTCAGTTGTTATAGAGATGGCAAGAGGCTTAGTAGGTTATCAGCTACAGCGCTGTGTGTGTCCATGTGTGTTTATGTGTATGTGTGCGTGTGTGTTTGTTGTATATGGACGGGGGATGGAGCTGACAATTGAGCGGAGGATTCTTATGTAATTCTCCCTTTAGGTGGCGGAGAACAGTGAGAGCAGCAGCCCACACTGAAGAAGAACCTGTTTGTTAATAAGCTGCAAGTAAGATAAAATCAATAGTATTTTTACAAGGCCGTTTGTACACAAGAACGAGGGGGGTGGGTTCCAGATGTAGCAGAGCGATAGGGACACAGCCACAGTGACAGGTATGAAGTGGGCAGGACCCACAAGTCACTGCGTCCTGCTCTAATAGCCTTTTTAAAACTCTATCACACATGTGTGCAGACAGCACACCCCCCCCCTAACGCAAATTAAAACTGTCTTTAGGAAAGGCTACCCCCCACCCCCCAAAAAAGAAAAAAAGCTGAAGCTAAAAAAGCCAAACTAACAAACACTAACATCCCAATCTGGCTGAGAGGCTGCGAGGAGAGTGTGATGAGGTTCAGTGAGGGAATGACTTCCAAAAGCTGAACTCCATGCAGTTCCACCTCTGACATTTGTCTGGCTGTAGCTGACAGCAGGATGAACACTGCTCTAAATGTTAAGCACCTCCAGCTGGGCCTTCATGTTTAGGGCTATTGTTGAATTGCACCAAGGGAGATTTCGGAATAACTATGAAAAAGATGAATGACCTGCATGTAAACTTTATCAGGCTCTAAACTAATTCAAGCTGCAATACAAAATGCAGCGACACAAAATGCAAAACAGTTTTCTCACTTCCTTCTCAAACAACTGTTAAACATTTCTTTAAATAACTCCCAATCACGTATAGTAAACAGGTACTTAGCTTTCTTACTTCTTACATACAGAATATTATCAGCTACAATCTGTTCGTCACACAAAGAACATGTGTTTATGCTATCAGTTTAAGTTTAAACAAAGGATGACAACAGGTGCACCGAGTGGAGTTAAGATTGGATAAAGTTGCTTCATATGACTTTGAGCCAGGAGGCACTTCTGTGTAAAAGTTTGTGAAACCATAAACAAGCAAACTGTTAACCTGGGTTACGAGCATGTTTAGCAACTTTGGAGGGAAAAAAAAAAAAATCACATTAAAAAGGAAAATTGTTCAATTCCTTTGCGCCCACCCCCTTGTCATAAGATATGGATGTCCCGTAAGGTTATTTGTGTTTGCTGGGAAATGAAGTGCTCAACTGGATTAAAAACATACTGCATATGTTTGGAAATCTGTTTCCCTGGGCGTATGAGTGGAGTGAGCGAGCGTGAAGCAGCAGCTTGCGTCTCCTCCAAGAGAGAGGGCAGACACTCTCATCATTAGCTGGGCTACAATGTGCTCCTCTACCTGCTCCAATCTGCACAGCCAGGCTCCACTCTGACGCCAGACAGATGTTCCCAGCACGAGGTGCAAAGTACCGAGAGGGGAAACGAGAGTGAGCAGGAGAGAGGCAGAAGAATGGAAATATTCAGCAGAGTACACAATAAGAGTTTAATTATGAATAATACCAATGGTTCTTTGTTCTCACAATGAAGCTAGCTATGGTTCGACTGGCCTTTGGGAAATTGTTTTTGGCTTCCATATGGGGGCAGCTGTCTGTCAAAAATAAACGCTTAAAATCATAACATGCCACAGTAGGGATAATTGCAGGATAAAGAACAATGCAATTATGTATGTTTATTTGCAATATTGGATAGGTATTTTGCTAAAACAAACTCAAAGGCTATTGCAGAGGTTAAGAATGCAATTTCAACACTCGGTGCTATCATTTGCTGCTGCTCAGACACTAATGACTGGTGAGTGAGACTGTTTCTGCAGAACTTGACATCAACTGTAACTTAACAAGATTAAGACATACTTTACACTCCAGTCACTCAGTGTGTATGCAGAAATGTTTCTAAGACAAGACAAAGAGGGAGTGTTGGAGGATAAACATCATGTTACATTATCGTTTTATAGGAACCAAACTATTCATCCTGCTTGAAAGTGCATCTGCGTAACCACAGCCTGATAAAGTTACTCCTCTGTGACATGAACTACTGTTGTTCACATTGTTGTATTGTACAGCTGTGATGTTGGCACATGGTTTTTATTCATTAAACAAAGCCACTGTAACAATACCACATCAAAAATTTTTTTGACTGTAGATGTGAATGACTGAAAATAACAAAGACACAAAGTAACACCAGTGTTATCCTTTTTCAATGAAATGCAGTAAGGACTTACACGCCTAATAGTTTGCAGTTAAAGGACATTTTGAGGTGTGGAGCAGACGATCTCTGCAGGCCGCAGAATTCACAAACACAAAGCCAGCTGGTCTGATACAGTCACAATACTTCACTGTTTGTATTTGCCTGATCAGCAGCAGAACACAGGCTCTGCCTGCCTTTGGGAGCTGCTACAACAGAGATGGATGTTAAAGCATTCATATCCCTCATGTACCATAATAATGAGCACAGGACGCCGTGTGCCAAACCGTCCAACCTTCATTTAGCCAGGGACAGGAAGTTAACAAACATATGATGGCTTCCAATCCTTACTGACGAGAATCTGGAAACGAAGAACTAAATTGACTGAATAGGACGCCAGAGCCGGAAGAGATCTTGATGGGTCATGAATCTCATGTAGCTTGTTGATAAGAAAAATACTATCAATCCAGTAAAATGACTACAGTGATGACAGACTTAATGCTTTTGCTTCTTGGGAATATATACAATACATATATTTGCACAACTGATTTTTTTTTCTTTTTCTAAAGAATCACTGAATCACTGTGTTGTAATTTCCCAGTTATGGGACTAATAAAGGATTATCTTATTTTATTATCTTATCTTAACAAAAAATATCATTTTTAGGTCAAGAAAATGCAATACTTATCTTTCTCTGCACAGCAGAGATAGTAGAATAGTACAGAAAAAGTTAAGTATTTCAGACACAGAGCACCTTTCATGGAGACAAACCCTCAGCAGAGAAACTTCACACATTATAAATCAGTAAGTAAAAATCCATAAACCTAAGGGTATATTTTGCTGTTTAAATGGGATTTTACAGCGATAATGAACACCTTGGCTTTTCTCAGAGCAGGAAAGAGCTTTAACTGTAGCACTCTTTTACAAGTTCATATTGCATCATGTTGACTCACAAACTGCCGAAACTATAATGAGAGAATAAGTATTAACAAGTAAAAGTAACACCCAGTGCTGTATTTATATAAGCTGCCTCTATTCACATACTAATGATTTGCTTGTTACAGTAATTATCGCTCCGAGACCATACCGGAACATCTGCATTGATTTAGACTCTGGGAGAGCAGAGAGAAGGAGGGAGAGGCTCACAATCTGGAATTCGACTTTGAGAGCTAGACAACAATCTGTTGATGGTTATTTTGGTAATTGTCCATAATTGATGTAAAACACAGTGTGTGTGTTGCAGAAGATTTTAAATTACAGTTTTCTGTAGCTCGGGGGGTCATTGAAAATGGGCAGTTGCGATGAAAATGCACATACAGCATCTAATAATGCGAGTCCTTAAAATAAACTGGACAGCTGGTGGGAGAAAACGAGAGCTACAAAGCTTAAACTTGACTGCTTGAGTAAACTGTTCTCAGAACAGTCAAAAGTAATGACAAGATAAATGATAAACAGCCAGTTAAATAAAAGATTTGACACTTGACATAAACATTAAAATAGGACTGTCTTGCACCCCAAGCTGTCCGGTTACTTATATTTAGAAATGTGTGTTGATGTCTATGTGGATGAGCTAAATTTCACATCTAGTAAGTTAGTTATTACAGCAAGGTAGAAGCTTTTAAAGTCAAAAGACAGTTAAGATAAACAGACAAGTCAATACAGCCAAAACCAGCTAAAACTGTCCAGCTACGGTAACTACCCAAGCTTAGCAGCAACTGCCATCTTAAAGCCTACATGAAACAGCTTGTGTCCAGAGAGTCCAGCTGCTGTATAGTGCTGTATCTCTGAGTCAAACAGGGCAGGTGGGACATCACATTGGAACTCTGAACAATGACATGTGGGAGCGTCATAATAAACATGGAGAATGTCACAGTGATTCCAAGCTGGTTGCTATCCTGACATCAATTGTAGAGGACTACGTGCCTCCTTCAACACCTTCAACCTTCTTCAGTTACCGAAGCACGCAGGCGTAATCGAACTCCATGAGGTGCTGTTGCAAGTTAGCTAACTAATGAATCTTACATCTGGGCAGGCGATGGTGATTAATGGGTGGATGTCATTTTATTACTGGTTGAAACTGGTTGGTTCAGCACACGTCCTATTTTATTTTGCAGGGAGAAAACATGGATTTTGATATAAAAATGCAAAGAAATTGTTTTTTAAATTGTTTGGCATAAAGGGGCACACAACAGGATGTGATACAAAAGGGTTAAAAAGGCATTTTTCACTTCATCTTTAACAGTTTTTTTGGTCTATGGTCAATGTCAATGATTTTTTTGTTGCTAGGTAACCAGTCAATACATAAAATGAAGGCATCATCTCTTTTACAGCCCTAGAACTTGAATGTCTCTTTTTAAACTTTGTCTTCCTTGCCTTTGAAGGACAGATTTGTCAGACCGTAGACCATAACATCTTCAATATATCAAACGCTAAAGCTAATGCTAAATTTTGCTTCACATAAGGCTAGTTGTGGATGAATACTGCATGCTTTGTAGAGTACGTGGCTACAAATATCAGGCTCTCAAACCTCTCTCTGTGGTTCAAGAGAGTTTTGGCGTTGCTGACACATAGTGAGGAGGTCCTCAGCATGTGTTTTGACAAGTGAAGTGCTAGCTACATAATGCAGCTCAAAGCAAGGTGAATGATGAGTCTGTAATACGCAGGGTAGTCCAGTATGTCCTTGTTCTATTACCATCGCTTCTCTAATGAGACCTCACCTGGAGAATCAGTGTAAATCTATGGTGCCCTGTTGCTCAGTCCAGCCTGACCTCACTTCACTCTCGGCTGAATTAAGGAAATCTGTTACCTTCACAGCTGTGGCTATGGATAAAGAATACACACTAATTATGGAAACATCAACAAACTAGGGCAGCTCTGCATGACCTTGGACTAATGAATATATATGAAGGAATATGGCTACTGCGGCTCGTACTGTTTTACGAGTGAGGATCAAAACACTGATCCATTTGACATTTGAAGGCATGACCTCTGACTTCACTGAAAGAAACTACTTTGCTTTACAAAACAATCTACCATCACAAACATTGCCAGAAAGAGCAATTTAAATGTCAAACCTGCTATTGAATAGTACTTTAACTTATATACAGATGAAACTAAATTACACAGAATAAATGACGCACTTCTCAATAATTTATCAATTATTTCTGGCTGACGTATATAAAATTTATATACATTATTCATAAATTGGACTACATTTCCGTCAAAATCACAACTGCACTGAAAAAAAAAAACCCCAAAAAACAAAAATGAAAAAAAACAAAAAAAAAAACAAAAAACCAACACATGCACATCGACACTTCAAAAAACAAAACTGAGGTTGTGTGATGCCACCTAGCCACACTGGTCAATTAAACACCTCCCACTACGGGTTGGCATCACTCAAAAGGCTCATTAACCCTTCTGACCAACCACCAGTCACAATCCGAAAAACATCACCTCACATTGGCCAATCCCTACATGGGCAACGCAGGTCAACACCCACACAAGTGACAGGAAATTGAATTGCTAGAGAGAATGTGGTTTGTCTGAGCACTTGAAAGACATTTGTTTATTCACAGCTGGTCACACGGCCAGACAGACTTTATGAGCTTAAAAATAAAAGCAAAGGTGATGCCTAATGTAATTTTATAAAGTGGAAATTATTATTTTTTTTTTTTTGTATATCACAGATGCATGTGAGTGATATGAGGTAAACATTTTTACAGGGAAGCAGGAGTGTGGTTGCATAAATCATCTCTAAAGCGCAGCGCAGACGAGCTGATCACAGAATTCTGAATTTATACCCACTGAAAGGTTTACTAAAATATATATCCCAGATACATCACATTTGAATCTTTAAATGAATGTGGCATTTGCTTTACTGCACAACTATGCCTTATAACATGAAACAGCAGCAATGATACATTGCTGAAGCGTCTTTGTGTGGTTGTTTTTCAGACCACTAGTCTTAATCTACTGGGTTGATCTCCCGGTTCCCGCGGGATTATAAAATGTCTGCAAACCTCCAAATATTTGAGGCAATCAACAACTCAACACGCATTTGGCGTTAGAATGCAAGACTGTGAAAACACACAAACGAATGGATAAAAAGGAGTGAAATATGAAGAGAAATAAGGGGATCGGAGCGGTGCCCATTTCGGGGGTGTAAAATATGGAGAAGTGTGGATCATTGGGGGAGCTGCTCTGCCTGGGGGAACAGATGAAGGGAGGACACTCTGCCAAGATCTCTCCACTGGAGGGGGAGCTGAGGGACTGGAGCTCTATGGGAGAAAGAGTGTGCGCCTCGCATGCTGCTCTCCTCAATCTCAGTCTCACACGCCTGCATTGACACGTCCCAGGCTCTCTGCAGCAGAGGGAAATTGCTGCTGACAGGGCCTTGCAAACTTTCACAGCCATTTAGAAAGACTTACTCCCACACTTTTGTCACAGGCATTTACTGCACAAGATACATGATATGAAAAATTAACATTTTTTGAACTTGGCATCCTTTTTTTCACCAAGTTAGACTTAAAAACCATTCATAATTTCTCAGCCTTGCGATCGGCCCCAGTGCAGATGTAAACACAAGACATGCCAAATGAGACCCTGAGATTATGAAAATGCACAATTTTTGAGAAAAAAAAATCCACTTCATAAATTTGTACCACGAGCTCCTAATCCAATAACAAATGCTGCCCGTGTCCCCTCCACCAAAACATGCAAGGTTGTTTTTAAGTGAGAACAGAGGTTAATGCACACTAACTGTACCTGTATGTCCACGACCAACCAGTGCCTCCAGTAAGCAGATGTTGGACTGTTACGCCTTGGAGCGTCAGGGTCAACCATCACCAGAACATACATCCTTCCCTGCAAACAGAAAGTGATTTGTATATTATTGCTTTTGATACAATAGCTTTACGACAGTACCACACACAGTGTGATCGGCCCAGAGGCAGTTCCAGCAGCAGCGGCTGTACCTGATCCCGTCGCTGTCTAAATGCAGCCATGAGCTGTTTGTGCATCACACTGCCCAAGGCTTAACAGCCATCTCTGCAGCTAACAATACTTTGTTTAAATACCTAAAAAAAAATGATGATGCTTATGAGATGCTTATGCTTCACTTTACTTTATTTTAACTTACAGTACCAAATTTTATTCTATTCAGAAAACGTGTGGTTTGTTTTTTACATAGCCATTTGATTTGTACACAAAGCTGACAAAATCCAGTTCACACCAGAAGGTTGGGTTTGCCTTTTGTTGCCTTGACACATAATCTTAACACAGTCTTACTTGAGCTGTCAAGGCTAAAATGTTGAGATGACATTGTTATAAATAGCATGAAATAAAACTGTTCATCAACACGCATGAGAATATGCTCTGCAGCCATGTTAATCACCAACTGCAGTACACACATAGCACAAGTATATCCCCGTATCTTCTCTGCTATTCTTTAAACTTAATATCATTGGTGTGACATTAATAGAAATGACAACATTTTGGATCTGACACCAAATCCTCTCGTTAACATATTCACAGTAACTTTCTGCCACTTACCCAGTATCTTTGTACCCCTCAATCTGTCAATAGATGAAGCGAGAGAAAAAGCATCCTAACTAACACTTGATCACAGTTATTGGACGTTTACTTGGCGGCTTAACTGCCGGAAAATTTTCATTCTGTCTGTCCCTAAAAGTTAGAGAATTATGAGAGCAGATTGAATTATTGCGAGAGCACATTTGTCATCCCTGGTCCTGTGCCCAAAATCTGCCAGACCATATGATGGGCTTTTTTTATTTTGTTCACTTCCTCTACAAACAGAGACATTAATCGAGGCTGTTTCAATCCGCGATGTCCTCTTACTGTATACTTTCAACTGAAGCAAGACCATAACGATATCAGCTTTAATACATATAAAACAGACGCTTCTCACATCCTTACACTGACTGCCAACCACCGTTGTCTGTGGCACCGTTTCATAGAATCAAACGCTCGCATGTAAACATAAACCTTAAATTTTTGTTTGCTGAGTCCTATCAAGACATTCTTAAGGGCCTCTGAAATTTATCGTAAGCCGATGTACTTGAATGAGATAAAGAAGTAGTCATGTATTTTTCTGCAGATGCTCATTTTCAGAAGGATTCTCAGCCTACCTGACAAGCAGTAATAAGCGTAAACAACTAAGCCTAATAATAGGATAATACTGTAGTCTCAGTGATAGTGCCTGCAGGTAACATCCAGACACACCAGCAACAATAGAGCCTCCTCCACAGCCTGTCAAAAGTGACTCTATATCAGTGACCCCCCCCGGGCAGCTTACCAACCATGACCTGTTGCCTTCTGAAGAGTTGTAATCCTCATTTGTACATGTTTGCTACCAGGCAAAGACACTGTGATAATGTAGTTACACTAATATTTAAGTCAGACCCTGATGCATTCAGAAATAACATGGTTTCAAACAACAGCACACATATACACACACATACACACACACACACACAGAAAAGGCAATTTCAAGCATTTAATATAAAAATGACCTCCAGTCACAATTATCACTGAAAGGAATAGCACTTTATTGGATATTTCATGAAAGTTACCATGGATGGAGATACACTGTATAGCACGAGCTTAATTTTACCCAAAGACAAATTTAGAAAGAATGTTTCACATTCATTTCCAACTGTAACAACAAATAACATGGCCTACTTATGGTGGGCACTGAATTTCAATGATTAATGCACATATTTAGTACTTGACTTTCTACCTGTAAGAATCTGGCTATTCCAGCTGGCATGGGCCACAAGTAATACAAGAGGCTCCCTCCGTGCTTGCACTTCACACATTGTGGCATGTACCCTTCTCTCTTACAAGGACATTTTTTCTCCATCTGTCAAAATCCACATTAATTACGCACAGATATGTGTGAAAGACTCTAGGGAAAAACAGATGCATATTCTGCCATCTGAAATAATTTATCTGGGCTCGAACAAACTAAATGTATATCAAAACATGTTTTAACAGGGATAATTCTCATAGCTGGCTATTGGAAGGCACACATTTTCTAAAAAATATATTATCAGTATTAATCACTAATACTAATGAGGAAATGTAATATTTTTAGCCTTGGTATTTTCCATTTGCTTTCACACTGCAGCTAATCAAATCTATCAATGATGACAGTTAATTCTTTATTTTGGAGGACACAAAAAACTCTTAGTTAAAATTTAAAATTGCTTTTATTTTTGTGTTTAGTCTCTTTCCTCTAGGTATATTAGATCATTGTAAAAGAGATGAAAAATCATCTGCTCACTGTTATGTTCTGTAAAGTAGCTAGAGGACTTTGAAAATGTCATAAAGATCTGAGAGCTCAGAGCAGAAGTGAAATCTGGGTAGGAGTCGGCCACAGACCACAGAGCTCCATCAGGCCATTACACAAGAGGGGATGTGAGGCTCCTGGGTGCAGGCTGGAGGTGGGGGAGAGACTGAGTCTGTATTCTCTTGGGATTAACCTCCCACTGCCTACTGTGATCACGGCAAAACGATCCACTGGGACCACACCTCAGATGCCAGGCGGCTGGAATAAACGCTGCAGTTGACTGTGTGCCTCTGTCACGGCTGCTGGTCAGTGGGAGAGAGGAAAGGGGGAGGTGCTCTCTTTAGTGACACCTATGGATAGTGAGTGGGGGTGGTGGTGGGGGGAGTCATTTACTGAATACATGAACTCCCCATTATATATCATAGAACTGCAGATGTATTTTTTTAAATGCATTTTTAGATTTTCAAGAGATGACATGAAATTCCCACTCCATGCCAATAGCATCGAAGGCATACAGTATTTGCAAAACAGTAGACGGCAAAGAACAAAGGCAGAGGAAGATGAGCGTCTCTGAGGATGCAAACTACTGGCTTACCTTTGAGTGAACTCTGCTGGGGATGAGAATCAGAGAGATGTCTAAATCGCTGCTCTTGTAGAGCTGCCTGGGCTATCGAGCCCAGCTCTGCTAACTGATGACACCACGAAGGGCGAGAGTGAGTTAGCGAGAGGGAGGGAGGGAGAAGAGGCCCCTCAGTGAGTTTACAAGTTCATGCTTTATCCCTGACCCAATACCCAAACAGTGTCGTCCGAGCAGCTGCCTATTAATATACCCACTGCTTTATCCTCCGGGTTCTTTATCTCGTTCAGCCTCTGTGCACAGAACCCACAATGATTCATTAAATGGTCAACTGCGCACATCGCTCGACCCAGGGCAAAGCAGCACATCAATCTCAAATCCCTGTTTAAGCAGCAAAAACACTTGAACTCGTTTGGTAATTAACAGGTATCTGCGTTGTGATTAAGAGACGGCGATGGCTTAACAATCATCGACTGCAGCTTAGAGCGAGGTTGAAACATCGATCTATAAATACAGAAAAACAACAACTCTAAAACGCGGGTGTATGAGTAAATTTCAGATGATGAAGAAAATTTATCTCAGTTAACATTTCATTGCTTTTGCAGCCAATAAAATTCAAGTGATTATACAATATAGTATCAAACGAATTTCTACAACAAAGTTGTGGACTTCCATATGAAGGCCGATGACAGCAGTAAGAGGGGCAGAAGAGGAAGTGATGGAGAACGTTAACAGTGGCACCACTCTCTGGGTCAGAAAAGGAGGTTCATCGTGGTGGAGGAGAGGTCAGGGGTCAGCCAGGCAGAAGTAATTGAATCCTGACCAGAGAGTGGGGCGCTGTAGACCCAAAGATGAGATGGAGATAGGAGGGGGGGGGGGGGCTGTGGCACTCAACTAGAGGTCACCAACCTTACAGGTGAGAAGGTCCTCATCCTCATTAATAACAGCCACCCCCCACCTCTCATCTGCTGAGGATTTGAAACCTCATTGTTCTTCACTACAAGCACCATTATAAAACCTCCATTATAAGGGGCAGATCTGTAATCCATCAGAGGTATTGGGTGAGGGAAAAGAACTGTGGGGCAATACTGTCAAACATGATCTTATTATTCTAGTGACAAAAAGTAGTAACTTTTAGTGGTCAAAAATCCATTGCCTATCTTTAAGGTTATGTTCAGATGCACAAAGCACTTGGTTGAGGGAAAGTTCAAGGCCTTGGATATATATTGACAAACATTCAACAGCGACTTCCAGTATTTTCATTCAACTGAAACATTCCCTAGCATGGCTTTAACTAAAGCTGCCGAAACCATACAAAATACTTAAGTCAACCACCCACCCACCCCCAAACAGGTAGAACTTTCTTTACTTGTAAAAATATGTACACTGAATACAATCAGTTAATATTTCTCTTAAGGTGTAGTTGTCAAAACAAATTAGAAACATAAAAACTGGATTTCTAGGAGACCAAATCCAAGGTGCTAAAAGTCGGGGAATCTCAGCCTCCTTGCTGCTTCGATTTAGACCTTCTCTTTTATACCCACAAATGTTCAAAAGCATAAAATGTAAGTATTATAGACACACAAACACAGTTTAAACATATGATAAATGACCTAAAGGTGTTTTTTTGTAAATGAAGCCACTTGATGTCTTAGATGTTGTAATTCCGCAAAGTACCTTTTATTATTAAACTCCATAAGTTGCCACTTTAGCGGAACCTGAGTGCTATACAAGCCCCTGAGATTGTTATACCAGATGATCTGGTGTATTACAGTCACTGGTTTAACATTCAGATTGATTATTGACACATATAAATGATATGCAAAGAGAATGCCAATACTCCTCAGTGTGTTCTTAAGCACCTCACACAGTGCGGGCTGCTCACTACCTCCAAACCTGCCTATTTTTAACTCAGCCTCCCTCCCACACAGGAGTGTGAAGTGGCTTATAAATCCACACTTCAAGGAGCCACATGGTCAAAGAAGAGTCACATGTGGATAGAATTGCATAGTCTAGGGCTAAAGACAACACAACTACTGGATCCCTGCTGGGTAGCCAAACACAGGAGTGAGCTACAGTACAAGCAGCGGTTCAAGAGCAATCACAGCAGAATATGAAACACAAGTTTACATAATTATGTAATCACATTAACACTTTTTTTTCTGTTTGAATATAAAAACATGTATTACAATCGTACATTTTAATCAAATTAACACGTGACAGAGCATAAAACCAGACCAGGCAATACTGTTTATAACCTATAGATCCTGCACATTGAATATAAATGTCCTCTGTGTATATGTCACTCGCAAATTCTTGAAACACTCATGTTGGCCTCTAAAACCAAACACACACAGCTTCGCCAAACTGATAAAACGTTTGGATGCACTCTGTCCTGAACTCTGTTTATAAAGCCTTGTACTTTCACATTGCAGTTTGGAAATACTATGAAGCCATAGCTAACAGTAAGATGGTTCACAGTCTGATTGAAGCTTGAGGGGGGTGAAGGAATTAGTAGCAGCCTAGGGAGCCATTTCTGCATTTCTCTCAACACTGAAGACTTCTTTCACTGCACCATGCTTTCGAACACAGCCGTGCTCATGTTAAGCTTATTAGTCACCCTGGATGCGATCTTGCTAGCTGAGGCTTTCAACACTTTCTAGTTGTGGCTTTACACACATACACCTACTCACTGCCATGAAAGCATTTTTGCTAATGCACATGCTCAAACACAGTAACTACCACTAACAGGTACTCTGAAGTAACATGCAGCCACACACTGGGATAGGAGCCTCAGATCCAGACCGTGCTAAATGAGGCAAGAGGGAAATATTTTTGTCATGTAGTTTGGCTGCTGAGAACACAACACAGTCAAACAGGGCAAATTACAGCACTGGACTCATATCCATAATTAGTCTGCCAAGCATGTCACACACTGAAAAACACAGATCTGCTATTTCACCACCAAGTCCAGCCTATAAAAGTTAATGGTGAGCACATTCTAATTACTTCACCGGGATTTGGGAATCTAAACCAACTATTTTGATTCTAAAAGTACTAGGGGGAGTGTGGAGGGGGGAAAAAGAGGAATATCATAAAGCTCTACCGGTATTAGTCAATGTCGATATTATGCAGTATGTACAACTGGAAGCAGCACACTCCATCACATTTCAAAGCTGCAAATGCCTAAAGGTCATATTTAAGATGTCCTCTAATAATTAACTTTATCTGGGTAATTATAATTTATTTTGGCAGATATTTCATTCTTAAGGGTTTCCATAAAAAAATATTCTTATTTGGACTGGAAAGGGTGATTGAGCAAAAATGATCAGTCTTGTTTATTTTAATGGGAGAATAACTGCTATTGCTATTTTAACACGTACTGACACGTTTGAAAAACTTGAGATTTAATTATAGATGAAACATATGAAAGTCTTTCAAGAGGTCCACTTCATAGAGAACCATCATGCAGCTGACACAATTATGAAGACGATGGGATACATGCTGCTATGAAGGGAGCTTAGTTGTAAGCACTCTGACACCCATTCCTATTTGGCCATCAGAGCTGTTAAAGGTGTCAGGCCTGTTCACAGGCACTGTGTGTTTCACCAGCCAAGATGGCTTCCACATTTTTTCTATCATGATTAATTATGGTTTCTGATGGTAGTACAGTGAGAAAGTGTAAATTATTCCCACATTTTCTTGTGCCCTCCGTTCAGTCACTGTTGTGTAGGAAGATGCTATTGACGCCATCCATGGATGGCGACCAAAAGGCATCTACATGGGGTGGCAAACTCTAGTGCCTATTAAGGGGTGGAAGTGGTGGTGGGGGGTGCTTGGCATGTGGGCTGAACCTAGTCAAGACTGCCAGTTGACAAGGCCAGATTTTCCAGTATGGAAGAGTCTTGTTTCAGTGGGCGATTCTGGGTGTTGGGAGACTGGGAGAGAGGACTGCCCAGGGCTTGGAAGCTTGAAACAGAATATTTCAAACAGACAAGCACCGTCTGTGTTCCAGTGTCACCAGCCCACCCGTCTGACAATCAGGGCCATGTCATCATACGGACTCTGAGTAATTCAGGGAGCATTCTTATCACCTTAGAAGATGTGGCAATCTCAGACGTCAGAGCAGTCTGAGGTCCCAGCAGTAGAAATAGCATTAAATGAAATGCCGCACATGGTACGGATGAAAAAAAGTACAGTAAAAATGTTCACCTACGGGCAAAACATTAAGAGCGTGAACAGCAAAGCTTGGTGAAATGCAACCACAATACTGCGCCTTGCTTTGAATCCTTAACAAAATCCACAATATGCCTTCAAAAACACATAGTGTGCACACAGCACTGAAAATCCTTAGTTTTGGAGAACTGGTTGAAATAAAATAATTCGTCTGACAGATCATTTTGTGTATGTTGATATATTTAGCGCTGTCAGAGGGGACATCACAGAGAATGGCACTTATATCACAATGCAAAAACTGTTATCAGAGGAGGTACAGGTTTATGGTTCAAGGGCTCGTCCATTCATAGAGAACAAGCTCAGCCTCTCTGCCTGACACACTGATAAAGACAACACAAATGAAACAGCTCCACAGCTCCATCTTTGCCTCTCCCCAAGGGAATAATATATCACCCATCTGAATGTGGCACATATTGAATCATTTCCAGCGTTGATGATTCATTTGAATAAATCAGCCTTTTTTATTTTGCCAACTTGAACTGATACTGAAATAAGGAAAACTGAAGTCACATTGTTAGATATGGGGAAGGACAGGTGTTCGAGTGTTCTATAGGAATGGTAATCCTAATCCCCTTTCAACCAACAATTAATGACTACAGCAATAATCTTCGCATATATGTTGTTGCAATTCCTTTTTGACTGTCAACCATAACCTGCCAAACTCACACAGACCAAATCCAGGGGGATATGTCGCTGCAGGCAGATAGGATCTTATCCTGGATTTGCATAGATAAATGCACAGCAATAATTCAAGAGGCACACGGGACGGACGCAGTTCTGACCTGAGATATATTTTCAATCTGACCATACACTATTGACAGCATCCAAGACCTGCTCTCAGGAGCTTAATTTTCAAACATGGCTGTTTCAGAAAGAGGTCCACATGTTATCTACATTAATACGCGACAAATATTAAGTATTTAAGAGAATAAAATACAAATATGGAAGCTTCCTAAACAAAACTTTCAATGTCTTCCACAAAAAGCTACAGATGCACAGGATCAGCCTATCGGCAAAAATGAAACATCAGCAGCTTGTGCAATGAAAGGGTTATATCCGCATTCAAGCTAAGAAACATATTCTAACATACACAGACACAAATCCTGTTGAGCTGAGCCGAGCACAGATACCCTACCAGCCCTCCAAGGCACAATTAGGATTTCACGGGGGGAAGAAATCTACATTCCTGCACACATGAAAAAAGTCCTTTCTCCCTCTCCACAACAATATCAACTTTTTACTCAAGGAAAAACCTGAAGCACCACTCGATAGGATTTGGACAAAGAAATAAAAAACAAAGCCAGAAAAAAAAAATCTAAATTTAAGCTGCAGTTGTTAAAGAAAAAATATTATGGTTGAGGAAAATCCAGTCCTAAGCCTCCCAGTTCCAATCAATTTCTCCTATTCTCTGTGATATGAAGAGAAGCAACCACTCATAGTTTGTTTGAAGTGCTCGTCCGTGTAGAGCTGTGCTGCGTTCAACAACATTTTGTATGGACAGCCTCGGTGTACGATTTTAACACCTGTCAGACATTCAGTCCAAGTACAAGAGGTCAAGTACCTGCCAGTTTGAATAAGGGAAGGGACAGAGCAAAACACCACATTTTATTTCATGAGATATCCCAATAAGTGGACACATTTACATAAACACATCAGAGTTAAGTCATTATGGTGCAGCACATATCGGAGAGTGAATAGAAGAGAAAGTCATCACTGCATGCTGTCACACTCCAGCAGATTTGCTGCATACAGTGTTACAATAATATCTATCATAAATCTATCCACATTATATTGTCTATTTTGCGGCAAAAATTTTTCCGGCAAACTGTATTTGTATTTTGTTTATACTTAGTTATGCAGAGTAATTTTCATTATCCTCCAAGGGTTGGCACTTTACCAATAATAATAAAACTGCAGAAGATTCTTAGAAGATTCATTGATACACAAATGGTGGACTACAAAAGCTGTGTATAGAGTGAAGAATGAATATAGAATGAAGCCAGAGGCAAGCTTCCATTACTCTATGCAGCAGGTCAGTCACATATTTCAGTCACAGAAGTGGTTTGTGGCAAAGCAGCACAAAAACATGTTCAGTGAATGACTGACAAACTGACAAAAATACTCTCCTGAAATGAGAAATAAATTGAGCGCCACATTGTGAGACAATGTCCACTGGTAATAAGTGGAACCAAATTGTGAGTCTAATGGAGAAAAAAGCATTGGGGTTCAAACTGTTATCCTTCTCTGGTACCCGAAACAAGATGAGACGGACCAGACTGGGAATGTCCAGCTCCACAACAAAGAGATGATCAGTGTCTGGGTGGCCCAGGATTGGTGCTGACAAGAATTTACTCTGAGGGCTCTAATCATTTGTACGCCCCTGGAGTCCGTTCAACATGCCCGGGAGAACTTTGTCAAAGCTGTGGCGGAGGCTGCAACAAAAATGAAGCTTCAAATGTATTTGCAATAGAAATTGGGAAACCCCAAAAATACTCTTGGACTGTCTTCATCTTGTTCATCTAAACGCCTGAAGAGGGATGATATAGCTCAGTAACGGCACACCAGTGGTGTGAAAGTTACCTTTCTCCAGCTTCACTGCGGGATGATGCTGCTTCAGCCTCTAGATTACCATCCAGACATGATGCACATGTTCTCTTCCAGGAAGACAAAAACTAAGCATATCCCTGATTAACAAAGCTGGAGCATTTGCCAATCCAATCTAATTCAAAAGGCATGACCAGAAATTCACAATGGCCACTCAGGGTGCAAAAGGCCATTTTCCATTCATCTTTTTGCCTGTTCCTAATCAAGTTATATGCAATGTGCAAATCCAGCTTAGTGAACACTATGACTTCTTGGACAGACTTGAATGCAGAAGAAACAAAAGGTAAAAGGTACGTCTTCTTGATGGTAACCATTTAAAAGCCATGAGCAGAGCAAAAAGCAGTCCCTGGTCTTTCTCTCCACTAAGAAGAACAAAGCTCCAGCACGTGAACTGGAAACTGTACTGGAGATCCTTTTTGATATAAAACTTCATGGCTGCAGACTCTGGCTTAGAGAGGAAGGACCACTTAATTAATGGTGGCAGATCTCCACAGAGGAGGCTGATGGCACAGTCCGAGGGCCAATGTTAAACAAAGACGTCAGTCAACAATCTCCCCTTCTGGTCCTCAGCTATGGACAGGGTTTGGATTTGTTATTATGTCATAGTGAAGTTGACCTTTGACCTGCTGGATATAAAATCACTTCATTGTTTTATTCTATTAGACATTTGTGTGAAATTTTGGCATATGAATTTATGAGTTATTGATAAAAATATGAAAATATTTTTAAAAAACATGAAGATATTCCCTCAAGGTGTTGAAATATAGGTGACTGAAATATCGCATTCACAAGTATGGGAGAGACAGTTTTATTAAGAAAAAAAACCCCAAACAACAGGCAACTCTTTAAACTGCTATCCAAATAAAATAAACTCTACTTGTAAAATGGCCACATTTACTTTGACTGCATCACGTCTGATTTAACTTTGACAGACGTTGAGCAAAATACCACGAAGACAATAAATGGACACGGGCTTCAGCTAAAATGAATGTCTCCATATTTGAACTTCCACTTCCACTGATGAAATCTGACAAATCTAACGCCCTGCAGCACATCCATAGAGCATTATGCCAAATAAGGACATTAGCAGTACTTGAGTTTGACCAAGACCTTTTAGCTGCTTGGCCTGTGAAGTGGTGTTTCAAGGAAAAACACATTGTAACCGTCACTACTGATTCTCAGATTTGTGTCGCGTCCAAAGAAAAGGTTAAGCACATCGTCTATGTGAAAATGCCCAGATCTGCACTCAGGCATAAAGTTGGCACCCAGAAAAATCATGCCATCACTGTGCTTCAGCTTTCTCATTATCCATACCTCTCATGACATTCAGAGAAAGAAACAAAGCATCCTGCCAACACCTACTCTGTGAGAGAGCTCTTTCAGCTCAGCTCAAAAGCTGAGAGCTCCAAACCTCCACACCACAGTGTGGGCAGTTCTGGCAGAGTCGTGTGCCTAAGAACACTGACTGAGTGCAACAGTTGGACTAATAACAGAACAAAAAAAATAAAATGGACACACAGCGGGGACAGCCACAGCTTCACAGCTGAGAAGCAGGTTGACTTCTGCCCACCTCTCTCTTATTCAAGAGCAGAAAGATGTCCACAATGCCTCTCAGGTCTTAGTGCCATGAGGGGCGGTGAGCTCGCAGCTTCAGCCACTTCAGGGTAAAGCAAATCACTTTAATATGTTAAGAAGATTAAGCTGGATAAATGTCTAGATACATTTTTTTTGAAAAGCCACGTAAATCTGTAGTGTTTTTATTTGGGGAGGGGCGGTATGTGAGTCAGTTGAGACGATCAACACAAACCCACCAAAATGAAATGCGATTGGCTAGGGAAAATTGGGCTTATTTGAGATTTTGCATTTTAAGCTTCTTGAATCTAAGACCATCCCACCTCTTTCTTATTATTTTTAACACCAACCTTTGGGACAACAAAACTACAGAGAAAAAAAACACTGGTCACATGTGCTGCTGCTCTCTCAGCTTAGAGTTAAGACTCATACACAAAGAGGAAGAGAATGAGGTTAAAGTTGAAGGTGTCTAAAGTGAAGTTCCTGAATGGCTTTCAGGATCGCTTTGTCCATTGTTTTATTGTTGTTGTTTTTTAAAGGTAAATCATTCAAATCAAATTAATTAATTGAAGCAAGTATATTATATATACAAAATGGATGGCTGACTTTTTTTTTTTTTCCTATCTTGAGAATTAGCAATCTGAGGGTGTCCGCCTGTCAGCTTGCTGTGCTAGAAATTGAGTGTGAAAACGAAAGGGAGAAATGGAACAAATAATGTAAAGGGATTAACAAATCATTTGCATAACATTTTCTCTGCTTCCAAACTACAGGATCAGGAAAATGACAAGGAAGCAAGGCAGTTTTACCATCTCCTGTTCTCAGATCAATCAACACATCAATGAAGCCCTGATTGCTGCTACCATTAGCAACTGCCTTTTAATGTCAAAAGCAAAATGAACCACCTGCAATGCATCGTTACAAACAGCAAAAACAGGCCGGCGAGGTATCTAAACAAGTTGGAAGAAGCAGGAATCATCTGATGAAAAAAAATTTATCCAAAGAAAAACTTGAATAGAGAGCATCTTTGAAAAGATACTTCACTTTCAGTGTGCCAAACGTGTATTAACCTGTTTTTCTTAACACTGTCTCTCCATCCAGAGTTAAGACAATAAGACCACTGGGGAGATGAAGGGGGTGGCATTATGGAGAGTTAAGCATATTGTGAGCAGCCCTGAAGCTGTTCCTAAAGAAGGTGAATCAGAGGATTGGGACACAACTGTAACTAAACCCTGTGCCTGACCACAAATGAGAAGCACAAAACATTTTGGGCAAAATGCCACTAAGCCAAGCATCTGGGTCTTAAGTAAACTTCACATGATCACTTTTAACTTTGTGATTACTTAGGGTAGTTTTAAAAGAAAAGAGCCTGTCAGAGAAAAAAAAGTCAATTACCTCAGTTTCAAGCATAAGCAGCACAATAATCCTGTCCATAAAATCCTGAGGGGTGTCTACTTTAAAACTCTTTTTACTTTGGATAATTTATTATACACAACTAAGAATCTAAATGAAAGTTCACATTTCATTCTCTGTACTAACTTCGTCACAAAGGAAGGAGCTCATAAAAAAACAACTTAAAATTCAGAGATGGGAGGCCCAGAGATTTTTTGAGATCGTACAACAAACACAGTAAGAAGACAAAATGAAAAATGCAGAGAAGAGCAGTTCAATATTTTTCCATGTTGATAATTTTGGGATCATGAGGCTTCAGACATTTTCCCGCTGGACAGATCACAAATTAATAACGGGTACAAGTTTCTTACTGTGCCAAAGTGCGACCGAGTCGGCTCCAGATCTTAGAATGAATCCCTGGTAAATGTTAGGTTTCTGTGGCTCATATAAATAGAAATTTAATCTTGTATGTTTGTCTAAGTATCCACAGCAGCAGATGCACTTCCCATGCAGATTATGAATCTCTGTTTGAACAGATCTTGCCGTCAATGTATATGAACTGACAAGGTAGAATTTCTGTGTGAATACTGAATAATAATCAGGAGGCACAGGTTCAGGCGGTATTTTCATTACAGACCCGCTGCTTCTCTAAGTCTATTACCTCTGGGCTGAGGCCCTGTCACAAATTTGGATCTAATTAATGAATTTCATGATTGTCATTTGTAGTCTCATGAGGAAAAAAATTGCACACTTGTGGAAATTAACTTGTGGACATTTTTTTTCTTTCAACAACAGATCGCTCCATTTTCATTAACTTTGATTTAGTTTGCTATGTATAAAGTTGACCTCTCTATCAATGCTAAAAAAGTTCCTGTGCATTGAAACAAACAACCTCATCTTAAGCATGTCAGGGTCTGTTGAGACGGATTTATGTGTTCAACCACCTCCTTTCCTCAGAGCTTTTGTCAAACGACGAAAATCTATCATTTTCTCCAACACCACTGCTTGCATAGAAACCTGACCATTGTCATCCATAAGAGCATCCCAGAGCTTGCTTAATCTGTTCTTATCCTCCCATTGATAATACAATAGATTTTCATGGTAATTGAAATCATATTTTACTCACAGCCACAGAGTAAAAGTATTGCTGCCTACGATCTTAAACCAAATGTAAAGTGAAGGAATACTGCAGCAACAGGGTACAAAAGGGTCACTTGTGTGCATAGAGGGAAAGATAAAACGGGAAAAAGAGGAGAGGGGAAAAAAAGAACATAAATGTGTCAGGTGCATTCTTACTTATGCAAGAGAAACATTGGCACATGTCCTTTTCCCCTCTGTCCTTCCAACTTAGGGCAGAAGTGAAACCTTGAAAACCTACTTCTGCACCTGCAGTGGCCCACATACCACACACATGCTTCACAAGGTGTAAATTCCTCTTCTTGTTCTTCTGTGTGGAAAGGTGGCTTAGGAGGTTTAGTGCCTCCTTTCATTCCATTGAATAAGTATAATCACTCCAGTGCTCCTGGTAGCATAAGGTTGTAAATCTTTTCCTCTTCAGAAGCTTGCATGAATCATACATGTTGTGTAGTAATGGGCAATGACTGAATGGAGCGGGACACGGGTCAGCTTAACAGGGTGTTATAATGACAAAGGGGAACATTAGCTAAGGAAATAAACTCCCTGAATCTCGGCCAAACGCGCTCATTTAATCCAGTAGTGCCAAAAACACCCACCTGATGACACTGAAAATGCAATTAGACGGATATTACAGAACATGTTTCACTTGTTGACCCTCTCTGTCATGTGAAGGCTCAGAGAAGTGCCTTGTCTCTTTATCTAAATATACATCCTTGACTCTTCGCTGAACGAAGACCGTCGCCTACTGACAATAAAATCCCTATCTTTGTGCACTCACATCCCTAACATGAAGACCTATCAGGAATCCTGCATGGGTGGACATGTAGGCTTTCCTAGGAATGACAGGGTCTGCTAAAGAGGAACCCCACCCTCGCTTTCTCCAGCATGCCAACACAGTGGAGAGTGGGCAGCGCTGAGACGGCAGCCTGCCGTGGGCACTGCCAGGCTTAAAGCTGCCCTGTCGTCATCAGAGGCTTGCAGAAAAGAACGCTGAGATTCACCAAAAAAAAAAGAGGAGGGGGATCGTTGCATTTAAATCCTCTCTCAACGCCCCCACATGTTTTAGCAAAGCATAAAAATCATTCACAGAGAGAGAGAAAGCGAAAAAGAAAAAGATAGAGGGAAATAGAGAGGAAACAGCTATTAGCAGCAGTAAGCAAGCTCAAGAGATCATAGTGAGGCAGCTCTAATCGCAGTAATGGTTTAAACCCTCATTCCATCCACCAGATGCAAGAAATGTCTACCCAAAAACAAGGCTTTGAAATCCCCCATGTCTAAGAATGTGCCCTGTGGCTATGGTCCTTACTGAAAAAAAAAAAAAGAAAACAACAACTCTAAAACTGTCTTCACTTTTGGAATAACTATGAGGTAAAGATAGCTCCAGTGGCCTGAGTTGTTTACACTGACTACAAGGAGAAAAAGATGAGCATGCTTGTGTCAAAGACTCAGAATTATTTTAATAATATATACAGCGTGAGCAGAAGTGCAAAAAATTCGGTACAGTCCGTCCTGAATTGCGAGCAGTTGTCCCGAATCCTGCCCTGTTTGTCCTGAAAATTAGACACAAACCAAAATTTTTTGATTCATTGTAGCTCAATAAAACATTAAGTACTGATCGTTTGGAAATATTCCTTTGGTGTTGCGCACAGATGGTTCTGGCTCTGAATTAGCTACAACAGGGACTGCATGGTAACCTTTTAAAATTTAAAAGTCTGTAGCCTTCACGAATTATGGCTGTTTCAGTCTTCTGCCTGTGTGCAGTGCTGCAAATGTATTAACAGCTACTCATGAAGGCGACGCATAGCTGTGACGTTGTTGATTTGTGATATAATATGTAACATTTCTGCAATAAAATGTCAAAAAATGACGAGGCCTTTGCTATATATTGTGTTGAGTTGCATACATCATCCCAAATACTTCCAACACTGTCACTTTCAGGAGGGAGCGAGGAAGGAAGCCGGCCCACATGAAAAAATGTGAATAAAACTTTAAACATCTGTTTCTGCCTGAGTCACATCAGGTAGATTTTCATCAGCAGCGGTGGCTGTTTTAAGACAACAGCTCACATGATCCCAAACTGCGACTCACAGCCCCTGGACCTGGTGATCATCCAGCTATCTGATCAAAAATGTTACTACAGGAGAGGGAATGAAAATACCCACGGATCACTGATGCCTTAAAAGATCCAAACAAAGACGATGAATGTAATGTACTGGAGGCCACGCCCACTTTGGTAACGTGGCCCCACCCACCCACCTCATCCTGAATTTCAGCCATTCTTAACTGGTCACCCTAAATGCACTTTCTCATGGATCCACATGAGCCCTAACTCTCTGTCCTTGGGGAAAAAAAATAGTTAATTAAGTAGTAAGTTGAAGAACAAAAAAAAAACAAAAAAATAAAATAAAACATCACTTCACTTCAGGTGGCTTAATTTTGTTAAATGTCGCACTAATGTCCAGGGTAAATTACTCAGGAAAAATGCAGCCATTAGTGATAAATATTTTTTTTTCAAAACAACAGTACAGCTTAGTTGTAAGGTAGGCATTAGTAGGAAAGCATGCTTTTCAAATAAAAAATTGTTCAAAATGGAATAACTGTAATCAGGCTGAAGTAAATTAAAGTCTCAATTAACAGAAAGTTTACGATGGCTGAAGAAGATGGATACTCACTTAAACATTCTCTGGTTGCGTCAAAAGCTCACTTCGATGCTAAATATATACAGAGCTGTTTGATCCTTTCTAGTTCAGAGGTCTTTGGTTATTTTTGGAGTCTTCTTAATTTTTCACCATTCTTTTATTCTTTTCTGCAGGCAAAGCTTCATCTTACAGGTTTTTTGTCTTTTGGCCAGGTTTTCTGGGCCTCCATCAACATGAAAAACTCATGCAGCCCTTCCTTTGTGTGGAAACAAAATTCCTAAAAGCATTTTGGCATTTGCAGCACATTTGAATGTTGAACTGAGACACGTAGAATCTAGATAAACAGGACAAGGTGTTGATACATCACTCTGACATTTAGACACAACTTTCCACATAATTAACCTG
Organism: Scatophagus argus; assembly: GCF_020382885.2. Taxonomy (NCBI): domain Eukaryota; kingdom Metazoa; phylum Chordata; class Actinopteri; family Scatophagidae; genus Scatophagus; species Scatophagus argus. The sequence goes on along the minus strand of NC_058496.1, from coordinate 6,407,722 downwards.
CATTACTAATCAGCAATAATGTTGTTACAGTCCAATAACAACACTGTACAGGCATCAGGAATTTACCTTAGGTGAAATTTTAATTCCAGACATGATGTCAGAGACACTTTATACAACAAGGAGTCAGTGTAGCTTTGGTGTAGAGTTGATTTGGAAAATTTGGAAAGATGTCCTGGGATCCTGCATTTTATACTGATTGAGATCTTCATTATCTGCCTGAGTCAGAAATCATTCCTACAGCACTGTATGCCAGATATGACAATTATTCATTCAAAAAACAGCTGCTTTTGAATGAGCATATAAGAGTATCAATTTGATTAAGTTGACAGTTATTTTAGATTAAACTTAAGTTCACAGATGCTTCGGGATCCTACAAAGAAAATGCATCAGGGTGTGAGACTCGAGGAACAAGCAAAGTTTTTCAGTATTGACTTTAATTTCCACAATGATACTAATCTTGAGGTCGCTGTGCTATGTAATTTTGGATATTACAACTGCAGTCAGGAAAAGCTATAGGTCTCATTTTAACAAATGATGGTGATCACGTGTAGCTCTGTGTAGGTATAACCCATTTCTATTGTAGTTTCAGAGACTTCACTGGTGTTCAACATTTAGCGTCAATAAATTCTAATCACTTATATCATGCAGTCGCTTTGAAACACCAGCTTAATCCTTAAGTGTTAAACTGTTCTTAGTCTATATTGTACAATTATGGAAAATCCATAATGGGAAATGAAGCAGACGACTGTTCCGTTTTCTGCTGTCGTTCTTTGTAGCGCCTGCATCTTTTAAAATATACATGGTGACCTTCAAGGACTGGACTTACTACTGTAATTTTCAAACATGCTCCCATGAAAGGACACGGTCAGGTCTGTTTCATTTCCAGTCCTCATTATCACTTTGCACTAACTTTATTTATGAGACTGACTGCAAGTCATGTTGTTATAGTTTAGTCTCATTAGCCAATACATATCCCACTTGCTTCAAACTGTAGATGCTTTTGAGTGTAATTAGAATTTCTAAAAATGCTTCATCATCACGCATGCCAGGTTTTGCTAACACATAAGTTCAAGTGGTGAATCGTTGCTCTGAAGTTTGAACACAGAAATCTGCAGTTTCTGTGGCCCTTTGCTTTTGTTTTTGGTTGTGAGCACCTATTTAGAGGCGGGTGTATGGGACTACTGCCCATTGCGCTCCATTACAATTACTCAGCAGGCATGCATCCCGTCCCAGTAATGAAGTGGGAGTTACTGTGGGTGGATTTGAGCATGAGCAGCCACTATTCTGTATTCCTACTACTGGGTATAAGAGCTGAGTGGCAGAGAATAGCAGCGGCGCTGGCAGCATGGCACAGTGACAGAAAGCGTGGTGGACCAGCAGACCAACCACACAACCACAGGCAACAATCTGATCCCTCAATAGTACGTGTTTACTTAAGTGTCAGGAAAAATTACATTTCAGAGCCCAGTAAATAAAGTTTGTATTGATTTAATCCAACATGTAATCTGTTTTGCTGTCTGACACTGAATCTAGCAATAAAAGAGAATCATGTAAGACAGCATTATAGATAATACGACCATAGATCAAATGGAGTTTGGGCAAGAGAAGGGCAATAGATCATGTTCAGGCCAGACTGCTTAGCTCTGGAATTCATAAACTAGCTCCTAAATCGAGGTGGCATTCAATTCAAGTTTTCAATTTACAGATATAGGATTCGGTGTGCGCTTGATGTGATTTCATTGTCAACTTCAGCAGGGGTTCTGTGGATGGGAAACTGCGTCTCTCTCAATTTGTCACACTGACACTGAACACGATCCATGGAAAAATACGCATTTAAATACATGTATACTACACAGATTATCTAAATGACTCTCTATCTGGCATGACAAGAGTAAGTATTTTAAAAGGAACTTACTTCACGTCATTTCAGCCCTACCACATTTACCGTCAACCTATTTAGCAAACTTGTTTTTGTTTTCAGTTTATGTGATATAGAAGTTATTTAGGTTCATGAAATACAGAAGTTATTTAGGGGCTGTAATGTGAATGTCATTCTCTTCTCAAAAGCATTTCTTTTGTTTCAACATTTTTTAAAAATCTTTTTAATCGTATCAAGCATAGTATGAATACATCCATTATTGTAACACAACTTTCAAACTTCCAACGGTAATTTTACAACACCTCTCTGAATGACAGCTTATGTCTTCAGATAAATTAATTACTTTTAGGCATCTATTTCAGTTTTAGGGTCACGGTTGGAGTATTTACATGAACTTTTTTTATTACAACTACAGAGTACTGGTCCAAATGCTGGTCCTCTAAATCACGCACAGCTTTGTGTGCTCTCTGTTGAAATTCAATTTAATAACTGTAAGGACACCTAAAACCAAAGAGATTTTTTTCTTTGTTTGTATCTTCACTAGGATGAAACAGAGATTAGAGCATTTACCTGTCCAATTCAGTGACTGAATGAAGAATGTCAATGACTTAATGTCATATCTACTTTACAATTTATGTTATCTGACATTGCGAATACTATAAACTGTAGCTACTGACACTACTTTGGTTTGGCACAACAGCTCATTAAAGGTCTTACAATTATGATATGCTAGCACCATCCTCTGGTGACAAAGATTACAGCAGAGAATCAGGGAACAGAACAAAAGTAATGTAGACAAAACGAGATACAGAAGCTCAAAACAGGAGAGCAGAAGCAGAGAGCATTTAAAAAATGACTAAAATGTTTATTCATGATCATAATATTTTATTATGAACTTATTATTTCTTGTCATAGCGACTTAAAGCATGATCTGGTGAGGTAGACATGCGGCTTTTCTTTTCTATTACTGCCCTCTAGTGTTACAAATAAGTATGTGCATGTTTGGCACATAACGCTCGAGAAAAATAAATTTTAACGCAGTAATGTGTCAAAAATATCCCAAGAAACCCACAAAAAAAACACAGTTCAAATATGACTAATATGCTTCTGTTTAGGCAGGGAATGAGGAGCAGACACAAGGACATGAGGACTAGAATCTGCAGTATGACGCTGAGGTACCATTGGACGGACACACAGAGGTGAAAGTGGGCGATCTATATAATAAAAAACAAATACACACATGCATCTCTTACCTTTTGTGCTTGAGGGAAGTAAACCTTTGGGGCTTTCCAAACTGTGCTGATCTCCCTTCTGAGGTTCGGATCCTTTGGGATTACGAGGCACTTGTCGATGTCCAGTACTGGATAGATCACCTTTAGACCACCACTTTAGTGAAGAGACAAACACAGTCTAAACAATCTTATATTACAATCTGTACTGAGAGCAAAATGAACAGGCTCTGGTGCTAAGAAACTCATATTATTTAGATATGTGCCAATGCTGGCATGAGCGAGATGTGCTGAAACACAACACTGAGTGAGCAAACGAGGCCTTATTCTCTTCTGTCTTTTCCATGTTTATTTTTGGTTTATCGGACATTAGGTAAGCCGGGATCACAGCTCTGTGAAGCACTGTGGGATACTTACTGACAGAAAGAAGCATCCAAAGAGCTCAGGGTGTCTGACGTTGCTTCCACACGGTAAAGCAGCGAAACACAAGCATAAAACACCAAACACAGTGCCGAAACAGCCTGCAGACAAACAGACAAACAACTCTGGTTAAGCAAAATACTTTCATTTTTAAACCTGTTGGAAGTGTTGGACACAGCCAATCACATCCTGACAGTCTCGGTAAATGGAGGCCTGTCTATACTGACCATTTGCAGCTCAAGTTACCTGTCATTCATCCGCCAAGCAGTAAATAACAGTGACGGTATTTGCCACAAACTTACAGCTTTAATGCAGGTGAATGAACAATTATTTTCAAAATATGAAGAATTTAACTTATTAATGACGGTTGTTCTCTGACAAAACAAAGAAAACCACAAAACCTGAACGTAGAGGCGTTTAAGCATGTTTTTCCTTGAATAACTTACTCATAACACCTTATATCACCGGCTGTGCAGTCAGTCAGAGCTCATTCAGACACCTGGCCCCGCCTGTAGGCCTACAGGATCCTTGTTTACTTAACAACACCGGTCAGTTAAATTACATCAATTATTACAACTGTTGCAGTATTTAAATGTGTGCCTTTTCTGCTTCAACTGGAGGAAGCAGAAAAGTGGCGTCAAAATCAATTACGTGAAGCTAATGCGCTTCTGTATTTACCAAATTATTAACGTTAGCCGCATTTGTCTACATCCTCATCCTACATCCGCAAGAGAGATACAGCAGGTCATAACTTCCATCAATTTATTTCCTGATAACACACTTAGTTACTGTGACTAAACGCGGTTAAATTAAACTTGGAGTCATATTAGCCTTCTTTTTTTTAGCTAGCTGGTTTATATTTATACAGTATATCACAGTACACAAGTCAACACGGACGGACGGGACAGTTTGTAAAGTGTCTGTTCCGAGAGAGGGGACAGACTTTAAACGTCTCTGCGTACAAAGTGCAGCGGAGCAGCTACGTTGATTTGAACATTACCATCTTTATGAAGTTGTCCACTTGTGCTGGGTCGCAGGGTTTCTTCAGGTGGCGGCTGTCGCTTCTGCTGTGGCTGCTGCCGCCTCTGCGCAGTGCAGGATCCTGCTGTCCTGTGACGCTGCACAAGTTTCATGTGACAGGACAAAAACAAACAGACCGGCGCCACACCAAAGCGGAACAGGATGCTCCTGTGTGTTGTTGCTGCTTTTTTATTTAGTAAATATTATTTACACATTTTCAAGAACACATGCTACAGAATTTCAGATTTACAGCTCCCCAAACAATAAAAACAGCTCTTGAGAACAAAAATACCTGATGACCAAGGAAAACGTCATCTAGGCTTTGAACACTGAGAAAACATTCAAGTTTTTTTCTTTTGATTTCTTTTTTTTTTTAATTGAATTTTTCAACCATTTCTGAACAAGGCCTCTTAAACTATGCAGTAGTGATTGTGCAGCATATATATTATATTCCTGGTGCTGCTAAAGCTCCCTTTGGTTTGTGCTTCTCTGCAGCGGTGATATTAGCACCCAAACATATGGAAAAGGGCCCAAGAGACAACTTCTCAGTAATTTATGATCTAATCTTCTTCTTCTTCTTTACCTGATGTTGTCTACTATCTAATGACGTTGCTATACCCTCTAATGCAATTTGAAGAGAACCTGGTGCTACAAAGCAGTGCAAGTTTGTAGTTTCAAAGTCAGACATTTCAGTATGCATAGTACAAAAAAACAGTATCTATGTTAAACTATGCAATTGCTTGTATCAATTGCTATGCCAAGTTTGAATTGCAAGTCATCGCACAATTACTATTTACATGTTTGAGTTACAATTTAACTTCCGGTGGCTGCATGTCTCAGCATTTTTTAATTATACAGACTCCAAAACTGGAGCTTGTTAGCATAAGCAACTTTAAAATAATGAAACAAATTTGAAATCCCTGCATTCATTTCATGATTAATGTCACAAATTGATGGTTTGTCATTATGCTAGTCTAGAGTGGCCTTAATGGTCAGAGTCTCAGTAATTAGCTTTGTGTTTACGCCTGTTAAAGAACATAAATCCTACACAGTGTTCAAACTAAAGCACAAACATCGAACTCCTCGAATCAAAGATCAATTGCTTAACATCCAAATGATGGATTATGTACATTTACAAATACACTCACAACCTAAAGAGCACCATGGTAACTGAACATTTAGCAAACAAACTAGTAACCACAGTAACACTACTTTACATTCAGTACCGCACACTACACTGTACATTAAGGCATGAGGTGTTGTTGATGCAAAACATCAGCAGAAGATTCACTGATAAATGCAATGCACTGAGGAATGAAATGCATGTCTATGAACCTTATCATTTACACCACCGAGGCAAATTATAACAACAGAGACCCTCCTGCTGACAACGAAATGCATTTTATGTGAACACTGGATATTATTATTTATTAGTCAGGTGATCTAATAAATTAGAAATTCAGAATTAGGATAAAAGAGCCTCTGAAATATCCATCCCTTTTTCTAATGTCTGACCACATGTGCCAAAAGATTTGATCATGTAAGATATTCTATATGACAGTTCTTATGTTTAATTGGCAATAGACAAAAGTTAATGTAATTAGGAACAATTTAAAGCTACTGCTTAGAGCACCACAATTAATCTACATCTTACACTTTAAAAGAATGATTAAACTTCATCTATTTTGGCAGCTATTTCATGCAGCGTAGCTATTAGGTCAGGAGTTAATGCAAGCAAGAAATGGGTTTTGTCACTGAATTGATTCATACCACTTAATCGTTTTAAGCTCTTTGTTCGGGCTCTAAATATCTGTGTAGTCAAAAGCTGTATGGAAAAGTATAACCAATCATGTGCAGGATTAAAACAAGCATTTCTTTAACATATGCGGCAAAAGCAAATACTGCAATCAGAATTTACTTTTTTGATAATGACGGTGTCTTTGTTTTTTTGATGAAGTTTTCATAATGTCATTTATATAAACATGTGTCTACGTTTCTTTGCACTGTAATCCGGTTTTACAATTAGTCAACTGTTCATTTGAACTGCCTGTAATTTGCATTTGTACTACAGTATATAACAGATCTAAGTGGAGGTCAGCACTATGAGTATTCAGTTATTTTGACAACACTTTATAGCTGCACAGTAACTAAATGCAAGTCTGATAAGTCAAGTCTATGTTCAGTATTTGTATTACTCAGTAATACTGTACGATTCTGCTCACTGCCTGCAGTGCACATTAGACTGATACAAGTTACTTGCAGTTCATCTGATATTCTGTACAATTTACAATACTACCCATCTTCACTGAGCACCATGCTAACAAGTCCATCCTACAATCAAGTACAACAGCAGATGACAATCTTGAACATACATATAATGTTTGGTGTGCAAAACGAATGTACTATCATGGTCTCAGAACAACTTAAATATATTGTCTCCAATCCTCCCCAGTTCCTGTCTTTACATTTACTGCAGCGTGTCACGACACCATGCTGTCCTTAGTGCCGTTCACCAGGATGCTGCTACTGGAGGTTTTGGTGTGTGTGTCTCTGTGGAGGAGAGTCCAGAAAGTGCTCGAGGTGTGTAGAAGAGTATGGACGACTTCACCCAGGCATGAGGAAGCCTCCTGCATGTAAAAGTCTAACACAGCCAACTGCAGACAGTCAGGGGGCATCCTCTCGTCAACTAAGACAGATCTATAAAGGCCAAATCACCACCATGGACAGATGCAAGAGACACATCGTCACAGACGGCTGGTAACGTACATGTGGTCGCTTTAGCTCTGGAAATGTTGCTATTGGCTCTTGCGTTGCTTTGATCGAGCCGATGGAGTCACTCAGCGTAAAACTACGGGACTCTGGAAATACGTGCTAACGAGCCTCATCGAGCATCGCTTAGGAAATAATAGTGATCTGGTTTGTTTTTGCTGGCATTGTACAGAAAATACAGATATTTTCCTTGATTTGGGATCTCTTGCGTCTCAGGTCACTGAATGCATTCATGTAAACTTAAAGCCCTTTTTTTGACATGAGGTCACAAATCGCACGATCACAATACATAAATGCTGAGTGCGTCCGCACACAAACATTCAGAATTAGAAGGACTGAGCAAAAACAAACAGGAGTGGAACTTTCCAGTATTTTCATTTATGCGTTCACAATCATTAATCAGCATGGTTAGAGTGAATGACTTTAATAACCGACTCCTGGTAGGCTTTATCATTGTTACATCCTGTTGATGAGATCACACTGTACACATGGTTTGGTAGATTGTACAAACACTTAAGGGCAAAGTGTTATATCTCTGAGACTGAGAGGGTCTGTGTTGAATTGCTGGTTGTTGCAGCTGATAAGCAGCACTTGGTTATCAGTTCAGGATAATTGATGGTAATTATGAATCATAGGTGGAAAAGTTCTGTGCCAGCAGAGTCTTATTTTTAAAACCTAAAACTCGGGCGGTGGAATATATAACAATCAATGTGAGTTGTCATTTGCGCCAGTTACACTGTGCCATTTGTCAGTGAGGTTCATATCACTGAGGTTTGAGTCTCATATACACAAAGCTGGAAATCTGAGGAACAAAACTCATGACTTTAACCGCCACACTGAGCTGACCTTGCAAACCTGGAGGAGTGCCTTTTGACTGCAGAGGCAAACAAACAGGAGGACAAACTGTGTGCCTGAATAACTGGGGCATACCTAGCCTGCAGTGCTTATCTTCTGTTGCATCTTTCACAGCCCGCATCCACTGACGCTCCTCACTCCATAGTGGACCTGGCCTTACCGCTCGGTCAGATGACAGCGGATGAGCCAGACGAAGAAGAGTTTGAGTTCGGGGAGGAAGGAAGGTTCCAGAAGAGCCACTTGCGTTTACACTGACGTCTCTGGTACAAGTAGTCCTCCTTGTCGCGCTCCTTGCGTGCTCTTTGGTAGTGGTCATCCTCTTTCAGGTACCACACAGGCGGCCAGCGATGTTTCTCAAAGTACTCTTGGTTCTCTGCATCAGAATAAACTGTGTTAAGAATCTGAAAATGCTGGATAGGGTTTTCAAGAGAAGAAGACATGTTGCAGCATGTTGAGAAAAAAAAAGCAACCAAAGACCCAGATGATGCAGTCGTATTTTTGGATTATTGATCAAACCAGGAGAGTGCAGGCAGAAACCATTAAGTCCTTGAGCATATAAGGAAATTATTATTGTGCTCCTGATGTGCTGAAAACTAAATATAACTCTTACTGAGCTGGAATGCATCTGCTGAGCTTAATCTGCTTTTACAGATTTCATTTAAATTGGCCAACTTTCCTTAAGCCCTATTAAACATGTTTTTATTTCATGTTGATCCAAATGGCCACACATGACACACAAGTCTTAGCTGGCTTTGTTGGCATACTGTATGTCAGGTTAGTGTTTAGTACGAATGAGAGGGAATTAGACATCGCTGGTGTGCTGTAAGAGAACATGTGTGTTACCTGTAGATTTGGCCTTCATGTCTCGGGGGAACTTGCGGCAGACGCTGTTGTAGTTGGTGCAAATGTGGTGAAGACACCAGCCAGTGAGCTGTTGGGCACCGTGGAACTGCCAACATACAACATCATTATTTGTCATTTCTGTACTCCTGATGTGTTTATGTACATTTTCCTACATGCATTGATGTTGTGGATGTCACTTTGGATACAGACACCTCGCCTGAGCTAAACCTAAATGGGGAAGACTTAAAAGCCACAGTCATTAGTGCATGAACGGAAAAAAAAGGACTTTTATTCATAATTGACGAGAGCGCAGTAGCCATTCTAGATGACCTCGTGTTCTGATTGTCACGTTTAAATCTGCTCTGTTATTCCTGGCTCTACATTTTGTGGGAGTTTGCTCAACATGCATCAGCTTCAGCTGCAGTGATTCAGCTCCTTTGAATAAATTTAAGTTGTTGCTCATCATCTGCACTCAGGAGCCTCACCTTTTCTTTAACCTTGATGCTAACATTAGCATGGTAACACTAGAAGCTAATTTTAACATCTGGCAACTGAGAAAGTGCATCCAAAACTGAAAACTGACAAAGTATAGCTGAGCTTAACAGAGCAGACATAAGTGACAGGGGCTTCTGTTTGCTCTGAACACAGAGCTTTTCAGTAAGACTGGGCCTCAAGATTATGTTAGAAACGCATGCAATGACTTTCACTGCAATTTATATTTTATTTTTGGGCTTTAGTTGTGCATATTACCAAATGAAATAGCAATTAATCAATTTGCCACAAAATGACCTTGTAGCTCAGCGGGTAATCCAGCCTTGCATAAAACACTGATGAGAGCTGAAGCAAAAATATAGCTGAACCAGAAGCACATCTGAGTCTGAATGTTGAGATAAACTGAAGTGCTGAGCCTGCACTGGGAGACTCCTTTGTCCTAAATGCCCACTGCCCAAAAGATCCCTTGCCTTCCATTTTTGCCAGATAGCTGACTTGTGCTCTAAAAAACTGTTTCTTTGGCTCCCCCAGAGCTATTTTTCCTGAGAAATGCCCTCATTAATAAAAATCTAATTCGCCAAAACATTACATAAGAGCTTTAAATGCAGTCCCTGTTTGGTGACAGCTGACACTACCTGGGCCATATCCAAGTACACCAGCACATCTCCATCAATGTCAGCCCCCATCATTGCTGCCTCGGTCAATACTGTTACTGTGTAGAGCTCTGAAAGAAACATGAAAGCTAGTCACCACAGGCATCAACTTGAAATCACACACAAAGGCTTTGTGTAATACAATGCGGTGGTTTACATGCTAATAAATATATCAAATGCAATACCTGTAAGTGCAACCAGGTGGGGGAGGCAAAGACGATTGGCAAGAACAATAAGCTCCATTGCATCCAGGTCAGGCCGAGAACAAAACCGCCCCGTGTACAGATATTCTAGCACTGCCCTCATGCAGCTGCGAGTTGTGTTGGGAAACAGCACCTTAGAAACAGCAACATGTGACACAGTCATCACTTATGGGCCCAAGGCTTCTGCTGTGTTCTGCATTTAATGAAAAGGCAAGAGGAATTTTTCCCCTTTGCAATTATATGATGTAATGAAAATAAAAAAATAAAAAATATTTTCAAATTTATTCTTTAGTTTATCAGTTCTGCTTTAGCTGCAGCGTGAATAATAACATAAAAACTGGGGCAAATTGGAATTAAATCAACCTGAAACTCCTGTATTCTGAGCCTGGCTTAAGATAGCAAGACAAAGTACTGAGCTCATGTTTGGATCACAGTAGCCAGCATAATTGTATTACAACAGACTTGCAATCCTCTAATTCAATTATCATTGCACACAGGCCACATAGCTCATTGGTGCCTTACTTGGATCAGTTTGTATATTGATCTTTGCTGCATTACTGTGCTTTGCGTAATTGTAAAGTGACTGAATTTTAAATGCTGCTGCTTTATAGGTCGATGGGCAATAAGAAAGCTTCTTGAAATTATGGACAATGTAGAATAAATGTTTTGCCCAGTGTTGACTGTACTTGTTGGTCTTACTTCACAGAAGAAACCAGTGATGTTTGTGGACGTACCTCTTTGGTGCAGCTCTCCACAAAAGGACCGCCAAACATAGCTGCCATCCAGTCACAACTAGAGATGAGTAAAGGCTTGTGGGCCATGATCGTCCCATCATCTAGTTTGAATACTACATCTGCAATACAGAGGAGCAGAGACAGGAGCTGATAGCACCTCACTTTGACCTGCACCCACTCTATGTCAGGCAGAACACAAGAACAAGCGTGGATTGATGATTTCCACTCACCGGAAAATGTGCCTTTGGCCAAGCACTCTTTGACTCTGTTTGTGCGCCGTACGTGGAAGGCTTTGGTGATTTCTTGGTTCATGAAGGCTTCATTGTTAAGTATGTTTGCCACCATCATCCGCAGATCAAAGACCTCCAGCAGCTCAGCAATGTGCGCAATGTGCATTAGCTCTTTCTCGTTCTCGTCTAGCTGACCTGTGTACAGGTAGCGCAGTACTGCTCGGAAAGGGCCCAGCTGCATGGACTGGTCCATGTGCACTACAGTCATGGGCCTGGGGCTGTACGTCACAGGGTCATCCACCAGCTCCTCCTGGATGCTGACGAAAGCTCGGCTCCACGAGGAGAGCATTCTGCCCCGTCGTCCACCCTCGGAGTCTTTCAAGGTCCCATCACTGGTGCAGGCCCTCAGGTTGGCCCTGTCTCCATCATCGCTGCTCTCGCAAACGTCAAAGCTAGCAGCACGCATCAGCAGCTCTCGGCCAGAGAGAGGGCCACGGGTGGGTCGCTCAGTCTCCTCATTTTGTGTGTCCATAATAAAGAGGTCGTAGAACTTTGAAGACGACGTCGCCAAGTATATCTTGTGTGCAAAGATTTTCTGTCGTTCCTGAAGGACCAGGATGACATCAGCACAGTGTGGGTCCTCCAGAAGACCGACTGGATGCTCCTCGGTGGTGGTTGGGGGAGGAGGCACAGTGATTATGGGTGGGGGAGGTTTTGGTGGCAGGAAGGGCGCCTGAAGGAGAGGCCGCTGCACATTTCTGAGGTGAGATTTCCAAAACTGCAGGTGGCGGCGTGAGATGAGCGCAGCTCGGATGGCATTATCAAAGACGTCCTTGACTCCAAATTGAGCAACAACACTGGTTTCATAATATGGCACTCCCAACTCCTTGGCCACCTCCCGGCCTCTCTCTGGAGGCAGAATCTCATTGGATTTAATGGGTCTGGAAAACAAATGAATATATCAAAGGCAATTCTGGCACTAGAAAATAGTAAATCAAAATCAAATCTTAAACAATCTCTGACTTTCCCATGAAAATTCTTGTCCCACTACCTGGCTAAAGGCCGCCGTGCTCTGTTCACTGCCTCCAGGTCTGCATAACGCAGGTCCAGCTGACAGCCCACCAAGATGACAGGAGCACGGGGGCAGAAGTGCTTGATCTCTGGGTACCACATAGTCTTCACATGGTATAGAGAGTTGGGGTTGGCGATTGAGAAGCACAGTACCACCACATCAGACCTGAAGGGAAGACGGAGGACAAGTTCTCTCAGCTCAGGCAGTATATGAGCAGGGTAGACTAACATTGAATTTTACATTATCTCACCTGCCATACGCAAAACGCCTGTCCTTATGGTGGTCCCCGAATGTGTCCCAGAGGCGAAGGGACACGCTGACATCATCCACCACATCTCTGGAGCGCTCTAATACCTAACAAGTGATGACACGTTCAACCGTTAGTTTCTGCAAGTCACTAGTGAATGAATGTCTACAGCTCAATATGTCTCATCTATAGATTTGGTTAAGCTGAGTGACCAGAAATTTAAATCCTCAAAAACACATTCACATGCAGGTAATCTTAAAGGCTTGTATACTCACCTCCTGGCATACTCTGTACTGGTCAATTGCCCAGACTGTGGGCACATGTGTTGCAAGTAATTGGTACTGAGTCAGTGTGGCATTGCAGGCCCGGGCACAGATGAGGCGGGTCTTCCCAACGGCATTGTCTCCTACCACCACACACTTGATAGTTTCAACGTTTGGCCTCTCATAGTCCATATCAGAATCTGTCAGCGGGGACCTGTCGATGTATGAAGGAGCACAGAAAGCTGCATCAGCACTGCTCGTTCTGCCTGCAGAGCTATCAATGGATGGTCTCGTGACTTCCCTGTGCCCATTCACAAGTTCCCTGTCCTGGTTTCCGATGGAGGAAAAAATTTAAAGGGACAAGCCAACAAAAAGGGGTCTAATTTTTTTTTTTTTTTTTTTTTGGGCAGGGGGATCCAATGAGTTTACAACTGCAAAAGAATCAGTTTAGGAATAATGCATACTCAAAATAAAACTATTTAGTTTGTATAGTACGGGTTAATAAGGGTTGATGTAATTACATCCAGATATTTCTGTAATCCCTTCAACCATCTGCAATACCTTTCCCTATTGGTGGTTCCTATATTACATACCAAACAACCTTACCTTAAAGTTTAGCTTCAATCATCACATTAATCATATATGTAGAAATCTGACCTTCGCAAATACTGGCTTCATTAAATAAAATGGAGAGAACAGGTAAACAGACTATTTCTGTACTGTGAAAATGGTGGCTGATGAATTAGGTAGCAAGACTGGTTTCCAAGGGAACTGTAGCCTGCGTCTCTCTGTGTGTCACAGCGTACATCAGACAACCTGCAGATATTACACTAATATTTCTTTTCTTATCTAACAAAAGCATCAACACGGTATACATTAAAAAAAATGCTGTGGTGGCTTACTGTTAAGTAATCTAGCTCTATTTCTAATTGTAATTTGTGCCACCTCAGCACACCTGTCACTGTGGACTTGACTCCCACATCCTTAGTCCACATGCACAAACACCAGACCACCATCTGAGCTCAGTCCCCAGCAGAGTCACCGCACTGGGAATCACAACCTTTGATCAGAAGAGTCATTCATATGCACGTTCTCTGAGCTAACTTCTTATGAATGATTTCATATGGTCCTGGTGTTCCTGTATCTGCCAGGAGTCCAAAGACCTGCTGAAAGGAAAAAAGCATCACTTTCTCTATGACCTAGACTACAGTCATTAAAACAGTATGTGTCTCTCACAGCCTTAGAGTTTGATATTTCTGGCATGTATACGATACTCCAGAGATTACTACTAAGGGTTACTATGATTTTTTTTTCTAACGGTCACTTGGCGTTTGCAGTCATTCATAAAATCAGCCGTTCATTGACTGCACAATCTGCATCCATTAAGGCATACACCCAAAAAACATCTGACAGAATGACCTTAGAAGGGGCCTGTGTGGAGATACACCGCCTCTAATGTTGCTCATTCATATGCCCTTTCCTGTTAGTCTACACTGCGCAACTCCCGAATTAATTAATCGCTTTTTATATGGTCAGATATTCTAAACAACCCACACAGCGCCTCCAGACTACCTATGCTTCATAAATACGCTCGCAGTCTCAGTTATCACCCACGACAGATATGATAAAATTGTGCATATCCTACCAGGAGGACCGAACAGTCCCTCCACCACCGAGACACTAGTCATGAGGCTCTGCTGCATTACGCGTTATGTAACACCCCGTCACTGACTCTTGAGCCTGTTTATCGGCTCCGCGTTCACCGCAAAATCAGCCATTGGGAAACAGAACCGTTTGGTTCTCTCGCAGGGAACGCGTCGTTTTCCCTCTTACCGCAACATAAGGAAGTGCTGCATGGGGCTGGTCGATGAACGAGACAAAAAGCAGGGCTCCATCGGATGCGGCTGGCACCTGACGGCAGCTCGCGTTTAACTTCATCTTCAAGGCAAGGTGAACGAGGCTAGAAAACAGAGCGGCCGAGCGCAGATGTTTCAGGAAAGGTCCTGTGGATCAGTGCGACGAGCCCGATTGCATCGCCACAAATACGAACGCCGATCTGAAGCCTGTCGGTGTGTTGCGGAGCTGCAGCTCTGACCGTCACAGAACCACCTCCACTTACTGTAAGGCCTCCGTAGCTAATAATAGGCTGGCGCACCGACGGAAAAAAAAACCCATTCATTACAAAACACTGATCCACTTTAAAGTCGCGCAAATCTCATTCCACAGCTCGTAAGCAGCCCGGGTTCACTGGCCTCCAGTCCTGCACATGCTTTTTTAACCTCTCCCTTCAAACACTGTGGGTTGCACTTTTCACTGCTCGCGCTGTGAGTGTGACAGTACACATTGCATACATACACGGCCCCCATGCATTCATGCCGGGTCAAACACACCGTGCACAGTTTTGCACGTTATCTTGGATGATCAGCTCCCTAAGCGTTAATTGATGGTGTTGTGTTCAAGGGCGGGTCTATTACATGTTCACTGGGGACGGGTCGAACTTACCCTGCAGCGACTAACTACTGTGTGTGTGTGTGTGTGTGTGTGTGTGTGTGTATACAGCATGGATGCATATATACAATGATTGCAAAAATGCATGACACAAATTCAATTTAAAAAAGGAATCGCAGGGCTGTTACACACATCAGTTTTTGGATCCGTGTATCATCATTGAAGAGCACTGTAAAGAGGAAAAATGCATGAGTCATCTTAGCTGTGGAGCTTTACATAAATAACCTGCTGTGTCCTGGTATCAAATTAACTCCTTTAGCTCCTCTAAAGCGCAATGAGTTTGTGTGGAGAAAATTATCTAATAGATCTAATACTGAAGGCCAACAAGGTAATACACAAGTGTTTAGTATACAGCAGTATACAGTAAATCTGAAAAGAACCAACTCACAATAACCGAGCAGTTTAATGAGCTAAATCTACTTGGTGTGCATTAGACTCGCATTTATCATGGTTATGACGTGAGTCAAGACCGTTATTAGTCCAGTGTTAATGATTAGGAGAATGTCTTTGAACTGTGTTGACATACACACACAGCTGCTCCATTATTGTTATTACTTTAGGGCAATGCAGTTACTGGTATGATAACGGCAGGATAACTCAAGCAAAGAAATTTCTTGCCATGTTTGGTCTGTGACTGCTCACAAACACTGATAGCCATAGTGCACAGATGGTGGGAGGTTTCACTGTTACATAAAGGTTATTTCCACTCCGGCTGGACTCAGTAGCTCTGTCCTCACAGGCTCAGATGGTGCAGTTTAGGAAAGGCCTGAAAACCACAATGAACCAAATTCTGAAGTGTGAGTTTATCTTTTACCTCCGTCATTCTGTGTTTCCCTCAGCGGTTACACAGTCAGTCAGGACCAAGAAGATCAAATTACAGTTGACCTTTAGACTTCCAACTTTTAGAAGGAATCAGTGGCAAAGCTGCACTGCAGTTATTTTGAAAGAAATCAACCTCGACCTCTTAGTCGATTCACACAAGGATCGTTCTGTGAAATGGTTTTAAACATTTGTATCCTTTTGCAAGAGGACACAGCATGTCAGCGTCCTAAAATGACATCAACGAGTTCACACAGTAAAACGCACTTTTGGTTGTTGTTGTTGTTGTTGTGAAGGACCAAGTGATATTGATTCACTCTTAACTTGCTACTTGCTTATAGCTTGTGTTACTGAAACTCCTGCAATGCTCAGTCCGGTCCACCAGGTGGGGCTGACAGTCTACATTTCCTTCATTCTCGCTTCAGCACTGAGCCACAACATAAACATAATAAAACAAGAGCAAAGGGTGGAACAATGCCCAGAATTTAAAAAAAAAATATGGAAACTGAACTAATGCATCGTAATACAGTCCATGTAACATTATATTTTGATATCATAACTGTAGCAATTGTGTGGTAAATGAACAGAAATCAAAACATACAAACTACACATTCATAAAGATGGAGATAACCTTTTTCTTGGAATTTAAGTTTGTTTTTAATCTTTTGGTCTTTCAGCTCCCTTTCACTGACTTTCACTGTTTCTACCAGTGATTTTCAGCCTGTGGAGTAGAGGGACACTGAGCCACTGCACTGAAAAAAGCATAGAATGAAAGTTGAATGAATATGAAAATGAAACAAACAAGAGATTGTTGATGCTGTCATGTTGTCCTTGATTTTAGCTTAGATGCTTTCTATTATTTGTTTCCCCTTATCATTGCTCAGGAGGGACAAATTATGTGTTGGAGGTCATGTATTTTCAGGCAGTTCATAGCAGAAAAAGTTTGAGAGTCATCAATTTATACAAAACAACTTAGATTGATGCCTGTGCAGACATAGGGTTAATGACCATGGACATCCTCCACTGAATGATTTACATAGTGAATCATAAGCTTTTGTTCACTTAACTCAAAATTGTGCAATAGCAGAAATACAGGTTAAATATTGTGTAAGCAACTGCAATCATTGTTGACGACAGCTTTAAAGTGAACTCTGTGCCGGAGTCCAGACAGGTTGGGGTCTCTTGAACCAATCGGATAGTCA
Organism: Scatophagus argus; assembly: GCF_020382885.2. Classification (NCBI taxonomy): domain Eukaryota; kingdom Metazoa; phylum Chordata; class Actinopteri; family Scatophagidae; genus Scatophagus; species Scatophagus argus. The sequence continues at coordinate 6,390,284 of NC_058496.1, read as the reverse complement.
GAGGATCGTTGCTGTCTGTGAGTTTTCTGTTACTTTTTCTATGGCTGCTCCTGAATCAGACTCCAAGTCTTCTTTTTCTCTGGACTCCTATCATGTCTCTGAGGAGCTTGGCTTCATCCTCCCTGATCCTCTGGTAGGTGGAAAACCTCAGTGGATCACATTCCTTTTCTGCCTTTTCACAGTTTTTACATTTTACCTTATACAGCAAGAGCCTTGAGGAAATATCTGATTGCCAAGAAACCTTAGTCTCTGAAAGGTATTAGAAATGTGACTTAAGAATAAAAAAATCCAGGCAAATCTTACACAGGCAGTAATTTAACTGGAACTAATTTTAATTCGCATTAAATGAAAATGGTGCTCCTGGTTTAGCAGTCATAAAACGGCTAACTTGTGGGAGCTTGTGGCTGGTGGTATCTATTGAGACCAACTGACTGAAGGGAAATTGAAATCTGGCATTGTTCCTGTTTGGTTTATGTGAAACAAAACTTTTTTTTTCCTACAGCAGCATGTGTTTACAAACTCATATTTTGTCTCGACCCTTTGCCAAGTTCAATGTTACTGTGCATGTAGCAATGTAAACAATCAAATGTACATTATGTAACAGGCCTTAAAATCAGCAGTTAAAATGCCTGACTCTGACAACTTGACTCTCAAAGGAAGAGCTTCCACCGTACTACCAGCCATGGATGGATATTGCCCTGCAAGTCCCAGAGCTTGTGCACACTCACGAGTTGCGCTGCCACATTGACAAGGTGAGTGGGGCACAATTAAAATGACAGTTCACAACGCTTATGGAGCCATGGTTCAGTGCTAATGCTGTGTAATAACTGTTCAGATGCCGCAGCTGAGCAGCCAGTTTCTGCAGACATACCGGGAGTTACGGTTGGCACACCTGGCGCTCAGTGTGATGACCATGGGCTACATCTGGCAGGAGGGAGAGAACGATACAGTTGAGGTTTGTCTGTGGCCTTCAGTTTTAATTTTTGTCATATACTGACTTTTCCCTGATGTCAGTTGCTCTACAGTCTACTTATATAAATGACTTTCCATCGTCAACAATTCTAATCTTAGATGCTGCCACAAAACCTGGCTGTACCATACTGGGAGGTGTCACAGCGCTTAGGACTCCCCCCAATCCTCACCCATGCAGATGCAGTACTGGCTAACTGGAGAAAGAAGGATCCAGAGGGGTGAGGACCATTATTCTTTGCATGTGGTTTAGTTCATCCTGAACACATGTTAAACGTAAACCTGCTCTCATTCTTTTTCATGTTCATCATTACTTCTCCTGTGCCAGCCCTTTTGACATGGAGTAAGTGCACTTTCACTTTAAAGTCTGGTCCTCAACACATAATGCACTGTGATGTTATGATGTGCACAGCACAAAGGATATTGTTTTACTTGCATACTGCAGGAACCTGGAGCTGCTGCTCAGCCTCCCGGGTGGAGACAGTGTCCGCGGCTTCTTTATGGTCACCCTCCTGGTGGAGCTGGAAGCAGTCCCTGCACTGAGGGTGAGGTTATATTCAAAAATAAGTCAAGTCACATAATAAGTACTTGTGAAAAATCAGTGTGAGGATTGACTGTGTTTGACATGTTGACTGAAAGCTATAAAAGTTGCCTTTGAATGAAAACAGGAGCCACTGAAACTGGTCCTGTGTTGCAGAATATTCCCGTTGTGATCAATGGTGTCAGATGTGGTGACGCTGAGACTGTGGCTGGAGCCCTGGAGGAGATCAGCCAGTCTATACAGGACATGACAGATGCACTCAAACTGATGCACGGTAATGCACAAGCATAACTTGCAAGTATTAGCATTTCTCTATCAGCATTTATGTTTGATTAATGTGTTTTTTTTCCTCAGTGTACGTGGAGCCTTCGGTCTTCTATGGCATCATGAGGATCTTCTTGTCTGGGTACAGAACTCTCTCTGTGGCTTTATGTGATTTGCTAGGCATTTATTTGTCAAGTCAAGCTTGATTTTGAAAAACGTGCATGTATGTGTTTTTGCCCATGCACAGGTGGAAAGACAATCCCTGTATGCCAAAGGGGCTGGTTTATGAAGGGGTCCAGGCAGCACCGATGGAGTATTCGGGTGGGAGCGCTGCACAGAGCAGCCTGCTGCACTGCTTTGATGAACTTCTGGGAGTCAAACATGAAGCCAAAAGTGGTAAGATAGCAGTTTTTTCCCCCTTTGGTTCCTTTGATTGCAACAGTGCCAGAGAGGAAAGAGATAGACTCATTGTAGTGATACTGCCCCTATCTAGGTGCCTTTCTCACCCGCATGAGGAGCTACATGCCACCTGCACACAAGGAGCTGATCCAAGACATCTCATCGCAACCCCCCCTAAAGTCTTTTGTCCAGCAGGAGGCCAGCGAGCGGCTAAACAAGGCCTTTCAGCTCTGTGTCACAAAACTGTTGGCTTTGCGCAGCTACCACATCAACATGGTTAGCCGCTTCATCACAGTACCTGCTGCCCACGCCCGACAACTTCGTAACCAGAGCAAGAATTCAGAGGGGGAGATGATCAGCAGAGCACCCAGAGCTTTAGAGGAGAGGGGCACCGGTGGCTCCGGCATCATGACCTTCCTTAAGACTGTGAGGGACCAAACAAAAGACGCCTTGCTGTCGCAGGGAAGCAAAGAAGTGAATCACGACAGCTGATGTGGACTGAAATACAGCAAAGTGTTAAATACATTGCATGAAACCCCTCTGATACACTATTTTTTATGTCACCCAAAGGATTTTTTTGCATTCTTTTGGCAGAATGAGAGTGAGTGTCTTACATGTAGCTGCGTTGTGTCCGTCAACAAACCTACAAGACATGAGTGATACCCATCATTCAGTCCAAACCATAATTCAAACCATTGCTGATACTCTCCATTATATCCAACCACTAATTCCTTCTTTAGTCTCAACTGGAACGTAGAAAATGCATCAGACGTCTGCTCCAGACCCACGTATCTACAGGATGTTTGGACATCAGACAACATAAGTCATTACTGAAGCCCTGTACTTTCTGAGAAAGTGATTTTGAGATTCAGTTCGAAAGTAGTTGAAATATAACAGAGAGGAGTTATCTTCTGTAAATTAAAAACATAGACAAAAACATAAAAACGTGTTTTTTCTGTCTTATCACTCACTGATGTAACTGAACAATAACTGAGTGACGTTTTAAGCAGGCAAAAATAATAATCATATAAAAATTTTAAACACTGCAGTTCTTAATGAAACCATGGCAGGGCACTAAACGGCAGAGTTACAATTCACCCCAGAGTTTGCCTTTAAAAGGCTAGAACAGTAGGCAGCAACAAACTGACCTGATGTAACAATGTTTTAATCGTTAATAACAGTCATCGGTAGACGTGTGAAATCCACTCGAGCTAAAATCCTCCTGACACTCTAAAGCATCGACAGGCTGGAACCTGACCTTTCCCTCTCAGAAAATAATCAGCCTTTGTTGCGTCTTTACTCTACACTGCGTCCTCACAATGGGGTTGTCATGTCGAAGCACAATGCACAATGCAGTGCAGAGATGCATCACTTATCAGAGTGGTTACCTCAGCACTCCTGTCCTCCTCCTCCAGCCCACATCCAGCCCTCACATGCCCCACTGTACTTCCTGGACTGAGAGTGTGGAAAACCCACAGTGATGAAGGGATGGATTGTGTCATGAATGGCTCACGATGTGTAATCTTCACCTTTCCTGGCTCACCTCCACTGGCATTTCATTACAATAGCAGCCTTGCAAGATCAGATAAGGCAGACGATGTGGCAATTAGACATGACAATCCCTCCCAACCTGAGCGATCTACTTCATCTCGCCCTCTTTCTGTTCACATGCAGGGTGGCAGAGAAGAAAACATACGAGTGAATGAGAGGAAAAAAACAATCACACAGAATGCCTGTCAAGGTTTTCCTGTGGGAGAAATTTGTTCAAGGGTTTTTGGAGAGAAGTTTTAAGCCATTTTACTCTCATTGATGTGGAGCAAGTACATAAAAGTGTATAGCTGAGCAGTCATCAGGTTGTCATTCATGCTTTCGTTCAAACAGTTCACTCAGACACGTTTCACAACCTGTTTGTAAAACATGACAGGAAGGTGAGGAGGTGAAAGGTGAACAGAAACACCACAGGGATGGAGAGAATTTGAGTGTTGAGGAGGACAAACAGTGAGTTCACATGTCACAGTGATTTGATTAGAGCCTTCTTCCACGGCCAAAGCAAATAATCCCCTTCCTTATTGCCTGAATGTGGGGGACTCCCTGACAACCTGGCAGTAAACACAGGCCATCTCTAAGGATGTCTTCATTGTGTAGCCGGGGCTGGGCCTGCACAGCCACTGAAGTTTCACCTCATGTCCCAATGGTGACTGTTTTCAGTGTGGGACATGACTGACACATACGCACGCACACACCCGCTTATGAATCATTTGTGCTACACAGACAGTGCTATGACAAGTATTACAAAATAAATGTAGAAATCAGCTACAAAAGTTCTCTATTCCAGTACAAACTTGCTGAGCAAATGCTATCAAGAATCAACTCAGCAAACAAAATCAATGACTTTTCTCAAGGCAAAAGGGCATCTGGAGTCACTCTTGTTTTCATGAATTCCACTCAAACATTCATATTCCGTCTATCAGAGCCGACAGGATTACAGGCGTGGGTTCTCCTTTTGGTCAGACAATCGCATATCTTGCCTTGGTGGTTAACCACAGGATATCCTGGATTCTGTTATTTCAGAATTGAATTAATGATGCTGCTGCTTACTTCAATCCAAGCAAAGCCAAGACCTTTTCTCACCCTCTGAGTGAGCAGCCGCGATGGCAGCAGCTCAGGGTTGATTGTCTTTGGCGTGCACATGACGGGCGTAGCTGGGAATTATGGGCTGTACAGTACAGTAGGTGACTCTGGGCGTCTCAGGACTTTCTACTCTGGACTTAACTATCTTTATCAAACACACCCACAGGTCACATACATCTTCATAATTCACTTACTGATCGGTTTGGACACACCTGCGGCTAAATTTGAGCTCTATATATCCTAACAACAGCCTGTCATCACCATTCATTCACCACCCATGTTCAAAATCTCTCTGTCTATAGATGATGATTTCATTTCATTTCATTTCTTCATATATTTGCCACTTGTTCATCCCTAATCAATGGGCAGGTTATATCAAATTACTGTCCCACAATACAACACAACACAGAGATACATTTTAAAGTATTAAAGATTTGTGGAAACAGTGAGATTTAGGTTAGTAAAATTACCCAAGATTGAAAGTTTGGTTTGTGTTAAATTGTTTAAGATTAGGTAATCATTGCTCTTTCTTAATTCAATAGGTAAACCATTTCATTAGTGGCTGGCTTGTACTGAGAGGACTGTTTTGCCAGACTTGTTATGTCTGTATTGTATAATCCAGTCCCCTCTGATAGCTGCCCTTGTTGCCCTGTTGCGACTCTCCCTCTGCTTTATGTTTCAAACTGTCTAAATTGAATAAGTTGTACTTTTTGTATGACATGCTGACCCTTCTCTCAAATGTTTTTAGTGTCTGTTTGTGGTTCCAGCACTTGTCATGTTTGCTTGTAAAATAATCAGATTTTATGTGCACAAAATACTGATTTGGCCTCAAGTTTGAAAATGACTCTGCCTTCTTCTGACTGTTTCTCATTATATATCCACAGTATATATATGGTAAACAGTCATCACCCTGATCCCCACACCCCCACAGGATATCCAGTAAGTGAGTAAAAGAATTTAATTTAAGAATATGTGACAGTTCATCCCAGGGGCAGGAGTTGTCTCCTATTTTACCTCCAGACTGGTGAATCATGCTTCCTATAGCCCTCCATTTGGTAGGTTTCCATAGAAGCCTTTTCTAAACACAAGCAAACGTAGCCGACACTCTCTGTGTTGTGGCTTTTCAGACTTCACTTTCCTGCCGACAAGTCACCGCCAATCAAGACATCAGGCTCATCTTTCACCTACGGCGTCTTTCAAATGATTTTTTTTAAAACCTCAGCTCCTTTTGTGCATCACTTGTGCGGTCTGTTAGAACAGGTTAAAGCCTTTTGATGTAATCATCTTGCAGCAACTTTATCACTTCCTCCCCAATGACTCGTCTGAAACGGTATGCCCACATGGAAAAAAAAATGAAAGAAAGAAAAACGAAGAAGAAGCTGTCACAGCCACCTTGAAACGGCTGGTTTTTCAGGTGTAGAATTACTGTTGTTGGAAGTGTTGATGATCCAGTCCCGATGACGTCACTGACTTCACAGAAAAGCTCACATCACATTGCTGCCTTTGTTCTTCCAGGGGAAAACTTGCAACATTTTGGCCCCTGTGATCAACGTGCTGCTTCATACTGTGTTTCAAGACACAGGCTGTCCCCCTCCTGAAGCTGACGGGAATGTCACTTATTTGGTCGGTATTTGGTCTTAAATCAAAGTAGGGGACAAATGATGATACTGAAAATGTAATTTAAGAGCCACAAATGAGGAACCCCTGAGTATCACCAAAGTCCTGAAGATAAATGTTGTCGGGGGGATCATGCATTTCTGTAGCCTATAAAATCTCATGGTAATTTGCTCAGTAGTCTTTAAGTCTTTCAATTTTGGAACCAAACCAACTGATCAACATTTCCATCCCTGCAGACAAGCTGCTAGCTTGGCTAGAAAATATAAAATTAAGTGATTAAGTCAAAATTTTCTCATATTATTTAATATTTGTGCTCCTCTTTGAACACTTTAGAATCTACCTCTGTGTGATTAAAAAAAACTTAGAGTAGGGTTGAAAAACTGCCCCGCAAGATACTGTAACTGTACTGACCTCTAACACAGTCAGCTTATTGAGCTGTCCTCTTTCAACTCATGTTGTGGGGGGGGTCTGGCTTCTTTCAAATGAAATACACTTATGCAACAGAACTTAAAAAACCTCTTGTGTTTTTCTCCTTCGTAGCTGCTGTGAAATATGCTTTGACAAGGTTAATGAAACAAAGAAATGTGGCCACCGCAAACTGCAACCCCAGTAATCTGCTTCATGCTTTCATTGTCTTCTTGCTTTGTAGTGGCTGCTGACCAGACAGTGAATTTAGGGGCAATATATATTTTAACACATTATATGTATAAAAAAAAAAATCTGTGAAGAACTCCAGATTTTTTACACTGTCAGTCTTATCTTGCTTTAATTTCAATCCGTGACTTGTGGAAAATAATGAACAGACAAGTTAAAATGAAGTTAGGAGAGATGTTAAAGTGGAAACAGACAACTTTTCAACTTTTCCCCTCTAGTGTTTATAAGTAATGTCATTGTTGGTGCCACAAAGTCACAAAGACCACTAATGTTGTGTGTTTCTTTTGTATGTGGCCACCAGTGTTGTAGTCGAGCCACCAAACTTCGAATCCGAGTCCAGTTTCAAGTTCCCAGTGTTCAAGTCCGAGTCAACTCAAGTCATTAAATAAAAGTCAGAGTCAAGGCCAAGTCGAGTCCACTACTGATTGGCTTCAAATCCAAGTCAAGTACAATCCAAATATATTATTGTATAATTATTATATAATATTGAACTTAACATAGATATTATCTTTTGCCAAATTATTATGGTATATTAAGTAAAATAACATCAAATCTAAGGAATCGTCTCCAATCTACGAGTCCGAAAGCAGTTAATAGACAAATCTGCATCCTAGTCCAAGTCAAAAGAGCTCAAGTCCGAGTCAAGTCACAAGTCCTTAAAATTAGGGATCAAGTCGGACTCGAGTCAGAGTCCTGGACTTGAGTATTGCAAGCCCGGATGGCCGATGAGTGGACGTTATGGGTGTTGTGGCACCAACGTTATCACAGAAACTATCATACAAAATTCCACCATCCCCCTTTTTCCTGAGATAGTTATTAATGACTGTAACAAATCGTTTCAACCCAGCGGGTCAGGAAAGAGTAAAAACTTTGTAGGGTTTATAACAGATAGAAAAACAGATCACAATTTAATTAGTTAGAAATGTTGTCTCTCTGTGTGATGTTTCAGCAACATTAATCACTGGACATTAATGTTCAACATTGTTAGCTAGCTTGTTAGTATCACAGGTTAGTGATAGTTTGCCAGCAACATTCAACATCCTGTAACAAATACCCTTAAAAATACGAATTTCAGTAAACTTTAATTACTGAAAGCAGTTAAATTTGTAGTAGCTTCTATTAAGTACAAGCTTTGATCTATTTCCCGATGTGCCGTAAGAATAAGAAAAACCTGCTGTTGAGTTACACTTGGCAGGATGATTCACACTGACCAAAGTGCCCTTACAGTTCGGTTACTGAATGGTTTCCTCAGAGACCTCGACCACACATTTTAAATCAGATTTTGATGGCAGCTAGAAGAATACATGACATTCAGATGGCTTTTCTCACAGGATTAGCAGAAGCACAAATACGTCACAGCCTTTTGTCTTAAAGGTTAACACAACTTTGAGCTGTGTGACAGGGAATACAGCTCAACCTCTCACCACTGCTGACTCATTACTGGCCCGGCCAGGTGTGAAACAGATAATTGTGCGATCCCACAGCAACACACACACACACACACACAGACACACACTCCCACACCTGTGTGCACACAGACACACACACACACACATGCAAATGCACTTTAATGCGCAGACACACGCCATGCCCAAATGAGCACACATGTATGCACGTGTAGACAGAGCAGCTCATAATCCCCTCCGACCCACAGACAGAGATACCTCCTGTGTGTGTGTGTGTGTTTATTCCCACTTTCCCCACTCGACTTTCCTCTCATGCCACACAGCTATTGTCCTCCTCCATCTCGTTCTGCTGATTGACTTCCTCTTCCTCTGAGTTGTCGCTAATGTCACCTTCCCCGCTGGCGCCCACACACTCATGTTATCAACAGCTTCTCATCCGGGTTACAAAAATACAGGAAGTTCCCCGGGGGTCTCCTGCATGGAAAAGACATGTCCACCTCTCCCTGTCACACACTCACGTGGACTCCATGCTACATTCAGAGACACGCTGGGTGATAAGGCGGCGGTGAATGAGCGCAGGCGTAGATTACATGGTAGGTGTTCGAAGATAACACCAATAACCTCAGGAACTGGGGATAATATTTGCACTGGGATAACCACACGTCCATATTCAATACCAACATATGCTTGAATTTTGCTACAGGTTGAATGAGGGAAAGTGAATATTTTTAAACAGATATATGGACTAAAAAGCACTGGCTGTTTCATGGTACTTAATGATTGGACAGCAGAAAGAGAAGAATCTTTCTTCCCAGACCCTGCTGCAGTTCAGTCACACTCTGTCCTGCAATTTTTGGACACAAATTTGAGTTTGCCTTTTTCTGCATGGCTTATTAATCCACATTGGCGATGGCTTACTTATTTTAGGAGCTGGGGGGGGTTGCAGCTTCCTTTGGAGTGCAGCTACCGAGAGATGGAATGAAAATCCTGCAATGTTCGTCTAATCCCAAGCTTCCCAGTAAAAACATTCCACTTCCTTCCAGGCGAGATCCGGACTTGTTCGCATGCAGAGCCGAGGCAGGCGGAGGGTGGGCTGCTCAGACCAGGGGACAAGCTGGAGACAGATGGGGTCAAGCAGATGGGAGGAGCAGTCAGGTGCAACTTACAGGCCTGTGGAGACTGCTGACATGAGGTGCTGCTCAGCTCTGTTCCACAACCCCGATTCCAAAAAAGTTTGTACACTGTGCAAAATATCAATAAAACAGAGAGTGATCATTTGATAATCCTTCTTCGACATATACCGGTACTAAATTGAAAGCCACACAAAGATAGTATTTAATGTTTAACCCCATGAACTTCATTGATGTTTGTAAATATATGTCTGTTCTGAAGTTAATTAGAGCAACACCTTTTCAAATCATTTGGAACAGGAGCGGCAAAAGAATAGAAAAGCTGTGGAATGCCCAGCAAAACACCTGTTTCACATTCCACAGGTAAGCAGGTTCATTTGTAACAGGTGATAGCCTTATGATGGGTTATGAAAGGCTTGGTTGTTCACAAGGAAGTTCAACACTTTGTCAAACACATGACTGTATCAAGGACATGACTACACGGGCAAAGTTGTCGCTAAACCACTGGTTTGCAAATGATTGAATTTTTTTATTGCAACTTTTGTTTTGACTTACAATTTTTTTGGAATTGGGTCTGTGACAGTAGAAAATATGTTTTAAAATATAATTTATTCTGTTCTGTCAGCTAAAGCATATTTTCCATCTGGTCAAAACAAAGTGCCTTTGTTTGCCGTATCTCAGGTTTGAGAATGATAGCAGTAACAGCTTTGCAGACATCTTTTATTTTCAGTGATTATGCCTACAACAGTTCAGGAAGGCCAAAGACTGTGCCAGCATCCCAGAGATCCTGCTTTGTTTGCCTGGATTTTATGATTGGAGGAAACAATTTTCATACTTAGGATGCATGATCACTTTACAGGCATCAAAGAAGGGTTAAGTGGCACGCCAAGCTGTAAGACCAATTCAACCCTCTGGAAGAAGGACTGTAGTCTGATGTCCTTGGAAAGGTCCTGTTTGGCCATTCTAACATGTGGAACTTGGCGGCATTTAGTTGGGAGACTTTGGTTGTCTAAATATGTACCTACTCTGTAGCATCACATTGAGCTGATGTTTTGTGACAGGCTGCTGTATGATACACTGATGAGGATTTTTTTTAAAAAATGTCCATGCCAACATACTGACATTTAGCAACTTTTCAATAAGAATATCTTAGCATGTTAGCATATGATAATTAGCACCAAACACAAGTACAGGTGAGGGAATGTCATTAGCTCTACAGGAAAAAACTTCTGACAATTTAAAATTTTGATCTGATTATGGCGCTAGAAAAGAAGTTGAGCTATCAACAAATGATCCCAGTTCACCCTGAGAGGGATATGTATGTAATCCCAAATTTCATGGCAATCTATTCAGTTGATATTTTAGTCTGGAAAGTTTTGGACCAGCCAACAGACCGACGTCATCATCCAAGGCTAAAAAGTAACGGTCTGGGTTGGTTGTCTTGGAAACTAACATCACTACTGATATAATTTGATTTGCAAATGCTGTGAGGACAATATCTTACAATGAATTAAACAGAAATACTAGTTGATTAACATCACAGTCAGCGTACCGGTGAACCGAAAAGCTTCATGTACTGGTTTGACTGGCTCGTGTTAGAGCACATTCAGACATCTTGTCCCATCCTGAGGCCAGACCTTCGCTGCCCACACAGAGCGAGCTTACTTTGTTCGTCTCTGCTCCCGAGGCACCGTGTCCTGGGGAACTGTATTCATAAAACAAACTATTACAATTTGTTCTGCCAAAACATGTTCACCTAAGCCAAAAACAACCAAATTTAGATTTAAGACCTTGTACTTTGTGCCATGTAATTTACAAAATTGTGGAGGCCAATATTGTTAGTTTCCGCAGTGTGCTTAATGTAAAACACATAAATAGGTGCCTGCCAAATTTGTTCCCTATTTTCATGGATTAGAAATTAGTTCCTGAGACCTGAAATATTTTTCACTGCAAAAATCAGGAAACCCCAAAAATATTGTTCCAGCTCTGGCAACATCTTATGTGGTGTCATCTGGGTTACTAATGTGGTTTACAAATATACAGAAGAAGAGCGAAAAGTCCTTTCTCATTCCCGTTGTGTAATTATATAATCTAGTCTGCTGCTGTGTAATCAAATAACTGAGCTTGTTTTAAATACTCTGAGAGGGCCTTTGTGCTCAGATATTTATATTACCCGTTATATGCAGAGCTGACACACAGAACCACAGAGAACAAAGTAGACAAGTCTGGTAGACAAAAAAAAAACATGTTTAGGATGGCAAACATCCAACCGTTTCAACCTCAGCTGCCCTACTGGTCACATATCCTTATTGAAAAAATTACATTTTATTTACTAAAATAAATTGACATACAATTTTTCAGACATCAAGTTGCACCTTGGCAGCCATGTGCAGTCACAGAGAGTTTTTTTAAAAAAACATTTATTTTCATTCTTACTCATTCTTAGTCATTTTACTTCCAAGAGTTTCATTCTGGCTTCCCATGTCCACACTGTCTCCACTCACCATTTTCAGTCTTCCTCTTGCCGTCTGCACCATCGCATACTGATGGATATTGCACTCTGCACTAAATGAAACCTTTCTCCTCTAATAATTCAGCAAAATGATTCTCCTCTGTGTCAAGACAGTGTGTCTAGCCAGCACTAATTCAATAACTTTAAATAGACTTGATTGTAAAAATTAGTTGACAAATTACAACATTTGGCATTTTCTCCTTTTCCTATTCAGAGACGTGTATTGAAATCAGCTGTGCGGCAACAGACATGAGAGTGAAGAAAAAGTAAAGGAAGTAAATCCTCCACAGCGGGGTCTGAAATCTTCACTTTTCATCACCGGTCTGTAAGCAAGAGAGGTCTATAAAAAGTAATTGCCCTGAACGATAGTAACACTGCCGTTCCCTGTGAACTCTTCAACACATCTAAGGATTACTGTAGTGATAACTTAAAATAAATAGGATGTAACCTGGGATAGCACAAATCAAATTTGTAAATATTGAAAACTATAAAACTAAAAATGGACGTTACACTGATGCTTTATGGTCTGAAGATGCTCCAGTTGACTTGATGTAATGGTGTTAATCATGAATATCAGATCTTTGGCAGAAAACACTTGCTGTGCTTGAGCTTGAGCTCATTACGGACACTAAAAATAGTAGTTTCACAAGTCCACCTGCTGCTTTCAGCCATCTCTCATGGCCTTCATGAATGGATGATGTTTATTGTCTCATAGACATGGTTCTGTTATTAACATCAAGTGACCTAAGTATGAAAGTTAAAGATAGTTAGATAAAGGATACTGGGGATAACATTTCACCGTATCTGTTATCACTTCCGTCTCCATTTGCTGAGATTTATTTGGTCAAATCTTTTATATTTAGTATTATCACTTTTTGTATCTACTCTATTCTTCTGTACACTGGTGGACTCAAAAAGGGGTAGATTTGCCCATTCATGCAGTAGAACATTTGTGAGGTCAGACACTGATGTTGGACCAAAAGGTCTGGCTTGCAATCTCCGTTCTAGTTCATCCCAAAGATGTCGGATGGGGTTGAGGTCAGGGCTCTGTGTGGGCCAGTCAAGTTCTTCCACACCAAACTCATCCAGCCATGTCCTTATGGAGCTTTGCTTTGTGCACTGGGACGCAGTCATGCTGGAATAGAGGAGGGCCTTCACCAAACTGTTGACACAAAGTTGGAAGCATAGCATTGTCCAAAATGTCTTGGTATGCATTAAGTTTTCCCTTCACTGGAAGTCAGGGGCTGAGCCCAACTCATGAAAAACAGCCCCATACCACACCTGCATTCAACAATAAAGACGTCCCGATAATTTTGTCCATATAATGCACTTCCCTTTGTGCTTTTGTTACAGGGGTGTAGCAGTTGTAACATCTGGGTCACATAACAGAACAATTTTAATCTTAAACAAGGTAACATATACTGCTGGCAACCTTTTAATTTTGTTTATTTTGTCTGAAATTCCCCAAATTTCCTTGTCTTGAAAATGGATACTGATGGATGCTGTGACGGTATCATTATTTCCAATTAATTCCATTATTTGCAATTGAAAAGCTCAGCAATGAAATAATTTTTCAGAAATAATAAAGGCAGAGTTCTCTAGGACCATGGAAATAACTTCTCCCTGTATTCCTGTTTGAAAAGCCTCATGGACAGAGGGATAGATTAATGTTCACCCTCCAGCATGAAATTATTTGCCAAGAACAGCGAAATAAAAAAAACACACAACAGGACACTGTGTCCCTGTGCAGTCCCAGTATAAGCAGTGTGAAAGGCAGATGTACTTTCATTGAGCTGATTATCCTCGAACATGTTGTCCCGCTGTGAGGGATGCTTGTGCCTCAGCTCCACTCAGCAGTATTTTAGCAGTGCGCTGAGTGATGTTTATGAGCTTCAGTGACTTTTTGTCTCCCTCTCAGTTCCAGACATACTGTATCACATATAAGTGGAGTGTTGAGTTTGATTCAGGCTGACCTTAACTACATCTATTTTTTTTCCCCTTCTACATCTGCTGCAGGAATGTTGCAAAATAAATCACAACAATGTGAGGATTTTACAGAATTGTGATAAATAACATAGATTAATGAAACACAATGTTGCCCGTTTTTGTTTAAATTATAATGAAAATCTTGTGTTTCTCCCCAGAATTTCGACAAGGCGCTCTTAAACTACTGAAACATGTTTTATTTGTAAATAGAAAAGGTCTGGAAAATGTAGCTGTTTCTTCACAAAACTAAATGAAATCCATACCTGTGTCTTCGGAGAAATGAGCTGTGGGAACCAGAGTCGAGGTCGTCTCTGGATAATGGGACAGGATGCTCTGGCTGTGTAGTCCTCACCTGCTGGCCTGGCACCAAACAGGCCCAGAAGAAATTATCACGCAGCAAACTTGAACTAAATGATCTCATGCAGACAAGCCTGTTTCATTAACAGCACGCCATGGAGATAGGCATGTTCCACCATGCTCCTGTTGTGTCTGAAGTTTTAGGGTAGAAAGCTGGATGCCAATTAGAGGCTTTGTAACGTAATTTAGGTGGAAAGGATCTAGAGTGGCATGAAATTTATTCATGGAAATCATGCAACTGGTTTGAACAGTTTTCTAGTTAACATAACATTAATCCCAGTTTTCTTTAACAACTTTTACATCAGTTTTCTGTCCCACAGCTCTTAAAAAAACCCCTGAGAAGTAACAGTATAATGGACACTGTAGAGCTTATACTGCTGTCCCTCAGTTTCTTGTGGCTGCTATGCATTCTCGTTGATGAAATCTATCAATTAAGCTTTTACCACTCATATTTCACAAGACACTTTCAGCTGACTTTAAGTATTATGATGAATTAAATGAATATGAGCGTGTAATATTGATCGACTTACTCATTTAAACATTCAACAACACTGGCATTAATTTGGAGTCTTGTTTGTAGACATTCAATGAATCTGAAGTCCAGTGCACACTCTTCTTTTAGCTCTGTTTTGGTTTCAGCCAACTCCTCAGAGAAAACATCTGGCTCTTGTGACATTTGGCGCTGGTAATGTACAGCCGGGTTATCTTCAGCATTTTCAGTGAAATCAGCTTCATGTTGCAGCTGGTAGCAATGCAGATGACAAATTCTAAACAGTTAAAAGTCCCTAAAATGCTCTGCAGTGAATTAAATTAATAGTAAAACTTGGGTGGAAGCACTGTTGCTATACTTAACACTGCTAGAAAGGAGATCCAAGGGGCCCACCAGGCGCCAAAAATGTATCTCTCATTTTCTTCTCACTCTGTGGGAAGCTTTCACTACAGTATTTTTCTGCCCAACATGAGCCATGAGAACATCAGACAATACAAGTGTGAGATAAAACCCAGACCCCAAGGAGCCAGTCTAGGTATATACAGCTCAAACAAGTGCCAACATGTTCAAGCAAAGAGGTCTGGGCTGATGATTAACTTCTTGAGGATGACATGATGTACCAACACTTCATACTCATACAATCAGATTGCATTTAAAGACTGAACAGAAAATATAAATCGATATCTCTGTAGGGGAGTCAAACTGGATGCTGAAAAAGTTGACATGAACTGAGAGGTCTCTAAAAACCCGACACCTTGGAGATAATCTGCATGATAAAACACTATTCTTATTTGTCACAGTCACTTTCAGCGGGTATCTAGACATATGACTGGGTTTTTTGTATCCGCGTCTGAAGAGTTGAGTTTGCTCTTGCCATTCTGCCACAGAGGCACTGAATGGACTCATACTGAAAATGGAGTCATTGAATCTCGCAGCTGATGTCAAGAGTAAGATAGAAGGCTATTAAATCTCTCAAGGGAAAATAATGCAAGTAAAGAGTCTGCAGCACTGAGGGAGCTGATAGCATTTTTCCTGTGGATAGGAAAATGGAGCAGCCTCTGTCCTACACCGCTGGTGGGAACGTCTGTCAGCAAGCCACAGCCGGGTCACATTAACTACCAGTTTTCCCACAATCTGGCCTTTATTAGAAGGGCTAATAGCAACCCTTGAATCAGGTAGATCTGAACTGCCCCACAGAGAGAACACTGAACACTGCCTAATTCATACAGGACAGCCTAAAAATATCTCTCTGTGTATGACATGATGCCAAGGAAAGCAGTCAGTTCCTCAGCTATCACAAAGGATGTTGTTGATCGTCGGTTCAAGGAAGGTGGCAGAGCAACAATCAAGCAGGTTTATAAAAGGCTTATGAAAGGTTCCTGGTTTGAATTCTTTACCGTTTAAAACTGAAGCAGTTGTCTGGACTTTATTCCGACGTAGAGGTGATACAGAGCTGCAGGGCAGGCCAGAGTGAGGCTTTGAATCTCATTTGAACAGAAGTAATGTGGCTCGAGTCCAGTTTGGTTTGGAAAAGGATCTGTGACTCAACAGGAACACACACCAAACTTTTGCACTCATAACCCAGAGGAAAGCACCGTTCCCTGTTGCCTTGTACCACTTCCACCTTATTCATGTTGAGTCACAAAGCAGCAACAGGGAAGGATATTTCTCACTTTACAAATAACCCATTGTGGTTTTCTTGGAAGCAATGTTTGACCAAGATAAAGTAGCCTCCAAACTGTGTTACTTCCACATTTTCTTTAAATCAGACGTCAATTGTAAAGCAGTAGACGCTCCAATTAACAGCTCCTCGTTACCACATTAACACTCCAAACAACTTTAAAAAGTAAAACGTGCAAATTTCTTTCTTAGAATCTCATTGGCTGACCATGAGAACCAGCAACAGAAAGAGAATGATGGAGATGGTGGAGAATCAATGCAATGTTTCTCTAATGGACTTTGTCAATGCTGCAGCTAAACCACTGGACTTAAGATGACACGTAGAGTCAAAACCTTCTGCATCAGTGTGGCACCAAGGGTCCAGGTAACTTAAATTAGTCATCTGCATGTTTCTGACCACCACACACACGACAACATGTTTGAACATGTGTGTACATGTGTGTTTTTGGACCATATCGGTGCCTTGAATTTCCCAAATATTTAGGATTTAGATGTGGACTTAAGAAGCAAGCAGAACCTTCAGGACAAACGGCAGATGTCAAAAACTGTCACACAGTAAAAGCTATAATTTTGCTTAGTAATGAATATCAGGATTAAGAGTCAACAATTATATTTAGGATTAAAGTTTTAATTCATATTTTGTTTTACATTTAACATTTACATTAGCATGGGATCATGGGAGTTGTTGTCTTCATTGTTAAACAACCACCATTGAAAAGCTATTTGGTCACCTGGCTTGACTCAGGTGACCAAATGAAACGCTATGTTATGCTGAAAAAGATTTCTCTGGGTTTGAACATTGTTTTCCTCATTATTTGGGATGTCAGTACACAACTCAACCAAATACATAACAAAGGTCTGCTTGTTTTTACAAGTGTAACATGGAAATTCTACATGTATCTCCAGGGGTGGATTTTTATGTCTGTTGTTTTTTTTTGTTTTTTTTGAGAAAAACAGCTGCAAAAACTTCTGTAAAAAAATAACTCTAAAAATTGGTGGACATTTGAAACTTAACTAATCTCAGCATTCAGGAAAAATAGCAATAAACAGTTTACAACAAGGTCCACAAAATACTGAGTGTTACCTGGGAATGACGACAGAACAAACGATAAATCTATTAACTGGTGTGGTTCAAAACTTTGACTTCTACCAGCTGTATACTGTCAGTGTGGCAAAAGGCTTGATGTGTTAGTTTTGCTCGTTTTAGAGGACACAACACTGTCACTTTATATTTCTCACGGATCTCATTCCTTCCCTGTCCACACCCATGGAGTCACTGTGCAGATAGGACAGTGTTTTTCTTCATCTCTGAGGGAATCATACGCCCTGTACAATGTCTGCCTGTAACTGTGACTCTGATCCACCGGGGACCCTGACTGCTCCACACACAATGGTTCAGTTTTCAGCATTGAGTAAACAGGGGATGTGGCTAATATTATCTACACAGAAATAGACTTTCCAGCTAGTGGAGCACAGAAAAGCAGCTGTGCATCCTGGGAAGACTGGAGAGAGCGAGAGAGTCTCTGGGATGCTGATGAACAAGTGAGGATTGAGCTGCTTTCCAAACACATGGGAACCAAGCTAAGTGTGAAAGGGAAAGACTATTGAGCGCAAACTGAAAGGCAAGTCATTTGAAGTGTCCATGATGGATAGACTCGTAGAGGAAGAAACACAGGATAAACAATACAGTAACAGCAACAGGAGGAAATGCAGTCAAGTGAACAGGAAGCTGGCCCAGCTTCCTGTCCGAGATGTGAATACTTGGTGTTAATGATTCTGAGTGCTGAGAGGGCAGTCGTTCACAGCTTCTTGGTATTTGCACACATTTATCACTTTAACGCTCGTCAGTGCCGTGTCATTTTATTGGCACGTTGACTGCTTCATAAGAAAGGATGTGTTGCTGATCCACTAACGATGGTTGGTGGATTAAACCATCGTGAAACAAAAAGTGGGGTAGTGGTGGCAATGTTTTGAAACCCAAGCACATGCTATTATAAAAATTTGTGTAAAACTTTCTCAGGAGCAATTCCTGAGGGGGACACCAAAAATAGTGCTGTAACTCTGCTAATGAACGCTGTTGATCTGTCAGCTAAGCCAACTTCTCTCACTGACTTGAATTCAAACAGCTGTAAACACTGGTTGATGTTCCTGTGGCTGGCTAGCAAACGCCAGCTAACCGCTAGCTAGCATGCGCCCTGTAATTCAGCGCAGCAAAAATCCAGACTGGTGATTATAAATGTTATTGTACTGAATGGTAGAAATAAAGAAAAATCCTTTGTTTGAGCTACTTACTGGAGGTTGGTCACCAGTGCCAGGGGGGTGTTATTGGCAATGTTTTGAAACCCAAGCACACGCTACTAATCAGCACAAGCTCTTTCACTGTATATAACTGATCCTATTTGAACTGCAAAGTTGCCTTTACAGTGATACATTGGGGACAAATTATATTTTTTTTCCCAGGACAGGGTGATCGTGTTCCCGTTGTCCCCTCCTGGGATTTACGGCCATGTATGAGAGGTACTAAAGTGAGTAACAGCAGGCCTCATATTTAACAAAATAACCAATATGTTCCAGGAAGGTTAACTTGAAAACGTCTGGCACCACACATGGAGATGGGGGAACAGAAAATGAATGCCAGACTTTTGCACCCAATTAAAGGTATAAAAACAGAAATAAAACGGTGTACAAAAAATATTCACTAGAAAAAGTAATTACTCTGTAATGCAGACTTGTTTTGGATCCAGAGTACGACCTTGTGTTATCGTGCTTTACAGAGCTATATATCTAATGAGCCAACATGGCATTTGTTAGCAATCACTTTCAGTACAGACTATGAGCATGAGGACATAGTAAGAGCTATTTATGCTTTAATGGACCACTATTTTCTTGTTAATTTGCTTTACTTTATGCCTGCTCCTTTGCTTCTTTAGTCGTGTTTTTAAATAGCATTGACCTTGCTGATTACTCTCCACCTCAAACAAAATCTGGTGGGCTTAATTTATGTTTCAAATATAAATTCAATTGCGTGCAAGCGGAGAGGACGTCATCCACGGACGAGGGGGTTTTTCGCTGTAATGTTCAGTTGAGCGGTGTCACCTCAAAGAAGACGCCATGACAAATCTGCACAGCATGGCAAAATGATGTGACTCAGCTCACACACGGCTGGCACAATGGCAGCTTTATGGCTGCTCACAGGTGGCCCTTTAAAGTTTTCAAACATCCTCTATAAAGCTGCTAAGTGACTTTGTACTGACTCATCATCACCAGAACTCTGCTCTGTGTGCACCTGCATGCTCACACGCAGGCTGAGGTTGCCAAGCACCAAAAAAGAGTGAACAGGCGTGAACATGGACCAAACAGACGCACGCAGAGTAACACTTAATCTATGAACTACTGAAATGTGAAAATGTTGGAGCGGAGGTGAAAACCGGACCGGGAGCGTCAACAGAGTTTCCTAGTGGATTAGTGTTGGGCTTACTGCAAATGGGGGCGCGAGCAACTCTTGTGCAGAAAAGAAAACAGAAAAGGTTGTGTCAGTGAAAACAAAAAAAGAATTGTATTTCTCCAAACAGGCTGGTTATCATTCGAGATGTAACTATGCTTCCCAGGACCTGAGTTGTTTACAAGCTCATGAATTTCTTAATGGAAAATATTCGCCCCCAACAAAGCCACCACCAGTGCTGTTGGATCTGTTACTAAGGGCACGCCTCGCCTTTTCCACATAAAACTGCTGTCTTTAAATTTGTGCAGTTTTCAGTTGGACGTCTTTTGAATTATCATGTCTCCTCCTGAGTCAATGCAGTTGAGAAGTATTGATAAGAAAGAAGGACAGGAGAATAACCTGATGCTCTTCTCTTTTCTTCTGTTCATAAGAAAGCGTTTGGATGACTTCTTTTGTTGCAAGACTTTATGCTATACCGCTGTTACACTGTGTGAGTGCAATACACAAGTATTTTCATTATTTTTCTACAAAATAAGGCTTGCAAACAAAAATATTTCTAAATCTTTTACCAGTGGATTGAACATCAAGAGGGTAATTTGCAAAGTTTTGTGGGACTGTCAGACCTTATGTTGAAAATTCTCTTTTCCTTTACAACCAACCACTAAAGAGAGGGCCAAACTGAAACAACTGTACCACTAATTTGCCTGGGCTGCTAATCAAAAGCTTATTATATGCTATTTGGATTAAATACTTTCACATTAGTTTCTCCAAGGTCCTTTTCTGCTGTGACACAACACTGCATTTCAAAAGAGACAAACAAAAATAGACATGAGTGAATATTCTCTTCAGACAGTGTGACATCATTTAACACAATAACATTTGCTTTCAAATCCGTCGAAGCGTTTTTGTGATAAATTTAATATTTCATAAAAATTTTGTTAACTCTCATGTTGCTGAAAAGGAGAAATCAGATTTGTGATCATTATAAAATCTGTTTGCTCACATATACATAACAAATGTTTTACCAGTAAAAATGTCACATTCAGAATGTTTTGACTTCTGCTCTTGTCTGCTTCACATGCTACGGGTCTCAGGGTGAAAGCATGAATGTTTGACAATCCTGATATTTAGTGTGGTATTATAAACCCTTCTTGTCAGTCAAAAATCTGAAAGAAAAGTAAGGAGATTATTATCATAATATATATAACACCAAAGCTTCCAACCAAAAACAGCCATGTATAAATAACATGAAGAAAATCCACTTGTGTCAAATACAACTATGAATGATGGTCCGCCTCACTGCCAACTGTGTATGTAAACCATTATATCTCGAAACTGCAGGGTCCAGTGAGGACATTTGCAGAAACTGTGGTTTACGCATTCCCCGCTGTGCACAAAGCCATTCTTCAATTCTGCTTTCCATGCAAGCAAAGCTGGTTTATCTGTCATCCTAGACAAGAATGCAAACACACTCGCTAACAAATACCAGGAGAGAGAACGCCATGAACGTTACTCCTTCAGTTTGTTGAACCCTAATAATTAATCGAAGATACTGAATGCACTTAAGAGTTAAGATCATCAATTTCACTGTGAGGTCAAACCAACTTATCAAACCCTTCCTGGACATGTTTGGTATGTAGAAGCAAAGAAAGGAACGCACACTTGTCCTCTGCTAGCTCAAACACTCCCGACCTTCCCAAATATATGATTATGATAATTATTAATGTATACAAAAGTTAGCACTACGCTCGTGCTCCTGAGCAATATGTGGTCCTTTCAAGAGCTCCCAACTGGGCAGCTCAAATTAAAAATGTCTCAGGGAAGTGTACATGGATTTGCCAAGAATGCTCACATGAAAGGTTTTCGTTATCCGTCCCACTCACTGTGAGCGTTCGATGTGGTTTATACTCCAGAGTTTTATAAACCCACGGGACCAAAGTGCTACAAAAGAGGAATCATTAAAAACATCACTCATTTACTTTCTCTTTGACTCACACATATACAACAGTCACACAAGAAAATACCTTCAGCAAAACTTTCTTGTCCCCTTTCGTCTAAATCTAATGACTGTGGACAGTAAGGAATAAACTGGTCTCAAACTTTCCAAAGCAGGTCTAATGAAAAGACTGAGAGATGTTGTGAATATGTGCCAAAGCCACTGGATTTTTTGATCAAGCACACCCACTGGACAGGGTACATGCAACTGGAAGATGATAACTCTCTAAACAATGAGCCATTCACTAATTATGAATGTATGTGCTTTATTTCCTTTCAGTTCTTCATTCAAATAAGAACCTTCAAGTTGGTGGCTTGTTAGGTATTTTAGAAGCACTTCTGTGAGATCTGTAGTAAATCTCCCCACAGCAATCAATAAATGAAATGCTCTGACAAAACAGAAAAAACCCAGTATTTGTGTCTGTCACAGACCTGTGATAATCCCAACCAATCATTTCATTTAGCCCGAGTGAAATGATTTGACGGCCTACCTGTCTGTCTACTGTACCTACGCTATATACACAAAAGCATTGGAGGGAGCTGTTTTTCAGGCGTTGGGCTCAGCCCCTCACTTTCAGTGAAGGAAAATCTTAATGCCTCAGCATACCAAGACATTTTGGACAAATTCCAAATTTGTGGCAACAGTTTGTTGAAGGCCCTTTTCTATTCCAGCATGACTGTGTCCCTTTGCACAAAGCAAAGCTCCATAAAGACATGGCTGGATGAGTTTGGTGTGGACGAACTTGACTGGCCCACACTGAGTCCTGACCTCAACACCATCCAGCATCTTTGGGATGAACTGGGACAGAAATCACGAGTCAGGCCTTTTTGTCCGACATCAGTGCCTGATCTCACTGTTGGCCATCTGCATGAATGGGCAAAACTTCCACAGAAACACATCCAAAATCTCGTGGAAAGCCTTCCCAGAAGAGTGGAAGCTGTTACTGCTGCAAGTCTGTCTATGTGTTTAGAATGCGAGGTCAGTAAAGACCCTTTTGGTGTAATGGTCAGGTGTCCCTACACTCTTGACCGTGCAGTGTATCATATCTGCTTACCCTTATGTGAATCTCCCACAATCTTAGACAGATATATATTTCTAAAGCCATTAGTATGTAGTAAGCCATTTCTAAAGCCATCAGATATGAGAATTCAGCTCAGTGTTATCAGCTTCACTGTCTGGGTTCAGCCTTACCACTCATTAATCATTGTTTCCAATGGTAGGTAGCTGATCTGAGCACAGAAAAAGTATAGATAAACCCACTGTTCGGTACCTGACGGACACCAAACATCAGGCAGACACAGTTAGCGACTAGCTGGTGAACATATGAATATCAGGATTAAGAACATTTAGCAGATAAAGTGTCAGATTTTTCACTTAGGAGTTGGTGGAGAACAAAACCAATGCAAAGCAAAGGAATATCGGATTTGTTTACCTTAGGAAGACTAATGTTCCTCTGTGTTTGCTGGACATCTAAAACATTCTGCTACAATTATGAAGTGATAGAACCTTAGCGTGTCTAAAATGATGACTAAATCTAGCAGGGATACGTGCTTAAAGAACTTTTATCACGCTGCGTGATATAATGTGTGGAGAAGATGTATCACTTGGGACAGCCTGGAACATATTACACCGCTTCAACAATGGATGTTAATCTCTTTTAAGAGTAATTGTTTTGGTAGGGATGAGTGATAAGAGAAAAAAATACCTGCACGTGTCTTTCCTGAATGTATCTTTTCTCTTTGTGTCACCTTTTAATTTATCTCCTATTTGTGGGTTAATATCCGCCCTCCTGCTAACGGAGACAAAGAACAGAGGCTGTGACCCAGCCTTACCTTGTTTGCACTTCCTTGGCTCTTACAGTTTGATTCACTTCTTGATGGATCAGTGGAAAATGCATGGCAACTTCGCCATCTTTGCCAGTTGCACAGAGATGCAGGGGGATACATCTGGAAGTTGTAAATGGCCTTTCTGTCAGCAGAGCTGACAGTGAATATACTGAGGAAACCTCTCCATACTGTCCACAGACAGCAGCCGTTACCTTTTAGGCTTTTAGCTGACTAAGTTTGCAGGGAGGAATTTACAAAGAGCGAAAAAGCACTGTCTGGCTCCAAGCGACAGTTTGACAGGACACGTGGCCATTGACCGGACACACACTTGGCTCTTGCATGAAATAAGCCTGCACTTTTTTGCTTTTAGTCTTTTATCTTCACCCATTTATAAGGGGACAATCTTCCTAATATCTTCTTCCCATATGACTGTAACAATTAACAGATGTTTTGTTGAACATTGCTTTCACTCTGTGCCTTTGAGACGAGGCACAACTGTCCAACCCTTGAACCGCAAATTCAGAAACTGAATAACAATCTGTCCATCCATATGACTGATGTGTGCATATGCCTGCTAAAGAGCCTACGGATTTTATGCAAATGAGTTGGTGATGTGAGGGGATGAAAGATTTAAAGACTGTGTATTCATATTTCTGGGAACCCTTCAGAGCAGTACTTTATGGCATCTACAGATTTCAGAACAAAATTAAATGAAACCATACAGTCCTGTGCTCTCTTGAAAAACAAAATAATATGAATATAAATGAATAATGAGGTAAGGTAATGAGGTTAGTGAAACAGCAGCAAGCAATGAATAGCTGGTATTGTACATCAAAGCCTTTGAGAAGATAACTTCATGAAGGTTGTTTACTCAACATGTGGAGAGAGAAAATGGTTTCCATTGAAAGACTTTATTTATAGATGCAGGAATGAAAGTGAATCAGGTTTTAAAAACACTTTAAAACCAAGAATGCTAAATTAAAGGCTCTTGATGGGGTCCTATGTTAGATCATTTCCCTTTTCCATTGAATATGATCTTTATCAAGGACTGTAACTGAAAATTATATGACTCTTTCAATCTAAATTAAATCAAATTGCATTTTTTGTCCTGCTACAGCACCTGATCTGTAAATCAGTTCTTCTTTGAAAGAAACCATAATAGAGAAATTTATATTTTACATTTTTTGGTTTCATGATGGCACCCCCTAGTGTTGCATTATTTTGATAGAATGCTAGGATCCATCAACACCAAAGGAAACCTTGTGTTGATAAAACCAATTAAATTTTGCATAAAGCAGTAACGTCCTCATTCTCTCACAGACAGAGCCACCCCTGCCTCATTCACAGGGCGTCAACTACCACCATTTTGTCACGTGCCTTTGCATCTCATCCAGATTGCAGAACATACCCGTCTGGACATGCTTGTTGTTATTGCAGCCTGCAGTACTCACTTTCTGCACATGTGCAGAGTTAAGCAGTGGCACAACATAAACACAAACAAATGACCCTGACTTCAGTAACTTCCTGAGTTGCAAAACCATAGAAACTAGAGATAGACAGGTCAGGGTTTTTTAATACCCACAACCACCCAGGAGCACCTCTGCACCTCCTGACCGGCAAAAACAGGTGAAAAAACAAACAATTAACTTTGTGTATTATATTTGTACAGCTGAGATAAGAGGAACGCTGTGCTGCTGTCCGAGGTGCTGAGCCTGATGTTGGGAGGACTACAGCGCCTCCTTCTCTTTTCTCTTTTTTCCTTTCTCCCTCACAAGCCATAATAAATAAAGAACACGGATTGTTGAAAATTGTGTTCTTTATTGATGAAAAGTAGCAAAACAAGTAACCCTTCACATATGTTTGAACTCTTTTCTCACTCTCACACACAAATGGTTTGTGTTTGAGAGGCAGAGTGACAGATGGAGGGGAACAGAAGGTGAACTATTGCAGGCAGTGTTTCTAGAACTTGTTTGAAATGCTGCTTTGTCACTCATTGATCAGCCTGCCCAAACCTGTGATATTAAGCTGATCTGAACCCGCTCACCCCATGGGACTCACAGGTTATGGGCTGTTTCTGGCGGTTTCATCATGAGTAGAAACCACCAGAAACAACAAACATGTTCAAGTGGTGTTCAGAACCGATGGAAACACTCATACACTTCCATTGTCTGCTTCTACCTCCCAGAAAGCTAGACTGTGGCTTTGTTTCACCTTTGCTGAGATACTGAATCTGTAGTTTTGGGCACTCACCTCGAAACTGTGCTGGTTGTAAAGACCTTCTGTGCTGTGGGGTTCAAGATGTGTGTGACACATCAGCGTTTAATTTGTAGATTCTTTGCCGCAACATCCATATTTGAAGATTTGTAGTCCACCTCAAGCTCACTGATTTGATGATAGTGAGCTTCAGGTGACTGCCAGTGCAACTTACGATGAAGCTCTCAGCTATCAGTCATAATGTGTCATGGATGTAAACTCCTACTTGGTTCTGTATTTGCAGCACTTTTCTGTATTGGTTTGTGTGTATTTGCAGCATGTTTCTGTGTTTGCAGTTTCTTGTATGTTTCACTCATGTTTTCTTAGGTCAAACTGTGTTGAGCTCTCTCGGCCACTGTACATTTGATCCGTTCTTAAAATACAAATATTGATAACTGCAGTTTTACAACATTTAAATTACACCAATCAGCAGTTGTAGCTTACCACCTTGAAACATTATCTTTGAAATAGAAACAGCCAAACAGTTGATGGCAAACTTCAGTCACACAACTCTAGGACAAGACAAATGTCATGTCTCTTCTGTAAAAAAAAATTAAAAAAAAATTAAACATGAGAGTGGTTTCTCCTCCTGACACTGATGGCAGATGTAACTCAAACTGCAAAAGACAAGCTTGGGCTGCTGCCCTTTTCAACTAAGCATCTAATATTCCTGATACTTAGTACCTTGGGGCCTAACCTGTAACATGGCATATCAGCTTTCTGGCTGCTCACAGGAGGGACTGTATGCTGAGGGAGTGGACTGCCATGAACCCACAGAGGGCCAACAGAGCTCCTGGATCTAGGCAAGCTTCCAGCCCCCAGCACGCACACCAGCCCATCTTCCTACCCCCGGGGCATTCTCACTGATGGCTTAGGCTGGCTTTTCACTGTGCCATGATGCTTTCATTAAGCTAGTTTATTCCCCGTTTTCCACTGCTGGGCATCTCTCCCATCTGTGTTCACTCACAGCCATTGGCCAAGCTGCTGAGGCTCTGGAAGACATGGAGACTGTGTTTCACCAAGGATGCACAGTGCTTTTACAAATCCCATTGCTTTCTTCATTATCCATCGCCGTGGTTGTGTGGTTAGGGTGTCTGCCATGAAACTAGTGGGCTGTGGCTTGAAAAAACGTTTCTTGTTTTTGTTTTCAGCTTTACAAATGCAGGTCAAGGCTGCGCTTTACAGGCCCAGATCACTGTGGCAGTGTATAAAAGTACTTTATGTTGCCAGTGAGTGAATAATTGCTCTTCTGTAATTGCTAGCATTGTTACTATCTAATTTTCCTCCCATAAGCACTTTGCATGATCCAAAATAAGTGATAAATCTTAATTGAGCATTGGGAAAGTGAAACCCACACATTTAACTCAGCAACTCAGATATAAAAACAGAACAAAAGAACTGATGAAGCTAACAATTCAGTGACAAACAACTGGTTGCAGAGGTGGCTGCAGAGTCGTGTTTGTGAGTGCAAGACTGGTACAAGCTAAGCTGGTTTTTGGAGCATCTGTTGTGTGTCCAGCTTATTTGTAAAAAGTTTGGTTGTGTTGATCCTGTTGTGTTGTTCTATTGAACATAACATATTGAACCACAGCTTCTCACTTGCATGTGGGGGCAGAATTACCATTTGAAATGCTGTTGTGTTCATTATCATCAAATACACAACAGGTACAAAACCTTACTCTGCCACAACATCCCGGATCAAGCTGCTGCACTCAACGCAGGACTCCAGCAGGATGAAGGGATTCGGACTGTGTTTACATCTATCATGCATGGCGCTCAAGGGCAGTCAAAGTTAAGGGACAACGTCAACACTTAAATTTACTATAAATTTTGGTGTCCAATCCTACGTTGCACAAAGGCAAATAAATTACCTTTCACCATTACCATTCAGAGTGAAGTGTTTGGCCACCAGGAGCCTCCAGTGCAGCTCCAGTGTTGCTTGGGGCAGATTGTACAATGTCGTTCCCCTCCTGAAAACTATTCTTTCAAAGAATCTTGCATCATTTCCCTGTAGGGAATCCTTTGCATTTTGTTGTTCCTACACTCATTTTTTAAAAAACATTTAAGCAATCGTGTTTTCTTTGCCAGCATCTGACTCAGAACAGTAATTCACTGAATTTCCCTTGGGGTCAATAAAGTCTCTATCTATCTATCTATCTATCTATCTATCTATCTATCTATGTACATGATGCTTATCACTGCTAACCAAAGTTCATTACTATACATTACTCAAGATGTTTCTGACTATAAGGATGCACTGAATATGGAAAATTTGGCTGCAGTGAGGGACAGGGGTTGTGTACACTGCTGCCCACAAAGCAACAACGCCATAAACATCCTGGCATCTGGCTTATGTTCCCATCATACGCTATGCTCAAATTCAATTACCAAGTCCACATTCTCTGAATGATGTTGAAGGGCTCTTGATGGAGTGCTATGTACATAACCCTGATTAGGGATTACGCATAGATGTGATGAATACCGCAAGACCATTGAGAAACACTCCAGCATCATAAATCAAAACCACAGCGGTCCTCCAGATTTCAAAGCTCTGTTCAGTTCTGCTCATTAGAATAAAAGCTGTACATAAAACACATTTAACAACATGGGAATTAGTGTAATAGTGAGAATTATGGCCAGTTGGTGTATGTGGGGATTTTTAAGAGTTTATTTACTCTGTTTAACAACACACGCACACACACACGCGCGCACACACACACACACACACACACACACACACACACATTGAAATTTGGGCAGACAACAAGAGCTCCACAATGAATTTCTCATGCATTAACTTTGACTTATCCTCTTCCCCCACTAAACTACTGATTCTTAATGGAAGTGATGGCTACTTCAGGACATGTGCAGAGCAGCTAAGCAGAGAAAGGCAGATTTTGGCTACGTCTGAGGAGGAAGGACAGGAAGTGGGGTCCTTCAAACAAGTAGCGCAGCTGCAGGGGTTGGTATGGAGACATCCTTGCCACCAGGAGACTCACTGGGATTAAACATCACTACGTGGTGGTCCCTGACTGCTGACCATGCAGCTGACACACGTGGAGGCACTGAAGGTGCAACGTGCAGAAATGCCCAGCAGGTAGTAACACCCACTTGTACTGTGCAATGGTTCTTAAAGTCCACCTCCAGTCAAAAAATGTGTTTTTCCTCTGGTTGCTATACAGCTGAATGTTTGGGCTTCACTGCGCTGAATGACGTATGGGTGAGTTTGACAAGAACTAGAAGGCTGTTTTGACATTCATTTACTGAAAGTGGAAAATTTGTCTGCGCTCACTGAAAAATCCAGTTGTAAGGGCGGTGGTGGGGCTATACAAGCACAACGTTTGACATCACAATTACAACTGCACTTTGGAGGCCAATTCTGGTCCAGTATTCAACTTTCCCAAATGTGAGGCCTCCAGTGGGATCTGGGTGTCCTGCTGCCCACATACGCAAGAAAGCGGGAGACATCTTGAATCCAGCAGTTAAATTTTGGGAATGAAAGATTTTTACATGTTCATAGATTCTGGAATTTTAAATGAGGGTGAAGGAGTCAAGAGATAAACATAAAAACAGGATTTTAGCAAGATAATTTAACTTTTTTTGTGGAAAAATCATGCCATTATTCAAAGTAAAATATTTTCTATACATTTTAATACATGTCTGGAGGGGATGGAAATCAGTTTAACCACAGAGGACACCAGTGCTGAATGTGGCTCGGACACGCCTCTTGGCTGTTGTGACTCGTGTATCATCTGTTTATGTTTATGCTGTGGACTGGCATCGTGGCATCTTACTCTACTCTGCACATGAGTGAGAAGTGACTGTTGCAGGCATCACAGCAGGATGGAGAAGGAATGTCCCACCTTACTTTACCTCTGATTGGGTTACTCTGATTTTCTTACAATAACCAATCATCTCTCCTCCTAACCAACCGGACTAACAAAGGCAATAAGTATTAGCCAATTAGAGGCAGAGTAGGGAGGGCCATTCCTTGACCATCACAGGAAAAGGGAAGCACCCACCCAAATTCAGTGACTTCACGAATCACAAACAACAAATGTCTCCTAGCCTTGTTCAGTAGTGGCGTCCTCTGGAAACTGTTGCCATTTTCTGTATTTGCAGCTCGTGTCCTAAATGATGCTCACATGTTGTCAAATAGATGAAGATGTTCTCTTCATTTGCTTGTGTTTTTATTTTATTATATTTAGATGTCTGAAGTTGAAGGGTGTTGTGCTCTCTCGGCACTTGACAAAGAAATTTATGCATTTATTACACTAAAATAGCTAAGTGAGCTTGTGAAATCGAGAAAAATCACAATCAGTGTAGTCAGGGAGGCCTGACAGGACAGGGCGGGATTTTTTGGGGGTTGGATACTTGCCACAACTCACTTGCTCCTGCTGGTTTCTCCACTGTTAACAACTCCACCTTTAAAGGATGTTCAAGAAAAATTTCAAGCTTTTCCACTAGCGCCATCATCACGTCAAAAGAAATTTTTTTTCCACTACTTGGTTTATGACCAAATACCTGCAACATTCATGCGAATAAAGATGCTCAGCATGTTAGCATGTTAGCTGTTAGCGTCTTTGTGTGGATGTAAGCTTGCTGATGTTAAAACAATCACAGATAAAAAAGTCTTCTTACTTGTTGTATTACCCAGAATAAATAAGAAGACTGTTTATCTGTGAGTGTCGGATTGTTTTGATTCCCACCACTAAGGTGCACCCAACACATGATTCAAGTTTTGAGCAGTGCTCACTGCTGATGTTCACAGTATGCTGATCTTACCATTTTTCTAGAAGCACTGTTGTTCCTAAATAGAATCTTGCAAGCATGGCTGCAGACTTGTTTTGAAAAAAAAACAAAAAAACCCTGATTAATTTTAAAATGTTTTTTTTGTGTGTGTGTTTGATTAGACAACAAAGTGTCTTGTTGGACTACACTGCACCGAGCCCCCCCTGTTGTTCGGACTTCTTTTTCTGAGGCAGACCTCTCTCTATGACAACGCAGTAATCTTATTGAAATAAATGAGGAGGGTACATTTTTGACGCAGTGCTATTGTCAGTCTGAGAGAGGCCTTGCAACATTTCACAACGAACAGGCTGCTGCTGCAGGACTGATGGGGAACTTATATGAGGGTTACCACTGTGCAGCTCATATCAGATTAAAACTGCAATGGTATTAGTATGCAAATTGAAAAAAGGGGCAGTATTTCCTTTGGATTAACTGCCACTGCCTGTGACAGTGTATAAGTGCTGCACTATAGGCCTTATCACACAGCCATGTGAAATATTGTATCTGTACATGCCCATGGCATGCTGAGAAAGGTCTCCGCTGGTTTAGTCATAGAAGTCATTAAAATGTGATGTTGGTCACAATTTAAAATAGATTCAGGTACAAGCATCATTATGACACAGTAGAATTCTTCAGGATGGAATAATGTGTGAGGATGTGACGTGAGTGCTCTCTCTCTCTCACACACACACACACACACACACACACACACACACACACACACACACACAATTGTTACAGAAATTACAGGAAATTCTTTGGCAGCGACAGCAGCAGGCTAAAATGCATGCAAACAGATCTTTGGATTTTTGCTGCAATTCTCAAAAAACAGAAAAATTGTACAAGAAAACTTTTGATTATTGTATGAATGATGCAGATTGGAATAAGCAACGGCCATAAATTAAAATTAAGAAATTTGGTAACAAAATTCATCAACAGAGCCCGTATAAATTTGATTAATTGCTGCAAACCTAAAATCCCTTCTGGTTTTCATGACATAAATCGTGGCTACACATATAGCTAACACGTTCCTTTTGTGGTGGGAGCTTGTGGAATTAATTTGTCAGTTACAATGAGATGAGCCATTTGTATGGGTCTCATCACTTCTCGCCTCTTCAGTTGCTTCTTGTCGGCTGAGAGGATATTTGCGGTAGCTCTGAAAACACCAAATATAATGATCCTGGAGCCAGTGAACTGTGGTTGTGCTTTGGTTTGCTGCGGTGACACGCTCCCGCCTGTCATCAAGGTGTACCTCGGTTGACGTCTTATGCACTGGTCATCCATCTCTCTTTGAAGAAGCACTCTTTTAAAGTCATGTTTACCACCAATGCTGCCCTAAAAAACAACAAAAAACAAACAAACAAACAAACAGAAAAAACGCTCAATCACTTGGGTTTTAGAGACATTTAAAATTGAGTAATTGAAAGCACTTGTCTGTGTGAACGGATGTGGGCACCCCTCCAAAATGTATTCCTGAGATGCCTGAGCTGGAGACAGATCCAGATGGGTCTGAACTGAAACCAGATGGCTGGGTGAAGGGAACATAGCCTAGGTACTACTGCATGCATACAGACAGACTCCTTCTAAGGTACAGGCACTGTGATTTTGCTTGGTGTGTGTGTGTGTGTATGTGTGTGTGTCTGAGTGTAAGAGTACATGTGTGTCTGAAGTGTTGATGCACAAATGCAAGTCTGTGCTCAGGCAGTGGAATGTAAAGAGAAATTAAACTAATTATCCAAAATCCATGATAGGAAAAAGTTAATTTGATGACATTTATTGAGGTATTACAGAATGTCTAATGCCTTATTCAGCCAGCTCATCTCTGAGGTGGAAAAATTAATGACAAAGCTCAAGATAGCTTTATATGCTGCATACTGTTTAAAAAAAAATCCACAGAGTAACTTCGGTGCTTGAATATACTCTGCTATTCATAATCGGATCACTTTGACTGCAACAGAAACTTTGGCATTAAACATTGGACTAATCCACAAGCATTAGATGTTCAACTGAGGAGCCAAGAAACTGGATTTAAAAGGTCTGACACAAAGAATAAATCACTTAAAAAGTTGCAAATCTCAAAATGTGCTTTTCATATTTCACTGGGTTCTTGAAGTGAACGTTCCAGGGTTCACTTGCCAGACACGTCTGTACTGTCCATAGGGTGCTGTGATACCGGGTTTCCTCAGATCTTTTAATGATGAGGGCAGGATCTCTAAAGGTGTCGGTCATTTTCAAACCAACCGCACCGTAAAATCTGTGTATCACTTTGAAATCGCTGTTGGCTGCTATCAGAAACACATTCTGCAAACACACCTGTGCACCAGAGAGGATATTACCTGCAAAAAACCTACCAGACGGTGAGTGTTGTCAACCAGCGAGTTATTATTAGTAATCAGTGATTCACAGAGTTGTGTTCAGGGTTCTACCCTTTGGGAAAGAGTTTGGGCCTGTTAAATTAATGCATTTTAAATTTATCTTCAACAGCACAGCCCACGCAACTAGGCAAAACGTATTTCCACCATCTTACTTCAAAAGCATTCTCGTTAAAAATGTTTCCGTTCAGAATTAGCTGCTTGCAACACAAAACAGAGCAAAACACAAAACAAGCTCACGCAGTTCTGAAACCTCTTTTTTTTGTCTATGTAAAATGTCTTTGGGTTCCTTTTCTGGGTGAACAAAATCCTTTTAATTCCCCAAGAAGAAATTAGTCTTTCAGTTGTCTTACTGAGAATCAAACAGGAAGGAAGAGCTACAGAATAACACAGAAGGAGCTTCAGAAACTTGCATGGGATCAGCTCAGTACTCCTGATGCTTGTATGTGACTACAATGCACCTTACTGATACAGGGGAGTACATGTAGAAGCCAAATCTGAATCCCAGTGTACACTATATAGACAAAAGTATTTGGACTCCTGACCATTACACTTACAGGGACTTTAATGAGATTGCAGTCTTAATATATAGACAGGCTGGCAGCTTCCACTCTTTTGGGAAGGCTTTCCGCAAGATGTTGGAGTGTTCCCAAACTGTAACCACAAAGTTGGAAGCATAGCATTGTCCAAAATGTCTTGGTATGCTGAAGCATTAAGATTTCCCAGCCCCATACCACACCTGAATTCTGGTCTGTCCCAATTCTTTTGTCCATAAAGTGCATGTTCAAAAATTCCTCGTGATAGTATTGATGGCAGTAGAGGAACAAGAATATTGTGGTGTTAGCTTAAGTTTATTGATATGTCTCTAACTTATTTATATGTTTTCATTTATGATCAGGTTGTCATCTATCTATTTATTATCCCATCTTCATCCCTTCAGCTGCAGTTACAAACCCAATCGAGTCCACAACCAAGTGAGCAGGCACGTCCCAACGTAAGAAAAGGTGAGGTGACAAAGTACGTCTTCAGAGAGTCTTTGACTGACTGAGCCAGATTCAGGGGACATGTTGCAAGATGTATTTGCAGCTGTGTTGTAAACGCTTCCAGCCTTTTGCAGTTTCTACTGGCAACACCCCAACAAAGCAAATTGGTTAGGGAAGTGCGCAAAAGTAATGGACAATATTTAGTAAAGATTTTGAATTGAGTATTACATTTTGATGCATACCCTCAAACTTCAACATGAGGTCCCCCACTCTGCACAATATTAGCTTTGTGTCAATACCTGTGGTTATTTGTAATCAGTTCAGATAAAGAAGCCTTTTACAGACTTATGGGAGACTGAATGAATTCCTGGTTTTGATTCACTGAGGAGCTGTGCAAGCAGCACTGTCAAGGTAAAAAATAAAAAATAATAACAATAATAATAAAAAAAAAATGGTGGGAAAGAATGCTGTGCTTTTGCACAAACCTTACCACAGTTTGATGAGAAATCAATGTTGTCATATCAAGTGTCCGCTGTTGGATTTAGATGAAGACTGTCATAGGTGTGAGGTTGTTTCATACTGCCTCTTCAGGAAACCAATACTGTAGTGAAGTGTTTTTCCACAGCCTTCCATTGTGCATTGTGTGTGTCATCATTGCCTCTGCATTTTCTTGATTCTTCTTCCCTTTGCAGAGCAGTGACTGAAGTGAGTGTACATGTACAAGAGTTGCAGCATGTTTTCATTCCGGCCTCCAGATGTATAGCCCTGCTATGTTACTTGTGTTGGATACACATTCAGGAATGCAGGTCCCTTGAGATTTTACGTTATGTTCAAGTCATGCAGACATCTGCTGGGGGAAAAACACCACCCGTTACTACTACCGATACTACCAAGGATGAACTGAATGCTGCTCTGAAAATAAACTGATACATTTCACCCTCCATTCTGGTGATGTGACAGTATCAGTATTTTGTATTTTTTAAAAATTGTGAGTTTCACGGGACCAGAATAAAATACATAGCTGCGTCTGCTAATTTCAGCCCTTTTTTCTGAGCAGTGAATAACACTTACAATGGGTTTAAGTGTTCAGTGTGCTCACAGAAACCAAATCTCAGTTTGGCTGCTCTACTTCTGCTGTTTCAATAGATGTTCCTATGACAATACAGATTAGAACTGTGGTTTCAACAGCAGTGCACAGGATCCTTTTATTCATGGAAGCAGTTTTAAATGATTTTAAGAAGATTTCTCGGCATCCTGAACGTACATTCTTGTGGTTCAAAAGTGACATTGTCTCTCTTTTGTTTTTACTTGTCTGACAGCTGAATGACACTGCTGGGTGCTGTGTCCTAATGGACGGATCCTACCTCTTTCTGTCAATACAGTGCAGAGCTGCTGCCCAAAGCCCACCTCCTATTCAAGACATTTTCTCAAAAATTAAGTGTTAATCTCATGTGAACGCCACAAGCATCTGCTGCTAGAAAGCAAAACACGTTATCCCCCTGACCAAACATCACACATCAAAACACACAAACACACACAGAAAATTCTATGTTGCTGAAAACACATCAGCACTGACTGGCTTCCCCTCCATCCCTCCAACACACTAGAAACAGTTTGAAGGTGTTGCTTCACAGTAATTGCTCATGCAAGTCAGTAAAAAGTCCCTCTTGTGGACACAGGTAGACTAGCACTGTCCTTCAGGTGACATCTTGCAAGTGCTTTTACATAACTCATTATGTAAACTCGTTAAAAAGCTTCGGCGCAGACATTAGCAATATTTGTGATTAATTTGCTTGTGCTTGATAAAAGATGAACCCCCCATTTATTACACTGATTCTAGATCTCTTGCTCATAATGAACAATCTCATAATCTTATAATTATAGAGGAAGCTGCCGTCAGGCAAACAGCAATAAGCTAAGGGCAAAATTCAACTTAGATGCAAAGTGACCTCTAATCAGAGAATCAGTTCATCTACCTCAATGTAAATGAATGCAAAACTCTCAGGCTGCAGCATTCTGCATGTTCATTCTCTGTAACAGATTTGTCCTTTCAGTGAACTCTGCCCTCTATCTCCAGCGCCAATGTTGTCTGTTATATTTCTGAAAACAAGGTGAATCACCTTCTTCTACCTGACAAAGGAATTCATTATCCTTTCCCCCAGAGGACGCAGAAATGGTCTTCTCAAATGTGTTTGTGGTATGGCTGTACTCCAAAAAGGAAGAGTCTGCAGAGATGTGCTAACAAGAACGAGACGGACATCCAAAACTCATGAATAAACTTTCAATTCACGTCTTCGGTTTCGTGCTGAGACACAGCGAGCCCCCCGCCCACCTGAGTGAAAAAGCATAGGGAAGCAATAAATGCAAGAGCGGCAACATATTCATGGAAAGCACGAATATCAGCTCAACATCTGACTCAAATCATACATTGTTCAGAGTGTTGTCTTCTTCAGGTTTCTTTAGGAGTGCTGACATAACCAATAAGCAAGCAGGCCGGTTTCTGACAGACTGTTTTCCTCACATAATTTGCAGGGAGGAGAACCAGTCATCACTCTGGAAACTCACACAGTAAAAAAAAAAAAGTGTTTGGAATCAAATGTGGGAAGACTAAGGACTGTCTAAATATCACCAAGGACAAGACAAAATATCACAAACCTTAGTTCTCTGGTCTCTTTTGAAAAAGTTAACCATATTCAATCTGAGGCTAAACTGACAAAAGAAATCACAGAAATCACATGTCTGACATGTAGCTTGTGTCCTTCAGGGACTGGGATGTTGATAATGATTGACTGTGACAGTAGATAACAGCTCATTCATTAGGTTGTTACATTCATATTATCTTTCCATTACAATGGCTATTGGTGCAGCTGGCAGGGCCCCATATTTGGATTCCCCAGCAGAGATAAGGTGCCAACAGCTTGACATCATGCCCAACTGACAACGCTCTGGGAGAAATTAGAGTTACAGCACAATGATTGCCAAAGACAACCCGAACGCAGAGGAGAGGCACAAAGAGGCCTTTTCTGCGCTCTGAAACACCACCGGAAAAGTGATTTGACATATCACACAAGGAAAATATCATAAATCTTTTACTAACAGGAAAACTTGCGGGGTGATTTATGCTTGGCACTGACACCTGTAATGAGCCGCATATCTGATGGAAAGCATGACTTGAATCTTTTGGAGAAGTTTATCTGTTTGCATGATCCAGGGTAGCTGAGTATTTAGAAGCTATTTCCACAAATAAAGAAGTTTCTATTGTGTATCCAAGTAAAACGAAGGCCGTTAAACGTTTTCCTTTATTCCACATTATCAGCACGATTCAGCTTCCTACTGTCTGATATTGTCTGTAATAGTCAAACGCTGCACTGGGTGAAGAGGCGTGAGGCCTCCATGATTAATGATAGCTTAGAGTCCCACACATCATCCTCTGTATGCCGGCACGTGCAGCTGCAAGTTAGTGGACTCTGAGCCAAAATTTCACTTACTTGGAAAGAAGAGATTGGAGAATTAGGTCAATCACAGTCATTAGTCACACTCTGTGTCAACAGCACAGGTAGTTTATCTCCATGTTAACTAGAATTCGTAAAGTTAAAGCCACAATGATGTCATCCTTCAGCACGGTTCAGGAAAATGCCACAGTGATTAAAAAAAAAAAAAAAAGATGTCATTTGAATATGCTGGGTTATTTGATATTTGGACAAAGGCGTTTAAGTCTGGCAAAGTACACACCACATTTTACTACAACACAGGTCTGTTAAATATGCTTTGGCCTGTTAGACTGGAGATGTGGTTTGCATTTGTAGTCATTAGGGACTGTGGAAAAATTATTTGGAGTGTATGGAGGAGAATCATATAAAAAGAAAGCCCCTTCCTACTATTATTAATTTTCATTGGGACCCTCCCCTCCAGTAAGGAAACAATACACCACTGTCTGACCACAATAAAATTAATATACTTTATGGAATAAAGATTTTCACAATAGTCATCAGTACTCTCATGAGAACAAAGTGAAACTGACAAATTTATGACAAAATAACACAATTTACTTAAACGAAGCTCCAGGTGTCTTAGTAATAGGTTGGTTAACAGAGGAAGAAGAGACGACAGGACCAAACTGTGACAAGCTTCAAACAAAACATTATGTCATAGATGCTAACTTTATATAACACTTTTAAATTGACATGCAGAAGGTGATTGGCTGGTTAAAAAAAAAAAAGTGTTTTCTCACTCAGAGTACATGATGTTCTTTTCCTGTTTATAGTACACTAAGATCCACAGTCTGTGTTTCTCCACGTGACCCACTGGACCTACTAGTCACTGGTGGATGACTGGGGGGGGGGGCAAAGTTCTAATATGAGGACATCGTTTTCTACATATGACAATGCTCAGAAACAAATTTGACAATAAATTTCACAAAAGAAGTTTGAAATAAAATATGAATCTGGTGGGATGAGGGGAAGAAAGACCCCCAACACACACCTCCACTTTTTTGCCACCCCTAATAATTTTGTTACAATCCCTTACAATCATTCATGCATGTTTTCATATCGGCCTTCTTGAGGGCAACACAGAAGGATTACAGCATGTGTTCAATATGGATAGTTAGAAAAAGTACATGTCTTTTTAGCAGAAGAAAACTCTTTCCTAAACCAATTTTTCGCACAAATTGGATGTTAGTTGTTGCCATGTAATACAGTGAGTGAGTCAGGAATAACCCTGACCAAAATGGTGATTGTAGTAAAGTAGATGGAGAGGGTGAAACGATATCAGTCGGAATAACGCCTGTAACATATCGAAACTGCAAATGTGATTTAAAACGCCTCGAGTGGAATAAAACATGTTTATCTTTTGTTCAAGAAAACAATTCCCCAAATTTCCGCGTTGAGCTGTAAGATCTACAGTGCTGGCCGCTGCTAAATGATTTTATCAATTAGTAGTGGAAAGACCAGGACCACGGTCTTGCATACTGCGTTCTGATTGGTCCAAACGCAGAGCTCGTAATGTTCAGCGCTCCCATATAAACCCATGCAGACTTGACATCGGTTCTATCTGTCATGCAAGTCCAAAGGATAGCGAGGAGCCCAATGTAAAGAAATTGCTGGCAGCTTACTTGTAATAGCCTACATCTTTTGTGTTTTCGCCGCTGCAGAAGGTTTTGGAGCGTCATTCTTATGAATTACACACAAAGCAGGAGGCGTCTCTTTATATTTAGTTGTATAATCTGTGTTGAGAGGACGATGCCTTTGAGGACCGGACTTTTTCTCCTGATGGTGCTGAACGCATCTGCATATGAACTGGATCAAAACGAGTCCTATTCGCCCAGGAGAGCACGCTTTTCTGCCAATAGCCCTTGTAAGTAACACACTGCTTCTATCTGCATATATCACAGAGTGCACTGCTTGCTTGTTATTTTATTTTATTTTTACACACCGTTTCCACAATGCACAGCCTCACCTTTGCTCGCTTACTATGAGGAGATTTTTTCCCATATTTTTTTGTTTGTTTTATTTATTTATTTATTTTTGCCTATGCAGCCTTTTCTGTCTAAACGAGCGCGTTGATTCCCGGAGAAGGCTGCGGGATTAACGCTGTGGTTTTTGCCGGTGTCCTGCCGGCAACAGATGAGCATGGTGCTTGGTGCTGACACCTGAGAGTGCAGGCTGTGTCATGCTGATAGTCTTTCTCAAGGGTTTGCCTGGCGCATAGGTCCCACTGTTCAGCGTTATAGTGGACTTGAGGGGATTTTCAGTGTTAAAGCCTTCAGGTCAGAAGAAGAAGTAGGCTACACCGTTGTATTTTCTTCTCTGTATGTCTCAAGCTACACTGTCATCGGGGCTGTGCCTACTGAACAAATAAATGCAACCCTGTTACTTGACATTTTGTGTATCCATCTAAGAAAAGCAAGGCTTGAGCCAAAATAGCTCATAATCAAGAAGTGACACTGCAAAGCCTAAAATCTGCATGGACTTTTCCTTTTTAACAAAAAGGTACAGCCCAATGATAGAAGGCAGTGGGTAACAGGGATGCTGATTCGCTTCTGCAGGAATTGCTTCATCATCATAAGATTTGCAGCTCACTCTCTGTATTTTGAGAACAATCTCTGGTCCCTGATGGCAGGCAGACTTTATCTGACTGTGCAGGTCAACATGGGGCCCCAGATTCAAAGTCTGCCAAGTAGGCTTAGGCTCTGCGGTGACATTTCTTAATGGTTATTACAAAGGATTTGAGTCAGGCAGCTTGCCATCACAGTGGATTCTTGGATGAAGAAGAAGGAAAACCAACTATATGGACACACTGATTTCCAGATTATGTTTTATAGCTCTGCCTTGGTGTAAAATTTCAAGTCGGTTGTGTGGACTTAGAGCCCTGCTCCTTAGGGCTAAGATCAGTTTTTTGGAAAATTAATCAAAGGACTGAATGATGTTGCAGGATGGATGTTTCATAGGTTTCACAAAGATGGAGATCAGGGTTACTTGTGGGTTAATCAGCCTAATAACTATTCCTGTCATGTGACACTCCTCAAATGAATATGGCAGCATTTTCTGCATGTGTATTTCATTATGTAGATGTTCATTGGATCAATTCTGGATGTTTAACTGGGCTGTGATTATTTAATAGTTAAAAATATTAAAGTGGTTTGGAGGCAGAGTCCTCAAATTCAGCTCGACAATTATGGCTTGTGTAAAAATTTGTGTGTGTGTGTGTGTGTGTGTGTGTGTGCCAGTGGTACAAGTGTACGGTTGTGTGTGTCGACAGGCACGCCAACAATTTTCAGGAAACTCTTTGGTATTTCTGGTGCTGTTCATCCAAGCTCTGCTGAAAAGAACCAAACAGTGGAATATAGGTCCCTGCCAAGAGAAAAGTGCAGTTGTGCCAAGTAGTGTCTGAGGCTCTCTGAGTTGTAAGGTGTCCAATCTACAGTCAAGTCACTATTTGCCCCGAGTGACTGTATGTCTTTTGTGAATCACCAAAGTATAAAAAGATTCTCTTTTGTTTGCCACATTTTTTAGCTGAAACCCTGGCAACCCTTGTGTAATGAGCTCAGTGAGTGTGCAGTGATTCCCAGTGAACCCACTGTTGGCTCCCCTGCTGATGGTCCATTCTCTGTGCCCACAGCAGATGTGGCACGCTGTCTCAACAGTGCCCTCCAAGTTGGCTGCGGAGCTTTCGCCTGCCTGGAAAACTCAACTTGTGACACAGATGGCATGCATGACATCTGCAAGTCCTTCCTATACAGTGCTGCTAAATTTGACACTCAGGTATACACTTTTAATCATTTCTCACAGTCTACACACAGTATGCCTCTCTCTCCCTCTCTCTCTCTTTCTTTCTATGTGCACATGAGCCATGTGGGATTATATGGGTGTAACTGTCAGGGCAAGAATGTGTGAAGCACTGCTGGGTTTTTTTTTTTTTTTTAACAGGGTAAAGCATTTGTGAAGGAGAGCCTTAAGTGCATTGCGAATGGCATCACCTCGAAGGCATTCCTCACCATCCGCCGCT
Source organism: Scatophagus argus (assembly GCF_020382885.2). Classification (NCBI taxonomy): domain Eukaryota; kingdom Metazoa; phylum Chordata; class Actinopteri; family Scatophagidae; genus Scatophagus; species Scatophagus argus. Next base: position 6,348,479 of record NC_058496.1, on the reverse strand, counting down.
GCTCCACCTTCCAAAGAATGATATCTGAAGTCCAAGAGGAGTGTTACAGCAAGCTGGATATCTGCACAGTTGCCCGATCAAATCCAGATGCTATTGGTGAAGTGGCACAGCTACCGAGTCACTTCCCCAATAGGTGAGCTCTTCCTCGAGTGCATATGATTTACAGAGGCTTACAAAACAAGTTGAGCGATGCTATGATCTGCTGACAGCAGTACACATGGTACATGACTTGTTAAGTGGTGAGTTTCTAGCTTCTGATGTTCTGCAGGCCCTTTGACCACAAAGTACATTTAAAAACAAGGGTCCATTTCTCCAGTGAAAGACAAATCAGAATCAAAATACAGCCGTTGTTCATTTTAAGTGAAGGAGAGCCCCAAGATGTGCGTTTGAATCATCCCCAAAATTGAAAATATATATGCCTAGCATGTTTCGAATATCCCTTTTGGCCCTGATTTATGCAGTATGGCTACATTTGTATTGATTTTCATGTTGTGGTTACCATCTGTTTCATACATTCTTTAGCACAATGAAAGAAATTGAAACAGGAATATCAAGTTTGCATGTTTTTGTTCCTATTGTTGTCCTAATGCATGGAGGATTGCAGTTTGGGAGTGGATACAAAAGGGTAGTGATGGCTGTAGCACAGGGCTTTGTGGTGAAATGACGGTCACTCCCACATGGATGCCATGAGACTATAGAGCATATGTTCAACTACATTTATGAAGGTTTGACCTCTTGGGGGTACAGCAGGAATATATTGTGGCCATGCTGCACATTTTTCTTTTAAATAGACATTCAGTGATGTTTTGTTTTGCTGTCATTGTCCTAGGTTTTATGGTAAGCTGCTACAGAGCCTGATGGACTGTGATGAGGACACGGTGGACCGCGTTAGGACCAGCATGGTGTCGCGGCTCGGCCCAGAGATGAGCATGCTTATTCAGCTGCTGCAGAACAAGCCCTGCCCATCCACTGCTGTGGCTGCAGCTGCCGCCATCCCAACTGGAGTGGAGGGCCGTGGGAGCTGGCGCTGGTCCATGGGTCCCCATATGTACAAGATCCAGCCTAATCTGCGAAACAGAGACTCTGCCAGTAATTTTGGCAAAAAGCGCTCTGCCAGTGACAGCTCCTAACTTCCACTCAGAAACTCCACACACTCCTCAAAACATCATGAAAGCTCCTCTATTCCCTAGCGGTGATAAAATACATTCCTCCGCTAGACTGGAAGTTACAGAAATATGCACCTCTAGGGAATGCCGGAACGCCCATAGAGTTGATATCAGAGTTTGATCGTTGTTCTATTGTATATCCTACACTTTAGGCTTGAGAGAACACCCCCCCCACCCCCCAACCATCAACTGTTTTCAAACACGTCCGCTCACAGTTAGTGTTGAACATGTGGCTTGTTGCTCCTGTGCAGCACAGTCCTGCTCACTCCTCCTCACCTCCTCCGACAGAGACAAATCCTTAAGATGTTTTTCGACGCCAAGCAAAACATTTAAAAAAATTAAAAAAAAAAAAACTATTTAAAAAACAACAGCCATGGTGGTTCACACCTCTAGAGCACAATTCCATACTTTAAAAGATGAAAAAACACAAGTCTCATAATCCAGACATTTGTTCATGGATAGAAATCTGTAGTTGGATTATTATTAGTTCATTGATAGGAATGGGAAATTATTGGTAGATGTATTTAATATTTCAGCGATGAGACCAGTCAAATTGTGAGCATGAGATGTGGAAATGACTTCATATCTATTTCCTGACACTAGCATAACAGTTAAATGTACTGTATACTAAGTTACGTGCGAGAGCCATGGCCCTCTAAAAGAGAGTGCTCATATGGAGTGTTGTTTCATGGTAACCTTTGACAGGTTGCCTTAAACTGACCAAAAAAAAAAAACAAAAAAAAAACTACAAACTGCCCTGAATGCTATTCATGAAATACCAAAATAGTGTATAGCTATAGCACTTATACATGTTTTTTTGTTTGTTTGTTTTGTTTTGTTTTTTGTTTGTTTTTGTTTTTTTCTGATGGGTTAGATGTAGCCGTGGTTACGTGTTACGTGAAATCATCATCGTGCTCACGAGGATTGTCCAGGTCTTGGCCAAGTCTAACTGTCAGAAAAAGTCCATTTTGCATATCTTGTATCCAGACACTTGTAATGCATACGACTGTTGAGCTCTGCAGTATATGTGGGACCATGTTTAGTGGAATCTGTATCCGTGTTCTTAAAGGAGCTCGAAGCGGTAGTGTATGTGCATTAGCTGATTAGCACGTTCACCGATGAGACTGAGAGCAGCCATCTTGTTAGACTGATGATCATCACTCTCTGAGGTGAATAACGTGACATACACACTGGCTTCCGGTGTCGAGATAGAGAATGACTATTTTAACAAAAAAAAAAAGCCTTGTTGGAATGATATTTATTTTCCTACTATATTATTTAATTTTTTCTTTATTATTTTTATGCATTATTGTAGTTTTAATTAGTTTACAGATTTAACAAGCAGTTCAGTCATGGCTCCTATTTGAACATGAGCTCTATGCCAAAAAAATGAAAAGAAAAGAAAAAAAAGTGAGCTGATGCTCTGGTGACTGAATGGGACCCATGTCATGACTCTGTGCTGGCCATAGGGGAACAAGGTTGGTCATTCAAGTCAGGTGATCTACTTTATGGGTGTTATAAGGGACCACAACAAAACGATAGCTTCATTTTGACACACTCTCTGGTTTAAAAAAAAATAATAATAATAAAGGGTTGTCATTGTAGAGGGTTCGTGCATAATATCAAACACTGATCAGGTATAATCACAGTAAAACAAACACCAGCATTGAGTACCCGAATAGGGAAGTTTGGGGGTAGTCCTGCCATAGTTTGCTCTTCTTTGCATAGACTGAAATACGTTCTCTTTTAGGTTAGCTTGAAAAATTGTACTTGTCGCGAATGTCTTCATCCCTTGCATTTCTTTCCTGTTATTATTTATTTTTTATGTATTTCTTTTTTTACTGATTCTGATCTTATACAGTAGATGAAGAGAAGAAGATGCAACTGAATTGATCCAATGCATCACATAGGGAGCACATACTGTAGTATCTGTGTCTGCTTTAGTCTCAGGTCACATGTCTTTCTTTAAAGGCTCTGACAACTTTGTTTTTTTTCCATAAAATATTAATTACTCAATAAGCAACTATTAAAGTTTATTTTTTGAGAAACAAAACATCTTTATTGATTATTTTACCACCCAGAAACTCAGATAATGGATGTGGTTTTGGTAAGGTTTAAATGATCTCAGATTGATTGGACACTGATTCTAATGTTGCTAAATCCTGATCGGTGCTACTTAGTACACGACGTTTCACACACCTATCAAATGAGCACGAGACCGAGTAGCACAGACAGACATGTGAAATGACAGTCCAGCCTAGAAGTGACCCAGCAAGTTAAAGGGATCAAACAGCATTGCTCTTCTGGAAGATTTTTCATTTGTTGGTACATTGGGAGAATTCGATGAACACTCAGGTGTTAGTTTGTCTCGGCTAGTGAGAAGCTCATGCTAGTTTGTGTATATTAGGAGACGTTATAACTGCACGTCAGTGTAACAAAAAGGTCACGGTAGACTTCATGAAATCTGATCATTTTTACAGATAAGGCTGCGTGTTTCGTGGCCTTTGGCGACCGAGACAATCATCCAGAATCAGTAGGTCAGTACAGAGCCCCGGTCACTGAGAAGGGTCTTCACGCTGGTGTTTGCTTTATCTATACCTGGGAGATAGATTTGGTTTGTAGCCATTAACTTATGGGGGATTTATGATATTTTCAGACCTGGGCCCTATTTTTACAACTCTGGCTCACTTTTCCATCACAGACTTCCTGCAGCAACTCAGCTGTGGCGGGATTTTAGACTGAGACTTTGAGACCTTGAGCAAGATTTGCGTTTCTGGTTATACAGACACTTAAAAGCAACAATCTCAGCCTGTAAGCGGCAAAAAAGCACCTTTAAAGGACTTAACTTTGAGGGTTGGAGTTGCCCCAAAGGATTATGTTTTGCATTGTTTGTTTGCATGTTTGCATTGCATTGCAGCCGTGTCACAGCTGTTGGCTAATGTGGTCTGCTGGACCACTTCCAAAACTTTTGGTAAGTATGAATCATTTACACACCAAAATAAGCAAATGTAGGGTCCGGGTTAAAAAATACCAAAAATCTCCTTTAAGTGACATCTTCAATGGCTTGAGATCGATTTGAGATTGAATTGCAAAAGCTTGTGCACATTAGAAATGCAATGTAGAGATTCATCTAGAAGCAGGGCTGGGTTCAGTTCACCACCAAGCAGTGTGATTCAGAAGAAGACTTTTCCTGAGAATTCAAATTTCTTGCAAATTGGTATTCTTAAAAGTTCCTTATAGCAAAATCTTAAAGGACTGTTGAGCAAAAAAGATTCTGCTTGCCTGATTTTGGATGCCATCATAGATTCATCTTTGACTTCATGACACCAACTGAACCCAGTCCCGCTCCATAAAAAGTGGATTTATGCTTTTTTTTTTTGTGCCGTGTTGAAAAGAGACAAGAGACCAGAAAAACAGATGTCAGTGTCAATTTAACAGCTATGTTAAGATTTCCAAACTATGCAATAATCTCACAAACAAAGGATTCACAGCAACACAGAAATTGACCTTTATTTCATTCAGTGCCAGCTGATGCTGTGTGAATAAAAGCAGCAGCATGTATGCTCTCATACTGCACTCATACAGTATGAAGGCATTGCTCCTCTGTATCGCTCTCTGTGGGTTTTGTAAACTGGTGTTTCTTTTTGTTCTGTGAATATGATGATTTCTCTTGTGTCATTTGGTGCGAAAGGACAGCAGTTCTGAAGGAATCACTTGGGAAGTTAAGAGCTATAGTCACACTGTAATATATCCTAGCTTAACTATTTTATGTTAAATATGCACTTTGCATCTTAACCACTATAAAGGGCATTGAAACATTCAGCACATGTGCAATTGAGACGTGTTTTATTTACCCAGTGAATGGAAATCAGTTTGAATATTTCGCATCCTGAAGGGTCAGGGCTTCTTCATGTACTATTGATACATATGTCTGTATCTTTGTTGTCCATGGGTAAATCCAAAACCCAACAGCTGCTGCTAAACTGTTACTTCCCTGTATGATGCTGTCCAGATGCCCCTCTACTGTGGCCGCTCTGCTCTGTCAACACGCAGTGAGCTCAGCATCAGTTCATACATTTACATTTAAACATTTTTACATGTCTTATCCGTGTGTTCATATTTATTTTCTACAAACGTTCCTTGTGTCAAACGTATGTGGTAAGGGCAAATTGACTGTTTCCTCATCAAATCAAATGTAATGGTAATTTCAGAGAATGTACCTGTATACTGAATGTCTGTTTCGACAAGGACATGTCCGAGTTAGGTCACCCATGAAGGCTGTTGGGAAAACACGAAAGTGAGAGACGTTCACTTATTTTTTGTTTTTAATTCAAGTATAGGGTGCTTAAGGTGGTACTGGAGCATTATTAAATCGACCCATGGTGAGTTTTGTGAAACTGTTTCTCCTGTCAACACTAGAGACTAAAGACTCCCTCATTTCTGGCACTTCATGGTACTCTTTCCTCTCAAGACTTGAAATATATTAAATGTGTGTGCTTAAACAGAATCAAAAAGCTTCAGTGACTAGTAAAGTTTATTTTGTATTCATATATAAGTGACAGTTATTTTACTATCAGATTCAAAAGTTATCAAGGATTTAAGGAGATTACTGAAGTTTCTGATGCTATGTAACGCATGATTGACCCTTGTAAATCACTTGCACTTTAAAATATACCCATATACATATATACCCATACTGTGTATATGTTTGGGTTTTTCCTCTGTACTGAAAAGTCATGAAAGATACAAATGCATCAATTGTGTGTCTTTTGCTGATCAGAAATAAAATATTTATCAAGATATGGTAAGAAATATGTCGCTTTGCTCTTGTCCCACTTATTTGGTTGCATCATCACTCGCAAATTTGCATCAACATCCACAAATTAGAAACGCCCTTTAGCCCACTACATTCTCCTCCATCAATTCTATCAGAAAAATGTCTCTGAATTAACAGCGAAACATGCTGTTTAGTTTACGAAAACTGAGTAAAGTTTCCCCTTTCCCTACACCAATCAGATAAGCTTAAAGAAACCATATGGTTCACAGTTCAAATACAACCCCCCCCCCCTTAAAGATGTTTGGGAGCACCAGCACACGTCTTTTCAGAAAACACCAAAGCACATCAAAACAGGAGTAGAAAAACAGCCATGACTTTCCGACACGGTCTGAGTGTCAAATATTGTGTGACCAAGACATGGAGTTAGAACACTGTTGCTGGATTTTCTGGATTGCTGCTTCCCCTTCATCCCCGCCCCTTCCACCAGACCACAAAATCTACAATAAATGTGTCACCCATGACACCATGATAATAACCAGGGCTATTAGCATTTCTAATTTCCTCAGCAACATGAAAAATGGAAACAGGCTCAGTCCTCGGGTTGCCATCCTACCAAACACTTGGCACCAGGTTTCAAAGAGCTGCAGTGATGTTCGTGTTATCTTCAACTCTCAAACCTGTTTTGAAAGTAAAAGCAGGAGAGACAAACAAAAGTCACCTAACAGGGAATCCAGTCAAACTGGAGCTGCAGACTTTTCACGTATGACCCTAATCTTCAGCTGAGATAGTTGCAATCCTGATCATCAAGTCCTGGTCCGAGGCACGTGCCAGCAATATTTCAATCAACCAAGTTGTGGATTATAATGTAAATATGATAACTATCATATTTGGTCTAACAGTTGAAAGTGACAGGGCAGCTTTCAGATGAGAAGTATGGAGGCAGCCATGGAGGCGAACAGTTTGTAGAGAACTGACCTGACTAAATCTGCAATAACTGATTTTCCGACTACCTGAGGGCAGCGTAACAGCCAATGGATTTAACACAGATATATCATTTTTGATATGGTACTCTTGTTAGCATACAGGTGATGATGATGATGGCGTCCAACAGATATGGAGCAACATCAGTATTTGTGGTTGTGTTTCTGACTGTCAGGCGATTATAAGTTTAATTATTCTTGTTGATCTGTTTTTGCCCCCATCATCTACTGTATCAGGCTCTTTAGCTTCCAAATGACCCCACAATGTTCACCAGCTAATTGCTAACTTTGCTTGTGGGGTCACGTGCAGAAAAACAGCAAAATTACTGGCCAGAAAACCTAAACAAGAGGTGGAAGAAGCTATAACGCTCCACAGAGCTGAAGGGACCTGCAAAGTTGGCGCTTGACAGTTTGATTACCTTGTATGATATCTGTTTTTGGTCATTTCTTGCGTTGTTTTTTGCATTGCACTTCCTGCTTTTGTCTCTTTCCCACCAATGTGATTGCTACCTGATTAGTTTCACCTGTGCCTTGTTACCTCCTGTGCATACCTGTGCTCTCAGTATGTTTGCTACCAGCTACCCCTTGTGTCATATGTTGTTGTATGTGTTGTATGTGTTTTTGATTGCTCTTCCATGTACTGAACTCTTGTTTCTGCATTAAAGACTCTGAGTGATTCTGAAGTCGTGCTTAAAGGGACTTCCACCTGGGTGACATTGGTTTGGCTTCTTTGTTTCTCCCCTCAGATTATGACTTTACTTTAGAGAGCCTGTGAGCCACGTGTGAATTCAAATCTGCAATCAAATTTTGCCTAAAGATGCTTTGTGTGTCAGTTTCTTTGAGCTTCCTTTGGTTAAAGAAAGTCATGTACAATGTGTCGTGCACCCTGAAACGCTCAGCACATCAAATTCCTTCCAGTGAATGATAAAGCAGCTGCTCTGCTAAACACAAATCACAAGCACATAACATCGCTATGGTTTACCACATCCCTTCAGTATATGTGACGAATCCTGCGGGACCCATGAAGGAAGATGAAGGACACAGAGAGCACCTCCTGATGAAAATGAACTTTCTTAAACTTGAGCACAAACGAGCTGAAACTGCAAAGTGCCTGTTTGGTTGGAGAGCCTGAGGAAAAGAGGGGGCAGAACGCAAGAGGCTCCATGGACGCTAATCTCAGTCAGAGGGAGATATAATTTCATGCCTATTTAGAGAAGAGTCCTGAAGGGCTTTCTCATCAGCCGCTCTCCAGTCTCATGGATAGGTGATGCAGCAGCTCTGCACACAGATTCTATCATCTCCTTCTTTAAAGAGACATTCACTCTCAACTCATCAATGAATTTAGCACAAGCATTGACACGGACAGAGCAAAAACACTTTTGAGTTTTTCCATATGGCCAGTTTGAAAGTCTGTCTCTCACTGAGGCTTTTTTTCCCAGTTACATCAGCAGTTATGTAGTGGGCAACTTTTAAAAGCAATTGGGATGGAATTACTGCTTTCAACACACAGAAACATCTTGTTGCCAGGAAACATTTGAACAGATTTTTGACCCTGTCTATTCACTTTGTTGCCTGTTGCTTGGACTGCTGCCGAGTGTATCACCACCCTGACAATCGCAACCAGAGTAATAATGAATAATGACGAAATTCGAATATAATTATGCAGATGCGATTCATGCCATCTGGTAGTGTTTTTTTTAATTCCATGTTAATGCTTTTTAAAGCTGGTAATGAAGCAGTGCTCCGTTTGAGCCGTCAGATGCAACGCTGTGGCACCTTATGCTTTGAAACAACGTTGAATAAACCTCCTGCACGTGTGCGTCTGTAAAATTCATCCGTCTGCAATGTCTCACAGATTTGAACTGTATGCATTTCTTACAAGCACACAGTGGGGTGCACAAGATTAAAGGTGATGTTGAACCCTGTAGTCAGAGACCATAAATGGCCTTGCAGATTCTGCCTACAAGCTGCAGGCAAGCAACAAGCCCACCATTGTTTGTCATTGTTTTAACCTCTTGATCAATTCTGAGGGAGGATGGCAGTTTATCCATAGTGCATGCATAGTGTCAGCAATTTGATGGGACAAATGAACAATGCACTGTGGTTAGTGCGGTACGGCAATTGCTTCTCCCCACTCCCAGTGTGTTTTATATTCATTATGTCTTTCTCTTTCCCATGAAACTTGTGGCATATTCATCAGCAGTGTGACAAATTAGATGTGCAGTGAAATGGAGTATGACTGAGAGCAGTGGAAGATTAGATCCACTCCAATCTTACCCAGCAATCACTATCTCTTCATTTCTGTGGGGAAATACCCAAGGACGGGAAAGAAAATTAGATCAAATTTTACTGAAGAAAGCGCTGGAGTGGCAGGGGAAAGAGATGAAACAGAGCATTTTTCCATTTCTGCCAAGGCATCTCTAGATTTGCTCTGGAACCAAATGCATTGCAGTTTTTGGTTCTGGATATGCAGAATCCATTAAACCAAATATGTAGTCTGGCTCTACAGCTGCACAGAGAATACAAGAAGACAAATTCATAGTAAGTGATCGGGTGACAACACTAAGCTATTTGTGCGCCTAACGTCTGCCTTAGCCAATCAAATTGATGGAGCCAATTGAGCATCATATTCAGTCACTTCACAAGTGCAGTTTAAATGCTCTCAAAGGCTCTCAAATGCTGCTTTCTCTCGCAGCACCTGACTATTTTAACAGCTCTCCAAATGAACACCGAAAACTGGAATACGGATGGAGTCATGCTGCACACTGTGTCGAGCGGAGATAATTCATGGCTTTCCTCATTGCCATTTGCACTTGCCTTCCACTGTGACTTATTGCAGCAAAAAAATATTTACAAATGTGAGTGGAGAGTTGTGTAGCTTCATCTCAATCCGTGTGTGCAATCACATTTGCTAATGTGTAAATGTGAATCTCTGAAGGCGTACTGAGATTTGTTAATGTCTACACCAATCCGCAATTGTGTATGGACGAAAAGTACTTTGGAAATGCAGATAAATGATCAGCTCCAACTCAGGCAGGCCTCTCAGCTGGATTTTAAGCTCAGTTCAAGTCTCAAGAAAAATACATTTGGCAAGACTTTGGTATTTGTATGAAAAGAAGCTCCCAGTTTTGGGTATACAATCATTTTTTTAGTGAATTCGCAGGCACATGATTGTGTAATTTATGATCTGAACATAAAGTGAGAATTCAACAACACTCTGTGGGACATTTCATGGCAGTAAATGAAATATATTCTCTCACTTACTGATAGCCAAGTGTGGAGAAATTCATCCCTTTATGGAAGCATCGGAATTACTACAATGTGACAGAGACATCTAGTGGCTGAAATGTCTTTCTTCATACAGGACACGGCGAGCCAAGTGTAACTCCACATGACAGGATAAAAAAATGATGCAGCAGCCTGTCATATCGACTTTAAATGGTTTTTTCAATTATTTCATTGCTTCCGTATTTCTCTCCTCTTCCATTTCTTGCATCTCCTCATCCATAATTTTGCTCAGCATGCAATAAAATTAAAAAAAATTAAAACAACAAACAGTCAACATATGCTGTTGTAGACATTAGTGTGACATACATACACGAAGTACAAAGCTGTTTAGGACATTTACAGTCAAAGTTCAACATGCAGAAACACAATGATGAAGTCATCTTAACACCAGGAAACTGACTGAAGACCAGCATAAGGTAACGAGTTTTGTGAAAACTTGATTACAGCGAAGTGTCAGCGCAGGTGCACACACACCTCAGGGTTAATTAAATGAAATGCTCTGTTGTTCTTTATTTTAATTTTTTAATTTTTAATTTAAGATACTTTATGAATCCCAAGCTGGGAAATTACTTCTCTGCATTTAACCCATCAATGATTGAAACACACACACGTGCAACATGCAACATGCAGTGAAACACACAGGAGCATCAAGTGCCGGGGAGCATATATTGGGGGTTAAGTGCCTTGCTCAAGGGCACATCAGCATCTGGGGGGTGGGGACATTATCACTCCACCACACTCAAATTTTTCCTGCCTGTCTGGTGGGGGAAGCGAAATATGTTCACATACCAACGTCACAGCTCACAGTTAACTTTTCAACAAGCAGAAATACAAACATTTTGATGTGGGTAATGATGACCCACGTGTTGTCTGATATGTTGCAAAGGGTTTGAAACAAGTCATGTGAATCTTCATCAGCGTCCTTGGATTTCGTGGCTCTGTGTGGGCACAGGATGGGGGCTTTCTACATAAATTCTAATGTCCTGCTTAGGCAGTAATCTGAAGACAAGAACTGTTAGTTGATTTAAATATTAGAAGAAATAAGAGTTATTTACACAACATAATATGCTGTGTGTAAGCATTTCATTATGAATATACTGTAAATTTCCAATTAGTTTTATTATTGAAATATTGTTTAAAATTACACTCCCAAAGTAGAATAAAAGCATTTAAAGGCAAATTCTAAACTATATGGAGGTTCTGTGAGCATAGTTATGGTTTATGTTTCCTGCTCATGAACCCTTCAGCATGCATCGGGGTAGTGGTTTTAGACTTAACCTGTATGTCCTGTCTAACCACTTGCTGCCTGAGCTAACATCTTTCAGCTTCAGAGCTGATGCATGAGCCACAATGCATAACATATCTCATGACGACTGAATTAGTCTACCTTCAAAATAAAAGGGAATGTCAGTGTCACGTAGGATTTTTATGAGTATCTTCAGTTGCATATTGGCCGTGGGATGGCTGGGTTCAGTTTCACTCAGCCCGAGTCTCCTCTTTCAGCTGCTATCAGCCTCCTATTTTGCTCTATGATGAATTAGGGGTATTTAGTGGTAAACTGTACTTAGCCTGCTTCTTATGTTTCAGTGCGAGACAAATGGTGAAATCGGTGGGAGAGGCTTTGATTTTAAGGAAGAGGAGACACAGAAAGCCAAAGAGAGCATTGCTTCGAGCCTTTGGAGGACCCTGCCGTAGCGATTAAGTCATTTACCCATCAAATGGGACACCCTGAAATCCCCAAGGTGTGGAGCAATTCACAGCTGGCTTCCCTGAGTTTCCCCTCCACTTTTTAGGTTCAGGTTTCTTGGTTTGTCGTGTAAGGTGTGTGTGTTTCAAGGAGTGTCAGTATTGAGAACTTAAGTACGGCAATCAGTTTTATGGGTTTGTTTGACATTATCTATAAGACAAAACTTTGCTCTCACTGACATATCAGGTCCAGGAAGCAGTTCATTCAGTTTCAAAAACAATGGTCCATAGCCTTTAATAAGCCAACCATATTCACCCACACACAGGGGAAACAACGGAATATCATGCCGTGTTTTCATTTTATATTTTAAATTGCTAGATTATTTTCTCTTATTAATGAATAAAGAATCCATTACTTTTTACCTGAATGATTATTTTAATATGTAAGACCTGGAGCTGTACTAAACTATTATGCTTATGATGAGAACTCAGAAGCATTATGAGTGGTCTTTAATTTAGTTGCAGGTTGTTTGTAACATCAAAGGCTCCAAGTTAAGTCATTTATGTGAATAACATTTAATTGTGTCCCAGAAAGTACACACAATTCCAAATGACAAAAACAAGACACCCATATTTGTTCTTCAAGGGGCACATGTTTTGAAAATAAATTTTGGTGGGTATTTAAAAATAAAAGGAAAATATGCTGATATTATCTTATTACAGAATACACAATTCATATCTTTATATTTATTTATTTATTTATGCATTTCTGATTTTCTAGATTTGGTTCACCAGACTACAACAAAGATGGCAGTGAGGCCCTGTGGGAGTGTCAGCTGTGGCCCCATACACAATACTGACCACCCCCAACACACACTGAAAAGCAAGATACTGTTAATGTGTCCCAGCGCCTTAACAGTCTGCAGGGAAGCAACCCCTCACTCAGGATGACTGGCCTCCCTGACACACTCGCTCCAAGATCTCCTGAGCAAAAAAAATAGAAGAAACAATGTGTAAATCGACAAACTAAATTGTAGCAAATGGCAAAAGATTTCAGGTTTTTAAGATGAATATGATTGTTGTATTATGTCTGTCCTCTGAAGTCCAGAGCTCAGACCTCCGTTAGATCATGTCTACTGCAGGTTTGATTTAAACCTCAGAAACAGTGACCTCTAGTGGCCGGCAGGCGAGCACTGCAGGACCCACCGACTGGGTTCAGGTTTACCAATGTGGGAAGCCTAAAGAATGATATCCACTGCCATGAGATATCACAATTAAAGCATCGGCGTCTCATACCAAAACAAATGCACGGGTCTTTTGCTCAATAAAGCTGAGCGGGAAAAAGAAAGCAGCATCTGAATCTGAACGTTTCTTAACTGGCCACTATGTTGAAAACAAACATGGAGAGGACGAGGAGGGACTCACATGCATGCAGTTCTTCTCTTCTCCTCTGCTCTATGAGCAAAGTGCCCGCAGAGCTTCTCACAAATTTAAGCAGAGCAGAGGTCTACCTGGCCAGTGTTCCGTATCCGGTCCAGCCTCTCACTTGCTCATGGGCGAAGATGGAAAGTCAGCAGGTGGCGGTGCTGCTGTGGCGCTTTGAGCACCACGGGCAAAGTGAGCTTTGATTTTCGGGTGAATTGCCCCTTTAAAATTGACCAGCAAATCAGTTATGAGGCATGCGATCGTGGCGATTTGATAATTCCCAAATATAGATAAGCAGCAATGGCGCTAAATGCTGCAGTTCGTGCATTAAATCATCATGAGCTCTGCAACAGTTTGATAAGATTGTGGTTTGTGTCTTTTACTGTGTCATCTGTTATGAAGCCCACTCCACTTGTCCAAAATAAAGGATCTATCAACGATCAGAGCTCTAAGTGGCCTCAGCATCCCCCCACCCCACACCCCTGTACCCGGACTGCGTCTGTCCCTGTTCCTGTCTGCGTGGACGCGCGTCTCGGCCTCAGTCAAGCATCGCAGGCTGGCGCCGCCGCCCCTCCACTTCCACAACATCAGGTATAAAGTTACTGTTTGTTGTGGCCTCAGAACACTAATAACGCGGCAGGAAAACAATGTTGATGGTAAAGCTGTTCAACATCACCTAAGATCACTCAACCCCCGAGGACCTGCAGGCTGATTAAGTGGCTTTACTTGGCTGACCTGAAGCGTGCTTCGGGGATATTTACCCGCTTTTAAAACAGGCTAATTAAACAGGGAGAGTTTCACTTGTTTTTAATGATGCAAAAGTGTTTTTTTGTTTTTTGTTTGTTTCATTCGGTCACAAACAGATTTTTCCTACCGGCAGCATGTCTGCAAATCTATGAAAAATGACAAATGAATTAAATCTAAATTAAACACCTTTCTTTCGCGTAATTATTTAAATAATAATAAACACATTTTCAAATGTTTCCAAACGTTTATGACCCCAGCAGTCCTGTAAGAGGTCCATACAGTAATTAAAAACTCGCTCAGTCTCATTTCTTAATTAAGGCTCTTGATTGGAGACCGGAGAGCAGGCCGGACGGTGCGAGGTGTTCCTGTGTAAGGTGAGAAGAAAAGCGGTTGTGTGCGCAGGCTGGGTGTGGGCCATTCTTCTGGAGAGGGGCTACTGATACACCCCTACCTCCCTCTTCAGCTGGACCCTTGAATGATTTCAATCTCCTCGGGCCCTCACTCATCAGCCACTCATCGGTCAGCTAAGAGAGGCGTCCGGAAGCGTCCCCAGCCGCCGGAGCAAAGAGCGTCAAAAACGGACCCACATCGTTGTGCAGCTCTGACTCGAAATGGTGGGGATGCATCCCAGCTCAGCGAGCACGACGCCCTTTTCAGTCAAGGATATTCTGAAGCTGGAGCACCACCACGACTTTGAAAATGAATTCTTGACGACCAATCAAGTCGCGCCCGTGCATTATCAGCACGTGCGCGCTGCGTCCCGGAGCGGGGGACACGTCCAGGACTGCCAGCCCGAGCCGTGCATCTCCGGGATGGAGGAGAAGAGGCTCGATGCCCGCAGCTCAGCAGCAGAAGAGGAGATGAATGAGCAGGGTGAGGTGACACAGACTTGACTTTAGTGATGCTTTGTCACGTTCAGGCCCACCGACGGGCCTCGCGTGGCACACGGCGACCTGCAACATTTTCCTTTTTAGTAAAAAAAAGGTCTAAATTTGAAAGCCAAAAAAAAAATAAAAACAAATATTAACAAGAACGAATCTTTGGTAATGCAGAAGCCACCACTCACTCAACAGCAATCAACTAAACTATCAGTGATCAAGATTTCTAATTATTAATGTTCAGATCAATTATTACAACCACGAAAAGGGGCGCAGTCCAGTTCTACAATTTACCTCGCCGATAGATCAAATTTTAACTCAGGTAAAAGTGTGAAAAATAACTTTAACACTGTAATCAGGTTTTGATTTAAATCTGATTAAACTATGTCGTTTTTAAAACATCAAAAATAATCAAATTAATCTTCAAACTCAGTTCTATTGAGTGCTTCTTCTTTTGATTTCATTTTCTCAAATAAGCGGCAGAAGTGTGAAGGGTTTTGTCTTTCTTTTGTCTTAGTTTTAAAACTATAACATAAAATATATAAATGTGCTATAAAATGTACTGCAGAAATAATGTTACCTGTCAGTAACTTAAAAAGATAAATAAAAGAAAAGAAAGCTGAATTTCATTTCGATTCTGCTGTGAAAACACATGACGTCCATTTCCATCAACAGATTTATAATTTTATTATTTATTATATTTGAATGTTGGTCTCAGAAGTCAAATTGTTTACATTTTTTAAATTCAGTTGACGACGTAAGTTTGAATTTATTTGTTTGTTTTGTTTTCTTTCTCTTTTTCGTGTACAGAGATAGGAAGTCTTGACGGTTCACCTGACTGTGACAAAACCTCTAAAGGCAGACCCAGGCTGCGCAGGAAGCCCCGGGTCCTCTTCTCCCAGTCCCAAGTGTCCGAGCTGGAGAGGCGCTTCAGACAGCAGCGCTACCTGTCGGCCCCGGAGAGAGATCACCTGGCCCACATCCTCAAACTCACCTCCACGCAGGTCAAAATCTGGTTTCAGAACAGGAGGTACAAATGCAAGCGCCAAAGTCAGGACAAGTCTCTGGAGCTGGCGGGGTATCCGGCCGCACCGAGGAGGGTGGCGGTGCCGGTGCTGGTGCGGGACGGGAAGCTCTGCGGCGCGGGTTCACAGTCAGCACCTTACAATGTGACTCTTGGACATTACAACAGCGTGTTGGGATATGGAAACAGCAGCGTGTATGGCTGCAGTTACCACAGCGCGTCTCCTTCAGCCGCTGTGTCCAACAGCCAGCTGGTTGAGCTGGCAGGAAGCAGCGAGGGGCCTTTCAGCCACGGACTCTTCCAGGCTTCGTTACAGGCTGTAAGAGGCTGGTGATTGAAGCAAAGCTGTCAAATGTTTTATTCTTTATTTTGGATGGGTTTTGTATCTGTTGCCAGTTTTCTTTTGTTGGAAAAAGTCAGAGGCAAATTAAAAATCAGGTTAATAACTACAGAAGAGCAGACTCGTTATTATCTTTGTTTAACACTTTAAACTCTGAATTTTGTATTAAATTAGATTTTGGTTATCCAACTTGCATGTCAACTAGTCAACAAAAATTGAAAGGTGAAATCCTGTGGTGATTTTCCTTTTGTGGCAGTAATTATATTTTATATTTTTTTTACATGGCATCAAGGAAGATTTCCTACTTCTACAAATGTTAAACTTATCTTTTAAAAAGGTATTAATGCAGGCTATAAACCTATTAAAATGATCAAATCTGACAAAATCACTTAATGACTTGGTATTCAGTTAAAACCTGATTAGAAACCCTCTGCCTGGTCATAGAGCTGTTTATCAAAGAGGGCCATCAAAAAGCTAATGGCTGAAGTGACATCTGACCTGACAGGGCTACTCTATCAAACTGAGCTCATTATTGTCCCATTCACAAATCCGCTGATAAGGCTGGAGAGCTTGTCCCTGCCGGAGCTTTGCTTGGTAAACAAACCCGCAGACAGAGTGGCTCTTTAACTTTTTCTAACTTTCAATCAAACGGGAAACAGTTCCAGTTTGACCTGCTGCTCGCCGATGAGCCACAGATAGGACTGAACTCAGCTGCGCTGCAGGACGAATATTTCTCAGTTTCACTTCATTCTGTGCTGATGAGCTGTCTCACTAATGGTAGACTAAACCGAGCCGGTTTAATACACAAGAGAAATGAGGAGGGAACTGAAAAATGGCATCAAAAGGTGATGATAAAGCAGGGTTTAAAAAGCCCTGCATATTAAATTAACGAGCTGAGTTGACATGGAGAGCCTCACGGCCTGAGGAGGAGAAACACGACCAGGAGGAGAGAGAGAGAGGAGCTGAAGGAGCATCTCAGATAAACATGAAGCTGCAGACAGAGAGGAGACCAGAGACACGTCAAGAGATCAGATAATAGTGTGTGTGTGTGTGTGTGTGTGAGAGAGAGAGAGAGAGAGAGAGAGACCTGAGAGACTGGGTGTGTTCTGAAAAATTCATGGTTTTAATGCTAATTGTTGATTGTGCAGAAATAAGAAAGTCATCAAACTAAATAAATTCTTTTGCAAACTGCAGAGGCAAGTCAAGGCACTTTGGTGAAAAAAAAGTAAGCAAGTAGTTCACCTTAACTCTTTCACTAAAACATTACCGAATCTACTTGTGTGTGTGTGTCTATTTGTATGTGTGTGTGTGTGAAAAGGGAACTTTCACATAGTAGTTTTACTCTGTGATTTTTGATCCAGCTTCAGGATTTGGTCAGATATTCAGAGTGGGTAATTGAGGTGCTAATGGGGCAGAAAGTGGGCTGAGGTGTGTGTGGGTGTGTGTGTGTGTGTGAGAGAGAGAGAGAGAGAGACATGAATGAAAGCAGGATTCCAAAGTAAAGATGCCTGATTACAGTGTTGTGATGAGGGTCACTTTAAACAGAGGATGAGGTTTACTCAGAAAGGTTTTAACTCTGTGGTTACGTCAGCTGTAGTAAGCTGTAGGCACTTGTTAAAGCCAGACTGATAACCTGGTGTTTATGATTGGTGCTGATGATGATTCACAAAACTCAGGGATCCACCCTGTAACAACCAAACGGTGTAGATAACCACTGAGGGCGCACAATCAGACTCTCTGCAATGTAATCATTCACTCACATTGTCCTTTGTGTGGTTGTTCCTGCAGTTTGAAGGAGCTGCACGCCTGATTACTCTGCAAAATGTGGCTTTAAAGCTCCCTCTAGTGGAAGACATTATGTGGAGTCAAATACGAGGCAAAAGTAGTGGTGGGTTGTTGTTGTTGTTGTTGTATGAAGGAAGAAGACGGAGGAAGAAACCAACAGCGAGGACAAGAAAAAAATTGAATGAGGAGGAAAGGAGGTGAATGAGTAGAGAGAAAAGTAAAACAAAGACAGAGAAGAATTCAAAGTAGACAAAGAAGGACAGAAGCAGCGAGAAGAATGAATGAACAAAGAACAAGAAAAGAGGTCAAAGACTAAGGAGAAAAGTAAAAGAAAGACAGAAATAAAAACTCAGAAGTAGACAACAAAAGGAGGAGACAGCAGAACCAAGAACAAGGAAGAATAAATAAAGAACAAAGACGTAAGGATGAAGAAAGGAGGTAAAAGAAAGAAGAACGATAAACAAGAAGCTGAAAGAAAAAGCTGAGGAAGTTGAAAGAAGACGACGTGTCAAACAGCAGTGTGAAAACGGAGAGCGGCAAAGCTCGGTGTGCTGGAAAAAAACTTAGCTTGTAGAAGTGAAGAGGTGATGTTCTGCTCCTCAGTGAAACTCGTCCGAGTCTGGATGGTCCGGAAGACGTGAAACTCTTAAAGCTTCGGGTTTGAAGTGAGGCCTGTGCCTAAAATGGCCGACAGTGCAACAAGTCGGTTTAAATAGCCCGCCTTGAAAAAAAGGTGCGTTTGTTACACCCACCAGCCAGAAGAGGATCTCCTGTGGAATTCTAGCTAACAAGTTGTCTACCTGAACCAGCCTGCAGGTTGAAAAAGCTTGCAATTTGTACCCCATTTGTGTTTAGCCTATTTAGGCTTTTTCTAACCATAAGATTATGGGTCGTCTACAACCGCATTAGAAACTGACAGTCTGACCGTGTAACATATAAGATTAATATAAACACACTGCCTCTCTCGGAAAACAATGGTATGATGCTTTGGTATGAGGCTTCAGTCCAGGCTAAAATAACTCTGCAACTATTTGATGGATTGCCGTAAACCTTTGCACAGATGTCGTAAGTGCCCAGGAAATAAAGCCTAATGACTGTGGTGGTCTAGTTACACACTGTGACCCAGGTATGTTTGTGCTACTTAGCTAATGTTAGCATGCTAACATGGTAAAGGTGTGCTCATAGCAAACATACTAAACCACATGCTGTCAGTATTTATGTGAAAGCAAACTGCAGCCTCACAGAACAGCTAGTATGGCTGTAGACTCTTGGCCTTGTTTAAGTATTCTTGTGCATTTTTAGAGCTTCATTAGATGAAGTTAAAGGTATGAAAATGCTGTAGAGGTTTGACAGAGGGGTGGGCTGAAGGGCTGTCTTGGTCATGTGAAACAAACATCCCCAGCTGGAACCAGGAAGACTTCAATTACACAATCAGCAAACCACCAGACCTAAAGGATATTCCACACAAATATCAGCAGGAGCAACAGGAGTGTGATGCAAAAAAGCAGAAAAACATTGCAAGTGAGAAGGTTTAAGAGAAACCAGTAATTCAGTCGTGAATGAGAGGACTTTTGTCATGCAATCCTCAAGTAAAGTAAAGTGAAAGTGTTGCATTGTCTTAATTATGTTTAAAACAATTTTTAAAAAACTAAATTAAGCTAACATTAAAGTGTTGCAGCCTCTGACATCACTCAATTTATCATTTATTATTTATCTGTCCTCCTTTCCTTTATAATACTTGTTTCACATAGGCTACACAGCAGCATCGCAGCAGACATGATTTCTGTGTTTACTTAATGAGATTCTGAAAACCACATGCCCCTTAAAGTTAGTTCTGTGTTACTGAACTTTCCATCCATTTTTTTTTAAATAAGAAAGAATGGCTCCCTTGCTAAAGACTCCAGTGAAAAAAAAAACTTTTCAGGATGTCTTACTGGAGGTACATATGATAAGAAGGATCACTAAAAGCATAGTGCCATTGTAAAAATAAAATTTAAAAACTGACATTTCTGTGAAAATGCTGTCAATCCTAATTCAGGAGAAGATGTCTTTTTGTAAAACGTCTCATCTACTTCAATCTGTTTTGTAAGACTGAAGTATTCACTGTGCTGTGGTTATGGGTCATCCCCCGTCACTCCTTTTAGATATTTTACAGTGTCAAGAGAAAAATGATGGGCCTCAGACACATTTTACTACTTTCATTTATGCTGTGCAATGAGCAGAACCTCGAGAGGGACGAATTGAAGTGATAGCCATTCCATTTTACCTTTAGTCCAGCAGATACAAATGAAAAGCACAGAAAGCAGAATGACTAAGCTGACAGGATATGAGACTCTCAGAGAGTAGGCTTACCATGTAAAGGTTTATATTCTTGAAGCAGTTTTCCTGTGTTCATTATGCGGTGATCATAACCAAATGAGGGGTTGTATAAGCCATATTTCAATCTGGCCCTCTCTCACACATACATTCCTCTCTCACTTTAATGTATTTTTATTCTTAATCCTACATGTTTTTATTGTCATATTCATATATTTTTATATTCTTACATTTTCACTCTCATAATTACATATTTTCACTCTGCTTAACTGCCAGCCTTAGCCAATTCCCCTGACGGTATGTCCCTATGTTACAAAAAATCATTATAACACCTGGATAATTTCTCAGAGTATTTATTCAATAAATAACCGGCATTTCGTCGCACTGACATTTTAACCTGCCGGCTGTTCTGGTGGCGTCGACATCACTGAAACGTCAAACGTCATTCGTGTGGTTGTTGAACGTCACAATCAGGCATAGTTTGTTGCTCTTATACCGCAAGTGCAAGTGCGGTTTAAAACGGCTTGCTAAACAGAACCTTATCAATGTCGTCAGATTTTTCACTGCCCATAAAGTGAATATGGTGAACAGAAAGCGTGCAATCATACTTCTCACAGTACCGATGTTCCCTGAAGGCAACGTGATAGAGGAAGATCCTCAACATTCTTTGTTATGCTGTCACTCATGATTACCACGCCCCTCTACGCTGATGCCACGCCCCCAGACCAGGATCCGGGCCAAAGGTTTGAAACTGATAAGATCGGTTCCGAAATTGAACAATAAGGTTTGAAACTATAAATAAAGAAGGTGAATCTGAAAACACAAAATCTGCAACTGAACAAAATAAGACCGTACAGACTGAAATGTATATGTTATGTATAGTTAATATAAGCTAGTTCAACATGCATTGTCATACAGCAATTGATTAAAAAATACCAAAGTACAGTTTTCCCTGCTAATTTGAATCAGTATGAATGTTATGCGAACCATTTCATATTCATATTCAATAAACACAATCCAGAGATGAAGTTAATGTCTGCGGACCAGGCTACTTTGGCTAAACTTTCCACCTAAAAATTTCTTCAGATTAAAAGAGATTAATAAAGAAGGACTGGCTAGATTTGAATTAGGAGACGCTGAGGGTTTGGAATCTGAATCCGAATCCGACACTGAATTGTGTTTATTCCAAAATATGTTTTCACATAGAGCGAATTTGCTTTGGTGTGTCAGAGCCTAACAACAAAAATATTGAAATAAGAAATAAGAAATATAAAACAATAAAAGGCTTTGTTTAAATCAAGAAGAATTAATAGAAAAAAAAAGAAAAACAGAGCATGAAAATTATTTTAATATTAACAAAACCAATGATAAATACAATACAACATAATGTGACTATTAAATAAGTAGAGTTAAATAATAAGGGAGTTTTGTATACTGCTGCTCTGCTCAGATTTATGAGACAAAAGATTGACTTAGTTCTAACTCAGGTCTGTCTGTAAACCTCAAACTGACCCGTTCAGTCTGATGACATATTTGTTATGCCATACAGTACACAGAGCGAAGAACTTGTGCAATAACGCAGGTGTAGCTTACAGTATAATGCAACACCGATGATACAAATCTACAGCAGTTAAGTCTCGCCGCTCGTCATCTCAGACAAAGAAACAGCAGGAAAACAACAGAAGATTGATGGCACAACAACTTTCTGTGGCTCAAAGAAAACATCGTCAGCGCATAGCACGTAATGTGGAAGACAAATGCCTTCCTGGGCTCAAAGGTCAGAGGTTCTACTGTGTCACATCTGATGCAGAACTATGTAGCCAAATATCTGTGCAATGAATGCGTAGGACACAACAGATAGAAAAGAAATAGTGTTTTCAGCCAAGAGCAATCATGTGGATTGTCTCAGAATGAGGGCAGAGGATGACAGCATGGTTTGGTAGAGTCTCAAAAAGGCTGCTGTCATCCAACTGAGCACATGTGTTTTCTTACTCGTCCAGGTGAATATGCTTTTGATGAAGCCAAACCTGCGTTCAATGAAGTTTGAAATAAACTTTCAGTGAAATCAAAAAGTTGTTCAGTACTGTATGATCCAAAAATACACATGAGGGCTTTAAAAACAGAAAATAGACCTGCGTCTAGACTGGGGGATAAAAGCTTCCTGTGCTTACAGTTCAACATACTTTCACAGTCAGACGGTCGCAGACAAAGAACTCAAGGTGAAACATATCACACTGATGATCTTAATACTGTGTTGACAAGACAGCAGCTGGTGCTTAAGAGGAACCTCAGTAAAACAGATGGCTTTTAGAAATGATGATCATAACACAGGACAGAGGCCTATAGAGCTGTCACGTCGCTAACACAGCACTTAACATTAATGAAAATACGATCTAATTGTTGTACTTTCACAACGCAAGCGCTCATCAGTGTGACGTTGCAGCGTTGGCGACTTCTCGGTGTGTGGTTGGTTGGTGCCACAGGAGCTGGAGGAGTCAGCAGGGCCAGGGGCCACGGGCAGGATCATGTTTATCATACCTGCATTCATGTGTTTCCAAATGAAGCATGAAGTCCCAGAGGAGCTCAGACATTGCTTGTAAAGAAAGGCAGCCCTGAGCCATGGGGAACAACAAATAAACAGCCACAGAGCAATGGCTGCGTCCGTTCAGGAGCCGGCCTCAATGTGTCCAAGTCATTAGCGCTCCAGTAGGTATGACCACCCATCCTGAACCCCCACCCCTCTCCGTCCTGTGGTCTTCCTGCAGCCACACAAACAACTGGGTTACTGCACTGAGCTGATGGAGGCATGAAGACAGAAATCCTTTTAAATATCCGCCAAACATGTAGTATAAATAAACATAATATTTCACCATACAGACTTTCTAATATTTTGGACGAAATATCAGAAACTCCTCTCTGTAATTCAGTATAATGAGTGCATTTATACTTTGCACAGACAACTGAGAAAGGGTATACAGTGTTGTACAAAAACTGTATAAAAAGGGACTAAAATTTATACAACAAACTGAGTTTTATTGAGATATGAAGTATACGGTTTAAGGGATGTAAACTCTGCATTTTACAACAAATATGCGTTTCTGTGGGCATGTTATGTTCCTAGAATGATTCCAAAATAAATTTCAATATTGTTTAACATTTTAATATGATAAAGCACTTTTTGTTGAGGCACTGTTGTTTGATTTTAGAAGCTCCCATTCAACAAATGAAAGTTACTAGAAGTAAAAGTGAAGTTGGCTCTACTCGTCCCGCCTCCTTCACTTGTCGGTGCAGTCGGACTAAAACCCGCCCCTGCTCGTGTATAAATTCACACTGTGGGAGTGTGTGAGGAGACACAACGCTTCAACCACGTCTGCAGCCCCGTGGCTCCGAGAGGCCTCTGATTTGTGGATTACTCGATGGAAATGTCTGACGCAGTCAAACCTCTGACTTCCTTCCTCATAGAGGACATCCTCTCCATCAAGGACAGCACGAGACTTAGTGGGAAATGCTGCTCTCAGAAGATGGAGAGATGGAAAGAAGAATCTGAAACGTTGTCGGAGGAGCTCTGCCCTCAGGAGACGCCGTTTGGAGTGCAGACAGGTGAGCTCCTGCAGGTTTTCAACAACAGGAAATGTGATAGATAGATAGATAACACACTGAATTCTGTTCTTTTGACTTTTGATTTGCAGAATAAGGTTTTAGAAGATGGGTTAAATCTTTGTAAGATTAGTTATAGGTCTGTGTTGTAACAAGTTGCAATGTGATATAAAACGTAGTTTTAAGGTTAAAAAAGTTTTTCTGAGAGTATTTTTTGCTCATAGTGGTGGGTTGTTCACATTATGATGATCATGATCCTCTTTTGAAACCATCACTTCACAGCCTGATATGCACATTGCACCATACTGACTGTCACAGAGTAGGTCGCCTCCCCTGACTGATCACATCTGTCCTTCACAGAGTCTCTGGACTCATCATGTCCCAGCACCTCGGAGTCCAGCAGCTTTTCCTCCACAGGAAAACAGAAGCGCTCCAGAGCCGCGTTCACACACCTGCAAGTGCTTGAGCTGGAGAAGAAATTTAGCCACCAGAAATACCTGTCCGCCCCCGAGAGAGCTCACCTGGCCAGCACCTTAAGACTAACCGAGACCCAGGTGAAAATCTGGTTTCAGAACAGGAGGTACAAGACGAAACGAAAGCAGCAAACATCAGAGCTGTGTAAGGACGCGTACAAAGCAGAGAGGCTGGGCCTGAGAGACGATTTTGTCCGATCATCACTAATCACCTCCTTCTGTAAAGCCTATCAATACAGACCCTACCTGTGGGACTACAGTGGCCCCTGGGGGCCAACGTTATGGTGAAGCTGAAATGGTGTATGGTGCTGTGATTTGTTTTCATGAATCTACATTTAGTATCCCTGATATTTAGGCTCTGTGTTGATTCCATGTTGTTAGATTTTGAACCCGTGTGTTACCAAACGTTTTTGTTCATCAACACATGCTGTATTTTTTCACGCTTTAAGTCAGAAGACGTTGTGGTAATGGATACGATGTTGGTTTGCACAATGAAACTTGTCACCGAAGCTGTAACTTTTTATTCATTATTAAATTAATGTTGATTCACTTGTCTTTAAAGCTCCGTGTTAGAGATAATACATCAACTGAGGTTGTGGGGAACACAGAAGCTCAGTTAAGACACGAGTCAACCCGAAGGTTTGTCACATCCAGTCAGCAAACAAAGAAAATTCACTGTGAAGATTTAACTGCACCATAACGCAGAAAAAGTGGGAAAACTCATTTAAGTTGTTAAATTATTTGTCCAGTAAATGAACAGGTCCATTGTATATCAGTAAGTTCATAAGGTAAAAGCGTCCCTCATGTTTTCACTGCAGACATTTAAACTATCTGTGTGAGGAGTTAAACTCTGATAATGCTGCATAAGAAGATGAGACACGACAGAGATGAAGGTGATTTTGTAAGTGAGGGCCAGAGAATGAGATCTGATTCCCATAAAGAGCTCCCGACCTGATGAAAACATGGAGATAAACTGCTCTTAAACTTTCCTGAGGTGACGTCATCAGAAACAGCAATTTCTTATCTGAGTCATTTTGGGGGGTTTAGCTTAAAGTGAGTTAGTGTGGCAGTCAAACAAAAATGACTGTGAGTCCATAGAGATAAAAGGGTTTTAGACAAATCTTGACTTGAATGGGAAAACTGGATGAGTCAAATGTGCCACTGTGGAACAAACAAAAACTAACAAACAGTAACAGAGATTCAACAAAAACAGATTCAGATACTTAGAAATTTACATTTTTTTCCCCCATATAAAATGTAGAAATACCAATAAACAAAAAAAAATACGTCATTACAAGAAAAACTGCTTGTAATGAAGGTTTGGTTTGCATGCTCTGATTATTAAATATGATACCATTAAACTGATACATGTAACCGGCCTGTTACTGTTACTGAAGTACTTTTTATACAGGAACACCAGCTGAGTGGTTGTGAGATGCTTAATAGGAGAAACAAATCAGTTTTCAGGATTTGTGCTTTTTCTCTGGTCTTTTTGGGAAGATGCTGGAACTTTGTTGGAACAGTTACTGACATGAAAGCAAGTTTAGTAAGAAAAATCACTATTCAGCAGAATTTGTAACAACTCATGGACATCTGAGAAATACAGAGTGCTCTTTGTAAGACGTCAGAAGCCAAAAAGCTCAGAAAACACAGATTTAGTCTCTGATAATGTGCTGTATTTTAAAAGCTTGAAATATAACATGTAACTGAAGCTGTCGGCTGAATGTCAGTGGTTTGAAGGTGTAAAGTAACTTAAAATAGAAGCAAAACTTTACTTAAGTACAGTACTTGAGTACAATGATGCATCCATCCATTTTCTATACCGCTTATCCTTCAGGGTCACGGGGGGGTTGGAGCCTATCCAGCTAACTACGGGCGAGAGGCGGGGTTCGTCCTGGTCCGCTCGCCAATCTATTGCAGGGCTGACACACACAAAGACAGACAACCACTCACACACACACTCATACCTAGGGGCAATGTAGAGTAGCTGGTATCAGCTGGTATTGTGGGAGGAAGCCAGAGTACCTGCAGAAAAGGCACAGGGAGAACATGCAAACTCCACATAGAAGGGCCCAGACTGGGATTCGAACCTGGAACCCTCTTGCTAACCACTGCACCACGGTGCCACCCTGAGAAACTTCTTTGAGTAAACATGTCAGCGTTACTGTGTACATGTCATCCTTGATCTAATGCACATGTAAAACTCTCTCTGTCGAAAAATAAAAAATACAAAGTCATGTTGTCAGAGTTGCAGTCTTTCTGAATTAACTACCACTGATATACTGCGTTCTTCAGTATAACCGTTTGTGAAATCAAATAAATCAATAATAAAAACATGTAGGTCTCTTGTGTTTGCAGGACACAAAGTACATCTTTGTGAGTAAGCAGAGAAGACGGGGATGTGCACAAGCCTGATTAAAGCACTTGTATCTTCATTGTTCCCCCCCATACATTACTGCATGGGGGGGAAACTAAAACACATTTGTACACCATGTCTACACCTGATGCATGACAGAAAACCACTGCATTAGAGTGAATCAGGGTCCACTGACCAAAGCAGACGTGTATGCTGTTTTGTTATTGACGTCAATATGAAGTTTTGAATTTATGGAACGAAACCCTTTACTGAATCATGAGGTCAGACAGCATTTGAAAATGAGAAAAAAAAATTTCAACACATATTTGACATTTGCATTGTTGTCAGAACCTGACATCTCATCAAGATGGAGAGAATCTATTGATGATCAACTTGGACACCAACACCAGAAGTCATAATCTCAGACTAACTTTGAGCTATTTATGTCAAAGATGAACACCGACCGCGTGGCCCCAGCGGCGGCGTCACGCAGGTCGGCATGCTGAGCTGACTCAGTACAGTGCCGATAAGATGGCGTGCAGGATTTAGAGCTTTACATATTTAAGAAGGATAAGTTTGTAGTAACATAACCAAAGTGTGAGCAGAGGACTTGATGGAATTGATAGAAGGGATACTTCAGAAACCTGTCTGACTTGTGCCAAGTGTCAAAAGATTATAATCTTATTTCTCTTATTTTCTTATCCTTACTGAGGAGTAAGTTGTTTGTCACATTCACATTCTTCTGCTTTTGAATGCTAATCATTCCTCTAACTTTTAAAATCTTGCTGAGCTCTCACCCTGCCGTAGTGATACGAGCCTGAACTGTACTTTCCTACTCAGTTTATTTGTAAATTCTCGGAAATATGAACTTATGTAACGCTAACAGAGTTGAGTAAACTGTGGAATATCTTAGAACGCAAAAGCTAAGAAGTTATCAAATGTGGATATTAAATCTTAACGATTTCCTTCAACTAAAGTGAGTTCTTATCAACAGCACCATTCACTGGAGGCCCTCGGAGTAAACAGGTAATTAGACATGAAGAGGGCAGATAGCATCTGTTTTGACGGCACTGAAAATCTGACAGCGTCTCCCAGGTTCTCTCGGAGTCTCCTATACGAAGTCGCTCATCAGATAAAGGAGCTTGTTGAAGGGTGAAACTGAAGGTTAGAAGGGCTATTATTTTCTGCACTTGGCCATTGTCATAGCTGCACTTCCGCAGGCTCAAAGAGACACGGTACATTGATTCACAAACACAGAAGGGTCAGAAACAACATCCTCTCATCTGTTCCCTTCTCTGTCAGTCTTGAGGCTTGGTGAGTGAGTCTAAATCTGTCTCTGCACCACCTGGATTAACTGGATTTGTAATGAAAAGCAGAGAGGAGGAGTTCACAGCATTACAAGCTCTTATCTCATCCTTTATATATTGGATCATGGATTCTGTCATCATATGGCTGCATGAACATTTTCTGGGATGTGGAGTAAAGCAGCTTTAAATGCAATGTTAAGTCTTAGGAGTTTATCTTCCTTGTCTATACATTTAGGGATCTGATTGTGAGATGCAGTGAACGGTGTGGTCGTGGAGCCGTCGTCGGGCTCTTCAAGGTGGCCAATGATCCTTTGAAAAACAAGCAGATCTTCATAACAGATGAGGAGAAAACCAAACGTCGACCACAAAGACGTCCTTTGTCGGTGCTCCAATATGCCGTGACTGTCTGACAAACTTGTTGTAGTTGATAAGGAGGCTAAAAACAGCCCCGATCCTTTCACATGGGAACACTCGTAAACTTCCTAGCATAGTGTAACTGGATCCCACATGTTACGGTACCAGTAGAGCAGCTGCCTTTCTTCTCCCATCAGCAGATACACTGCAGCATCTAAATTCACCCGATGGTTAACATTGATTGTGTTTGTGTGTGTGTGTGTGAGAAAGAGAGAGAGAGAAGCAAGGCAGGCAGACAGAGAGAGAAGAAGAGTAATTTTCCAGTGTTCTTATCTGTGGGACAAAGATATAAAGTAGTGGGACAGTTTACTGCAGATTAAAGTGATTGTGACAAGGACAGAGGACATGGGCTGAGGGGGGCGTTCATTGTGAGCTTCAGATAAACAACCTGCCTCACGGACAAGGGCGAAAACTAAACACACCAGGGACAGCGGCGCTGCAGCACAGGTGTACGTGTCCTGAGGCATGTTGGTTTGGAATAAAGCTCAGCACTGTCTGCATCTCAATACAAAATCAGATGAGTCTCGTTTTCCTGTCATTACGTACCGTATTGTGTGCGGGACACACTTTTGAAATACACTACTTATCTTTATATAAACAGCACAATAGATAAAAACTTTATAATTACTACGTGGATAACAAGGAGAACAATATGGGGTCAATGAGGACATGCAAACACTCAGATATGCATGCATCTAGTGCTGTACTTTTAATGCAGTCTTGATGTGATGTTCACGCTGCTCTTGTGTGACCACTAAGTTGCAAGATTGATCCATAAACACTACATAGACAAAAGTACTATAATGGGGCTGTTTTTCACTTTACTTCCAGTGAAGGGAAATCTTAATGCTTCAGCATACCAAGACATTTTGGACAATGCTATACTTCCAACTTTGTGGCAACAGTTTGTTGAAGGCCCTTTTCTATTCCAGCATGACTGTGCCCCAGTGCACAAAGCAAAGCTCCATAAAGACATGGTTGGATGAGTTTGATGTGGAAGAACTTGACTGGCCCACACAGAGTCCTGACCTCAACCCCATCCAACACCTTTGGGATGAACTGGAACGGAGATTGTGAGTCAGGACTTTTGGTCCAACATCAGTGTTTGACCTCACAAATGCTCTACTGCATGAATGGACAAAAACTCCCCCAGAAACAACCCAAAATGTTGTGGAAAGCCTTCACAGAAGAGGGGAAGCTGTTATAGCTGCAAAGTTGTCTGTTGTGTGTTTAGAATCCAATGTCATTAAAGTCCATTAAAGATTTTTTTTTTTTTTTTTGGACACTTTTTCATCTTTTTGCACAATGTTGACTGTCTCTTTTCAATTAACCAACATGCTGACTTCACAACTGTCTGATGTGTTTGGCCACATAAATTTACATCCATGTACAAAGCTGTTTGTTGATGTTTCTCTCTTTGAGGTAAAACTCAGGACATTATGACATCATCATGTACTCCTATGAACTGCATGGCCCATCCAAACGCAGTGGCATGTCAACATCATCTCTATCTTCAAGGACTAATGTGTCTGTCATGACAACTTTTGAACGATACTATGCTGCCCTCTACTGGAACTGACCAGCCCCTGCAGATGCATACTTTAAAGGGTTAGTTCACTCAAATTTCAAATACATATATTTTCTTCTAATAGCTGCTGCCAATTACATCTGTAGAATCTTAATTGTTTTTAGACTCAGGCCTCTGTGATGTCTCTGTGGTCTCAACTCCAAATGAGCTGAGTGAATTGTGACTTTGCACTGCAACATACTTCTCTTTCCCATAGGTTCTATAGGTTGTATGTGTAGCAGTACTGTAACTCTGGATAATCCGTGCCTTACAGTTTTCATCTGAGCTACTTACTACTGCTGTAAAACGTTATGTTTTGTTTGTTTGTTTTTTACTTTAAAAGTTGTGTTCAAAATGAACATGAACGTTATGGCGCTGATCCCAACTGTCATTTCTTTGTATGAAAAACTAATTTATGTTAAGAGCAGTTAGATTACTAACGCCTCATTTATTTTAACACTGAACAAATTAAAATAAACAAACCAAAAATCAAAAAAAAAACCAACTCTCATCCACAGTATCAAAGCAAATATTTAATTCTATTTAAGAAAACAAGAACACAGCATTCCTCACTTGCATGTTTATTTCAGCTCCAGTGTTACATACTGTAGCAGCATTATCACAATCAGTTCATATTTGCATGGTGAACCTTTCTAGCGTTCTTCTTCTTGGGAGATGGCACAACAAAAAAAAGTCATCCCGACTCCAGTTTCAATCATTTGTGCGTAAATAGCGGAAAAATATTTACATCAACCCCCACACAGAGAACATCATCTCTCTGTATTAGAAACGCTACTTCGATATGTTTAATGTACTTGGACGTGTTTGGGAATTATGATTCACTATCATGAATCGACAAATCAAAGGAATGATGGTGGAGTGCAGGCAGTGTTGCATCGCTTCAATGCAATAAATCAAAAACTACTCTGACTGGCTTCATTTTGCATTAGAATAAAACATCTATATATTACTTTTATATTCAAGCAGACAAAACATCTTATCTGGTCATGTGAAATCCATGATGCATTTAATACAACTAGTTTATGTAGTATAAACCATCTGATCAGTGAATAACAATTAGGCATCCAAATATATTTATAATAACATAAAATTGCCAATATTTGCTGAATTGGTTGATGAAGCTTGTCAGAGAAGCGAACGGAAATGCTGAAGCAGCAACCAGTGAGGTCCAAACACATACAGGAAATAAACCCCAAGAAATACATGAGGGATAATGAAGAATTCAAGTGATTAGGCAAATTAACATGCGGAAACTGTGGGGCAAAAAGGTGGAGCAATAATTCATAGCAGGCAGGCAAATAACATCACAATTACAGGTTAAAAGTAATGCACAGAGTATAATTGCATGTCTTTGGTATATTAACAATTACTCTCATGTACACATCATGTGTTGCTTAAGGAGTTGTGAGACCACTGGAATCTGACGAACTCTCTGAACTTCACCAAAAGGAAGAAAACTCCATAATTAAAAACAAATAAATCTGGCTGCTTGCGGGATTACATCAATATCTGGAGGAATGTCTTGACTCCTGAGTGGAAAATAGTCAAGAGGCCGGAGAGAGCGGCGAGCACACAGGAAACGTGTAACTACAACAGGACAAGTGAAAATAAAAGTGACACTGCCTGCTCACCAGCTGCATTGATCGGGCTTTCACTTGCCTCATGGTAACAAAGAGTAGCCAAGGCCATTGGTCAGTTTGAGAATAAAGTTAACGTGTTATATTTTTGCATCACAGAAAGTCTGCAGCTAAGGTCTCAGTCAAAATTATGCTTTGAAAATACTTTACATACATGTACACAATCTACAACCTTTAGGTTCAAGGTCAACATGATGCACATTAACAAAAGGCCAGTATGACAGCAGTACAAATGCACATGGAGATGGAGATATGGCCGCCATGTCAGGTAACAGCTTTATCTGATCCATCGCTGTACCTGCATCACAACGTTTGTAAGAACCGGTCACCTTCAAAACTCATATTCATGTTTTTGAATGCATATAGACAAGCTGCCTTCTTTCTGCAGCAGGTGTGATTCTTTGAATTGGAACTGAATTAACAATTAGCATATTGTTTTTGTGCGTGATTCAGGAGAATTGTAGTGCTGAGCTTTGAGAATGCAAATAACTGGACCACACCTCACTGCTGAGAGAGAAAGCGGATCTCTCAGAGAACAAAAACATAGTATCTTGCACTTAAAGCAAAAAAATACAAAATAAATTAAAAAAATAAATACATTATTAAAAGCTGCTGCAATTGACCTTTTGGTGCAGACATAATGGAAAAAAAAAACATTCAGTTTAGTAAGTTCAAATTTGATTATTGCAGCAAGTAATGACATAAGGAGCCACAGTGAGATTTAAGCTTAGAATAGTGCACTTCAAAAATTAAATGTGGAAAAAAAAAAAAAACAAGATTTTTTTTTTTGTCTAACACCAGGGGGCCAAAAGGAAGGAAACGTGAAGCGACATTTAATATTTATGAGGCACTTGGAAAGCACGAGTGTTCGTCTGTGGAGTGAAAAGAAGGAATGTGTTATGATGTTTTTTTTCATAAATACACAACGAAATAAAACTAACAAACAGCATTGTGTTTCTTTCATATCCGTAAAATGGAAGGCTCGAAAAGCTAACAAAATAAATAAGAAGTTCTAATATTAAGAACGATAAACATCATTAGACGACTTCTTTTTACGATCACCACGTTGCAGAAGAGAGAGTTTGGAGGGATGTGGATGATGATGAAGTGCATGTGAGGAAGAAGACGACCTTTCAGCTCTTCTAAGTGTATCTGCCCTTTGAGGAACTGTCACCCCGGGTTGCACAACATCATCTTAATTTGAAAACACAGAGACAAAAGCGAGTGAACAATAAGGAGCGTCACTACGGGCCACTCCTGCAACATGACAACTTCCCTGTGAGACAATAACTGATGTCATTTCCTCTCACAGTTTCAGGCTGGAGTCTTGGTTCTTCAGTTCCAGTCAAGGTGTGGTTTGCTCTGCATGCTTTCTATTACATGGCTCCGGGTCCCGCCTCCGATTCCAGCTGCTGCTTTGTCAGGAAGTACTTGAAGAACTCATACACTGACCAGGCAATAGCAGTGGAGGGCATCTGGTATATAACCCGAGCTTGGACCCCTTTGAAGAAGGCTGCCAGACCACCAAGCCGGTACACTGTCCTGAAGGCATTAGCCATTCCTGTTAAGTGGCCGCTGATGTTCATGGAGCACAGTGCTTCATTCTCTTGCGTGTTGAGCAGAGTTTTACAAACGTCAAGCGGAGTGGTTATTGCTGCCGACACGGCTCCTGCTGCTGCTCCCGACACTATGTGGCTGCCGGGGTGGTAATGTCTGTGGGGGTTTAGCTGTTCCTGCATCAGCTCGTAGGTGATGAAGTGAACGGCCTGGAAAGGGATGTTCATGGTCAGCTGGGTGCTGTAGCTGCGGTAGAAGGCCCCCATGCCCTCAGTACGCGTCACTTTTTGAACACAGTCCCAGAGTCCTCGATATGGCGAGTTGTACATTTGCATCCTCTGCTTTATCACTGGGCCACAAAGGGAGACAAGGAGTCATGTTAGCATCTTCTGTAACATATAGTTTATATGGGCTCTATAACGTTTTATACGAAAGACAAATATACCCCAGAAATCATGACAAGGGCAGATTTTTAAAAAGTTTGTTCCATTAACAAAAAGACAATTATGTTTTATTTTAAGTTGTCTTTAAATTGGTTGTGTTAATACGGAAGCAAGACAGTTCGATATACGTGACGAAAGACAGAACAAACTGGCAGGTTGTTTTTTGAACAATGCCAAGGTTCATCTAAATGGCAGGTTACAACCAAATCACTCATTACATTACGTTACACTTCATTTAGCAGACGCTTTTATCCAAAGCGACTTACAGAATCACAAGTTTCAGTACAACAGAATTAGACTAAAGAAATAAGAGCTAAAACATTATTTTAAAAAAACCCCCCACTAATTGCATTAATTATAATGTACTGACCAGTACAGTCCAAGAACACTGCTAATATCTGCTGTTTTAATAAGGATAAGGACATATGGAAAAACAGACAACTTTGTCCTTTAAAAGGGAAAGGAATTTTTTTTTTCTTACCGTCAGCCGGGTTCATGACTGCATCGTGGAGAACAGTAGCCACACTACCTGCTATACCTGTTAAAACATAAACAAGTCTCGTCAAGTTTTGTCAAATCTTGTTGAGTCTAAATTAATCACTGAGTCTTATCTTAGTTGAAGCTGGGCTGAATTACCAGTTAAGTTGTTGTGTTTACATACTAAAAATTCACTGGTTTATATCGACATATCCCAGAGAGCATGTCTGAAATATGGTTTTATGCCATTGTAAACAGGATACGGGATTAAAATGACTCATCCCAGCTACATTCCTCCAGACCATGTTGCTTAGCCCAGTGCAAGAGCAGTTGTGTGACAATCAAGTGATTTGTGTCGAGACGTGGAAGCTTGTACCATTGGCTAAATGGCTGTTGCCTCCGCTCTGAATGATGTCACTAAGTGAGCGTTTGGCCTTTTCGTAGCAGGCGAAGTAGAGCGCATGGGCTGGTCCTGCTCCCATCATGGTGATGTTGAGGCCCCTCAGCGGTCTGAAGATCCCCTCCGTCCGAATGATCCTTTTCAGAGCTTCATACACACCCCTGTACTGTGCATTTGGGTCTGGCTGCAGGCTCTGCATCCTCGTCTGAAAAAACAAAGACATGCATTTAAACTCTTGACTCTTGAGAGTGGCTTTAAAGGGGGCACCTGGTGGGAGCTGAATCATGATTTTTTTGATGTACTGTTCCCTGTGACAGTGTCACATTGTTCTGACATTAAGCGTACTTGGCAGCAGTGAGGGTCTGACTGAGTGATGTGTGTGTGGCTCTCCCGTGGCAGCTCTTTGTTTTACTCCACCATGCCAAGTTATCTGGACATCACAAAGCATGTTTTTATTTGTGATGAGATCTGGGGCTGGTTCAGGAGATAGGCCAAGTCTATCTTCCTCGCCATGTTCCCATGTGTTTCCTTCCTCTGGCTTAACAATAAAATATCAATTACATTTCCGTTTGATACAGTTTTGGGAACTTGGGGCACACAGAACTTGGTAGCACAGTTTATATTTTAAGTTCGTGTGGCTGAATTTGTGCACAATAAGTCACATTGTGCTGTTGAAGACAGAAGCAATTTCAGCCCAGTTGATAAAACTGCCTAACTACTTGCACTATCAGTTTGCTCTATAGATAATCTGAAGGGTAAAATATGGTGGGTAACAAGCAACCCAGTGACAATACAGAGTATATTCTCAGACTGTGGGCCTTTCTGAGTGACAATTTTCTGAATGTCTGATCATAAAAGACATCTCATGAACTTAAGATGCAACATATGTACGTCTTCAGTAACCAAAAGCCAAGTACTTCCTTTAGCCATTTAGCCATATCTACTACATTACACTGTGGGACATCTTTCCAATTTGTGTGCATCAGTTCAGTGTTTTGGCAATTTGGCTCCGTGGCAGTTGACTAATCAACACCGCAGAAGAACAATTGCATACACACACCCTTTTCTGCATGAAGCTGATTTCAAACGTGTGCAACATCGATAAGGTCCCCCTCCTCGCCTGAACACAGGCTAGGAGGGGTTTGTTACCACCACCCACTGAAGTCTGAAATTCAAAATGAAAACAAATCTTATTAAAAGCCATCGTGCTAAACTGATCCCAAGTTTGCAGTGAGAAATTCTGAATCCTAGACTGGAAATAAACTCAGTGTGTCTCTGATATCTTAGGTGCACTGTTTTCTATACTGGCTCTTTCATGAGTTTAGATCAGTAAAATTTTAAAACAGGTTCTTTGTCAGCTTCAAACACACACTTAACAAAGTGAATGGAGACCACATCCACAGAAGGTGCTTGAAAACTTCTCAAGAGGAAGTGGCAACAGGGGTTTGTGTAATGAAGGCTCGTGTGGTAATGTGGAAACACGTCAAGGCTACGACACTGAAGCAAAAAGGGATATAATGACATTTATTTTCTCGCAGCATGTTAATGAAGTTGTCTGTTTCACATCAGGATTATCGTTAGGGCAGAGCTGCAAGCCAAATAATCAAAACAAGGCCACATTGTTAGAAAACAATAGCCGCGCCAAAGAGAAGGATTGCAGTGGCAAAGTTCACCATCAAATAAACCTTTTGCAGTTCGCTGTTTAGACACAAGCTAATTTTAACAAGCTTAAAACCAGGCAATAATCTTATTCGGTTACTCAACACAGGATTTAACTACAAGATGACACTCATTAGCAAAAACAAATCTGTTTTTCGTCGAGGCAAACACCCGTCACACGAAGTCAGGCTAAAGTCAGGAGGATTTTCTCAGTTTGTGAAATCATCTGCAGTGTTTGCATTATCAAGGCTGCTCCGACTGTTTGAAACTCTTTTCAGACCAAGTTTCAGTGAACAACAAAGGTGGAAGAAGTACTCAGATGTTGCACTGAAGTGAAAGTATAAATACCCTAAAAAGTGTTGCATTTTTCTTTTAACTGAGTAAAGAGCACATAAGTATTAGCATAAAAATATACTTAAAGTGCCAAAAGCAAAAGTACTCATTAAGCAGATCTGCATATGTGAGAATAACATTTACCAAATTATAATTTTTGATGCATTCATATGTTCATGTCTTTGATGTTAAGGCTGGTAAAGCAAGTTTAACTACTTTATGTTTTATCTGCTGGGCTGTTTGTGAATTTTGTGTCAGGGATCAGTACATTTATTTTTATTATATTTTGTATTACTGAACTAAATTATGCAAAGTGATTAGTTATTTGAACGTAGTGAGAACAAAAAGTACAATATTTACCTGAATTCTTAGTGACGTAGAAGAAAGTAAGTAGCAGAAAATGGAAATACTCAAGCAAAGTACCTCAAAAGTGTACTTCAGTAGTGCACTTGAGTAAATTTAGTCATAAAATGATCATGCACTCACTAGTTTGCTACTTTCAAAATATTTAGGAAACGCATAACATTTGAATAAACAAGAAAGACTCAATAATAAACTGAAATCTGAATCACATTTTCTCTTTACTGTTTGCAGCACCTGGTTAGATGCTAAGCCGCATTTTGCTGTGCTGGCACTTACTGTGGGCATTGACAGCACAGTTACATTTAATCTGATAAGTAAACAACTGATCATTTTAGTGATCACACAGAGATGATTTGAACCTAGTGCTGATTTAATCCTGTAACATGGACGTTTCAAGTTCTTCTGCTCAAACCAATAGTCCAACAGTTATTAACCACAAATGTATACTCTGTTACTGCACTTCAGAGTTAAGCAATACTGTTTACATTTTAAAAACTCCTTAAGATGTCTAAGGTTCGTTTTGGATTTCGGGTCAGTTTTGACATCTTTCACGGTAAAGCCAAGCACTTGACCTTCACTTATCCTACGAGTGTAACAGGGCAAGTGTGGATAGCTTGTTTCGTTTCACTGAACAGAGGAAAAAACTTTCGGGACAGGATGGAAACGTGTTTACACGCAGTAAAACGAGCTCCTGATTAAAATGAGGGTAACTTTGAACTTTACCAACTGCTGAGATGTGACTTAGTTAAATTAAGGTTACACTGGGCGATCAGTAAGTTTGCTAGCAAAGTTAATAATTATATCGAGAAAGAAGCAACAAATAGTTAAACTGCTACTACTGGCTCCTCGGTTTAGCTAACGTGGTATTTTTTTTTATTGGTATTTAATTTATGTTCGCCCACTTTAGTTATTTGCTCAGAC
Source organism: Scatophagus argus (assembly GCF_020382885.2). Lineage (NCBI taxonomy): Eukaryota > Metazoa > Chordata > Actinopteri > Scatophagidae > Scatophagus > Scatophagus argus. The sequence goes on along the minus strand of NC_058496.1, from coordinate 6,310,542 downwards.
CAGCAAGCAAGCAAGCAGGCTGTCGTGCTTGAATTAGCTAACGCAGCTAACCAAGGATGTCAAGCTTTAACATTTTACAGCTAGCGTTCGTTAGCAACCGATAGCAAGCTGTCTGTGCGGTTAGCAGCGTTTTGCAGCTAGTTTGAGCTGTGGTGGCAAAACAAGTTTGGTTTGCTGCTGATGTGCCTCTATGTGCGTTACCTTGACAGAGTCCACGGGGTACATCACCGTGTGCTCCAGTATGCCAGCCACGGCTCCTGCTGTCATGTGGGTCAGCACTGAGACATGAGGTGGCAAGCTCTCGTAGTCCCCGTCAACATTCAGAGGCTCATCGTCTTTGCTTTTGACCTGCGACATCTCCAGTGTTGCCACCACACGGTCCGAGCTCAACGCCATGCGTGGTGAGCTCTCCCCGTTGGTCTTCTGTACAAGATAACGCTCAGAGAGGCGTCGGCGGCATGTACAACCACAACACCATCGCTACTTAGTGGAGTTCCAGCGCCCGTGTGACGTTGACAGTTAGAGGCGTGGCTTACAGGGTCGTGGACCAATCATTTCCCGATGCTGAACAATTGGGCAGGCTCTTGGTCGGGGGTGACCAATGAGAAGTTTCCATGGTAGAGCTCTCTGACACTTGGATGCCCTGTTGTGCATGATTGTCTATGGGACTTTTTGAATGGGTTTGACTCAACTGTAATCGCCCAGACCTCCTTGAGCAGATAAGTAGGTTTGGTCTCCTTATCAGCTTGCATCTGGTCATTAACACTGCATAGAAACTCTTTCACAAGGATATATAGTACAATGAATAATGTTCAACCAACCATATTAAAATCTTTACACTTTTGAGCAAAAATGGTAATAACCTATTTACGTAAGTCCTTCAAAGTTTTAAGTTTCAAGTAAGAGTACAAAAATATTGACCATAAGAAAAGTACTCGTATAGAAAGGTCCATTCTAGAGAAATGAATTGAAAAATATATTGGCTTTTTATATTTGATGCCTGACTGATTATGATAAAATCTCAAAGAACTGCAAAGTAACTAACAGGCTAACTGAAGCAGTGAACTACATGAGGGGAGCAGAAACGATATTTCCCTTTGGAATGTAGTACAGCGGAAACATAGAAGAAATACTCGACTAGGGTATGAGTTACTTTCCACCACTGGGGGTAATAAAACAAAGTATTTAGGTGGGGTATACTCAAATATTTAGGTTTGTGCAAAACAGAGCCATATTACATTTAAAATCAAAGGGAAAATGTCCAATTACTATTGTTGTAGTACTAGTAAATTGTTCAAGTGCTTTAACTAAATCCGCTGGAGATCACGATTTTTGAAAGGTGCTGGGGAACCTCACAAAAAAAGCTGCAGTGAAAGATTTTACTGTCTAAATGACAAATCAGAAGGAAAAAAAAAGTTTAAAAGGTTTTTAAAATGAAGTGAGCTTCACAACACCCTCATAACACCCTCTCTCTTGTGTCCAACCTGTCAGTCCTGCAGTCCTTCATACCATGAAATAGTGAACACAGCTGCTGAATAAGAGCACCAGTCATCTTAATGAGGCTAATTGCATGCCTACACATTTTTCTCATCACATCTCTCATTCTTAATAATTTATCATTTGCTTTTTGGCTGTGTCATCCAGTCTCTTGTTGCAGGCCAGAAGTTTGAATTTCACCTTGTTATCCAACTGGATGCCAGTTTGTGTTTAAGATCTCATCTGATTCAACAGAACACACTAAAGATTTTGTCAAGTCACTTTCTTTTTTGAGAGATCTGAACTTTCTTTTTCTGTTGGTGAAAAATATTTTACTTGCAAATTTTATAAAGAAAAAAAAATCACTGTATTTATGTTCATTCATGTTAATATCATTAACTGTTCTATTGCTGAGCTCATTTGGATTATCCATTTTGAGTGAAAACCAACTGAGAATACTTTCATATACAGTATTTGTATGTTAAATATTTGTAAAGAAACTGTGAAACAAAGGTGGAGAGCAGTACAAGTTGAACTAGATTCTGTAAATATGTAGGTATATTCACAAACTCCCACGTGTAGTCAATAGATAATCTGCAAAACGTCCACAGGCAAAGAAGTTGAATTGTGATGTTAGAAATATGTGAACTCTCTGTAGGTGGACTTCACAAGCAAAGTGCTACCGATAAGGTGGACTTGATTAATTAGCCATTCAGTGTCACTCAACATTGGCTGAAACATAAGCTGTACACGCAAAGCACACTGCAGTAACTGTGGGTGTGTCGGTGAAGCAGTGTGACATATCAGTGACTCAGCATTATAGAAGCTCAGCACGTTAAAGAAGAGCGAATCAGCGTTGTTACAGCTGGTTTTCACCTGTTCAGGTGAAAAACTACACTCAGAGCTGAGACTAATTCCACCTTTTTAAAGGGGGAAAAGCACTGCAGTACAGCAACCGCCACTTTCTCATGTACAATTTCACATCCTTTATGTATTAATTGCTGTTCTTTACTGTTACTTTCATGGCTCAATATGTGCGATATATTACCTTTAATTGGATCATTCAGTCACACTTTGTATTACAAGACAGGCATGCATGTTTACAATATAAAAATATCCTCCCATTCAGGCACCAATCTGGAGGAGCAATTACGCACTGATTTAAAACGGACCAAAGTTCTTTTATTGTTAGAGGCACAATGTATGATGGTTACCAACAGCGCCTTGTGCAGACCACACAGGAGGGTCTAGTGTGTCCCACATGCAGAACGCATCAAGTATTAACACGTCTCACACTCAGAGCTCAAGTGCTGGTTGACTGAAAACTGTCCTTGATCATTTCCTATTGCACATTTGTAATTTTCTCAGCAGTTTTGACGAATCTGAATACTGTAAGAGCTTAGAGGAAGACATTCATTCATTTTTTCCCACACTCATGACTCTCACGCTATGTAGTTTAAATTATTACAATCTCATTTGCCCAATTTCCATTACCAGCAGCCTCGCCTTGGGTTACATGTGCAAATGAAAACACTTTTACAGGCGGTGATCTAACAATTATCTCAGGATGCCTCTGCACAGCTGTGACACACCATCCAAATGTGACAGCACCTGTGCAGTCTGCGTGATCATGAGAGGCTGCATGTAGATTATCACAACTGACGGAAGCACTCATGCAATGCTTCAAACCAACTTCTCAGAGACAGAGAGGTTGGTGCTTTTGTTATACTTTAAGAACAAGACAAAGACACCATGTGTTCAGTCTAATCTCCCCAGTAAATAAAGAGCCAGACACGTATACCATAAAACCTTTATTACTGAATTGCAATGTGATAACATGTATTTCACATTGATCTGTGCAAACATTTCACAGGACCATTTTCATATAAATAATGGGGCTTCTCATTTACAATCCCCTCACAGCAGTGATATGACGGCTTCCAAAAATGAAGCCCAACGTAAATATATGCAACGGTATCCAACTTAAAAGTCAGATGACCCAACACAAGACTGTCAGCAGGGCTTTAAGAGAAACTGATACCCTTGTCAAAAGAGCAGATGTGTTCTGGAGACTTGCCCCAACAGTGACAAGACATGTATTGCACTGGTATTGCCTTTAAAAGGCTACTTGTCTTGTTGAGGCATAACAATTTGATAAAGACACACACAAACACGCACACAGAAAAACAAAAAAGAAAGACAATTCCAGCTGGGAAAAGCATTTTGACTGCATTACAAAGTGCTCTGTCCACTACTTAAAAATCGTATTGCATTTGAGGTTTCTTTAGAAATGGAGAGTGCTTGTACCATTTGACAACTATAAAATCAAAACAAAAAAAAAAAACCCCAAAAATGATCATATACTTAGAAAAGGCATAAAGAAAGGGAGAAAAATCAAAGTACGGACTACATATTCATTTGAGTACAGAAGATTAGCTAGCAAGCAAAGTACCTTTGTGTTTGGCAAGAACATGAGTTAAGGAAAATAAAGACACGTCAGTCCTGAACAAAAACATTTTCATGAGCTCAGGTGAGCCTGCAGACTCAACATAAGATCAATCTTCCAATTCTCACTACTGTACTTGTTGTAGGGAGGAGCTCCGCTTTTGTGGTAGCAGCCTTCAAAAGCCCCCTGAAAAAGCAGATGAGCCTCTGAAAGAAAAGGAGTGAACACTGGCACTGGAAACGTCCAGACGTGCTGTCCAGACTTTATGCTCTACAAAGTTTAGAGGTTGATAGGGAGTGTGGGTGAGTCAAGGCCCTCCTCCAGCCACGGTACAGAGGAGGGGGAGCAGCGCTGGGCTGAGCGCCGATGAATGCGGCGGAGTCGCAGTAAGTACAACATAATGGACAACAACACAATGAAGAAACAAGCCAGAAATAAGTAGTGGTTGTTGACAAAGGAGAAACTGTGACGCCAGTGAGAGTGTGCTCCTTTCAGACTTTCCTGCTGGATGTCCCTGGAAGAGGTAACAAAAAAAGCCCCACACATATTACACCGGCTTTGAACAAAGAGATAAAATGTACACAGCAAATCAGTTCAGAGCCCGGTTCATCACGTGTTAAGATATAAGGAAGTTTGGTCTAACAAGAATCCCGATCTTTCAGTTCTTGGAAGGCTTAACTCTGTGCAGCAGAAAGGAGGAATTTCTCGTCTAAGCAACGTGTCATTCAGCTCAAACCTGCCCAACTGCAATCTTATACAAACTAAACTGGTCAGGAACACGTCTTTGTTTTCCACCTTTAACGCCACATATGAACTTATCTTGACATATGAATCCTTTTTCCAAGTGTAGTCCATTAATCACCACGATCAAGAGCTTGAAAAATTGGTAAAATGTTCGAGACCAGTTACATTGCTCAGCTTTACTTTATCTCTGGCTGCTAAATGCAACAAAAAGCCACTGGCTCTGCTTCAACTCTTCACTGGTGTTCAGAATGAGAAAGTGTTGTTAACGATAGCTATGAGGATTAATCAATCATTCCTGCACTTATACTGAGGAACAGAGATTTCACCGTCTAACATTACTTGAGGCTTAATTAGTAAAGTGACATGTGTGAGAGGAAATCTAACTTACCTCAAAGGCAGAAATCGTGTTCTATAAAGAATAGCTCCAAGAGTCCATTGGACCTCCTTATCATAGACCAGCAGAGCAGTCTTTAGGTTTTTGTAATTGGTTGGGAAAGAGAAGCCCGAGTGCAGTACTTCATACATCCATGCTGATTTAAAACACTGGTACCTGCAGACGTAAACATAAAGCCATTGATAAATGGATCATTTTTTTTAGAATGTGACCAACTCATTAGAGGACCTTAAACAGCAGTTTGTTGATCCTGCGTGACGTACTTCAGTCTGTGTAGATCAGCATGTGAGGCATACAGGCCGGAGTCAAAGCGTTCCCTCAGTGTCTTCCACTGGGTCAAACAGTAACTCTGTAAATGACAACGATGGCATTAGTAATGTTTCCAATAGTAAAACACCAATAAATAGTGCATTAAACTGTTTATCTCAAATAACTATACTGTTAAAACTACAGTAGCTTTCAAAGGTTTAGAACCATCCTGAATCAACTGCTGTCTGCCTTTTACATCAACACACAAGGTGGGGTTGTTTTAAAATCCTTATTTCAAATGGTACGTTAAACAGTTTGACAAAGAAAACACCGTGTTCAAAACTCTGAAATAAAACTAGCCAGTGTGATGATTAGCTGTTTGACAGCATTTTAACTGCACATGGAAGTTAGATGCAGCTTTCTGAAAGATGTAGTCTATAATGAGTTACTTATTGAGGATGTATCTGACATGCTTCAACAAGCAGATGTGATTTCTCTATGCAGCAGTTACCTTGGCAGCCCGGGCATATTTAGAAGCGTTATAATCCCCGCCCATGCGCAGCACATCCTCTGTGCAGTAGTAGAACTCAGAGAAGCCGTAGAACTGACTGTTGCTGTAGTCAATAGCCGGCTGGTAGACCCCACTGAGGGATGTTTGGGTCTCGTTGGTGCGGTTGAGGAACGGCTGGAGAACCTCTCTACACCGGTCAAAGTCTCCTGTGCCTCGCAGATGGAGCTTCTGTGTGGGTGGACCGATCTCATCCTGCAGGTCTGAGGGCAGACAAGGGTCCAGGAGAGGGGACTCTGCCGTCTCACCGGTATGCTGATCGAAGAGCCTGGAGAAATCAGCAATGCAGTGTAAATAAAAAGCGCAAAACAAAATGAGACTCAAGCAAATCGTTCTGGCTGCCACTCTCACTTGTTTCGAGTGGCAGTATTTCTGATGAGGCTCTCCTCGTATCTTTGGCGTGCTGCATTTCCTCCAAAACCCAGGAAAGTGGACACATAAACACGATAAACATGCTCTGTGCGATGTGCATCACATCCAAGGTTGAACTCGGCCAGTAAGTTCTTGGCAACCTCCTCCTAGGGAACAAACAAAAAAAAATCAGCCTGGGAACGATGACAAGCTTCTGTTATGGTGGCCGAGAGAACTCAACGCACTGCTTCTTAAGAAAACGCCTTCAATAGCGCACAGGTGGGTGTGGCAGTCACTTCACACACATGTGCACAGTACAGCAGCAGTGTGATGTCAGCGGGCAACATAAATGGATGATACACGGACCAGACTTCAGTCACATCATGAGTCACGAACCTTTTGAAACAAACTCAAGCTCAAGCCATTTTCAGCACTAATGTCCTCATGATGAAAAAGAACCTCCATTGTCTTCATCTGCAACGTTTATGTAATATGTTATGCTGCAGTATTTGCAGTGCGTTTGTGTATTTGTGTCGTATGCATGTCAGGTTTCTAAAATTTGGCTCATGCGTTGTAAAAATCATCAGGAATTTTTTCTTAACTTGCAGTGCGCTGAGCTCTCTCAGCCACCATACCATGGGTTTGACATTTGCAGATGGCAGCAGTGGTGACATAAAAAATATCACTATAGATTATTATAGCAGGTCGTCTGTTATGTCCAGTTTTATGTGTTTCAAAACATCAAAGAACAAAAGCTGAAACATTTAGCAAGATGACAGTGGAAATTCAAGTGAACATCATGTGGTGGGAAGAAAAAAACAATTAGAACTAAGATGACAAGCTGTGTATGTCAAACCTGTCACTTTACATGAAATCACTACAAAACAAACAGAATTCTTGACATGGACAACTCCCATTGTACTTGGCTTTGTCTGCATAAATGACTTCTGATGTTCTCACTCCAAAAATCCTGCTATGGAGTCATGCAGCAGGCTTACAGTGTGCCTTCAATAGTGATGAATGGAGAGTAGATCATCTCCACCGGACAAAAATGGTGGATACAGGTTTAACCAGGGAATGACAGAGGTTGGAAGAAGGGAGAAGAACAAAGGGTGAGTGACAAAAAAAAAACAAAGACAGCACAAAAACAGAATTGGTTGTGGATAATAACCTGCTGTGGAGAAGCAAAGCTTACAGTTTTGGGCACTTCGTATGCGATCTGCGTGGAGACGCCGCCCATGTCCAGGACACCGGCAGTCCTCTTCCTCACCAGCGCCTCCTGCTGATCGCTGCCTGGGACATGTACCTCCACTACAGCTTCCCCATCTTGGAAGGTTGAGTGATAGAGTCAGGCAGGGAGCCTTGTCATTATTCATGTTATTATTGTGTGACTACATAGTTGTTTTTGTGGCAGAGTGGAACTGGTTGATTGATTAGTCAAAACGTATCGTATTAACCATTTATTGGCAAAAAACAAAACCAAAATTTGCTTTTTAAAATGACACACTGTTGAAATACTGTTGCTTGGGGCTTACCATTGTGCACGTGGTTAAACCGTCCGAGGACAAAGTTTATCCCAATCCATGCATAGACACCTAAAGCCAACGATGAAAATAGTTAATATATCAACTTTTACCACCTTCTGCAGTCTTGCACAAATTTTAAATTAGAGTCCGCAATACAGAAGAGATTCTACTCTGCAACTTAGCAAATGCAAATTTGTTAGAAATGATGATTCACTTTTTGCACTAAATATATTATAATCAAAATGTTCTATAAAGTCATGAATTCTAATAAAGCTGCAATGCATTTTAGTCGAGCAAACTAACTGTCATTCCCATCTATTTTCATTACTCCTTTTATTCACCTTCCTGTTTTCCAGAAATCACTTCTACGTGGGAATCAGAGAAGAGGAAGTTGAAGTGGACTGGGATGTCGGTTCGCAGATCCTCCAGAAGTGCTTCTTGTTGACTGAGATCAAACAAAAAAATGTCTGGCATATTAAACATCAAAGCTTTTTAGCTTTCAGTGTAACTTTGTGCTGTTTGAATATTACCTGCAGTTATTTACATCTGGGGCCTCTGAAGGTACTGCAAGTTTGCATGAGAAGCTAAATACGATGCTCATTAAGCCCAACTGTACCTTTCAGGAAGGATTCTCATTCCAGCTGTGCACAGGATGTACAGGGGTGTTTCTTGGTGCTTATTTTTGGGGATGTGTTGGGCAGCAAAGCTCAGCAGTGGATAGATATAATCACTGGCTTTCTCAGGTGTTTTAGCCAATTCAGAGATTCCTACAAGGGAAAAATATTCAAACCAAACACATTGTTTTATAGTGAGCAAATTTAGCTTACATTACATTTAATTCAGAGTCAATAAAGAAACAGCCGTAATTCTTCTTCTTCTTACCTGGTTTGATCTTCATGACAACTGGCTTGCTGTGTTGATCCCTCATTTGCTGTATATCCAGCAATTCATGAGGATTACCATTATGCCGGGGCCAGCAGTACACAAACACCCTGGAGCCACTGCTGCCACAGTCCACCACCAGGCCGTAGTTGAGGTTGGGATTGCTTATATCTGTCGCATCCACATCAGTCACCCTTGCCAAGTGCCTTTTGGACAACAAATAATTGTTCAGAACATCGCTTGTGCCCATTTTAACATAAGCACTGGGAGAGAGGTTGTTAAGTTTACCTGTGGAAGTGATTTTCTTTTCTGATCCAGCTGGCGTGTCCCTTCCCAGTGATGAGCAGTAGGTAGAGCAGTCCTATGAGGCAGAGCACCAGGCCGATGAAGAGCAGCTGTCTGAGGGAAGGGATCAGGAGCCGAGGAAGAACCTGGGATGGCAGGCTGAAATGCCATGAGGCTGGGAAAAGGCATGAAAAGCTGATCCTGTCAACAGATTAAAGAAAGGGGAGTCTGAGCAGATATGTCACACTTATGAGTTCACAAATCAGTCAACAGATCCACAAGTGGCAGTAAACAAACCTTCCCATGATGCAGACTGTCTTCTATTTATTGGTGTGCTTATTATGAAACAAGAATCAGTCTGCTGAAGGGCTTGTTCCGAGTCTCCATCCCGTTTTCTTCACTTATCAGCATGATCTTTCGGGAGAAAATATCGGACATTTTAACATTATTTGAGTAAGGCCTCACATTGGAAGAAGTGTTCTGACTTGTGAACATGGATAGAACATTTGTGTCATAACTGTCATCTACAGACGGCGTAAGGGGCAATTTTAACATATTTAAAATGTAAACAGAAAAGAGACAGACTGGAAGGCCGGCAGAGAAACATTAATATTAAGAATGCAGCAGGTATCTTAGCTAACGTGAGTGTTTTGACACGTCTGTGTGTGTGTGTGTATGTGTATGGGGGGGGCTATCGTAACGTTAGACGTTTGGTTGTAGCAGCAAGCTAAAAGATCTAAATTTGACATATTTTGCTCAACGTCATGATAAACACATCGAGGTTATACGTTCGTAGCATTAAAATACGCCCATACTTACTTACAAAACAGTGGCGCCTCCATCATTTCTGGAAAAAACGCATTTCAGGGCAGCCAGATGCTAACCGCTGGCTAACAGGCGAGTATGTGGCACGTCTCCGGCGAGTGACGTGAGGGGCCCGGCCAGAGTGTGTTTGCTTTGCACCTCCGCGTTGGCCGGACGGCAAGCAACAAAACAGGAGAACCGCCCAGCGCTACTCTTCTTCTTTTTCATTTAACAGTGAGTTGTAACCAAGATTAAGGTCACATTAACGCCATCTGGTGGCTGGAATGTGGGCCGGGCTCAAACAACACGACAATCCACCAGTTTCTCTCAAGTAACCTAATAAACTGCTGTAGATCATATATATCCGCCTTTTCTGCACTTTTACTCTTCCTGTTGTGCGTCTTAAGAGTCCAAAGTATTGTTTTATGTATTACCGATATTAATTTATGTCTCAAATTATCACATAGATTGTCTTATTATATATTTTTATTTGTATACATTGGTTTATCTTACATTACATTTTACTACAGTGGTGTGATGCATAGCGATGCAGCTCTATGGCATGATGTGAATTTCAGATTAGATGCAGTTTTGTTCAGTCTGCTGTGCTTCGGCCTAATCTTACGATGTTCTCTTCTTTGGTGCTGCAATGGCACAATCACTATCAATACACCAAACTACTGAAATAGCACTTAAACAGAAAGCAATTTGCCTTCTTTTCAGTCAGTTTTGAAATCAAAACTCTACAAATGCACTCCTTATAATATCCTAGGTGAATTATGCTGAAAGGACAAGATATAAACACCAGAGTGTTCCTCAAACCTAAGTTACATGTTATCTATTCAATTCATCAATGCCTTAGAAAAACATGACAGTAAAAAGATTCATTTAAAATAGTACAGAGGACACAATCTGCAATTCATTCAAGGCACTAGAGGAGCATGTCATTTTGATACAAGATAAGTATGAAGAACATAGTGCAATTTGTTAGTGCAAAAACAGTCTATAATATCAGCCTGTGTCAGGTTATGAGAGATATGAATGCAATGCACAATGTAAAAAAGTGTGTAGTGTATATTTATTTTCATTAGTATTGCTTCTGGACCGGAAGCAGTCCATCTCCTCACTACAGCCAGACAACCTTGACTTTACTGAACGTCTTGAAGTCCAGCCACTCATGCTGACTGATTTGCCAGCAGTAACACACGTCGACGTATTGGAGTCTTTTGCTCCGCTCGATTATACTTTTCACTGTCTTCGTATTCACATCTGTCCGCGGAAGTTCAATGTGTTGTATCCGTCCAAGCGGCTTGGGTAGCAAGTCTTTATACCAGTCCTGGTTCGCTACGCGCAGTACATCCTGTAAAACACCGTTCAGAGGGCATGGCAGGGAAACCAGAGACACTTCCTCCAGAAAAGGAGAACCAGCCAGGAGACACTTGAGCACCCTCCTCAGGGACATCCAGGACATGACAGGCTTCATTTGGCTGTGCTCGTAGGAGAATCTACAGACACAAAGATGAAGAAGATTAGGAAGTGAAAGGAAAACACACACATTAGTGCTCATCCCCTTTTCAATATGCTTTGGAAAAAATTACATTTGAGTTGCTAAGAAATAAAAAAACATATATTCATACATTATTAGTGCTGCTGACAAATGGCACAAAGACAGCCATGAAAAGAAACAATAACAGCTGCAGGTCAGTAGTTCCTTATTTACAACCACTTCCGTTTGCTCTTATGAACAGATTAGATTCTCTTTATTTTAGTACTAACAATAAACAGTAATGGTCTCTGATTCTTACTTCCCTTTCCAACCACCCAAGCGAGGCCAGGGATCAGGGTCAAATGTATGACAGTTTCTGTGGGGCTTGTTCAGTAGGGTCGATGTTTGTACACAAACTGTTTGCATTTAAACTGTATTTTACTGATTGTGTATTCGCTAAAAGACAAAGTTCCCTTGCAAAGCACGCACAGCGGCATCAAATACACGACTACATCTGCAGGTAACAGTAAATCCACCACGTTGGCCATTTTTTGATCAAGACTCACAAATAAAGGCTCAACAGTAGCCTTACTTGAGTGTGAGAGAGCAGAGGTAAGGCAGTCGTGGAAGATCCAAATCATCCCGCTGATTCTCCTCGTCTTGCTCTTCCTCTGCGTCCTCTACCTGTGCCGTGGTAGGAGGCTCAGCAGAGATGAGCAGGTCTCTGAGCCTGGGACAGGCCTTGATGACCTCCAGTAGAGGAGAGTAAGGGCTGGTTTTCACCCCCTCCAGGGTGAGAGAGAGTAAAGACGGGCCTGCAACTTGCAGGGCAGGAAGGACATCCACCAGGGGGCCCATGTGGTGTACTGAGAGGCTCCGCAGCTGGCCTGACCACGCCTGGAGGTCTGCAGCTAACAGAGACATCTGACTTCTTCCTCTGGCATCTTCATAATCATCGACGCTGACAGATATGTAGTGGATGTCGGGACATAAACAACTTAAACTGTACAGGGAGTCACATGATAAGGCCTTGACGTCCTTTAGGTGCAAGACCAGGCCTTCATCACCCGACTGAGATGAATCTTTTCTCCTCCTTTGTTCCCCTGCTTGGTTCTGAGAGCAACTAGGCCCTTCATCTCTACTCCCATCTTCCTCACTCTCACTACCATGACACTCAAACAATATGCTCTCATCCTCCTCATCTGCTGATGCACCTTCTCCTTTTTTCCTAAAACTGTCCATGCCCTTCCTGCGCTTCCACTCCCCCCACACCTCTGCCAGCCTGGGAACTCCTTCTCGGTCAGTGAACTCCTCTGTCTGGTCAAACTCTTTGTGAAGGATGAGACGGCAGGCTTGAGTAAGGCCATCCAGGGCCACCCTCTCCAGGTGGGGCAGAGAGAGGAGGAGGTAAGCTGCTGCCGCCACAGGGTCTCCCTCTTGTTCCCCAAATCCAATATCCAGAGCGAGCAGACTGCAGAGGGGGGACACAGACAGAGGTGCAGAGCAAGAAGGAGAAGGGGAAGATGACCCAGAAGGACAGCCAGAGGACGAAAGGGAAGCCCCACCTCCAAGAAGAAGTAATGCAGCAGGGGAAAGGAAATGACAGCGGGATACATCCAGATGGCGCAGCAAACGACAACGATGGACAATTGTCTTGATTACACTTCTGTCACAAGGTGTGCCAGCCAGAGACAGCGAGCGCAGTTCAGGTAGACTGCAGAGGGTCTCAGACAGGACCTTTGAAGGCAGCTGCTGCGCTCCAGACAGGTCCAGACTCCACAGACCCTGAGATGAAAAGTAGGAAATATAAAGACACTGAGGAGTAATTGGCTGCACACAAAATATCAAAAGAAACAAATCAACTCTTACAATCAGATTTTAAAACTGTATCTGCCACTGCTGTTTACAGTGAGTTTGTGTGACACACCATCATCAGGGAAATATCCTGAATATAATATAAATGAGACGTGGAGACCGTTCCCTGTCTGACCTGACAACGTGCAGCAATGTGGGGACAGAGGGCGGAGGTGACCAAACCGGGACACCTTTTCAGAGACAGGCCACGCAGCTGGGGGACCAGAAGGAGATGAAGGGCTGCCCGGGACAGCTGCTTTCTGGCACACAGCAGACATGTCAGCTCCTCAACCAGCTCACCCGCTACACGGAGAGCAAAAGACAGAAAGAGAGACAGACGAGGACACGTTAGAACTGGATTAGAAGTGATTGATTACAGTGTAAATATGTAGATTAAGGCACATGTCAAGCACACCTGTGAGTGTACGTGAGCAAACAGTTCAAGAAAAACATCTGCAGACAATTTCTAACTTGTTCAGTTGTTACCTGCACGATGGGAACAGAACACATGATCATTATCTGTTAAATCAGCTCTCACAAACTCACGCAGCAAGCTGAAAGGCCCCATTATGTGTCTGAAGGAATAATGATCCAGGTAGTTGTCAGCATAGTCTTTCACCCACACTTCCTTCATGTTGTCGGCGAGGCTCAGCAGACACAGCCGTTTCAATGAGAGGACATCGCCGTCTTCATTTGTCCTCCCACAGCTCCCCTTAATTTTCATTTTCCTCACCCTGCTCTGGCCAGGCCGAGCCTTCGCCCCACCGCCACCCAAAGCCCGAAAGAGAGGCATCGCTAGGCGGGCAGCTGGCTCTGTGTGATGACGAGGCTTCTCCCTGCTGCTGGGTACCAAAAATCTGATGATTGACAGGAAGGAGAAGGAAAAGAGAGAGAGAGAGAGAGAGAGAGAGAGAGAGAGAGAGAGAGAGAGAGAGAAGGGAGAAAAAAAGAAAGTATGGCTTTTAATTTTTCTTTCAAAGGGAGACAAGCCAAAAATAAAAGACTCACTGGCACAGACTATTATACATATAATGGAATTGACATGCTGTGATCACCATCTTCTTCAAATATATCATAAAAGTAAATTATCAAAGTCCCAAGGAGTTCATAAAGACCAGTTTTCCCCTCCTTTCATTGTTTCAGTTTTTGAGGCAGCAGACCATGCTACCTAACTTTTATATTTACTATTCACAACTACAACTTGGCCCATATCGAGTCAGTTCGACAGAGAGACAGGCCAAAAGAGCGAAACATAAATTAACGTGCATCGTGTGTAATATCTGATAAAGAAGGAATATGCTGTGACCTACCTGCCAAATCAATTAAATGTTTTAATGCTCAATAAGAAATAAAACAGCGGTGTGAAAAAGAAATCTGTAACAACCTTTGCTCTACGTTGAAGCAGCACTTCCTGGTTGTCTAGTGGACATTACCGCCCTGGGTTTGGTCTCTCAGGCACGACTTCCTCTCAGGCTGTGCTGGCTGTTGACTGTAACCAAGGGAAGGGCAACCTCGAACCCCAAACGTGATCTCAAACCCAATTCAAGCAATACCAGAATTTACAAATGCCTATTGGCAGTTTGATTGCTTACTCCGTAAACAGCCTGAGGGGGTAAAGTGTTCCTTAAATAAATCTATCTGGGGAAAAATGTGCTTCCTTAAAGGCTGATATGAAGTTCAAACACGGTTTATACTAACAGTTTGCTTAATGATCCACAGCGACTTTGAATGTTCATTGTTTTTTATATAATGATTATACATATTTTCTCACTTACCTTCAACGGTATGAAGCCATACTTTGGTTTTATGCAAAATGAAAACAAAAGACAACAGACTTGGTTACCAGGGGAAGTTCATAGGCTATTTTTATAGCTACTCCACGAGGATCAAAGAGTAAAGTCTTAGTGGATTTTATAGGTTTCTCTCCCATTTTCAGAAAAATGGATGAGACCACTACTTGAGATCACTGTGTCAACGTACAATCAACATAAAGTCTCTTCTTTTAACCACAAATACATGTAAACTATCACACGGGAAATGGAAATTTAAAATTTTTGAGTTCAAGAATACAAAGTGACTTAGCCATTTCCCTATAGGCCAAATTTTAATTAGAAGAAATAAATCCAAATCTCAAATTCAGTTTCTGCAGTATTTACGGCTACACAGAGTGTAAAAACACCACGCCCACACACAAGCCATTAGTCCTTGTTAAATAGTTTTTCTATCATTTGAAAAAGAAGAGAAATATGAAAGCATGTGGACTGGAAATAAATATGAACAAATTAGATAGATGCTGTCTTATTTCCTAGTTTTGCTGCAGGTTTGAGAGGATAGTTTTCCTGTGCTCTAAGTCCGGCTGGCAAACTACCTTTGCCGAAGCTACAGTCAGTCTTTATCCTGGGTGGCTTTATTTTTACTTCTACCCACTGAGGTTGGTTGAAGATGGTATGCTGTAGGACTTTTTATAGGGCAATTCCAAAGAAAGTTTCCTCACATCACATGCTGTAATGGTCTGTTTGAAGTGGAGCAGAGGCCTCCCTGTCAGGAGGACATGGCAATAGCTGTCTCTCCCTGTCTCACCCTGTCTCAGAGCTGTCTGGCCCAGATGGTGAAGACTGCCTATTAAAGAAGCTGTAGGTGTGTGGTGTGTTGGTGGAAGGGTCAATGGGCCTTTTGCAAATACTTATATTTTGATCAGTAGCTACACGTTAAACGACTCCACACGAGAGATAAACGGCACAAACAAATCAAAACAGGCGTGGTGATGTTCTTTATTTCAAGCATCCATGATGGGACAGATCGGTGAGTTCGGCAGCCTTAAGCATAAACAGTCTGGTATCATAGAGGGATATATTGTCATAGAAATTGGCTATATTTCAGTTAAAAAAGTAAACTTGTCTTTTACATACATTATAAAGACAAACATTTTCTGCAAAGAGTCCATTTGATTTCCCTTAATTTCCCAAAATCTTGTAAGGCAGTTTGTAATGTTATTTAATTTGAGTGAATATTAAAAAGCAACTGTCTGAATAGCAAAACAGTTTAAATTGATGAATAACTGATTTGGATAATAAGACATCAGGTTAAGTACAATTTAACTTTCCACTCTGTTTGAGTTTGTGTCATGAGTCTCCAGTTTCACCACAGTGAGGACTGCAATTTGACCTTCTGAAACAAAATAAAAACGGAATGAGTCAAATCAACTCAAGTGAATACTATAAAATACTATAATCATGTACTAGTATCATTTTAAACACCTCAGTGGAGTGTGCAGTGTAAAAACTGAACTGACTATAACTGATTATAACTCAAGTCACGCATTTTATAGTTACACAAGCACTGAAAATGAGATCGTCAAGCTGTTCTCAGACCAGAAACTGCGGCTACACTGAGCATCAAACGTCTTTATGCCTTCAGCACAGTGTGCTATGTTAATATGTCACTTAACTTTATGGATGATTGTCTGCTTTAAATTTCTTGAGGTAGCGCAACGTGATATGAACACATTCCAATGGAGGAGACTTTCGGGACGCCTGATGGAAGCATGCAACCATAACCCGAACATCTAAAGTAAAAACTGCAGTCACGTCTCCGCTACAGTATTTTGTACAAAGGTGAGTTCGACTGGAGGTGTATTTTCAGCAGCACAGACGCCACAGAATGATCACAAAAATATAATAGGAATACTACAGAACTTCTACTGGGAGCTTTGTGTATACAATTATCACTTTGATTGTGAAGATGCCAAAACTATATGGACTAGAAAGGCTACAATATAGTATAGAATTGAGTATTTATAGTACATATGGTTCCCAACCTTCCCGACCCTCCTGTCTGATCAGCTTGAGTACCCGTTCATCAACATCATCAGTTACGCTCCAGATCGGTGCATTTGAATTAACTTTAAACTGGATGTTATTCTACATTTAATCAGATTAACTGTTCAGGCCAGTCTGGTCAAACTTGCTGTCATTCCTGTCATACCATTTAACCATGTCTTTTAGATTCATGTCCTCTGCTTGCTTGATAACCTTTAGTTGCAAGAACAACTAAATCAACTGTTATAGCTGACTCAATATGTAGTTCTGCTTTTTTAAAATCAAAGCATAAATTCTGTTTTGTTTTTTTAAAGTCTTTCCAGGCAGCTCTTGGCAAGTGATTCCCCTGGTGGGGAAATCACTGGTTTAGAGGATATTATAAAGGCACAATTAGAAATCCATCTGATACTTTAGCACCACAGACAGCACCACTGACTTATCAATACACAACACAGTTAGCAAGTTAACAAGGAAGGTGTCATCACCCATAAGCCCTTAAATCCCCTACTGGTTGTGACTGGCAAACTCCAGAGGCTACCATCACCCATACGACTTAATAAAACAAACAAACAGACGAAAACTACAACAATGTGCATCCAAGCAAAGAGAGCATTAAAAAATAACTTGTCAATTAGCAAGCGCTGGTGCATGAATATGCAAACACACACACACAAAAACATAACATGCTCCTTATTTCCTGTTTTGAAGCCCAGTAATCTTCATGAGAGAGTTAAAAAAAGAAGACTGATTCAGCTGACAGAAGTCACGCATGACAATCATCGCCTGTTCTGTCCACTGAATTTCACGATGATAATTCATTTTCAACATATTTGTCTTAGCTTCAAAGCAAAACGGTGCAGCAAAAGGGGTGTTTCCAGCCGATCATTCATGTGCTGCACGTATTGCATCTCTCAGATGGTCTGGAAGAGATGAAGAGTTTAGAGCGTTGGTTCTGCGAATGGCACCACCTTCCGACCGGCAACAAACACCTCAACTATGTTCCGATCATCGCCTGTCAAAGAGGAAGTGACACAGACAAACATTAAGTAAACGGTGAACGGCACATTAGAGTCTGAAAGGTTTGGACAGATAAACTGAAATCGACACTCACCCAAATTCAAGAATTTTTCCACAAGAATCTGAAATTGAAATGATGATAAATTAGCATTTCACTGACATGAAATATTGTGTGACAGACAGAAACAGAAGCCCACTGCCAACCTTTGGTCCGTCACACTGGATCAGGTCGATGGGTCCATCGGGAGCAGCTACATTCACCCTCAGGGCATCGAAGTCTTTGCCCACTTCAAAGTTCCCTATTTGGTCATCCAGGGACAAGACTATAGACAAAACACACCATAAAAGAAGCTGTTGTATTCCCTCCCCTCATGTGATATTCACATCAGTCATCATTAAAAATATCTTCCCATAGCTACTTCAGTACTGAATCAAGGTTTTCTGCTGCAGAGCTCTGAAGACTTCGACTGGGCAAAGGCACTTCAACAAGACGTGTTGGTGGAGAATAAAAAGAGACCCAACACTTGATATCTCATACACAATACGACCTCTGTTTCGCAGTGACGGCTGAGTTGTGTGTCTGACCTTGGCTGCCTCCCAGTGTGGCCAGTCTGAACACCTCCTCGAAGGTGAGTGTGTCGTGTTCTGGGTCCTGGATGGTCAAGACTTTGGACGTGTCCAGAGCTCTCCTCACAGCATCAAGCATCGAGGCCGAGTAGCCGCCCGCCACATCTAATGCAGCACGACAAGCACAGACGAGGTGGGTCAAATGAATACAAGCATGCAAGCACAAGCACTCATAAACATGTACTGTGGTTTTGATGCCAAGTCAAGCATTTCAAATTGACAGATTTCTGTGACTCTGAGGCGTGAAATTGAAAGCCCCTTGACCTCAATGGACTTCTATCCAGCAAAATCCAAAGGAAGCGATCACCTGATGGTCAGACATCGTCTCTCTGCTGACTGCACTCTCTAAAGCACTAAAACAATAAAATGACCTACTGCTGTGAAACATGCATATAACAGCAGGCCCCACTCAAGATACCAAATAACAAACTTGGTCAGAGGTGGTCTGACGACACACAGAGGTGAAAACGTGCAGAGAGATGCTCTGCTCCCACCTGTTCCCAGCCCCAGCTTCACTTTGTGCTTCAGGACATTGCGGACGTTCAGCACTCCACTGCACAACCTGGGCAGACGGGGAGGGACGGGTGATTAATGCAGTGAAACAATGGTCACAATTACTGTTTTATTTTTCTGTTAAGCGACTGTTTACTCAAATCTTCATGGGATTTGCCTTGAGAAAAAGAACCAGACACTTACGAAATGTTGGAATTGGGACAATGAGACAAAGAGGCTCCTGTCTCTCGGAACAGATCCAGCTCTTCATCACTGAGGTGGCAGCCATGGGCCATCACTGTCTGTGAATCATTGTCGTCATCACAGATAACTTCAACCATGTTCAGGATTTTTATCCACATTTGTATTTTTCAACAATGTGTGTGTGTGTGTGTGTGTGTGTGAGAGAGAGAGAGAGACTGCATCCTTACCTTGTCAGTAAGCAGGTTGTATTTGTGATAGATGTCTGTGTAAGACTCTGATTCAGGGAACAGCTCCTTTACCAGCTTCACTTCCTCCACATTCTCACTGATATGACTCTGTGAAGAGTTAAAAAAAAAAAAAAAAAAAGAAAGTACAGACATTCAACCATTAAGAAAATATGAGACGGCTGACAAAAACTGTAGACAGCCTGAGGTGTGGCAGCACAATTAAAAGTTAACTAAGACCAATACTTATTTTTCATCCTTCTCTGACAGCTGAAGTCTTTGAAAACTGTGCGAGAGTCTGTTTGTGTATATTAATTTCAGTGTTCAAAACCCCACGGGGCCAGCACCAGACGATCTCTATGGCAACAGTACCCTGTAGAGACAGGCTTGTTTGGTTGCCACAGTGAGCTCACCTGAATGTGCAGGTTGTTATTCTTAGCGATTGCTCCCAGCTGTCCTAGCAAGGCTCCTGAGCAGGATGGAGCGAAGCGGGGGGTCACCACTGGCTTCACGAGCGGGTACTACCCAAAAAAATAAATGAAAAGAAAAAGGGAAAAAAAGAAAAAAGGATTATGGGATGGAGGATATAAAATCGAGAAAAAAAACAGACCTTACAAAGTTTAATTTAGAATCTTACCTTTCTGTTCAAGAGCTCTGCAATGAACCTTGAGGATACAAAACAGTGGATGTTATTCACTTTGGTGGCAGTTGCATTTACAAATTTCAAAAGGCCCAAAATTGTGGCTGCAAATGTTTCTCTAAATGTATTTGTAGCAACAAAAAGAGAGAAGTTTATGAGGCAGTTATCACTTCAGAATCAGATGCACATTCTCTGTATGTCGCATATGCGTGTTTAGAAGTTAATACCTAAGGGGAAGAGTCAAACAGAGAAGTCAAGACATGCACAGACAAGGGTTATGGCATATTCCTCATTCAGAGAGATATATATGACTCCCTAGAAGCCTCATACCCGGTTTGAATATACAGTCGATTTGAATGTAATTTCAACAAATCTACTGCACAAAGTTTAGCTAAAGGAAACACATGCATGAAAGCCTTCCAGCACACGTGCTCGATACCATACTAAACAGCTGATACCCACCGACGGGTTTCCTCTTGAGACTCCTGATTGGTCTCTTTGTAATGTTTCACCGAGTTGTTCCTGTCCATGCACACCTTGCCCACCAAGGCACGCTGTCCAAAGTCATCTGCATTAAAAAAGATGGCTGAGTAACAAGAATATGAGCCAACATTACTCCATTAAGTCAGTTTGTTTTACTGATTCCACCTCATGTACTTGGCTTATGTAGGAAGATCTGTTAGAAAACTGTAGCCTAATTGGTTAACTGGGTTTTGAGCTTACGCCAAAAAAAATACAACACAATTAGACATTAACTGATAAGCTGACTCAAACCTAACTTTTGAAAAGCACATCCGTGAGGTCATACAGACTTGCTGCTGCCCTCTCAGAAATATTGCAAGAATACAACTAATGCTGAACTGTTGCAACGGAGGTATAAATCAGAGATCAACAAATAGAATCCAAAAAGCAGCAGCAAGACCCCCCCAAAAAATCAAAAACACATAGCTTCAATTATAATGTCCTTACATTGACTGATCTGTTTGTGCTATCCCCTTCCTTCCTTCAAAGGCCCTGCATGGACATGCATGTAAACTTCAGTGACAGCAGTGACTTTGAAGGTCCCACACACCCATGGCAAACCCACACAGGTGATTTCACTTAGCTTGGGCTGATTAAAGGGCTCCTCAGGACAGTGTGGGCGAACACAGACAGTCCTCTACTGTTTGCTTTGTTTCCCCTCTTTATGCTTGGACAAATTACACCTTTATCATAATTAGACTGCATGAAGGGGGGACTTGAGAGAGATCACACTCACCCATGTCATATGCAGTAATAGAATGTAAATTTACTCCTCAAGTACTGTACTAAGTACAAACTCAAGGTGCTTTTACTTTGCTTGAGTATTTTGCTTCTTATGCAGCTTCATACATGCACATCACCACATCTCAAAGGCAGATACTGCACTTTTTACTCCTACATCTGTCCTACAGTTTTAGTTAGATGACACTGACATTTTTTCATACCCGTTTCCAAATTTGGTGTTTACAGTATTTATATATATATGAAGTAGTTAAAATGAGGTTGACCATAAACAAGTACAGCAGTAAAATGTGTAGATTTGAACGCAGCAGGAATATTAATCCAAAAACATCACATATAACAGTAAGACAGCAACTCTTTTCTGCAGAATGAATACTGTGGGAGCTCTGTGCCACTGTGACCAAACAATTTCCAGTGACATCAGGCAGCAAATATGCACCTTGAACTTTGGATCTTATGTTACTACGCCTCTGCTGAGAAAATACAGGACACTGGAGTGTGTGTGCATTCGTTATTCTTTAAATAAATCCTGCAAACTGATAAATTCAACACACTACAGATAATTAAGCATGAGGGTGTGTGCATGTGCATACACTTGCATCAAATAACATTTTGTTTTGGTTTTTTTAATGAAATGAAACTGCTGCTCAGAGGACAAATTTGAGGGTTCAACAACCCTGACAGGACAAAATTACTGGGTGAAACTGCCAATTCCAGGGCTCTAGTCAGCATGACTGAATCAGTCATGATGTGTGTGCGCACATGTTCAGTATTACATAACATCACCACCAAGAGATGATAAGGACGAGCCATAAAGGTGAACAAAATAAGTGTGTTTCTATCAGGAAACCAGGAATGTTCTGTCTTTACAGAATTTAGACAAACACATCATCAGTTATTGGGCTTAATCTGAGGGATTAATTTGTCTCATTGTATTCTGTACCACAGTCAAACAAGGCAACAGTGATTATACGGTCTGAATAAGTCAGACAAGACAGCGTCGACTCAACTTCTCTGTCTTTGTGCGCCACATCACTGTGAATATAATGTGACTTTGTTAGTGGGGTGACGTACACAGAATTTTCCCATATTTTTGCTGACTTTTCTTTTGCAGTAACTTCTACATTTATCATCAGGGTGGAGCCTTCAGTCACCTCCAACAACCACTGACCTCAGGTGATTGTTGTGAGCTGGATATTTTACATTATTATTGCCTATACTAAGACTGTGTTGCCTCAGGACACTCTCTACATTCTGACTTTTTGATCTGCAGTTTATAATACAGATTGCTATGAAGACCAGAATATACGGGTTGTTTGAGTGTAGGACTTCTTACTTGCAGTCTGGCCCAACAGAAGAGAGGCATCCGTGTGTATAGTAGCAAAGTAGCATGCGGTGGTTGTTCCATTTCTCAGGGTCCTTTTCTGTGAGGGACAGAGTTCATGTTACAGGATTTAGAGCACATTTGTGTCCACACCCTTCTCTAAAGCTGTGTGACAATGGAGGAGACGTCAAACCTTTCAGTGTGTCACAGAGGTCGTGTTTTTAGTTCACAAGGCACACCTTGTGACTGACAGCAACTGTACAGATTTTGACGGCCACTAGCAAACTCACCACCACCCGAGTGTAGACCCTGTGGGCAAACTCTAAGTCCTTGAAGCGCGACTCCACAGGAAACGTGTAGGTGTTGAGCCACTGCAGCAAGGGCATGTCCAGGGCTGTGCCAGCGTAGCTGTACTGTGACGCGTGGATGTGGGTGTCCACCATTCCGGGCATGAAGAACTCACTGCCAGGAAGATGATTTAAATACACAGTTCTGTCTTTATGGCCCATCCAAGAAATTATGAAATGATGCACACTCATGGTTTACATTAAGATGGTTTAAAGAGTTTAATGTACCAAGTCATTTAATATCCAACCCTGTAATACTCTTGCAAAATGTTATAAACACACATATTCAGCTTACTGTTGTGCCAGTTGAGTGATTTCAGATGGACTGAATCCAAAGGTCTGAGACAGTCTGTCTAGCTCTGCACCTTCCCCAATGAAAGCAATCTGATGACAGAATGGAAATCAGTCATTGGAATAAAACATGACTCCAGACAAGTGTTTGCACGTGCAAGACTGAGATGAGATGAATATAAGCTCAATTCTAGCTCTTCGGGTTCTCCTCCTCGTCATCTACAGCTTCTCCAATAGCAGTCATGCATTCAGCAGCCTTTCTGTGCACATATGCAGACTTGAGTCATGCCTCTAAGTTGCACAATATCAACATGATGTATTTCCTTTCTGCTTACAGCAGAGTAGGAGAGACTGTTTTTCTCCGGATGTTTGAAGGATGTCCTATGAATTCTAGTCCCACTTCCTGTATTTAGAGAGGCTACTTCAGACTCTCTACTCATCACACTCGGGTTTTTGTGTGTAAAAGCTTATTGGGGGCCAAACTGTTAAAGTTGTTCAGCAACAGCTCACTGTAGGAGGTCAAAGTAAGTGTCAAATTCACACATTATCGGTTTACAAGATATCTTTTATACCAAGGTGCCCCAAATTTAACCTTTTCCCGCAAGGATCAGGGTTAAAGATACTCTTTAACCTATAAATTCCTCGGTAACAAACAATCCATACGCAAACGCATGAGTCAGATGTTTTGTTTTAAAAAACATAAATAGCTTTTTTATAATGCTTCTAAATCAAAACCAAAAGCTGTTTTACATATTTTGGCAAACCTTTCCACGTGTATCAACTCCCAGCAGCGCATCCTCCAGGACCTGCAGCGCTGTTTCCTGGGTCGAGTGAATAAATGTTCCTCTGAAGACGTGTCTAATTTCGGTGGTGGGTCTGTTAGAGTTTGCCATCCCTTCCACGGATCGGTCGGCGTCGAGCAGTGAGGTACACGCAGCAGCAGCAGCAGCAGCAGCAGCAGCGCACTCGAGTTTTCAGAGTCCCTTGATCACCAAATACGCACCAGGACTCACGTCTCCACCTGACCGCAACTCTGCAGCCAATGAGAAGATCGGGAGAAGGGAGTTGTCAAGCTGGTATAAGTACAGTTACAGAGTCCGCAAAACTGGATGAGGAAGCTGTAGAAGACGTTTCCGGTTTTGTTTAAAGTTAACTCCCACTGAAAGTGTCTTTGAACTATACCCTTTCGGTTCATCATCAGATAACATCAGACGTTACGCGTTAACGCAACATATGTTAATTAATTTTATTGCGCAGTTATTTATATATATTTTTTTTAATAATAATTATTCCGTTGCTATGACTGCTATAAGTCCGTTGCTCACTAGCTATCTAACTGTTGCTCACTAAAAGAAAGCTGCGTTAATTAATTACCGTTTAACGCGTTGACGCTTTGACAGCCCTAATATGGATACCTTGAAAGAGGACACTGCGCACCATCTGTCTGTGAAGAGTGACTGCAACAGACCCTACAAGAGGTTACGCAAAATAATAAGAACATTTTGTCCTGAGAGTTGCCTTGAATTTTAAGTAACACTAATGTAAATTGGGCCTGTGAGGCAATCTGCCAGTCAGCACATATTAACACTCCTGTTGGGTAACTTCTTCAGTTTGGCAGTGCACTTTGTTCATGTTTTTCAATATGGTGCCATGTTGAGAGAGATGGTTCATC
This sequence comes from Scatophagus argus, assembly GCF_020382885.2. NCBI lineage: Eukaryota > Metazoa > Chordata > Actinopteri > Scatophagidae > Scatophagus > Scatophagus argus. The sequence continues at coordinate 6,285,558 of NC_058496.1, read as the reverse complement.
TCAGTTCAGAATGGAAATCCTTCTACTGCTTTATCACAACAACAAGGCCGAGAATTTACAAAGGGAGAATTACAACAATACATGATAAATAAATTTAGTAAATTCCAGTACAGAAATAATCTAAATCTAAATGAGCAGGGTTGGTCCAGGTCAATCTTTAGGGTCTAACAGATGTGTATCAAAACAAGGGGACAGGTGATGGTGGTAATACATGTAATATATTAGCTATAATACATCAATACCTACACAGGTGAAATTTGTCTACACTTACCTTTCCAAACATTCCCTCCTTAAAGCTATCAAATTCATTTTGGACAAACCACCCATTTCTTCTTCATTGCTCTTTTTACATTCACTCAACAGACACCAAAAGGTCTGGCTCACAGTCTCCGTTCCAGTTCATCCCAAAGATGTTGGATGGGGTTGAGGTCAGGACTCTGTGTGGGCCAGTCAAGTTCTTCCACATCAAACTCATCCAACCATGTCTTTATGGAGCTTGCTTTGTTTACTGGGGCTCAGTCATGCTGGAATAGGAAAGGGCCTTCAACAAACTGTTGCCACAAAGTTGGAAGCACAGCATTCGTGGATCAGCGGTTAGGGTGTCGGACCCGTAACCGGTGGATCGCTGGTTCGATTCCCCGTCCCGGTGTCCATGGCTGAGGTACCCTTGAGCAAGGTACCTAACCCCCACTGCTCCCCGGGCGCTGCACGCGGTCGCCCACTGCCCCGGGTTTGCTGTGTGTGTGTGTGCACGTCACTTGGGTGGGTTAAATGCAGAGAACAAATTTCGTTGGAGTGAGTTCCCTCCAATGACAAAATATGTCACTTTAATCTTTAATCTTTAATCTTGTCCAAGATGTCTTGGTATGCTGAGGCATTAAGCGGAAGTCTGTCCTTACCCTGCAGTCAAATGAGAAACTAATATGTGTAACAATAATCATTTTGTGGTGTTGCTGATCTTGTCCCCACACCAAACAGAACATCCAAAGTGTGACAGTAATAAAGGTTTCTTGTGATATACCCCATGTAGACTCATATAGTTTATTACTTTATAATTTAAAAGAAACAAAATAGAGAGTACAGTACAGTGTTGTGCCTCATAGCACTACTGCGCCGTAGAAACTACTGCACACAAAACATTTTACGTTACATCATAAATTCTTTGAGTTTCAAGACATTTATGTTCACAGAACTTTATTTTAACATTTTGATTTGAAATTACGGGTTTGTTTGCGCTTCCTACAAAGACAATTGTATGTATTGGAGAAACTGTAGACAGAAACTGGCACAGCTGTTTCCAGATAATCACTGTGTCTCTTATGTTTGTTGAAATGAAGTGGAAACAGGTCATCGTTTTGGCAGGCTGACTCGTGGTTATTACACAGAAACTACTACAAGTGTGGTGAATTTTCAGTATTAAATTATGGTAATTCCCAATTTTGGCTTCCCAGAATTGTCACGGTTTTTGAAGGTATTACGCTAATGCATAGTTGCCAGTAATATTCTGAAAACATCCACCTGTACTACCTCATTATTATCAGGTTTTTACCCCATCATTGTCCATGTGTGGGAGGTGAGGAGGTCCGTTCAACGCTGCTTGCAGCTTTAATTGTAGTTATATTGCTTCCTGTCACTGCCTAATGTTATCTTCTGATCACTGCTTTAATTTACTGTATAAAAGTGCTTACATTTAAGTCATTGTGGGTCAATTCACCAAATCAGGTCTGTGTCTACAAGCTGTGCCCTGTTTCAATAAACTCATATCACAACAGCAAACCTCTGAACAGGACTTGAATGATTTTTCTTCAACACAAGTTGCCCGGATCGTTCAGGAAACCAATTAGATGTGACAGACTCCGAGTTAACATCAGGAGAAAATGCTGAACTCCCAGTCATGAGTGTGTAAGCAGAACAAAGCCATGTGAGAAATACATCACACGCTAAATACATGGGAATCCTCATGGATTAATCCATCTACATGACATGACATCTGATGTTCTAATGAGGAAGTGAAGCCTGAAATATTGCCACATTCATATAAATTTCACAAGCCCACATGATGAATGAAAACATGTGTTCACTTCAGAGGGAAGCACTCTTTTCGATGTAACTCTCGGTTATTCTGGGATGGGACGCGTGACAAGCTGCAAAGGAGAACTTAATGTACAGTCATTTTCTGCAGGAAAAATAATCTGGTATATTTACTATCTCAACGCACTTAAATGACTAACCACAGAATACATTTTTTGTTATATTAATATGTTTCCAATATTTAGCCTTTCTGTAATCACTCATATAAATGCAGTCCAAAAATATTTCTCATCATCACACAATACAATTCAACATCATCACAAGCTCCAAAGCCTCCAAAATGACATTACAGTTCAATGAACAGTTTCAGCAAAAACTGAACATTATAACCTTCCTGAAGGCTGGATTTATTGCAGGGCTGATCTGTGCAGACTGCATTCGTTTTATTTAGGTGCACCTAATAAACTGGCAATTGAGTATAAATGCACTTGACAGGGTCAATATTTTAGAATTGCTGCCTGATATCCTGGCAAAGACTCCACTTTTGCTTTTAGTGTAGCTGGCAGGCCTCTCTTAGCTCAATTATCATAAAAGGAAATGATAGCCGGGATTATGAATTTAAAATAAAGATACACCATGTAAAATCTTTTTAATACATCACACACAGACACACACGTATGCACAGTATATTTCAAAGCACTTATTCATCTTACTTGTTTTGCACATGTTTAAAAAAAAAAAAAGTCAATTTGTAAAAAGAGTCCATTCATTGTCTTTAGTCCTTAACGTTGACTCGAGAGACATCTGGGAGCACATCAGACTTGTTCTTTGGTTCTGGGTCATCATCAAAATCCTCTCCTTCATCATCATCGTCTCCAACGTCACTTAAGTCATCATCATCATCATCACTGTCCAAGTCATCCACGTTCTTCCTCTCCCCCAGCCCATGTCCTTTATTTCTTTGTCCACCGTCTTCTTCTTTCTGTTTCTGATCCACTTGTGAGTTTACTCTGTAAAGTAAGCGTAAAACAAAATGAGGTGGCGCCATCAAGGGGAAGCAAAATAACAAAACGCATAGCCGGCAAGTTGCCTCTGAGCACCCATCACTGTTGTTTTGATGTGGCGCTGCAAGATTTTCAATGGCGCCATTCAGCTACCCCTCAGGCCTCGTTTTTTATGTCATAATGTAACTAAAGAAATACATGAAATGTAAAAGACAGAAGCTAAAGTGCTGTCAGTAATTTAAGTGATTTCTATGAAATGAGTTGTAATGTATCTTGTTGTCCACAAGAGGGCAGAGTTGCAGCAGACTTGCATACTTAACCGTCAATGCCTGACTATGATGAAAAATATAAATCTTGTAAACCCCATGAAAAGATTTGATCCTGCCTCCAGATAAAAAGCACATGTATCACAGTTCTTGCAATCATTTCCTTCACAATGAGAGGGAAGACTTCATATGAATGGATTCTTAACGAGTCACTAATGACAATGTGGGCAAAAAAAACCCCGTAAAATTGGCTGCATTAAAAGCAGATTTTCTCAGTATTAAAGAGAAAGGTTAATGATTGAAGTATTATGCATGTATGAATCAACACAAATCACACACTCACGGGATAACGATGTCCTCTTTCTTCCCACACTTGCAGCAGATCTGTAGCTGAAGAGAACAGGGCTTGCAAATGATGTGATACGCATCCTTCACAGCCTTTTGAGAGCACTTGACACTGAAAGAAAAAGAATGTATGCACGAATGTCATCAGCTGCTTTTGTCCCCGCATTAATTAAAACAGAAATAACACATGCAAAAAATTTCACTTTACTGCACATACAGTGTAATACACCTGCAAAGCCTGAATGACTCTGTACTCTTGCTCCTTTTAATCAGAGTCTGCCTCACTGAGAAATTCTGGGAGCATAAAGCAATACCTTAAATCTTATAGCCCATAATAATTTTATAATGATATAAATGGGGGAAATAAAGCAAATCTTAGCTGTTGCAAAATTGTAACTTGCAGGTGTCCTGGCTGAATTACAAACAGGCTGCCAAACTATCTGAAAAGTGTGATTGTAACGCATGCTGATTCTCCTGCTTTGTCGATTACTCATTGATCACTTGCTGAGATGAAATTCATGTTTGCTGTACCCAACAGAACTCACCATTTTCTGGGCTGTGTGAGTGACTTGTATTTGTTGTACTTCACTTTCCACTCAAGAACATCCTTACAGTGTTGACAGAGCCCATCATGGGTCAGCGATTTGGCCTTCTGCAGTTAGGATCGCATAATGAGAGACATGGTGGAAATAGTAAACCTTAACGTGAACACACGGCTTTGACAAAACAGCAAGTTGTGAGGGCATTATCACGGACAATGGTGATGACAAACTGCTTGAATTAGAAATGGTGTCCTTTTAGAATTGCTATGGACACAGAAAAGTTAAAAACCTGCTTTTTTTCTCTCCACACAACTCTATGGCTATATGCAACGTCACATTAATTCAGTTAAGTTCTTCATCTACGCAGGCTAACGTTAAGCTAATAAAAGTTTCACACACACCTTCACTTGAGCAGTCGCTCCGTACTTGTCGTTTTTGAAGGCAACGGTGTTTTGATGCCTCTGGCCTCGCGACCGAGATATATTACCTTTCTGAGAGCTCATCTTATTTTCCAGTCTTTAGTTGGCCTCCACATATCATGTGGGTACACAAATCCAAAAGCATGCCTGAGAAAGAGCGAGGATACTAACCCGGAAGAAGTACGAGCACGCCAGCCAACGTCATTGACGTCAAAACAGACACACTCCACTTTGAAAAAAAATAGTTATAATAAATCAAGACAAAGAGTTGTTTGTTGAAATAAACATATGAAAACGGATCTCAACATTTTAACACATTGACAAACACGCTTAATAACAGTTAAAGGTCAATGACGTCACCTGATTGGACTTTAGAAATACCTTGATCGTTTCTGATTGGACTGAGTCTCTCAATAGTAATTTTTCATTGGTTCTTCTAAGCGTCAATCAAAACATTAGGTCACCACTCTCAGGCGCGTACAGCAACCACCCACAAATTTCCACACTTTGTGCCATTGGTTGACTCGTTTCAGCAGTCTGTTTTCTATTGGCCCACACAGCTGTCAATCACACCCTATCCGTCTTCAGGAGTTAAGATAGCAAGCAGAGCGATATTCACAACGAAAGCGGTGATGTTTGGGAGGTTGGAGACACTGCCGTGAACTGTTTGGCACCGCCACGGACGTGTGACAAGAATTAAGTTAATTTTATACCTTTATTGAATTTTTCCATGTCGCTGCTGAGCCGCATAGGCTTGAGTGTTTTGCATGAATCGATCTCGTTATCATTCAGGACCATATGTTGAGACAACCGAGAGAAGGAAAAGAAACAACAGTTTCGGAGGGTGTCTGGACCGGAGGACGAAGCGGCTAGCTAATAGTAACTCACAGCTGTGGTGCCAAGAGGGATATGCACACGCAAAGTGACATCGCTTACTAATAGGACACGGAACAGAGGATAATCTGGCCAAGGATAGCTTTGTCAATCTCCTGGCGTCGAGAAGAAGATAAATTAGTTGTCTTGGTGCGAAGATAACGCCTAACTACGGCGACGGTGGCCAGTACTGTCGCCTCAAAATAGAAAGAAAACAAAACAACCGTCCAGGTAATGTTGAGATCATTTCTCCGTTCAGTGTTCAGTGTTGATAAGGAACATCCGTGTGTTGCTGGCTAATTGGCCGGTAACACTTGGCAATAAAGTGTGTCTCGCCACTGGATGTTAAATCTCCACAAACCAGATTCATTGTAATTTCGCTGAACACATTTCTGCCTCCACCATTTTACAGTAAATCGCTGCTGGGCTCCATTCTGTCTCCGTGGCTAGAGATTATGGACTATTTCGGGGAATATGGGAAGCAAATACCCTCTACTGTGTATTTTGCTGTTGCGTGCTCCTTTGGGATGCCACAGCATCCTGCAAAAGTGGCAATCATAGATTACAAGTGGATATATAAAGTGTTCACCCAAGATCATCTTTAGATGAGTGACACACACAGGTAATTAAGCTGATGTGACTGTGTAATCAAGAAGTGATTTTTGGATTCACGTGTGTGTTGAAGTGGCCAGCCACTTTTATTGTAAAACTGTTTCTCATCAAGACAAAGGACCATTCATAACAAAGTTGTTGAAAGTTGCTAATCAGGTAGGAGGCTAAAGTATGGACCAAGAGGCGGTTGCAAAGCCGTACCTCATTTTGAGTTGGTATAGATGGCATTAGAGGCTGTCAACGTTTGCTACCTATGTGCTTCATTGTTCATAGTTCATTAGAGGCTTTTAAGTCACATCCCAACAGCATAAAACTGTCATAACTTGACCGTGATCTGCTTCCATCTGTTAAGAAGTAAACGTGTAGCTACACGGACTCAAATTCCAAAGCCACCCATCATGAGAGCTGGCCACTGTGATTCAAAAGCCACTGGAATATCTAAAAGGTAACCTCAGGTGGGGCTCCAGGTGCAGGGTGAAACCAGAAAGCCTTTTAAGTCAATATGTCTGAGTGCTGGTGGAGCCAGTCAGGGTAAGGGCTTTTTTTTCGCTCTTGTTTTATAAATCTCGCTGAAGAGAGCAATCCATTATGGAGTGAAATTGTGATAGTGTATTTTAAAAAAGGAACGCAGCCTGGCTATAGCCCTCAGTCTTGGAAACTCCCTGTTTTGAGCTTAACATAGACAAGTGTTTATATTCTTGAAGAGAACATGATTCATTCAAGACTTCTGTGGCATCAATTTGCTCTTGTGGTATTTTCCTTGTGATCAGTCTGCAGGGGATGCTGTGGCAGATTAGTTTGAGTTGTGTGAGAGGAAAAAAAGAGATGTAGCCTTTCAAACAGCATCTGCACTCTCTTATTCGTAGTTTTCAAAGGGATTTCTTACATCTGATATGCTGTTGAAATGTGTTTCTTTCTTTTTTGACCATCGTCACTCTATCTGTCACAGTGTTTTGAGGATGAACCACTTATCCCTCAGCGAGCTATGTTGCCTGTTCTGCTGTCCACCGTGCCCCAGCAAGATCGCCTCTAAGCTGGCCTTCCTGCCCCCAGAGCCCACCTACAGCCTCATGTGTGATGAGAGCGGCAGCCGATGGACGCTGCACCTCTCTGAGCGGGCCGACTGGCAGTACTCTTCCCGTGAGAAGGACGCCATTGAGTGTTTCATGACACGTACGTCAAGAGGGAACCGCATTGCCTGCATGTTTGTCCGCTGCTCGCCCAACGCCCGCTACACACTATTATTCTCCCATGGAAATGCAGTGGACTTGGGCCAGATGAGCAGCTTCTACATTGGCCTTGGATCACGTATCAACTGCAACGTCTTCTCTTACGACTACTCGGGTTACGGGGCCAGTTCTGGGAAACCCTCTGAGAAGAACCTGTACGCTGATGTAGACGCTGCCTGGCAGGCACTCCGGTCACGGTAAGGACAGATGATGATGATGGAGGGAAGAAGGGAGAACCTGTACACAGCTGTTGCCATAGGCTGTAGAGAAAGGATGCAGCGATCGATAAGTGATGATCTATGCATTGATATTAGATTAACTGAATAGCAGAACCTACGCTGAATACTGGTTGCAAAATAAAGCCTAAATGTAAGTCCTTTAGGCAAAAAGGAAAGTAAAAACCTTCCGGGACAGTGCACAAGAATAGTTCTAGTCGGAGTAGTTTTTGTAATTTTTCCTCTACATGTTGCAAGTCATAAATTAAGCTGTCAGCTGTGTACACACTGAGGACAGTAGTATTAATAGCAGCTATCTGTGCACGTCATTCTTGTTAACAGCTTTGCATTTGCAGTTAGATATGATGTAGTAACGACAACATCAACCCTCCTTTGTTTTCTTATGCTGTGAATGTCTACAGCTGTGGGGGGATTTGGCAAAGTGCACATGGACAGTTGAAATACAGCCTAAAGAAACCAGGCTGATGTTGGTTGATGTGGAAAATCACAGACATGAAGGGATAACAAAAAGAGCTGGGAGAGGTGAAGATGTGAAGAGCCTCCTGAAGGAGCTGGGCGGAGGAACAGATTGACTGGGCCTGATTTAAAATCTTGGGTGGAGATGAGGAATAGTGGGATGACATGATGTTCTCGTAGGCGATAATAAGGAGCGTGGTTTCTATGATTATGTTGGCCAGCCATATGTAGGTGTGAGTGGGTGCTCTTCTGCATCTTTTTGCTCTGCAGGCTGTGAATAGCCTGATATTTATTGGCCGATATTCAACCTCAGCTGATCTACAATCTATATCTGTGATTGCCCAGCTGATAAAATGTTCATATTCAGTGTTGACGATGTTTTAACCAAATATATAGATATTATAACCAAACGTTTGTTACATTGATAAATAAATAACAAATAAATCTCTTAGTATTTGGCAGTATATCACAGTTTTTAAGTCCTTGTGATGCCTTTTTCATAACTGGTATCTGTCCAAAATCCAATATCATTTATCACAACTTAGTGCAGGCAAGAACTCTCGGCGTCAGTCTCTCCCCACGGATGTTCATCAGTCTGTCTGTTTAACCCCATGTCTCTCTCTCTCACTTCCTTCTGTCCGTGTTTAACCTTAGCGTCATCTCCTTCTTTTGTCTTTTTGCAACACCATCGTCATTGTATCCCACGTCTTGACAGCTGGTTTTCCAGGAGACAGGCCGCAGATGTCGGCCACATACATTTAATGCACATATGTGGAGCTGGAGCATTTAGTTAAGTAAATTAAATAATCGCTAATTTGAATGTGTGATTTGAAGACGACACCTTGGGTTTTGGGAAATTGTGATAGACGTTTTGACAGTTTTCTCTCATAGATTTAATTGAGGAAATATTTTATGAAATTAAATTAAATTATTGAAAAGAACTGTTACTTAAACACGTACTGTTCATACATGTAAGATCATTTTTCTCTGCACAGAAGACACACATCCACACACACCGATTCTTACTGAGAGCAGGACGTGGAGTGTACAATGTTTATGTGTGTGTGTGTGAGTGGGAAATGATGTGACCGTCATATATGTGCCTTCTTATTTATGGAAATAGGGGTGGGGGGAGGGTGAATAAAAGTTCATCCAGTAGGCCTGGTTGTTTTTATATACTTCCTGTTAGAGGACAAACAAATGACTGAGAGAGGAGATGGGAAGCGGTGGCTCGGGAAAACTAAAAAGGCTGGAGCAGAAGAGCCAAACGGGTGTAAATCCACCACAGAAAGAGAAAAGAACCAGACTTCTAGTGTGGAGTGCTCCTCCTGTGTCTGCGCTGATGTGGGTGTTTTGTATGTTCCTTCGGAGGTAAATGAGGGTGTTGGCACTGCATAACTGCTGATGAATAACACTGGTAGGGCCACTTACAGCAAAATGTTAATGTTTCTTAGCTGCCGACCCTCGCTGTGAACCTCTCTCAGCACTTCTTTTACATTTTACACCGTCCACCAGCTCACAGAACGTACTGAACAGCTTTCTCTAAATAAGGGCCTTTATATAAGGAAGCTGGCAAGTTAAACAGGAAACTCTTGATCATAAAGGTTCTGCACACAGGAAATAGGCCACTGCTGCAAAGAAGAACCTGCTTTTCTGGTGGCTTGTTGTGTGTGTGTGTGTGTGTGTGTGTGTTGGATAAAATACATTCCATTGCTGTAGTGTTTCTGTCACTTGTGTTTCTAGTTTAGCATATTTCATCGCCATGCAAACAGTTTTACCGAAGCTTTAGTCGTGATGTCAAATGTGACTGGAAAGAAAAGAATCATTTCTTCTGAAATCCGCTCTTTCTGTTTTCTCTCTCATACACAGCGCCAGACTGCTTGAAAGAAAAGGGAGAACTTATTGCTTCTGTGTTGTCCTGTTCTTAATGTGCTTTTTGTCCCCCTTTTTGTTCTTATTTTCCCACTCACTCACAGTATTTTTGTTAATACACCAGGGAATCTTCTGCTCCCACACAAAATCGTGACCAGTGCAGAAATTAGCTATGACAATCTGATTGCGACAAAACTTAACAAATTACAATTGCTAATATGTGTGTGGGGCAGTTGGTGGTGTTCTTGACTTAAATGCAAAACCTAACTGTTCGTGACATCTCTTTATGTGCGCTCAGATAAAACAATTTGCATGGTGTAACTTATTCCTGCATACTGCGTGGCCCAGGATCGGTCTTTGCTGTGTGTAGAGATGCATGAGTTTGAAAATCTTTTACCTCTAACTCATCTATGATCTTTTGACTTTATTACAGTACAACTCTTCTAGTTTAATAATTCATACTCTAGCTGTAATGGTATGTAGATCTAAAAAACACAGATTTATTTATGCAATGAGTCTTGATCACAGTGTGATGCATGTTGCGTCCTGCATGTGATCACATGTGACTCAAGTGGGCAGACTATTAGTGGATTGTCTGAATAACTGAGGTCATGGTCCAAATCCTCATTCTAACCACCTAATTTGTTTAGACCAACTTAACTTTTGCGCCTCACTCAGATGGATATTTGCTTACTAGATTTACTGAAGGCAAGCAAGCAAACTGTTTTCGTACATGATGTTAATCAGCTGTTTGGCAAAAAAGGGAAGAGCAGACCTTTTCGGGATCAGCTTGGCGCATACAGGGTGATTGGTATAACTTGGTATTCAAGAGGACTCAGCTTGCGTGCCTTGTGGGCGAGACTGAGTTCCATCCATCAGATGAATGAGTGCTGGTTGTTTCTTTTGTTGTTGTCTCTGCTTCGCCCTGTTGTGCTTTCACACAGCTGCAATTACGCTGTCTATCAGCTTTAATAATGCACAAATACACACAGTGACCACAACGCACACTACGGTTTGGGAGCAGGTCATGAGACACTGACACAATAAAGGGTTTCTGTTCAGTTTTTTGTGTGTGATTCTTCATACTGGAGTCAGTTTTGCGATGTGATGGGGAATGTGTGAATGTTTCGACACTGTGTGCCACGGAGAGGAGTTGTTCTCATTCATGTCAAAAAGGCAATAATAGACATGGAATACACACACTGTCATCTCAGCTGTGCTGCCCTGTGTTGTCGCCAGCACATCACTAATAAAGTGTTAGTGAGGCTAAATCATCACACATAATAACACGCTCAGAAGCTGTAAGTCCGAATGCCAGTTCGTCGAGCTGTTTCTTCTTCTGCTGGTGCCACAGAAGCTTAAAACAAAACATATCTGCGTAGTGCTATGTGGGGATCTCATTTTCATAAAAGGGTAACGTTAGAAGATGTTATGACGATTAAAAAAAATGACACTCTGAAGGAAATTGAATAATTAAAATAGAAGTACAGTTTAGTTTCTCTGGATCCACTTTGCACACTTTTATGGCTTTAAGCAAATGACGAGCTTCAATGTAAAACTTGTAATATCACCACGTTGGAGTTGCTCTTTGTGTCTGCGAGGGCTCAGCTGCCCTCCCGTTACGGTATGTACTAATCTTCCCACTTTCAGGACCGTTAACACACTGCTTACGTTGCCACACATCAGACTTTCTTTGTCGGCAATACTCTGCAACTTCCACCAAACCGATGGCTTCATACCACCCCAACAGACACTTCAGTTTCAAATTAATCCTGTACTTCTTTACAGCCATTCAGGGCTAATTGCAAGCTAATAACTAGAGTTAAAATGTGGGACTTGAAGGCACAAAATTACAAGTTATGGGGGCTTTATTAACAGAAAATAGGGTTGGGGGAGTCTCATGCATATTAATATTTTTGTCCTTGCATGCTTTTCTGCTTTTGTATGTTCATAAGCTTTTTAGTGTTGGATCCTCAAAGCTTAGTGTAAATGAGTTTCTTATTATCTTCCTTTTTGACTCAGCCTTCTGCGTTTGATGGTTTGAGGGCTGTGCCAGATTCATAATTGACTGTCTGTGATGTGACAGAGAGAGGGTACAGCCCAGCTTTTTGACCCCGCAGAACATGAATCAACTACACCGTGTTTATCACATCAAAAGCCCGCTCTGCATGGCCTCACATCAGTCCGGTGCGCACATCCCTCATACACATCGCTCGTCTTAGATCAGGCGCACAGCCTGAAGAAGGCCTCCAAACCATTTCACTTTCTCTTGCTTGTTGCGCTGTGCCTTTTTTTCCTGATTATTTGATATTTTGAACGCACCAGATCCTGTCCTTTTCTGCTCGTGATTCAGCAGTCAGCAAATTCAGCTTCTCCCGAGTGTTGACACGCTTGCGTAGGCTGTGGTCACTCAACTCCCCTGTCATATGACAGAGGGCAGCCACCTGTCACTGCGCTGACAGTCTCACCACCAAATAGCTCGACTGCTCCTGCGTTGTTCCGGCTCCCATGGATGGGGCACTCCTTTCACCTGAGTCCGGAAGTGGGCCAGAGGGTTTAGTAATTGTATGAGTCAGCAGGTTTACACACTCACGCGGCCTCCCTTATCATACTAAGGATTACTCATGCTAATAGAAGAATGGGTCAGGTGTGCTGTTTGTTGCTCTGCGTTAGAAGAAATGAGACGCCATGAGGAAAATGTGGTGGGTTTTGAGTGAAGAGTGACCAAGCTGACAAAAGCCATCAGCCCACTTTCTCGCTCTCTCTCTTATGTGTGTGTGTGTGTGTGTTTTCACTACAGAATGGCACTGTATTATTTTCCTTTCCCTCTGAGGTGGAGGCGGGCCAGCAGTCAATCCTGCTAGTCTAATATTGAGTGGTAGCCTAGCAACCAATTTCCAATGAGCTTTCAGATCGTGGTCTATCCGCACAATGGCCAATGAAAACAAAAAGGAAAATCTCACTTCCTGGTCAATCATCTTGTATTGATCTGAGTCAAAAGCACTCTGTCTTCTTAGAAGTTCAATAGTGGGGAGAAATTCTCACAAACACGGACACAGGGAGGCAACCGACCGTGTCCATGAACTGTTTACTTTCTCTTCGCTTCAGTGGCAGTTATGCCGATGGGACCTGTAGACAAAGGCTGCTGTGTCTGTTAAGTCAGTAGGGTGGACTGCAATCACTCACCTGACTTTCCTTAGCACAGAGCAACTGTAGCAGCACTTAGTGATGGTACTTGTTGATTATATAATTAGACCCCAACATGTATTTATTTCCGGACATATCTGAAGTATACAATGGAAGGAGATGAGTAAGAAGGTGCTAAGCATGATAATGGATCATTGGAAAGCTTCAGTGAAGGATCCCCCTGCTGTAGTGCAGATGGTAGCCTAATCGGTTGAAAATGCCTCTACATATGTTCAGGATATCCTAAAATATCTGTTAGTCATAGTGACTGTTATGGGATGAGAATATTTTTGGTCTTCAGGGAGCAAAAGGTGGGCAGCCAAGAGGGAGCGAGAGACGGAGAAGGGGAACGAGGGAGGATGTGATGCATAATAGATTGGATTTGTGTCAGGACACTAAATTGATGAAGGTCTGGGGGAGGGGTGTAACCATGGAGCATGGCTGGCTACTTCTATTCAAGCTGAAATGAAATGGAGTAAATTGTAGGCTAGTGTTGTAGGCCGGTCAGAAGGGGGTTGCATCTTGTGTACATCTGGGTTGGTCGAAGCCTGTCGTAAGGTCGTTTTAAGCCTAGTGCAGCTGTATATCTGCACTGCAATTGTTGTCCTCTTTGCACTGCCTTTCCTGAATGTGTCAGCAAAGCCCCAGCAGTGCATCTCACAGTGCCAAGGTAGTGGGGTGGGTTGGTGGTTAACGACCTTGTTGTAAGTGGAAGGTCACAGAGTCAAACGTTGCATTATTCATTGTGTTTATATGTGTGTCCTTGAGCAAGACACTCCTACTTCTACAATGTTGCTATAAAGATGTAAACAAGGGCTGGATGACATGATAACATTTTCCAGCTGTCCACCTTCTGACCCTTTTGTTTCGGGATTTTTTTTAATACATTTCACAGACTCTTAGCTCTTTTTGGTCTAATAAACAAACAAAATAAAGTCACGACATGTCAAGAAATGGAATATTCTTACATTACACCCTGTGAAATTTTAGGGTTCTCTGTTGTACCAAACTAAGAAGAGCTGACTTGCCTTGTAAACACATCATAAAACACTGATTGTACCAGATTATTGTCTCAAACTCATCTCTATTCCCCGTACAGGGCAGGCCAGAGCAAAGAAACAGCAACTACATCAAACAACACAAAGTAAAAACATGCAGTTAGACAAGTTGTACAAAAAAAGGACATACAAAACACACACACAAACAACACCTACACACCTACCTACCGGTCAGTGCAGAGCTGGGCAGTATTTAACATTTTAATTTGGTTTTTCAAGTGCTGGGTGAAATGGGATGGTACAGCCTTGCGTAGGGGATATTCTGGATGATCTAATAGAATTTAGTCGGCTACCTGGTTAGCTTGCTGGACCAGAGTCTGTTGCAAGCAGCCACTTTCATCGTTCTTCAGATTCATTCCATTGATTTACCAAAATAAAATGATAAAAAATGACCCACCCAATAAATTAAAAACCAAGGACAACTGGAAATGGATTCAGCCAATCACATAATCAGTCTGTTTGTCCAATCAGCCTTAATGTGGTTAAGTCTGGGGAAAACCCTGCTGTATTTATTTTCATATATCCATTCACGTGATGACCAAACTGTCGGATGGTTTCGGTTTACCTTCCTTGTATTGACAGTAACATCAATGTGTGGTGAGTGTTTATGCGTCTAAGATTGGCCAGGCTTTAGTGGCCTGATATGTTCAAGTACACTGACTAGATAAGCATGAACAAAAGGAGATAAGCCCAAGCAAATGGTAACAGCAGATTAAGGATTACACTGAAAAACCATAAACAGCAGATTGTTGTGACAACAAACCTTCAGGCACTGCTTTGCATTATTCGACAATTTGGTGGAGTTTTAAGATCTAATTAAACACTCATTCACATACGTAATCGAACAACCCTCTTGCAGTTTATGGTAATGCCTCCTGGGTGGAGTTAATATTGAACAGCTAAGTGGCAGTCATCTCACAGATCAGCTGACATCTGCTGTCAAGCACGAGTGGAACTTCAGTATTGGAGGGCATATCTGTCACTTCTGCTTCAGGCACTTGAGGAAATTCCCATGTCTCTCCTGAAACACACACACACACACACAAATAAACCTGATGGATTGATTACCGTCGGTCTTCCTTTTCAGATAGACTCTACTGCTCGTGAGGGAGAAAATTGGGTTTGATTTTTACAATTTGTTGCCCTCAGCCTCCGTTATTACCTACTTTATATACATTACATTGCCTGTTAACTGAGCTTAAGCATGGCAACTGAAAGGTTCTAGACAGGTCGCCTATTTTTTTTTTCTTTCCGTCACTGTTTTTTGTCAATATAGCAAGGAACCAGGAAGAGGTAGGACTCTTGCTTGTACACTCGTGATTGGGAGTGTAGATCGTCGTTGGGCGTCGTGCAGCCGTTAAGCGATGACGCTTTTTGTTTTAGACGTCAAAACCCTTGAGGCTTTTAAGGTTCTGGGAAAAGGGCTGGACTGAACCAAAGTGGATTCTCGATAACTGTGTGTTTTTTGTTTTTTTTATTTATTCTGATGACACATCATTGGGACTGAACACGCAGATGACATTTGCAAATTGTGAAAACAGCCAGTTTTTTTTCTGGTCTAATTGGACACTTCAGAAAGGTCGTTGTCACTTTTAGTGCAGTTTGTAGCAAGTTTGAAATTCTGGCTTCCTCCTCGTCCTCACTGTCCTTCATCTCCCTTAAATAGCTATGTTATGTTGTATAATTAAGATAAGCTTTCAGTCCACGAATTGTCATGCTCAGCCAGCCTTGAGCGTTAACGGTGCTCTTAACACCAAAGAACAATCTGCATTAACACTTTCCCTTTCCGTGCCAGTATTTTCACCCCTATTTTTACTCAAAGGCCAGCTGACACACCAACAATAAACAGTTCCTGAATTCCCGCTAATGACCGTCTCTGCAAACCAGGCTGTGTGTGTTCATGTACATTTCCTGGTGCTGTCCGAAGTGAATGTTCCTGCACTTAAGCCCGTTGCGCTTTCAGTGCAGTAGGACTACGTTAATGCAGGCTGTTCCTCTGCAAAGGTTGTGTTCGACTTGTGTCTGTGGACCTCCTTAATTGTACCCATCCATCCCAGCAGCGCAGAGTTGTGTCAGACTTTGGGGTTCATCTATTGTTCCTCACTGTGTATAACAGCAGTGCAGTGGCAGAGGCTGTAATGTTGAGCCTCTAGTTTTAGTGCAGCTAATTTTCATTATGGAGTAGAGTGGAGATTTTGTCAGGCTGGTCGTGGCTGTTTTACTACTTGCTGTCCAGCAGTAGAGACAGTGATGCAGTGTTCTCACAGTAGGCTTCAGGTGGTCAGCTGACTGCCTGTGTGCTGCTACAGTGGGTCACGTTCTCCATAATCAGCTGTGGAATGTCCTCTCTTCCCATTTTTTCTTTATTTCCCTTCCTCTGCTGGTTTCTCCCTCACCCTCAGTCCAGTATCAGTGTCTCTTCTGCTCTCTTTCTGCTCGTTTTGCTCTCGCTCCCCCGCCTCCCCTATGAATCACGAGACTACGGTGGTGGTCCTCTCTGCTCAGCTGCTTCGACAAGCTATGGAAAGCCACTGAACCCTGGCTGTTTCCCATCTTTGTGTGCTTGTTTTAGAGGACCGTATAATCACTGACTCACTGTGGCATGACGTTTCAGCTGATAATAGAGTATGAGTAAGCCTCGGTTAACACACAGGTGTGCTTGTGGAGCAGCGTGTGGGGCAAATGAGAGCGTGATAGGAGAGTAATTGCCTGTGTGAGTGTATTTATTGTGTGGTGTGTAAAAACCAGACCTCATGCGGTGAACCGTGATGATTAAGTTCATCTTTTACTACGAAAAGCACTTTGATCAACTTTAACACTAAGCAGCAAATGTTTTATTTAGCAATCAGCTGTTTTGCTGGCCAAGCTGCTGTTTTTTGTAATTAACAAAAGGCCTAACTGGAAGCCTGCCAGTGCCTGGAAAAGCTCGCAGAATTCACCCAAATATCTCTGGCTGCTAGCCCTGTTAGTAGTCCTATTTGAGATTAGGATATTCAGATATTTTATTCAGATATTCCGTGTCCTTCTTGCAGATATGGGATTCGGCCAGAGAATGTGATCGTGTATGGCCAGAGCATTGGCACCGTGCCCTCTGTGGACCTGGCTTCTCGCTATGAGAGCGCTGCTGTCATCCTGCACTCCCCGCTCACGTCAGGCATGAGAGTGGCCTTCCCCGACACCAAGAAGACCTACTGCTTTGACGCCTTCCCCAAGTGAGTGCGCCGCACGGACAGATGGCGTGTGTGAAAGCCGAGGCTAAAGGCATCACAAACATCCACAGAAGGGCACACAGCCTCCCTGCACAGACGTTCACATGCTTTCACAAGCAGCATTGCATGATTGAGTTTGCATCAGGGAAACACACACACAGAAAAGAAATTGTTAAATATGAACTTTAGATGTATCAGATCAATTCAAGGTGTTTTTCTCTCCTTAATGCTTGGAATATGCTCAGCAGCTCCCTCTGGTGGTCAGTTGACAAACCAGCTTTGCTCCATTTCTCTTTTAGTTTTTTCATGTTTATGATTACATTAACTCGAGCTCAAGTCTCATTTTTCACTTTGTCTGTATCACACAGCTCTACCTAATTGTCTGTATTCTTATCTTCTTATTCCAAAGCATCGACAAGATTTCGAAGGTAACGTCACCGGTCCTGGTGATCCACGGTACGGAGGACGAGGTCATTGACTTCTCCCATGGCCTGGCGCTGTATGAACGCTGTCAGCGTCCCGTGGAGCCGCTCTGGGTCGAGGGGGCCGGACACAACGATGTGGAGCTCTATGGACAATACCTGGAGAGACTCAAACAGTTCGTTGCACATGAGCTGGTCAATTTGTAGAGGAGCTGCGGGGGTGGGGGGGCACGGAGAGGGAAGAAGAGAAGAAAGCAGTGGTTTTCAGGAGAGGTTGAATGATGGAGAACAACTTAATCTTTTTTTTCTTGTGAAGTGATGCAGGTAGAAAGTGGTGTTTGTCTGTTCAGTGCTGACGTTTTGGTGGCAGGCTTCTCTCGTTGTGGAGCACCTCTCCCCCTCCACACCACCCATCCTTCGCCTCGGCCGTCCGCTCCACACGCTGCAGCTGTGAACTTTAAAGTACCCGTGGTTTTGTTTTGCTTTCAGGTTTTCTTTTTATCATGTTGAAAATTGCACATTGTGAAAGTGGGCGGATGAAAGAGGAATTAGACAAATGCACAGAAAACATACCTTACGTGCAAGCAGTATACCTGAGAGTGTGTGAGTGTGTCACATTTTTGCTGCCTTTTGACGTGGTCCATGGTACCAAACGGAGACCTCTGGTCAGATCCTGAAGCTTTTGAGAAACAGCCTTCCTACAAACTGGACCAGAGGTGGACCAGACTTTCTCTAATCCACCTGATCTCCATATGACTTTGAGGTCAGGTTTGGTCCCTCACACTGCAGTCACCATGAATCTTTTTTTTTCTTTTTTGATTACTGTTTATTATATTTTTTATATTATACATGATATTTGCACGAATCAGCTGTCACTGAAGAACTATACAAGAAAAACTGACATATTATCTAGCTGTGCCAGTGTTGCCAAATGTTTAGTACAATATATTGCAGAGACTTAGACAAAGAACAGAAAGAACACTGTACTACAAATAACATCTAGGAACATCTCCAAAGCTCTGTTAGCTGTATTTATTCTCTAATTCTCAGTTTAGTCTTAAAATGGTACAACTTAATGTTACAATCGAAGAGAATATGATGCAAGATGGGGATCAGTCAGCAGTTCAGGCAGTTCCAGCAGTGCCGGTTTAAAAGGCTGGGCCTGTGCATCGTTTGATCCTGACCTTGACAAAGGTGTGGATTATTTCTTCACAATATGTCTTTTGAAAATGTTAAAATGTTTCCCCAGCTCTTGCTTCAGAGTTCACCTCTTAAGTATTCTTGCTGTTGAGATCAGTATCACAGAGCTGCAGTCAGTGAAATGCTGGGACAAAATACCTGGCGCCTCTTTGGAGGTGACAGGTGTTCAGCTCGGTACAGCGACTCTTTGGATCCCAGTGCTGACAGTGTTTTCTTCTGTCTTTGGGTGTGACGATGTCAAGTTAAATAATGTAGTTAGTTGTTGCAGATCTCCTTATGTACCTGAATCAGATCTTTCTAGATGCATCTTTTTATACATGATACAAATTAAACTACTGTGACAGCAGCTGACGGTCTGTGCTCTGATGAGGACTTATACCACTAATGCCAATCTGGACTGAATGGAGACATTATTAACACAGCTGATGTCGACTCATTTTCAGTTCGGGAAGTTGTAGAGACAAAAAGTGAAGATGTTGTATTTTTTTAAGTTATTGAGAAGCATTTACTCCAGTACATTTGAGCTGAAGAATGACTCCAGCCTTCTTAGTACGTGCGCTGGGACTGTGGGTTTTGTTGGCGTTAAGTGGCTCAGCATTAAAGGCCTCCATCACGGACAGATTGTTTTGGTTTTATTATATCTTTTTTCCTGCATGGTATTTTTAGATCCATTGTTGTCTGTTGATTTGCCCTTTAATGCTGAGTGAGGCAAAACAAAACATTAGCCGACTGATGACTCCATTAAGGCACTGTTGGAGCCCTGGAAAGCAAATGTCAAAGTGCTACTGCATGCCATGAATGGCTACTTTCTCTTATGTTTTATGCCTGTATAACGAACACAGAAACAAATAAGAAATCTCAATGACTCATTTTCTTGTGGGCATTTTTAATGCCCGTATTACACTTGAGCCTGTGTTCACAAAAGGGGTCAAATACTGTTGGTAAGTAACAATTAACCAATAAGCCAATAGGTGCTACTGTAAACTTTCAGGTTGAGAGGAAGCAACGACACCTTGAACTGACCAAGATCCAGATCAGGACTGGTAGCTGTTTGGCAGGTGATGGTCTATTATGAAAAACAACATTTTTTTTTTCCACAACTCATTTGTCTTACAAAACAAGGTTTGCTTTGTTTCATTTTCACTTTGTAAATAATATTTGTACCAATTTCATGTACTGTTGTCATTTTTTCTTTTACAAGCTTTTGTCATCATCTCTCAGCTCTCACTTCTCTACATCTTGATATGACAGCTGTTGGACCACGGTAGACCATCGTCTTGTCTTTTCAGATGATCTTTGTACCATTCACTTTGACTAATGTCATCTCTCTGATTTGATTAGATTCATTTTGTATAGCATATTTCAATACAGAAGAAACTTATATGTAATAACAATATTAATATAGTAATTCTAACATGGATAGAGAAAATAAAATGGTATTTGAGAAGCAACCCAACTTGTGACTTTTTTTTTTTTGCTTCATTTTTGTTTTGTGTTATAACTTTAAATTGTCTAAAGGGAGGGGACACATTATCAAACAACAGCCCTGCACCAAATATTATCTTTGCATTATCTTTGCGGGTCAGATGTATTTAAGAGGATGTGTTGTAGTATTACTGCATGTTGTTCATAATACTTCACCATCTTGGTCAGGGTAATATGGCTGAGATTTCACTATTCTGTGCCTCCTTGAGTGCCTCTTCAGTCACAGCTGGAATACGTACCATGTCAGGACCTTCCCTCCTCTGCTCTCATCTGAGGAGGGAGGGACTAATACGTGAGAAGAGGAGGCAAGGAAAGGGACTGAGGGTGTACAAACAGAAATCAAAAGAAGGATACAACTCTGTGGTGATGAGGCACACAGTTTGTTCCTTTTACCAAGTTGAATTGAAGTGATATGTCAAAGGAGGCTCCACTGAAAGGAGAAAAAGGTCAGCTTGATACTGATGGAGGTCAAGAGGTCAAATCTGCTGTTATAGGGGCAGTAACTGAATATGGATGAAGACATTAAAGGTTAAGGGTGTGTTGGGAAATCCTGCTAAGTGACTGCAGTGAAAATGTTAAATAAAAGAAAGTTAGCAGAGTTATACTCTTCATGTCTCTGACACAATACCTGCTGTATTTGTAATGGTACTGGTGTTTATAGAACTTGGAACATAAAGGTAAAACTTCTGTTAAAGCTGCCTGGTTTGGCCACCTGTCTGCCTCCATGAGACAGTTGTAATTTCTTACCAGCAGGTGGCGGTATGACCCAGGTTTAAGCCCCTCCCCTCGCCTCATGCTGCTTCAGGCGCTTCTTGGTCTCCTTGGAATTTCCTAGTTCGTTTCATTAAGTCTTAGTTGTGGGCCATGAAAGTTTTCGGGCACCTTTTTTAGACTTACAAGCGCGCTTGTGCAGGCGTGTTTCTGTCGCACTGTTTTCACTCTTTTCAATGTCACAGGGCCCTTTAAACAGAACGAAAACTATCAAATTGTAAATCAAAACATGTGGTAACATAAACATTTGCTCTATACAAACTCACTCAAAAGACATACTAAATACGAGGACACTCTGGCACAGGACTCTGCCTGCAGTATTATTGCAGGTGCATTCTTAAAGCACAAGCAGACTCCTGCACCAAAGTCACCACGTTTCATATACAGCTTTCGGTAAGTTTGTATTAATTCAGTCACCCCATATAATACACATCGACTTATATTATTTATATAAAATGACAAACAGTAAGATATATCAGCCACTATATCTAAAATTTCGCTTAGGAGAAGGCTTCATAACTCAAATCAAACGAACAATTATTTAAATTAAACAATTTATACTTTTTCGTGCTGTGTGATCAAAGTTTTCTGAAGGTGGGCGAGATAACATTTTAAGAGACAAGGATTCATCACCTCACTACTTCTCAAATCCTGGATACGGCCTTGAACTAATGCCAGTACGAGTGCAAATTCCTTGCGATAAATCTGATCAGTCTCCATTTTACGGACGGCGTGCGAATGCATCACAATTTCCTCCCTTACAAGCCGCGCCTGGTTTCCTCTCCGTGGGACAGGGAGGCTGAGCGACGGACGGACGACAGCCCACCAGCAGAAAAAAACACCATGTGAAGAAAAAGTATATAAAAAGGGTCACGGAAAGCAAACTTGCAAGGGTGAGAGCTTAATCATTTGTCTCGCCACCACCGGGCCAGCGTGTTTAACGGCTCGGCAGAGAGCGAATGGACAGAGCGGGAGAGGAGCAGGACAGTCTCATCAGTGGTACGAGCTCACCGTCCGTCCGACTGTGTTCGCTGTTTCTGGCTGTCAGCCGTTGGGGTGATAGAGGACTGACCGGGTGAAGCTTTGAGTCGGGGGGTCGTGTTGTTGTGAAGCCGCTTGGCTAATACGACACAAAAAAGTGTCATTGAACTAGTGCTTTCTGTGTGTCCAAGCTAACGGTTGTGAACGTCTGTGCGCGGTGTGTAGCTACGCGTCTCACCCGTACCTTTAACTTGACTATCAAAGTGGAGGAAAGCAAAGCGGAAAATGAAGACAGAAAATCAGTTTTCACTGTATCCATTTAACCTACTGCGTAACTTTTGTTATGTCTTACTTTTGTGGTGATGTGTCCATAGTTAGACTACCCGGCGCCCCTTTGAGTAACTTAAGCTAGTGCTTCTTTATGGTGTGGACGGGGTCACTTTGGCCAAAACAAGCCTATAAATTATCATAAGTGATGAAATCCTCCCATACATCACACCGCCTGCAACCTCGATATGGCTCGATGTGGGCAAGCTCACTCACCACATGTAGGCCTGCTATCGGCGTGGTTGTGACAGCGAAATTTCGGCTTGTAGTTTTGAATTAACACACGCAACATGTGGCTTACTGTTTGTCAGAGAGCCGCTGAGGATGATTTTACAGCTGATGAGTGCGCGGTAGTCTGCCCCGCTTTGACTGCAGAGTTTCCCCCTCCGCATGTGTTTGACAACCAGTAGCTCTGAAATCGGGGAAGTAATGAGTAAAGTAAAGTGAGTATGAGGGAGGGGATAAGGCTATGAGGAAATGCATGAGGTTCATGAGAAGGAGCAGTGCAGCCTTGTGATGAGCGTGTATCACAGAAGTTGAGTAGCCCCAAGGTGTGTCCACAACACTTTATGGCAGGTCAGTTAGTAGCAGGAGATGGCCCTTTTATGGTGAGGAATGTGAATAAAAAATAGCCTGAGATAGGGTTATAAAGACAGATGCCTTAGGGGGGCGGAGGGGGATCATCCTCCATCACAGGGCTCCCACTGGGTCTGTCTAACACAGGGCACAGGCTGTGAGAATATGAAGATCCAAAACAAAGTGGAATCAGCGTGTCGGGCTTGATGATGTTCCAACTTTAGATTTAGAGGGAGAATTATTCACTAAAGTCTAAAGACAACTGGTTGTGAGACACTGTAATGGGCTAATTCAATTTGAAGTGGGTGAAATAGCTGCTCTTAGGCCTGGCTCTCATGAATGACTGAGCTTTTGTCGGGCGGTCTGTGATTGTGCGTTGCTTTGTTTTAAAGTTGAGGACGTCTGTTGTGCTCTGGACTGAAGTGATGACTAATTGGCTTGGCAGGACAATGTTCGGTTGTGTGCGTCTGTTGGTTGTTTGTGGGAGTGTGTGTGTGTTTGTTTCTCTGTCTGTGTTCACGTATTTGTATTTGTATGTGTGTGTGTGGAAGCCGTGATACACCCTGGGCTGATTTCGAGACTGACAATCATCATGTTCAGGGTGTCTTTGGTTTGATTGAGCCCATCTTGGACAGCTGTTGCAGTTTTTCACCTTTAACAACCTTTTAAATAAGTCTGGGTCTTTCATCAAGTCATTCGGTCAGACTGTGATGTGTGAAAGCTCAAAGTTGCTGATGTTTTACATATAGTAGCAAGCCGTGATGTCATTACGGTGGTACAGGGTGTTTGTGTTAAAGAAAAGTGCCACTGAAGCCATTTTCCTGCAGTGTCATTTCCTTTACCCTTGTGTGTTTGTGTGTGCAGGTGTGTGTCCATATGACCTTTCTATGTTTGTGTGTGTGTGTGCGCACAATCATGGCTACTTTCTACATTTGTGTGAAATAAAGTGAGCGCAGACTCAAACTGGAGCGCTCGCCTCCCTTTCCTACTGTAATTGGTGCCATCTGTTTTGACTGTGTTAACATAGTCTTAGGAATGCTGCAATCCATTATTCACGACCTCCTTCGTTACTGTGGACAAGAACAGTCAATGTCACTGTGAGCCAGACGAGCCCAGGGATAAGCTGGCTGTTTTTGAAAAATAGATTTTTAGCCCTTTTTAGCACCCAGGATCTTTACCTGGACGTCCCTGAGTGAGACGCTCTGAAGGTTGTTGCCGGTTTTCCCGAGCATCAGCCCTTTTTCTTTCTTTGCCTTCTACTGCTTTTACTCTCGTTTTATGTGCCTTTTTAGTGTCTTCATCCTCCTTCTTGACCTTTTCTGTTTGACCTCTGTTTTTACTAACTCCTTTTTGTCTCATCCTTTAACACTTTTTTTCACTATTTAGCCAGCTTCTTTCATTATTTTACCAAACTTTTGATGCCACTGTGTTTCCAATTTAGGGATCTTAACAAGATGGTACCAATGCTTTAAACTAATAATTAATTAAAATAATTTCTGACAGCAAACTCTCAGTGGACAAACACAAGTCCAACAACTTCACCTCGAGAGCAAGAATCCGCTTAATAGACTCTCTTCAAAGTAACATGTAATTTTCTCAAGCTACTGTTTATCCAAAACTGTGTGTGATAGTCAGTGGGAAGGTAAATCTGTTTGAAATAATGAGTCTGGCACATTTTGACAGTGTTTCTCTCTCTCTCTGTTTTTCCATTTTTCTTTTCTCAGGTAGCAGACACGTATACAATGCCGACAAGTGATGGCCCCAGCCGCTTTCCGGTCTTTGTGGCTCCGGCCCATGCTAACCACCAGAGGTCTCCAGGTTATGTCCCCGGGCGGGTGGCTCCGGTGCGTTCGCCACCACCTGCCAAAGCTCCGCCGCCTCCACCGATAAAACCTCACGGCCCCCCTCCGGAGCGACAAGCTGCTTTCAGCCTGTCAGAGGAGAGCCAGCGAAGGGAGCGTGCTCAGAACCTCCAGCAAAGAAAGAACACGTATATCTGTTTTGGAGTGTCCACTGCAGCTTTTTTCCTCACCCTCATTCTTGTCTTTAGTCTCAAGAGTGGACATGTGTTAGATGGTCAGTATTAAAAACATACTTTTTCAAACATTAAGATAGGATATATCTTTTTATCAAATCTGTGGCTTCTCATTCCTGTCTAATGAGAAGTATGAGTTTCTTCGATTTGTTACTGATTGAGGACGTTTTGCAGAGAATTGTCCGGACCACAATCCATCCCTCAGTAGCTGGAACCCAGGCCACCATCCAGAGAAGGCAGTTGTTGTCGGGATGGGACAGCTGTTTCGACTGGATGCTTCTGCTACCTTACATTCACTGACCATCCAGTCAGGAGGTAAGCACATCAAGGTGCATGACTGAGTTGTTACACTGATGGATATGAAATAGTTTCAGTGATATCATTCAGCAGATCAGCTTCAGTTTGTGGATGTGCATGCAGCACCTAAGAACTCATGTTGGTCACATGTTTTTACAGGTCGGGTAGTTTTTGCAGACAATGCTGACGGCTCCAAGAACATAACCCTGAGAACACATCACATCCTCATAGAAGATGGTGCAGCCCTTCATATCGGTGCTCCCAAATGTCGCTACCGTTCTCGTGCCACTATTGCCCTTTTGGGCCGCTCTGACAATAAGGTAGTCCCTGAAGTGCCCGGCCTGGGCCGCAAGTTCATAGGCGTCATGCCTGGTGGGACTCTTGAGCTACATGGCACTGAGAGGGTTTCCTGGTCTCTGCTGACGCGAAGTGTTCTGGCCTCAGGTCTGGCCACAAGAGATTATGCCTTCCAGCGGAACTTCAGCCGAGGTATCAACCTGCGCGTGGTGGACCAAGACACAGCTGCTGTGCTGGTCTCTGAACGCTACGACACACACGACTCTCGTAATGACAGTCGACGGCTCACGCAGCTGCTGCGGTCCCTGCCAGCAGGCCGCATTGTCACACTGGCTGTAGGAGACTCAGCTGTCAAAAGTCTTCTGGATGAAACCAAGAAGGCCATTGAGGAGAAGCTCGGCAGTAGCTTTGTCTATGATCTCAAATACAGGTAAACAGGGCCAATGAGCCAGTGTGAATGTGAGAAATGTTGTGCACACACTAAGTGTTTGTGTGTTTTTCAAATCAAATCCAAATGAAAATACACAAAGGTTGTTTCCTGATGTTGCCCTGGTGAGTGTAACCATTGTCTAACTGAATGAAAATATGTGTCAGGGGCTTTTTGTCTGTCTGTGTTGCAGAATACGCCAGCTCTGGGAGAGGTTGTGTTTGTTCTCCATGGTGTGTAGTCTTTGCAAGTCTGAAAGTGTTTTGTTTATTCTTGGTCTCCAGGGGCTGATAAAGAAGGTTAATGTGTTTTTGTTTGATCACTAAAGTAAAACCTCTCACCCTTGAAGCCTCAATACTTGCACTGACAATATTAGACTTTTGTTCCAGGTCCATCCCCACGGGAAAAATGTCCTCTTTCATGTGTCTTTCTTTTCATTGGGGATGTTCCATTGAATTATCCCTAGTTTTTCCTCATCCTGTTTCCCCAGTATTTCCGCTATATCGTGCTCTGCCAGAAAAGGAAACGCGTACCGGATAATGGGGTTATGGTTAGAGACTTTCCAGAATTTAAGCAAAATGTGACGATTCAGGAAATTTGATGTCCATTATGCTCATTCCTGCAAAAGGCTGCATACTGGAAATTTGATATAGAGTTTGGTCCCGTCCATGACGGTTAATGGTTTCTTTAAGCTCAGTAAGCGAGAGAATTGGATTTTGGCCTTACGTGACATTTAAATCCTCTGTTAGTGTCACTCAGACAAACATTTGCGCGTATGTTTCTTTCAGTGGAAAGTCCAAGTACAGCAGCTCACTCTGAGTTATTTGTAGCTTGGCCTGGTTTGGTTCTTAGTTGGCTGAAAAGCCAAGTGCTACGCCAGATTCTCCAGTGTCATATTTCGCCTGTGGGGTACATGCCAAGTCAGCACAGAGTCTTCAAACAAACCCCCCTCAAATCCACAGCACAGTAGTTTAAATGGATCAGACACTAGAGCCATGTGTATGTACAGAGGTGCTTGTGTGTGTGTACCATGAAGTTAACGGTGTGCTCTGTCTGAATGCTCTCACCACCTATTGGAATGGGGCTTTTTGTCTTAGCTTTTTTGTGGATTTGCTTGTGTCAAAAGGAAATGTATGGCACATGTTTACAAGAGATGCATGGAGTTTAATGTCTCGTTAAAGTCACACTACATTAGGCTCAGTGATTTTAGAGTTGGGTGGGAAAGGCCTATGACCTATTTGATTGAGCATAACAGTGAAGTGTTGATCAGTTTATGACATGTCATGGTATTGTGAAGAAACAACCAGGATTGGAGATGGTGGGTGGAGGCATCATTGCTGCAACACCATGCATACCTGGGGCTTTTGTCATGAACCTCTTTAAACCTTTGTGATCTCTGTTTACAAGACATAATAACAAATAGCCTTTGAATGTCTGTAGGTCGAGCTCAGTCGCGTCAGCCATCCTTCCTGACACAGATACGTGAAATGGGTCGCTTTGCCCGCTGACCCCTCTGTCTTTAATCTTTGTCTGTCAGCACACGTAAACACATGTTCATGGCGGTCTCCAGTGAAATCACTTCTGGCCTCTGCACATTCACCATTTCCAGTCAAACAATGAGGTTGTTAAAACACTGATGAACATCAAATCAAGGTTGTGGCAGAAGGAAACGGTGAAAAAAAGGCCTTTTTTATTCTTATTCCCTCATCTCTGCGTGATTTATTAAGTCCACGCTCACAGCATAACAGCCTCAGACTTCCTTGATTTTCTTCAGCTGCAGAACCCAGAGAAAGCCACACACTGGGGCTGCAGGGACAGAACAAAGTGGATCCCCAGATGGATTCTGTTAATGTATCACAGGGGGTGCACTGTGACACACGGGGCCTCTTTCATCTACAAGGAGATGTGTTAAGTTCTGATTGTGCCAGTGGGAACTCTTATTATGAACAGAAACGGTTATTATCACAGAACCATGTTGGAGTTGATAGCATCACAAACTGCGGCTGACATTCAGGGAGGCTTTGAAGGTAAACATAGCCATTCTAAACACACCTCAGCTCATTTTTTTTTTTTTTTTACGATTTAATTATTCCAGAGATGGTCCACAGAGGAGTAGGTTGAGCATTTTGCTGCTTTTGTATGTGCAGTGGGTTGCAGACTTTACTGCAAATCCATCACAGTCCTGATGATATCGAGCTGGGTGGGTGCGTGGAACAGGCCAAGCAGTATCTCAGTGGAAAGAGAGTCGTACATTCTTCTGTCACAACATGCAACGGCAAGATATGATTCTATAGGTTTAAAATGGGCCTCTGAATGGTTAAGTCGTGTGGGAAGGTCATGCTTTTCAGAGTCTGTTTGTGTTTAAAGGTCATGCCACAGTTTAGAACAGTGGTCAATGGTCTTTCCATATTATTACATTCACCATTAGCAAAAAATGCTGGCAGCTTGTTTGGACAGCTAATGTTGGGCGGTAGAAAATGAAGCACAAAGTTAGAAGCTTTAGAAGCTAAGAGCGTGACATTTAAAACATCCAAGTTTCCAAATCCATCAGACTGCATTGTTTTAGGTCATAGCTTACGCCCTCAAAAACGCCCAATCCCTTTCGTCCCTCCACACCCACAAGCTCCTGCGCTCAAATGATCAGCCTCTCCTTCTTTATTTAATCACAGTAATCTCATTTAAAAATAATGTCCTTGAGATTCCTGCTTTATAAGATAGTGTGTACTGGAGTGAGAAGGGAGGACTTGGAGCAAAAATAAAAAGTTGGATTTGAATGAAGGTTTCGATGTGGCAGGTACACCCATTATTCCTCTGAGCCACATGAACACACTTCATGAAATCCTCTGTCCTCATTTTAATAATCCCATGACTTTTCTGATATCCTTTCTTTAGTTTTGTACAGTCTTTTTATTACATTCACTCTCA
This sequence comes from Scatophagus argus, assembly GCF_020382885.2. NCBI lineage: Eukaryota > Metazoa > Chordata > Actinopteri > Scatophagidae > Scatophagus > Scatophagus argus. Next base: position 6,256,477 of record NC_058496.1, on the reverse strand, counting down.
TATTCATTCGCCTGCTCCTCCTCTCCTGCTTTAGGCTGATCACAGGTTTTTTCTCTGTTTTCAGGGCATTACACTAGCGTCTACTCTAATCTCCTTGTCAGATTTCCTCTGTAAGTGTCTGTCTGTTATGCTTTGTAGATACAGATATAATCAGGAAGATGTCTCTGAGTGTGAATGACACACGCACTCAAACACAGATAAACATTGTTTTGCAGTTTAGTTCAGCGGCTTAACATGTTGGATCAGTCACAAATAATACATCATGAACGGTGCAAGTTTATGTTCTTACTAATGGCATAAAATTGCAAAAGACTGAAGAGGCTATTCTTATGTGTATGTTATTTGTGTGTGTTTGTGTGAGTGTGTGAATGCACAAATGGGCCACAAGTAAAACATGTGACAATTGACATAATAATGAATCATTGATGAGTGTTGACCGTGACAGTGCAGAAACTTTCAGCGGTGCTTCAAGGTCGAAAGTCTGGAAGACTAAGGTCCAGAACTCGTCCATTGGTTGGTTATGTATGTGTGAAACTCACTTGTGCTCTGTCCCAATAAATGACTCCCTCTGCTCTCTGTCTCTTCATCCCTTTCCTTTCTCCAGACAGGCCTGGGCTTTAGTCTCAGTGGTAGGCGGCGGTAACGTGTCATGCTCAGAGGATGTTCGCGAACATGAAAACCACAACACAGGAGGGAGAGCTCTGGCAAGACAGAACTTCACCACCGTGGATGGAGTGGGCTTCTCAGTCACCGCCTACAGCGAGTGGAAGAATGGTAAGAAACGACTCGAAAACCTGCTGATCAGGTGTGGTTCAGTGTTGTCAGCAAATTATATCTTGATCAGCCGTTTATTACTGGGCGTAGTTGTGTTGTGTCTATATCTGATGCTACCTGCCTGTAGTTATTCACAACAGCACACTTCAGTGTCGTGGAAGCTGTTCAGGTGAAATGGAGCAGCTTCTCTAGCTTTGAAGAGGTGAAAATGTTTGGAGAAAGCTGACAGGGTGAGGGATGTGGTTTACCACCACCGCCAAGTGCTTTACAGCTCCATCATCTGAGCATGAAAGGCATTCTTTGTGACTCTGTTTTGTGACCATGCCATTATGACAAATGCCAGGTCTTAAGGGAGATGTAATGTGGTGAGGTGCTAACACACCTGCTGTCTTTATTTATTGCGTCTGTGTGTGCCCACACCTTGTATATTACATTTTGACAGCAGCTCAGTTGTACTGTGGAACATGAAAAGAAGTTTTCTGGGTTGTTAATTCCTGCAAGTCATTCAGAATTTGGAGTGCTTCACAATATCTCAGTGGTCAGTGAGCTTTTCAGAAGGATTTTTTTTTTGTTATTATTTTTGCTTGACAGCCCCCCCGCGACCCTGACGGATAAGCGGTATAGAAAATGGATGGATGGATTTTTGCTTGAAGGGAATCTTTGTAAAATCCTTCATGGCTAACTCTGGGAAAAAATCCTCCACAGTGTCTTCAATCTGTAACATCATGGTCATCTTTATTTAGAATTTTAAAAAACGTGTAATACATCTGTATTAATAAAAAGACATCTGTATGTGGTGTTATATTTTGTACTGTTTCTTTGAAATAAGGTGTGTCCCCCCCCCCCCCCAGGTTTCCCCATCTCAGGCTTTCAGGTGGACGCTGTGGACCAGGTGGTGCTCAACCTCCAGGATGAAGTGCAGCAGACCTGGCATCCCGGGGATCATATTGTAATGGCCAGCACAGACTACTCCATGCACCAGGCTGAAGAGTTCACCTTGTTGCCCTGCCCTCACTGCACCAGCAGGCAGGTCAGGATACAAGGTGAGAGAGATAGGACAGCGGTGTGTGTGTGTGTTTGTCTTCCGAGCGCTTCACTTCTTTCATGTGCCTGGTTTGTAGTGTGACTCCAGGGTTGCTCCATTTCGAGCTGTACTGTTCCTGTGTTGAAGGACACAAAGGAAAACGGAAGGAAGAGATATGGGAAGTACAGACATATTTCATTTCAGAAAGCTTATAAAAGAACTAAGAAGACATAGAATGTCTCAAATTCATCAATAAAGTCAATAAATATGATCAGCAGATGTGGTGCTGCTGATCCTGAGGTCCAGAGAGATCTAATTTCCTGTTCAGCTGTTTACAGTTATGCAAGATTATTGGCTAAAATCTCTAAAGAGAGATTGTGATCTTGTGTTTTGATAGGAACATTTTATAATAACCACACTGGCTGTATGGATTTACATACATCACCTCTGCTTCACATTCTCCTACCTTCTTCTGCTTCTGCTAGTGCTGTTTTCTAACAGTCTGTTTTGTTTTGTTGTTGTTTTTTTTTAATATTTATCCATCAGATGTGTTTCCTGATCTCATTTCTCTGTTTTCAACAACGTCAACTCCCTTCCTGGAGAGAAGGGTGTATTAGTGTGTGTGTGTATGTCTGTTTTTTGTGTTGCTGCCTTGAGGAAGGGCTGAGCAGCTGGAGTGCTGCTGTGTGTTATCACTAGCAGCTATACCTCATGGGCGAGGGTACTTTCCGTGTAGTCAAAGAGTTAATTATGTTATATTGTTTCATATGAATCTTATTATTTTTCTTTATTATTTTGGTTGGTTGGTTTTGGGGTGTGGGTAGTCGTTCAAATTTGATGCTGCAAGGCATACTTCCTGTGGTTGAAAGAAGAAAATAATGACTTGCTTTTGTACAATACTTTGCATTCAAATCCTTTGACCATGAACCTCCATGTTTATTCTGTTCTGCCCAGGGAAGCCTCAGTATAACCACGTTGGGGAGATCATAGATGGGGTCGACATGCGTGCTGAGGTGGCCCTGCTCTCCAGGAACATTCTCATCTACGGAGAAATGGAAACCTCTTGTTATGGAAACAACTTGTGCGAGTTCTACAGCCACGACACCTATGGAGGCCACATCAAGGTCCGATTGAGTTGGTTTGTTCGTTTAAGCTGTGCTTCACGTCTGTATTTGCTGATGTATGTGTCTGCAGTAATCTGCGTGACTGTTTCCATACCGCAGAGCTGCAGCGTTCGCACAGTCTGTATTTATAATGTCCTCCTAAGTAGGAGTAGTCATTCATGTTCTCAGTTTGTTCTGTGGAGCAGTGCTGTACCTCTCAAACCCATTCTACATGTCAAAGTTTTAGTTTTTTTATGACTGACACGTAAGAAAGTAACTTATAAGCTCAGTGACCTCCATGACATTGCTCTCTCTGCAGACACTGAGTTCACTCTAATTTGGTTAATAATGGTGCGATTTCATTCACTTCCATGGCAAATACACAATAACATTCCTCAAGCTCTAAGTAACTAACCCCCTTGTGCTAAGGAAAATAAACACTTTCCTAAAGTTATTTTTTTTCTAACACAGACGCTCTCCAACAAAGAAATATTCTCTTACATTACACAATCTGCCTGACCTCCCTATGATACCACAATAACAGGGCCATCTTGACATTTAGCACTTGTCTATTATTCTCAATCCACTTTTCATACTACTCATCTCATTTAACTCTTTTGACAGTCTTGTCAGTCTTTTTAAATTAATACGTATGTATATATGAAAGCAAGAACTCATCCATATGTGTTCTTTGCGTTGATTTATACAGCAAATATTTAGGTCCTGAAGCTTCATGTGTTGTGTACATTCTGTAGAAATAATTAGTTTGGTATCTAAGTGTGTGTGTCTGTGTGTGTGTGTTACCGTTAGCTGGAAGGATTGGCCAATACCCCCTTAACAGGAACCAGACTTTATAGGTTATGCCATACCCACAAAAAGACCTCCTACGAAGCGTTATGCAGCATATTTGTATTGGATTATTCGTTGATGTTCTCTTTTCACTGTATTTGGTCCCCGGCCCATTTGTGTGTTGCGTGTGTGTACTTTTGTGATTTTAATTTGTCCTTCTACAACTCGCATCTCTTATTCATCAAGAAGATCAGCAATTTTGGCACAGTTTGACTAACTGGAACACGATGCCAACTGAGCTATAATTCAATCCACAATCCTGGTGGGATCATAGACAAACACAAAAAAATCACACTGTCGACCTAAACCTTTAATTGGACCAGAGAGGAAAAATGGTTAGCCTCTTTTGTGGTACGAATCTTATGTCCACAAGGCCTGTGTAATTTTACTTTAGCAGTGTGTAATGGCTAATTGTTACTGCTTGGTCAATCTTAAAATCACCCCCTCTATGTCACTTATCCTCCACTGTCTTTCTCCCACGCCGGCAGATCTTTGGTAACTTCTCATCAGTGCATCTGTCCCACGTGGAGCTGAAGAGCATGGGCCAGCAGGGGGAGAATGGCCGTTACCCAGTCCACTTCCACATGTGCGGTGATGTGGACCAGAGGGGAGGCTACAGGGAGCCCACCTATGTGGACGGACTCTCTATACACCACTCCTTCTCCCGCTGTCTCAGCATCCATGCCACCAATGGCTTGCTGGTTAGTAAAGAGTGTGTGTGATGAATAAGTCTGTAATGTATGTGAGGACAATGTAAAAAGTTTACATGCAGCATGCATGTATGCTTTGGGGGATGTGACTGACTAATAAGTACCATGTGATGTTAGCTGTTGAATACTCATCAATTAAAGCTTCCGTCTCCGGATTACCAAAACAGCTTGTTTTCTTTCTTTTTCTTCCTTTCCATCTTATCTTTAATCTCTCTCTTCAGACGCTCCAAACCTGTCCCAAATCTTTCTCTGACATCAAATGATGTGTCTAGAAGTCTCTTTCCAAAGAGGTATTATAGTTTACAGCTTGTCCACTGTAATTATTCCCTTAAATTTGGACAAATGTAAATGTTTTTTATACTCACTGGATGAGTCAGATCACATGACGTGTGTTTCTGTGTTATGATCCCTCATGATGTCAAATGGTGATGGGTCAGCTTTTGTCCCTGAGGCCATAGGTTTGAAAGCATTCTTCCTGACTGCGTTGAGGAAATGGAATTTACTAAACTTTGGATAACATTGTTTGAGTCTGCTGTCTGTTTTTCCTGTCTGTCTCCCTTCTGACACAAAGACCATGTCAATATTCTCTTGTTGTGTCTTATTCAACAGCTCCCTTGATCATTCTCTACATAGCCTCAAAAGGGTTTAATTTTAAAAAAAAACACGTCCTAGTAGGATTTTTTTTCAAGAATTTGAGGTATTTCAGGAGGCAGGCACATTTAGCAGTTGGAACATACTGTATTTTCCTGTGGGTTGTTGATGATTCCAAGAAGGACCAATAAATGTTCTTAGTCCTCTTGTTTACCAGGAGTTTCTGCATATTTCCATCAGGTGTAAACTACCCATTCCTTGGTAAGGGAATGTTTGCCATGAATGAATTATTGTGCAGATTTATTTTTCCCGTCTGTTGGGAACAGCAGTAGCTCTGAAAAAATCCTCATTTTTCTTTTCATCTTTTTTCTTAACATTTCCTGGTGTTGGTTCTTTGACCCAGGTGAAGAACACGGTAGGCTATGACACCTTGGGTCACTGTTTCTTCCTTGAGGACGGCATTGAGCAGCGCAACACTTTCTACCGCAACCTTGGCCTGCTGACTCGACCTGGGACTCTGCTGCCCACTGACCGCAATGAAACCCTCTGCACCAGCATCAAGGACAAAGTCTACAAGGGCTACACTCCCTCCCCCAGCACAGAGTGCAAGTAAGAGATTAAAATGATGACCCTGCATGTCTCTGGTTAGAGAAATGAAGACACGGCAAACTGATTAAGAAATTTCTGTCTTTCTGTGAATAGTAGCAGTTCAGTGCTCAACAACCACAACAAGCCAAGGGCCTATGTTTTATTAACAAAACTGGATGGTTACGTGATTGGTGCTATCAAAGTTTGTGTGTAGAAATCATATCAAGGCATTACACAGTTCAGACTGTGGTTTATGTCTTTGTCACAGGTTATCCTGTTCCTGCAGTGATATACACAGTGCAGACTTTCTGAACAAGCATATACACTTGGAGGTCCATTTTCCTCTTTAGCACTGAACAGAGGTTATTTCTAAGTATCCTTTTTAATATAAAATGTCTAAACCGTCCACCAGCAACAGCTGCAATTCAGAGTGTGTCTTGTTAAGCATAAGACTGAGGATAATTGTAGTGGTAGATAATAATAGTGACACTGCAAAGGCACTTGCCAAGCCCTGATAGCTGCAAATAAGCCAATATTTTGGCTCTACAGTAAGTTGATGTTTTGTAATGGAAATATAATAGACAGTGAACAAACTACTTCATCTTTGAAATTATTTAACAGTCGGGCCAAATTATCACAAATGATCTGTGGTACTTCTAAATCTCCCATCAACGTCAGGAAACCTGGTTAGATAGTGCAGACATTCCCAGAGAAAAGACCATGTCCATGTGAAAGAGATACTGTAGTCAGTAATGGTGTGTGAAAGAGATATTGGCAGGAGGGTTTTTTCCCTGCAATAACAACCCCTACTCTCAACGGGATGTTTTTATTTCGTAGCAAGAACGAGAAAAGTTCCTCTTAGAGAAACGCAGCCAGGCCTGCTTCCAAGAGACTCTGTGTGTGTCTGAGTGTTGGCAGAGCTATCCCTGTCCAGGGTTTATGTTGGAGAGATAGATTATTGAGGCAGCTTCGAGAGAACCCGTGATTCTTTGATCTCTGTTTTCTGCTTGTTGGTCATAGCCTTTATAATATCGTCTTCTCTGCATGCACGTCTGTGTGAACACGTCTCTGTCTTCTCCAGGGCAGTTTCAACATTCTGGATAGCCAACCCCAACAACAATCTCATCAGCAATGCAGCTGCTGGTTCTCAGGTAATAACATCAGAGTTATATAAGAAAACAGGTCCCAAATAAGGTTTTACAGAAGATTAATTTAAAAAAAGGAGTGTCCAACAAGAACAGCCTCTTCTTGATATATTAACTGCAGTATATTACCTGAAGCTTTAGTGTTCCTTTTAACTTCACGCAATAAAAGTGGATCACTTTCATAACAAAGTGATCCGTCAATAAAACAGGATTTAAAAGGCTAATATAAGAAAGCAGAAGACGATCTCTTTTTCATTTTGGCAGTGCGGAGGTCCACTGCGGAGGCCTGTGTAAAGAACTACATGCTGGTGGGAGGATATGCATGTGATATTTAGGTTGTCTGTCTATGTCTGTTGAACTGTAAACTTTAATGAGCTTCAGAGCTCATGTGAACTCCTACAACTGTTTTTTTTTTTTCTTTCTGTGGGGCATCTGACAACTTGCCTGGTTCTGCTCTTGTTTTGTGTTTTGTGTGTTACTTCAACCCTCCATCTATGGATGATGTGTGTATGAGCTTATATGAGGATAATAAAATCGCTGCTGTTGTGCAGCTGGTGGACCATGAACATGGTTTGTCCCACCTCATTTCTCTGCTCTTCCTTCCTGTTTTCCAGGATGCTGGCATATGGTTTGTGTTCCACAGCTCATCCACCGGCGACTCTCTTGGGCTGGTGCCCGAGACCAAGGCAGAGCTCACTCCCCTGGGGATATTTTACAACAACCGTGTGCATTCCAACTTTAAGGTATCACTGGTGATGTTTATCTTTAAACCCTATTTAGTTTCTGTGTAAGTTAAAGTCAGTGTGTGATTTGTCTTGTGCATACAGTACAGAATACCAGGTTGTGCCAAACCTCATTCTAGGCCATGTGTTTTATAGACCCTGTTGACACATGGCTTTAAAATGCATTTTTTTTGGTGTAAACCCTGATGCGTGTCCGACAGAGACATAACAGGGGAATATGACATCGATGCAGGATATGATGGTTGTTTTGGTGACAGGGAGGCAACAATGAATATAAAAGAGAATCACTGATGTATGTGCATGGAGCGAAACCTGATGCCTAATCTAATATTCGTCCTGGAAACATTTTTGTTTTCTTAGCTAACCTGCGCGAAACTGATCTGGTGTTTGTCTGGCGACAGACTGATGTAATAACTGTGCACGGAGCCTTTTGACAATGACAGAAATGACGCTAGTAGTATTTCTTAACGTGTGGTCAGCTGGATACCTTGGAGAAGCCTGATAGACTCAGGTATGAGCAGCGATGTGTCTCACCTGCCCAGTTGTGTTCAAATCACCAAATGTTTTTTAAAGCCAACTGCAAACAGGGTCACAGGGGCAAGAGAAATACAGTGTTTGTAACTTGTAAAAAAAGGGATTGCACATAATCCTCTGCTTACTCACTCGGTCCTTGCCAAAAAGAGGCATGAACGCACACACGCACGAGTAGGCTCTACAATAGTCCTCTGTTGTGTAGTGACAGAAGCCGGGCAGGTGAACTGTGAGTTCTTTGTTCAGACTGACCACAGCAGCCTCACTTATAGGGGAAGGAGCCGAGAGGTTTCAGACTATACCTCGCTTATAGCACAGGACCAACTCAGAGCCCAGGTTTCCATATACGTAAGGCAAACAAACAGACATATTACATTTTTCTTGCTAGTTATTTTATAATTAATTATTTAAACATACAAAAATAAGCTATACTGTATGCTGAAGTGCATTAATACATTACAGATTCATATACATCATAAATAATTCATAGGAATTCTTTTCCTACTTTCTGCAGGAGGAAAAGTGCTGTAATTCCCAGCCTAGGATTTAAATTTAGAGCATGTATTATTGCCTGAGGTCCAACATTGTAAAATCTACCAGTAGTTTTGTTTATGTCAGTCCAACAGAAATAGACCTGTGTGGGGTCCATCCCCAATCATAGCTTTAGAGAAGGCTTTACATTTGACTGTAATCATTCTCTCATCTTCCTAGGCAGGACTGTTCATTGATAAAGGAGTGAAGACCACCAACGCTAGCGCCACAGACCCCCGGGAGTACCTGTGTCTAGATAACAGTGCCAGGTGTGTATTTTACATGTTGTGTAAAGAAATGTGAATTACTCAAAAGTTGTGGGTTTTTTTTATTATTATTATTTTGAGTAGTCAGCTGAGCATATATGGATAGTTTTCATGTATATGTTTCTGCACAAAGCATGTGACTATGTGCTGTCAGAGGGGCTGTGGTGATCATATGCATCATGGTGTATGGTTTCACTGTGTAAATATTAAGACATTTGTGGTTTACAAATGTGTTTTTTTTTATGTCCCCGCCAATAACTGTTTGTGAATTAAGTTATTTGTAGTTATATCTAGCAGGATATGACCATTGACTGGGATAGATAGCTGACTTTATACTCTATCGCTTCATTTAGTGGAAGGTCTGTCAGGTTTGTGTTGACAGAGAAAACAAGCCTTCACAGATAGAGTTTCCTCTCTGCAGCTCCCTACCCAAATACAGCCCTTGGCTAGACGGAAAAAATCTTACGTGTCCTATGAGTGTGTGAGTGTGTGTGTGTGCTGAGGGTTGAGGGGGAGGATGTTAAAATGTCCTAAGTATTAATCTCACATGAGTAAGAGGGATATTTGCGTGATTGTAAGAAACTCCAGTAAGGAGACATTAGAAGCTAAAGAACGATTAGGTTAACACTTTGGACTGCCAGAAGGTATTTTAAAATCTAACAGCCAGATTTGCATAATTTTTATAGATAGTCATGATATCCAGAGCATGAATGTTGAAGGTGAGCTTTGATCTGAATTGATCGGTGCCATTAAAATGAGCCCTGTCCATTTTTGAGGACTACAAATAATTCATTGTAGCACTTTTGCTTTTGCGTTTTGGAATTAAATGTGCAGATGGGCATAAAATCTTACTTGGCACATTCGTGCTCTGAGGGAGACAAACTGTTTTGTATTTAGTGACACAATATCCTCCCCTGCAATAGTTTGTACACTTTGTGGGAGGCAATGAGCATCAACGCCTTCAGTCTCTAGAGTTCAACGGGGGGCTGTAGACTTCTAGCATAGTATAGTAATGAATTATGTGTGTGTTGTCTTGTGCATTGACCTACATGAGGAACGCACGAACATGCAGATAGACTTTGGCACTGTGGTAAGGGTGAAAGCTTGAGAGATAAGGGATGTAGTCAGTGAAATTCAAGATAATACCAGAAACAAGCTTTTATCCACATGCATGTTTTTGTTTGTTTTTTCCCAGATTCCGACCACACCAGGATGCCGACCCCAGCCGCCCTCGGGTGGCGGCAGTCATCGATACTCTGATCTCCTACAAGAACAACGACTTAGGAGCCTGGATACGCGGAGGTGACATCGTCATCCAGAACTCCGGGTGAGACGGCTCTCAAACTCTGATGTTGATCAATCAAACATCTTTGTTAGAACTGAGTGTCAGAAATTAAAAATTCATTTAAAATTTAAAACCAACTTAATGTTCAACTCTTTCTCTCTGAACAGCTTTGCAGACAATGGAGTCGGATTATCTTTTGCCAGGTGTGTATTTATCTAAATCACTCTGCTCATACAGTATCATGGTTTTATTCATCCGTATTTGCCTGTCTTCTCTCCATGCCAGATGAACTTGCCAGAAACCTTTCATGATTAATAAATCCTGAGCAAAAGGCAGATACTTTAAAGCTCCTCTGTGGTCACAAGCCTCTTTTTTATGTTTAACACAATGCAGTTATTGTCTTCTGCTTTCTTCTCTAAATTTGCATAGGTCATGCTTACACAATATGTTAATATTTTTAATTACCACATGCCCTTATCTTCATTTTGTTCTGAAGCGATGGCAGCTACCCTAAGGATGAAGGTTCCAGCCAGGAGGTGACACAGTCTCTGTTTGTGGGTGAAAGCCGAAACAGAGGGACCATTGGAGGACAGAATAAATACTGGGGCCTTGGAGGGGCTGATGCAAAGATGAGGACGCTGCCTAGAAACAGGTGAGAGGGAGCAAACAGAGATGGATGATAAGGTGGTGAAAGGAAGATATATGTGAGTTGGCAAGGAAAAAAAAAAAGCTAACACTTCCACTGACCAAAAGTGTGTCTGCCTCGCATGACGTTGCCTCTCTCATGATGTCCTAGAAAGAACCTTCATTATGAGGAAGTTTATGGAGTCTGCAGGCTGCAGTGCCTTGTCTAACTAAGTGGACAGTCCTAATGAGAGCAGAATTTTGAGTTTTATGTCCCCTCAGGGTCTCCTTACCGTGTTCTCTCCCATTCTTTCTGAGTTTCTCTCTCATTATGGAGATTGTTATTCCAGAGGAGAGCAGCATAAACATGAGGCTGGCAAACAGCTACCTTCTTTAGTTTCAATAACTGAGGCCTGTGTCAGTTTGTGACCACTGTCACCACTGTGTACGACTTTATGGCCATTTTACAGGCTTCCTGACCGCACTGTGACTTCAGGCTCTGTCAGTTTGTCTGTCGTCATCCTGGTTTACGGCGAGACCTGCTAACACTTTTTTGTTCTTTGCCAAAGAGTTGACAGTCCCACTATAATGTGGGCATAATTTGATGATTTAATTGAAACCCTAATTCAGAAGAGCAATTAGATAAGATTACCAAGTCTGCCAAATTTTTATTTGTGTGACCTTTGCAGCACCCACATTTTAAAAAATGTAAACTGTTTAATCATCAACTAATGAAAACCCCTTCAGGAAAAAAAATAGTAAATTCATTGTTATAAAATTAGAAAATCAGTCTTATTGATTTAACCAGTAAAACTTTTTTTTCCAATATATACGGTTATTATTATGGTGTGACGCACTATATGCATTGAGACAAGATACGATTTTAAAATGTAGTTTCTGCCTCTAGGAGTCTCTCAGTAAAAACAAAACAGAAGATGTGAGTGGTGTAGTATCATCGTCACTGTTTAACAGCTGCTGTTGCTGATGATAACTATTTGACTTAACTTCAGCAGAAATGTTCACAGTCTGGGTAGTGTTTTAAAGTTTTATTTATGTTGTGTTTAGTCATGTTATTGACTTCCTTCCTCACTCTCTGACTCTCAAGGAAGATAAAGTGACAGGCGACCAAATGAAACATATCATAACTGTGATGAAAATATGGTAAATGTAGAATTTGAACATTGTTGGAAACGTTTGGGATAATACAAGTACATAATTCAACACAATATAAAGCAAAGGTCTAGTGTTTTTTAGGAAATGCTATCTATCATGTCTTATACTATTATTTATTTACGCAGCTTTAACAAACATGTTAAAGTAGCATTGACCACTGTCCTACATAACACAGACCAGTTGGAGTCATTTGGGGGGGGGACTCTTAGAACTGTAAAATTGACTCAGGGCTCAAGAATGACATGTCATGTCTGAGGCGTTTGATGTCTTGCTCCCTCGTGAGCTCATGGCCTGACTGAAACATGTTGGAGTTTTCTCTAACAAATTCTCTGAAACTCCTTTGGATTTTGAATTTTAGCCAGTTTGTGACTAAACCCTGCAGTGGGTCATTTGAATGATGGTCTCTTTATTCTGTTTGCATCATCTGTATTCTTTCTCCCATTTAATTATTGCGTGTTGTCAGTTTTCTTGCCTAATCGTGGCTTTTTCCTACTGCCTCTCCAACGTAGGACGTTCCCAATCCGTGGTTTCCAGATCTATGATGGTCCGGTGCGGCTTACAAAGAGCACATTTCGTGGATTCATCCCCACACCGGAGCGTTACACCAGCGCAGTGGGATTCAGCCTGAAGAACACTTGGCAGCTCAACCCCCGCAACAACCTGTCCCAGCTCAGCTTCCACTCCACTGTGAGTCAACCTTTAGCTTTGATAAGAAACCAAACTGTAAGCACACAGTACAGTTATTGTTCTAATAACAATGTAGTGCATGAACCTGCTGAGCAGTCAGTACTTCCATGTGACTCCTGTCGTCCTGTTTTCAACCAGTTGCTCAGCATTCTCCCTTCCTTCCTCTTTATCCCTCTGTTTCTGCATATGTCTGCATATTCACTGTTGTCACGGACACAGCAGTCGTGACCACTCCTTGGATTGAGAGATCTTCTATTAATTTTCGTCTTAACATTTCTGTCTACCTCCTTTTGTGTAAATCCTCTTGGTACACTGGCTATGGCGGTTTGCTCTCACAACTCAGGTCACAGTGTCAGAGTTGACAGCTGACACGTCAGTTAGGTAGAAGAACAGAAAGGAAGGGGGGGACCCCTGTCAGAGTCAAGCCTCAAACAGTTATAAAGCACTGGTGCCCTCTTGTGGTGGCATAGTGCCCAATTTACTGCTTATTTTCTTTTCGTATATTCATCTAATCTGATCTCTCTATGATTACAACGTACTGTAAACATTTCCAATCCTATAAATACATCCCGCTATAAAGTGTAGTTCCCCAGCTCCTTCAATTTTCTACCTAGCAAGCAGTCAAGAAAAAATGCAGTCAATAGATAGATGAAATGAGCCTTATTCTTTTAAAATGTAAGTAAAGAGCCATCAGAGACCAGTGACCTGTTATTCTGTTGTTTGTGAAAAACTGAAATGAAAAGACTGCATTTAATATTAAATATCTCACCCAGAAAAGTAAATAGCCACCGCGTCGGACTTCCAGACAAACATTCACAAGAGGTGGCACTTAAGCAAAGCAGTAATACCCTGAATTGACACACGGTGCTTACATGTATATGGTGGCCTTTACAGATCTCTTTTTAAACAATATCCTCAGGTGGGGCTGCGGACGTTCTTTGGTCGCCCCGGGCAGTGGTTTGAAGAGAACGACCTGGACGGTGACAAAAACTCCATGTTTCACGACATGGACGGATCAGTAACAGGCTACAGAGACACCTACGTCGGCAGAGTGGACAATTACCTGATCCAACATCCTGGCTGTGTGAATGTGTCCCAGTGGAGCGGCGTGATCTGCAGTGGCCGCTACTCTCAGGTAGAGCATGACACTAGTCAACACCTCATGCTTTTTGTTCTGTCCTTCTAATATTAAATGTGCACTCTTCCCTGACTCTTGCAATTCACCACATCCTCCTCCTTTCTCTCAGGTGTACATTCAGACCCAGGGAGCCCCCAGCCTCAGTTTATCCATCAGCAGAGATGAGTACCCTGATGCTCCTCTGGTACTGAGAGGGATTAACAGCCAGGGGGCGCTGTCTCAGCAGTACCAGCCCATCCTAATGATGAGCAAGAGCTACACTCTGCACTGGAGTGGACCTGCGCCCAGAGAGGTTGTCCTCTCTCTTATAAACTTTGACAAGTGAGTAACAAGAGTCAGCAGCATGAGGATATTTGTAACTCAGAGGCACAGAAGATTGTTTTGGTTCTTTGACATTAAAATAAACTGGTGTTTTTCAGCAATTCTCTGTGTTGTGTTGATAATATCAGCATAATTCTTGAGGGAAGTCCCGTGTGATGCAGTCGCTCTCACTTTTTCCTCTTTCTCCCACTCAGAGATGACTGGGTGCTGGTGGGACTCTGTTACCCGTCAGACACCACATTTCAGATCATGGCCGACATCAACGACAGACAAAGCAACACCTTTGACGACATTGTAGACTATGGCACCATGTCGTCCCTCGCAGAGCTGCAGAAGAGGCCGTTGGAGAGGAAGTACTTCTTTGACCGAACTGTTGGGTGAGAGAACAGAGTCCAGTCTTTTATCATTCATCCTTTTCTGAATGTTTATTGAACTCTGGATAACTCTGGATCTGGCTCTCCTCTCATCACACCCAGCTTGTTGTGGCTCTACCTTCGGGCCCGGCATAGTCGGGACGGTCACAGTTACTGTTCAGTAAAAGGCTGCGAAAGAGTGAAGATCATGGCCACCACGTCGTCCACACAGATCTGTAACTGCTCAGCCAAGGCCTACCCCAAATACTCCAAGACGCCCTCAGCGGTGGTGCCTATGCCGCCTTTAAACACACAGGCCTGCAAAGGCTGCGGTGCTAAACAGGTTTGCGTTGCTACGTTTAAGATGACTTCCATTCGGCCGCATAAAATACATCCTAACCCTGCTGACCAATGTGTTTCTATCTCAGCTTGTGTTTTCTAGTGAGCCATGGACCTCCTACCTCCAAACACAAGTCAAGTCTCTCTGCAACAAAGAGCAGCAGAGAGGAGATAACAGCTCCTTCATCACTGTGAGCATGCCAGGCCTCGACTACAAATCCAAACACACAATCTGATCTGTATGACCTGAAACATGAATGAGAGTTTATGTCATCTGTTTTGTTACTGTGTCACCTGCCAGGTGAATGAAGTGACCATGCCCTTCTCTCAGCCTGGGTACTTCGTTGTCACAGTGGATGCCTGCTCTGGCAAAGTCACCAAGAAAACCTCATTTGCCAAGGTGGATGCCAAGATGGAACAGTACCTAAAATCTGGAATACCAAAGGGGTGAGTCAGTCAGTGTTACATGGTGGGCGTGGTGCTCTCGTACTGTATTTAATATTCAACAAGTTTGTGAGACAAGCAAATCACGGATTCAAATACGTCGTGAACGGAGTCTTGTGATTGGGTCACTCGTTCCGTGTGAAAGCTTCATTCTTCAGACAGATGTAACCCTTTAAGTTCTTCTCCCTCCCTGCAGCGTTACTGCTTTCTTTCACACCGCACCTGTACCTGCATTTCCATGAATATTGATCCCTGCTCCTTTTCTGACATTACACCATGCAGTAAATGTTCTTGAACATTTCATTCTTGCTTAATTTTGCTGACATGTTTCGTCAACAGGTCAATAGTGCTCATGGCAACACGAGGTCGTCCTGAAGGCCTGGTTGGTGTAGCACCATATCTGGTCTCCTTTGGCTTGGCCAAAGCTGCTGATCTGCACAGTAAAGGTTAGTGATATCCTTCAGAATACTTTTCATCCGGTTTAAGGTGTTTAAATCCTTTTCTCATACACTGTTACTGCCGCCTTTCACAACAGAGAGTCTGGCACTTTGGGGGTTCCTGGGTGGGTCGCCGCCTCCTCCATGGGTTTCGCTGCAAGCAGGGCAGGCAGATGAGTTCCTGGGGCTGCAGGAGCGATACTTGCCGCTGGGTTTGGAGGCATATGGCTGTACGGCACCCGCAGTGCAAACACGCAAAGACCTGGAGCTGCTCAGAAAAGCCACAGGACTACAGTGACCAATGTGAACTCCACAGTTTAACTACCCAAAAACACTCTTGCACACAGATACACAAACACACACAACCAGCTGATGAATGTGAACTGCTGAACCTTTAATTTATTAACAGTGGCAAAGATGTTTACCAATTTCAAGTGGAGAGAAGGTATTTTAATATGGGGGTGAGTATTTTTGTGATTTGTGTGTGTGTGTGTGTATGTGTAAGCATGCGTTGGGGCCGTTGAGTCAATGCACTTTCCTTTTAAAGACACAACTTGCCTTATCAGCCAAAGTGATCAATAGGAGCTTTATAATAACTCAGTTATTTATCCTGGATAACAACAACAACAACAAAACAAACCCAAAGCAGCCTTTAACATCTACCTACCAATCCTATTATTTGTTATGGAGTAGATGAAAACTGAATGAATTGAATTTAAGCCTGAAAACAAAACACAAATCATTAGATACACACAGGCAAGGAGGAAATTATGAAAATAAATTGCATTGTCCCCGAAATGAGACCATGTTCGATTAGGAGAGTGAAGCAAGATGGATGAGATGAGCTCAGGTCAAAGGGAAATAATGAAAATAAATGCCAATCGCATCTGAGAATTAAATAACAATATTAAGCCAAGTCTTGGACATATAGTGTAAAAACAGAGCAGGGTTACGTGTGTTAGCTATTAAGATTATTTGATGCAAAACCAAACAAGCCATATTCGTATAATATTTAAATGGTTATATAGACATATGGTAGCTTGCAGTAAAAAGAATCTGGATATCTTGCCATTTTAACATAGAGAAATTATGTTAAATAGATAAGTTTCTACTATAAAAGCCATTAGTCTTTTTCCACCAGTCCTCACTCACATCTTATATCTTTGTAGTTGATGTCTAACAACTGAATCTTTGACTGGAAAACCTCTGAACATCGTGCAGCTGTGCAACTAAATACTTTAAGCACCTTTTTATGGATTCCTACATGGACTTACTGGATCTTTTATCTCATATTTTTATTTATCTCTTCACAGTGATGGCGTCTCAAGTGCTGGTCACATGTGCAGCACAAGTATACATATATATTACCTTTTCTTGTTTGTTTCTTTGCTCAAATGGACTTGAATGTTTTGCCTTTCATCTGCCTCATACGTTAACTTTTCATGTGCATTATGGCCAAAACTGTGTTTAGATACAATACAGGGTGCCTTTTGGAGCTTGTGCCCTGACTAGCCGCAAAATGTACTCAGATGATATACCAGCTACAAGGTGCAAGGCTTCATGTTGAGAAAAAGGGTTTTTGGATGTGAGCAGGGCTCCCCCACTGAGCGATACCGATCTGTGACTGTGTGTGTGACTGTGTGACCAGGTGACTGTCCATGTGAGACAGAGACTGAGAGATCCTCTGGAGGGCAATTACCTTGTTGCCTTTTAACCACTCTACTGTTAAAAAGAGCAAAAGAACGAGACAAAAAAAACCCCTTGCCTTTTGTTCAGTTGATGCTTTGAAGATGCACAGCCAGAGAGTTCTTAATGTTTTAATTAGAAGTGAGCTTTGTAAATATGTCGTTTAATGTTATAGCTCAAACTGTACATGTAATGGAAATATCAAACAGGTTGTCCTTAGTGTGTGTATTTACTGTGTTTTTGTTTTTTATCATTTGGGGAAAAAATTAAGCAGGTTTCTTTCAAATTGGAAACTTGATAACTGTTATGAGATTGCTGGTTAAATAAACATTTATGCTTTGTGATAAAATCACATTTTATCATTTGCTTTACAACAGTAGCAGGAAGAGCCTGGCTTCTTCTGTGGGGATCTGACAAGTGCAAAGTCTCTGTATTCAATGTGTTTTACACCTGTTACACTATTTCACCACATGGGGGCAGCATTGTATTTTTGAGAAATGACTGCCTTTTACTCTCAAATTCATCTCGACACAAATCCACATTTACATCTGAGGTACTGAAATCAAGTCAGTTGGGGGGGGGAAAATATGATGTTTGTAGTATGTCATTTTTGAAATGATATTTAACTCATCTTTTCCAGCTATGGTATCTCTGAATACACAGGGTCTCCATCGAACTGCCGACTGAAAATAATCATCACTGTGACCACACCGGTTGCCAACAGAAGGGATGATGCAGAGTTTTAATGAGCTGTAGAAAATCAAAGTTAACATCCTCTATCAGACATGTGAAGCTATTAGATGTAAAACATAAGGCATGATGCAGCAGTTGCTTTTATGACTACCAATTATGGATGAGGGACAACTTATAGAAAATTATCAATTCATCATGTGGAAGAAGCAGCTTGTACTAAAGTCAGCAGCTAAATCTAAACACAAACTGCAACAAATGCAACATAAATGGATAAATAAAAGTCAACAGATTCAGCGACTTGCCTCATCAAATCTGACCACACGTCACGCTGCAGCTGCCACTATGCTCATGAAACTGATTCCTTCTGTGTGTGTGTGAAGATCTTTGACAGGAAAAGGGTCCAGCACAGCCCTACAGAAATACAATGCAGTCCTAACAGACCTCCATATGACTCACAGTGGATTTACCTGTCCGTAAAGTGGTCTCTGATCATGAAGGCTGCAGTGTTGCCACCAATTAAACACCACTCTGGAAATGAGAGTTGACATGTTGGTGTGGCACAGTTTGCTGGTAAAACAGTGCACATGAGGACACCAGGGGAATAAAACAAAAACACACTCACAGTTCATCTTCCCAATTGTTTCATACAGATTGGCTCTGCAGAACTCAGTGTTTTAGGTAGACCTGAGCATATTTAAACTTTCATATTGAGACATTATTAGTGCAAGCAGGGAGAACATTTCCATCAGCCCTGCACAGCATATTTCAAAAGCTTTGATGATTATGTTTCTGTGTCCCATGGATGGACTGAGTGTTCTTTACAGCTGACTTTTAATTATGTAACACTCAGGCTTTTGAACTGTGCAAATACAATTAGAGAAATGCCAACGCTAAAAATATGGCACTACAGAGTCTCCTGTGTGTGCTGGAGTGTGGGCGGTTGCCTTTAGCGAAATACTGTATATTGTTGTCATGAGAAGCGTATAGCTACAGCAGCACACACTCTACATTGTAACAGACTGATACTCACTGTATCTTTTGCTTTTTTTGTGTTTGTATAGTTTCTAACAGTACCAGAAAACAACTACTGAATGTTTTTTCTAACCCTTCTGAAGGTTAAATAAGGAGACTAAACCTGAAGACAAATCTGCCCCACAGACAGATCATGAGTACAGATAAGATTAAGTTGAAAATGTAAGTTTAAAATTTCTCGATTGCTTGGATAAACATATGAATATGATTTAAAATCTTGATGTCTTTCAATCTGATTTATTATTTTGCAACAAAAATCATGCAGACCAATAAAATGAACTCTGTCTCTGGAAAAACTAAATGGGGGAAGGGAAACAAAGGGAAGGGAAACTAAATTAACAAATAAAATATTTGTTTATTTAATTCTTTTATATATATGATTTTATAGGATTTAGTAGCTAACCACTCCAAACTATGAACGATTTGTGAGGCAGAAGCTGAGATAGCATTAAACTAGCTAGACTTAAGTTAGCTTGGCTAGCTTTAGCACTGTTGATATTAATGACCAGCTGCTACCTTATTTATGGAAAAACATATGAAATGTTTTTGATAGCTGTGGCTATCTGATCAGCTAGCTTTAACAGCTTTTCTAGCTGCATTTTGTAGCAACTGCAAACTTCTTAACATGCTGTTTTCTAACAGATATATTAAAACAAATGTCACCAAGTCAGATTTTCATCTTAATTAAAATTTGTTTAAATATACATTTTGTCTGTTGCATTTTGGTTTTGCATTGCAGAGGGCATGTGTATCTGTTTCATGGGAGGGTACACCTTGGCTACAGGTATATTTTCCTGTAGGTATATTACTTTTTACATGCCTGAGCAAATTGATATTCAATATAAGCCTATAGCAAAAACTGGCATGACTACTGATATTGGAATGAATGGCTTCCGGTCTGCATTAGATTAGTGGATTACTGGTGTATGCATGTGCATGTTTGCATAGAAATTAACTGTGTGTGCAGAGCAGCAAATACTCATTTGCAGAGTCCACCCAGGAGCTTTTGTAGCTCACCAGTTTAGTATATTCAAAGTAAGTTTATCTGGATTCCCCAACTCTACCACATCATATAATTTTTTAATCTCACCATTCAATTGGTTCAGCAGTTCCAGTTGATTCCCCGCTGATACTCAGTGATGGCGGTCCTGAATAATTAAACAATTCTGACAGCCATGTAGGGGTCCGTTTCCATGACAACCCCTCTTCCAGTGTCCTTGCTGCCCTGAGGAGTAATGTAAATCTCCTGTCTTCCTAATGTCACACTAACAACAGCAAAGTGGCACACAAAGACACTCAGCTCGGGGTCAGTGGGAGCTTTTGATTATATGTCAGGCCTTGGTTCCCTCTCTGCTCGGTGTCGTCACTCAGGGAAGGTGTGGCGGACCTCCTCTGAGCATGTGAGGAAGAGGCTCCTGTGTTATTGTGGCTCTAAAAAGTGCTTTTCCAGAGGCCTTGTGAGTCAAGATGCACAGCTTTATGCAGATTTGATAATGCAGTTGTAAGAGACCAAAAACAGATTTTGTTTGGCCTTCTCCGGCATTACTGCATATGGCAATTCAGGAAGCATACAAACTGACCACACACAGCTTCAGGATGTAAATGATGAGTCAGTGCAGAGGTGGGTGGGATCGCTTTAAGGTCACAGAGGGAACATTTTAATGATGTCTGTAATCTTTTCTGACAGTATGTTGACACATCTATGCTTCTGAGAGTGATACTCCCTCCGCACACACACACAAAGTCTCCTGATCTCCCTCACACACAACACTACTCAGACATAGTCAATTACCCTTTAACATCAAATGCTTCGTCAGTTCCCCAGGCCATTAGACAGTGAATTAACCTTATCTACCTGTAGATGAAGAGGTATGGGTGTGACGGTTATAGACTTGTTCCAGTCAGAGCTATTACGAGAAAATGTGCCATGTACTTTCCACGCAGCACGATACCGGCTAATCAGTCCCTGAGAAATGCAATAAAAAAAGGATTATGATGCATTGTGAAAAAGTGCTTATACCTGGTTTTAATCATCCACTCAATTAATATGTGGCTCCGTGTTGTGTTTGGGGACTCAAATGGGTTGTGAGATCTTTAAATGCAAAAAACCAGCATGGAGCCTTTCAAAGCCAACCTTCCAAATTCAGTGAGTCTCAGCTGATTTGTGCACATGTGGCATGTGAGTCAGAAGAGGATTCGGACCACCAGAAATTGCTCCATGTGTATGGCAAACATTAAAAGATGCTCTCATTTGATCAAATGTGTTATCATTTTGCTGAACTGCAAAGAGACCTTGTGGCAGCCGTTAACACTCAAATGTGTTGCTTTCATCAGAATCGTGCTGTCAAGCCTGAGGACTTACCGAAGGCTTTTTCCAGCTGACGTTTATTAGAATGAAGAAAATCTGCACTTACTGAAGCCACCGTAATGTTTTCAGAAATGTGAGGTCATTAGTGTTCAGCAGTCATGACAATGATGATGACAAAAATCACTCCTGGTGCTGCCAGTCCCAATCTCCAACTAAACTAACTGTTGCTGTGAAACTTGTTTTCTTTTGAAGCTAAATCAAGCTGAGCTGTTAAGTGTGGTTACCAATCCAAGATAATCGCTGTTCCCTAGAGAAATGGTACCAGATTTGAGTCTGCTGTGACTGGCGAAACACCAAAGGTCTGCTGCTCTGCTGAGAGCTTCTGCTCCAGGCTGTCGCTGATACATCTGATCCTGTAACTGAGCTAAAAACCAACTTCTGTCAACCCACGCAGGCCCAGACTCAAACACAGAGGGATCACAGTGTAAATCCTCTGAGACGCTGTAAGTCAGAAGACGGCCTAAAGACATACAGTTAGTGAGCAGGAACCTACTTTCTCTGATAACCTTGAGTGGCTTAGTTTGTTATACAGTTGCTCAATATATGTGTGACCTGACAACACCGAGTTTTTTGTATTTGGGATTGTGTGATTTCTGTGTCTGCATGTTTTCTGATTAGATATAGATTTTGTGTGTCCTTGGGTGCGACTCCGAAGCTGTAATATTTTCTGCTTTTGCACACAGTTGATGGACTGTCTAGTGTTCCTTGTCCTTGAATCACATATGAAACCTTGAACAATATAAACATCTATTTAAACCACATTGATACAGCTGACTGTGTGTGCTTCATCACCTGCCTTGAATTGTGTTGTGGACCAGAAATGGAGCATAGAAATACATGTGAGGGCAAAGTTTCTGCTGCTGCTTAGAAAACTTCTCTGCTGTCTCATGTGCTGCACTTTTTCTTGCTCTTTTTCAGTGTTAAGAAGGTGGCCATTATCTACAGAGGTGAAAGTAAAGATGAAAATGGTTTTTTGTTCTTCGAGTTTAGTAACTTTAATTGTCTCCAGTTAGAGTTAAATGTCCACAGGAGAACTAATGTGAAACACTCAGTCCTTAGTTTTCAACTTAAGGTCAACTGAGCCTTTATATTCTCTTTGTTCCTCCACTCGACCGTCCACACTGTTCAGCGTCCTCCTCCTCAGCCTCCTCCTCACCATGCAGCTCCTTTCCCACAATTATTGTCTCTTCTTATTTGTGCCCTACGTGGCATATTTGAGAACCACCCACTCGCTGTAACACACAGTCAGGTAAATGATTGCTAATTGCTATGTTGTTATGAGGACCTATTGTCAAAGTTACACCTCCCTGCTACTCCCTTTATTGCTTTATCTTGTTCACAAGCTCTGTTCTTAGAAGTGTCTCTCCCCTCCGATTTGAATATGTTTAAGGTTTATGTAAGGGTGTAAAGCTTGAGGAGACATTTGTTTATGTGTGTGTGTGTGCGTGTGTGTGTGTATGTGGCAGGTGTGTGCGGGTTCATGATGGAAAGGTGTGGAAATGAATGAGGCCCTGATTAGTACCAATTTGTACCTGATGTGACAAACCACAATTGGATGAGCCATTTCATAATCTCACTGCTACATTGGCACAGATGGAGGAGGGGCTGGAGCTGGAGCTGGAGGTGGAGGTGTGGAGGAACATGAGGATGGATGGAAGGGACGAAGCATGACAAAGAGAAAGGGAGAAACCAAGATTTCAAGAACCAAGAACAAAGAAGAACCAAGAACAAGAGACTGAACAGTGAAATAAAAGCTGGAAAGTAGATTTGCAATGAGCCAGGTGAGACATTATGTCATGCTCATGTTTCCAGACAACAGAGAGGAATCTCATGGCCCTAAAATGATCAGCAGCTTGACGGGGGCCCCACAAGACAACTCCTCCCCTCTGTTGCTGTGGCATCCGAGTGATCTCTTTATTAATTCATAGCAGAGCGCCCAACTAAATCAGCACTCGTTAGCCACCCGCTGTTTACTTTTCTTTATTTGCTATCATTAACCCTCCTCCCTTCAAACTGTGCAGTATGAGTGTGTGTGGTCATGTGTGTGCATATGTGTGTGTGTGCAGGGTGGGGCAGGGGGGTGATGGGATTCAAGGTGGGCATCATAACAGCCTCACCTAGCAACCTGTCCCGGGGAGATGCTCAAAGGGTCCGGATCACTGGGGGCGACACACACACACTGAGTCTCCCACCCTGCAGCCCTCAGAGTGACTGTGACTCAGGTGCTTTTGTTGATGATGTTCCATCTGCCAGATGCTCATCAGGCCCAGACAGCAACCAGATCTGCAGGAACAGGTCTTCCATGACACCCCAGTTTTCATTCCCATTCCCTCGCCTCCGCTGAACACCAGGCCTCTCCAGCTTATGACAGGAAACAAGGCACAGAGTGATCGGCCGACGAGGAAACGCAGAGGAGACGTGCAGCATCACGGGAGAAGAAAGGACGGCGTTGATTCACCTCCATCACCTTGGACATTTATTCAATCTTCATCGCTGTCAGATGAGAGTTTTGTGTAGAGGCGCAACACAAGAGGAAGACCTCTTTTTCTTCTTAATCTTCATCCTCCTCCTGACATTTCAGGCTCAAACACAGACAAGGACTGACATGACAAGCGTTTAAACAAATCAGCAAATTTTAGATTATTACAATACCTGTAGTGATTGTGGAATATCTGGATCCAAGGCCCAGCTTTTCTTGTGGACATACAGATGTGTTTTAATAGAGACTGACAGCATCACACACTCACAGGCTCACACACATGTGCAGAGGCTGCGTCATGCCCTGTCCTCCAACACGCCTCCGCTAGCAGAGGGACATCTTGCCCACCTGTGGCTTCTGACTCCTGGAGCCAGCCATCTTCTCTCAGCCATCACTCCTCTATCCTTCCAATCATCTGGCTTTTACCCCCTTCCTTTCCTCATCTGATTGTGAAACTACTCAGCTTTACAACTTTCAGTGTTTTTGTTTTTGTTTTGTTTTCGTAAGAAAGAAGAACCCTTGCTCAGAAGAGGATTCAGAAGTTCCAGATTCCAGTGAAGTAAAGGTGCGAGGGAAGCAACCGGCCTCAGAGACCTTCAGAGTGGTAAGACATCGGGTCCTTTCAAGCTTGACTGCTGTGTTGGAGATTGAGTTTGGGCCAATGATGATGATGACACACACATACAGAAAGTTTAATGAAATCAAACCTGGAGGGGGGGAGTAGTAGAAACAAGGTGGTAACTTAATCTTCCTTTTGAGATCCCTCTTGTCTGGAGTCATGTGTTGAAATATTTTTATTGGGTTATGATAAGAAATGCATTATGTAAGCTGTAGTGACAGATCAGTGCTGAGAAGTCGTCGGCTGCTGGTGTGCTGAATAAATGATAGTCGTCTCCCCACATTCCTGCTCTTTCTTGCTTTGCGCCTCCATCTGTTGGCTGTTGGACACTGAAGCAACCATATGCTCTCTATGTATAAATCATCCACAATAGCCTGCTCCCTGTTAGTCTGATAAAACATGGATTTAGCACATTTAGAACAAGCCTTTGAGGGATTCTCTGTCCCCTAAACAGAGTGATCATCTTTTGATTTTTATCTATCTTTAAATCCTTTTTCCCCCCTTTGGCCTTTCATGTAATCATGTGTCACATGAGATGTTTGAGTTGAGTTTTGAGTTTTATCCCTGCAATTCAAAAACGACTGAGGACGATCAGAGCAGCTCTCCCCCTGCAGACTCGTCATTACAGAGGGAAGCTGTGTGTGTGTGTGTGTGTGTGTGCGTGTTTTGTGTGTGAGCGCACACACGCTGTGGTCTCTTCTCCATGATTCAGTGATTAGCAACTTGTCTCCAAGCTGGTCGGTGGCTGTCATTGAGACACAGATGAGCTGGCCCTCATTAGTGTGTGTGCGTGCGGCTCGGACGGAAAGCCAGCGCAAGTGAGTCATTCAAACCCACGCACACGCAAAAAATTACAAATGCGTCGTTTAGCGAGCATATTGAGAATATGATGAGTTTTCTGACTGTTGTCAAACAGCCTGCGAGTTGTGTAGGAGTTTCAGCAGCAGTTTTGGTGAGACTTCTCTACAGGAGGCTGCATCTTCTCTTGGCTCATCAAATATTATGGCTTGACAGCTTGCTGACTCTTTCCCAGCTGAGTTACACAGAGCTGCAGGAAGGCTGAAACAACGGAAGAAATAATATTGTCCTAATCTAATCATGTGTGGCTTTTTTTGGTATTGATTTTTGTAGTTGTCCTTCTGTTGCTGGGTGGTCACACAGTACATGTTGTAGCTGCAGTGTTTGTTTTGCTGATCTCTTCCTCTTTGGGCCAGAAATGTTAATTATCTGTAAATATGCACCTGACGCACAAAGCAGCCAGGCTTAAGAGACATTCACAAATTCTGGCAAACAGAAACACACATATTGTCTGTGGATGGTGTGTGTGAATTATTGATGACATCAGCCTGCTTAAAAATGCATCCCCAACCTTTCTGTCGCACAGAGAGGAAGCAGTAATTAGTGTAAGGATATGAGAGGACACATAGGCTAATTATCAATCGGGTAAACACAGCAGTGCTGGACCTTTCTTTTTTTTTTTGGATTAAACTTCATGTTTATTTTCCAACAGATGTATAAATTCTGAATTTGCATGTAATATTTTTGATTATAGTCCCCAGTTTTCATCATATGACCCAACTTGTTTGGTTTGAAATGGTACAAGAATGAGGGAAGAAGAGTGGAGGACAGGGACGACTTCTCCTTATGCATAAAATATACAGTGAAGTAAAAAAAAAAAAAAAAAACAACAGGTGGTATCTGGTTATGAAAAGGTAAATGCAGAGTTGGAGGAAAGCCACTTATCACAGATCGTCCCGCTTTCAAGGACAAGACCATCCTGAATTCATAACACCAATTTTCTCCATTGATTTGCTCATTTGAGTGAGGTGGCTATGTGCCAGACTGTGAGTATAGCACTCAGAGCAGAATGAATAAAAATACAATGGATGGATGGACGGATGGATGGACGGATGGATGGATGGATGGATGGATGGACGGATGGGAACCACTGCAGGAGTAGGTGGAGAAAGTGAAGTCAGAGGGACGGCTGTAATGAAGTGGGAGAAGCTGATGGTCAGAAGTGACAGGTGAGAGCCGAAGCTGTGCTGCAGTGTGTCACACCTGCCTCCTGCCATTAAGACGATTGATTATTTCGTATTCTGTATGGAGCCGCTGGATTTCTCAAAGGTTTAGTCTCACTCACTGGACAGTGGGGGCTCAGTTTCAAATCACAAGTCAGCATATTAATTCATCTCATCTCTCTTTTGTGTACAGTAACACAGTGATATTTGTAGTAGTAAATCAGGATATTCCCCACTGTGCTCCCAGTATGTATGTATGTGGTCAGCATAAAGATGAGAATAGAGTCTTATAGCAGCAGAAATCAGGATCATAGGCACCAAAGAAATGAATGAGAATCATATTAGAAAAAATCTGATGAGAGATCATACTAGAAAAGATAGATATTAATTCATTTTTTTACAATATTTTTATCCCAGGACTTACTTCTGTTAACTGTCCCTAAAATCTGTTTGCTGCTCTCTCTGCTTGGAATCTGGTATGAATCTGTCTGAACTGGTCTCACTGGACGCATTCAAAGGGATAGCTGGCTGTGGATGTTTTAAATGTGGATGGATGTTTCTGTCGATGTTTTTATTTTATGACTCTGTTATTCGTTCCTGTCTTCACTTTAATTGCTTTGTGTTTCTGTTATGTCTGCAGCTGATCTGCTGCCTGTCTTGGCCGAGACTTTATTGAAAAAAGAGATTTTTAATCAATCAGACTTGACTCCTTTTTAAATAAAGATCTAATAACAATAAAAACCTTTGCCAGTATGACTCTTAAATCCACATTCTGCAGTTTACCTCCTGGTGTTATCTTTCTTGGCAATTAGGGACAGTAATTCAGTGTTTCTTCGTAGCACTTTCAGCTACCTCAGATTGGAATACCTGAACCAATAACATCCTGAAAGCTAATTCTCATGTCAATTCCTTTTGTTTCAGTCAGTGCAGTTTGATAAAAATGAAAAACACTGGAGGAAAGTTCAGGATGAGAATTCATCTGGTTCTAAAATCCTGCTGCAGACCAACAAAACAGGACTTTACTGTAGCCTGGAAGACATTGTACACAACAGTTTCTATTTTCATATGGTCTGAACTTTCACGATCTTTTATAAAACATAACAATAATTAATGCAATCAATATAGAACAACTGTGATTAGATCACTTTGAGAAAGGCAACAGACTGAAAGAGCAATAAAGGAGCTCCCTTTATGAAGGAGGGAATGCGTCAGCTCAGTGTTCATCCAGCTGCCAAGAGGAGTCTGAGTAACCACACTCACTGTGCATGTTTTCAACATATTGCATCATGCTTACAGTATGGCGGCTGTAGAATAAACAGATCCTTTGTAAGAGAAGCACATATGACGGCACTAATCGATTTCAGTTTGGCATAAAAAATAGTACCAGTGTCGGAAAACAGCAAGTTTAAAAGTTACTACACTACTATTATGTCAGAAATGCCGCATAAGAAAATCTAAGAACTGAATGTATCAGACAATCTTAAAGTAGTTGCACAGAGATAAGGTAGTTAATTTGACCTCATTCACCCATTTGTAACATTGTGAAGTGCACCACATTTTCTTTTTCTGTCTCTCTGACTCTCCCTTCGATTTTGTCCTTCAAAGGAAAATGACGAGGAAATCTCACACCAGAAGAGTTCTGACGCCGCTGTGCACGGAGATTAAGGTAGGAAACACACTTCCTGTTCAGAATCTTCAACCCTAATGGATCACAAAAAAAGTGGATGACTTAATAAATGTGCATGTATTGACTGTATGTTAGTATTTGCATTAATTCTGCACACAATGAGCTGATTATGATCTGACGACTTTTAAAGCTCATATGCAAAGCTGTTTGAACAACTGCTTTTATTGCTGCTTACTAATTTCAGAAGGATGCTTAGTCATGTTACCAACATTGTGATGCGAGCCCACATTGAGGTCCATGAGATGCTAAAGTAAAAAAAAAAAAACATAACTACAAATTCTATAAAGAGCATTTAGAAACTTTTAATGATTTATGGTCTGAAAACATTTCAGTCATTTTCTTCATTTCACATTAAAGCCAGACTTTGGTTACATCCTGGAGCGCAAAGATTTCTCATTCTCGTTCTCATCTCTCGTTCTCATGTTCTGTCAAAGTCGGATTCTGTCCAGAATATCAGAAAAGTGGCTTCTTTGTGGCTGATGCAGCAATGATTTCAAAGCTCAGGTTTAGACAAAAACCAAAGCTCTGATGGATGAAAGTTGGAGAAACTGTTTTTCAGCAGCAGCTGAGTAGTTTCAAGCTCAATTTGTGTTTTTAAATATGGTTGAAACACGAGCAGAAGTTCCTCTAATGTGGTTTTCTCTGTGGTTTCGGTGATATACAGCACTTCAGTTTATTTATTTATTTTTTGGTGGTTTTGGGAAATAGATGCACTTCATCAGTAACAAGATCAGAAAGTAATGTCTTGTTAAGAAAGTTTTACAGCTATTAAATTTGTTTTGGAGATTAAAAACTAACCAACCAATTTTCTCAAGTATTTTGTTATTCCTTTAGCTAATGGCAAGTCATTTTTCAGAGGCATCCTTTGCTCTTTTCTTTCTTCTTGCTGTCACTTGTTAGAGTTGGAACTTGACACTTAACACAACCCCTGAAAAATATTCCGCTAATCAGACAGTCAATTAAAAAACTTCCTCTCCCCCCCAAAAAAAGTCACTCGTTTAATGAAACGACCTGGAATTAATGGGCATATTTTTTATCAGGAGAGCAGCTCTGTAGGTGTTGTTTTAAATATTTATTTAATATACTTGATGTTGGGTCATGTCAGTTTCACACTGGGTGAAATTGAAGAAAAATCTCCTCTTATCCTTTTTATTTATTTATTTATTTATGTTTTTTAAACAAAGTCCTCTCCGTGCTATGTGTGAGCTACTGTGGTCAACTGCTAATTTCTGGCAAAACAGGAGCTCAGCGACTGATCCTGCGATGTGGTTTGGTATCCTTGTGCACTTTGTGTGTTTGAGTATTTATAAGAGACAGAAAAACATGAATATTTTTGCAGCTCATTGGTTGTGTTTCTGTTGCTGTTGTGGCGGAATGAGTGTTTTCATGCATGTGATGGTGTGAAATTGGACACGAGCTACACATTATAATGAAGCACTGATGATGCAAGATCGAAGTTTTTCAGGTTGGAAACCATGGCAACCACATGACCCTGCGTGGGTGGGTTTGAGGTTAAAGAAAGGGGGTGTCGCCAGGAGACAACAGGAAAGCAGATGCCAACGAGTACACGTTAAGTCCAAACTTTAAACGCCACATATGAAATTTCCTAAAGGCTCCTTGGGTGAAATCTACAGCTCTTCCCCTATCACAGGGTGTCCCAATCTTTTTGACCAAAATCTCACTGTCTGAATAAATAAATAAATAAAACTTTTTTTTTTTTAAAAAAAGCATCAAAGCACAAGCTTCGGGAAAGTTGTCAAAACTTCTATGCAATTGTACGAGTGTGTGTGTTTGTGTTATGTTAATCTAGGTTTAAGTGAAGGAGGTTTTAGACCTTTCGGAGGTGAAAGCCAACTGCAATTCATACATACCCTGCAAAAATTCATGTTAATATCGGTTATGACGTATTTTAGTTAAGGCAAGTCTAGATTTTGTTTTTACACTTTGGCGACCCCTTGTGGTCGTATCAACAATTGACACCATGTCAGACTGCGCTGTTCAGGGAGGACACGCAGTCGTGTACGTGTAGCCATGTCAGGTAAGAGAAAGTCAACAATAAAGTAACTTCCTGTGTTGTTATGTGTAAGCAAAGTATTCATTGTTGTTATGTGTGATTTTGCGGTAGAGCTGCGAAGCCTTTTGCCAAAAGCAACAATTAGCATGCTAGCTAGCGATGCCAAACGCGCTAATGACGATACTAAAGACACCTGTGACGGTGAGCCACGGAGCAAAAGAGTTTCATGAACCTGTTTTTCCAAAATGTCTCCAAAATGTCTCCCAAATTTCTTTTCATATTAGTTGTTACAGCTCAGCAAAAACAATTATGTAGCATTACAAGGTTACATACCGTAGTTTAACGGTTTATGCAGGTGCGTGGCTAAGTTATAATGGGAGCTTATTGCTCCTAGCGCACGTTTACGTCACAGTCAATTTTCTTTTTAAATTTATTTTTAACTTAAGAATATGATATTGACTGTTGACATGTTTTGCTGCTTTATTTATGTACTTATGAAAAAGGATCAGAACGGTCAAATGTCAGCATTAATTATTGGTTTTGCTCCTTTTCACCATGGGAGCTGAGCTATTTTCTTTCGTAAGAAGATGTACACTTCTAGGCTCCAGCTCCCCGTGACCCTGACGGATAAGCGGTGTAGAAAATGGATGGATGGATGGATGTACATTTCTATTTTAAAATTACTTCTACAGAGCAAACTTGCACATAGGACAGACCACTGTTTGTGCTAAGTCCTAACAATTTACAACACCCTCCTCCTGGGATGCAAAAAGCACCTGATTTCATTATTATTTATTGTTTAATAATCTGAATATTTAATTATTGACAAATACTTATAAGAAATATAATTTCCCAGAGCCCAAGATGATGACGACTTTAAACGCTTTGTCTTTTATTCACGTTTCACATCATTCTCCAACTTGGGCTATAGTGTAGCACTTAATACACTTAACATTTTGCCCTTTTCCTCCTCCATTTGATATTCTTATCATATACGTTATAATGGCTAAAAGGTTAATTCCTGTATGTGTGATTCAGTACAGTAGTGAGGGCTGACTTTGAAGTCCCTGTGGTGTCGCTCTGTGTTTGATCAAAAGTTGGGATTATGTGTTTTTTACTCCCCTGCCTCTTCGTCTCCCTCCTCCTCAGCCTTCAGGGAATATCTGTCTTGCTTTTTCACTTTCCCTGTCTCTTTCACTTGCTCAGTAATACAATCTCTCTCTCTCTCTCTCTCTCTCTCTCTCTCTCACACACACACACACACACTTATGTATATATATACACATAAACATGCAGGAGCTACTCCTTCGTGTATTTGGTGAGTGGTTGCTGGGAGCGAAGACAACAATGTCCCTGGTGTTCAGACACTGTCACCTCTCCTTACTTTGTCTCCCCGTCTCCATGCCGCTATTTGTCTTGCTTTCTCTCTCTCTCTCTCTCTCTCTGTTTCTCACTCTGTCTCGCTCATCTTGTTTTATTGTCCCAGAATATTTCTCTCATCTACTTTGGCCAAAACAGAGCAAGAAGCATTTTAGATTGGCATTGAATAACAGGCATTTTTCTATCTCACAGCTGCACCTGAAGAAATTACTCACCTTGTGTCAACTCCACAACTCCATAGCATGGAGACATGACATGCATTTCAGCACAGCTGAAGGCTTTGAAGTTGAGAGCGAAAGGAGAAGATGACAAGAATCAGGAGGCTGAAACAGAAGAGAAGACCCCCATCTGCCTATTTTATTTGATATCACTCTTTATTCTTCAATTGCAACAGAGAAACTGAGGCTCAGGTGGCTTAACTCGTGAACTGTGAACCATGAACCTTGTACATCAAAGAAGAAGAAGACGAGACAGAGGAGGAGGAGGAGGAAGAAGAAGAAGAAGAAGAGACTTGTACCCGCACAGAAAAGAGCAAGCGAGTGAGACTGTGAATGAAAGCTCGGGGAGCAAGAGGAAGAGGAGAGGGAGGAGGTGCAGGTTTAGAAGCTGTGGGTATTCAAAGCAGAGTGTTCGTAGTGAAAGAGTGACTTACTGAACAGGGTGTCTGTCTCTGTGTCTCTCAGTCAGCTTAAAGCAGCTCTGCACAAAGCTCAACAGGAACTGCACTCCAGAGACTCTTGCTTGTCTCTCCGTTTTGCTTGTCTGCTAACCTTTTTTGTTTTCCTCTCTCAACCTGTCTCGCTCCTTCCTGTCATTTTTCTGCCCACTCTGTGAGCTCCTTGTTATTATTTTTCCACTGTCTTGAAACCCCCTTTCACCCGGATCTGAATATTATACATTCCAACTGCCTCCACCCTCTCGTCCTCCCTCCCTCTCTCTCTCTCTCTCTCTCTCCCTCTCTTTCACTTGCCTTGTTTCCCTGTTTCTCTCCCTCTCTCTCTCTCTCTCTCTCTCTCTCTCTCTCTCTCTCACACTCTCTCTGTGAGGAGGGAAAACGGCATCCACGGCCGAGCCACAGTAACAGCACATGCAACAGGGTGCAGACAGCACCTTCTGTTTCGCCATCTCTGCTCTCCTGACTCTCATCCCTCCCAGAGGAAGGCTGCAGGGAAGAAAAGAAGAGCCGGCGAGCGCAGCCGAGCAGGTGAGGATCTGCTGTCCCGCTCCTTTTGATCAAGAGATCAGAAGAGAGAAAAAGTGAAAGAAACGGGGAGTGAGGAGGTGAAAATTTCTCGTCCACAATCTTTCGAAGTTGAAAAAGAAGAGTTGACGAAAGAGAAGAGACAGACACTGAGCAAATCAGCGTAGTTCAGTAGCAGAGTTCAGAATTAATTGAAGATGCCACCTGTGGCACTAGTTTGATCAAACAACAGCCTCCTCGACTCAAAGTTCTGCCCAGCCTCCCATCTCTTTGACCAAATTTTCAACCACAATGGCTTCCAAGAAGAAGTGGGCTGAGCGGAGGGAGTTGCGGAGGGACCGGCCGTTCTCCACCCGGGATGATTCATCTGTTGCGTCCGGAACATCTGGGCCAGGGCGTTCCACCACCAGGGGGCGTTTCTCAGAGTCATGGAAGAGGCTCAGCTCCAGGGGGGGGTCCACCAAGAGGGGGGTGCTCAACTCTCAGCAGCCACCGGTAAGATGTTTCGAGGACACACGGCCCCCTCTACGTGTTCCCCCAAAGATTAATCAATGACTTGGGTGCTGGGAGGGAAGTGGGACAGGAAAGGCTGCTGTCAAGGTAGCGCCTTTACCTGTGAGGGAGTTGAGCTTAAACTTAACTACATAAACATACAAGCTTACAATTTTGATTCAAAGCTGTTCTCGTTTTCTAACTTTTGAACTGATGCTAGGTAATCAATTCTCATCACCTTCTGCCGGGCCACAACATGTTATCTACCAAAGGCTGTTGTTGATTGTGATGTCTGTGCTCCCTCTACAAATGAGTAAATTGACCAAAGGTCCAGTTCGTCAAAAACCCTCAGCACCCAGCTGATAAGTGGGAAAAGGAAGGTGCAGCTGTAACGTGCACTAGTGATTCAACCTATGAAGTAACCTACCTGATGTATGAACCAGAGAGAAGTGTGTGCCATTTGTGAGTTAGTCACCTTTTGAAACGCAGCTGTGTTATGATCAAAAGCGTGTAGTGTTTGAGTCATTCAGGTGTGGCCGAATTTAGAGAGGCTTGACGATCAACTTGGATTCTGTCGTCACAGAATTCGCAAAAGGTACTCGACTAAAGAGGGGGCACGTTTTTTTGTGCCGGCTGGCTTCAGCGGCATCATCAAGTGACTGGCAGCAGTGCACTGTGAAATGTGGTGTAAGAACAAAGTTGAGGCCACTATCAAGAAATATTGGATTCTTGAGAATTATTACAGTCAAATAAACATTACCTGCTGGTGAGGGCTAATTAAGGAACATAATTAAATAGCAGACAGCTGGGAGGCTTTCATCAGCTAATTTTGCCAGTGATGCTATTGTGCAGGGTGTAAAATCCCATTTGTAGAGTAGTCTAACAGTTTGAAGACAGCTGAAAATCTTGGGGAGAGACTCTACACATGTAAAACTTGTCACCTGAAGACACAGCACAACTGATAGTATTTGTGAAGTTACATTTTAAGATTTGCTGTCAAGAACTTTTATTGAGAGAAATGTGAAAGAGGAATCTCTTGACTCTTTGGGAAACTGGCTGCAGACATACACTCAGACTCTGTCACGCTAGCCTCTTCTCTTTGTTATTTCACCCCATTGCCATCTTTTTGCTTCGTCCTTGCACCTGCTTCAAGGTAAAGGGAAGCTTGTAGTGCTTCAAAATTGATGTATTCCCTTTGGCAGCATATGTCAGGGCAGTAGTGGGAGGGACGTGTCCATAGTCTTTGTGGTGATGATGAAACTTCTGTGAGTGATGTAGACCCGGGGTCCATCCCACTCTATTTTTGAAATGTAGAACTTTACTGATGTTCATGGATCAAGGTCAGAATAACTAAAGATGGCTGCTAGCTGCTCGTGGACTATCACACTTAGCCAATCTGTGGGGTGATATTTGGCAGCCATATCTCAGCTGGGAGATGTGTGGGAGACAGAAATATGCACGGTTGGAGATACAGGATCCATTTCTGGTTTTTCAGTTGTGTGTCCCAGTAACCGGTCTATTTTGTATTGCACACACATTCTGAAATAAAAAAATCTTTGAGGAACTGTGGTTCTTAAGCAAAACGTACCGTGAGGTAGTTGGCTGTCAGCCAGTTTTCTCACCAGTGTGATTAGAGATTCTGTAAATATTAAGAGATGTTGATTTTTAAAAACTGAATCAGTATATTTTAGAAAAGCAGAACAAGTGTGTATGTGTGTGTGTACTCCTGTCTCTAGCAACGTTCGTTTTTTTTAAGTGTGTGCACAAAGAGAAGCTAAGCTCGTTCCTTTGGGATTTGTGTTGCTTGGATATGAACCGCTGAGTGATACTACCACAACACCACTGCTACCCTCAAATCTCAAATTAGACACTTTGAATCATTAGTCATTTATAATGGCCAGGTGTGTGTGTGTCAGATCATGTGTTTATTTACTGAGTGAGTCTGTGACAGACTGACTGAGAAAGCGAGGGATAGAAATTAGAAGAGTGAATGAGAGATGGAGAATTACTCCACAGGCTATTTGAAAATCTAATACTCCGTTATAGTGCTGAATGGATGAGAGATGAGGAGAATTAGAGGCCAAGACAGATAGGGAGAGTGAGGGGGAACAGCTTTAAGATAATTCAGTACTGTGGATTAAAGTTGGTCTCTTTAAATCCACACTGGAAGTCTGTATGCTGCTGTAGGTGTGTGAACCTGTTCTCCACAGATAAATCCCAGAACAAATACAGTTATCCGCAAGACAAACGAATAATACAATGAGATGGAGAAACTTGTATCCTATGAGTTAAGACTGAATTTTTAAAATTTATTTTTGCAAATGAATTAAAGTTGTTGGATTTTGGGCGGTAGAAGCTACATGAAACTTTGTAGGGATGAGTAATTACTGTGAAATGCGGCACACACCCTGATTAAACTTCTGCCCTTTGTGTGGAGCCATTTATTCAATGCTACTGGCGCCGCAGAGCCAAATGAAGAGTCAGAAATGTCAGTCAGCGAACTGACCATGAACATTAATGCTTCAAATTAATGCTGTCACATGCAACTGATAACAACAATAATTATGACTCGGCTACGTAAGATCTCGGTGAGCCATTCCATTGAGCAAGTAAGCGACTGGAAACTGGGACATGTTAACAACATGCAGTTACAGTAACTAACTGTATCGAATGTGTGTTTATCCTGCTGTTACACGTTGAAATGTCTGCATTGAAAACATCTGGACAGTAACGCACAGTGCAGTCTCCACAGATGCTGTTATCACTCGCTCAACGCTGCAGACTGTGTTTTGCACTGCAGTTCTGGCATCGGTATCATCCATGTAGTGACCTTTCAAATGAGCTAGTGGAGCTTACTTTACCAGTTCTTCTTTTGACTGTAGGGGGAGTAGGGCTCATGAATGCTGGTGTCACTTGCTTCAGTGCTCATTCAGGAAACCTTAACTGGCACTTTATAACATGAGTGTCTGACTCCTCAAAAAAAGTCTTTAATTATCAGCATGTTAGGCCTTAAAATCTCTTACAGATTTTGACAGGTCTTAAAAATGTATTATATAGTAGGTTACTTTTATAATTATTAACATTATAATGTATTATCAACCAACCAATTGTTTCTGGTAATGTCTTCTAATGCGCATTGGTGCAATTTCAGCAAAATCTGGCTCCAGAACAGCATTTTTAGTGCTTGGCTGAAGCCTGCTGAAAGTAATGAATTTGGAGCCCTAATTTGGATATAATTTGGAAATTGGGATATATATATATATATATATATATACACACACACAACGTAAAGGCATGAGAGTCACATGAGAAGTTAGAAAAACATAAAGCCATATTCTTAATACTTCTTGAATGTGGAATCTCATAAATCTTAGGTCTTAAAAATGTAACCTCTTTGTTGAGATTTTTCTTATTGATTTTGTCCAAAGTTGGACATGAACTTTAGTCTGGCTGGGTAAAGGCTGATTTAAATCTGGTTTTGAATCAATGCAGTAATACGTCCGACTCTTGTATTTGTTTTGCAGTGTTAGTTCTTTACAAACCTACGGTGTGGTGCTTCACGCTTGCTGGACTTCTTGTCTGTGAGAGTCAGTAGAGATCAAGTGTGTGATAAAGCATGTGTCTGAGTTTGTTTCGTCCTTCTTTCTTCACTGCCATGTAAATGCCCTGCAGTTCAAGCCATCTGTGGATCACGGAGGCCTTCTGCTCAGTGCAGCCAGAGAAATCCCCCAGACGAAAAGGTTTTTCTTGTTTAAATTGAGTGTGTGATGTCTGTTTTGGTGGGTTTCGTGTTATTGGCTGGTTGTGTATTTTTGTGTGTGGACCAGTATGCCATGAGTACTCTCCCATGGAGAATATGGCGATTTGAGATCGGATGGTGGTGTCAGGGCCTTTCAGCTCACACCATCACCCTTATGCTTTTGGCTGTAATGAGCCTCATCTCATGTCCCCGTGGGACCACAATAGTCTTGAAAACAGACATTTTACCTACTGCGATCACCCCTGGCTTCAGAGCACAACTTCAAAAGCTCCCAGAGCCCATTTGTTCCCTTCCCTCAGTGGTCTTTAGTTGCTCTGATTAGACTCATCTGTGCTCCCTACGTGTTTCTTGAAGTTTCTTTTATGTTAAGAAAAAAAGAGCCCTTAAAGTTAGATCTAACTGCATAGAATCTTCTATTAATTAATTCCCCTGCATCCCGCAGATTCTCGATTAGGATGGGATCTGGGCAGGCAGGGGGTTCGGAGAACATCCATGTGATTGCCAGAACCCAAGGTTTTCCCGTAGAACATTGCAATGTAAACATATGATTGATGTTATTCATTTCGCCTGTCTGTGGTTTTAATATCGTGACTGATTAGTGTATATACACTGTATAGACAGAAGTATTAGGATGGGGCTGTTTTTCATGGGTTTGGCTCAGTCCCTTACTTCCAGTGAAGGGAAATCTTAGTGCTTCAGCATACTAATACATTGTGGACAATGCTATGCTTCCAACTTTGTGACAACAGTTTGTTGAAGGCCCTTTTCTATTCCAGCATGACTGTGCCCCAGTGCACAACATCAGTGCCTGACCTCACTGTTGCTCTACTGCATGAATGGGAAAAATTCCCATAGAAATGCTCCAAAATCTTATGGAAAGCCTTCACAGAAGAGTAGAAGCTGTTATAGCTGCAAGAGCAGCTCTGACTCTACTCTCAGTTCTTTCCCAATACTTTTGTCTGAATTAATAATAAACAACACTCAGAAAGCTTTATGATAAAAGTTGATATCCTGTACTTAGAGTACAAATATAACAAGCTGTCTGACCTCTGACCTCATGCTTTACGCAGAATACATGCATGCTTACATGATAAGGCATTAAGTACTACTGACTTTTCACTGCTTTTTGGCAAGAGGAAGGACATGTTTTGTTATTGAAAATTCAGTTTGTTCTTTTTAGATCTGCTGCACTCAGGGGAAAACAAAACTGAAAATGTGTGAATACTTGTATTGGATTCTCATTACAATGAACCCAAGTGTGATATTACTTCATAAGGCAGAGTTCGGAAAGGAGCAAAGCGTTTTGTCGGTTCCTATGGAAACGAGGCATGGATCAGTGATTTGTGTTGTTTTTAAAAGGGATGCTTTTGGAGCAAAGATCAGAAGTGCACAAACTTAAAAGTGCTTTCTGAAATCTGGCCTTTTTTCTTTCACTGCTTGGTAACACAATCAGCCAACTGACAACTTCTCGGCCCATATTAGTTCTGAAAAACACTAATAATAGGTACAGAGCTCTGTTGGGTGCCAGGAAATGATCTCTCAGACCGCATAGCTCAGATTTAAGCCATTTGAACGTGACAGCAATATATTTTCAAAATCAGAATCAGGTTTATTAGGATTCTCATTGATGCGAGGAAATCGGCTCTGGTTGTCAGTAGTTATGTGCTCACATGTAGCACCAGCAGTAAACATACAGAAATGAGACAGCTGTTTCTACAATTATACAACCCCAGATGCAGCCGATCATCATCAAGGCATCTGAAAATTCTGACAGAGGGGTCTTTGGAGATGCATTCACAGGTGGAGAGTGATTGTAGCTGGAAGGGGACACATTCCTGAGGTTTTTCAAGCCTCATACTGCTTCCTGTCTGTCAAAAAGTTCAGTGACAGGTGAAGTCAGGCAGTTTCTTGCAGCCCTGAAGAAATTTCCACAAGGCATTCCCCAGTTGAAGTGTTGTAGAATGTAACGTTGTTCCACGTTGGCTGGTTGATCTGTTTCTATGTAGCTGAATAGAAATACCCAAAATTAGGAAAAAAAATTGTCTGAGGACAAGAAGTTGATAGAAGCAAAATGTGACAAAGTGCAATGGAAACAGACTCAGTGAATAATAAAGGTTTTACGTAAATGAAGCATATGAATTAAACGTCCACTGAAGCGTCTGCTCCAGCGAGGATGCTAAAAATAGTGGCAGACGAAAAATACCAGACCGGTGCAGAAAGATGAGGGGATTGTATTGTTCCTCAATTTAATACATGAAACAAACG
This sequence comes from Scatophagus argus, assembly GCF_020382885.2. Lineage (NCBI taxonomy): Eukaryota > Metazoa > Chordata > Actinopteri > Scatophagidae > Scatophagus > Scatophagus argus. Next base: position 6,217,124 of record NC_058496.1, on the reverse strand, counting down.
TCAAGCCATATTCCTGTGTTGTTGTTGTTTCTTTTTTGTGTGTGTCTACATCTGTAGACTGTATTGACAGATAGAGTTAAAATGAGCCAGTCAACATGGTGAGTCCAATATTGTGTTCACTGCAGACAGAAAAGATATTTCTAGTATGCGGTGTGTCAGACAACAGAACATTACAGATATCAAGTCTGGATGAAAGAGAGGTGTGAACAAAGATCTCTGCCTCTCAGTGAGCAGGAAAAATTTAATGTTAGCTGTTTTGTAAAAGTGAGAAAAAAGAATCAGTTTTGGAAATTTCTTTAATGTGCTGATCAAAACACGTAATTTGAGAATGACTGTCTGCTTTTATGTACATGTATATAGTCAGTGTAGCAATGAAAATTTATTACCAGACTGCATATGACTTGGCCAATACTTAGCACTGAAGGTTCCAGAGATCCTGTAACACTCTGGCTGGCAGGGGGTCTGGGATGAAGCTGAAACCAGATCAGACGATACATCACTCTGCTAAGTTTATTAAATCTATTGCCTCTGTGAGCATTCAATTTGCATTTATTAGTAATTTGTGTCAGCTGTATATCTTTGAGTAAAAGCACAATTTAATTATTTTATTTTTGCCTTTTACTTTTTTAAATGCACATACATTGAAGTAACTGAGAAAGAACATGTCTGCTCACAGTAAATGATTCCCCTCATCCCATGAATAAAATCCAGTACGTGAGTGAGACTGAAAGAAGAAAAGAGAAAGCTTTCCCAGCCATTATCTACTCCACTTACTGTATTTCCTTTCACCAGTAAATCTGCACCTGTAAATCTGCATCTGTACTTTCGTCCAATTTCATGCAAATTATGGCTTGTCTCTCACCTGCATCAGCACAGAAACTGAAAGAGTGGTGCTGTACCGAGTCTCCCAGCAGCCTCATCATCCTCCACATTGTGTGTGTGTGTGTTTGGCAACATGTAGTAAATGACAGTCTGGTCCCTTTGCAAAGACAGTATGATATGAGGATGAAAAAGAGGCCCTCAGGGCTCCTTTTGCTGCCTGAATACAGTTGAGAGCCTCCGTAGGCTTCTCCCTGTAGCTCTGCTTTGTCAGTGCTGTGCTGAAGTTGATGTGAAGCAGCTGGATTCGTACTTGTGAGTCTTAAGGCTGTTAAGACGTGCATTTTGCTACTCGGTCATGGTCCTTTGTTATGAAACTATGAAGGCCATGGAGAATACATTTTACAACTTAATTTAACACATTCTTTGCTGCCATGCTGACATGGGGCTTGTAGTGCCCCCTTGTGGCTCCCGCTGTGAAAGACTAAGAGTTAAGAGAGCATTGAGCACACAGTTTCTAACATGAAAATGAAATTGTGTTAGATATCAGTTTATTAGAAAGACTAACAATAGACTAACAATAGCTGTTTTGCTGACATACGTGGGTAGTGTGGCTAGCCACTGCAAGGTGGTGCTAAAACCAAGTGTGAACAAAGATGGACTGTGCAGATGGACTGGTAATGGCATTTGTTCGAATGAATCCTGCTAACACTATAGTTGTCTCAGGAAAACTTTGTGTTGTTTCTCTTCAACATTTTTTTTTTATTTATTTATTTTTGCTGACCTTTTCCTCTAGGTCTGCTAGCCGCATTCTTACTTTCATTGAGATAGTATTATTCACAGTGAGAAGCCTATTGATGATCAGCATCCAAGGATGGTTGGGTCATGTTGTAAATATTTTTACTTGGAACCAAAGATGAAGCAGTTTCGGTAGTCAACGGGCAAAGGTCACTTTGACCTCACAAAATACATATTTAACTGAAGAATTCATGTAATAATTATGGCACATTTTAAACAAACCTCTAATTGGCTAGAATGATGAAGTGATAACATTTTATATTCAAAAGGTCAATATCCAACTTCAGAAGGTCTCCAGAATCACATTTGATCGGACACTGAATTGGTAACACTGGCCTTGAAACCAAGCATTGCATAGATCTTCTGTGCCGCTGGGTTCAAGATGTTGTGAAGCATCCATGTTTTAGAATTTGTAACTTTTATGCCACAACATCTGTATTAGAAGCATTTCAGTGCACCACAAGCTCACTGGTTTTGATGAAATTCCATCGCCATTGTGTGTGTGGCTGCAAAGTTTCATAAAATTCATCTCCAGTACAACACAGTGAAATGTCTTGCCTCTCCCCTTTTGCTTTAATTAGATGCCATATAGAGATATCTGTTAGCGGATATACATACATGAAAGGAGCAGCATCAGCTAAGTTTCTGGACCTTTGTTTACATTTCTCTACTGTGTTTCGTTCACCTCAGCCAGCAGTCTGCTCTCCTGTGCAGCCAACACAGTGGGTGAATTGGACCCACAGCACATTTGTAAATAGTAAGATACCTCGTACTAATTAAAGAGAGATTAAGTAGCAATGGGAAGTGAAGCGGAAAGATGAGCAAGCCATCTGGAGAAAGGCTAGTGGGTGGGAGACAGACAGAAGGAGACAGATGTGTGGACATGTGAACACATCAGTCCCACGCCACTCTGTAACCACAGCCAGCAAAACAAAAAGCCAGAGTGACAGCAAGTTATTTTTCCTTCATTGCAGAGCAGTAAAAGAAGTAGTTGTGATGACAATTGCGTGATTGTGGGATGCATACTGTGGCTTGAACAGTTGGAGTTAGATCTTAACTACGAGTGCTTATAGTGACTGTACTTCCCTGTGGTAATGACCATAGCTGCAGCTGAAGCTGGTCAGTTGACATTATTCAGTTCCTCCACATGAAAACACTTGTCCAAACTACAGCTTTGGGCGCTTGCAGTAGCTCCACTTTTGACATAATTTTGTGTTGGGTACTTTCATTAATTAAGATGACTACTGCAAGCATGTTTTATGATTTTTATTGGACAGCACTTGAGAGCATTTAGCAGTAGGCTAACTTATCAAACACTTTTGAGCCCAGGTGCCCAGTGAGACCTTAATGCGGAAGTGTTTTGACCTCTGCTTTCTGTATCAGCTTTGAGCAACAACATGTGTAGGGTACCCCAGAGGATTGCTGGTATACATCCATACTGCAGGGGAACATTGCTTTTTCACAGGGATAAGGAAAAATCCATAGTGTCACAGCCCTAGTAGTAATTGGTCTCTCTCAATCACGCCACACTCGACACTTACACTTCACTTTTCGGTGGGGCTGAGTCATGACAAACCTGAGCCTGGCATGCCAACACAGCTAAGTCCTCAACATTTTAATCTGCTTAACACACATTTCAGTGGCAGACAGGTTGTACAAATAAGCCGGTTATTTTATGGCAGTGATGGTGGGAGAGAGTGTGTGTGTGTGGAGGGTTGACTGACATCCGTAGCAACAGTAGCTTGGAAACAGACCGAAGTATCATGTAGAGTTTTCTTAAGCAGTGAACGCAGTGGGAGGTGTTAGGTAGTGGGAGAAAACGTGCTGAAGAAACAAAGCATCTTTGGGGTGCCTGAAAGAACTTAATTGTTGTATGCGATTGTGTTTGCGTGTGTATGTGAGACAGAGGAGGAGAACGAGCGTGGAGCGTGAAGTGTGGCATGGCGATTTTCAGATGTCTAAGGATGTTACAGATGAAAGCGGCGCACTTCTACTCTGTCACACACAACCCTTTTTTTTTGTTGTTCAAGCCTAACTGAGGAGATCTTCTCACTAGATACCATTCAGAGAGATGGTGCGGATGGTGAACTTTTTGGGCAGGGGAATGAATAGAAAGGGCAAACTGAACTCTGGCCGTGAAAAGGAAAAGGGAGGGGAAAGGGAAGAAAGAGGACAGGGTTTGATAAGGTCGCATGGCAAACTTTTGTCGCTGTGGCAATGATTCCTCTACTCTGCTGAAGTAATGACCACAGTTGACCTGGCAGACATTATCTGTGTGTGTGTGATGTGATTATCTGTGTGGAAACATGGCCTGCGTGATGGAAGGTGTATTCTGACCTTAAAAACACTCATCACCATCACTGCAGTTTGACTCCATTTGACTCTCTGTGCTGCAGCCTGCCAAGTTTTTCTGAACTGTAAGTGAGTTTGCCTACACTGTCTGCCTTTGTCTGGTTGAATTACTAAAAACAGCAAAAAAAAGGAGCTGGCAGATTTTCGTTGATGAAATACCACATCATATACCACCAAGGTCTCTTCGCTTTCCTCGCGGTCTTGAAAATGGCATGCAGATGAAAACATATGTATGGCTGCCAGAAAATATGTGATCAAGCCTCATTGAAATTGTATATTTAATTGGGCTTTTATTTATAGGTTTTTTCTCTCTGTCTGTTTCATCGTTCCAATCTACAGATCCATTCACCCATGCCCCCCTTTTCTCTTTCCTCTCCATGTGATTTAAGAGAAGGAAAGGTATTATGACAGCTCTGTAATCCTTTCTTTCTGAAAGGCTTTCTGATTATTTGTTGAAGTTCTATAAGAGAACACTATGAGGGGCTAATGAATTACACTGAGAGGCTGTTTTTCATTGTATCACAGTGATGTCTTCTTGCTCTCCAGGCCAGTGCTCTGAATCTGAGTGGCAGAGATACAAAAGTGAATTTTTTTGTGCCAAAGTCAACGACTCGATGAAATCCACTCCACTCGCAGTGTGGGATTAAAACTAGTGTCTCACTGGGTTTTTTTATCTACAGTTTGCATGACACGCATACACATGCAAGCTCTAGACACACAGAGAAACATGAACGTGTAGAGGACACCAAATCACCGAATTAAAAGTGTCCAGAAGGTAATTAATCTTCTAAGATTCCTAAATAACTAAAAGAATTAATTAGAGATGTGTTCGGCGTGTTCATATTCATAAACACAGGGCACGTTGACTTACCAAAGCAATATATAGCCTCTTACAAAAGGACATGATTTGAGTTGCTCCCCTTATGGATTTGTCAGATTACTGGCATGGGTTTTGATCAAAGCTTTTTTAAACCCTCCTCTAAGCAGCCTTGCTCTGAATTCCTTCTGCTAATTTATCCTCGCTCAGACAGAGGAGGAGAGGAGCAGGAGTGGAGAGAGAGAGAGAGAGAGACGCAGACAGAAATGTTTCTGAGATGCTCAGTCATGCCTTCCATTAGAGAGATCACATTAGATTACAGCTTTTTGGTGCGCATAAAGAAATGACAAGTATTACTTTTTCTTTTCCCCTTATTCATTTCAGAAACATCTATAGCTTTGTTTCACTGTTTCTCCTGCTCTCTGTAGACGTGATGAACGAGGCTTCGTCGTCAGATCTCTGCTGGCTGCAGACTACCTTCATCTCATCTGAGCTTTAGGGTTTTATTTTTTGCCTATGTATTTTGGTACTGACTGTTACTGTTCAGAGTTTCTCCCAAGAATTGTTTACTTTGGATGCCTTGGAGAAAATACATTGATGCACACAAAACATGGAGCTACTGATACAAGTCTGTTCTTGCTACTCTTCCCTACATTTAACATTGGGTTTATAACAACTGTCAGAATTTCCTCTGACATTAGCGTAGACGCTCTTTATTTGAGGTCAGCTGTCCTACCTCCACTAAACTATGCTGTGGCCCTGGTATTTTTAGTGTGACACAATTATCAAAAATTAATGAGTAAAAAGCAGTAAGTTGTCATCCAGTCCGTGTTCACTCCTGGACCTCTAACCCTGTTGCCAAACCTAGAAGTAGTAAACCATATGATAGAGCGCTCTGTCTTTTTATGTAAATGTAGATATTCTTATTTATGTAAATGTAGACATCTCTGAATAGAGATCTGTTGATCTGAAACCTGTGTTCCACCCTCTCTTTGAACTGTGGCTTTGAAGCTCTTCTGTCTGAAGACATGAGCTTTGAGGCTAAGCCTGGTCTCCTATGTGTTTCCTGGTGTAGCGGTGTGGCAGTAATGGTTGCCATAAAAGCCATTATCAGGGGCCCCGGGGCCACTGGGCTGTGGGTCTAGCTTTATTACACCGACCTGCGAGATGGTAATAACACTATATCTTTGTTGCTACGGCAACATGATGGTGCTCAACGGCTAATGCAGAATTTATGTCAGGGGGAGTTTGGCATTTTGTTTTTATACACAGTATAGCGGGCAGGCATGCAGCGTGTGTGTGTGTGTGTGTGTGTGTGTGTGTGTGTGTGTGCACATCAGTTTTTGTAGCTGTATATTTGTGTTTGTGTGCTGCCTTCTCAGCGGGGGCTCATTTTAAAGACGGAGACAGAGGGATAAAATGGAGGAGGTCGACCCATTAGTTGTGCTATCTGCTGTTTCACCTGACTGATTCCGTCCACACAGCTGAGCACAGAGGCCTGATTTTTAGGACAACCCGGAAACCTCCTGTGCACAGGGTACGTCAAACACCCAGGAGCGTTCAGATACAACTAACCTGAACCAGACTGATCCAAACTCTTTGCCAGAGGGAAATTATCTCATCAAAATCGCAGGATCCTGATGGCTTGTGTTTGTCTTACATAAGCTAATATGTGCATGTTTATGATTAGTTTAGTAAGGTGGGGCTTTTCTCAAGATAGAAATGTGAATAAAGTGAGAATAATGTTTAATTTTCAAGTCTCTTACAGTCTGCTTCACTTTGTTCCATTTTGTTTGTCAACTTCTTAGACTGAATTAATGAATCAAAAGTCAAGCCACACAGCATGCGAATGAGACTTTGGGCTCGAAGACAGCATTTTACTCTGCAGTATTTGGGGTGAAATGAGTGACTGTTCATTATAGTGGCTTCTGACTCTAAGCCGTGTCTGCATTGCTCTGTTGACTCAGAAGATTAAATCGGCGAGCACTAAAGCTAATCTGGCATTTATAGATTTGTGTGTGTGTGTGTGTGTGTGTGTGTGTGTGTGTTTGAGAGTGTCGATTTCTCCACTGAGCACTGGACTGACAGGGACTTGGGGGCTTCAGGTATTACCAGATGGGTCTTGCACTGATCTCCTGCCTCCAGAGAGAGAGTGTCACTCTGAAGAGAGGGAGGCACCTTCTGCATGACATGCAGATGGATCATCCTCTTCTCTGACTCAAACAGAAGTGTTTGCGTGAACTCCTCAACCACCCCCCCCAGGGCATGAAACCATACCAATGCATCGTGGACCAAAAGTGAGGATTTGTTTTTAAATACTACCAAGCAAATTTAAAGTAAATGTGATCGAACAAATGCCATGAACAAAAATTTGATTGAATTAATGATCAGATGTTGTCGGTGGTGCAGTGGTTAGCACTGTCGCTTCATAGCAAGAGAGTCCCAGGTTCGAATCCCGGTCTAGAGTTTGCATGTTCTCCCTGTGCCTGCGTGGGTTTTCTCCTCCCTAATGCACATTAGGTTAATTGGCTACTCTAAATTGCCCCTAGGTGTGAGTGTGAGAGTGTGTGGTTGTCTGTCTTTGTGTGTTGGCCCTGCAAGTGACTGGCGACCAGTCCAGGGTGTACCCCGCCTCTCGCCCGTAGTCAGCTGGGATAGGCTCCAGCTCCCCCGCGAGCCTGACGGATAAGCGGTATAGAAAATGGATGGATGGATGTTGTCTTCAGTATTATACGCAAATGAAAACCTGTCGGCTTTTGTCTTCAGCATCACCTCATGTAAGCTGAAACTTTGAATCCTAACTTGAAGAGCACCTTTTCACACAGTTTGCAGAGGTGTTCTGATAAATTAAGCGATGGTTCGGCATATTTGATACAGCTTCTAAATGGTTTTCTTATCTCCTGGAAAGAATTTCATCTCCTTGCAACAATGACTACACCACAGTGCTTATATATTATAACTTCTGGAGTGCAGCAGTTTTTGAGCCAATCTTACATCCCAGCAACCACAATAACCTGTCTTCTTTAGTTAAATGTCTAGTACTGTAGATTTGACTGCACTGAAGAAGCAAATGGCTTTGTATTTGGTTTTTGCAAACAGCTTTCTTGTTATTCCTCTGAAGATTCATAAAATATTATCAAATCATATCAGTACTTACACTGTATAGACAAAAGTATTGGGAAAGAGTCAAGAATCGAGTTGGTTCCCCCGTTTGCAGCTGTAACAGCTTCCACTCTTCTGCAAAGGCTTTTCACAGGAGTGGAAACTGTGTTTTTGTGTGAGTTTTTGCCCATTCATGCAGTACAGCATTTGTGAGATCAGACACTGATGTTGAACCAAAAGTCCTGGCTCATAATCTCCGTTCCAGTTCATCCCAAAGGTGTTGGATGGGGTTGAGGTCAGGACTCTGTGTGGGCCAGTCAAGTTCTTTCACACCAAACTCATCCAACCATGTCTTTATGGAGCTTTGCTTTGTGCACTGGAGCACAGTCATGCTGGAATAGAAAAGGGCCTTCAGTAAACTGTTGCCACAAAGTTGGAAGCTTAGCATTGTTCAAAATGTCTTGGTATGCTGAAGCATTAAGATTTCCCTTCACAGAAAGTCATGGGCTGAACCGAACTCATGAAAAACAGCCCCATACCACACCTGAACTCAATAATAAAGTCCTGTCCCAGTACTTTTGTCATTTGTATGATGAACCTGTGCACATAGGCTCGACCAACTAGCTTCTGATGAATTAGCATGAGTTCTGTAATTTATTACTATTATGTCAGTATGTAATTGAAATTTCTACTGTAGCTGCTAAGACTAAACTTAAAGCCACTGAGGGACTGCATAGACAGGCTAATAACTGGTGTGCTTACAGTGGCACTCCGACAAGTGGATGGAATATTTATTGCCTGCCGTTAATATTCTTCAGCATGTCACATGTAAGAATACATAACCATTTTCTGTAAACCTCCATACAGTCAAACATTTCACCAATACAGCAAGAAGTGTTAGCCCTGCTTGACGACATTGTTTCAAAATATCCATTTTATTTAAAATATCCATCCAGTTTTAGATATGATCCAAATTGTTCTGGTAGACAATTAACGTCGCTAAACACAAACAAAACAATCTCTTCCTCAGCCTCATTTCCGAGGCTGAAGAGAGATTCAGATAGAAAATTTAATGCGAGAGTTTCAATCGCTTCAGCTGCTTTAATGCGGCCACATTATGCAAAAGAGCAATTTAGTGCTGGCATCCAAAAGTGATAGATATGAAATGAGTAAGCCACAACTTAAGTTAAATGGTTGTGTCATTTCATTTCACTCTGTCGTGCCTTGTCTGCTTCCCTCTTTTCTCTCTAATTTTCTCCCCAGTCCACTCCCCCGTCTTCACCCTTTGTCCCTTCAGACTGGTGTGTCTCAGAGGGACTGCAGAGATGTTCTCTTGCCGTGGTTCTTAGTCACACTTCTCCGCTTCATCGGTGAGAAGATGGAAATGCTAAAAACTGTTCTCTAAATGTCCTTCCTGTTAAACTTGAACATTTTAGACATGGACTTTATTTTATTTTATTTTTTTTAAGAGATTCTTGACAGTTTATTTAATAAAGCGATCTCCACCATATTTTTACAGCTCTGTAGATTAGTCTGATAGAGTCAACTCTTAAACTACAAAAGGCACAAAACAAAAGCAGCTGGCAGATGGTTTGCTAAATCACTTTCTATTTTGGATATGATATTGTACAAAAGTTTGTGCTGAATCTAATGACAGAAAAAGATTGTATCAAAACCTCATACAAACACACACAAACACTGGATGCCTGTGTCTCCAGGGTTAATTTTATTTATTATATTATTATTATTATTATTACATTTATATTATATATTTATGTTATAATATATTTTTATAATACAAATTCACAATTGTACAGAAAAGAGTAGAAACAAGTGTGTGCCAGTGCACCCTCAGTGCCGGCAGCCTGATTATTAAACGACTGCATGCACAGTATCAGTCAAGCTAAGTTACTAGTGGATGTTTTACTTGCATCTATGCAAATAGTTCACAGGCTACGTGGCACATAACTACAACACGACTCTTCTCTGAGGACCAGCAGTAGTCCGTGTACACAATTCATTTCCAATTACAGGGACAGAGTTGCCATAATTGCACCATGTGGGGTGCTGTTAATGGCTTTCTCAGTTCTGGGTGAGTTTGAAGATGCTTTTCAGTTATGGCTGCGCGCGCACACACACACACACACACACACTGTGCACTTTACTGTAATCTTATCTCTTGTGAGTGCTGTTTTGACCTTCACACATTTGAAATGTTTGGGTTGCTAAAAGAGATTAGTTTGCTTCCTTTTGGTGTATGATTTGCTTTTTTTTTATACAGAGCAGGGTTTCAGGGGGGACAGTGTCACCTTTCGCCTTATGGTTTACATCCCGGTATAACTGTTTATTCTGAGCATTTAATGTAAACTGCATTCATCTGTTCGTCTGATGTCTGTCAGGCGTATGACAAGACAAAGATATGACATGCAGTCAAAAAGTCATTCGGTTTAATCTCGTGGACAGGAACAAATGCCTTAAAGTCAGACATGAAAATAAGAGAAGCATTTACTGTGGTTATATTGAGAGTGAGATCCTTTATCTCATAATAACAGTAAACATAATGGTGCTTGTTCTCGTTCTGCTGCAATTATGCAGTCTTGACATATTTGTGGTTTTACTACTTTCTGTTATGGGGAATGCCAAATGCCACATAAATAATTTCTACTGTGGAGAAAAGAGGATTGACTCTTGCTGTTCCTTTGCCAGCCCATCTCACAGCATGAAATAATATGAGCTAAACTAAAAGGTTGAATTTCTCTGGAGGGAAGACTCCAGACTTTCAGTGTTACATTTTCAATTTCTCCTACTGTCCTTTGCCTCATTGTTAGCCTTTTTGTCCTACTTAGTATATGTGTAAATCACATGTTTAATCACAACACAGTATTATATTGATTGTTTGCAGAGCAGTGCGATATTTGTTGATGTTACAGTCTGCCTCAATATCAATTTTGTTAAATTCAGAGGCCTGCGTTTGATATGAGATGATATCATCCGTCCATGTAACACAGACATTTACAGAAGCAGCTGTCTCCTCTTTCTTTTCTACTTTTGACCTTAAAATAACAACCAATTAAGGGCAGTAAAGCTTACTTTAAACTGACTCCTCTAACAAACATAAAACATACAAGAAAGTTCATGCAAAATATAAAGTTTGGCTCTTGGCCTTTGTTAGCTTAAGCATATGGCTTTTTACCTTGCATCAGTTTTGTTGCATGCTGCAAGTTTTGCTCTACTCTTAGCTAAACAAATTACATTAATCCTTCATACGTTTGCCCTTACAGAACAGCTCGGTTGACTTTCAGCCTGCACGCGTATTGAAACACAGTAGCCAATACTGCCACAGCGAGAGCAAAAAGTTAGCAGACTAAGACGCCCCAGCCAGGTTTGTTATGTTTCCTGAGTATTTTATTTCGTAAGTGCATTGTTTGCATGTGGAACGTGTTTGAAATCCAAAACATTTCCACAGGACTGATTTTTTTTTCCTGAGATTGATGTAAATATTTCTGCTATTTTCTGATTTGCTATGGGAATATAAAAATGAAGACATACTGTATCTTAGAGGATATGGATAGACGTTTTCACTTTGCATCATTTATATTGGATTGTTGATCATTTAATTGACACATCGTTCCAGAACGATGGATCGTTCCACCCAATCTTTCACCCAATATTCAACAACCCGACTTTATTCTATCAAGTTATTATCTACTCTGTCTGCCCTCGCTCTCTTCACCCACCTACAATTGTTGCCATCCATCCTTCCTGCAGTCCTCTTACTTGCCTACCTTCCACCCACCCCTGTCTTATTAGTGTCACTTGTGTGTCTCTTACCAAACATTTAACTCTTGGCTCGAGCTCTCCGGCATGATTGATAGACAGTAATACAAAGAAATGCAGAAAGCACATGTAGGTGGAGGAAAATAAGGGCTGCTGGTTGGACAGTGAGAAATGGTGCTGGTGATGCCACAGAATGTTTTCACTGGTAACACAACCTCTTGATCACGCTGTACGTTGCTGTAGTGACACACTGATTGTGTACTGGTGTATTATAAAACACAAAATGGGAGAGCGGAGACATTTTTAATATTTTTGAGAAGATACTTTGCCCTCCACCGATGAGGCTGTATGCTCAGTTTTGTTTTGGCGGGTAAATTTAATGGTATCCGGAGGCTGACGGATCTAAATAGTAAACTTTACTGATCTGAAATAACATCGTGTTAAGCTGTAATAGCTTTAGTGGGCAGCCACTGCGGGTCATTATTTTTAATTAGTACTATCTTCTCAGTCTGTTACCTCTGTCCTAACTGATAACGCTGCTGTTTGTCAGCAGTCCTGTGAACCTAATGATAACATTTAGCCTTCCTGCAAGAGGCCTAAATGTTACAGCTGATAAATATGGGCTTCACTGCATGTGTGTGAAGACTACGTGACAGCTTGCGGTACATTTGTAACAAATTAGAGTTTATTCAGGTGAATGCTAGGAAGCATGAAATTGCAAGGAGGTATTGGTATATTAACTATCACTGAACATACAGCTCGGTGATGGATGGTGTACGCTTGTGAGTAGCAAAAAATGTGGAGAAAACAACACATTTTGAAACCCTCTGTGTGTGTGTGTGTGTGTGTGTGTGTGTCTGCGCGTGAGGTTCCATCCCGCAGGCTAATAATCATTGCCTCTCTCCAGATGGAAGAGTGTTCCCGACTCAGCAGAGGTCTTCCTGCTTCCTCAGGGCAAGAAACGTAGGGGGTTAGTAGAGAGTGTGTGTGTGTGTGTGTGTGTGTGTGTGTGCTTGTGTGTGCATGCAGAGAGAGCTATTGAACTGTCACGTACTGAGAATCCTCCCGGGGATGAGCGTCACACAGAGAAGAGAGGGAGGAAGCCAAATTAGATAGAGACTTTTGGCACCGTCGGTCTACAAGGAACAACTTTATCACATACCTTCAGTCACTTGTTTTACGGAAACAGCTGACAGTGCTGTTTTCTGCGTGTAACTGTGCATGTCTGTTTGTCAGACGTTGCCAGACGCTGCTACAACAAGAAGTTGAAGTAGAAGAAGTGGATGCGAACCCTGGAGGAAATGCCATCACAGTTATTGTATATTAATTGTTCTGCATCACAACAAGTAGGAACTGAATCAGCAGCAAACTCTATATCAACTGAATCAAAACTTTCTAAGAGGAATTTAAATGCCTGCCTTTCTACACATGCAAAAGCTTCAATTCAAGCAAAACATATAACAAGAAACAATTTCAAGCATCTTGGAACATAAATTATTCAGGAAAGATTTGTTGTGTTGAAAAAGCCTGACACATAGACCCATACGAGTTTCAAGGCACCTGTGCTAATGTTTTGCTTTTTTATTCTTCACATAGTATTTATCTTTTTCCATCTTCTATCTCTCGTGGTTTGTCATCGCACAGTCTAAAATCAAACCAAAATCACATTTATTCATCTCTTTTTGCAGTAAAAAAAATCATGTTTTTATATGGATTTTTAACTGGTTTCATATATTTCAGAAGGAAGAAGAAGGGTATTTGGAAAAATCTTTCTGTCCCAGCCAGCTGGAGTTGCTATAAGTGGTTATCTGACAGCATGTTGTTAGTGATATTTAAAAGTAAGGACCACGCCAGCATCTAACTGGACCAAAGTAACATTTTCAGGTGCGTTTACGTGCTGTTGAGTGTTGTGCACCTGAGCAGCCAATTGGCTTTCTGTTCTGTAAACTGACTTTAGCAGGGCACTTTTCCCAAGAGAACATTTGTTTGCTTGCTTGTTCATTCATGTTTGTAAGTAAGATAAGGAGATTTTAGCAGGAAATTTGATTGGTTGTTGTTCTCGTGTGTGATTGATTGCTGATTTAATTTGCTGTACCAGACTAAAGTCTCCATCTATGTAGATGCATAACTAGGAGACCCCATAGTGAAACTAAAAAATGTTTGTTCATTTCAGTTCATTATTTGACAATTTTGTCAGGACTAAAATGATTAAAATGTCCTGTTGAAAGAATAACAATAATATTCCATGAATTCTTGTGGATTTCCACTTTTTCCACAAGGCTTTTTCACATGAATACCAGCAGAGGGGATTTTCGGTGAGAGAGCAGCTTCCCAGCAGCTCTGGTTTTGCTTGAATGACAGGTGGAAATGGGCTTTCTCACTTCTGTCACAGTGCAGATGTCACAGGGTCCATCTTTAGCAGAGAAATCTCGAAGAAGCAATGGGTGATAGAGAACAACCACTCAGTGCTGTTGCACATAGATATCCTCAAACGCACACACACTCACTCACTTTTACGCACAGGAGATGATGAAATGTATTTTCCCCTCGACTACTCGTGGGTTGGCACTAAATTATTCACATATTCAGTGATACACACACACAGGCATATACATACACGTATTCTTCCATCTAAATAGTACTGCATAAATCCACATCCTTAGGCTCCACAGCAAAGTCACTATAGTTGGCACAGGGAGGTATCTGTTCAAGTTGACACCATGTTCTGTTGTGATTCATGTCACCTCGATCTCAGCTTGCTCCGAGGTAGATTACCATGTAACAATCACTTCATCTGAAAACTTACGTGACAAAACATTTTGGGGTATTTATTGTTTTGCCTTCACCATCTGACACAAGCTCTCAGTGCAGAAGTACTTTAGTAATTCACAGTAAATTGCCTCCCCTCATCCGCCAAGTTAGGCTCCCATGGGGAGAAATGAATCACTCTGAGAGAATTAAATCTCATCGTGTCTGGTCTTGTTCTTTGCCAGGGCTTTAATAACTTTTAACATTGTGATAATTAGTGTAGCCAAGAAGAGTGAGAGGATAAAACACACAGGACCCTCTCTGTTTTCAGGAGTTGTGTTGAACTGGTGCCCCCTGGTGGTTGAAGTGCATATGTTATTATGTTTTTTATTTTTGGCATAAAGACACTGCAGATTGTCTGCTCAGTATCCTGATTTAGTTGTAAAAAAACATCACTCTGGTTCTCTTGTTGTAAAGTAACTAGTAGTGTGATAATGATTCAACATGCTCACTATAGCATCATATCGGATTTGAATTTGAGTGAAGAGGTCGAGGCTGAGATGGGTATTGTGCATTAGAAGGTTGCCATCTAGAGTCATGATTCAGACAGTGCAAAGTGATGCACGCAGTTGGATATGCTTGATGCCGATGTGTGGGGTGAGATGGAAAAGTGTGAAGCAACGGGGGTTAGAGGGTGAAAGGCACAATCTCATGCTGCTCCCCTCCTACCTCCCTCTCTCACACACAATCTCACACACACACACACACACACACACATCCCGTCTCCACAGTGACTAACTGTATGGTTGACAGGCATGTCGCCCAGAGGTCTCCAAAGTCCCCAGGGGAGCCGGTGGTCAGTGAGGTGGATATTCTTAATGTCAGTCCCCGGCTGTCAGACCAGAACACCTACTTACTGTGAGGTGGTGACTCAAGAGAGCAATCAGGGTATTTACCAAATATAAATGACATATTAGAAGCCAGCATGCTGCAGTGTGAGAGCAGTGTGGCAGTGTATCACTGATGCTTTGCCATATTGTGCTGCCCTGCAGCAGCTATTGTTTTACCTTTAATTTAAGGGAGAAAAGCAGCCAGTATTTATGTGTTACAGTTTGTTCTTTATTTTGCTTCCAGGATAACACTTACAGCCTTACTTCACTGAGGTGACGTTAGCTAAGTTTGAGCTCAGTTTTCCTCAAGGTTGTCTTGAATGAAAGCTCAGACAATACTCCTTTGGTAATCTGTGTCCATGTTAAAAACTTTCCTTTTATGTGCACAGATTTAATGACTCACTGAAGCTTCACAGGTCTAATCAGGTATTTTGATGCTTAATACGGCTACATTCATAGCACCTCTAACACGAGGCATTATGTGCTGTCATCAACACTTGCGAGCCTTCATCGTTTTTATCTGCACACCGGAGAATCACATCACACTGAATCACTCCTCAGCCTGTCCGAACACGCCAAATCTATCACAGAGAGAGTTGTTAATTTGTGTTTTTCATATCTTTTGTTCTGACAAGCTTTTCGGTGTTTGGCTATTTTGAATCAGCAACTCACTGGAGACAAACAGCCTGAATGGCTAGAAATAGAAACAAAGGCTCAACAAATTCAGAACACCAATAAAGATGAAGCAAAAATAGCTGGCTCATTTTAGCTGCCCCCCTCCCCATTCCTACAGCTCTGTGGATGACTGTAACATGTGAACACTACAAAATCCACTTCTCCTTCTGCCCTAAGACAGCGAGAACAATGATCTACCCTTTAATCAAACCTGATAATCCCAGTCTTGTATAGAAATATTACCCAACTGTTACGTGTAGTTAGATGAAAATATTTGTTTCTCACAGTTGTTAATAAGTGGTGGGAAGAACCTGCTTAGATGGAATTCATTTAATAAATAATGTATAAAAACAAATTTTTATACTGTTTATTAACACCTGACTTTGAAGACATCTCTATGGGGAATGATGAACAAGAGTTAACTGATTGATTTGGCTTAAGAATCCTGTTGTCAGCTTAACATCTATGCTGATACAACAAACTGAATTGTCACTAATAGTAGAGGCAGAGGTGGAGATGCTGAGGGGCATTAAAATGACTTAATGCAATACGACAGTCACATCAACACCCATGTTTTGTTTTTTTAGTGTTCTTCTTTAACTACTTCAAAGCTTTGTATGAATATGTCTTAACAGGTGCAAATCAGTAAGTAGGTCGTACTCCTCTGTGCCGCCATGGTATCAATTTATTTCATGTGCTTCCATGTTTATCTGAATCCGCTCCTTAAGACAGGATTGACTCCACTTCACCCATTTCCCTTTTGACCACCCTACGGTGCCTCATCCCATCTCTTCTCATCCTCTCTGTCTTGCACTCTTTTCTCTGCCTCGCTCTCTCTCTCTCTCTCTCTCTCTCTCCATCACTCTTCTTTTTCCTCTTGCATCCATCCCCATAGTTTCAATCACAGCTTGTTCATCAGTTGCATTGCATCTTATTTTGTCTCCCCATTTACTCTGTCTCTTTCCATCTCTCTCTTTCCATCTCTCTCTCTCCATCTCCATCTCTCTCTCTCTCTCTCCATCTCCATCTCTCTCTCTCTCTCTCTCTCTCTCTCTCTCTCTCTCCATCTCCATCTCTCTCTCCCACCCTCCCTCTCTCTCTGTCTCTCATCTTGGAGACAGTAGTGTGCATGCAGCCTAAAATCTAAGCTGCTGCCTGTCGGGCTGCTCCGTTTATGCGCTCTGCGCTACTCTGCTCTGCTCTGCTCTGCTCTGCTCTGCACGTCTCTCTGCTCCACACATCTCCATCTCTCCTCCTTCTTTTTTCTCTCTTTTCTCTCTTTCTATACCTGCAACCCTCTCACACTACACACTCCTTTCTCTGTTGTGCATTGCTGCGCTCTTCTCCGTTGATTGGGAAAATACTGTACACTCTTGTTTTTTGTTTTTTTGTTTGTTTTTTTTTGCGCCAGAGCTGAGTGCACTTCAGCTACTGGTAGAAGAGGATTCAGATGCTCCTGGTGCTTCAGGTTTGGCTTGCCTCAGACTCTTTGGATCTGAAGGAGGGGGCAGGGAGGAAGGGGAGAGTGGGCAGAGAGCTGCCCAGGTGAGAGCTTCACCCGCTTGAGGAAGTACAGGCTTCAAGGTGGTGGCGGTAGTAGTTGAGGGTTTTCCGTCGAGGGTCATGCCCTGGGACTTGCGTGCTTTTCGGCAGTTGGAGTTGGAGACCCTCTCCCATTTTTGCCCCCCTAGTGGGGCAGCATTGATCCTGGTGCCGGGAAAAGCCACCGGGCACCAGTGGCTCCACCGTGAAGAGTGGGCAACATGAACCAGCTGGATGCACCACGGCCACTCAACTGGACCATCAGAAAACTGTGCCATGCAGCCTTCCTGCCATCTGTACGCCTACTGAAGGTAAAAGAAAACGGGGGAAGGGAGAGTGGGAACGAACTGAAAACGAGATGCCCAGGGAGATGTGTAGTAAAATATGTCAGGCAGCAGTTCTGCTGTCCAGCTACTTTTCAGGGGAACATAAGTAGAAAGAGATGTATCTTGTATGCGAGGATACAAAATGAATACTTGAATACTTGAAGAGCTGCTATTCCACATCTCTGGATGTACTTAGTACATAACCCAGTGGATGTTAAGGCAGGCACAAAGAAGGAACAGAGGAACTCTTAATGCCTGCTTTAACAAGCAAGGGAAGGGAAGCAAGGGAAGCACAACGGTTTGGAAGTATGGGAATGCGCAAAGAGGATAAAAATGGAGACGGAGGGAAAGCAGGAGCTTGTTAAGAGAGATGCACATAGACCGGGAGATATAGAAAAGGGAGAAGCAGTGCCAAAGAAAGTGTGTTGAAAGAGGAACAGGCAAAGATTAATAAATGATTGAGGGCACAGAAAATAAAGAAAGGGAAAGAACAAGAGACTGACAACAAGAGAGGGTGAAAGTAGATTGCAGGGGTCCAGTGTTGGAAATAGCAGGAGGGTTACACAAGCAGGCAATGTGAAAAGACCAAGCAAATGGAATGGGAGAATGGGGAAGGAAAGGTAGATGGCAAATGAAAGAGGCAGAATATGAAAGAAGAGAGGATTTTGTAGGGATGGGTGAGGAGAAATGTTGAATTGGAGATGACAGCAACGACTGAGGAGATTTAGGGAAGAGGTGGCTGTGCAGTATCAAATCCCAGTAGACAGGTGTTAGGCTGAATCCAACAGTGCAGCGCCTCAGCGTGGAGCCTCGTGTTGGACTGTGTGCATTTGGTTAGAGTTCACCACGTTTAGTTGGCAAACCACACCTTTTTCACGTGATCACCTGAGCAGAGGTGTGTAACGTAATGTGTCTAAATGAGCGTACGTTCATGTGTGCATCCGAGCACGTTTGGGTGCATGTGTGTTTTATAACCTCTGTAAATAAAATCTAATCTTTATTCATTCATGTGCTTTTTAAGCCAGTTACAGGCATTCTGTGAGGAGGGCTTTTGTTGGAGGTCTTGAATGCCTGTTCTTCACTCTCCTTTGATCTGGCTTTATCAAAGTGTCTCACAGCACAGTGTCGCTGTGATGTTGAACCACACAACCAGAGTGCCTGGGCTCACATGTCAGGCATTTGCATTTGTATAGCCTGGTTAAATGAATATCATTGTAATCCCTGATTGGATCTGCACAGGGTCTGTTTATATGTGTGTGTGTGTGTGTGTGTTTGAGAATGTATATTGTGCAGTTGTTAATGTGCTTTACTGTGGAACTTACAGATGTGGTTATGTTCGAGTTGTCCCATGTAGCTTCTAAATTGCACTAGGGAACGGTGAACATTTTTGTAAATAAATCTGTTAAATACATTCAGTTGATTTTTTTTTTTCGTTATAATCTGCAAGACCTCATTAGATCATGTAATAAAGTGAAACTTTTTTTGTTTCAGTGCTTTGACTGAATAAACGATTCTCTCTGCAGACTCATGGCTGCACCAAAATAACTTTTATTTGAATTTAGGGCTCTCAGATGTGAAAATCTTCCCATATTCCCTCTTTGTATCCAATAGCAGTTTACAAAGCAGCTGCAGAATTTAATAGTATCATTACCACAGTGTTGTTTTTGCCGTTTTACTCTGGAGTACTACTGGAATACTCAAATTAATTAAAACTTATTTGTAAAATATTATAAAAGAGAATTTCCAATCTGATTTTTCAATTTGAGCTCAAAGTCTACTTTTAGAGTCAGCAGCAGCTGAACCTGTGGAAGCTTCAGAGAATTATGGTGCATGAAACTGTGTTTACTGTGTATGAATCGTCCTCAGGAGACATCAGGCTGTCAGTGTGAAATTAACCTAATAGGCCCGTCATTATTGTTGGAAATTTCTGCACGACAAGCACTTTCCTCCCATGTCCCTCTGACTTAATACCTGCCCACTGCAGCCAACTGCATACTTATGCCTGAGTGTGCATGCAAGTGTAACTACAATTTATAGGCTATCAGAGATGTTTCCTGTCTTCTCTGGGCAGGTAAATATGTCTGAACAAATTGCGTGTGCGTGTGTCCTTGTGTCTGTGCACACACTTGTGTATGAGTATGTGTATTTATAATGCAGTGCTACAGGCAGCCTGCAGCAAATATCTACTAAGCGCCACAGTTTTCGCTTATGTGATCTGTACAGAGTTGGAGAAACAGGACATTTAATTAGAACTAAAACCTTTATGTTTAATTTTAAATTGGCATTGCAAACATGGATAACACACTGAGAAATGTTTGTGTCAAGGCTATCTAAAAACTATCACTATATCTCATCAAAGCTTGCCAGTAAGGCAGTCTAATCTCACGTCTTATACAAATGCACATAACCAGCCTAACCTGCTGATTCAGCCTCAGGCAGTGTGTCTAATATGATTTGATGCAGTTAATCAAAAACACACACAGACACACACACACACACATACCTGTATTACCCTTAAGGTAACCACATAAAGAGTGGAAGTGTCTGTTTGCACATGTGTGTGTGTGTGTGTGTGCCTGAGACAGAGCTACAGCATGCTCAGGTATCGATCATGTGAAGATATTATTTTCACTGTGACAAGACCCCGGAGCCCATAGTGCTGATGTGCAATAGACTCTGCTTGACATCTTATCCATCAGAGAACCGCTGCTTACAATGTGCACAGTTTTGCGTGTCTTCGAGCACAAAACTGATGTGGATTCATTTGTGTTTTTCCATTTATGATTATGAGTATGTGTGTCAAGTTCTGTGTCAGTGTGATCGGACTTTAACGTTAAAGTTAAAGATATCCTCGCTGTTTGTGTTTTTGCTTGGATGGGCAGCAGCACAACACTGTATCAGTTTTATTAATGATCCCAAACTGACGATGAATCAAGTGTAAGTACTGACATGAGTGTTCAAGTAATTAAATTCATTACAACAGCTTCCTGTTGACCTTTAAAATGGCAACCAATTGGTCAAGTGCCACTTCACTGAAGAGTAATGCCCCTATGAGACATGGGGCGACTGAGGTGTTTCCTGAACTGGGACACCTCAGAAACAAAGAGAAAGCACACCTGGGGTTTCACTCTGCTCCATGTGTTCTCATCCTGCCTGTCTAGTAAGAAAGCTCAACAGAAACAAGCCTTACAGTTTTGCAACTGCTGAAACGGTTGTATGAAACATCGACAGCTGTGAATTTTTACAAGTTTAAGCCTGAGATTTTGTGTGGACTCGGTGCAAAAATATGTAAAACAAGGAAACAGTGTCAGAGAATCCTTTCATTCTTTCATCCTGTCATGGCAGCTTAAGATAACTTCTTGCATATTCAAACAAATTCAGTTTCTTTTAGACAAGTACTTCTCTTATATTCCACATTTTGATTACTTACTTATTAGATGGAACATACTACATTAAGTTGTCTTTTGTGCCTCTTTGCTAGCAGTTAGAGTTTAATTTCACACCTGCTCACCCGATCACCCAATCACCCAATCAGACAATGTTAACACCTCTGCAGTGCTGTGAAGCAATTGAATAAAACAAACTGCTGCATACAGTAAACAGTAAAAAACAAAAACTTTTTATTCATTCCTGTCGTGAAGTTGTTCATTTTCTGCCGTTTCTTGCACTTTTCTCTGCCGAGTCCTGCTTGTCTTTTTCTCTTCCATCTTCTTTTGCGGCTCTTCCTCTTTTTGTTACAGCCTGCTCTCTCTGCTGTTTTTGTTTTTTCTTTCTCAAAATCATAAACCAGAGATACCACTCCGTCTTATGCAAAATGCATGGGGGATGGGATGCTGCTGCTGAATAAAGCAATACATCTCACTAATGCTAAAAATGCATTTGTGTTACATAAAAAGACTCTTGCAGTGTTGTATATCATCTTGTTTAGCTGTGGGGAGTGAATACACATGGGAGTTCAACTTACGCAGTCGACTAAACTGATGTTTATATATAAAAAGCAGTCCTATTGTGAATGTGAATTCTGACACCTACAGTAGACAGTATCACTAAGGAGCAAAGTACAGTTTCTCACCTACAGGTGGCACCACTCATTTTTGTATGTACAGTAGGTACAGTAAGGTAGATAGACACAGCAGATGTCCTGCCAACTCGTCTTAAAAGCCCCGGCATTTTAAAGTTTGGTGTAGATGAATGTTTCTCGTACCCAAACATCTGCATTCTGTCAATGCGTATCATATTTAAGAGTGGCATACATGAGAACAAAACAAAACTGTGTTTTCTATATGTGTCTGATCTATATTGGGGAGTGGAGGTGTGGCCTATTAAATGATGAGATATTGCAGCAGTGCAGCAGCCAACACTACAGCTTCTGCTAAAGAGTGTAATACTGGTTTGATAGCTTCGTCTGTTTAACTTCAGTTTGATATGACAGCGTGCATAAAACGTCCTATTACTGTTTTGAACTGGTAATCAGATGCAATTGATTGTTGGAGCAGCTCAAGTGTAGTAGATTTTTTTTTGCCTTTGCAAAAGATATTCTGTGCTTCATTTACACATTCTGATAAATCATTGAGACTGGGACAGCAGGGATTATTCCAATTACTGAGCTCTGAGAAACCACCGCTTATCTGATTAAATTTGCCGTGATGCATGATAATGATACTCGTATTACAAACTTTAGGATCTTGTTGCGAATTTTGTTGTTATTGAATTTAAGTGTACGTGACACAAATGACTGATGTGTTGCTCTGAGTGTTTTTCCTTCAGATGAACACAGCCACTGTCCAACGTTATTTTGTAGTATCTCTGCAGGTAAACATAAAAACATAGTTACATAATATTACAAAAACGAAAGGGCCACAAATAAAACAGTTCAGCGTGTGTGCAACACATGCACAAATAAAACTATCCGTGCTGTGTGTGTTTCACAGACACAGTACAGTGGAGGTCCATCTTGTTTCTCCCAAATTCCCCACACTCTTTTTCTCTCTCTCTTACTTCCACACTTGCTGACAGATCCCAAAGTGTTGAGAACAAATGCTCTGTGAGTGTTGAATGAATCTGGAGGAAGCAACGTGTTGTCACACACACAAACACACACACACACGCCTAAGGGAGGGTCCTTTCCCCTTTCTCTCACTCTTCCACTTGTTTTTCCTTCTTTGTTGTCTAAATAGGCCTCAAAGTCACAGGTTGTGTCAAAGCTTGCCTGTTGATGTCTCAATTAAACAGCAAATACAGCATTTATGATATTTCAATTAAAACAGTATCTCATTAATGAGCCAAAACGAGAGCATAAGCTGCCAATTAACACCTAATTCCTTTATTCTGGCACACAAAGACGTTATATTTCCTATTTGGCAGGCTTCCACACAACATCATAGGAAGTGAAACAAGCTGTTTGCAAATTTGTCTTTTATGCTTTCTGAAATATCTGGATCTTTGAACAAGAAGCCAGCTTGAGGAAACAATGTGTCACACTGTTTGTACTCTTTGTTTCTAAATGCATTTGTTCTGAATTGATGTAGCAGGTAGTACAGAATCCAGTCAGGTGCTGAATCATTTATGAGAATCAATGCAGAAAGGACCTGCACTTTCAGAATAAATGTACAATTCGGCAAACGCTTCTAGCTGTAAATTTCTTGCAAGCTAGCACACAAACATCAGTGGCGCACACACACACACACACACACACACACACACACACACACACACCGGTCCACCCACAGATCCTGCCTTGTAGCAGTAGAGTTATGAACTTTGAACGCTGACCCTTGACCTGTGAACTGTCAGGGGGAATTATCTGCTAGTGATGGAAGGCTCTTCCATTATGTATAAGGATAGTAAATCATGAATCCTCCTGATATGCTGTGTGAACACTATATACTGATGTAAGGGATGCAACACTGGTGGAGAATGTGTGCAGTACGTTTCTTGGCTTTTCTGTGTGTGAATTGCTTTGTAGCTGCTGGATTTTATGTGCAGCTTTATTCTATTGCATTTTTCACCAGACTCCTGTTACTCCTGTCCTGGTTTGAATGCACTCTTGCAGAACCTAACTTTTGAAGTATTTCACTATCACCAATCCTCAGCTTGTATGTGTGGTTGATAAAAACAACAGTGTGAAACTTACTTGAATTTAGAGGAACAGTATTAAAAAAACACAGCAATGTCTCTGTGACTGGTGAGAACACGATGAGGGAAACCATTATGAATAAGCTTAATTGTAAACAAACAAACAAAAAAATGCTTATTCACTTTTCTTTCTAAGAATTAGAAGAGAGGATCAATATGACTCTCATTTCTGTCAGTTCAGTAAGAAGCTGTAGTCGGGGTGGGGGAACAGCTAGCCTGGCTCTGTCCATATTCATTGTATGTACGCTGCAGTGTATTGTTTTTACACTTCTGTAAAGATTTTATCCCAACATGTCGAGCTGTTCCTTAAACACGTCATGAAGTTTAAAAGTCTTACATTCGAAGTATAGAAGTGGTATGGATTCAGGACCAACGTAATCAATCACATTAATTAGTTTATTTACTGCTACAGTGTGGGACTGCATAGAATTAGGAATAAAACTGTTTCATATGTGCTGGTTGTGTCTGTATATACCAGGACTCACTGTTCGTGGTTATCTTTAATGTATTATGGCACATTCATATATGCATTGATCCTTGAAGGTAATAGAGGTGGTTTAGAGCTAATCAATAGGCCAAAAATGAATCAATAAATCCATTAATCAACACATTTTTGTTTAATGACTCCCATATGTCCAAAATGACGTTAAATAAGTGCATGCACCCACGTTGAGACAGCCCAGAAATCATCATATTATCAGCTTCATTAGATGTGCTGAACTGCTAGTGCTACATTTAGAAACAATAAGACACAGAGATCTTTTTCTTTTATGGGCCAAGGTTCAGTGTGAACAGATGAGTTTCAGTCTGTGTAGAGTCTCTGCCATCCTGATGCCCACTGTGGAGCCAGGACAGCGGCCTTGGGTTTGTTGAATTGTAGCTAGGCCTCCCTCGTAGAGAGGGAGTAGGAAGCCTGTCTGCAGCAGCGGTGGTCTGACAGGGGTGTATGGTCCGTCTGTGTTTTCCTAGCCATTTGCAGCACAGCAGGTATTTACCGTTTTCACTGAATCACAGTGCAGAGGAGCGGTGTCGTGTGGGAAAACTTGTGTAGGTAGTTGACCAGGTGGGCTGCAGCATTCTGAATGAGCTGCAGAAGCTGGGCGGCACATGCAGGCACACCGACTGGTTTCCAAGTTGACATGAACCTGGACCAGAACCAAGAATATAACTGTCAAGGCTGTTAGGATAATGAAAAGACATGCAGAGGTATGAGGGGAGGATGGAAAAAGTATTGAAATTGCATCCCGAGCTCAGGAGACTGAAATAGAGGCTGTCTAATAACCAGAGAGCAGAAGCCATATTGTTACTGAAGCGTGTGTAATCAATCAAACTGTTGCTCATGTTGAACTGAAGCCAGCCAATCAGTGGCACTCTGACAGTGTGGTGAAATGCAGCCAGCACAGCTGAAGTTTCACATCCAGCACCATGGACAGCGACTGCACAGCATCTCAAAGTTCTCATACAGAGGACATAGTGAATGTGTGGTCAACACACTCAGTGTTTTCAGAAGGACTTCAGCCACAAATTATTTCCATTATTGATTAATGCACCAAGTATTTCTCTTTTAAATGTTTTGTTTATTTAATGTGGGAAAAATTCAATTCGCCACAGATGTAAGAGCCACATTCAGATGGTTTTCTGTCCAATGAGCAATCAGAAACCTAAACATATTCATCATTTTTATCATTTAAGCCAAAGAAAAGAATGTCTCATCTGCCAGTTGACGAATGACATAGTAAATGATCAAGTGATCAAAATCATTTCTTTATTATTCATAAGTGCACTGTACCTTTGATACAAAAAAAAACTTCAGCTCCACAGTATTTTAGTAATTTATCCCATGATGTTTCGTAACCAGAATATGTCTTAAAGACTGCATAGGTGGTGAGAATAATCTTTGTTTCTTTGCTCAGATGTTATTTTAAAATTCTGTAATTAATAGCTGTGACACAGTAGCCTTACAATTAAATAAAATAGTCTTGCCCAGAAGCGAGATGGGACTTTGACTGGCTATAGAAGAGTTTTTTTTTGGGGGGGGTCTTTCGGTGTGTGTAACGTGAAATTACACACTTGGCCTTATTAGAATCTGCACTGATACTGCGTCACCTGTTTAAACCTCAGTTATACTCATGGGAATGGACGCGTAGGCAGCCCGTCTGCGGATGTCTGAGCATGTGGTAGTGTGTAAATAATTCATATGGCCTTGGTAATTGTGGTGTGTCTTTGTGTGTGTCTGCATGAAAGGCTGATTCATGATATACCATCGATTTGAACCTATTATAAACACCATGCAAGCTTCTGGCTGACTGTAGTTTTTTACCCTGCAGTGTTTGTTAATGGAATTCAATGCCCAAAAAAGTGTTTTTCACATTCATTTGCCATTTATCACGTGAAGAAGACAGACCGAGAAGAGTGAACATTACTGTTTATTTAGTTGCTCTTCACATGTTGCTGATTTAATATTTTTCCCAGCGCTGAAGGAGATGAAACGCTCGGAGCTGCACACAGTTGGATCTGTTGCACGAACATTTAAAGTAGTTTGGCCTTTATCATTTTAAAACATCAAATAAAGAGAGAAATTGTTTTTTTTAAGTCTTTATTCCTTCATTTTAGGATTTTCTGCACACATGGTTGTTTCTTCCTGGCAGATATGTGGAGTGCACATTAATCATTGTTACCAGTACAGTGAAAAAAATCCTAATGTTTAAGTGTTTTTGCAAAAAGATACATAGTGAGCTTTGTGTTTTGTTGGTAATGATCCATTCTCCATGAAACGATAGCATATCTGGCACCTTATCTGTTGTGTTGGAGGACTCGTGCTACAGCGTGGCAGCCAAACGAACAGGAGTGAATAAAAGATTTTTTTTTCCAAACATGAATAGTGCTGAAAGGAAATGGGATTCTTTATGACAGGAAGAGTCTTTTAACAAAATGCTTTGATCTGAGTGTGCATTGGAACAGTACGCGCTGTCTGTCTCCATCCCGCCTTATGTAATGTCTCATTTCACTCTCTCGAGCTGTGTCTTTCTGTCTGTCCCCCCGCAGTGTCTCCCTCCCTGCTTCAACATCCATGACTATCAATGTCTCTGTGATAAGTACCCTCTTCAACTCCGTTTCATTTTCTCTCTATTGATCAAGAGAAACCATTCCATCGGAATCTACTGCATATTCATACAAAAAGCAGTTTTCATCTGAGTCAGTCACATTGACATTATTCTGTCTGTTCTCATTTAAGGTGTCTTGTTTAGACGTCTAGACTTCCTGAGTGCAGCTGGCGTATTCGAAGGAGTTGTTTAACATTTTTGGAATAATGGAGCTCTGCCACCCTCTGTCTTTCTGGCAAGAGTCAGTGCCCTCATTCAAGGGAATTTTATTTGTCCTCGTGGAACACAGGGTTGCCCAACAAAATGAAAGTTTGAAGTCGCCTTCATGCTACGCAAACAGAACATGATGAGCAGATGATAACATTTAGAATAAAATAGGATAGAAAATTAAGCAGAGCACATATAGTTACTCATATACATGTGTAGGGCGGCACAGTGGTGAAGTGGTTAGCACTGTCGCCTCATAGCAAGAGGTTTCCAGGTTCGAATCCCGGTCTGGGCCCTTCTATGTGGAGTTTGCATGTTCTCCCTGTGCCTGCGTGGGTTTTCTCCGGGTACTCCGGCTTCCTCCCACAATACCAAAAACATGCACATTAGGTTAATTGGCTACTCTAAATTTCCCCTAGGTGTGACTGTGAGGGTGTGTGGTTGTTTGTCTTTGTGTGTTGGCCCTGCGATTGACTGGCGACCAGTCCAGGGTTAGGGTTAGGGGTTAGATACCCCGCCTCTCGCCCGTAGTCAGCTGGGATAGGCTCCAGCTCCCCCTGCGACCCTGACGGATAAGCGGTATAGAAAATGGATGGATGGATATACATGTGTCTCTGTCTGTGTTTTTCTGCGACTTGGCCAGTCTGAGTCCCATTTCGTCCATTTCATTTTCCTTATGTCCAAGCTGGGCTAGTGTGGCTCCCATTCTGGTTCTCTTTGCTCTCCTCCCGGGGTGTTTTGGCTGGTCTGGTTGAACGGTGCTGTGGGCAGTGATTGTTCCAAAAAACCTGCTACTCTCAGCCCAAACCTTGCACCTCTTTCTTCAGTGCTGATGAGGTTGTTTCTCTCATAGATAATATGCAATAAAGTGGAAAAAAATACAGATTAAAACAAAAATGTAGGAAATGAAGGCGTTGCCAGCCATCGAATATGCACACACCCGCCGGCTGCCACTTAACAGCTCCGGTACGTAAATCCCTGTACAGCCACAACTAAAGCCAATGGTCGTTTTTACATTCTGTTGTGTTAAGCAAACAAGGTGAGCTTGCTGTTTCCTACTGCTTCCAGCCTTTTTGCGAAGATAAACTAATCCTCCTACTTTCTCTTGCTTTATGTTGGTATCAGTTTTCTCAAGAACCCCAATTCGCATACTTCTCAAAATGTCAAACTGTTCCTTTATTAATTTAATTCACCGTGGCAGTGATTGAAACAGGACATACACACACATACGAACACACACGCGCACGTTTTTGTCAATACTGTAATGATCTCCTCTGTCTACATAAATAATGTTTTATTTAAGGCCTTTAACACTTTTTACTGACAATCAATATGTGGTCTTCAATAAGAGTCTGGAAGACTTAGCCTCCTCATAAGTGCGCTGAGCAGTGGGAGTATTTTCCCACTCCTCTCTGTTCTTTTTTCTTCACAACTACAGTATGTGATCTTTGCTCAGGGGGAGCTCACACCTGGCTGTTGACGTTTCCTCTCTGTAAAAGGGTAGTTCATTTCTTTCTCTGTCATTTCCCACCGTCTGTATAAATTTATTTGCCTCCCTTTCCCCCTCTGTTGTTAGCTCCTTGCTCACACGGTGTGCTGTTTCAGCGATAGTGATCTCAGTCAGGTCATTAGCTGTGAGTGGTGGCATCTTCAATCATGCTGGGACAGCTTTAGTTCTCCCGAATGCCTCCTCCACAATGTTTCCCTGTGCTTGTACTTATTCAGCACACACATTAGAACCTCCAAACAAAAACACACATGCTGCCACTCAACACTCTCATTTGCGAACCAGAAACGATGTTGTTTTATTGCACCACTATGATTGGCCTGCTTTCTGTTAGGCTCAGAGTTGTAATGGTACTTTTGAATTAAGCATATTCCCTGTCCAGCATATGGATAAGCAGTCTGCACCAAGTACAGACATTCAGGATGAAATTATACACTCATGGGCACACACACACACACACACGCATACATGCATGTGAAGAGCGTGAAGGGTCTTTGAAGATCAGCTGTAACTTTAAGCCTCACTTTTTAAATCTGGTGGAAAAATAGCCTGGATTCCTGTGTGTGTCACTGAGGGCCTCTCAGGAATTAAGACCTCATGTATGCAAACTGTCCTCTCCATTTCCGTTTCCGTCTTAGTCCTCCCTTCTCTGCATCTCGGCCTTTATCTCTATGCCTCTGTTCTCCTTTCTGCATGTCCTCCCAACCCCTTACCATCTATCACTCCAACTTTTGTCCCCTTTAAATGTAATGAGCGGCTCTAAATCTCGTGGCACAGCTATAGGACAGCACCCAGGGGAGCTCTACCAGCCTCAGTCAGCGTGTATGCATCTCTCTCTCTCTGTGTGCATGTACATGGGTATGCATAAGTCAGCCTGTATGTTTCAATATAAATTTTGTTGCCAGTGCATAGCGAGGTAAAACTTGCTGTCTGGTGGAAATATAAAGGATGGAGGTGGGAACAGGACTGAGAAAAAAAGTGAGTGTGGAGGTGTAAAAGAATGTGAGAATAGACCAGTTTTATTATGTTTATGCGTGTATGTGTGTGTGTGTGCGCGCGCATGTGTGTGCTTTTATATGTACATTTGTGCATCTGTGTGTGTGTACTTTGGGGTAACACTGAATATGTGAGAGACATCAGAGGGAGCTGTGTGAGTGTGTGTGCATATGTGCCTGGGTGCGTGTCTGTAAATTGGATATTGGGACATGGAAAATGAAAGTGAACAGCATGGCCACACAGGGCTATTTTTGTCCCTCCATCCATCTCTCAGTCCTTCTCATGCTCTCTCAGTTCTGGATCCCCCTCACCCCCACCCGCCTTCTCCCTAACTTTCCTCCCTTTTTTTTCCTCCCCCTTCATTTCTCCCTTTCTTTTCCACTCCATTATATCTCATCTATCTGTGGCCATATCAGCCCAGTCAAACCAGTCCCCCCTTCTCAATACTAATATCTCTTATGGAACAGCGACACTTCCATATGAGACTGTGGTTACAGCCTCTACCCCGAAGGGATGACTGTCATTTTACATCTAAGAGGTTATTATAGCAGTGCTCCACTTTGGCTTCCAAAGTGCAGTTTTTACAACAGTCAGTCTAAAATTATCCCTGCAATCCTCTCATAAATCATTTCCACATACAGCCTTTTAAATGCCCTGCACAATTCTGCATCAAAAAGTCAAGATTTTCAATCTTTACCATATTTCTTGCATAATATCAAGTTATGTAGTCTCTATCTTTTTTTTTTAACATACTTCAGTGCTGCGTCACTACACTGAAGTAGCACTGCTACTATTCCCCTGAGGAGAATTCTTCGGGAAATTCTGCAATAGTTATGCAGGATTTACCTCCGCTTCCTTTCATCTTTTCCTTACTCACTTCTACAGTGGACGGCTCAGCTATGGTACATTAATCTGTATCTATAAAAATTGAATTTCTGCCTGTAAAAGATGATTTTCATGCATGGAGAAATTGGGGTCTTTCAGGTTGACCGGGCAGCTAGCAGGTTGTTGGTTTATTGGACAGGAATGATAAAGAGTTTGATTAAATATATTCAGAAGGTCATTTCTAGAAACAGTTGCTATTGTTGAAGATGTTTTCATAGAGCAGCTTGTTGGCATTTCAGCATAATATTTAGTGAATGGTTGTTCCCATGTGTCAACAGAAGGCACAGAAATGTAATACAAAACAGGAATTGTCATTTGTGCAAACAATCTTGTGCAAGCTCAACATTATTTTATTTACCTGTACAGCTGTACGCCTTCAACTGTGATATTTCAGAAAATTCATGCACGCTGCTTCTGTCTGTTCTTAGATACTTTGAGCGGCACATACATACAGTATGGATGTTCTAACACTGCCTCCCTCTAGAGTGTGTAACAACAGTGGCAGAACATCAAGAGGATTATACACTCTATGAGAACAACTAGAGACTTAGACAGCGCTGCTCTCTCTGCTTGCCTTTCAGCCTGATCCCAAAAGGAGGAAAGTAGGATGCATCACTTTCCCAGAAAGAAAGAAAGAGAGGGAGGAGGGGAGGCTATGATAAAGGGAAAACAAAGAAAGTAGCTAAGTGAGGAGAAATGAATGAATGAGCAGACGGAAAGAAGTAGAGAAAATAGGATGCGGTAAGTCTGTGAAATGATGAGTGTGTGCCCAGCGCACTGTGGGACTGCTGGCAGGACCTGAGCTGTGCCACCGAGCACAGCTCAGGTCCTGCCAGCAACCTTATGTAATGAAGCTTTATCCCTGCCACTCCATGAGAGTGAGAGGTGCAGCAGCACACTGGCTCCCTTCTGTGCAAGTGCCATAAAGAAATATTGAGCTGGAGATCATTAATGGAGAACATGAATGAGACTTGCTCAGCTACTCATTTTTGGCTCTCAGTAGATTGTATCTTGCGCTGTGACTCAATCAATTGTCTTAAAATGGGTTCGCTTTAGAAAAAATAACTTCAGATGTGACATTGGCGCTGCTCATTTGACTTTAAAGGTCATTTCAGTTTTAGCTGCAATTAGATTGGCTGTTGAATCATTAATATGCTAATCAGGGCAAAGTGCTGACCACTTTGACTTTTACAGATTGGGTATGGAATTACACAGTTCATATGCAGTATCTTAGCAAGTAAATTGGTGTCCTTGGCTGTTACTTACCAGATGCTTCACATGACAGACAGTTGCTGCTTAGGGTCCTACAGTGAAACTGAAATCACAACAGTAATTATTTGATATTTTTGATCTGGTTTGTATCTAAACTTTCCACAACAGCTATCAAATGTACAAAACCAAACAAAAGAAATTCTGGTAACTGGATTAGTTGTTGAAAGATCAGCAGAATTTGATTTCAGCTATATAAATCTACTGATTAACTGTGAGGCTACAGACAGTGATTTGCTTTGAAAACATGCATCAGGCTGTTCTGGAAAGGGTGAAGTGCTCTTGCTAGTTCAGCATTCTCACTTCATATTTGCACATCGTGTGCAACTGTGTATTAATCGTCTACACAAATCACTTGTAAGTGGTGTATTATTTCAGGATTTCTGCTTGCTCTCTCGCATCTGTAGTTTTGTCCTCCCTGCTTCGTATATAGGATCACCACCATTCTCACACACATCAGCACATCAGTAGTCCTCTTTGAGTCCTATTTCAGGTCAAAGACACAGGGTCAGGAGGACAGGCAAACACTGCATGGTTGAGTGGAAATGGGTTGAAACAGAAAAAACAACCCTCGTTTTTAGTTGTCGATCAGGAGAGGTCACATTTGGTTCAGCAATGTGTAACACATACTGAGGCATGTGGAAAGCCAGTAATGCACTGTGCTGGTCCATTTCCTGCTGTCCCTTATGGCAACTCACGTATGCTTTTATCTTGGCTTACTCAGTGCTCCATGAGAGCGTATCCATATTAACCCATGACCTTGGCCTTTTTCATGACATACAGAACTCAAGTTTACAAGCTCTGCAAACCCAGCTTTCTTGTCCTGAAGTCTATGTGTATTACACGTTGGTATGTATGTGTGTGAGTGTGCGTCTGGCAAAGAGGGTCAGGTGCTTCACAGTAGCTGATGCCAAGGGAGGCAGACAAAGAAAGCCTAGACCACAGAGAGGCTGGAAATGAGAGTATCTATTTGGGGAAACCTCACACACTCCCCAGCTCTGCACCACGGGCACAGAGAGAGACACACATGAGTCATTTCATTGGCAGACACCAGCTCATGAGTACGCATAAGGATACAGCGTACACATCCACTGGGACATGGGCATACATTAACGTGTGTTTGTGTGTGTGATAGTATATGTGAGGTTTCAGTTGTGTGAATTCACTCAGTTGCTCAAACATGCATGGGCACACTGACATTCACACACACACACGCACACACACACACTATCTCTCTGTCGCTCCCATATTTGCATGTTTGTATGGAGGCATTTTCCCCGCTGGAATTGGATAGATTGATAGAACGGGGCAGGTGAGCGAGGCGGGAATAGGGGAAAGAAAAGCAATTAAATTGGCAGTCAAATGGTAGTGGTGCAGCGGAGCATTGGATGGAGTCAGTCCCTGGCTTAATTACGCTTAGCCTTCACCACGAGATGTGTTGTGACGACACGCCAGAAGAGCCGGGAACATGTGGTCGGGTTTCATATTAATGTGCGAGCTGACTCCGCTGTCACCCATCTGATATGGTCAGGAAGGAGGGGGGCTGTCAGAATTATAAATGTTGGGGGTGATTTCAAAGCTGCTGAATGAGAGGAGACTAAAAGCACACCATGTGAGGTGCTGCCTGACAGATATGGCAAAGAACAGGTGACTCAACAGTTTTAGCAGCTGCTAATTGTTTGTAATCTGGTGCAGACTCTCTCAAAATCCATTATTTTTTGTTTATTGAAGTCACTTCCTTTGCGCTTGCAGTTGAATGTGAGTTTCCAGGTTCGCACCTTACAATCCCAATCAAGTGACACCACCCCGAAGTCCTCCAGGTTCCTCAGATGTTGTACCCTGCGTTTCAGCGTTTGTCTTACAGGAACACGTCTGTGGGCTGACAGCCTGACAGCTAGGGATGAGTGGAAAAAGAAAGCTAAAGAGATGTAAAAGGGAAGAGTTGAGTGCTGGGAGGTGATGAGGTGTTTCAACAGAGAAAAGAGAGGGGGAAAAAAATCCCATTTTCAGTGAGAAAGAGAAATAGAGGGGAGCTGTGGATTGAAGGTTTTAATGACTTGCTGAGAGAATGAGACAATAATGCTGGAAGGGGGAAACCAGTGAAGAGGTGAAATGTAAGGCAAAGAAAAACACCCGTGGAAGAGTAAGACAGCCTGAGAGCAAGAGCCGGCAGCGAATAAGAGAGCAGACATGTCAGAAATCGAATGTGAAAACCTGGTAATGAATGAGGGTGTGAAAGAGACGGGCTGTGAAAAAGAGAGAGGGAAAGACAGAGGTTTCACTCGCACTGATCCTTAGCCAGCTCTTTTTGCCTTATCAGGCTAGTCCAGACATGAGAGAAAAACATGTACCCACAATGCACTGTGGCTCTTGCCCATCCGCCTGGAATGAACCCCTAACCCCATCCTATCAGCTCAGAGGTCGGTTGCCAGTGCCAGTGGCTCTTCATCTCTGGATTTGGGGAATGGTTTGTGTGCAGAGCTTTCTCATATACACGCTCTCTCTCTCTCTCTCTCTCTCTCTCTCTCTCTCTCTCTCACACACACACACACACACACACACATACACACAGTAACACATATGCACCAGACTCAGCCATTGGCATTCGAAAGTTGAGTCCAGGTCACATCACTGTCTCCATCCTTGTCCATGTTGACAGGTCAGACATGAGACAAACATAACATACAAATATGCATAAACACAACACAAATACAAGGACATACTGACACACGCTTACAAAAAACATGTAACCAAACATGCAGACCAAGTAGTAGGGTGATGTTTTACTGTATGTGAATTCACTGATAAATGAGTTCCCTCTTTGTTTCACACTAATAATTATCACCTTAAATCAATTTCAGGCTGAATGGAAAAACTACAGAATGTTGCCCAGTGGTGGAAATGGAGGTTTTTAAAGAACCTAAATTGCTTTTAAAATGCTCTTTCGTTTGCTTGAATGGACACTCATAGAAATGAGCGCACATATGCACCAGTTAGTCAGGAGCAGAACTCAGCTGCAATGAGATACAACCTCTGGCAATATTGAGGGAAGCTGTTGAGAATGCTCTCTAAATGCACACATCGCTTAGTGCCACTACATTTATCACAAGGCTTATTTAGTGACATGTAATTTGAAATGAAATGTCCACACTTGTGTGCATTAGACTAGTCAGACGTGTGGTTTCCACTATGGGTCATGTCTGAAGGCCATTTAGTGTACGTGTGTGTGTGTTTCCTATGTGAACAAAACCCTTTGTGTGGCATCAAGGTATGTCTTAGTAAGTGTGACTCTCACTGATAGACATTGATGAGGTGGCTGATGAGTTCGCGAAGCCATTTCCTCAGCCGGTGGGTAAAAGCCAGTGGACTGTGTGATGTCATTTCAACTTGACACAGGCGTGAAAAATCAACATAAAAGCCTTTCGAATCATTCGTCTTCCATTTGAAATTACATATTGTGCACGGTATGAGAGCGGGAAACAGAGGGAGATGGGACACTAACTTATGCGCTGTGTGTGCAAGGGTGTGAATCCAGTGTCTTAAAACTCCCCATGGAAATTACATTGAGATGAGATGAGATTCTCCATCCGCAGCACACACACACACACACACACACACACACACACACACACACACACACACACACACACAAAATGTATTGCAAAAGTGAAATATCTAATGCAAACAGGTAACAGGAGGAGCAATGTGACTCTTTGCTTTTGCATTCTCATTATCCATCAAGATATACATTGTTTTGCTTATCATACCATCACATATTGTCAGGACAGATGCAGCATGTACAAAAAATTGGAAGCTCAAGTGTTTCAGGGTGACATTGTGAGTATTTGTGGTGCGAGTTTTCCTTTTTTCCTGTTGTTTCTGTCCATCTGTTTTAGATTAACCTGCCTGTCTTCCTGCCAACCACATGTTGCTGTGTTCCCAAGGTGCCAACCCAAGCACACCTGTTTGATACACCAGTATATGACAAATAGAGAACAAATATATCAAAGGTAACAATTGTGGACATACGAAAAGTTGCAATTATATTCCTTTATTGGTTATTTGAAGAGGATTTGCTCTTTGTAAAGACACCATTCACAGGTGCCGTAAGTGATTTGGACAAAGACAGTTGATTGTTGAGTCTCATTTGTCACATGCTGACACTTTGGTTTTGTGGAAGCTCAAAGCTCATCCAAAAGTACTTTGTCATTTGCCTACTTTTAAGAGACTTAATCGTTACTTATATGCTATGCTATACTTTTAATAAGAAAGCCAGTGTTTCTTTTAATTTGTCTGTGGAGACATGGTCTTCCATGAAAATGCAGGAGCAAAAGTTCCTGAACATTCGACTGATTTAGTTGAAATGCATGAAGTTTAAACTAATCTGACAAGACAACATGGAAAAATGCCAATCCCTTTGGGGATGGAACCAAATGGCGAGGCTGTGATGATTTGTTAATTTGATTATAGCATGATTATGGATGAAACACTTGAAAATAAATGTGTAAATAGTTTTTGACATTGGTTTTCTTGGCATTAAAAGTGAGGCTCATCCGAGCTTTCTGTGTGACACCACAGTCCAGAGCGATTTTGTATCTGTATGACTGCCTTTTATTTATTGCTGGTATTTCAGCAGTAAGTAAAGTAGAGCCGATTGTCAACCAAACATATCTTCTGTAGCTTTGGACCTCAAAAGGCAATCAGTATGAGTTAATTACATTTATTTCTTTCTGTTTTTTTTTAATTAAAACAGCCAAATGTTTGGTTTTTTTAAATTGTGCTGGGTTACACAGCATGTGAGATCACATTCATGGATCTGGATCTGAGCTGTGTCAAAGGTATTATTGTGAGTCCTGTTTGACAATGAGATGTTTTATGTGAAAAGAACTCTGTTGTCGGTGAAAGATAAATCTGTATGTATGAGACTGGATGTCAGTGGGTTCATGTGTGTCTGTGTGTGGACTTGCAGGTAAACTCTACTGCCATTTAGCTCCCACCGTGAGCGTGAGCACTTTAATAATTCTGCGTCTGCTGACCTAAAATGTAAAGTCAAGTTGTTTAATATGAAATCAGACTGTGATGTGCCCCTGCTTTTTGACACGGACCAGGTGAGGTCCACGGCAAAGCAAGACAGAGAGAGAGAGAGAGAGAGAGAGAGAGAGAGAGAGAGAGAGAGATAATACCCTCGCTGCAGTCATTGCTATGCTGAGTGTGTGTGTGTGTGTGTGTGTGTGAGATTGGGGGCAGTGCTGATTGGCTCATTATGTAGGTGATTGTGCTGTCCTCCGACACCCAGCTGGCCTGACAGTTCATTTCGCTGGGCAGTGTGAACTTGACAGTATTAATCTCACCAAATCAACATGTGTGCATTCTACACAAACTGCAGACTGCCGCTAAACGGGGGCCTCCTTTATTTTAGCCTACTTTACAAACAGCATACTTTTATTCTGTGTTTCTCATTACAACTTGAACTGAGTTTTAATAATAAGAATGGGTCCATCAGTGCTGTATCATACACCCTGTTAATTTACTATTGCTAAAACTGCGATGGTTATTCTTGTTTAATTTGTCACTGGATAGCACTCGTTCATTCATGTTGCACAACTATACAGCCAGAAACCTACTAGGTATTATGCAACTGATTACATAATACAGCCTTATACTTCTGTGTGATTACATGGCTAATTCTCTGTTTGACACTTCATCCATTGGACTGCACCCGTACTTATTTGAGTTCCCTGAGATTATTATGTTGCAACTGCAGATGGAGTCTTTGTAAGTGTATGTGAATCAGAGTTTCAAAAATACTGAATATCTGTTAGTTAATTGTCGAGCTTTCTCAGTCTGAGCTGAAGTCAGTGTTATTTCTGTCTCTCCCTCTCTCTCTTTGTCCTTTGCATCACTAATTAATAAGCGTTTGTATGTTTTCACTGCAGGAGAGTTTTCCATCTGAAGTAATGATGTGTAAATACAGGCCATTTACTGTACAACCCACTTTTTCGTTGTCCGTTTAGAGGGCATGACATAAATCCCAGCTGAGCAAGGACAAATAGCACACAAACGGGTAATTATCTGCGAGAACAGGCGAGATGCTGTTGGCTGAGATGTCATGATTGTTTGAAGAAGACCGAGATAAGGCCGGACAACAAATGTCAAAACCATGGACCCTTTCCCCTCGGTCCTCCTTTCCTGCCCCTCATGCTCAAACACAAACATAAATACATACGTAGAGATGTTGTGAAGCACATGATACTTTTTCAGAAATAAATAAGAGATGAGAGGAGGCCAAGGCAGGGAAATATTCATGTATGTGTATAATTT
Organism: Scatophagus argus; assembly: GCF_020382885.2. Classification (NCBI taxonomy): domain Eukaryota; kingdom Metazoa; phylum Chordata; class Actinopteri; family Scatophagidae; genus Scatophagus; species Scatophagus argus. The sequence goes on along the minus strand of NC_058496.1, from coordinate 6,178,854 downwards.
CAACTTCTGAAACTCACAAAAAAATGAAAATGGTCAGAGCTTTGTTTGCATCATCTGTGTGTGTGTCAGACTGTGTCAAGACCGTTGACTGATTGATGAGATGCGTGAGAAAAGACAAAAAGACAGGCTATGAAAGTGTGCGTGTGCATGTTTATGTGTCACAGACAAGGTGCAGGGTCATTCTGTGCCAGGGTTTTTGTCATTGTTATCTCGTCATGTCTGTGGTTAAGCAAATCATTACCCCTGCCCATCCAATTAGACTCAAACTGCACACCACCAATGAAACACGAACAAACACTCCATTAACAGAGATGAGGGAGGGAGCGAAGACAGCAGAAAGGCTAGATGTTCGTCCTTCCTCTAGCTTTTTTTGTATTTTTTTTTTGCAAACAGCCGCCTTTCAAGGCATCATTAGCAGGCACAAAGTTGATCAAGTCATGAATCTGCTGAGAGCAGAGATCTGAGTACCACCTCAAGGGTTTAGCCGAGGCCTGCCTGCCGTTTTCCGTAATGTTTCAAGTCTCACTTGATTGGTTTTTATGCTTGCTTGTAATAAGTAGCCTACAGGAGCTGCAAAGCAATAATATGAGCACACAAACATGCACTCCCTTTCACGGTCCCTATCTTACACACACACACACATAAACAGCCAATATGATTCATAATAGAGATAGCAAATTCTATTTGCAGTGCAATTATAACTCATTTCTTAGATGCAGTTGATACTGAAGCTGTTGTGGCAAGTCTGTTTGCAAGGTTTAAAACACTAACTTCTAATTTTGTGTCAATTTCCACCTAATTAACATGATGCTGTACTGACATAATTGCTTTATAACAGATTGTCTGTGTGGACGGACAATCGCAAATCCGATGAGTTGGATTTGAGGTTCTTTATTGTTGTGGTTAGGTGGTGGTTAAGCCTCCAGGAAATGAATGTAAGCTTAAGTAATGTCCCCAAAAGTGATTTAAACACAACTATGTGTGTGTGTGTGTATCCATGTGTTGTGACGTTGATATATTCATTCAGAAAACCTACAATGCAGGTGTTACAAGATTGCATTTCATTTACTTATTTTGCATAAAATGAAGAAGGCACTGAGTAAAACCAGTGCAGTGTTCTTCTGTTCAGGTTGGTCTGGATTGTTTAGGTGTGTTGAGCTTCTAACTGAATGTGATTTTGTGAAAATGGGAAGGTCATGTTTTGCATAAGGGACCTGAACTGGTAAAAGAATGACAAGTCAGAAAGAGAGGAGGTATGTTTTAGTTTTTTCTCCCCTTTTATTTATTCGAGTTAACTTCCCCCTTTATCTCATTTCCAAACATATTGCACCCCAATTTCCTTAAATGACTTTGTGCTGAAAGTGTAGGGGGACAAATCATTTTAATGAGCCTTGCTGTTCCTCCTCCTACTACTACTAAGCCTGTCTTTGAGGCCAAGGTTCATCTTGATTTAGCTGACAGACTCTTGTCGTGAGTGTGTGTGGGAAAAGCTGCAGAGCGATTGATTCACTGCTTCACACAGGAAGAGGAAATCCGCCTCCAGTTTGAAAAGTGTGCGCTGGACTGAGCTTGTAAACCTGCTAATGTGGGTTTTGACTGCTGATGTTCTTTAATGAAACATATGTCGCAGCAAAGCAGAGGTGAATGATACTAAAATTATCCTGAAAGCAGTTTAACTTCTACGCACACACGCACATACACAGTGTTACCCACAAGTCAAAGTACCTTACTGTGCTGAACGTTACATTGTGGGAGGATTTATTGTAGAACTGTTATATTATACTGCATAAGATTTTACCCAATTAACCAGTAAGAATTAAGTGACGGATCACGGATCTTTCAAACCTACATATTTATTTGGCAAATTGGTCACATCGTTGTCCAGTCTGAAATCAAAACCCACCAAGCACCAAAGATTTTCTGTTGGACGAGTAAACCTCAGAAGGCTGTCGTGTAATTAAAAACTAGTCTCAGCTGTGTTTTGGTGTTATTTACAGGCGAACAGCTTCTTTCCTCGCCTGTCTGTCTCGAAGTGTGTATCTTTACATGCTGTGAAATTGACACTCTCAAGCGCTCCCGGTTTTGCTGCACTGTTTTCTGTACAGGACATCAGTCTGCCTTTCTCTCTCTCTCTCTCCATGGACTATTTTGTAACTGTTGAACATTTCCCCCCATGCGTTGACTGGTCTGCACACACACACGCACACACACACACAGTGCATCAGTCATTTCTGTCCCTCTCTCACATTATCATGAGCTTAAAAGAATTGGTCTCATGTAGGCACAACAGCCCATGCACACTCTCTGTCTTTCTGCAGTCTCCCCCTCTTCTCACTGCTTGCTTGTTATTGGAGATTTTTCTCGTTAGTTTGAATCTGCTTCAGAAACTCAGTGTTTCGAGTTTTCCACCAACACCATCCTCCGCTGCAGACATTTCGGCTCCACCTCCCATGGGCTGTGTTTCTCACAGTGGTCAGTTTAGTATTTTGGCTGCTAAAAACTATGGTTGGTTGGATATTTTTACCGACCTGTCCCCTTGGCCAGCGAGTCAGAGTGTGGCAGAAGGAATAACTTGACTGGGTTTACCAGAAATCTGGCAGGTGTGGCTGAATTGGCAAAATCTGGATATGGTTGTGAACCAAATTCAGCAATAGAAGATGATGTGTCAGATTCAACTATTTGTCACACTGGATAATATTTCTTTCCAGTTTTGGAGAGAGGTAACAGGATGAGTGGTGTGGTGAAGTATGCATAAAATGCTTATTTTAATGCAAGGCAACGGGATCTAACATCTGTGAGAGTGTCTTGCATCAGTATCGTTCTGTAATTTCCCAGTTATGGGACTAATAAAGGATTATCTTATCTTATCTTCAATGGGGTCCCAGTCGTGACTCTGTCTTACTTATGAGTTGAGGAGGCAGGTCCTTTTGGTGGAAAATGGTCTAAAGCATCTTACAGTTTGCTGTCAGATGCAGGCACATGATCTAGTTGAACAGTGTCAGACTTATTTTGGAAAAGACTAGCAGTAAATAGGCTTGGAATCTTTAGACTGCCTTGTTTTTTTTACTTGATGGATGAACAAGCATCATTGAAGTGGGCAGGCTAATGAGTTGTTTTCTGACAGCTCCTTTTTGAGTCCATTGAAGAATTACCTTTTAGTGCTACTCAGACACTGTGACCTCACTGGTTTGTGACTCCACCTGTCAGAATACACACAGTGTTCCTGTTCTTTCTCCACATACTGTCACACACACACGGTTCAGGCTCATGCATTGAAATTCTTTGGAGTAAAGCAGCCACCCTCCTGATAAATCTTGAGCTCCATCAGAGCTGTCTAAAAAATTATTTCAGAAGGGAACTTCCTCCAGGGAGTTTCTCCTGTCCCATCAGGTTTAGAACTTTTTTGTGTTTGTTGCACAAATGTCCCACAATATTTGCTGCAGTGACATTGCTGTGTGCCTGGAAATGATTAAAATTACTCATAGAAAACACTCATATATCAAAACAGCACACAGTAAAGAATTTACCTGGAAAGCTGGTGCTGCTGCATATCATTTAAAAGACAGTGTAGCTTAAATGAATGGGTAGAGTGGAGTGAAAAGTCTTTGGGTGCAGGTCTGTAAACTGGAGATGAGGTGGGTGGCAGGTGGATGATTTGTGCGCATTCTACATGTGGATTTGGATGAACTCGATCACTACTTCCTCAGTTTTCTGCTCATAATTTGCTCATATACTTGGCAGGTGTTGTAATTATGAGCTGAATGAGACAGGAGGACAGTGGTGGAGACATCAGCCACTGTCCCCACCCTCCTCCCTGGACTGCATCTGTGCATGTAGTGCAGAAGCGATTGCAGATGGTCTTTGTGTTTGTATTGTGTTCGCATGCTCAGTTTTTTTCGTTTTTATTGCCTTTTCGCCTTGGTTTCGGTGCAGTTGATGCAACGTCTCATTCCTTTCAGAAAAAATCAATGAACACAGGTTTGGATGGTTTAACATGGCGGCGGTTGAAGCTCTGAAGCATTCGAGTCACTCCTAGCCCACAGCTCACGTTGCATTAGCCTGAATATTCATAAATTAGATTATACCATTACTACTCACTACTGCTTACTAAAACTGTATCATATAGAGCCTCCACGTCAGCCATTTTGGTCTTTAAACAAGATTAACTGAAACTCCTGTTGTCGCATCTTCAAAGTCAACAGAGGGTGTGTGTTTGAATGTACTCAATTGTTAGGTGTTAGCTAAGGTAAGGGAATTCGTCATCTAGAAACAGTTGTTGAAGAGGAGCCTGTCTGGCATTGCATGTGCACTGCAGGAGGTGACAGGCCCTCAGCACAGGTTTATTGATTCTTCAGTTATTTATGTTGCTTAGTCCCTGCTGTTTCTTGGATAAAAGCTGACTGTTCCAGCCTCATATCTGTATGATATTGAATGCAAAGGTTTTTGTGCTGCCTGGAGTCAGAAACCTTAACCCCTCTCTCCAGGTTACTGAAGCTTAACTTCCCTCCTGCCGTGGCATATACTGCAAACAATAGCTGTGTGCAGTCATTGATGCCTTGACCCAAAGTCCGTCTGTTTCTGGATTAGTGCCAGAAAGCCGCCACAGGGCTGAGTATCACCTGGAGATGTAAGAGCCACAAAACGACTCAGTCATCAATTGTGACAGCTGAGGGAGCAAACGCTGCTGCTCTGACAGTAAAGCCTCAGTTCCCTATGATGCACCCTCCACATCCCAGAGACCCATCTTTCTGAGCTCAGGTATAGCCCTATCAATCTGAGCCTCATCTCAGCTGCACATATCCCCTCTTCTCCCTCATTAGACACAGCAGTGGTGACGCAGGTGGAGAGCTGACCTGAAAGTGGGATGCCCTAACTCCCTCTTCACTGCAACCATCCATCCCCATACACGTATTGTCTCAAAAGTGTCAGACAACATTTCTACGGATTACATTCTCATAAAAAGTCATAAATGCATTCATGCCATTCAGTAGTGTTAGGATCTCAGTATGGGGCTGTTCAGCTGAACAAAATCTCTCCCCAGCTTTGTTTGGAGCTTTTGTTAAACAGAACAGACTGCCCTAATATTTGATGTCATAAATAAATGATATCTAACTTGTATTCTTCTTTTACAAGGGACAAATTAAGGAGGGAAGGATATTAGCCTCAAATACAAGAGAGAGCAAATTTTTCAGAAAAGATTGGTGCATCCATTGCAACTTTACTTGTATTTCATACATTTTAGCCAAGGGGTTTGACCTCCCACTTTGTACTGCATAAAGTAAGAGCCGTGTTTCCAACGGGGTGCGATTTAAAAAAAAAAAAAAAGATAGATAGATGGAACCTCACATTTGAGACATACGAGACTCTTTGGTCACTTGGACCTGAAGGTGAGACCAGGACCCCCCAGGAATACTCTGTCAGCTTTCATGGAATAGGGAAAGAGGCATGTAGATAGGGAGGCAGAGTAACAGAATGATATGGACTGTATGTGTGTGTGTGTGTGTGTGCATACATGCATAGTGTGTCTTTACATGTTTTTTTTAGTGGACCCTGGAGAATCATGTGCAGGATTTCCGTGGAGCAGGGACACCTGCCACATGCTGGTCCGTGAGCAGTTGTTATCAGCGGTCAGGATGCAGGCATGGCACTAGCACACAACAAAAACTAAGTTCAGAAAGATCATTTTACATGCCTGATGAACTTAATGTTGATCTATTAAGTTGTAAATACAATTTCTGTACTGCAATGTGTGTTTAGAATTTATTCTGTACAACGCTGTTACGCAGACTATATATATATATATATATATATATATATATATATATATATATATATATATACCCACACACAATTAGATGCAGAGGTTAGACAAGGGGCAATGTACACTCAGAGATATAGAGAGATTGGGAGAGGGACAATAGGATTAAGGCTCAGGTCCCAGTAAAGAGCTTTGTGACAGAGTAGCTTTTACCACAGATACACAGACAAAGTAGATCTGATTCACATGGATGAGTTTCTGGCCACAAGCCCTGTGCGGGAAGATATTTCAGTGTCCTCTATATCCCCAGACAACATGTATTGTTGGAAATACATGCATTAGTGAATAGGTTGTCCATAAATCATGTGTGCGATAAGGCCTTGTGAGGCCAAAAAAAAAGGGTTTTTAATAATACAACATTCCAATCAATTCAGAGAAAGCAAACCAAAAAAGTGGACAGACTGCGCTTATTCCTTTGAAAGGTTTTTGTAAAGATCATCTCACATGAGATCTGTGATGTTAAATAGAGTCATATTTACTCTGAACTGTTCGCACTTGTGACAGACAGCACCATTAATGGTCAGACAGCTTAACCAACAGACTGATAACAAATCACCATACTGTGCCATTTCCATGGAAAAGAGCATGTCTAGGAAATGTCAGCATGAGGGCCTGCAATGTCCTTTTTTCTGTGATATATATTACGCTATGAAAAAATACAGGGATTTTCACCAGATATATGTAGTCTGTCATACATGTACAGATAGAACAGATATGCAACAAGCAATCATTTTTATCATTTGGTTAGACTTTAAAAGTCTAAAGTTCAAAAGTCTTTTAATATCACAAGTTTTCCTCCTACTTCTACCACACTTGGTTCAGATTCTCTACCACCCCTTCAGAGATCAGCTTGAACTCCTCCACTTTTGGTTTCACGTATATGACACCTACATGGACAAAGCTGGGAGGGAATGGGTGGAGAGGCAAGAACACAACAACACAATGTTTTTCATAAAGCGGCACAAAAAAATTGCAGTTATGTTAGTTACATGTAATCTATCATTTCAAATAACGCTCAGATAGACAAGACAAGCAATAAATAGATTTATCTGTATGCCAACAAGATGTAAGCACATGCATATCCGGATACTGCAGGTTTTGTGTATGTTGTTGCATGTGTTCTTATATGATGGCACGAATCTGCCCCATGACAGTAACGTTTTAACTTTTAACCAGGACTGGGACAACATGATGCTGATAATAGGAATATATGCACAATCAAATAATGCATTATTATTATCTGTGACAGTAACTACACTGCATGCATGTTTACAGGCAGGTGCTATGGACATAGCTTTATTATACAGCACTTTTAAGGTGGTAGTATAGCAGAAACAAAAAGAGTTGCACACAGTGTCTTTACTGGACCTGCTTGTACAGCAAACTTTGCAAATCCTCCCACAACTTAAGCAAGTCTAGCCTACATGATTAATCTTTGAAAAGAGCAGGAGAACGAGAAAATAAACTGGAAAGATGAGACTTAAGAGACATAGTTACTTGTTCTTCATACAGCTCCCTGCTGATAACAGGATGTTTGTCCATCATTAAAATACCCCGTGTGAGTTAATTGTTTTAACCATTTTAGCGCCCCCTCGCTTGACGCCAATCAGTGTCATTGTATAAATGCTGGGATACAGTGTGATGGGATGCTGTCCCTGCCGGGCTTGTCAGATATCACCTGACATACCGAATTATAATTGATGGGCAGAAGAGGAGATAAATAGTAAAGGTCTCATCTATTGTCCCAACTTCTCATTTCCTCTCATTAATATTCACTTTTTTTCTTTACGATTTATATATTTCCATAAGCCTGTCAGAGAAATATTGTTAGGCAAATATGTAATTATTCTTTGTAACATTTTTCTGTGTGTGTGCTCTCGCTGCCGTGTCAGTGCGCTAACGCACATGGGTATGCTCCAGAGATCACCACGCCAGTTCTCAGCAATGCCGGAGGGGCTACGAGATGGGGGCACAGGAAGCACGGAGGGAGGGAGGAGGATGGGGGTGGGGTTCCTCCTAGTTTTCAGTATCCATGGTAACACCATCCTGCCCTGCCAGGATCTGTGTCAGTGGTGCTGAGCTGGGCTGCAGAGACAGGAGATGACTAGAGGGAGAGGAAAGGAAAGAAAGGGTGAAGGGAAAACATAAATAAAAGAAAATAGTGGTGGAGGGTGTAGTGAGTGAGGGGGATTGAAAGGATGTGTGAAAAGGAGGGAAAAGAAGGGTCAGGTTATGGAGTTCACAGGGATGTGACCATTGGATAAGTAGACGAATAAATAGAGAGAGGTGAGAGCGAAGAGTGGATGAAGTGAAGGAGAAAAACTGCCAAGGATCAGTGACTTGCTTGTACCTGCTATTTCAATGCACAGTAATATAGTGCCTTTTACATCCCCACATCCGACTCCCACACCCAGCACACACCCCTCTCTCTGTGACAGCAGGGCCAGCACTGGCACTACGCATTTTGGCCAGGGGGGGAGGAGCTGCCACTTCCTTCCTCTCCCCACCTCTCTTCCTGTCTACCTCTCTGTGGAGTCAGTCTCTTCTGTCTCTTTCAATTGTGGGAGTCAGATTGAGTTTACCGAGATGCCAAACAGCTTATCGATTGAGAAAAAAATCCAGTGGGAGGCAGGTGAAGGAGGAGATCTACAATTCAATACAGGCATAATGATTTGAATTTGTGTTGGTGTTATAGGGAGGCGTGGGTATGCTATAGATTTGGCCAAGTGTTTTTTTTTTTTTCCGTATGTGTGTATGTTTTGTTCCCATGTGTGTATAATACTTATGGTGTGCCAGAAGAGGAAACTTGTCAGCTGTTCCCGCTGTGCTGAGAACAACAGGGAGACAGACAGAGAGAGAAAGAGAGACAGATACTGTGTGTGTGGGTCTTGTATATTTGTGTGACCACGCTGTTTATGCCTGTCTGTGATTGTGATAAATGGATTTAGCTGCTTGTTTCTGCTTCAGCTCAGTAACCATAAATACTAGTTCTGTTATGTCGGAAAAACACTGAGACTCATATTCCACTTGTGCTGCCAAAATGAGATGTTGAAGGGATGAAATGATGTGTCTTTTGGGTGGTTAGACACAGACACGATCTGCTGCTCTTGAAGTAATTTCTCCTTCATTTATTTCAAAACAGAGCTTGTTGTCTTTTCCTTTGCTGCATTCATTTATTCCTATTACATTAAAAAAATTCAATAGAGCTATAGATCATGTGACTAAAAGTTTCTGTGCGTCACAACACATCCAAAAGCCGTTTGACATGTCTGACTGCTGCCTGGACATTGGACTTTGTCACAGCGAGGGTGTGAGCTGCGCTAATGGGAGCACATATGAATCACTGCATGACTGCTGTGCCGGTTGTCATGTTAAAAATGAATTATTGGCCATGTACACTTGACCTGATAAATGCATCCATCGTAAATTGATCAAAAAGAGACGACAAGAATGAGTGAGGGAGGACAAAGCGAGATTTGAAGGCGAACGGACCAGCCGATACGATCGTCCCTGTCAGAGATCGTCTTATTGCAGCTTTTTCCAGAATCAGCAGAATGACCCTTTTCTTTTCTCTCTTTCTCTATCTGTCTTTTCCACATAGACACACATTCAAACTCCCTATCAGCTGGAGTGTGGTGGTCACACGAGAAGCAATTTCACAGCCCTTGGCCTGAACCGCCTCTGCACCTGCAATTTTATTACATTACACTAGCACTGGTCTGCTGCACACAAAGACACACACAACTCAGCACAGTGTAGTGCAACAGCTCTGGATGTGGTCTTGAATGTGGCACTTTATGATAATGGAGGTGACATGCCAAGCCATATCGTCACTGGTCTGACAAACTGCAAATCATTCTGTGGAACAGCAAAAGCTGCAAAATAATGAGTTATACAACATGGACTGGTCTGGACAGGTGGAGATACTGTTAGAAGGGACAACCCCCCTCCCCAAAATGTCACGGATCTCTTCCCAGATCTAACCAAGCAGTTACTGTGCTAAACTTTTGTGCTGTTTCACACACAGACGCTGATGTGTGCGTCTGTATCCGACAACCTGATGAGAAAGCATTGGATTGTCAGGTTGTGGGTCACACACTGTTCACAACATGACCTTCAACACAATATGACGACAAAACAACAGTGCAACATGCCCCAACAATAAATAATGGAAACCGGTATGGCACAACAGAAAACAAGCCAACATAATAAGCAAAGTAAAGCCTGTGTGTTCTTATTTCTTTACTTCTTCTGGGCCCTCACGGTCCACCATCACTTCTTACAGGCTACTTGACAGGCTAAAACACAGCGTGATCATTAGATTGACTGCAGTTCACTGGCTGGTCGCTGCTCTTGTCATTCAGTGCGGCTCGTTGGCCCTCACTCTCTCTCTTTCATCAGTCCTCATTCTCTGCTGGCTTCTCATCTCTTCTGATAGAAGGTTTCTCACTTCTCTGCCCTCATCTTGACACAGACAAAATGGATACAGCTTATCTCTTCCTACCGTCAGTCTATTTCTTTCTCCTCTCTCTCTCTCTTTCAGCTGCTTTTCTGTCACTGTGTGCTTTTTTTTTTAAATTCCCAATCTGTTTTGACCTGAAACCTGATTTACAACAGATAGGTTCTTCTTTTTCCTCTCTCTTCAGCCATGTCTACTTCGTCTAGACCTGTGAGGTTCTGTCAGTTCCCTGAACTCTTTCCTGCCTTTCTTTCTCTTCGCCCCCCTCTACACATTTCTCTCTTTCTCAGGTATATATCATATCTCTCATGCAGCTTCAGATCGAACACAATTTATGTCACATCTGGCCACTCTCTCCCCTTTCTCGTGCTCTCTCCCCCTCCTTTCTTTCTTCCCACCTTGACCTTGCCCACCTTTACCTGTCCCTCACCTCTTATCTCCCCCACCACCTACCACCATCTCCATCTTCTCCACTCCCTACCTAACCCTTTTTTCTCCTCCTTATCTCATGTCACGCTGACGCCAGTCCCCCCCCCCTCCTCCCCCAGTTGGGAACCTGTCCCCCCCCCTCTGTCACAGACAGAATGGCCATGCCAGTGTTGATTAGAGCCTGCATGGCCAGATGCTCAGCTAGGCTTAGCGGAGGCCTGTGGGAAAGAGAGCTGCTTATTCTACCCTCGAGAGATGGATTGAAAACGACGGGAGCTAAAACAAGCAAGCATTCTCTCATTACGCTCGCACATTGAGCACAACCGCACATGCGCAGCGGCACACAAGTAAGCACGTCTACTCAAGAAGAAGACAGATGCATGGGCACGTTGTAAAATCACACACTTAAACACATCCTTCCTCGTGCATTTTGCAGTTGGTGGTGTGTTGTGAATTAAAAGTTGGCAGGTTAATAGCCGGTTTATTGCAGAGGATTCACATTTGTTTGCATGTACAATGGAAATACCTGCATAAATACATATGTTTAATGTGACGAACTTCATTGTTTTCTGGAACATTTTTTACACCAGTGTCGGCAATTTTTTTCCATTATTTAATATTCAGCCTTCGTGTCAAACAACTCATTACATATTGCTGTCCATGCAACACATTGCTCTGCATGCATATTATATTATTGTAAAAACAGTGCAAAGTACAAATTTCTTCCCCCATTACAGAATTCTGAACCTTTACTTTTCCAGATTTAACAATCTGTTTACCCAACTGCATGGAACTCACTGGGATAATCTGAGCAAGACAGTAGTAACACTAAAGACAGTTGGCGCCATAAATTAATGAATGTAACTGATAGTTAAAATTAAAATCAGTATTGGCACTGACAGTGATTTTGTGAATCAGATTGGTGGATCTCTGAGCACAGCTGATATGATAGCAGCATATGCCTCTATGGTCATGTATTTTTCTTTTCACTTTTTAATTTCATTTGGAGTTCAACTTGTGCACTTTTCTAAGTTGTTTTTTTTCTCTCCCTGTCACCGTTGAGCTCCCTTTCTCTCTTAGGTTTCTATCCACCGTTCGACTTAGCTTTACCACAGGATTTCTGTCAGTCTCTGTTCATCCCCTTTATATTGCACTCTGATTTACAGTCACTTGGCGATGCCTCAGAGCGACAAAGTGCGCTTACTTACTTACTTACTCCACAGAAAGCCATTAATGTGTGAAATTCTGAAGAGGATGATTTATTTTTTTGAGGCTTATGTAGGATTTCAATTAAATTTTACGTAAATCAAACAGTGTATACAGAGCTGAATGAAACAGAAAAGCTACTTAAAGGGTTTCGCTCCATCTACACTCCTCTGTTTTATAGGACGTTATATAGCTGCAGGCTAATCGATATATTGCATTTAAGTCACTTCATAAACCTGAGTGCAACCTGCAGTAAAGGCTGCCATCAGGATAATAGAAAACTCATTCCAGAAAAAAGGTCACCTCAAGGCCATTGAGTCGAAGGGTCGGGCACTAGTCACTGATCTGGTTATTGATGTTGTGTATGATTAGAAATCACCAAACAGACCTGAAAGACCTTATGAAATTGAGGTATAGACTCAATATAGCATCTTATGTTACCCAGTCTTCAGTTATTAAAACTAAAATTGTTGGAAATCCCTTTAAATATTAATGCAATCTGTGCCTACCTAAATGAATTTGTTTGAACCTAACCACAAAGGAGGAAAGAGTAGCCCATCTTTTAAGTGTAAAGCGCTTTGTTTTCCATTTTTTGGCAGGTGGATGACACAATGTGTGCAGTTAAGCACTAAAGAAAAACACTGAGAAGCTTGTTATTCAGCAGCGCAAGTTTTCACGGGGTCAATTTGTTTATTGTGCAGGACTTAAACAGAAACTCCCAGTGGCACTTAACAAATTACACCATTCAAGTAAGTGTTCCACATGCATCTTTAGTGCCTATTAGTGCTTGAAATATAACAATGCTGTTTTTTAAAATGTGGCTGTTGCGTGGTTCTAATTGGACGACAGAGTGAGCATGATGAAATGGTGGGCAATCGCCTCAGCAGGAACAAGTCTTCACTCTCAGTCCTGTGTTTACTGGTGTCATGAGTATCTGGTTGAAAAGTGTTGCTGACCTTCAATTTTGCACTTCTTGGGAATTAGAGGGTTGACAAAACTTGGTTTGGATTGCTCCTGGTTGTTTTTTTGTGTTGACCAATTTGCTGGCATCCTCTAGTGCAGCAGACTGGAGGAGAGCTGCTGAGTCAAGGTGGAAAAAGTTGGTTTGGATTGAGGCTTTTCTCCCAGTGTGACACCCCAGAACAGAACCTCCAGTCTGCATCGGGTTATCCTGCATATGGGCCATTTAGCAATTTACTGGTGGAAAAAGCATAGTTTAGGCTGTTAAGGCAGTCTGCACTCATCTGTATTGTGTGCTTGGTCCTTTTGCAACTCCACTCCACACCAGAGAAGAGCTGCTAACTGGAAAATGTTGGTGTGGACCGAGGCTCAGTGTGCACCTTGTCATATGAGACTTACAGGGAGCCTCCAGTCTGCAGTTATGTGTTGGCCATTTTGTAAGAATGTGACTCAACTACTGATTGATAGAGTCAAAGTTAACACGCCATTTTGACCCTTGAGGAGCCCCCACCACATCACCATCACACACACACACACACACACACAGTCACACACACAAATAAAGTTGCTTCTGTATTTCACCTCTGTTGCCGTTTTTTGGTTTATACTATTAAGTCACTCTTAAGCCACAAAATGTTGAAACCAGTGGGTGTGTGTGTGTGTGTGTGTGTCTGTGTGTGTGTGGCCCATACTCCTGCGTGCTGGCTACCCTCCAGGAACATAAACCCAGTGTTCACGTGTGCGTTCAGGTCAGTGAATGCTATTCCACTTGCATAAGTGGTTCCTCTCCTTGACAGGATTTCATTTAAAGGCAGTGACCTCATCCTTAATGCATGCAGTAACTACATCTTGCTGGCACTTTTATTTGTGGGCCAAGATCAAACACTGAGCCACAATCTAGTGGTGTTTACCAATGCACTGACCTGCCCAAGATGGAAGCCTTGTGAAGGTCATTGGATCTAATGTTGTTCATGGTTTGCTCCTGGACGCTGTTGCATGGGATTACAAATGGACTTGATAGAAGGCAAAGTCTGAGAGGAGATAAGCAGAGAGAGACAGAGGCACTCACAGTACCATTAAGAGAAGATGAATGTGTTGGAAGGTGAAAATGGCTGTGCTGAATGTATTTTAACTACAGTTCAGTTCAAGTGTTTTGGCCAGCTTGGGTCGAAAAGTAAGTCAGAAACAAAACTGCTAAACCATGTTCTGCATACCAATCTTAGAAACCTTTAAACACTCAAAGAAAAATGCTTGGCTGTCATTAGAAAGACAAACGGAGGGCTGTGGCTTGACTGTCCACACTTAGTGCTTCCGAATATTGATGATTGTTATTACAATGCCAATATATTCCCTAAAACTGCTTGACCTGTGTGTTTTGACACATGTGGGTGAGTGTCCTGGATGGCAAACATAATCTTACACCTGGAACACAGCATAGTTCGTGTGTCATTTCTAATTTCTGAACTTGCCATTTCTTCAACCCACATTGTGTAGGCAGGACGTGTACTTGCACCCATCTGGGTGCCAAAGGGCGTGTTGGTCTTACAATGAGATGTGGGAGATGACACTGATTAATTTAATTCACGTTCAGCCCAAAACACACGTTTGGTTAATTAAGAGACAACCTTTTTGCTGCCAAATAATGTGCCACTTAACTAGCCAACGTGGAGTTGGACATGCCCAAAATGCACTTGTGTATGTAAGCCGAGAATTATGCCCTTAGCCATCCTCACTGCTTTCACATAGGTGTTTTTATATGCATGCAGAGACTTGCACACACACACGCACACACACACACACACACACGCGCACACACACACACTCCTGCCTCTGGTGCCTTGTAGCATCTGGACTTTCTGGACTCAGGTGTGCTCCTCCAAGCATTCTGAGTCTGTCATGACACTGAATACATTATGCTTTCATTTACACGGGATCTGTAGAAGCATTTTTATTTCTGATGATTTTTGCTTACATTCACATTTTGTCGGTGGTGTGCTTGTGTGTGTGTGTGTGTTTTACGTTAAGTAGGATTACAGTTTTTGGAAAGAACATTCTTTTTCCTTTCTGTGTTTTTCCTGCTCTTGTGCCCATTTCCCCCCACTGCTCCTTCTAATTAAACCTGGTCTCTATTATATACAAGCCTGTTAATCCCTTTGATGAAAACAGCAAGGAAACTGTACTTGTGCTGTAAAAACGAAAAAACAGCAGGAAAATCTAACGACAAAATCTCACCCACTCAAGTGTGGGTGCTCGTGTGCATATGTGTGTACATGTGCATGCGTACGTGCGCGCACATCATTTAGGACGGGGTAGGATGGTGAGTAGGCTAGACGAATGTCATATTGCCTCACCTAATAGGCTCTCTTGCCATTCAGACTCCCCCTTTGTTCTTGATCCCTGACAGAAAAGTGGCTGAGGGAGATGACACACAGTTCACCAGCCCCTCCCCTGCTTCTCACACACACACACACACACACACACACACACACATATACAGCCTGACAGCCCAACTTTAATTTGAATCCAAAACAGGTGAGGTGCTTGTGGCAGCAGGTAATTCTCTCACTGTTCCTGGAAAATGCTGCTGACTTTTGAATATTTTGGAGGGGTCAGACACTATTGTCTCATTACGAAGATAGTTAAAGATACTTAATCAAGATGTGAGGATTTTTTACATCTGTATTTTATTTTTGGGCTCATGTATGTGCTGACAGCTGTTTGGATCTGGGAACGAGGAGGAGACTGTGTGAGATGGGGAAAGACTAGTTTTGTGGTGTTTCAGGGCCTTCTCGTTCTGCACACACACACACACACACACACACACACACACACACACACACATATACCAGCCATGCTAATAGTCCCAGAGTAGATCAGTTGGCAGTGGACTGAGAGGCGGTCTGATCAGTTTTGCTCTTCATCCAGTGATCTCAGTTTTGAGTTAGAATCATTTCTACCTTTTAAATTCTACCTTCAGCCATGCTTATGAAGAGAAGGACACCACGATGCAGCCCATCACGTAATACAGGTGAGGCAATTTTGATAGTTGTTTAACTGGACAAGCTACAATCTTCTCTACATTTTACAGAAT
Source organism: Scatophagus argus (assembly GCF_020382885.2). Lineage (NCBI taxonomy): Eukaryota > Metazoa > Chordata > Actinopteri > Scatophagidae > Scatophagus > Scatophagus argus. Next base: position 6,162,891 of record NC_058496.1, on the reverse strand, counting down.
ATCTCTTAATTTGTGGACACTAACGCTGTTGTTTATTGTTTTTTTTATTTATTGTTTTATTCTTGATTGAAGAATTTGATCAAAAAATTTGATGTTATGCAGTGTTCTTCAGTGTCTTCAGTCCGATAGTATGCCTACACTCTCATGTATGTGTGTGCTCCATCCATTTTTGAGGGTAACTCTGTTTGCTTTCCATGAAAAAGCAATGCTGTCTTCTTCTACCACACAAAAAACAAAGATTTTTTTTATATGGAAATATCACTGTTTTTAGCTCTATGCTTAATTTTATTTTTACCCTAAAGGAACATCAAGTGTGTCATTAGAAGACTTTTGTAATATTCATCTTCAAATGTTGAACCATCTCAGTTTGTCTTGAGTTGTCTACTGACATGAGTTGTTTAAAAATCTTTTTCTGAGTTACGTTCTCATCCCTGATACGAGTGAAATCAAGGTGCAGAAGCAGCAGCATTTTCTTTTTCCCTTTTGTCACTGTGATGGCAGTAAAAGCAAATTTAGTGTAAAGCAATTGAAGTTGTACAGAGAGGGGAAAATAAAGACTTAATGCAACACAAGAGGAAAGGTGATTTAGCTTTTATTGCTTCTTGGATTTGATGCACCAGAAATCAAAAGAAGAGTGTTTGGGTATCTTGACTAATACGCACTGTCAAGATACCCTTGTTTCATATCCCTCTTGTTTCAGTTTTTAATAAAGTCTTAAAGATAAGACAAGCTCTATGTAAAAAGTCTACAGGCTACCTATATGCCCAAATGTATGCTGATGTATGAAAGCTGAATCATTTTTGTGAAAAGGTGGAAAAAAGGGTGAGGAAAAGAAGAGAAAGCAAAGAGATTAGGTTGTTGATTGCATATGGTTCCCAATTCAGCCCCCTGCCAGTGCCAATAAGAAAGAGGAGATACAATAGTAAAGCGAGAGAGCACAGGGAGGAGAGGGTGGAGGTGGAAGAGTTTGAGCATAATGAAGTCAAGACCCCTAACAGGCTGTCAGATGCTGCTCACTTGCTGCACAGTCACTTCTCCCACACAAACACACACGCACACACGGCTGGTATGTTTGCGTGTATGTGTGCATGCGAGTGCGCCCCGGTGATAAATCTTAATTACACAATGGAGTGCAGGCCATGTGCCATCTCATCATACCATGTCAAATCTCATAAGCAACAGCAAGAGCGTGAGAGCGAGCGTGAGAGAAAGAGATGCAACAGTATGAGGCAAAGTGAGAAGATGTGCAAACCATATCTATACAGAAAGGAAGTAGAAGCAGCATTGGAAGCTGTAGAGGAAAGAAGGATGTTGTGCAGGAGGAAGTAATTTTTTTGTCTGGGATGCTTTGGGATGAAACTGCTGTTGTCCCTCTTTGAAGGGTTTACTCGCAGGACATAAAAGGCTTTTTGTGTGTAGCATGCATGTGATTTCGCCATGAGCCCTGTCAATACCAATTCAGTTTAAAAATCTCTTCTGCTGCTGCTGCTCCCATTGAGTGGATCTACTTTGTCCCAGGATGAACTGGCGGATGGATACACAGTTCTAGCATGTCAGGGAAAGAATGGGGCTGGGGGTGTTGTTGTGGCCCGCTGAGTCATCGTGGCCAGGGTGATCTCTAAAAGCAGCCCCCCCCCCCCAGCCCCCCAGAGTAATGGTTAATCGTGGGAAGTCTGGTGTTAGGGTAAGTGTGCCAGCGTTTAGGCCGAGCCTGTTTGTGGCCGGTTGCGGTGGGTTTTGGCGTGCCGTGGTGTGACAGGGCCAGTCAGGCGGATGGGGCGTGTGTTGTTGTAGCCGTGGCAGTGGGGAAAGCCCTGTACAAGCAGCTCTCGGCTCTGCTGGCTGGGAGACGAGCTGGGGCAGCTCTCCCAGAATAAAAAAGCTAAAAAAAAAGAAGCTCTTTCCTTTTGTTTTTGCTGCTGTTGTGTTCTCTCCGCTGTGGGTTTGGGAGTCTGGTCTTGCCGGTTGTCTGTGACTGTCTCGCTGTGACATTCAGGTCCTATTCTGGACCTCTGGTGTTGTGCTCTGTCGCCACAAAACCTCACACAGACATAGTCCACTTCCTGAAAGCGTGGACTCAACCCAGGAAGTGCAACCTTTCACCCACAAAGTGCTGACTAGGAAGTAAATTTAAATGGCAGACGGTAACATTCTCATCATCACAGAGACAGAACATGTAGTGTCCAATACACCGCTGTTTTCAATGGCTTGGATTTTATTTACACAATGGATCAACATTCAGCAACTCATGAAAACATTTACTGAAAGAGGAGAATAAAAAACAGAAAGATATTGAGCTCTTAAGGCGGGAACACACATAACAAAAAATATTTAGGCGTGACAAAGTCTGTTCCAGTCAGAGTTAGTTGGCAGTAGGGAGATAAAATCGTACAGTGATTGATGTTGTGTTGTTGTCACTTAGTGGCATTTTAAACCTGTTTCATATTTATGGCTGGGATCTTTGAAGTCACCTGTAAGAGCAGGAGAAATAAAACTGTGAAAACAGTATTAGTGTAGCGCCACAACTCCATCCACCGTCTCGTCTGAATTTAGATTCTTTCTCTTTTCAGGGTTGATTGCAGTATCAATGACCAAGGCAAACTAGTTTTGATTAATCGGTCCTGTTTCAGTAAATAAACACGACAGTTTGTGCTCTCACAGGATTTTGGTTGTAGCCTATCAGGTGTTATATGCTTCTTCTGGCTTTCATGACTATAAAACTGTATATGTTGGAAGAAATAGTCATTAGCTTAAATGTATCTACAATCTATGTATTTGCTAAGCTTTAAGCTTTTTTTTGATTGCAATAGGCAACATTTTAAAACTCACTTTGCATCACTCTGCTTTCTTTTCTTTGAACAGCAACCAATGCTCTTACCCCATTTGTACTCCCATTTTCAGCTGCATAATACAGGAGAAAATTGGACAAGCATCGACAACTAAAATATATGTAGATAACAAATCAAGGAAGGGACATTTAAACTGTCAGGTCCTCTGCCATTAGTAGTATGATGCCTTTGTTAATAAAGCAAGCAGACTTCATATCATACAGCTCTGGATACAGTGCGCCTTCTTATAACGTCAAAATAGGGTTTCCTACTGTAGATGCAACAGACTGCTGTACATTGATTCTTGTTTGCATGTAACAAATATTCATGCATGCAGTGACATACAGATGTGCATTAGTCTATAACTCTGTGCTGCATGTGTATTCCAGGCTTGTTCTTTGGCTCTACGGTGTCTTTCTGCTTCGTGTCTCTAACAGGATAATTGGCTACGGTCAGTTTCTGTCACTCCAGACCAGCTGCAGATGCGACTGCAGAGCATCACACTGTTGCACAGACACTATTCCACTAGCTGAACTATGCTGGGAAGGTCTTTCCATACTGTATACAATATAGGAACACCAACTACATAAAATACCTATGCACACATTACTCATATTAATGCACATAGCTGGCTGCACATAAAAATATCTAAGGAGTGGAACTATGACGTAATTTATTGCCTCACTGCACTTAACATCCACTTTCTCTTTCCCAGAGCTTCATCTCGTTCAGTTTGGGCTGGAGTCACTGAATAGCATTAAACATTTTCTGTCTCTAGCATTTGATTTATGTGTGAGCGTCCAAGCATCTAGTTTGCGTTGGCGTGTGTGTATGCATGCAGTTTGAAAAGTGCAGTGATTTCTGTTTTTCAGACCAGGTTTGGATGTTAAACTGCTCATTTGTCTTTAAATTTTTAAGTTTGTACTTTTGGGTGATCGGGTCAAACATTTCGTTGTGTGTTCTCTGTTTGCCATACCGAGAAATGTGGAAGATAAAGTCTTTGTGCAACAGAGCTCAGACTGTATCATTTTACACTTTTATAGGTGAATTCCTCAGCCTCACGCAAGTCTGTTCATGATCTGAGCCTGTTTCTGCGGACTGTCTGCGGTCTCTCCTGCATGTTCAGGTCACAGCGGCTCCGTTTCCTCACAAAAACTGATGAGAATTTTTCTGTCTTCGTTTCTGCAGGCACAGAAATCGTGGATAGAAAGAGCGTTCAGCAAGAGAGAATGTGTTCATATCATAGTGAGCGCCAAAGACCCCCATAGGTGAGTAAGAATGAGTGTGAAGGCAAAGGAAAAAGTGCACTATATTATTCTATATACATGTAAATTACGTTTTCCTTAATTGCAGCCAGTTATTTTTGTTTAGCGATAAAGAGATGTTTTTATATTTAGGACTCAGCTGCTTGCCATAAAAGCTGCAACTTGCTCTAATGAGCGAGTTTGCTAATGTGAAAGCCCAAACATATAGCAGATGACGATCCCTGTTTCACTGCTGACCTTTTAAAACATGCCTCACAGTAATATCACGCTGGCCTCTATTTGCATCACAGGTAGATGCTCCACGCTAATGAGCCAGACACTGACATTATACATTTTGAATCCACAAATATGAAACTCAGGGCCAGACAAGTTCATGAAGACAGTAAAATATTCCATATCAGTATAAAAGGTTATTAATTTAAACCGACAGGAGCGCACTGCTAAGTATAGCCAAGTGTAACTCTGAAAGCGTGTTTGTAATGGCTATGATCAGACTCTTTACTGCAGCTGATGTTGTTGCTTAGAGCGACAAACTCAGAGAGGCAAGTCTGATTCCTGCAGTACCGGCTCTCGCACACACACACACACACACACACACAGGAAATGCCACTGTTTTTTAGATAAACTGAATTAATATTATTAAGTGGGTGGAAGCCTGATGTTCCTCAAGATCAAATCAACTTTGCTCTTTTTAGTCAAAAGCACTTGTGTTAATGCATAAGGCAGAGAGAGTACCTTTGGTAAGTGATGACATAAACATGAAGTGATCATCAAAGCCTCCTGACTTCCTTTCCTCCCAGAGCAGCCACTTCATCCTGCAATGTTAAAACACAGCACATGAAAGCTGCATTCAGTAATCTCTGTAAGCATGTGCTCTTGTAGGAATACAACAATTCGTATAACTGTCATTCTAAAAACTTAGCAGAGGAGAGCAAAGGGAAGAAAAGGACAGATGTTTATGAGGAGCAGAAAACAAAAAGCGACAGAGTCAATAAAGGATTGCATGGGCCTACGGATCCTTCCTCCTCCTCTCCTCCCAATCAGGAGATGAAAGTCAGATGACAAGCTGTCACTTCAGCCATGCCCTCCTCTTCCTTCTAGGCACATAACTGTGGCAGCTCTCACGCTCACACACTCCCCCTCCCCTTTCTTCTTGATGCTACAGTAGTTTCTCTTGGGGTTCTTGCTTCTCACGATCTCAGTTATTCTATGTAAAGGACTATGTAATAAACCAATCCTACACTGACTTTTACATTCCCCTGTCATCCAGGTGCTGTTGCGGTCGTCTGATAGGTCAGCATGTGGGCCTGCCCCCAGGCATCTCATCCAGTCAGAATGATAAGGCAGAGCGTGTGGCCAAGAATGACAGCCTGTCAGAGAAGTGGTCGATCAGCAAACACACACAGCTCAGCCCCACTGATGCCTTCGGCACCATTGAGTTCCAGGGAGGAGGACACTCCAACAAAGCCATGGTGACTCCTGTAACAAATCTACTGTGTTGTGTCATCAAATATTTTCAGGGTCCAAAAACACACATTAAAACACCTCAAGGGAGCAAGCAGAAAATATGCTACACCTGATTTTAACCTGCTGTGGAAGCACTCAGTTTTGAAATGTTGTAATTCGTTATTGAGATGCATCATTCCCCCAAATTCAGTCTCAGTCTGACGTTCAGCGTTTGAACTCTCATAAAAGATGGACAATTAGGGATTTATACATGCATGTCAGGGAGACAAGTAGCATGAGATGTGGTATTGATGTGAGTTGTCAAAGAGAGCCGACTGAGTGGTTCTCGCTGAATATATTGTAAGAAGAGGATTACAAAAGACTGAAAGCAGATAATTGAATGTGATTTGCAACTATTTTCCACAGCTGCAGTAAACTGCACACAGTTAAAGCACACAGGTACAGCGGAGGAAGGTGTTAGATGCCTGACCTGAATTCACCTCTTGATCTGGATCACCCAGTTACACCAGTAACAAAATGTTTGAATTGCCTAATAATTGCCAAGTTTTGTGAATTAATACATTTCATTCATATTCTGATTACAAGTGACATGTGTTATGGCCCCTTTGTGAAAACACAGGGAAAGAAACATGACAACAGAAGAGCTTAAAGGAGTCAAAGTGGAATAGAAAAACAAATGTTTTCTTATTATCACAAGACTCCTTTATCTAAAAAAACAGCAGGACACCAACCAATAGTCCAAGTGATTCTAAACAAAAAAAACACTGCATGAAAGTGTAAAGGGTATCTCTACTTACCTGTTGTCTTCTAACATCCCACCTCATACTTTTTTTAGTATACTTAACAAGTTTGGGTAAAACAGTACAACAAACACTCAGAGTTAAGAGCAGGAGAACAAAAAGACTGAACTCCCAAGACGGGTTTCTTTTATTGAGTGATCTGAGTGATGACTGGCCAGCTTGACATCCATCTGAGGGGACCAATGAGCAGCATGAAATGTGATGTTGTTGGCACCTGGACAGAAAACAGAGGAGGAGAAGAGAAATAAAAACACAGCAGATACTTTGTTCCTGCCTGGCACATAACAACATGTAATGAGGGCTCATCTACAGTCCTTGTGTGCCTTCCTCAATCCAGCTTGTCTTCATAACCACCGTTTGGCTATCTAGATAATCAAACTTACAGGCATCATACATGCAGAATGAGAAAACTCATCACATCAGCATGCCTGAGAACAGCAGCAGAATCAGTCAGATGAGTATAATTATATGTAATTACATATAATAATTCATTTAGAGACTTAAGTGTCGCCTGATTAATCGATCCTTCCCAAAAGAAGACTGATTGTACATGTTATTCACACTAACCATCTACAACGTGGTGACAGAATCACAAACACTGCAGCTTTTTTGGGCAATTCAGAGAATTAAGACTGAATTGTGACTGACTTATTCTCATTGTTGAATCATTAATGCAGACATATGTCAGTTTGGGTGTCTGAGGGTGAATTAGGTAGATAAACAGATGTTCTATAATGCATGCAGCTCTCCAATCATTGCAAACATCTGTTCAGTACTGTTGCGGCTTGACAGATGAATATTATACACTTAGGCAGGTCTGCAACACTCATCCATGTGATAGTTTTCCATTTCACTTTGCCTTAACAGCTTTGTTTCACACCGAATGCTTCCTGCATATGCATATGTTTATCCATGCATTATGTGTTCCTGTTTGTGAGTTTATGTCTCAGGCACTTGCAGACTTTCAGTCATCATGTGCCTGAGGGTGATGCAGATGTGCTACACCACTGACACATGTCCCCACTGTTTTCAGTATGTGCGAGTGTCTTATGACACCAAGCCTGACCTGCTGCTCCACCTGATGACCAAGGAGTGGCAGCTGGATCTGCCAAAGCTGCTCATCTCAGTCCATGGGGGCCTGCAGAACTTTGAATTACAGCCCAAGCTCAAACAGGTCTTTGGCAAAGGGCTCATCAAGGCTGCCATGACGACAGGAGCCTGGATCTTCACAGGAGGGGTCAACACAGGTGACGCACAGCACACACAGCGACGGATGTAAAGTAATATTTTACTATCGTGAAATACTCAAAAATCATTGCCTTGAACGTCAGTGTAAATATTTCCGTGCAGTGTGAAAAAATATTTCATTAATCTCACCTTTTATACAAATCCAGTGGTCATGTGCTTGTGCTAAGAGTTTGATGTGTGTGTTCAAATGTTCTTGTAAGTTAAACAGCCATTTATTAAGCCCCTCAGGGGCTGTAAAGACGTTGAACCACTGGATCACTGTGAAAGGGTTCTTTTGAAGTGCATTATGAGCACTCAGCTATACTAAGAGACACTCACAGTCAGACCAGACAGGTGAAGTGATAGCTTTCAATTATTATTTTGTGAATCTAACTGGACATAAAACGGCTTCTTATTTTTGTCGCTGAAATTCAATGAAACGGTGTAAAGTTTAAACCAAAATGTGTATTTAACTGTGCAAACTGTGTGACATAAATGTGACACAAATGACAGGGCAGGCAATTATGGTTATCATTGACTGGTATTCCATTAAAAGCAATACAGGGATTTTTTTCCCCATTAGAAACTAGAACAATCAAGGATGTGGAGACGATGGGAAATGAGAGATCTCTTTCTGGAGGAGCTGAATGAATTTGGTCTGGAGTGGGATTTTATGAAGAGCTCAGTGGACTGGATTGTGAACATACAGTGGGTGAGGTGGAAGGCTAGAAGTGTAAAAACAGCCCAGAAAGAAGAGTCTGACAGCAACAAGATGATTAGGTAACAGACAAAATGAGATGCCCACAACTCATTTTGTCACAAGCATGAAATGGTTGAAATGAATATGGGGAAAAGTCATCTGGCAGATTGACAGAGCATGAATTATGCATAACTATGGAGCATCATACATATGGAAAGCAGTCTCTGTGAGTGAAGCTCTGCTATGTTTCTGATGTTGGTAAACTATGGATAGTGGTGTTAAAGTTTCAAATTGGTAAGAGCTTTGACATGTTGCTGAAAGGAAAAAAATGCTGTGAACACCACTTGAAACTTAATATCAGTGATTACCTTGCATTGAGATTATTGTTAATTGCTATACTGGGCTGGTATAGAACACATGTTTGTTTGTGGGCTTTACCCTCATGTTTCACTTTGTCTTCAGTATAGGAGTTAACTGTTCATATTTCCCCTGTATTGCTTCACAGGTCCACAAAAAGAGAAGCAGTTTTAGCAACTTGGATTAAATTTAGCATGCTTGAAATAAGAAAAAGAGACAGTAGTGTTTAATACCAGAGATAAGAACAGACGGAAAGAGGAGATGCTGCACTGGATGCTGTGGAGTGACCACACTTGAATACAGAAAGAAGTAGAAAGTAAGATTTAGTGACAGAATGGGTGCAGAGGCAAGAGAGAGGAAGAGAAAGGCCTGAATAATGGATGGAGGGATGGATCGGAGGGATAGCTGAGGGTGGAGGTGGAGAAAGAATGAATGTCAGCAGGAGAGATGGGATAAGATGGCCTCCAGGTCTGACTGCTGCTCCCCTGAGGATGATAACAAGAGGCCTGGAGCTACATCCTGTGTGTGTGTGTGTGTGTGTGTGTGTGTGTGTGTGTGTGTGTGTGTGTGTGTGTGTGTGTGTGTGTGTGTGTGTGTGTGTGTGTGTGTGTGTGTGCGTGCGTGCGTGCGCGTGTGTGTGTGTGTTCACACTACTTACCACACTGTTATCTTCTACACCTAACAGATTCTGTTTATCTTTCACAGCAGAGTGTATCATTATCTAAGTTTAGCCTGTGAATTGATTGTGACAAAACTGATTGTGTTATCTGTTTCTCTGTCCTTCCCTCAAACATTCCTCTATATTTATGCACAAACACACCCATAAACACGCACAGGGGTGATCCGCCATGTGGGTGATGCACTGAAAGACCACGCCTCTAAGTCAAGAGGAAAGATCTGCACCATTGGCATTGCTCCATGGGGGATTGTAGAAAATCAAGAGGATCTTGTTGGCAAAGATGTAAGGACAACAAACAGAACAATATCAAACAGTTACAGAGTGGCCATTTGCACACTTTATCCCTGGTTTATGTGCATATGCATATGTGAAAAACGCCATGTGTAGTCTGCTGTTGCCAAAGCATGTAAATTGCAGTTGACACTTTGTTAACCGAGATGCTGAGTAAGCCAATCCAGTCCGTAATAAACAGACCTTCAAAGGGACTTGGACAGCTGGCAGAATCTCATGAGACTGTGGAGCACATGCTGACTCGTTCAAATCTCTGGAATCAATGTTACGTTATAGTTAAAAATTCATCAGAATGTGCTGCACTCTGTCCTACTGAGCAAGTGAAGCAGAGCCGATTAATGTTGGTGGCTGAAATGAGATTATTAAGTGCTGAAGCTCTTTTCTCATGCTCGACTGGTCTCAACGGTACGCCTGACGACCAGAGGAGTTTACCCCAGCTTGTCAGCAGATCAAATTAGCAGTGAGCAATCTGACAGTTTTATACATACACCAATCTTGAATGGGTCCACCGTCTACTTTTCAGGCAAATCGCAGAGATCGCGATGTTTAATGTGTTGTAAATAATGCAATGTTGGTTACATAGCATGAGATGACAAGCTTGATGAGATGAACTGTCTTTCATGAAATATTGTGTTGTAATGATAAAAACTGAGAAGTTTATGGGTTATTTCAAGTCTACAGCCCATTTCAAAATGTAGAAAGAAGAATGTTGATCATAATCACAATTAAATACATTTTGAACTAGCCCACCCCTAGACCAAATCCTCTTCTGAGAAACTGGCATTCATGTTGTGTGATATTTTATGAATATCGCTAACCATACTGTAACTTGGGATTGAATTAACTGGTTATCATTAAAACAAACATTTTTCCTGTGTTAAGTTGTTTTATGCCCCCATCAGCTGCAAGCTTCTCAGTTGTTTGCCCAGTTGTTGACCGTTATCTCCTCTTGGCTAGGTGGTGCGCCCGTACCAGACCATGTCCAACCCTATGAGCAAGCTGACGGTCCTAAACAGTCTCCACTCCCACTTCATCCTGGCAGACAACGGCACCACAGGAAAGTACGGCGCTGAAGTCAAACTGCGACGTCAGCTGGAGAAACACATCTCCCTGCAGAAGATCAACACACGTGAGTGGAATTTACTGTGTCCGTCCGTTATGGATCCTGCCAGGCTGACCTACTTGCCTTAAATTAGAGGAGTGGTTTTTAAATGACACAGCGAGCGATAACAGCATAATGAAACTGTAATCCTCGTTTTATCAACGACACCACTGTGGGTTAATTGGGTTCAGACTCTGTTTTATAGCTGCAACAAGCCTAAAATTATCATTACCTTTTTTATCCTGAACACATGCTGTCAGATAGTGTATTTTTAGGCAGGTGTGATATAACTCAATGAGCCTGAATGAGCTTCTCTGCGGGGGTTATTTTTTCTTTAAAAGCTTCCTGACAGCTTTGACAAACTCCTCAGATGAACTTTCATGATAGTCATTGTGCTCATGTTCTTTGATGCTACACAGAGCAAGCAAACCCGTTAACAAACACTAACATGCACATAATGTACAAGCTGTACTTTTACAGACACATAAATGAGTGAAAGCTACATTACAAGTGTGAGTATTTTTAAGGTACAGGGTGTTATAACACACTGCTGTTGAAAGGATCTCACTCTATTCCGTATTCTCATGCAGCTCTCCATGTCTTCATTTTAAAATCTGTTGCATCTAAAGTACATTATGCACACGCAAGGGCAGCAAGAGTGTATTTCAGTTCTTGTTTGTGTATCTAAAGACATAGGTGTTTATGTCCTGTGTGCATATTAATGTGTATTTGCGTCCGTACATGCACATATTAGCTGTTGTGTGGAGTGTTCATCCACCATTGAGCTCTTGTCACATTGCATTTCTCCATTTTCAGTTTCCACATTATACCTTAGCTAGAAGCCAAATGGATTTGCATGAATACAAAATGTATTTCTCCGTCTTTTTCTCTCTCTCATTCTCTTACTCTCGCCCTCCCTCACAAACACAAAGACACGAGTTCACACACAGACCTTCCTGATACCCTTTTAAACACATTTCACAATTGCCTCTCGGAGTATTGTTTAGAACGTGTCAGGGCTGGGAACAAACCTGTGATTTAGTGATTTATTTGTTATTACCTTCTTTTGTTGTCATCATAAAGCCGTTTTGTAATAGTTTCCTCAGAGTCTGGGTGACGTTCTTATATCATTGCTTATTTAATAACTGAGGGATTAGATGTAACCAAATGGATATAAGGTTGCAGTGTCAAGAACAATAACATGACTCAGACTTTGACTTTGTCAGCACCTTTTCTGATAACTGATGTTTGCTGATAGGGACTTCATGAGGGTATGTTGAACATCATTCAGAAACGACCTGGTTTTTTTTCCTTTAGTGTAACACCTGTCATTGACCTCCTGTCCCCATGACCCCATGGATGCAAGAAATGTCCCTTGGGCTTACAAGGTACCTGAATGTTCATCATCCAGTCATGTGACCTATGGACTTCCCTTTGTCATCCTATGCCTGGACTCATACAAAAGGGGCTGGGAAGGCAAAGGGACGCCCAGTCGTCATACAAGCATCTGGCTGTCGATGGTAATGTACTGTGCTATCCCTATTATCCATCATCTGACTGGCTTTTACATACATCTGAATCCTGTCTGGGATCTACTGATGAAACAATGGGACAATAGGGGACAATACTGAATACCTGCTACTGACCATCCATACTGCAAAGCTATCACACAGAGACTTTTTCACACCAACCTCAACATGTGCAGAATATGAAATATTAAATATGGTGCAAATATTTAACATGCAGAAGAACTATGGTGGTTGATGATGGTTGTCAGCAGCGTCAGAGTTGTAGTCTGTCAGGAGTCCTGGCAGTGGCCTTGCCCAGGGTTCTGCCAGCCTGAAGGAAGTAGCTCCTCTTTAACCTCTCATTTCTGGCCCTTTGATAGCCGTAGTGCTCCCCTGACCGCAACAGCTGGAAAAAGGCCAGTTTTCAGATTGTTCGAATCCTTAATGATTCTGCTGTCCTTGGTTCTGCATCGCCGGGTGTGAATATCTTCTAGGCTTGGGACTGCATCTCATTGGTATGTTCTGCCGACCTTACTGCTCTCTGCATGGCCTTGCGGTCCCGCTGGGTGCTGTGGCCACATCAGGCAGTGATGTTCCTTAACAGTATACTCTCAACAGTGCAGGTGTTGAATGTTTTGAGCATCCTGAATTTCCGCAGCCGTCTGTGGTGATAAAGGTTGCACTGCTGTGTCTTGTTTGATCAGGCTGTTCTTGTATACAGACTACTTCAAGTCCTCTGTGATGTGAACCCCAAGCTACCTGAAGTAGTTGACCCAGCGCTTTTGTTTTGCTGGGATAGGGGCAAGAAAAGACTGGGAAGGTTGTGCACTACTTAGAAAACCCCAGTTTGGATCATGTAAAAAGGTAACAGGTGTTGGTATCATTGGATGTTGAATTGGATGTTGTTCTAATTCAAATTTCACTGCTCTCTAAATAAAGGTGCGCCCCCCTTCTGTCTGTATAATGTATTGCACCTTGTTGTGCGTGTGTTTCCTTTCCTTTCAGAGCTGAAGGGTTGGCAGACAAGGGCCATTTCTTTATTTGATTACCCGTCCATGGTCAATCAAGGAGAGCATCAGTTTTCCTCATAGAAGGGCTCCTGTGGGATCCAACTATAGCCTGAGGTCCTGTCAGGGAAAGGAGGATAAGTGAAGTAAAGAAAGCAGTTTAGTTTGAGTGGCCTAACGTGTGGGTTGTGGACCACACATAACCACAAGCTCTTTTTTTACCCTTTTTCTCTTAACAAACAGTCACACACAGTGCGCACAAACACAAGATGAAAGAAGTGCAGTGGATAGATATGCGTAATCTTCCCCTGTGGTATTTTGTGATGTCTGGGCAATCCTGTAGCTAATCCTACTGTGTCTGTGTGCAATTTTCCATGCAACGGCTATCACTATGTGACTGCAGGAAATGCTGTAGCAATCAAATTGGCTCCACGATATTATAACACAGTTTTCATGCTTCTGCGCCAGTTACAGCAGACTGTTTTTGGGTCGTCCGTCTGTCTGTCTGGTTCATTCTCATGGACATGATATCTCAGGAACACCTTGAGGGGATTTCTTCACACAAACATCCACTTGGACTCATGGATGAACTGATTAGATTTAGGTGATCAAAGTCCAAGTTCACTGAACTCACATGTGTCTCAGTGTCTGCGAACGATCAGGAATTCCTGAAGGGAATTTTATTACGTCCAGTTTGACTCGAGGGTGACGTGATTAGAGTGATTATGTTTTTACATCCACCACACTACTACTGATATTGAGCTGCAGGTGCTTGTTGTTGGACCGTGTGTGGAAGTTCCTTTGTACTTTTCTGTAAAACTAGTCTCTAATATAGGCCAATGAGTGTGGACGGACAGGGATGTAAACTGAACTTGACTGGTTGGCAGAAGCACACAACCATGAGGTGATAATTCCGGTAAAATATAGCAGTTGATGTTATACAACCACACAGTGGTCTAACTGCACTCCAGAAAAAAATCATTTTGTGATATACTGAAATATATTGAAAGATTTATGTTGTATTTATGTATGTAACAAAGCTTCTATGGCAAAGCTTCTGAAACAAGACATTTGTGGTCATTTTGCACATTGTACACCATTGGCACGTGTCAAAACTAATCACTGGAACACAGTTGTGCAGTCCTGAAACCTAATAACACCAAAATTTATGATTTGATGCATGCATTTCCTCTGCATACACTCTCCTCCAGTCTCTGCTGCTGTATACTTAATGTGGTCAAAGGTGTTGCACCTTGTACTTTTGAACCCTCATCAATGGAAAGTGGACAAGAATATCTGGACAGCTCTGGTTGAGCGTAAACAAAATAAATGTTTTATGACAGGAGACTGAAGTCAGGAGGCTGGCGATTGGAGCCAGCACATTCACACGCTAGAGTAAATGCTCAGCGGTGTGCCCTGCTGTATGTGCACGGCTCTCTCGTGACTTGTTCAGCTGAACATGGTTTAGCTTGATAGAACACGGACAGAGATGCAGATGCACATGAGCCTGGATTACCGTGACAAGGATTCAGCTTAGGCAGCACAGTATGCTTCACGTGCAAACAGAGGGACAGAGCTGATGACCAGAGCTCACAAGCAGACATTTCATTATCATGTACAGACTGTGATGTGACTGTGATATTTCTCATTCAAGCGCACTCTCATTTTTACCATCTCCAGTTACTGTCAAACTCAAAAATAGAGAAAAATCAATAAAATGATTGGCACCGTTCAGCGCAGCTCACTCAACCATTGCACAGCTCTTCTGACACGTCTCCAGCAGTGGCCGTAATGTGTTTTAATCACGCACCTGCCTCAGAGAGATGGCAAGTAAAAGAGGGAATGGAGAAGAGTGAGAAAATGACGACAGAGAAAAGGGACTGAGCGTGAGCAGAGAGGGAAGAGAATTATGTAAAGAGCAAAGGACGTGTGGAGCAGCTGAGGAGCATGCAGGCGGTGAGATGAAGTATTACCTTGAGGTGTCTTCGCTGAAAAGGCAGGATGATGTGGCAGCAAGAGAAAGGACATAATAGGCTTTGTCCATGAATGTTTTCTAATTTCCTCCTTAAAATTGAGCAAGGAAAAAGATAGGAAAACACTGCATCTTATTTACTCATGCTTTTGTGTTTTTGCACATGTGAACATTGTATATTGAATGCACAATCCAGGCTCAAAGAGGAATAAAAGTTTTTGAATGAATGAGGCACCTTGAGTGTGCCCTCTTCCATTTCGTCTAAATTACTTGGAGTATTAAAATGGTTGCACAAGTACTTTATATTGAATGTGTGCAGGGGTGTGGGCATGTGTGTCTTTTAGCATCTGTGTCTGCTGTGTGACCTTCACTGACCTCCCACAGCAGTGTTTTCATTAATCACAGTATAGGTAAAAGATGAAGTAGCTGGCCTGGGGTAATTGAATCAAGAAGCCATAAGGCCTTGCGTGGTAGATTAGTTTTGACATTGTGACCTCCACCATAGAGCAGCACGCACACAAGAGATTATAGTTAAACCGTGGTTCATGGGAAGTCAACAGGGTTGTAATGCTATTCTTTCAAGTACCATAAGTGCCTGGACAAACCCCTGATTTTTCAGATAAGTTTGCCCCCTTTTATGCCGTCCAACTGTGTGACCAACTGGATTACTTGGTGGTTCTTGTTCTTTGACACATATCACACAGCTGCAGTGTTACAGTATGAATCTGTCTTACAAATGTCACCCTCTGCTGAATGTGGCTGTAACCAGTGAAGTAAAAATAGCAGGGAAATAATTTGGAGTAAAGCTGAAAAGTTCTGCTGTGCAAAAGTTAATTGACATCTCAAGACGATCGATACTTACGTAAATGAATATTAGTTTTTCATGAGCTGTCAGGTCAGTGGTCGTGCTCCCTGTGGTGGTGCTACATTGATGACTGGTTAAATTAGTGGGACTGAACTGGCACTGTGGCTGGATCTGTAGATAAAATATTTGCGGGCATGTGAAAGTTGGTGCACAGAGACAAATGTGGGGACGGTTAATGTCATTGTGGGTAAAGTGTGTTCATGCAAGAATGGAGGTAGAAAACGTGTCAAAATGATAAACGTGAACTCGCCAGAGTGTTCAACCCTGTGGTGAAGAGATAACAGAGCCGGTAGTGGGTACGCTTGGATACAAGACTTGCTCCAGATATTGTCCAAGGTTGAGGATGCGCATGGATGACAATGTGATAAGTGGTGTGGAAAGAAACTGATTGCATGATCAGTAGTGTGAACTGTGGTAAATGTCTTGGGAAAGTCAGAGTGGTTAAAAAAGCGATGAGAAGGTCAGAAATTTCCTGAGAGATAACTTATGCACACTCCTGAACACATCCTTATGAGACAAAGATCAAACAACTAAGAGAACAATTAAATTTCCATTTTTCTGTTTCCTCCTGTCATATAAATGGATTGGTTTTAATTGTTTCATTGGGCTTACGTTGACGTGACTTACTGCATTCCAGCATTTCTGATACTTGATAGATTGGATGGAGTGAGATGACACAATGTGACATTATTTATGACTACCCAGCCTGTAATGCTTGTTTTGTGATGACATGTTTACTGTTGCTTTCATGAATAATTTAATTGCATTGCAGAGCCGACATATGCATTATACAATATATCATATCTGATCAGTAGTTTTGTTACTACTGATCAGAAGAATAGTAACTATTTATAATTACTAGTTATCTCATTAAGTTGCTTTGCTACTTCCAAAAAGTAAGTTTTGAATTACTTTTAAATGCACTTAGAGATGGTTTTATTTCAGCTTTTGTTCTGGACACACCAAATGTGTGCAGTGGAGGTGATGTACTTAAGCCCCTGAAAGTTTTTCTTTAGCTCACTTTACATTTCTGCAAATTCACAGGTTTTTCCATGTCCATTAACTGGTATCTTGCTAACCAACACTCTACTCCACTGAAAGCAGTAGAGAAAAGCTGTATATTATCGACAACATAATATAAAGTTAAGAGCCTAGTGATTAGAAAGCGGCCTCGGTTGCTTGGGTAGATTGGCTTGAAAGGCTTCAAATGTGTCCTGGTCAACCACGAGGTTGCAACAAGGATCCTCGGGTACATCCCTTTAAATTTCCTTAAACTGCATCCAAGTTTCACTTTTTGTGTGTTTTAGTTCCTCCCATTGAGGGTAAATGAAGCATCACATGAAGAAATGTCCATTTCTGATGATGATCACAGCCGTCAGTTGGCTCTAACAGCTGTAGAGACTTTAATGGAGTTTGTGTCTGCACGTGTGCACTTTGTTAATAGCTTACGATTAAGATGTTCAGATCTCACGAGCAGCAGTGCTTCCACTGTCTTCCCATTTCTGCTGGGGAAAGTGTTATTATTTATTCATTATTTGTGTCTCCATTTATTGATATTCTGATTGTCGATTCATTATTTAACAACAGAGAACATGGTTATGGAGTCATTTGAATAGTTTAAATTATTTATTAAGCTTAATGTTTCAGGGAAAATTGAAATTGTGTAACATATCAAATCCAGTGCTCAGGGAAATGTCATGACAAATGATCTCAGAAGTCTTTCTTGCTGACAGACTTCATGTATCCATGAATCCATTTTAAACAGCTTAAACTGTCTTCACTGTGTGATGCAATTTCAATGACGCTTTGACGTATCAAATCAGTCCGATCAGCTGCAGCATCCAAACAATAGCTGATATCCAGTAAGGTTAAAAAAGGCTTCCTTGAAGGTGTGTATCCTCATACATGGCTCCTCAGAGATCCCTCCTTGTTCCCCATTGCTGTGATCTCCGAACAGAAATAAGAGCTTTTTGGTGACTGACCAGAACGACTTCCAGTTCAAGCAAGGACTGAGGAGAGTGGGATGGTTTCCAAGACAGCCAGCTCACATTGCCTGGGCTGTCGGCCATTGTGTGCGGTCTAACGCTGATTGATCCAGGTGACATGACACAGTGAAAATTACTTAAATCATTTGAGCTGAATCCTCCAGATTGAATCAAACTTAATCAAAATTATATAACATTTTTTGTCGTGTAAACTGTAAGTGTTGTTTCTCTATCAAAGAAGCCATTCATGTTTGATGCCCTCTGGCTCATTCGGTAAGACCAAAACTTGACTCAAATTACTGATGAAAAGGTGGCACAGACCATCAGGCTGACTCTGAAATATTTTTGATGTCAGAACAAAACCAAAAATGTAAAGTTTGAGAGAAGCTTTGCCCTTTTAGTGTACCATACCCCCTGACCTTTTGTTCTGTAGCCTGTCGAGTCATGTTGCCTTCACAGATCTGATGTTTCCTGTCTGCTTTGGTTGTTCCGAGGATAAGCATGTTCATATGTGTGTGTGTGTGTGTGTGACTGAGGGAGTTTTTATTTTTTTTTCACTTGTCGTGTGGCGGGTGCGAAGACAACGACCCACATACTGTAGCACACCTCCTCCAGTCATGCTGATACTAATTTGACACATACAAGGACAAACTCGCAGACACTCGCACACGCCCACGCACACACACACAAACACACACACACACAGGATGAGTCATTGCTGGATCCTTAATTAGGACCATTTAAGCATGTTATGTGTGTCTTGCTTACACGCTCCTCTTTCCCTCCCTAATTCCTTCTCCTCCTCGTTACTTCCTCGTCTCCCAGGCTGGATAAATATAGAAATTTGTGGCCTTAAAGCCTCATCGACCACCTCTCTCTCTCTCTCTCTCTTTCTCTCTCTCTCTCTCTCTCTCTTTCGCTCGCTCTCCTTTTCTTCTGCGTCGGCTTTTTTGCACTTATTCAGGGTAGTTTCCGTCCCAAGAGATCCGGTGTGGGCACACTGGGTTAAAACTATGTATGAGG
Organism: Scatophagus argus; assembly: GCF_020382885.2. Classification (NCBI taxonomy): domain Eukaryota; kingdom Metazoa; phylum Chordata; class Actinopteri; family Scatophagidae; genus Scatophagus; species Scatophagus argus. The sequence continues at coordinate 6,143,815 of NC_058496.1, read as the reverse complement.
TACAGAGATGCAAGGGAGAGAATGAGAGAGTAGGGCTTTGACAATTGTGTTATCTGATGCGTTGGAGGGTGTGAATTGTGCATGGATACAGTCAATGCAAGAATAAGGGGTGGAAAGGCTGAATGTGTTGAGCGAGTCAGAAGAAGTAGTGCAAGTGCAAAGATCAGCACAAAGTGCTTGTTCTTGAGTGCTCAGACTGACGTCCCTGTTTTAAACAAAACACATTTTGTTTTTCTGATTTTAAAAAGTCTGCTAGCTGGGGACTGTTAATTAGTTTATTTTCAAGTATTTTTTGCATTACTTTTAATGTCAATGTCAATTCACCCAAGTGGCAGCAAACTGATGTCGTGCCAGAAACAGATGTGTTCAGGTTCTGAGACGTCTGTTTGTAGTACAAAGTACAAAGACACGGTTTTGTCTACCCAAATATTAGCAACTCGCTTTGCTCTGCCTCATTTGAGCGAACCTCCCACCTGTTTGTGCCTCTCCTCCCACCTGTGCGCCATGTGCCGGGAATCAAAATACCACATGGACATGCAAAGTGAATTTCAAGGTCAGGAAAAATAAAATAAAAAACAGGCGGTTGTAGCATTGTGTGTACTGGTTGTGACGCTACCAATAAAATATGGCTCACAATCTCAAAATCCATGGTTTGTCTGTTTAACATTATACAATTATAATTTATTGTATAGTATTATATATCGTACTTTTTGTAGAGAACAGTAGAGATGAGGATATCACAAAGAACAACAGCTTCTCTCTCCCACCCACACCAAGAGAATTTATGTTCCTCCTTTATTTATGGAGAGCAGAGTCCCTCCTCACCAGTGGATTCGTAAATCTAAAGAAACAGCAGTAGAAAATGAAGTAATGTGAGAAATGGGGAGATTTAAACACAGACAGTCCACTGCAGTGTATACTCCATAACAGCTTAGCTCTACTGAAACGGGTTTACATTTGCTTTTAGAACGAAAGGCATTTTTCTGAAAGTGCCGACTCGCGTATCAACACTGCACTTAGTGTTGTGTTTGATTAAAAAGGCAGCGTTCAGACCACAAAATACACCTGCATATATCATCCAAAGGGCTCTCAGCTTTCTTACAATCACAAGATTTAAATAAAAAAAAAAAAAAAGTTTGGTTGAAGCAGCAGATTGCAGAGCTCATTTTAGGACTTAAGTTCCCATTCAAACTTCCAGGAACATCGACTGTGTGGCAGTTTTTCTGTGTCGTCTGAATTCAAGTCACATCATGTCTGTAGATCCAGAAATGGCTTCCATACATCATTATAATGCAAATGTCTATAAAACCAGAAAGAGCATTCCCTGGGAAGCTTGCACACTGAAATGACACCATTATAGCAATTACACTGCATGGACAAAAGTACTGGGACACCTGATCATTACACCAACAAGGACTTTAATGACATTGCATTCTAAATACATGGACAGCTTTGCAGCTACAACAGCTTCCACTCTTCTGGGAAGGCTTTCCACAAGATTTTTGCCCATTCATGCAGTGATGTGAAAATGCATTTGTGAAAAAGGCCTGGTTCGCATTCTCCGTTCAAGTTCATCACCAAGATGTGCGTCCCAATACTTTTGTCTATATGGTGTAAGTCCCATAACATTTTAAGGTAATTTGGTGCCAAAATATTATTTGGTCCCACAGTGGGAAGCAGGAGAAACTTTTTCGGCATGGCAATTTTAACTAGAATGAATGGGCCGCCATCTTCCTCGTCCATGTTTAATCCATCCAAGTTCCCTCAGGAATGAGTACTGTTTAGTCTTTAGTTAATTAGAAAAACTAACTGTGAATGGGAGGTCAAAAGCCATCCTAAAACGCACCCGCTGTTTTAGAGTAGGACTAGTTAGGTAAAAGAGAATTTGACTTCATTTGTGGCTTGTTTTTGTGGTAGTGTGTGTGTATCTATCTGTATTTGTGTGAGCGTATGTGTGCACAGGCAGAATTTTCTTCTACCAATTAGCCATGACACAGCTGTGCTTTCCCCTCCTCATCTGCTCCTCAGTGGGTTTCACTTGGACAATAATCTGCTTTAGATACTGCCGCGCTGCCTCCAAAGCTCACTAGTCATCAATATCAATGCTTGATTCCGACACAACTGCAAGTTCAATCACACATGCACGCACGCAGGTAACAGCAAAAATAGACATCCGACCGAAATGGAAGAATCAGATTCAAAATACGGGTCATTAGCCTGCTTCCCTCTCACATTCAGCTCTGTTGATGTATGGTAGTGTGATGTGTTGTGGCACAGTGACGTTTTACCTCTTTGAAGTAGGCGAGGCCCCGAAAATATTCTCCTTATGTAACTGTCCCTGTTGCAAGGCCGCACGAGGCTGTGTGAGGCAAAGCGTAATGGTGGTGGGTACGTTTCTGAATGTGTGCGTGCACTTGTGTTTGTGTGTGTGTGTGTGTGCATGTCTGTGCATACAGTATGTAAGCACTTATCTGTATGTGCCTGTATGCCTGAATGTTTGAGAGACAGACTATGCTTTCTTCTCCGTGAATTATGCAGACCGGGATGAGGGCACGGGGCGGGGAAGATCCAGCAGTTACACAGCTTTTGAATTAGACGAGTCAAAACACCCAACTGAAAACACAACCACATGAAAGAGAATGGGCGGGAGAAGATGAAAATGGAGTGGCTATAGAAAGAGAAACTGGAGAGAGGAAGACAAGAAGTGAGACAGAGAGCTCTAAAGGGCAGGATGGGAAGAGGAGGGTTTAGGGACTGGATTGCACTCAAACCTCTAAAAGGGACAAGAACACAGGGGGACTAAGAGAGAATGGGACTCCTGGGGTTTTACGGGGGTCATGGTGTCTTAAAGGTGACATTCAGTGGCATAATGAGAAATAGAATACAGAAAGGAAACCAGAAGCAGAAAAGGGAGCAATACGACTAAGAAAGAGGCAGGAAAGTCCTTTCATAGCTACACTACCTTCTTCTGTATGTAGTCTCACTGTGTGCAAAAAAAAACCCACCTGCTAATTATGCATAATTACCCTAAATAGCTTGTGATTAGCAGGCAAGGAGCCATTTTTGTGCAGAGCGGTAGGAGGTTTATCAGTGAACCTCTCTCTCTCTCTCAGACACACACACACACACACACACACACACACACACACACACACACGCACACGCACACGTCCATGCCACAGGAACAGAGCACCGAGCACAAAGTGGGCTGCCTATTTTTGGTACAGGCACTTTTTCAAAAGAAAAAAGAACTCTGTCTACTATAATTAGCGTACAGTCTTGACAGTAAAATCAGGAGATGCCACAGGTGCCATATTTGCACCTTCTTAACAAATTTGGATTTAGTTTTACTATTTACAGATCAAATGTTGCTGATGTAATGAAGCCTGTTTATTGACTATTCCTCTGTTTTTTTTCTCTCCTTAACTTCCCTCTTCCCTTTTCACATTTCTGTCCTTTTTCCTGTATTGTTCATTCCTGTTTCCCTCTGTCCAATCACTGTCCACCCTCTCTGCGTCTCCTGCTCCCACTCGTTGTCTTGCACAGGCATTGGACAGGGTGTGCCGGTGGTGGCTCTCATTGTAGAAGGAGGCCCTAATGTGATCTCCATTGTGCTGGAGTACCTCAGGGACACACCTCCCGTTCCTGTGGTGGTGTGTGATGGCAGCGGCAGGGCTTCAGACATACTGGCCTTCGGACACAAATACTCTGAGGAAGGCGGGTAGGCACTCTGCTGTAATCCAAGGGCGAACACATACTAATACAAATTTTGTCCAGTGTAGAAAATCAGTTACTCTGTAGAAATTGTCTTCCTGAGATTTTTTGTAATCAGAATTTCTCATCATTTCAGATTTTTCTTGAACAACATCCCTTATATCAAACATAACAAGCATACAGTTTCATATATACTGTATTGTATATGGCAGCGACAGTTTAATTCTGCCCTTTGCCTTTTTTTGGAAAAAGATGTGGTGATGCTGTCAAGGCAAAAACGTTTTTCTTAAATATGCTGACACATTACTTTAATAACACAGCGAACAGTTACATCCCTCATGATTCACACACACTAAGTTCAGGCTTGTTTTTACAGCCATCCAGTTTCATCCAGTTACTGATGAAAGTAAACGTGCAGAATCACATTTCACCAAGGACACCAAGCAGACAGCAGTGCTGAGAGCCGCAGTCATCTGTGGTTTCACTTACTGACAAACAAATCTGATGTGCCCGCTTTTCCTCTAAGCTTTTTCCCTTTCGTACCTCTGTCTGACCCCCCACACTAACACACTTATTTGTTTCACACCTCTCCGCCTGTTTGTTCTGCAGCATAATTAACGAGTCTCTAAGAGACCAGTTGCTGGTGACCATCCAGAAGACTTTCACCTACAGCCGCACGCAGGCCCAACATCTGTTCATCATTCTCATGGAGTGCATGAAAAAGAAAGAGCTGGTGAGTATCACAGACATGTGCACATACACATGCCAGCAAACACACCTGCACATGTATATTTGTGAGTATATTTGCAGATGCAGAAACAGAAAACATAGGAGCAGCATATACTGTACATATGGGCGTATCCTCTCTGAAGCAGAGAAGACTCGCAGACACACACAGTGTCTCTCTCTCTCTCTCTCTCTCTCTCTCCCTCTCCCCCCAATCACACACACACACACAGTTTAACCACTAATAACACCAATATCACCATTCACTTAAGCTTTGATGTCTCTCCTGTATAAATTAGCCCAAAAATGAAAAATATGTGACGGGGGGACAAAATGGATTTGTCAAATGAAGCTTGCTCATCATGAAACTTTTATTGAAGCAATTATTACCCCATCTTTTATGCATGACATGTAATGTTAAGTGGATGTAAATGTATTCAGATGACGTTCGGGACCAAATGGCCTCCACCTTGAGAGTCTGTACCCCTTTGGCTGTGTTTAAGTCCGTGCACATGTCTTGGAAGTGGGGCTGTCACACACATCCCTCTCCCCTGGGAGGGACTTGCAGTCTCGTTCGAGTGCTGTCAGTCACATGAAGGCAACCTTTTCTTAAAGCCTTCTGTGGAGAGGTGATGTGTATTTAAGTTATGCTGTGTGTGAAAGTGTGTGCTGCAGCAGTGCATGCAGCGCACATGCAAAAAACCACACACAACCTCGCATTCATTCACAAGATAAAAGTCTAACACATCCCCTATGATGCAAATGATACAGCTAACAACCTTTACTGTACCTTAGCAATGCGACTTATTTACCACTTGCTTGCTCTCACCTCAACAACAGGAACAATCTCTTTAGTAATGGAGGGCAATATCTGCCCCATAAGTGAAAGTGGAATTGTTTGCATACACACACCGAAGCCTGACACTTTGAAGTAAAAGAACTGAACTAAAATCAAGTTTATCATCATGAGAGTCTGTTGTTTGAGATGTCGAGGTACTTCTCATGCAATAGTCTTCCCTGTTTGTAAAAATTATTTACAATTTACAATTATAAAATATTCTAGGTTAATAGTTTTCATAAGCATGTGCCCATATAAAGCACACACACAGTAAAAAGCACACACATGCTGCTCATAGTATTTTGCAGCCAGCCCGGCATTGGTCATGGCTGTGCAGCATGAAAGTGGATTGATTGCATCCTCAGTGGGGTTGCAGTGGCTGACTGATGCTCACACTGATGGATCTTCTGAACACAATACAGCAGAGCACAACAATGGGGTGTGAATCATTCAGCAGGAGCAGCTGTAAAGGCCAGATAATCAGATGCTGCCTCTCTCTTTGAAAACTGTTGCGGCTACGTACTGAAACTGAGCGCTCAAAGTGTATTTTGGCAGAATTACAAAAGTCCAACAGCCGTGCTTCATCTTTGAATTCATATTTGTGCATTTTACAAGCCAGTTGGATATTTTTCTGATTGTCCATTTTTGCCAAAGGAAGAAATTACCTTTTTGTATACCTTCATGTAGTATGTATGAATGTCACCATGGCGATGTCACGGGACTGCGTATGTATGAGCAGCATGCCACTTTTAAGGACATTCTGCTTGTCGTTTCTCTCATTTTAAGTTTTTGCATCTCATTTAATGCTGTTTGATGACTTTTAGACATACAAGAAAGGACAAAGTCAATTGACGTTAATCATGTGACCTTTGCTGTCTTACCTACATTGTCTGTGGTCACGATTTGGTTAGGATTATGAGAAAAAGAGTTAAAATATGTTTACTTACTTATGCACCTCACTTTGTTAAAATAGGTCTCTGTTTCCCTTTAGTTTCACATGGCATTCAAACGCTGGTCTGCTGGGTGAACCCATCTACCTCCTCATATTGCCAACATATTGTGCTACTTTTTTTTTCTCTATGACACTTGATGCTACAATGAGAGAAGAGCTTAATGCAGATGGTGTTAAATGACAGGCAAAAAGGCATGTGAACTAACTTGAAGAAACTGATGTGTTATTCATACACTATTTGGTGAGACCGGGCTGGATAAGACAGAATGTCATCTTTGGCCTATAACCTCAACCATAAAACATTTACCATTGACATAAAACTTTAATAGCTGATCATGTGTCCAGTAGAAGCAGTCCTCTGCCCTGTACACTATACCTTCCATAAAAACTCAGTGGACAGTGGATACTGCAAACATCAGGGCTCATGCACCTCACAGTGAATCTCAGACAACCAGAGTTAATCATGTTTGTCGGAAAGAAAGAGTGATAGATATCTCACCTATTTATCAGGCTGATAAGCATCACAGGGGTTCCCTTCTAATTGCACTCCATAATCAGCCATGCATTGGAGTGTGTGTGTGAGATTAGAGGTGAGTAACTGCAAGGGAGGAAGGGAAAAAAAGAAAATGAGGGCAAAAATGAGCAAAATACAGAGTTACCATGCAAAGCCTGAAACATTCAGTCCGAAAACAAAAGTGGACCAAACACACTTCCCTATGTGGTTAAATGACACCAAAGGATCACTGTAGAGTCAGTGGTCGGTTTGTCTATTCTGGGCTGCTGGAGAAACATGGTAACATACAGTATACAGACAAAAATATGGGGACACACATCTTTGTTATTCAAATCAGGTGTGGTATTGGACTTTTTTTCAAGGGTTGGGCTCGGCCCCTTACTTCCAGTGAAGGGAAATCTTAATGCTTTAGCATGCCAAGGCATTTTGGACAATGCTATGCTTCCACCTTTGTGGCAACAGTTTGTTGAAGGCCCTTTTTCTATTCCAATAGCAATTCCTATTTTCGGATTATTATGAATAGAATGAAAATATAACTCTAAATATTATATTTCATTTCTGCCAAGAGATCTCAGCTAATACCTGCTGTAGAGCAAAACTATGTTAGATCTAGTGCCTGTACCATAATCCAGCAGCAACAAAAGAACTCTGGGTTTTCTCTTGTAAACTAAGCCAAGTAGTGTCAAACCCATGTTAACACCCGGGTCAGGAGCAGGGTCATGAATCCGTTGTGTTGAGTCACTCACACTGGCAGCAGAAGCAGGTTTGTCCTGTGTCAGTGCAGTGGTCTGAAACTGGAAAAGTGTGTGTTACAGGGCGAGAGAGAGGGAGAGAGAGAGAGGCATGATGAGAGTGTGTGTCTGTCCGTGGTCTGGTTTAATTTTTTCTGGCTCCGTCGCAGGAAAGTCGAAGAGTAGGAGGAAAAGAAAAAGACTAAAGGTGACTGCCTGGGAAAATGGAAGAGAAGGGGAGAGTGTGTGTCTGCTTTAGAGGGCCAGTGAAGGGAAGGAGGAAGACTAAAGAAAGGCCGTGTCTTCCTTTTATCCCTTATTTTCAGCTTGTTGGTTTATTCATGTAGACATTTTGTGCTTCAGTTATTTCCCTGTTGCCTCTGTTTTGTTTATCATTCTCAGGACTGTTTATACTTTATATCAAGAGGCAATGAACAATGTTTGTGCTTTACCAAGTGGAACAACCCTCACAGCCATTTTTATTTTTGTTTCAGTGTTTTAGGTTGCGACATGATGAATTTTATCATTAACACTTTGCTATGAAGTTAGTTAGGAATTAAACAGCAGCAGTAGCCCCACTTATCTGCTTTATGCTATCATTTGATCTAATTTAAGAGTGTGCTGGCTCATCTCCCTGTGAACAAAAAAAAAAATCTGTTCTGATGCATGATAGATTATTAGGTTCAAAGGAGGAAGGACAGGAAATAATTGTGAAGCTAACCAGGGAATAATGTGCCAGTTCTTGAGTTTTACAGAGCGGTAACAGATGTAAAGTACATAGATAATGCGTTATATAAGTGCAGTGAAAGAGAATGCTAAAAGAAAGGCCAGATTTTTATCAATTTGCCTGCATGATAAGGGAAATTATCTTCCTATATGTGAACCACTTTTCTTGTTTCTTTTATCTTCTCGACACAAAGGTGGAATAACTTCGTATGAAAGTCAAACAAGCATGCTGAAAGGGCTACAGGCTACGTGTGAGCGCTTTCAAATGTTATCCAGGCCTGTTGTCACAAATCTTTTTTTTTTTTTTTTGGGCTAAAATTTATGAATCCAGCTCTTGGTCTAATTAAAACAGATATGCCTTTCTCTTCCTCCCCCTCTTCTTCTGTGTGTGTGTGTGTGTGGGTGGGGGGTTCGGGTGCAAGATGACTGTCCTGGTATCTCCCAGCTTGGTATGAATAATTGAGCGTAGAATAGTCCTTATATGTTTAATTCGGATTAAATATTGAGGAGGAACCACCAACCCGCAATTTCCCTACGCCTCCCTGACAAGACTAAGAACGAGTGGGAGGAAGAAGAGGAGAGGAGCAAAAGAGTGACTTAAATGTACCATGAGAGAGAGGTAAGGGAGGATGTTAGGGACAGATGGAGGGAGAGAGGGGTGGTGATGGGAGGAAATAAGACAGGAAGTAAGAGAAAGGAAAACAAATGCGGTTTGGGTGAAGAGCAAATGTGTAAATGAGGTACAGTCGAGAGTCTGAGGTACAAGCGCATCAATATGCTGGAAGAGAGACAATTCCTTGGTTGAGCTTTCCATACTTTCGCTAGCTTTTGTCAGATATCAACTGCTGCCACTGCTAATGTACTGCAGATGCTGTGAACATCTCTAGACTCTGTGTGTGTGTAGTGTTTGCCACGTGTCTTGTATGTACTTGTATGTACATGCAGCAGCATCAGCAGGGTCTTTGCCTGTTTAATGAAGACAAATGTTTTCCAATCAGCGAGGGTCACTGCAGCGTGAAGAGCAGTTTTCTGATCCTCTAAGCATGAGGCCCAGCAACACTGAAGATGCAGGAATCCTCCGACAGAACCCAGTCACACTGGGAAACATTGCACTCCCTCCCCCTTTTTCATATCTCATATCCGTCTTCAATTTCCCAACACTAAATCACCCTCCTTCAGTCTTTGCACACGCTTCCTCTTTCCCACCGTCTCATCTTGCCTCTGCTCGTCTCCTTCTTTTTACCGCTCTTTTCCTCTCTCCGCTTTTTTGTGTCATTGAAGATATGGAGTGCGGCACAAACACAAGTCAGTCATCACGAGGTGGTGTATGTCAGTGTAGAGGCAGAGAAAGGTCACATTCAGCCTTTAAAGATAGTATAAGCAACAGTATTGCCCACAGCTGTCATCTGCACATCGAGGGAATCATGTACAATAGATGTGTAACTGTATGCATGACTTATAAAAAAAAAAAAAGAATTAAATATTAAACGTTTGCTCACAGTAGGTACTCGAGAACTCCTTTGCGTATTTGTGATGATGGAAATAGATGGGGCAGGTGCTGTCTGTTTACCTTTACACACACTTATTGATGGCTCTGGGGGATCGTTGGGATTAAATTAGCAACCTTGTGTTGACATAGCAGTTGGGTTGCTTAGCCTTTCTAATGCAGAGCTTCCATGATAATAGGTAGGGCATATCCACAGGGTCACCTTGGGGGAAGAGGGAGGAAGAAGTAAGGAGGCAGTGGGAAAAGATGAGTGGGGGGAGGGAGAGTCGCATGCCAGTGGGAGGTTGTTGAAAGATTAGTGGTTGTAGGTGGGAGGGGAGGGCAAAAAGATGATGGGAAATGGAGCAGAGGTATGGATGGAGAGGCCTGGGGGGTGGGAGAATAGCAACAATAGTAAACCTCTTCTGTAATCATCATTTTTCCTCGAGCACGCTGTCATCCATCTTTAGTCCTTATGACAGCAGAGAGTCGTGTGTGGCTCCATTATGCTCTAATGATACAAGATATAATGAACAAGTGGTCAGAATATGAATCTGCACTGCTTGGGTGAAATTAGCCTTACACGTGAGTGCGTTCTTAAAAACTATTTGCCCACTCTTTGTCTCTGTATCTAAAAAAAACCCCCCAAAAAACATTATCTTGATCTTGTAAGAGAGCTTTGCATGGATATTGTTTGACCTTTTATAGTCACTGTGTAAGAGCACACGCCCATACTTGGTTAGGTCAGTTGTTACAAAACTGTCAGATTAACACCGACAAATCCCAAGCAGAGAGGCCAACAACAGCAGCCCTTACTCCAGAAGTCTCTCCACTACAAATGCTGGCAAAGGTGCTTGCACAAACACTTCCTCCAGGCCAGGTGCACCTCACTGAGCAATCAGGATGTGGAACACCTCATCAAAAGCTGAGAAGACAGGAGGAGAGAAGGGACAAACGGTGCAAGGGAGCAAAAAAATTGTGTGGAAAAAATGCACAAAAAATTCATCACAAATTCCCGGAGCCCAACGTCCCGTCTTTAAATTGTTGTTTTTTGAGGGGTTTTTTTGTCCATTCAACTGAAAAATGACTGAAACAAATAATTGCTTATTAAAATAGTTGACAGCTAACTTTCTTTCGATCAACTATGCAATTAATCATCTAATTGTTGTGGTTATGCCACAATGTTATGCCATGTTATGCATTATTGTGTTACTTATGGATGGAATTATGGCAAAAATAAATGAGTCCCCTTTTTGCTGGGGGCTCCCTCAAGGACCCTCAGGAGTCCCTGGACCTCACTTTGAAAACCACTGGGTTAGATCATAGTATTGTGTGTGTGTCCAACAGATGGTTCTTTAAATGGGTTGTTAACATCTATTAAAGTAAGGGCAAAGATGCATTCTAGCAAATAATAATCTAGCCACTGGCTGGCTGCACTATCCAAACATACACAACCACGCACAGTGTATAAAGAACCACACACTATAACTTAACTCAGAGAAGCACATGAAATTACACACTGCACCAGCGACTCATCTGTGTCCTCACTCGTGAAGACCTCGATCGATACCCTCACATCCCATCGCACTCCTGTCTCCCCCGGAGAAAGACCTTTTGATTACACAGGCCGATTGTGACCGCCGCACACACATAACACACTCACACTTAGATGCTTTTGTTATTAGTGATTACATCTACAATGCATGGCTGAGGAGCCGTCGCATGATGTCTCGCTCCTCCTTTCTCTGTCAGGGAGGCGCCAACATGTTATCTGCATGTGGTGTGCAAATGATGCGCAAGCCAACTCAGTAGTTACTGTAAATCATCAATGCAATTTGAATTACTTTTATGCCTTGAAGATTGTGTGAAAAGAGAGAGAGAGAGAGAGAGAGAGAGAGAGAGCGAGAGAGAGGAGGGTTAGCCTACAACATTGCAGCATTGCCCAAGGGAAAGCAGCAGCAGCAGCAGCAGCAACAAAGCCCACAGATTCCCGTAGCTCCATGAAATGAAGCCATTTAGAGGAGGAGATGGGAAGAGAGATGGGCTGCAGGGTGGAGAGGGAGGTGGGAGGAGATGGATGGGTGGATGGAGGGATTAGAGGAATTGCTCGTCAGGCATTCAGAACACGCTTTCTCTCAGCTCCCACAAGGTGCCCTTCACACATGCACACATACGAGTATAAATGCCCACACACGGCAACATTTGTTATGTGTACATGCTTATTGTACTTGGCAAAAAAAAAAAAACAAAACAGAAAAATGGTCCAATTTCTCAGATATCCTTCTCAGTGGAGTTTGGCTTTCATCCAACGCACCATTAGTTTAGCTCACACAGGATATAAAAAATACAGCTAAAAGACATGTCAGACCACACACACAAAGGCCTAAACTGGCCTGACAGTAAAATATTTTCCTTAAATCCTCACCTGAAAAATGTTTTACACAGCAAAACTAAAAGAACAAAATGTTCTCCTGTCACGGAGCGCACCCTTACTTCATAGTCATGTGATCTCTCACTCTGTTGTATTTTTGTTCTGGTTCTCCTCTGTTGTCTTCTCAGAGAAACCCCTCATTCCCTCCTTAACAACCAACATGTTGTATGCGAGGGCTTTGTGGTGTTCAGTGCACAACAGACCAGAGAGAGAGTGAGACAGTCTGGAGAGGAGATACAGTACACTACGGTACACTACATCACATACCTCAACTCTCCTTCAGCAGCAGCGTTTTTTAATCCAGCAAACAAGAACACTCTCACTCTGGGTGTGACCGATTTTTTAAAAATACTATAAGCCCTGATACATTCAATCAAACAACAACAGAAGTAATAAAATTACTTTTAAACAGTTTGGCTTGTGTAAATTTCATGCACCTGTCTCTCACTCTTTTCCTCTGTGTCTGTCTGCCTGTCTCTCTCTGTCTCTCCCTCTCATTGTCTCTCAGATAACAGTTTTCCGGATGGGGTCAGAGGGTCACCAGGATATTGACCTTGCCATCCTCACTGCTTTACTGAAAGGTGGGTGTGGGCTTTTGTGTGTGTGTGTGTGTGTGTGTGTGTGTGTGTGTGTGTGTGTGCATGCTGGAGCATGAATGTACAGTAAGTGGCCTCCATTTCTCTGACGCCCTCCGGGAATGTTGTTATTCGAAAGTTTCTGTACATAAAAGGAGGATGATAGCGTTTCAGAAAGCACTGCTCTCACTGTCCCAGTTTAGGTGTATGTTCATAGCACAGAGGTATGTTTTTACTTTTGCAGTTAATAGCTCAGGAATAAAACATCTGTGCTTATTTTTTTTCCTCCATCTTGAAGCTCCATTAAGCGATTTTTGATCACTGCGAGGCAGGAAGACTCCAAAGTCTACTTGTAGCTTTAAGTCTTGGTATTATCTTAGCTTATCAAACAATTGCTTTCTTCCAGTATGTGCAGAAACACAGCGCTGTAGGCACATAATACTCCTCTTATCACTGCCTGTCCTATATAAGCCAGTATCTACTGGCTTGGTCCACTAATTCCTAACGAAAATGTGTCTCTTTTTGGCATGCTAAATATTTTACCACCCATAAATCCACAACATGTTGTTTTTGCACCACAGATTTGTATGGATTAATGGAGATGTGATATTTTAATTAGTGAGCTTTAGAGGTGCTGGTTTGGTAGATTCTGTTTGGACAAAGTAATGCTAGCTGTTTCACTCTGTCTCCACTTACTGTGCTAAGCTAAACTAACTGGCTGCTGGCTCCAGCTTTGTATTTATTGTGCATCTAATTCTTGAAGAGTGCATAAGCGACTTCAGAAAATGTAGAACTGTACCTTTAAATGTGAGCAGGTTGTGGCCCGTGTGGAACTCCTACTTATTAAAGTCGTTTTAGACAACCTTGCAGAGAGTTCAGGTTTCCTATTTTATATGCTAATAAAGCCCTGATATCATAACAACACCTGCAGACTAATGAATTACCGTAACATGAACACAGCTGCTCATTAAATGTTTGGCCAGAGACAAATAATTACAGGACTACACTTACTACAGTCACCAGTGTATTATGTTAAGTGTTTTTTTCTTTTAAATCATCTCTTTTGAAGTATAAATTTCAATTTTAATTTGCTATTTTTCAAATGGATTCCCTTTGAGGTCAATAATCACTTTTAAAAGGGACACGTGGCCTCACTGTGTGCTGTTAGGCCATAAGAGCTTCTCATTTCTCAGAGTTACGCTGAAGCTTACAGTGTCGCATCTGTACAGGTTACGCTACACAGCCGTAGCTACACACAAGCAAGAGGTGATTTAAAGGCCGTTTGGCTCTAGATTTCCCTTTCCAAATATCACATTGCAAACATGTAGAATATTCAATCAGCGCAATAACAGCAGCACAGACAAGGCATGCCACAGTAAGATATACAGTTAGCAGAAGCCGCAGTCTCTGTAACAAATTGTTATGCAATTACAAATAAGGCCAATGAATTGGACCAAATTGGATTACAAAATTGAAAATTTGTCAAGTGCAGACATAGCAATTAAACCTAACCACCATTGTTCCCCATCCTCTACCCTATTTCACACTTCAGAGCTCTACACACACACACACACACACACACATACACACAGAGGATTCACAGATCCATACTTTCGATTGGTTGTTCAGTAGCTTGTATTGATCATTTTTTGCTCCTGCCTCTTCAAGGAATGCGACGCTAACCAGGCCCGATGGAGTTTGCACGCATGCTCCCTCTCTCTAACACACACCTATACATGTGAACAACACAGAAGGTACACACCCGTGCACACGTACAAACAGGAGTCCTGCGGGACTGCTCAGCAATTCAGAGCATATGATTGACTGTCTCAGGAATTGTTCCTCAGAGAAACATTTCATTCCACAGAGAGAACCACTAGTGAGTTTGGAGAGGGCGCGAGTGGAAGGGAAACGTGTTTTACATAATTTATGTGTAGAGTCGAGATGTACGATTTCTCTGGCACATGCTTCACTCCCTGATCTCTGTCTTTATCTGAGACTCATGCTCTCTTGCCCCATTGCTTTGCCTACGTATACATGTCTCACGCATTTATTCTGTCGACTCCATCTGTTAACCTATCTTTCATTTCTGTTCGGCCCTTTTCTGTTCATTTCACGTTGTGATCGAAGTGGCATGTAGATAAACGAGTGAAGGGAGTGAAGTGACATCAAAGAAAAGAGAAGACGAAATGCGTAAAAGGAAATGAAAAGGAACGGATCAGAGAAGTGAAAGGATTGGGGAGTGGGGAACACTGAGAAAAGGGGCAACAAAAATAATGCTTTATGATAAACAGCACGAGGGTCATTTTATATGCAAGTCTCATTCTGCGGGCTGAGTGAATGAGACGCGTTAAGGCTTTTAGCGTGAAACGAAATCAGTCACATCCTGCCCGAGAGCTTTTTAAAACACTGGATTAGACTCCTTCGCTAAAGAACTAAGCTGCAGCCTGAAGCTCAACAAGGCAGAGCATTCAGGAGTACAAGGTGAAGGGGGAACAGAGCACGAGGATGAGTATTGAGTGTGTGAGCGAAAGAGAGTGAGATGTGGAGAAGTGGGCTCAGAGAGAGCAGGAAGGAAACCGCTGCTACAGACACATGGTGTAACAGAGGGTAGTTCAGAGTAATTGATGGTCTGCTGTCTGAGGTAGTCAATATCCTGAAGATTGGGTCCATAAAATCAGCTGGCTGCAGTTCAACCTCCCTGCAGGCAGACAAAGTGAACCCACGGGCCTTTGATAAAGCAAGGCCATCCTGCCTTTTCATAGACACATATCTTCACTAAAGCTCTTATTAGCAGAGCTCTCTCTGAACATTTAGCTCCGGTAATGCTGTAAAAACCTTTAAGATGGAGAGAGAGAGCTGTGCAAAGTGACGAGACGGAGCTGCTTGTTCAAAATTACACACAAGGGATTATTGTTTTACTTTATGCTATTCCGGATTTCTCTGAAGGCTGAGATTAATTGTTGCTTTATCTTTCTCATTCTGGCCACATCCCCCCAGTGCTCTGGTAAATTATTGATGTAAAACAGCGGGCTGCGGTTTTATGTTAGATCTCACTGGTCAACACTCACTACAACGATGAGCAGCTACAAATGCTTTTTTTTTGGTAGCATATTTACAGTGAAGTAGTGAGCTTTGATTTCACAGTTGCCCTCTGCCCCCGTTTCATTTAATGTTGCACCTGAATATGAAATGAACTGTTTAAGATCTATTCACAACAGCATCTCTTAAAGTAATAGAATACAGTAGAAATGATTACTACACCTACCTGGGCTCCATTTTATGACTATCTTTAGGCTAAGATGATCCTAAAACCCAAGAAATAATAACAGTTGACAGCTAAAATCATTTACTTATGTAAACATGGACGAGATGTCTCTACTTCTTCCTCCTGTACAAACATGAAGCCAAAATATCCCAGAGTCTGCGCAGTAGTGATCGGGTGGTGTGCTGTGGTTTGGGCAGGGTGCCTGTACACCAGCAGGGCTCAGCTGTCAATCAACCACTTCTAATAGCATACAATAACTAATAGTCAGAATATTGAATCTGGATGCAGGGTTTAAGTCCTGTACTGCAGCCTGCCTCTCATGTTGTCCGTCTTAATTTTACAGGAAATGCATGAAAGCTTTTAAAGGAAAACAAACAAACCAGTACTGCATTGCAAGTATCGCAGCAGAATTACATCCACCATTCTGTCCTTTACCAAACAGCAATGACACACAGCAAAGCTATCAAAGCAATGCCATCCAATACTTTCATTTCATCCATATTTGTCAGTGTGCCCTTGAATCTTGTAAACAGGTTGTTTTTATCATTTCCTCTACTTTATCCAGTTTTATAGGATGCAAATCAGATCTGCCACTTTTTTCATCTTTTGCTTTCAGTTTTAATGGTTTTTTTTGTCCTGTGTGTATATGTACATATGTGTACTTTTTCCTCCACTAATTAAGGTTCACCCATGTTACCTGAGGACCCAAGCACTGTAAATGATGTTTCACTGACACAGCAGATCAAAGGAACACAGTTGGATTCCAGTTATTATGCAGGGATGAGGTGGAGCGTTAAAATAAGTGATACATCAGAAACCAAGCTGTCATTCTTGTCAATGGGAAGACATCTTCTTCTCTACAGACACACAGAAAAAGGAAACATTGTAAAGCAAAGCAAATTTCCACAAAGCCTGAAGTCAGATGAAGCCTGTGCAACTCACAAAAGAAGATCTCAGCCCTCAATAAAGGGAGGTATCGGCTGTTAGTCGGCACAAAGACTACCGAAAAGAGGTCACAACTTTCTCCAAGACACTCTGCTAACCATCTTTTTCACTTCCTCCCTTCATTTAAAAGACTGAAACCTGTTAGAACCATGACAGCCAGGTTCTGTGACAGCAACCTCGCAGTCAAGACTGAACATTACTAGCATTAACAAAGCAAAGTAGATCTAATAACTAAACGACTACAACAAACTGGTATGTTGTGTGTATCTGTGTTTTTCCAGAAATATGACATTGTCTCCCGACTCGTTTGTGTCCTCTCTCAGGTGCCAACGCTTCAGCTCCTGACCAGCTGAGTTTGGCTCTGGCGTGGAACAGAGTGGACATCGCCCGCAGTCAGATCTTCATCTACGGACAGCAGTGGCCTGTAAGAATCATTAGGACTACAAACAGGAGTATCCCTGCTGTAGCAGAAATATTGACTGTATTTACAGGCCTTGTTTGTTCTTTGTGCATTGTCACTGAGAATAACGAAGAAGAAGTACTGCACTGCCTAAAAATGTGTTTTTAACACATAATGACTTTGGCATTCAGTCTTGAATTGTACCTGATATTTGTTTATAGTCTTCAAATATCCAGTATCTTATATGAGAAATGCAGCTTACAGGCTATATTCATATAGCGCTTTTATCCAAAATGCTTTATAAGATTTTTGCCACTCATTTACACACACACAAAATGTGAGCAAGCTACTGCCGTCAGGAGCAATTTGGGGTTCAGTGTCTTCTCCGGGGACACTTTGACATGTGGACAGGAGGAGGTGGGGACCAAACCGACAACCCTGGGATTAGCAGACAACCCGATCGACCTCCTGAGCTACAGAGTAGCTGTCTGTAAAAGTAATCAAAAAGAGAAAGATGATAACTTGAAGCTTCAAAAAGGAAATCTGAATGCAGAAAACAGCTCAGGATCAGTCGAGGGTGAAAGGTTCAGCAGCTGGCTAGTGGTTGATAATCAATATTCATTATCATTCATTGTCAGCATTCCCTGCAGTTTTCAAACTGTGTAATTCGAAGCTGTCTTAAAATGTCTGAAGTATTTCATTTTAACTCACTTTAGTTTGGATGGGAACTGTATAACAGAAAAGAAAAGAAAAAATAAATATGAGTGTGTAGTATGAGTTTAAACTTTATTTCCATGCAGTGCTTCTACGTAGTTTATAGTTTGTATTTCCCATCCTGTGCACTTCAGGTTGGTTCCCTGGAACAGGCGATGCTGGATGCCTTAGTTCTGGACAGAGTGGACTTTGTGAAGTTGCTGATTGAAAATGGAGTCAGCATGCATCGTTTCCTCACGCTGTCCAGACTGGAGGAGCTCTACAACACGGTAACAACAAATCACATCAATAACAGAAGTTAAATTACCTCTCCACAACACGCCAGGCAGCAGCCTCTTTTGGCAAATAGTTACTGCAGTGAGTTTCAAGGTAAAATGTTGATTGAAAGAGCATTTGCACGAAAAAAATATGGTGCAGCTAGTCAAACAGTCTAGCAGGCAGGATAATTTTTTTTCTGAGGGACTTCAGATGCTGTCAGTACTGGTAATAATGCCCCTATGTTTTGTGTTTGTTTTTTCAACAGAGACATGGACCATCCAACACGCTTTACCACCTTGTCAGAGATGTCAAAAAGGTATGAGCCTCGCTGGCGTCCTTTTAGCTCTGTGGCTGTTCAGGCACATTGTAGGGGAATGTTGGCTTGAATGTGCATATTAAAGAAGATGTTTGACTACATAGACTTTAAGTTGCTCTTTTATTTTTTTTTTTGCGGTTTGTGCTGTTACTCTGTTTGCATCAATTTTTGTGTCTACATTTTGGTAGCCCTACTTGCTGTTAACTGCGAATAGAGGCCGGCTTTTCTCTTTCAGCTGGAGTTGCGGGCTGCAGCGGCTTTGTAGAGCTATTCACGACTCGCATCCCTCTCATGATTTTTCAGCAATTTACTCTGTTCTTTCTCTCAGGCACACACTGCCATGGTAAACAAACACTGCATGTATTAAACATTGCTTTATCCACAGAGTTTGAGCAGACTGGGTCCGCAGTAGAACATCTGTGAGGCTGAGGAGGAGGAACTCAGTAAACGGCTTCAATTTATCCATTTATTTTTTTATTCGGGTGACTAACAACACTATAAAGTGTATTCTTACTGATATCCAGAATCATCTGGTTCCCTCACATACGATGGAATGGTGGAATCATCATGTAGAACAAGTTGGAGCTGCGCTTAAGCCAAAAACTGTCAGCACTTTGCAGCGTTCATTATTTTTGCTGCATATCTCCACCTTGATGATTACTGCGATAAAAAAATAGAATTTTACAGTCAGTACATGCCTGCACGCCAATTAGGAGCGATCCCACTCTTGAGAGGTAATGGACAGGTCACCATTAGCATTTAACAGTGTTCATTAATTAAAGTGTTGATGATTACGGTAATGCTGTATGCTCATCTAGGAGTCCCTGAAGAGGCTCGATATTGTAATCACTCCTCCTTTACCTCCTCTCTGTCTTTAAACACCACTCTGATCTCAAGTTGGTGCAGAGAGAATATGTAGTTTGTATTCAGCAACACCTCACCGTGCCACTTCACAAACATGCAGAACAAACACTGTAGTGCATGGCATAACACCCCCCATCTCCTTTTTTGCCGAGCTGTGTGTGATAGTTGAGTGTTCGTGTGTCACTGTTGTATCATAGTGTGATGCTAATTAGATTTAACTGCTATCCCTCAGGTATAGTTAGCCACCATGTCATTGCTGTTTTCTTTCTTTCGCATTCGTCTCTCTAGATTATTTGGTTGTATTGTTACATGTAGCAATCAAAAGGTCTTATTTGGATTTTAAGATGTAGCTGCTGTGCTAACAGCGGTAGGTGAAGGTTGCTCTCAGGTTCAGCCTGGACCTTTTTGTTAGATTGTGTTGAAACTGAGTCATAAAACAGGAACTGTCAGATTCGCTGGTGGACTGCAGCTGTCAAAGCAGAAATTGGTTTTCCTACAGCGCAAATGAACAATGCAGTTTTATGGAGGTTGGTAGCAATACACCTTGTGCCCTGAGTCTTGAATATCAGAAACGGTTTGGAGAAAATCCAGATGTAACCAAGCGGTTTTACCTCTCAGTTTTTGGTAATTAAAAGTATGAATGGAACAGAGTCATGGTTGATTTGTGTTCTTGGCAATAAGCTCACTATCTGGATTGCATGACATGATGACTGGGTTAGGGAACAGTTTTTGTGTGCTTATATTCTATCATACCTTTCAGTTTCATTATACTATGTTATAATAAAATAAAAAAAAAATAAAAAAATAAAAAAAGCAGCTTTTAAACTTGCAGTGAATGTCTGGCTATGATGTATGGAGGCAGTAAAGAGAAACTTTCAGGAGAGCAGCTTCCCCATTAAAAACTGCAGCGCTCAAAGCTCTCAGGGTGTATTCACACAAGGTGTAAACAAACAGTGATTAGCTTGAGCTTAAAACACCACAGGGAATTAAAAGAGGGCCCGGCTGACCGCTGACTGGTGCGTTTGAACTATATATATCCGTATCATGTGGAGGTGAAGCTTTGTGTGCTCACTTTGAACAGCAGATGTATGAAAAGACGAGCAGTATCTGTGGCTCTCTGTTCTTCAAAATGTTTTAGTTGGCCTGCAGGGGTTTGCCAGGATTTACAACCAGTGAAATTGAATCTTTGGATGTAAGGACGGGTTAGGGATGAGTAGTATGGAGAGAATTTGTACTATCTGTTATCTATTTCTTTCTATGTACGCTTTATTAAATCAGGAAGTCACGGTGTGATCGAGATCTCATTTACAAGCCCGAATCAAAATGTCCACCCTCTGGACTTAAACGTACATACCATGACCTGTTCACTGTCGTCACATCAGGTGAGAGTAAAAATAAGTAAATGAAATATCAGTGGCCTGGTAGCTCACCTGGCAGAGTGTGAACCCAATGCGCAGTGTCCTCCGCAGTGACCCAGATTCAATTCGCTGCATGTCCTTCTCTACAAACTCTAGTATAAAATTTAAGTAGAGTATTTATAATGAGGACTTGAGTAAAACGTAAACTTTGTTTAATCTGCCTTTAAAACAAGCTTAAGGTTAAGTATTAAAGTAGCAGTAAAGTATTAAATGAGAGCTGCAGATTATCAGTGGATGACTGAATAGAGTTTGCTGTAGAAGACAGTATTATCTGCATAAAAAAGTAAATTGCATTTATTTATGAACATCATCAATAAGATTATGAATAATAGCGTCCCTAAGATGGAACCCTGTGCAACGCCTTTAGTCATAGAAGAAGCTCAGATTTAACATCGCCCACTTTTGTACACTGCTGTCTGTCTGAAACCACCTGTAGCTGCTAAACCACCTCAGAGTGTCCATGCCACTATCTGATCATCTCTTTGGGAGTGTGACGTGATCAACCATGTCAAAAGCCTCTGACAGAGCTACATGGCGCATCTGATTGCACAGTGGGCACGGTATCATTCAAGACAAGGGCAGCAGCGGAGTTTGTGCTATGATCTGTTGTAAATCCAGACTGATATCCTGATATGTCTCTACACTTTCTCTGATACCATCTTCAGTCCCCTGGGCTCGGAGTGCAGAGGAGTGGGGATGGCATCATGGAAGGCGTAGAGATACGTAAAGTAATTTGTGTAGCTCAAAGGAACAGTGGGGGTCAGGATAATGACTGCAGGATCTGGGGTTGATGCTGAGGGCACGATGAGGAGCAGCAAGTGTTGATACGGTTTTAATTCTCACGTGAAAGGACTTCTGTTTCATTACTGATTATCTCCTCCAGCATTAATAGCTATCTGTCATGCTATTGCCCCTCTCTTCCAGGCTAATGAGACATCACCACTTTCTCTTTATTTTCCTCTTTCCAAGACTACATTGAACCTCACTGAGAAGATCTTATTACTTTCCTAAATGCAAATTATGATAAATCATTCAATTTTTTTTATATCCTGTGTAACTGTCCTCAGACAGTACGTTCTCTCTGTGAATCGTACTGCACCTTAGTTTTCATTCTCTCCTCGTTTTCTGCCCCTCAGGAAGAGCACATGTTACAGCTTGGGGCTCTGGTTTACTATCTGAAACCGGAAACTCTTAGCAGTGTTTGGTTCAGCTGATTAGAAGATGGGAGGAATGGCTCCAGATTCAAACAAAGATCGGCATAGTTTTAAAGAATTCAGAATACAAAAACATGAGCTGAACCACAGTCTGATTGAGTTTACGATTTATGTAAGAGGCTGGAAGAGAGATTGTGCCTGAGAGCTTCTCTGTATCTCGTTTCCCCTGCTCTTGCTTATCGTGATGTTTACTCACTGACATTGTGTGTTCTTTCCAAGCGAGAATATCCAGGGTTCAGTTGGATCTACTTCAAGGTGAATCCGATAATCACGTTTTCTTTCATAGCCAAAAAAAAAACAGTCTGATATGGATTTTTGTGAAGTGGGTGTATATGACTGTGTGATTTGTTTTATACTCTTTGTTTCCCTCTTGTTTACCCTCCATTATTAATCAGCTGGCATGAGTTCTTGCCTGTTAACACTGTCTGGTTTTCTAGGGAAACCTGCCCCCGGACTACCGCATCAGCCTCATTGACATTGGTCTGGTCATTGAATACCTCATGGGCGGGGCGTATCGATGTAACTACACAAGAAAGAGATTCAGAACGCTATACCACAACCTCTTTGGACCCAAGAGGGTGAGTGAATGATTCTCACCTGCATTAGCGTCCCACAATTTAATGCACTTGAACATGTAACGTCTGGAAATTTTTAATGCTACTAATCAAATATATATAATAAACATATATATATGTAAATATATCAATATCAGCAAAATGAGCCTTGTGATCAGATTAGCCCTGATAAGGCCAAGATGAATAATCTAGTAAATTTTTTTGTTTTAATAAAATGTTAATTAGGTATTGTGTATTCAAGGGCAAACTTCACCTGCTGATGCAAGTAATAAATTTGCATGTACATATAAATGTTATTAGTTGAGACCATAGCAAGTGCTGGAGCTAGCTTGACAGAACTGACTTAGAAGACACTGTATTGTGTGTTGTTTCTGCACTGCATTTGGATTCAGATTTTTCCTTTGTTGATAAGAGAAAGTTTAGAAAAATTGGGAAAATGTTTGACTGAAATGGCAGGACAGAAATCTTTTTTCCTGTCAATAAATGGAAATCAGCTGACTGCTATTTTGATTGGCTAATCTAGGAGCCCTGAGCAGTTTGTCTTCAAGGCTCAGCTTCTAGCTACTAGGATGGAATCTCCGTGTCTGACAGCCCAAACAAACACCCGCCACAAAAACACACGACTGATTTCATGCAAATCACAGTCTCCTACAGTCAGTGTGGTGTTCATCAGCAGAGGTCAAACATAAGAGTTGTCCTCCTGTTATTCTTCATTTCCACATCAGGTAGAGACCACACACACTATTATTAGCTTAATGCGGCAAATCATCCATCTATAGCAGGGGGGTCTTCATCATGTGCCATCATAACGCCAATGGTATACAGTACATAGTTAAGTAAACACTACAGAAACCCATCTCACTGATTAGCGTACCTTCAGTCAAAGTGGAAAAACTGATGATTGAAATCATGTGCTATAGTGTTTCCTGGTTGTGTACTACAAACCACACATATTGCACATTATATGGTCTATGTTCTTGTCCTGTTTTTGTAATTCTCTCATTCTCCATCTCAGAAATACTAATTTTTTTTCACTTAACTGTAGTGATGTGTATCCATCTAGATTGTTATGGTGTGAGTTGCTAAGTTTTGAAGATATCTGCTGTAGGGATGTTTGCTTTCTCTCCAGTATAATGGAACTAGGTGGCACTTGACCTGTGGTGTTGAAAAACTCAAAGGCAATTTGGAAAGTGTACATCTACTCATGAACAAGAGGCTCGAGTCGATGCGTGGTAGCATGATTGGCGTTATTGTGTGATATAAAGTTCCTACATGAGACTGCTCATAACAAGGTCTGTGGATTGTCTTGAGTTATGAAAAGAGACATTACTGTTAACTTTTACTACTGCATTTTTTTTTATTTGGGCACTTTGAGGGCTGGATGCAAAGGGCCATCCAGTTCCATTATATTCTAGAGAAGGCAGACATCTCTATGGTCTATGTTTCCAAAACTTGCATCTAAATAATCTAAATGAATAAATAGCACTACAGGAAAGAGAAAAAATACGTACTTATGATTTTGAGATTAACTGTTCCTTTAGCACCGCCACAGGTGTGATGGAAATAGACATACACACAGCCGTGTCTGAAGCACCATATTTCTGCTTGATTGTGTACCTTTGTGTTTATACTGTGTGTGTGTGTGTGTGTGTGTGTGTGTGTGTGTGTGAGAGAGAGAGAGAGAGAGAGAGAGAGTTTGAGTCCTCATATGCCTGTTTATCTCATTGTATGTCTGCCATGGCAGCAACAAAGCAGCTGAAAAGACGCAGATAAAGCTAAAGCAAAGAAACAGGGCAGAGACGAAGCAAAGAGGCAAAATGAGAGAGGAAGAGAGAGAGCGACCGAGTGTCAGTCAGATCCAATTTTACTGTGATATTCACGATGCAATAAGCGAGGGATCACATTTTCACGTGTGCGCACACACACGCACACACACAAACACATGTTAACTAAGAACAAAGCCTCGAAATAGATGCAGATATCAAAATCCCCACAGGAGACCTGAGCTATTTTTACCAACTCAGATGATGGCTCATGAATGCATAATTCATA
This sequence comes from Scatophagus argus, assembly GCF_020382885.2. NCBI lineage: Eukaryota > Metazoa > Chordata > Actinopteri > Scatophagidae > Scatophagus > Scatophagus argus. The sequence goes on along the minus strand of NC_058496.1, from coordinate 6,119,098 downwards.
CATGCCCTGCTTTAATACAGATACACAGTACTGTACCAAACGCACAAATACTCTGTTTTAATACATGCAAACACCCAACCGCAAAAGATTGTTGCTGCATGTGTAGTATACTGTCAATCACACCAGCACAAAATGCTACCCGTCATTGTAGTTGACGTTTAATGCATTAAACTGAAAGTGAATGACTTAACACATTAAAGGATATTTCTGGTTGCATGTGAGTGAGTCTGTCTGCCTGTCAGTCCACGCTGTGCTGTGCTTATAGAGTATATTACTCTATAAAATACATCCGACAAGGTCTTGTTCTGTTTGTTTATGTTTTTGTTGCTTTTCTAGCCCAAAGCCCTGAAACTGCTGGGGATGGAGGTGAGTGTTGATCTCATCGAGGTTGTTATTCAGTCATTCCTTCACTGTTCCCCTCTCTTGTCTAAAGCACTTCTCTCTCACACACGTGTTGAGTGTATAGTAAGACCACAGAATCTCTTCAGCAAAAAAGTCCTTAAAAGTGAGCCGCGTGCCTCACAGTTTTTCAGAAGAATTTGGAGGCATATTTAATTCCTTTTGCTGGCAATCTGTATACGCTTTTGAGCCAGTTGCAGGCTTGGTGTCAAATACAGTTATTAATACATTTCACACTAACTTGTATATTATGAGTTATTTTCAGTTTACAGATTTATGAAATGAAAAAAACATGTCTACATAATTGACTTCGAACAGTAACTCGTGTACATGTCAGAGCAGTCCAGTTAAATTTAACAGAATAGGTCATAACAGATGGGATTACATGATACATGCTTTGTGTACTCACATACATCCATGCTGTACACATTATAAAGCTTTTATCACAGCATGTGTCCACAGTTTTCTCTGAGGTATTTATATCTAACGTGCATGACTGTCCATTCCTTTGTGAGTCTGCCTGTTTGAAATCCGTCTTCCTCTCGGTGTGTGTCCTCCCTTTGTTTGTGCCTGTTTAAGTCTTTATGTCTTGCTCTCTTTTTGTCCAGTTTATCTTTCAGTATGTAACCTGGCAACCTGGCCATGAAGCACATAAATTTACTGATTTTAAAAGATAAAAATTTACAATGCTGAAATCATGTCTAAATCTCAATAAAATCACAAACCTATTCTTACTCAATATAAATGACATGTCAGTGCTTAGTATTGCTGAGTGATTTACTGCCATGCCAGTATCAATATCTTTTTACATCCAGGTAATCTGTCACAAAGCAAGCAGCAATTCTGCAACCACCGAATGCCATTTCTCGCATCTCTGTCATTGATCAGCTGTCATTAATGCTCAATTCTTAAAATGAGAAATTATTGGAAATCAATGCCACTCTGCTGCCATGCCATTTAAACATTAACTGGCAGTGTCAGTCTCTCCAGAGACAGTGAGGACTTCACCTGTTCTGGAGTTATTTCTTCACTCAAAATTAAAGGACAAGCATTAAAAGAGAGAAAAAAGTGAAATCCTCTCAGAGGATTTTATTGAAACATGTATGAGATCAAGCCTCTTCTGTGTGTTTTGTGTGTAGCACTTTGTCCTTCCACCCGTGTCCTCCAAAGTCTGATTTTGCCTCTGCATTCAGCTAACTTTCATTATATGGAGGGTGAGCACTTTTAGAAAATACATTATGAAAATCTTCGCTCTGCAGCATGACCCCTCCAAACACAGTCAGTCCTTCACAGATAAAGTGATGGGTATGATTCAGATTCTTTAGTTTCACTTTTATTTTCTATTTAAATGTTTTGATTTCGTATATTCGTAAACCTGAAGATTATAACGTGGTACTGTTGTGCTGTTTTTATGGTAATAAATGTCACCCATTAAACAAGTGACAGCAAGATTGATTGATTGATTGATTGACTGATTGGTTGATTGATTTTGGTGTATTACAAATATAAGTCAACACAACAAAGGAAAGAAATCACTTAAATGCACCCATAAATGCACTCACAATTTCTAACTGATGACATGTAGTACAGTCAAGTGCTTTTACACAAGCAAAAAAACCAAAAAAATGAGCAAACCATAATAATAATAATAACAATAATAACAATATGTCTATATATATAGCTGTCTCTGTCTTTCCACCCCACTCACTTGTTATGGATCCCAACCAGGATGACATGCCCATCCGCAGAGGCCGCCAGAAGACGACACGTAAACGAGAGGAGGAGGTGGACATCGATTTGGACGACCCCGAAATCAACCACTTCCCATTCCCCTTCCATGAGCTTATGGTGTGGGCTGTGCTTATGAAACGTCAGAAGATGGCGCTGTTCTTCTGGCAGCATGGCGAGGAAGCCATGGCCAAGGCCTTGGTAGCATGTAAGCTTTGTAAGGCCATGGCACACGAAGCCTCCGAGAACGACATGGTGGATGACATCTCCCAGGAACTGAACCACAACTCCAGGTGGGTTACAAGAATTATGTACACACACACAAACACACACACACACTTTAAACATGATATTTCAATATAGCATGATTCTGCAATCCAGTGCGAGACTTATGTTGTAGAAATGCTTCTGCACTAAATGATTAATGCAAAATTGAGTGGCGAGTCTAGACAGGAACGTCTGCGTCCACAGCACATATGGGCGGATACACACACAAACCGTAGTCTGAAACTGACCTGTTTCAGGCTACTCGAGGCTCCCACGGGATGAAAGCGACATAGATAAGGAAATCTAATAATGTGCATCATCGTTAGTTAAGCATAAGCATTTGGGATGAAGGTAATCACCAAGAGATGGAAATGCTGGCGATGGAAACGACTGTTAATTAGGGGGAAATTTTTCAGATACTACAAATGCAACACAGCCACGCCAATCCCACGTCCCCACACGCACACTTACACATGGCTTCAAAGAACAGCCTTAGAGCTGGCATATTATGTGTTCACTCTCCACAGAGAGTTTGGCCGGCTTCCTTCGAAGACTCATTTAACTATATAACATTTTTATATCTTCATGTAATCTTTTATGTAATCTATGGTTGCTGTGTTTGTTAGTGCTTGTGTGTGTGTGCCAGCCCCTATAGAAACAAAAACTTATTCATCTGAAAGTGCTGTGCATCTATGACATTGTGAGCCCTTGTTTTATAAATCATCCAAACTGCAGCAGTATTGGAGCCTTGTTATACACATTCAGCTACACAGAACAGATTGCTTTTAAGTGTAGTGTGCAATATTGTGCCATAATTTGTTAGCATATGTGTGTGTGTGTGTGTGGGGGGGGCAGGAGGCTGAAATTAGACTGAAACTTGATCCCAGAGTATTGATTTATGCTTTTATTGTCTTTTATTGTTTTCATAGTATGGCTTCACTTCTCAAAGGAATATTTCATATTAGTGGTGCTGTTCTCTAATCATAACTTTGAAATTGGAAAACAGCATTTCCTGTTCAGCATGCAGTATACATACATGATAAACTGGAACATTTCTCCTTGAAAAAAAAATACAGACATAATTACCAGTGAGAATTTTGTCTCCCTTTGCTGTATGTGTGTGTTCATCTAATAAAGAAATTAGATATGCTGGTCATGTAAGGCCTTGACCATCCGTGTGAGCTACGTTCATGTGCGAAGTGTTTGTATGCAAATTTAATCTCCTTCAGAAACTGATTAGATGGTCGTTGATTCCTTGACCAATTTAATTAGATTTTTACATGTTTGGACAAAGCATATTACTGTGTCTTTTCATGTCTCTGTCTGCCTGTATACGCCCTGCATACAATTTCCCAGAGAGTTTGGCCAGCTGGCAGTGGAACTCCTAGACCAGTCCTATAAACAGGACGAGCAGATGGCCATGAAGCTGCTGACGTACGAGCTGAAGAACTGGAGCAACGCCACCTGCCTGCAGCTGGCGGTAGCAGCCAAGCACAGAGACTTCATCGCTCACACCTGCAGTCAGATGCTGCTGACCGACATGTGGATGGGACGCCTGCGTATGCGCAAGAACTCAGGCCTGAAGGTAGTAGAAGCGGGACAGATGTTTGGGATAACCTGTGAGTCAAGAAAAACGTACTTACATTACAAAATGTGCACTTCATTGTGACTCCAGCCTTTGGGTGAATCCCGTCAGACTGCCTGAGCTAAGCTGGGCAGGGAAAGTAGTTGGAAACGGGCTCACCTCTCTGAGAAACTACCATCGACGTGGTCCAAATCACTCCTGTGGCTGCGCTAAGTGGAGAGTGGTTACATATATACATGACAGCTGCCAGATGTGATACAGAGATGTGAAGCAGAGAGAATTGTTGATAGCCTTTCCATTGAAAATGTAATTTTAAAAATCACAAGTTTGTTTGGATGTGATGAAATATAAGAAGCTTATTCACTTAAAAACAATGTTGTCATTGCTTGCTTTGCACATCAGTTTATTTTAGTTTACTTTCACTTCAAGTTACCCATCGACCATACGGTGTGTGTCTGTGTTTGTCGAATACATTTGACCCTCACTGTACAGTCGCAGAAGTTTATATCCAAAGTTCTAGTCATGAGGAATTAACAAGCTAAAGCTGGGAGCGTTTAAGTCTGGATAGTTAAACCTGTGGTTTGGCCGTGGTGACCTGGTCCTAATAATGTGGAGAGCAGTGGACTGTGAAAAACAAACAGGTCACTACTGACAGTTAAAGTACTTTATATTATAGTTTGTGGGAGCCCAGAACTCGTCTGGCCTGCCTCCTGATGCAGCAGAGTCGGTCTGTGTACAGTTATATCATATAACTAGAGTTGAGACAAATCTAATCGCGAGGTGGCCCTCGTGGTCCAGCTTCATTAGTATAAACTCACAAAGCCAGAGGAAACAGAAAACCTGACCTTAATTACTTAGAAACCTTAAAATGGTGCCCCACATATTTTATATCGAGACTTATGCGGTGAACATCCTTCTGAGTCAAGGGGAGAGGCTTCATTTAAGACCGGTGGTCGAGGTTTGAGCAGTTCTTGCTCATGTGGGTTTTCCAGACGTCTGGTGGTAAGGTGATAGGAGGCAGCTGCTCAGATCAGAGAGGTTAGAGTTATTTATAATGAAGTGTTGCCCTGGGAGTTGCTGAAAGGATGGCTGGGTTCACACTCGTTCAGACACGGAGTGAGACAGGATGATGGGTCTGGCCGGCTGGATTCTCAGAAAGCAGCAGACTGCAAGTGCTTTAAGTATGGTATGGCCTTTGCAGGAGGGAGGGAGGGAGAGAGAGAGAGAGAGAGAGGGCATTGCTAAAGCAAGCTCATTGAAGCAGAAAGACAGAAAAGAAACCACAAGTGGAACAAACAAGATTCGCTGCCGCCAGGAGTTCATGATATACAGCAAATAACACTGTCAAGATGTTGTCAAAATAATATGCGTGCACATTTTTGAGTTGCTACAGTTGTGAGGGCATTCAGCTTCCGCCCTTCAACACTCACATCAGTATATGGTTTCTGGAGGCTGCAAGCGGACTATGAATTGCAAAGATTAGTACATTGATTTCTCCACACATCAATAAGTCTGGCAAACTATTGACGTCTTGGCTTTCGACCCCTTGACATGAGAAGCTGAGACATCACTTTCTGCGCTGTCCTTATAATTGGATTTCTCAGTGGCCGCCACCTCCATTCTGTCACCCTGAAACTATTCTTTCATGTATTCACTCATTTTGTCAAGTCATCAGACTCCACCGACAGTTTTGTTATTAAATTATAACATGAATTGTCTACATTTTCGTGCCAGAAACTGATCAGAAATTAATGCAAAGTAAAGTTAAATTGATTACATTTCAGCTCACTTTTGATCCAGCAGTCAGTGCGATTAAAAAAGGTTCCACTCTTCAATTAGTTAAAGACAGATGTTTCCTGGGATAAGAAGCTTACACTGCTCTCCATCTTCTCTTTCCTTTGTTCCTTGCCTGCCCACTGTAGTAACAGCTTCACTCTTGCTCTTCCTGTTTAACTGGTTTGTATCTGAAATGTTTGCAGTACGCCTGCCTGCTTTACCAGCTGCAGGTGTTCCATCCTAAAGCAGCACTCTGTGCTTTCTGTCTGGACTAACGCTTTTGTAATTGACTGCCTCAGTGAGAACCCTCACCTTGGTGGCTGTAAATACCAAGTCTTTGTCATTCAGCCACGTGCAGGCGTGATGGTGAGGTGTTCGAGTGGGTTTCACCTGTGCATGTCGCAGCTCGATCGTGAAGCTTCTTTTGTTCCTGATCCTCTGTGTACTAGTTTCCAAAACACTGCTTGTGAAACTATCCATCTTTATCACATCTGTCACTTCTGCTTCTTTTCCCTAACATTCCTCCTCCACCTCCGTATCCCCTTCCTGTCTTCATCATCACCCAGGTAATCTTAGGCCTGCTTCTGCCACCGTCCATCCTGAGCCTGGAGTTCAAGAACAAGGATGAGATGTCCTACATGCCCCAGGATCAGGAGGCCTACCTGCAGGAGAAGGAGGAGGAGGAGCCTGAGAAACCGGTCAAGGAGAAGGAGGAGGAAGACATGGAGTTCACAGTAAGATCTTACTGTGAGACGCAGTACAACTCCGTGGTGAGAGAACCCACCTCAGCCCCGCATCTCAGAACTTATACACATATTCAAACTTTAGACAATATAGACACACTTTGTTGAGATTGTAAACCTGATCAGTGAACACATAGGCCAGATTCTGTGTCCTTTGTAAATATCTTTTGTGGACCAGATTGACACAGCGTTGTGTCTGTCCGCAGTGAGATGTCGATATGAACACACATACGCACACACACTTACTTGTTCCTCTATTCTGGCCAACTGGGTCCTTCCAGGCAAATCGGCCTTTCCTGTTTCTCGTCGTCTCAGCAAACACATGGTCTTGGAGTTGTAGCGTCTCAGTCTGTCGCCGCTTGTGGGTTCCCTCGTGTATGTTTCTTCTTCCATCTATCTCCCTCTCTGTTTCTCTCTGCTTCTCCTTTGGTCCTTCTTGTTCTCTGCACAGCTCTCTCTCTCTTTTTCTCTGGTTCTTTTATTTCTTTAGTTTCTTTTACCTTCCGCTTCCTCCCTTTCTCGAGCTCTTCCTCTCTTTTTCTCTCTGTCTCTCCGAGCTCAGTTCTGATTGAGGTACAGTACTGTATGCTGGCCGATTGCTGCCCCTCACTCTCTCCCATCATGATGGTGGCTTGCTGCAGCATACCACTCAGCATGTCGGCTGCTGAGCATGGGAGGCCCAGGCTTTTGCATTATATAACCGTGTCCGCCTGCTGCTGCAGAGCTTAAATCATGCAGAGTCTGTGCACCTTCTCCCGGCTCACAGTGGAAGAGTTGGTCCATCTGCATAGACATGGATGTACAGCAGGATTAGGACTCGTTCCATTTCAGTCCAGTCAGTCCTGGAGATCATACCAAGACCCAGTTTGTGTGTTGAAATTGCAACTTTATTTCCAAAGACAGTTTTAATACACAGGCTGAATCTAAGGTTGTCCCATTAAGTGACTGAACTGAAGTTGAACGTTTTTCAGCACCACTGTACATACTCTCCATCTGCATTGAGCACAGTCAGCAAGTCAGCACAAAGATTCACAGAACGGGCCATTCTGCACTTGCTGTCCTTGAAGCAGTGAGGTTGTTAAACAAAGAACCGTGCTGCCAAAGGATACATTTGCCATGAGTCCTTCCTATTGTCCTGGCTTCTGCGTGCACAAATGCACCCTCAGATACTTATGAATCACACAAAGATTCATACAGATAAACACAGACTGCTACACCACAGAGGGAGATTGTATTGTCCTTTCCTCAGATGCTTTAGATAAACCACACTGTGATCAATGTTACAGCTTGTGTGTTAGCTTGTCTCCACTTGCTGATTGAATAATGTGCATGTTCGGTACACTTAAGGCATGGTGTGCTTTACACACTGGCATCTGAATCTGTTCACCCCAAAGGCCCTGTCTGTGTGCGCCTTGGATGAAACTTTGGCTGTATACGTTTCACATATTTGAAAAAAAAAACAAAAACAAAACATAACTCTTCATTCCTTAATGGTAGTGATTCCTTCTATGATTTTTAGTGATGAATTGTTCACTATTGTACCTATTCAGTGGCATGGGAGCTTAAGCCAACTACTCTTTTTCAAATATTTGGACAGATCAAACATTTTATCTTTGCCCAGGCCTGCTGCCCGACAAAGACAGAGTGCAGTAACTACAGAAGAATGAGAAGACGTTTTCAGACTGGTTGTCAAACCATAAAACAGATGGAAAAATTGGGATTATTTCCATTTATGCCTTTTCAGATTTATTATTTTAGCATAGTACATGCAAAATGCACTGGAAAATCAATAACTAAACTTTAGCTCAGGCAAGTTACTAGCTACTTTGCAAAAATTACACATTTCTATGGCATAATTTTTATATTGTAAAGCAAATGACATTTCAAAGACCACACCTAGCTTACTTGGAGCCTCTTATTGAGTGTCCACAAAGATGACTTATTTGGAAAGAGAGTTTAGGGTTTTAAGAAGATTTAAGAAACTGAAATTTGTTGTTTATTGGCAACTCCCAGAGAGGTGTTATTTATTACTCAGCTACCCCTAACCTGCAAAAAAAAAAAAACAAACAAAAAAAACACCAGGATAAAGTCAAGCTGTTGCAATATACACCTATTGTTTTAAAGAAGAATTTGTAATTTTTTAAAGGTTGTCAGAGCATAAGACAAATTATATTTTGGTATTTTTAAATTCAGATACTGTGATAGTCATAACATTGCCTGGCATAGCTGTCAGTACTGAAAAAATAATGCTCAAATCAAAAATTAAATGAATGTTGGTTACTGCATTTTAGCTTTGTGAGGCAGTATGCTTGTTGAAATGCAATACAGTTCCTTGACTGAACTCCCTCAAAGGTCTGGTGTTGCTTTGACATTAAGCCCATGACCCATAAAAAAGTGGGCTCCGAACCCTCTCTCATGGATAAAGAAATGTGTCACAGATTGAAATGAGATATCTATGTCTTTTCTTCTTCCTTTTCTTTTTTCTGTCTTCTCCCTGTCATTGTCTTGTCTCTCTTCTGCCTCTTAATTGTTGTCTGAGACACAATCCATGAGTGTCCCTGTCTGCGTCATACTGTGTTACCAGCCTCCACCAAACACTCCACCTCAAACACACATTTCACATTTTGGAATGATGACATTGCCTGTGCTTGCTTCTTTGATTATGATATTAAAACTGTGCAGTAGCCGTAATGTAACCCCTCCCCCCTTCCTTTTTTCTTTCTTATTCTCCTTCTTTTCATCCCACCTTCTACCTTCCACATCCTTGTCTTCATCTCAATCCTCTTGCTGAATCTCCCTCACTTCCCCTCCTCCTCCTCCTCCTCCTTGGTCTTCCCTATCTCTCACACTTCCCTCTTCCCACTCTTTCCATCTTTTAATCCCTCACACCTTTCACTTCCTCCCTCGCTCCCTGTGGGATTTGCGTTTCCCTTTAGGCAATGCTGGGTAAGGTAACCACAGAGACATCCAGAAAGAAGGATGTCGAGGAGGTTCAGAACCGCCACCGCCTCATCCCCATGGGACGCAAGATATACGAGTTCTACAACGCTCCTATTGTCAAGTTCTGGTTCCATACGGTCAGTGTCAGCTTCAGCAACACCACCTACATACTCAGCTTCCTCCTGGCACCTGTCGGCACTGACTGTATTTCTGCAACAGCATCAATTCCTGGTTCCCTGCCATTAGTTTGTACTGCCACAGAGCCTGTATTGTCATTAACCTGCTGTTCCACCCTGTCATTACCCAGCTTTACTGGGATGGAAAAGTTTAGTGTGAAATAGAAGGGGAGAGTGATGGAAACAACATGCTGAGAAAAGTACAGGGGGGCGAGGGGGGCGAGGGGCACAGAGGGAGCGAAGATCAAACGAGGAGGTTGTGTGTGAACTGTGTAAAACTGAAACCTCTCATTCAGGGCATATCGCCACTGGATGAACTATTACATTAAGAGTGTTTACATGCCCGAGAATGTTTGTGTTTTTTAAGTGTGTCCTTACATCTTTCTATACAGCACTGTTCATCTAGGTTCTGTAACTCCAGATGTCTTTGAAGCCCGTGTACAGCTCGTGTTTTGTGAGCGTGTGCGCAGCGTTTAATGTAGGCTGATCTTTTGTTACCTGTACCCCATCTCGGGATCCTTTAATTTACTTTCCCAGTGAAAACATCTTTTTAGATCATCAGCAGGGATGTTGATTTATGCTGTGAAAATATTCTGACTGTGTTTTGTTTCGGTCTATTTCTTCTTCCCTTCCTCCTCCATCCCATGTCTCCTTCCTGCCCTTCAGGTTAAAGAAAAATATTCAACAGTGAATTTCATTATAGCTCTTGTAGAAAAGATCCTGGATTTTCTCAGGGTCAGGATGTGGTCTTTACCTCGTTACCACATTTGTGTACAGTCCGGTCACGCGTTGTAGAGCGCTACCCCATTTTATTTTACAAACCAACTCTGTGTGGGACTGAATGACAGCTGCAGTCACACATTATTAAAATCACTTTGCCTTCTTACTTCAGTGGAATGCTTGATTTAAGAATGAACTAAGCTGAACTAAATATGTTAACCTTTTTTATTATTATTATTAGTCCTAATTTAAAAGTAGAAACGAGATATTGAATCAATGATTGGTGACTCAGTAATGTCAACCCCTTTGGATGAGAACAACACATAGGTCCAGGTCTAATCTTTAGATGGTGAGGCTTGCATTGTGATCAAGGTCTCATAAAGTCTGGATCGTGATGAGCCATAGTGTGCAAACAAGTAGAGGAAAAATGAAAGTGGACAGCTGACATGTATTTTAAATAGACGCAACCACAGTAGACGCATAATGGATATTTTCAAGTCGAGTGCGGAGGTGCAGCAATCAAGTGTCTTAACATTGAATGTCTATTATCAGATCTGAAAACTGCAGAGGAGGCGCAATGAAGGTCAGCCATTCACTGAATAACCATTTGAGCTGTTAAACACTAGAAGCTTTTTCACAGAGCCCTCTGAGCCAGTTCAAAGACAACTTAACTTTATCGATGTAGTTTGCTAATGTGGGAAAAGCACATAACCAGAAATGTTCCCCGTGTTTTTTGTTTTTTTTGTGTAGATGGCGTATGTTGGCTATCTGATGCTGTTCAACTACATTGTCTTGGTCAAGATGGACCTGTGGCCCTCTCCCCAAGAGTGGATCGTCATCGCTTACATCTTCACCAACGGCATTGAGAAGATGAGAGAGGTACCATCGATCCTAGCAGTGGCTATATGCAAATATAGTGCATGCAGCCATGCATGCACAACTCTGTTGAACACACCATAATCAATTCTTCACCACTACCCAGTGACCTGAACACACAAAGCTTGTCAACATAATGTCACCTGCAGTTAAATGCAATGAGTTTAGCTTCTGGAGGCCAGAGGCTGAACATTATGTCCATATCACCAAACAGCTCATAATAAATAGGGAAAACTGTGATCACTGAAGGGAAAAGTAAAGACAGTGTCAAAGGGAAAGAGAGAGAGAGAAAGGGGAGACTGTTTGTTGAAAATGAAGACAACAGAGATGAGAAAACAAAGAAAGAAAGAGTAAATTGAAAATAAGGTACATGTCCTCATGAAACAAGCTCAGCCTCACTCTGTGGCTGTGTTTGTACTGTATGTGTATGAAATGCATTAATCATTATGTCACATCATTCTCAGCTGCACACCAATTCGCCCTCAGAAAGCTGTAAGATGCCCTGATTGGTTAACTCATACTGCCCTCTTATGGTGATCATGATATGATGCATTTCTTCATTTTTTTTCTTCACTTTCTTCGTTCCTGAAAACACCTTTCCAGCATTCATGCATTTGAGCTTCCTCACCTTCCTCTCCTCTGTCATTTTATTCCCCTCCAACACTCTTTCAGATCCTGATGTCAGAGCCAGGGAAGTTGTTACAGAAGGTGAAGGTGTGGCTCCAGGAGTACTGGAACATCACAGACCTCATGGCCATCCTCATATTCTCTGTCGGCATGGTACTGCGTCTCCAAGAACCGCCGCTCATGAGCTACGGACGCGTCATCTACTGCGTCAACATCATCTATTGGTACATCCGGCTGCTGGACATCTTTGGGGTCAACAAGTACCTCGGTCCCTACGTGATGATGATTGGCAAGATGGTGAGAAGAGGCAGGCGTTGTGTGTTCTTCATTTTTGTCTGACTTTTTCTTCCTTCTGCATGTACTCAGCAGGATTCACACTGATTGTCAGAGTTAATGGAATCCTTTGATTACAAAGGTTTCATCTGTATGTGTTGTGCGGGCTTGGTCCTAATAGAGATTCTGTGCCTTCCAAACCTAATTGTTTGATCTCTAAAAGCACAAGATCAGAGCCTCTGATACATACATGAAGGCAAAACTAGAGAAGGGATCAAAAGCCTAAATCTGTATGTGTCTGATGTTTGACTGTCTTTGACATGGACTGTGAACCACTGGACACAGGCTGTCTTTGATATGAAAATCAGCCAATAGTTAAAGAGAGAAAAAAAACTTAAAGTGTGACTGTGCTTTAGAAGAGTTTCAGTTTACTAAAAAGACAATGGATGACAGCCTTAATCAAAAAAAAAACACAGAGGCATACAATCAGCCGACAGGAAGTCAACACCCACACACACACACACACACACACACAGACACACTCACTTCAGCTAACTTCCTTAATCAATCTGCGATTAATATAAATTGAGTGTATTTTAAATATTGACTTTAGTTGCAGAACAAATTACCGTAAACTGAAGTTTCATTGACCAACCAAGACTCTGAGAATGACATCAATCAAAACATGCAAATACAGATCATTATTCATCACTTTATAAACTGCTTCTCCAGCTTTAACAGACCAGCAAGCTGCCCTCATGTTGCTTTCCTCATTTTATCCATTCCTTCTTTTTTGTCATCATTTTGTTATCCTTTCTATAAACATTCTTACCAACTGCTCCCTGTTCTTTCTTTCTCTTGTTAAACTACCCACCCCTTCCCTTCTCTCTTTGACAACCCTCCTCCTCCTCTACCCCTTTTTTCTGTCAGATGATCGACATGATGTATTTTGTGATCATCATGTTGGTGGTGCTGATGAGTTTTGGGGTGGCGCGTCAGGCCATCCTCAACCCTAATGAAGACCCGTCCTGGATGCTAGCTAGGAACATCTTCTTCATGCCTTACTGGATGATCTACGGAGAGGTGTTTGCCGACCAGATCGACCGTAAGTTCAGGGCCAGAGTTTTGGAATAAACTTATTACTTTTTTAAATGTCTAGTGTGTAGGATATAGGGGCAGAAATGGAATATAATGGCCATAAACCACCTTAAACTCATTGTGGTCTTGACACATTAGAATGAGCCTCGTGCATCTACAGAAGAAGCAGGTCCTTTTCATCATGTAACATAGATGCCGCACTCAAAGATGGCACCTATTTAGTCCAATGAAAATGACACATGCACCAAAAATGTTTTCTAGCTTCTTGACATTGTGACTTCAGAATTTTTTTAAGTCGCTTTTCTCAGCTCAAGGAAGGTTTTACAGATACCTTTACAAAATGTCCTTAGAGCAAAACCTCATAAGAGAAAGAGTTATAATTGACCTTGTTTGTAGTTCGAGACGTCCTGTCAACAATTTTAAAGACGTCAGTGGTCAAAATTTGGATACAAGGCTGAGCGGCGTATAAACAATAAATTAATAGCCCTCTTCCACAGAGTTCATCAGGTTGCACAACCATGTTCTATAGCAGTCCAGAACAGGGAAACCAAGCTCAGTAGATGCCACTAAATCCCACACACTGGACCTTTAATTAAAGGGAGAATTGTTCCTGTATCTGAAAGAAGATGCATCTATCTCAGTGCAGAATTGCATTTAATTTTCAGTCATTCCTCCACAGGCTAACGTATGACTGGGGGATGTCTTTTTATGACACATACATATTAAAAGGGTATTGCGCCAAATTGAGCGTAGGGAAATTCCTGTCTTGCATCAGGACATAATTTCACTGTCAGTTTGTCTGGATCTTTTGTGTCGCTACATTATTTTACACCATGTAGGCAAAGAGACTCAATAAATCAAACATAGACTGTGAGCAGTGTACGTGAGAAAATGTCTTGAGAGTGAGAGTGCGTCCGTGTGCTGTTCTGTTGTCTTTTATTGTATGGTAGTGTATGTGATGGTGTGTACAGAATGCGAGGAGTGGCCCAAAGAGAAGAGATCTGAAATAATGTTTTCATTCTTTGTTTCAGATATGCATAGTAGGAAGTTACAGCAAAGGCTGAATGAAAAACTCTGGCTGGTCGAAAATTACTTTCGAGCTCACGGAAGCTGCCGTAGTAATGGTCCATCCCACATTTCCCAGTGCAGTCAAAATTCCAGTAAATCAATAAATACAGATCTCAGTTTAACCACATGTACCTATCCCACCTCTCCTCCATCATCCTCACATTACCACCATGTCATGCCCACTCCTACCACTAGAGGCCACTTGAAACAAAAGTGTGCATGCAGTTCCATGCGCTCTAAGGTTAAAGTTGCCCTCAGGTGTTTCATATCTTGGGTCAGCTGCTGTACCTAATCTGCGTTTTCTCACCAGTAGCTTGTTTAGGAGAATTTAAAGAATACGACAGCCTGATTCAATGAGGCTGCCTGTTTTTTCCCAAACCTTTGACTGACTAACTATTGGCTTGACCCAAGGCTGTGTATTGTAAGCAACTTTACCCTTATTAATTTTGGCACTGGCTGGCAAATGGCACTGTTACATGGCAGTAGCACTTTTCAAATGTGTTCTAATATTATGGTTTTTGCTTTTTGGTCAGTTGTCACATCAAGAGGAACTATCAAACTTTAAAAGTTTCTCTTGATGTTTCTTCCACCCATTTTGTTCCTTGACTCTCAATCAGTTTCGTTTGAAGAGGTGACCCTGCCATGCCAACAACGTCTGTCACTTAAACCATATCACCCTCCCCTTAACCCCGGCTCAGCTTCTCACTGGAGCAATTGCCAAAATAATTCTACCCAATATAGTCAACACTTAAGCACTGAACTTTACATATGAATACCACACCATACAGGAATAAAACACACATACACACATCTACATCATAATATATTAATCAGCCACCTTCCATCATCTGCAATCTGTTTTTTCACGTGGTTCAGTTGTCAGAGTTTTTAATCCAAATTTTTTAAGGTAAAAATTAAAAAAAATAAAAATAATAGAAAAATTACTTCAGTTCTCTGTCTTTGGGCTGCATTGTGTGAAACAATTGAACATCAAGCAATGATGAGCATGAATAGAATGAATCTCAAAGGCAAACAAACCAAGAACAAATGCCGAATGTTCCCCAGATAAGCCACAGCAACTGAACCATCACAGATGGAAAAAACACACTATGTATCCTAATTACATTTCAAATGATTCAAAGCAATCAACCATTGCTGAATGAAGCTATGGCACACATATGTGACAATATATTTCAAACATCAACTACATGTTTAAATATATTGGGAGCACAAACTGTGACGAGATGTAAGAATGCATTTTCTCGTGTATTTTGTTTTCAGATGCACATTTCTGAACATGAGCCCCAGTCATTACAGTGTCCACTCCTTCCAGTCCCCTCTTTAAGAAGCATAAAGCAAATTATGCTTCTTGTTTGTTTGCAAATGTGTAGTTGTGCTTTTTGTTTGGTATTGTCAAGTCTGCTCGTCTCTTTTTTGTTATTGTTGTCCTTTCACTCCGTGTACAGTATGTCTTTGAATGTTTTTTTTTTTTCTTTATTTTATTTTGCTTTGGTTTCATTTTGGGATTTTTTTTTAATCTCCTGTATCCTCTGTTTGTGTCATGAGTCTGCATGTCTTTGTAATTTGTTGTGCGTCTACAAAGTTCCACTGAAGTATTAGTCATGATGGATTCAAGTTTCCATCACAGTTAGCCTTCTATTAACTTGTATGTGTGTCTGTTTGTTTTGTGGCGGTGTGCAGCCCCCTGTGGGCAGAACATCACCACAGAGGACGGGGTGGTGGTGGCCCTGCCTCCCTGTAAGACCGGCGCCTGGATAGTCCCAGCCATCATGGCCTGCTATCTGCTGGTGGCCAACATACTGCTGGTCAACCTCCTCATAGCTGTGTTCAAGTACGTAAACGCTTCAATAACGTAAGCTTTTCCCACCTGACATGGACACGTCGGGACTCGTGAATGTTACTCGTAGCAGTGTCTAATTACAACCGTTGTAGTCATGACTGTCTTTTAGACTTTTCTTGAGATTCACGTGTGTGTATGTGAAAAAGAAAAATAACAGGAGGTTGTGTACAGGCTGCTGACAAGCTGCTCTGATTAGAGGCTGGCAGGAAATTGTATTAACAGAATGCAATGGTGTTTCTTCCACAGAGACATTATCATGCTAATGATCTGTTATTGTGTCTCTGAATAATCCATGTGGCAGGAATGATCATCTTCTTCTTCACATTTGTCAGGGTAATTGGCAAAAACTGAAAAGTGGAAATTAATAATAGTTAAATTGGAGGTTTAATCACATTAGACTTTACAGCAAGCGTTTATTGTGTTGGCAGACATGTTTATTTTGTTTACTTATGCATAGCTGCAGCATGCTAAATGAAGGAAACTGTTCATCGGCCTATAAACTATCTGGGTTTATTGTAGCCTTCAGTGGATGTAATGTTTTTTGGCTGGTATGTCACTGTCCACCATCTTAGTAATACATTCTTCGAGGTGAAGTCCATCTCCAACCAGGTTTGGAAGTTCCAGCGCTACCAGCTCATTATGACCTTTCATGAGCGTCCAGTCCTTCCTCCACCCCTCATCATCTTCAGCCACATAACCATGGTCCTCAAGCATCTGTGTTGTCGCTGGCGCAAGCATGACGATGACGAGAGGGACTACGGACTGAGTGAGTGGCAGATAAATCAGCAAGTCTAATGAACTCAGGACAGACACATCACTATAAATTGTTTTCAGTATTCTGTTTTTAGTGCTATAACAGTGAGATGATTTTTTTCAACTTGAACTTTTGCTATTGTACCATCAATCAAATGGCTAAATGTGCGACATCATCACTCTCAAACTTTTTCATCTGCAGAACTTTTCATCACAGAGGATGAGCTGAAGAAAGTCCACGACTTTGAGGAGCAATGCATCGAGGAATACTTTAGAGAGAAAGATGACAGATTCCATTCCTCTAATGATGAGAGGATCAGAGTCACCTCTGAAAGGTTGGATATAGCAGAAAACCTCTGCGTCTGCATTCTGCCAAAAGCTTTCAGCCCATGGAGAACTGACGTATAAATAAGTCCCTGGCTCTGTCTGCCAGGTAGACAGAGGATATAAATGAACAGGGACATAGCTTGTTATTCATTATTTAATTCAGACCTATAACATATAAATCATATAATTTTCCTTCTTTTCTGGTGCTGCCTCGCTGCCACCACTTTCCCTCCTTCACTGTCCCCTGCTATTCTCCTCCCTCCAGTGCTTTTAATCTTTCTTTCCTTTCTTCTCTGCACTATCAGGGTGGAGAATATGGCAATGCGTCTGGAGGAAGTCAATGAACGGGAACACTTCATGAAGGCCTCACTGCAGACTGTTGACATTCGTCTGGCTCAAATGGAAGAGCTGATTGGACGAATTGCTGTAGCACTGGAGCGTGTGACAGGTGTTGAGCGTGGAGAGGTCAACAAGGTACGTTCCCGGACTTCATCTGACTGCACAGACTCAGCATACATACTCCGCCAGGGTGAGTGCCCAGACGCAGCGTACATCCTCCGTCAGAGCAGCTTTAACAGCACAGAAGGGAATGCCTACCGCCTGCAGGAGGCACTGGAGGGAACGGCGGAGGGCTCCATGTCCCCTCCTTCTCCTACCGGCATGGCTACACGGACAAGAAGCCACTCGTTTTATGTTGGAGGCGGCCGTGGTGGTGGTGGTGAACGTGCAAGCGGAGCCGAACGAGCTGAGAGCTTCTTCAAAGAACGTTCGCTCAGTCTCCACCGAGCCAACAGCTCACAATCAGTGTCCTCAGGTGCCGCCCCCAAGGAGTCTAAGCCCCTCCCCCTGGCGACGCTGTGTGTCTCCCAGCAGCACCGTCCGTCGTCATGCATTGATATCTATGTCTCAACTTCTGAGGAGGTGGGGCCTGCGGAGGTATTTTTGGATCCTCTCCGTGCGGTCCCACATCTCCAGAGAGACTCCTCGCTGCAGTCAGATATAATGGAGACGGTGCTGCCGGGAGGCCGGGACTTCAGCAGCGTTGCCACCAGCGGTATGGGCGACAGGCACTCGGAGGGCGGTGCAGGCAGCAGTGGAACAGCTGGAGCCATGTTTGACGACAGTGCAGCTGCTGATTTGTCACTGTGCTCAGCCCACCTACTACCAGACACCACTTTACCTCCTTGGGACATGGAACCATCCCCACCTCCTTCCGCAGGGCTGCTCGAGCGCTCTAAGAGCAGCCGATACCTCTCCACTGCAGGCACAGCATTCCTGGATGAGCCCCCTCTGGTCAAGTCCCACAGCCTCATGTTCACACCCCGAGGCTGCTATGGTGGACTGGGGGCAGGAGTCCAGGTGAAAGCTGCAGAGTACACCAGCATCACTGACTGCATCGATACGCGCTGTGTCTCAGCTCCATACACGCCTGTTGAACGCTCAAACTCCCCCGGAGGATCCACCTCCTTCCCCTTTGATAAGCCGTCAGACATTGGTTCCTCCTACCCAGAAAGAGAGGCAGAGCTAAGTCATACAGAGTCTGATCCAGAGGATCCTGAGGACCTGATATCGGCCCCGGGTACCCCTCGTCTAGGGGGCCTTAGCGGACCCAGTGGGGCCCCTCTCTGCTCCCCCTTCTCCAGGCTGGAGCGTGCAAACAGCTGCTCCTCAGATGACTCCCATCCTTCCCTCACGCTGGCCCCTCCACACCGGAAGAGCCTGTCAGTGAGTGAGAGGATGGAGAGGGGACAGGGTCTGGGGGCAGACAGGGGGCCTGGGCCGGGGGGCCGGGGTCTGGCAGGAACCAGAAACCCCTTCCTCAGGAGCAAGTCCGGAGCACGGCCTGAAACAGCCAAGACTGACAGCCTCTCTATGAGAAAGCTGGCCACTCCATCGGCTTTCCGCAGCTTTGATAGACAAAATTACACGTGACAAGAACACCAGTCAGCACACGCACGCACTGATAGGACCGGGGAGGAAAACTGAAAGGGCCATGAGCAAGTGAAAGCAGGATGAAGTTGCCCATAGTTGCTGATCTTGACCAGATCTACAATTTTTTTCCAGTTACATTTTAGGTTAGAAAAGGTGATAGAAGTTTGTTCATAGTCAGTGCTGGCAACTTTACCCTGGATTAGGAGTCAGGATGATAAGGATGGGGGATGTCAGGGTCCTACTGTACACCAGTCAAAAACCAAGAGCTATGAATCTAGAGTAGTTTTTACCTCCTCTTGTAGCTAAGTAACTCTCAGTGGGGTGTTATGGCAATGGAAGGTGTATTTGTACTTTATGTCTTCCACCCACCACCTTTACGTCAAATAGACATCTGTCACTGTGTTACATCACATATCAGCCACAGTAGTCAGAGAAAGTAAACTGTTGCTCCTGTCTGGTTTTTATGGTAGAAACTGTCAAGTGTGGGAGAGCGGAGAAAGTAAAAACAGCCACCTCATTTTGTCATTTTGTCTGTCCCAAAAGATTCGCTTTAAATACATTTTCATCCCCTCATACAATCCTAACTCCACTCTCTGTAAGACCGCAGAACTGGCAAACAGAAAGAGGCTAACATTTCTGACTGCTCCATGAAGGAATTGCCTGGAAGTGTCTGGAAGCATCGGGAACTATTTCCCCTCTTGGTTGCACTGGAGATGACTGCAGTAACGTGTCGAGAAGTTACCTCTGGATACACAAGTTTACCTTTCAAATATTCAATATTTAACTCTTTTTTTCAAAGGAGTGTCAAATTTGCCTTTAACTGCGTTTGCATCCTGTAGCATAATTTATCTATTTGTTGTCTCTTTTGTCAGTTCAGCTACAGAAAGAAAGGAGTGTTTGAACAGTCAGAATGGCATTACTCTTATCACGTCTTCAGTCATGGCTTCAGTCAAGTGAAACGGTAAAAACTGGCTTTAATCAGCCACGTGATCAGAGTGAAAACTTATCAGGAAGAGGCGAGAAAGGAAAGCGTTTAAACAAGTCCATGTTGACATTCACATGCATATTTACATGTCTGCACACGCACACACGTGCACACACACTGTTGCTGAAATCTCACTAAATGCTAAAATCAACTAGTTTTCAAACCTGATCCCTGAGAGCTTTAACAAGTGCAATTGCAAAAACACAGGGACAAGAGGGCGCTGTGAGCCCATTTGAGAAGCTGAGTGAACCTGATGTGAACCTTCTTTGCCTGCACCTGACACCAAAAATCCTTACACAAACAAATCGTTGTTGTCTTGTGGCCCAGCCCTCCTCCTTCAGGTTTTGGCAGTGGCATTATGTTGCAATGGTTTTACATCCACCTACACCTAATGGATCCGTCCTTCATCTGTTCCATGACTGTCATTCATTTGCTTTTTTTTTTTTTTTTCCTTTTTCACTCTTTAATTGCATTCAGAGCCCGCCACCGCAGAAGCAAACTTTAAAAGACGGCGGTTTCCCGATGACTAAGCCCATTAGAAATCACAACAGGTCAAGGAGAGTGGAAGAGGAATTCATTATATGAAAAAAAAAACACTTGAAATAAGCTGTCAAGTATATGCATTCTACCTGAGATTTAAAAAAGTGTGCGTTTTAAATGAGTGGAGGAGGCATTGGGTTATTATTATGATAATTATTATCAAAAGATGAAAGCCAGATCAGTGTTTTAAAATCTCTTTTTTTTAATTCGAATTGACACGTCTGGGTGAAGGAAGACGCTCTTCTCTGATAGCTTTGTAAAGATAAATGAAATCAATAGAATTCCTACTGATTTTTTTTTTAATGTTTGTTTTATACTTCCTCACTATTACAGTTCAGTTGAATCATGTTGCATTTATTTTGAGATTGATTCTGTTTATTGACATTTTCTTGCTCATTATTGATAATTACAGTAAATGCCTGTTTGAATTATGAAATCAATATTTATATCTCCTCAGTGATATTTTTGTCGAATTTTAAGTATTTTCTAATTAAGCTTTTAAATTTTAAATAAAAGATGACCATCGACATGCACTAAATGCTGATGTATTATATTATTTATTAAATATAGATTTGTCTGATATACTGTACATTTCAATCATATCTAAAGTATTTAAAGTAGTTTCTATTGTATGTTTTATCAAAACGCTTATGAGAATTTTCTAATGTAAAGTTGTAATGGCAATACGCAGTTGCCAGTTTACCAAACTTAGGGTGCCTTTTGGGCATGGATGGTGTATGTGAGGACTAAATGATTCAGAAATCTGTGAAATTTCTCTCTTTTTTTTGTTTTTGTTTTTTATTCTAATAATAGAGCTCAGATATGTGTGATTTTTTTTCAACATGTGGCTTTTGCATACACTCATAGACCTTTGTTGCTCTCTGTAAACACATCTGGTGGACAGAATGGGGGTGGGGTGTGTGTGTGTGTGTTGGGGGGGGAGTATTGTTGTAAGTTGAGTGTATCATCGTTTGTTTGAACAATTGTTTGAACTCACCGAAAAAGATCTCATTGAGAATAACAGTTTCATAGCTGAAGATCTAATCTTTGTGCACATGAAACTGAGTCATACGGCTGATGCCTTGACGTCACCACAGGGTTGCAATAACTAATATTGCTTGCTCAGTATGGAAAATGTGCGTTGGACGGATCGCAGAGTGACACACGTGAATTATCTGCAAGGTGACAAATGAAAGAACGCCGACAACATGCGAATGATCAGATTTGCAATTTCCTCAAACAATATGTAGGTTCCAGAACATCTTAGAGAGGAAAGGTTGACTCCAAGTCAATGCTCAGGGACAACATCACCACAGATGCAAGGTAGTAAGTTTCTCACGGTGGAAAGAAAGACGGCAATACGAAAACAAATAGCGAATTCATTTGGTCTTAGGCAGAAAGCTTCCAATATGATCACTGTGCTTTGAGTCTCACCCAGAATCACGGGGAAATTTTGCATTGTGTCTTCAGAACTCGCAATAGAATACGAGCGAATGACGTCATACCTGATAGGCTGACGTTGTTCCCCCACAGGAGTTTAAGTTCTTGCTGAACCAAACTTTTCCCAAACCAAATGGAAACGAGCTCAGCTGTGCTCTGCTGACCTGTTGTCTACGCAGCTGTGGCAGACGGGGGTTAACCAAGCAAAGGTCGTGCAGCTCAACTCAGGTCTAAGTGTGAAAACAGATGACTGTGTCAGAGTGAGCAATTAGACCCTCCTGTTTGACCCACAGTGACAGAGGTTTTTTCTTAATCCTTACACTAAGAAATGTGAGATGACATTTTGTGAGAACATGGGTCTAAAAATGGTCTCGGGGTATGTTGACGTGGCAGTGTACATGTGTGCGCGTGTGTGTGTACATTAGCTGTGTGAAACCGCACATGTAGACGAGACACAAATAACAGGGGAGGCATGGCAACACAACACAACCCACCTAGATTTCAGTGTACAGTATTTTTGAAATATTTTCCTATACTGTATCTTACAGTTTTGTGGAATCATGAGCATATGATGATAATCAACACATCTGCTTCCCTCCTATGACGACCTGTGACTCGTACGCTGAAGAGAGTTTCACGCACATGTTTTCTCTGCAATAATTGCTGATGTTGTGCTTCTACAACTGAAAGGGACTCACCCCAAACCCCCCTTACTGGTCACACTTTATTTAATGTCCTTCAAATGCATGCAGTTCTTCCACTCACAGTGTACAGAGACGACCTGTAAAGATGATGAAGAGAAAGATAGAGAGAGATTATAATATGAAATCAAAGTAGTGAGTATTTGGAAGCAAATACAAACCTGTATTCTTCAATGTGAATAGGATCATGTCTGGCATGCATCGTTAAATAAAAACTTAAATAGATTGGTACTTCGTGTCTCGCCTGTTTTTACTTCACCGGGATCTTTAACCAGTCAGTGACAAGAACACACAAGCTTACACTGGGGAGGAGGCAAAGAGAAAAAGGCCCACCTTGTTTAAAGCCTATTGGACTAAAACATCAGGAACATCTGCATTTCTTTGACCCCCTTTACATGAGCTACAAATTGGGGCTGAGAGCTGTTAACTTCATTGCTGTGGAACTCATAAAACATGAAAAGCACACAGCGTGTAAATCATCAACTAATAAGGCACATCACACATGTTGTTCTGCGGGTAAGTCAGGACATCCTCTCCCTGCCTCCCCCCTGGCTGCTGGGGAGATGAGTGGGACAGGTGCTGCTTGGCTAAAACTTTAGCCAAAAAATTAATGTCATGTATTTTAAATGTGTACTTTGTAGAATTTATATATGAACAGTTTTAGAAGACAATTCACATGTGTCACTTCTTCACGGCATAGCGCTGGTCCTGGTCTGAGATTGACTGTGTGGCTTTTAATATGTGTGTAAAACCACCAGCAAACACCCATGAGTTAGTGTACTAAATTTAAATAAAGTGCAGAAACAGAAAGTCACCACTTCTGCATTTGTGTACGGGTTGCTGTGCACAGGCCTGGTTTCATCCTGCTTCATGGACACAATAGCACCAGTACCTGTTCCTGTACCACATGCATTACAATACAATCAGTGCAATGGCCCTGTGATTGATGTCTTCTTTGTAAAGCTTCACACTGAAGTAAATAGTTTGTCGTGTGTGAGCAGACTGATAGGATTGCATTGCACAGTGAGAACAATGGCCTTAGGGGTTGAATCCACACCTTTCTCACCCCCATCACAGCTGGAATGCTTCATATTTATATTTTTTGTTGATTTGCACCATCTTTAATGCATGATTTCACCTAAAAGTTTTG
The DNA here is from genome assembly GCF_020382885.2 of Scatophagus argus. NCBI lineage: Eukaryota > Metazoa > Chordata > Actinopteri > Scatophagidae > Scatophagus > Scatophagus argus. Next base: position 6,095,133 of record NC_058496.1, on the reverse strand, counting down.
CCTTTAGGTTAAGGTTCATTGGTATTATAAACTAAATGCACCTAAAATATCTAAAGACAAAGTACTAATGACAGAGAATACTTAGAGAATAGTATTACAATATCATATTCCACACCAAAAACCGACCACATTATTCCACTTGATTCTTGATGCCTTCACATTTAAGCCTAAGCAGCTACTGATGTTTCAGCTGCTGGGGCTAATTTAAACTTCTTAGCTCGTTTAATAGCAACGCATCATGTTACAAGATCATATAGTGTGTATCTGTGAAGCAACCCGCAAGTTTGGCTGTCATACAGGCCAAGGAAGAGGGGTCAGCGGTGTTGCGCACGTGCAAGGGAACGTTCTGTACCGAGATTACGCACGTGCCCGCCCCTCCGCCCTCATTCTGTTGCAGCACACACGCACGCGCGCGCCCGCACACAACTCTAACACAACTTCGTCTTTGACACAATCACCACATCATGTCAGCACAACAACATGACCCAGATGCGCTCTGCACTCTTGAACTCTGCTGAGAAGGGGAAGCGCGGAGCAGCGAGAGCAGCAGCCGCAGAAGCGCCTCCTCTTACGGGGAAATGTTTACAGCTCTGCTGCAGGAGGAGCTGGAGGGCGGGTGGACGCCGCAGGCCCACGCGTCCGGCCAAGAAACTTTTTTTTTCTTTTTTTCCTGGAAGTTTTGGGGTTCTGCCACCGAATCGTCATGGAGTACGATCTCTGTCGGATCGTCCTGTACCGACAGAGAAGTTCCCGCAGCGTTTGGGCTTACGCAGCATCCGTTGTGCGCAGAGAGGGCCTTTGTGTTATTTTCCCCTGCAGTGTTTTTGAACATTTCTTCCAGTACATTTTGTTTCTCACGTCGTGCGAACGTTGCACATACAAATGAAGCGATCACGACAGTTGCTTTTAGGCAGTGAGTCACTGCAGTGCAAACAGGGTTTTAGCCTCAGCTGATGAGGGTTTGTTTGCAGTTGGATTGTTGCATTCTGCCTGTTTAAAATGAAGCCCACGATATTGCGGACAGCGTGGCCACATCAACATACGCCATGATGTGCGTTTGAGTGAAGCACGGTGCTCCATAAAGACTCAACTTTGCTTGGGTCATGTGCTTCCAAAGCGTAGAAAAACACATCACCGTGTGCTGTGCCTAAGTCACTGTATTCTCCTATAAGCACAAACAGCCCCAGGGAAGAGAATGGGTGCAAGCGGTGTCTACACAGTTCAGTTCATGTCCAGAGGCAGCGTTGCTCAATCCCCTCACCCCGAACAGGATTTTCTAGGAACTTTACCCATGAATGAACCACCCACCCACTTTTTTTAACCAGAGGGTCTTGTTACACTGACTGGATGGATATTATACTCTCTCTCTTGTAGAGTGTGTGTGTCTGTGTGTGTGTGTACATATGTATGTATGTAGGCTATATATATATGTGTGTGTGTTCTTAAATGTTCATGTACTGCCTGTTGGACACAAGATCAGTACGTCCATTCAATACCGGGTATGATAATACATGCACCAGCATCATAAGAGCTGATCTACAGTATCTACTTATATGGACACATTTTCCATATTAGGCTATAAACCATTGCGAGCAAACATTTGCTTCTTGTAATTGTACTGAATGGACGGTAGCTTTTTGGCAGGTTGCTGTGTGTGAAGGAAGGCTGTACTGATAAACATCACAGGGTGCAGACAGACCGTCACGGTGTTTGTTGATCCTGACGCCGGACTCCATCTTAAAACAGCACTGCAGCGTTGTTGAAAGAACATGTTTGAGTGGGAATGCTTGGTGGGGCAGGATTAAGAAACACATTATGATCGGATGGCTCATACATTACAAAATGAAATAAGTGTGAGTCACTGCACAACTCATCAGACCTCTCTGCCTTTCTGCGCCACTCGAGCTCTACCCAAAACAAAAACCATGTTCACGAAGAGACTCTGTTGTGTCACTACATGCCTGTTCCCGTCTCACAAAACAGCCGTCGCTAAATATTTAAATCCTATAAAATACAACCTACACACCCCTGTAAACCTCTTATTTGTTACCGACCATCATGGTAGCTAATGGAGCCAGAACTGGTGGGGAGTGTGGTAGCATAGAAACTGTCAGTAACCGTGATACACGCCATTACATAGTCATGTGTGGTCATACAACATGATAAGAACTATAGTAAGACCTTGTAGAATGAGGATGCAGGTGTTATGATGTGTGACTGTGTCTTTACCAGTGAGGGAAATGGAAGAAAGGGATCACCTCACATACTGTTTCACTCTTACAAGGTCATTCGGCTAATTGTGCGTTTCATATTATGTAAACATCACAGATATGTTGCTCTTGTTCAGGTTGCACGACAGAACAAACACTGTTCTTCACTGACAGGACAGACTTACCTGACACGCGGTGTCAAGTGTGGTTGCATTGGCAGTGAGGAGTTCAAGTGTGACTTTGGGGACAGTTGAGGACTGCGCTAATTTAGGACCACAGCATGGTTGTGAAACTGGGACACAAAGTGGGTCCTGTCCACAACCTTGAAGCATTAAGAACCACGAAGAAAACAAAAACATCTTCTGGACTTCTGATGTACCAGCTGTGGCTTGATGGCACTACAGCTGCTAATATGTGGACGTAGCCGAGGCATAATCGGCCAGTATCAGTCATCAGCCTTTACCAGGCAGGATTGTACTCGATCAAGTCTCTATAAACGTATAGGCCATAAGCGCTGCTTAAAGTACATGTGCTGGTGTGAAGAACAGCTGCATTCCTCTGCCCTAAACGTGACCTGCTTGCATGTTTTGACCTTCACTGACTGATAACGACAGGGCAAATCGTTTTGCAGCTGTAGGCGGGACGTGGAGCAAACAAAAGCGACCACTGGCTTCTCAAGTCTGCTCCAAGCATTGAACTGCAGCTTCTACGGACAAACAAACAACGCATTTTACAGCAGGTGTGACCTATGGTGTGATGTTGTAATGCATCTAATTTCTCATCGTGGAAAATTCAAATGATGGCAACTTTCACGCGTTCACTGAGTGTCACGGATCTGGACATGTAGACCTGTTCCCGGGCAATCCCAAAGTCTATTGTTGTTTTCCTCTTTTTTGTTTTTTGTACTCGCGCACAAAGACTGTGCTTTTCCTATGGGGTCATCATGATCTTGCCTATGTTGGGTTAAACACAAATAAGGAACAATTGTGAAAACAAATATAGATCAATTAATTCACCCCTCATGATGCTGCTTCACAGATATGACAATAAAAACGTATATAATACACAGGCTTCCGCAATAAGCACTTTTCTCTAGCATGAGGCAACAGTGTGGGCTGAGGGGCGTGCCATGATGAGTTCATGTACCCCTGTTGTTGCGTTAACAGACCAGTGCCTCTTCAAAGTGTGTCGTAAATATGAAGCGTTTGGAAACGTCTCCCATCTTTTCAGCATTGTTCTCTTTAGCATCAAATTGCAAAAGGCTCGGTCAGTAAAGTAAATAAAGCTGTAAATTCACAACTGGAATTCAGCACACAGAATAAAATTAATACGTGCACAGACAAACTCTTAAATTATAATCACGAGCTGAAAACAATTTAATAAAGGAACAGACTATTATACTTTAGGTTTATAATTATATGGTATTGTATTGTGTACATTCTCCACTTCTTAGTACGTATTTGTGACCTCAAAATCAATTTTGAACAACGGTGTTCATATTCCCCTTTCACTTTAGGTACTTGAACGTCGCATCATTCTGGCCCTGCCCTCTTTCCCTGAATCCCTGCTTGTGATTGGTCTAGAGTTCCATCACTCATCATGTCAATAGGCGATTCCAAAAAGCTAGCCGTGTTTCTTTCCTCGGCCAATCACAGTCCCGTTTTCTCGTGACACCGTGGGATTCCGCGAAATTGTTTCTTGGAGTTGAGAGATGTGCTGCTCTCAGTAAAATAGGACAAGTTGACGCATGTGTGGCAGCGCGCAGAAGGGCGGAATAAGCGCAGACACAATAGCTCAGTCAGTAAAAGCCGTGTTTTATTGATCCGGCAGTTAGAAGAAGGGATCCGGGGGGGAGAAAGCGAGAGAGGAAGAGCCGGGGACGATTTGAACTGCTTTTCTTTCCTGTGGGGGTGTTTATTTATCCTCCCTGCAACCTCACCAGGAAAACGCAGCCTTTGCGGAATAGTCACATTGAAGACGACACGTGTGGATGGTTAACCACACGTTTCCTGGGAGGAGTGCGGTCTGATTACTTTATTGTATGTAATTTGACGGATTATTTTTGAACACGCAGCTACTTCAGATACGCTGCTTCTTTTTCTCCACCCGGATTTGCTGTAGTGATGTCGGAGGTTGATGTCCCTGCAGACCGTGTCCCCGGCCGACCACCGGGTCGGGCAGAGGACACGCTGAAAGAGAACCAGGAGAACAGGACTTTGCTGATGGTGGCTATGATTTTACTGGAGTTGAACAAATGCAACCCCAACGCTGGAGGCAGCAGATGTCTCACGGGCAGCGACGCCGGCGCACAGGAGAAGGTGGAGCGGGGGGGTTGCAGATTGACCGCCGGGGACAGCCGGGGCACGATGGTATCCAAACAGTCCCGGAACAAGAGGGCGGCGGCCGCGACCAGACAGGAGTCTCCCGAGAAGAGACACTGCTGTCCTTTCACGGGCTGTGGAAAGATGTATGGCAAGTCGTCCCACCTGAAAGCCCACCTAAGGGTCCACACCGGTGAGTGGAGGCTCTGCCGGAGGCTTGAGCGACCAATGAAACCGCTCTGCGTCACTGCTGCGCTTTTCTTTTTTAACTGCGGACGCGTGTCACTTTTAAAACTCCACTGGCTATTTCTAGGACGTGAAGCATGTAAGGAAAGATGGGCGACAGTTTAGAAATTACGCCCACATAAAACGACGACATTAAAGTTGTGATTTGAGACTTGATCACGTGATGTTGCTAATGTCACAGACTAGGCCTGCAGTCCATGTGTTCTGTGTGGACTGACATGCGGAGACTAAGTGAGAAACCACACGTTCTTGTAAATAAAAAAACAGATAAGAGATTATAGGAAAGGTGGTCCCATGAATTAGCCCCTGTTGGTTGGTGGGGGTGTGACTGACCGGCCCATAGCGGGCTTGGGGCTGGGAGGGGAGGGGAGGATGAGATAAAGGGGTGAGGGTGGGGAGGGTTTAATGTACTGTTGACACGCACCCACTGCGATCTGATCTGGGAACACCGCGTGCCGCCGCCCATATTTGCGAACGAGGCTAGATTGGTCAGGTGTGACAGGTCATGCGGGACCACCACGAGACATGATGTTATCTAAATAGCGAAAAAGAATAAGACACCACATAATTAACTTCTGTGGGGAGTTCAGGTATTTTTAACGCCTCAAATGACTGATTACGTGTTGTTAATGGCTTCACAGGAGCTCTGGCACCACACGTATCTCAGTGACAGCAGTAAATGTGGGCAGCTTGGCTTAGGATTCTCTTGCAGGTGACTGCGACACTGCTGTCGCCACATGTTCCCGTCCGGAGGTAACACTCCCTGCACCATTTATTTCCTCATACGTCATCCTTCTCCACTCCCCTCGCGCCGGGTTGTAAACAAGGACAGACATGTGGTTCAGTGGAGCACGTGCAGGAGGAGGAGGAGGAGGAGGAGGAGGAGGAGGCAGCCATTGGTGTTTTTTTTCTGTTTTCCTTTTTTTATTCACAGGGCTGTTATGATGACTCACCATTTAAAAAAATCGATAAGTTGTTGTTCCCCCAAATTGCATGTGCAACATTCAAAAAAGAAAACAGAATGTTTTTGTGAAGGTTGTACTTTCCTCTCACTCTGTAACATTTTGCTTCATATTTTTGGATTTTGTCGGCTTCGTCAAATGTCACAAATGAAAGGGTTTCCATTTTCATACTTTTCTGTACTGGTTTTCAATAAGGTCAGAAGAAAAGAAAGAAATATTTCAAGCAAATATTTGTTTTACACATACAGCTGGCATACAGTTTATTTAACAAATGCTGTCAAATCAAAGTCCTTAAAAGAACAGCAATAGAAAACTTTGTGTGTGTGTGTGTGTCTCCTCAGGTGAGCGCCCCTTCGAGTGTACCTGGCCAAACTGTGGCAAGAAGTTCTCCCGGTCAGACGAGCTGACGCGTCACTACCGCACACACACAGGCGAGAAGCGCTTCAACTGTCCGCTGTGCGACAAGTGCTTCATGAGGAGCGACCACCTGACTAAACACGCCCGGCGACACGCAGGCTTCCATCCCAGCATGCTCCAGGGCTCCAGTGCAGCCAAGAGACGCCGCTGCTCCCTGTCCATGTCCTCCTCTGACTCAGGAGACCAAAGCCCCGCTGGGGTGTGAGACACGCCCGCATACTGTACATATACACGTAGAGGTACAGGTAGCAGACACAGAGGCAAACACACATATGGACACACCCACATGTGTGGTGTGTACTTTTACGGAAAATCCCGTCAGGTCAGACAACTGAACCAGCCAGGCCACTATTAAAAAAGTTTTTCTGCGCATGTAACATTGTGCAACAGCAAACAGCAACATATCTTTGAACCTGACTGTCGTCAAACCAGAGCTTCCCCCTCTTTGCTCCCTGAGGTGATTGGTATTTATTAATTGTCATTCAGGGTCTGTCAGACAGCTTTTAGTTTCTTTGCCTTTTGTAATTATTTTACTTTGAGTTGCGCGAGTGGTTCCTTTTTTTGTTGTTGTTCTGGAACAAAACCTTAGAGGCATTCATGTACATATGTAGTATTCATCAACACTACACGTGTTCACAGATTGCAGTTGCAGGTGAACACAACAGCAAGAAAACAGATTATGAATGAGATACACCGAGTGAGTAAAGGAGTTTTGGGACTAGTCCTTTAAATATCATTATTATTATTATTATTATTCTTGCACACATACACTCATACTTGTGCAGTTACTCTCCAGTCCAGGACACAGTGAATGTACAGTATAGCAGTATTATCATGTAAATATATTAAAAAGACTTCTTTTCAGATGGATGATATGCTCAGTATACCGTAGTTATGTGTTATTAGAGAGTAATAAGACACGTCTATAATACAGAGAATTGCAGAGCTTGGGTGTTTAATTTTATATATTTGGCTTTGGACTTAGTAAATCAGGCATACTGTGAGCTTGTAGGTTTAGGCAGCATGTTTTCTGTATGGAAACATCAGTGTTGTCACATCATGATAAACCTGCAAACAACTGCGCCAACATACCTTCAGTGTATGTTGGCAAGACCACGATAACATAAGACAACCTCATGGGACAATAAACGTCAGCCTTTGTGTTGTTTTTTCAGGCTTGAATTGCGTCCACACAACAGGGTACAGCCTTTAAAACGTAAAGCTTGAGTCGGTGAGGATTCACGTTCGGTTAAAGCGTGTGTAAACTGTAACCAAGGAGGTCTGTGCCTTTCAAGGGTTTTGTAGTCGAGAGGAATTTCTACATTTTCAGACTCTGGAGATACTACCTGAACGAACACCATCAGATTCTTTTTGTTGATATTCAGTAGTTTGTTGAGTGTCAATGACTGTCTCTTAAGCCAACAGTGCCAGTTGCTGTACATTGAAACTTTTGTTTACTCTGTACCTGGACTGCATTTTTATCAGGGAATAATGTGACGCATGGTCATTTCAGTCGTTACTGCACCCCCTGGTGGTGATGCGGAAGCACAACATTTCTCGTAACACAAAAGTCATAGAACTTTAAATTTTCTGTCCGAGTATTTTGAGGCACACTCTGTTAATTAGTTAAACCATGTAGCATGTTTGTATGTATTTGTTTGGTACAGTGTATTTTTTAATTGTCAGGTAATCTTTTATAATATTACTAATGGGATGAGAGAGGTCTTATTCGTCCACTATACGAGCCAGAAACATTGTTGATGTCATAATTTTTTTTTTTTTTTACTTGCCACATGATGCATTAAAATACCCAGATAAAGTTAGGTGTAGTTAACCTCGTAGGACACAAGCTACATACACGTATAAAGCATTGGCATTATGACAACTGTGATTAGATGTTGGTGCCTTTCAGGTGAATGCCCTTACTTCTGATGCTACTGTACTGTAATCAGGGACTGTCAAGACAGACCCCAAGTTATCGCAATATACATAGCTGTGTAATAATTACTGCTCAAAAGTTTTAACATTAAAATTATTTTTCTTTCTAAACATTCGCTCATTGTTTCTGTCCCATAACAACAAACAAATGGAAGAGGTTGAAGGTCGAGGTCAAAGAAGGTGCGAGCACAGAAACAGGAAGCTAGAACACGGAGCGCTCCATTAGCTTTGTGTTTATTAACTGTTTTCATACACTGCACATAACAGTAACATTGTTAAATACTGTAATGGAAGTGTTTACAATACAACAAAATCATTAAAAAAAAAAAAGAAAGAAAAATCAAAGAAAAACAAGTACCACCCGTGACTAAATGTAAAAAAAGCAGAACATCATAGACAGCAAACGCTCTTCAAATAAACTAAATTATAAAGATGGCAATAAATACACACTTTTTTAACGTCTCTGTACTTAAGGCATACTCTAATTGCAAATAATCAACTGATTCAAGGGAGGGAGAGAATCATGAGTGGACAGGATATTAGTGCTCCAAGTCAACGGTCCTTCATGTTGCAGTTACAAAACAATTTCCAACCATTAGTAAAAGGAGACAAATAGATGCCATCCTACTTTTTCCACTGGCGCTGTATGTCGGTGTGCATGCATGCGCATTTGTGTGTGATCAGTGGTGTGAAAACAGAAATGGGAATGGAGTGTCTAGTGACAGTCAGGTTCTCTGACACTAGTGTGTATGTGTGTCGGAGGGGGGTAACACAACAGCGTGTGCACCACCGTCCCTTTGGCCTCGATACTATGTGAATCATGAGGGTCGGTGCAACGATATGTGATCTTCCCTTTTGACACAGTTCATTTCAGATAAGACACTGTCACTGCTATGCAGGAAAGAGTACACAGCTATGGGCCAAAAAAACAAAAAAAAACATGTGCAAATTCAAAACAGTACAAGTCAAGCTAGCGCCACAACAGTAGCATGTGATTGCACAAAAGAAACGGGGCAACAATCAAATGTGCAACAAGCTACTTGCACATCATTTTCCATTCAGTGACTCAGTTCAGTGCTCTTCATGCAGATCCTTCCTCAGCCATTCATGTTCGTACACTTAGTGTGTGAAAGGTGTTGTGGATGAGTGCAAGAAACTGGCCTGTGCTACATTACAACCCTGTACAGTACCATGAATACAGTATCAGATATCCTCGTTTTGTGGTACCACGACTATCATACGTGCTTCTAAAATATCATCTCCATATCAACACAATCATTCAGATCCCTCAGGTTTAAAAAAAGAGTTTGCTTTTGGATAAAAACTTAAATAAAAAAAGAAAAAAACAGAAAAATGCAAAAATGCAACCCACAATTCAGCCAAGCAGAACAGCTGAGTCAGCAGTTATGATAATGTTATTCTTCAGGGAAATGGAAATCACTTTACAGCATCAACTGGCCTTTTGTTCTCTGTCTGCCAACATCAGTGTGTTATGTTACATCATGTTTCACCAGGAGAAGGGCTCTCAAACACAACTGCACGTCCTACCATAGGAGGAAACCACCACTTTCACTCTTATTTTAAATACATATTGAATATTCTCACGTGTGTTCCTTCTTCTAGATTTTAAACCAAACTTTCTATATGTTAATTTGATTATTTCTCTTTGTCATTATCGTCATAGCACTTAGACTGTCATTACAATACTCTACCAATGCTTCACTGTCGCCACTCTGGCGGCGAAGTAAACTCACAGCAGATGAAGACTGGGGAGGTTATATTGTGTGGAAGGGTGGGGGAGGGGCAGAAGGCCAGTGGGGCGGGGTTACTGTATTTGACAGGTGGTGGAGGAGGTTGCCTGGCAGCACATGCAGGTCGGGTTGACTGACTTGGGAGGGATCAGATCCAGGTCCTCATCATCTGGGATCTCGTCGAGGCGGTAACCATCTTTCAGTAGCTGGATGTTCAGATCCTGGTTGATTTGCTGAAGAAGGGAGGATAGACACTGGAGTTTGACAGGTTGGAGCAACATTTCCCAAATCTCAAAGCTGCGACTGCAGAGCCTTTGCTGAAGTGGTTACGGAGGTAGTCGTCATAAGCTACTCAATCTACATGCGGTGTGTTAGATTTTTATATGTTTAATTTCTCTGTGCTGATTGTCTGCTTCCATGTCTGCCTTGTGTTGCCAGTAAATACACAACACCCAGTGGGAAGCGCTAAAGAGTGTCGCCAATGTGGGAATTGGCCTGGTGCGCTACCAGTCAATGAAGGATGAAAAGTAGCAAAAACGAAACTTTTAAGGGCTCTGCTGAAATTCAGGTCTCAAATTCGCCCCATACCAACCGTGTTTTATCAAATCTGGTACCAGTTTTAGACCTGAACTCTACAAGTGCAATCCTGTTGGTGTTACAACTGGCGAGCTCACATGGCTAAAAGCCAAACGCACTGTGGCACACTTTGAGAGAGCTTAAAGAAACCATCTGACCTTTTGGGGACTGTGCTTGATCAGTTTCTGTAAGAGAGTCAGATGAGAAGGTTGACACCGCTAACATGTCTGCACCATAAATACGAAGCTACAGCAAGCGGCTTTTAGCTTAGCACAAAGGCTGAAAGCAGGAGGGCACCAGCTAGCCTGGTTCACTCCAAACTCAAACTCACTAAATAACATGTCATATCTCGAGTGCTTCTGTCCAAAAACAGAAAAATATTTAGAAGGATTCACTGATTTGCAGGGCTTTTTGCCAATAAACACATCTTTTCTCCAACTTTATCAGATACAGATAATCTACAATGTAGAAATGTCTGGATTGTTTTGTCTTCATGACTCAGACTTGGTAAGATTTACTGTGGTAACCATGGCAAACTGAGCTAAGGCACTTTCACAGATGGCTGTTGGGATCACCACTTTGAGCTTTGCCTGAACGAGATGACGACTGTCCTGGTGTGATTTGTTTTTAGCGACACAATGTCTTTGTTTGCATGTAAAACAGAAGCAATGCCTCGATTCAAAATGACAGAATTTAGCATTTTATGTATTAACTGTGCACTCTACTGCAGATAAACTGTATTGTATAAACCATAGTTCCTAACTTTGTTAAGCTACAGTACAATCCTACTGTCGCTGCAGTGTATTTCTTACTCCTAACTTATTGTTGTCAACTAAAGAGGAGACAGGCTAAACGGGTTGCAACATTTACTGCTTATTAACTCATTACTTCTGACAACATGGTGGCCAATACCCACAATATATAAACAAGTCTGGCCTTGTCAGGCAGAAAATAGCAGTGGAGGGTGGGAACGAGGATTCCTCTGGGGACTAAATGCGATTATGTGTCTGTGATTTGCACTTATATTGGCAGCAGCCTTGAAAACAGGATTTTACAGCAGCAGGCACCCAGGGATGGCATTTCATTTGCTTCCCGCTTTGTGTCCCATGCACATTAGTGTGCAGGTGCGTCTGCAATGTAATCGCGCGCTTGTAGTGAGCGCACACATCTACGGAATAAACATGGATGAGCATGATGGATATAAATGGGTTTGCTTCTAGACTGGCTTATAAAAACCCAACTCTTGGCCTCTTGACAACAAGAGAAAATGGAGGAAAGAAAGCAAAAGAGTGAAGAAGTAGACATTTGCTCTGTCACATATCTCACCTCAGCAGAGGAGTATCCCGACGATGAGTATCTAGACATGTCAAAATCATCATCACTGAAACGAACCAAATAAAAAAAGGACAGGTTAGCTTATTATTCATACGTTTGCCATGTTTATGGGGCGAAGAAGTGTATTAATGTGTGTGTGTGTTCACCTGTCTGTGTCGAGGGCCACCAAAGGTTTCTCATCTGGGCTCTGGTCTAAAGAGGAATAGCCTTTATTGGGTACTACCAACCTGTATGTGTGTGGGGGGAGACAGAGAAGAGAGAAGAAATGATCAGAGGAGCAGAAAAAAGGGTGTAACAGAATATGACAGGAAGGGACGAGGAGGAGGAGGAGGAGGAGGATGGGTTAAAACAGGGGAAAATACACTCACAAACAGGAAGAGGTGAGTAAGAACAAGACTGGCAGAGATGCTGAAAGAAAACGAAGTTTGGCCTGGAGGCAGCATCACAGCTGAGCTACAGTAACAACAGAAGCATGAAAGGGTCTAATTTCTAACTCAGACGTCTTACAAGCCCTAAATCAATAAAACTATTCTCCAGTCTGACTCACTGACAGACAGGGAAAATGACAGGAGAATAAAATCCATTTTGTCAAGCCTCTGAAAGAATGTTTTTGATCTCACATATAGAATCTACAAATAGTACACTATGAGGAAAGCCACACACACAATTAGTGGACATTTTTTAATTGCTGATACTGCGTGCAAACCTAATGCTGAAATTAAAATACACCTGATTTCAAGTGGTTTTGTTTTGTGGCATTTGTATGCTGATTATCTGGCATTTTGAGATAATCTGCATCAGTTTATCGAGGCTGATAAACAACAACAACAACAACAACAAAAAAGAGGTCTGCAGGCACATCTGCAGGCACATCTGCAGGCAGCCTTGTCAGTGTGGCTGCTGTGGAACAATGTTAGCACTCCCACATGTGAGTTTTCCTGTATGCAGTCTGCTGTCAGTAGTTAATCACAACAGTGTGATACAACAAGGACTAAAATTGAGTCCATTACCGAAACAAAAGGCAATTTAATTACTGTAATCTATCAGAACTAACAGAAGAGGGACAAAGCCGAGAACCACAGCGTTCTTACCGTGTTCTGGCCATGACATTGTTCTTCTTAGGCTGCTGGTTGACTGGACTTCCTACAGTGTTGCTGTTCTTCAATGAGCCCTTTCTGGCCAACTCTCTCTGTTTCTCTGCACGAAAAACACACACACACACACACAACGGAGTACAGACACACACTGGATTAGCTAATAATCTGCTGATTTAAGCGCTGACAACCTTCACTTGCAAGTCATTTTGTCAATGCATCACTACAACGGTGCAAACTCTGTGGACGTCTCCTTGTTGCAAGTTGTTTACTTTAAAAAAAAATACAAAAAAAGGCACCAAGATTTGACAAAAAGAAACCAGTACATTTATGCACATGATCATTGAGAAGCTTGTGACCATCTATAGGCTTCTGCAGCACAGCGCATGACATCAGGCTGGATCAGTTTCTGTTCTCTGTTACTCAGCGATCAGCTGACCAGGAAGTGCTGATCACTGCTGTTGAAATGGGGTCGGGGGAGGGGGGTTTGATGTATTCAGAAACATCAAACTCATGTGACATCAAATCCTGTCGCCTCGTTTGATTCACGTCGCTGATAAGCTAACAAGTGACGAAACTAATGCTATTAGTCTTGTCTGAGGCAGCAATGAGCTAAAATAAAATAAATCAGCGACACGAGAAAATGTCTAATTTAGTTTGTGTCACCCCTTAATGGCTTTACATGTTTAATCCGGAGAAGAGTTTTTAAAAGCCATCAAATGGAGATTAGAGTCTTTTCCATCTCAAGGTCACAAAGCCAAAGGTACCAGATTAACAAGAATGAAATTTTAATAATATGAAGAGACTGTTGAACAGTGTTGACATGTCTCAAAAACACAAAACCACTAAGAATAAACGGACTAACATAACTGTGGTCTCACTTTCAGCATGCAGGACGGATGTCGAATGAAATCAGATTCTGCAATGGCTGTGGCTGTGCTGCACATCTGAGTGCTGGAGTGAATCCTTTTCAATATTCTCGGTTCCTAAAGGCTTTGGCGAAGACATTAATACAGTAGGAGTAAAGAAAAAAAGAAAATAAATTGGTGCTGCCGCTCACCACTGGACTCTGTCCAAGGTGCTGAAATGAGCCTTTAAGGACTGTGGCATTTCATAAACACAAGAGACTCCCAGACATTAAACAGGCCAGAGCGGTTAAAATCTTTTGCCATGGAATTTCATAAACCAAACAATAAAATTTCTTAGAGATGAAACACTTAGTCTGTTAATTGACAGCAACTTGATTCTCTGTTTAAGTTACTTTTCAAACAAAACGCCAAAGCCGTGCTACTTTTTCATGTGGGTGTAAATTTAATCCCTTCTGGCGTAGAGCTGAAGAAGCTTTCTGGATGAGAGTTGAAAGGCCTTCAAGAACCGAAAAGATGCCCTTTTGCCTTCGCTTCTAGCACTTCAACATTCTCGGTTTGCCTTGTGAAATCACAGGCTGACACATGGCCTACAAGTACTGCAGCTCTTACTCACCTATTTTAATCTGCAGGGGTGAGGGCTTGTAGTTGATAGTTACAGGTTCCCCCTCTCTGGTGTCTGAATCCGCCTCTGAGGCCGTGGACGACGCCGGGTCCTGGAGACGGCACGGACAGAAAGATAAGCAGAAATGTGCATCACAGAGGTGCTGATGAATATTTAATGCCCCTTTTTTAATGCACAATAGACCTTACTATGCCCAGACAATGTGAATTAAACAGTTCATAAATAGATAAAACACGTAAAGAAGAGTCCTTGTCTAAAGAGCATCAGTGTATGAACCATTATAAGGATAGCTGAAAATATTTAGACCTTCATACATGTGACTGTGAAGAACTGGAAAACATGAAGCAAACCCGGTTGTGTCAGAGGTTCCTCTAACTGGTCAAAACAGCAATTACTCTCTCATTTGAACACCTTTCACAGGAAAGCAAAACATTGTGTAACATATTTTTCAGGTTGCTCTGGGATCTTCTGGGAGGCTCCTCTAAGTCCCTGGATCCTAGTTTAGTAAACACTCCTAAAAAAATCACATCTTATATCCACAGGGCAAAGATATGGAGGAGAAAGACAGACGCTATCAATCAGTGGTCACATGAGAAATGAATGGAAGTCCAGAGGACGCCCGCGGATAAGCAGGTCAGACTGATTAGGGTCTAGTCTGGCTGACGAGCGTCCCCGGCCGTGGGCAGCAGAGGCCGCCCTGCAGGCTGCAGTAACCCAGGGCCCCGCTACAGGCCACGGAGCGCACCGCCAAATCATTCACACTGATGCTTTTTTATTCTTTATTTTATTTTTTTATCATGAGATACTGGTGTGACGGATACACAGGCACAAATCGCCAGTAGAGACTAACCACCGATCACGTCACGGCGTCGAAGCCGGAGCAACTTGCTGCATGGATGCTGAGGATGTAGCAGCAGTGTTGGGATGGGATGCTTGTTTTCGCCAGACATGACGGACGCTGCTCACTACGCAGCAGACCGGACGCTGCTTGCATTACACAACACCAAAAAAAGGCCAGCCTACGAGTTAAATCAATAATCCTCTGACATCTCATTTTAACATTTTACTGCTGCCGGGAGAAAAAAAAACTTGCCGAAAATGCTCTATTGGCACATCAGCCGATATTACGCCTGGCAGGTGATGGATGAGTCGGAGCACAACATTACGAACGGCAGGCCTCCCGGACAAAACATCCTGGTACAATAACGATATCTAAAATAACAAAACAAGTCCAAACACACTGAGTGATTATCTCAGCTCTGACTTACCAGCGGCTGCATCTCAGCCTGCATCTCCGCCTCCTGCACGGCGCTCGGCACTTGAAATCTGTCTATTTCTTCCATCATTTTGGCGACGCGCCTCTTTCCTCCTTTCTCCCCGGAACTGGCTGTTGGCAGCTGGTCGTGTCGACGACTTATCGCCGTGACTGTGAGCGATGTCAGATTTCTAACAGTCTCTGTTACTCTCCGGCGGCGAGCTTCATCCCAGCAGGCAGTATGTCGACGGTGGTGTGACCAGTTGGGTGACGGTGACTCCACCACCCACTTCCGGGTAGGGTATCCCAAGCTAGGGTTCGGGGACCCGCAAGGGGCCTTCAGAGGAGGACCTAGCTGGTCCCCAGTGAAGTGGATAATACATGAATGTGAGTGTAATTTAGTTTGAAGACATGATGTGAGTACCCCGCCTTTCGCCCGTAGTCAGCTGGGACAGGCTCCAGCTCCCCCGCGCGGTATAGAAAATGGATGGATGGATGGATGGACATGATGTGAGGGAATCACTATGATATCATTAAGACTATTTAAAGTTTGAATACGGAGTTTCTCTCAAAGTAAACCAGAAAGACTCAAACCAAATTAAAGTGGATCAGTGAAGCCTGGTGAGCAACCATCTCACTTACTATCTGTACTTAAAGGAGCCTCTTTTCTGGCTCTCTTGGCGTGAAATGCAAAGTTAAAGTTCAAAGTATTCTGACTGGGGCGTTTTCTGCTGCATAATGAGTGCCACACTTCAGTACTTTTACTCTAATAAAACTCACAGGGAGCATTTTTACGTTGTAGTATTGCATTTACTTGTGTAGCGGTGCTGAAAAGTTCTTCCACTGCTAAACTACAGCTCATCCTGGAGCCTGGAGCTGTGAAACAACTTCCACCCCAGGTAACAATTACCTTCTACACTGTGGTTCTGCAATCAGTTAATGTAAATTACAAAAGAAAATCAAACACAGTTATATGACTCTAACTAATATTGGATATCCACACATTTATGATGGTGAGAAGAACGAAAAGTTGCTCCCGTCATGGCAACTTTAAACAAACATCATCATCATCATCATCGTCATCATGGAGCACATTCATTATGCGTTCTCGAGACAATAACAACCTCTGGCTAATGACAGAAGAACATCCACCAAGATGTGACTCGCTGAAAGTCACTGACACGTCCGACTGCTCACTGCCCTTACCTGGAAACACCAGCAGAGGGCAGCAACAGCACGCTGTGCATGTCCTGAGCAGCCATCAGACAACCAGGCCAAACACAGGCGGATACCAACTTGAGCCAGCAGGTGGCAGTCTAATTCCACAGGAGAGGGAAGGACACAGGATGGATGGAGGATGAATGACAATGAGTTGTAGGGAGGGTCAAGTAGGTCATTGTGTTTCAGTCTGCTAAATGCAAACACTTGGAGGTCCATACGTCTGCTCATGCATATGCATCAGATATGATTACAGCAGCAAACCTGCGGGTTCAGCTTTATGCAGTTTTCTCAGTCCTGCTCCACGTCTCACACACACTGTTTTTCCTGCCATGTCTGGCATACTGATGCTTTTCTTCTCCCACCATCATTATTTCAGTTTGTTTCGCGCTGTAATTGGACCTCTGTTGACATAATAAACATTCATACTGAATAAATTATGCTGAATTACAATGAGTTGTGATATCAGAGTCCCACTGTTGTCAAAATCCATTTAATGACTGTCTGTGTGCGCGTAATTATTATGGGTGTTCAGGACTCTATAGGGGTCCTGTTATGAAGAACTGATGAAGTGTGATTAGAATTTTATCATTAATTATTCATACACGAGGACAGTAAGGTATGAGCACACACACACACACAAACACACACACACACATATCCCGTCTCTGCACATTTTTGCATCACTCTGGAAATAAGGTACCTGCACAGTACTCAATATACTGCATTAACTCATACTTAACCTCAGACAGATTCACATGCTGGATCTCTCTATTTCACACACACACACACACACACACACACACACACACACACACACAAGAAAAGCTTTATTTTGAAGCCCCTAAATTAAATGATGGATTACACAAAATCCAGATATTAAAACAAATCACGCACATTTTTTGGAGCATGTAGTGTCCAAAACATAGATTAACATTTGATCCCTTGGTATTTGTGCAACAATACACACATACAAATGCGCGCGCACGCACACACACACACACACACACACACACAGATTGACACAAACAGTAGCCGTGACTCAGTCTGGGCTGATGTGGGTTATGCAACCCCTCCAGCGGTGCAGATGGAGCCGCAGATTACTGGCCTCTTGTACATTTATTAGTAATCTCCCTGTCTGTAATATTTGTCCTGATCATTATATAACACCACAATGAGGTCACTGACCCTCTTCCATCTCAACTACCATCGGACAACCCGGGAAATTGCTTTGCTGCAGGGAAATGCACTCCCTGATATGGAGGGCTGGAGCGAGTGATGCAGAGTTGATGTCTGTCTGATCTCAACTGGATGAACTCGCAGTAAACAACAAATCTGAGGTGGAGGCATCAATGGAAGCGTGATGGGCAGGAGAACAGATGGATAATCGATGCTTAGTCAATGCTTTCTTCCACTCAGGGAAGATCTCACTTGCGAGACAGGGGAGGCTAGTGCAGCCGTTCAAAAATCGCTCCGAGTCACACATCCAAACAGCTCACTGTGGAGTCGAACACTGGATGTGCGCTGGCCAGTTTGCACGGGTCTGGCACTGGTCTGGTTAGATGGGAATAAAGGAACAAATAAGAGGATGACAGCCAAAGACAGAGAGAGAAACTGGCAGGCAGATAAATAGAAGGGAAGCAGGTAAACAGCAGACAGCTGTAGATCACTTTCAAATCAGCGGCTCAACAAAGGCCCAAACCATCTGCCTCGTACGTGTTACCACTGTTTTACACACATGCATACATGTATTCGTACTTCCACACACATATCAGACACACACCTGATACATCTCTACTGTAAACAAATAATAATGCACAATTCTTTATCTCATCTCATATCTGTGATAAATCCAGGACTCAGATAAAGCTGACTGTTGACCACCAACAGGATGTGGGTCACTGTGGAGGTCAGTACATTCCACACTGACAACTTCAGCGCAGGAGGCTGAAGTCAGTTGTTAATTTAATTCAAGCTCTTATGTTTAAAAAAACTGGCAGGACATTAACACTAATGCACATCAAAGAGGCCTGCCAGTATTGATCATAGCTCACATTAGTAAAAAAAATTACCGTGTGTCAAGAAAAGGTCAATGGTCATCTGTAGCACAGTGAAATCAATAACTATTCTGTAAAGTTTAGAGCTGAAACAAATTTTTCAACTGATTATTTAATCCATAAAAAATTTGAAAAAAAAAATGACCACTGGAAGTTCTAGTCCGAAATTATTCAATTCGTGATGACATGAAGGACTGCACTGCAGGCATGACATACCAAATGTCTTAAATTAATTTTATTTCAATTAAACAGCTAGTTATTTCAGCACAAATTATTGTTGATCATTATACATATATATACATTATATATACCATGTAAGTTACACAGAAAATTATCCCATAAATTAAGTAGAACAGAAAGTGCTGCACAGAAAATCAAATCATCACGTGTTTTTTCTCATATCTTGACCTCTTCCATCTTTTAGACAGTAGTCATACTGCTGCAGTACACTGACTACAACACAATACAAAATTCACTCTGTGAACGCTGTGACACTGTGAGTGTTCAGTCTGTCATTTCGGGTGAAGGCTGTCTAGAAATATCTTATTCACTCTTTACAGCAACTCACAAAATGAAAGAGAGGCACACCAGGACACGGGTAACATTTTTCTCTTAATCCCAGGGGAGTCTGATTGGTGGAAGCGGAGACTTGTGTGCCAAATCAGGAGACTGTCAAACAGGGGCCTCGAGGCTCCCACTCTGTAAACAACACATCAAAGCACACTTCTTCCCCAGCACCTTATCCCCCCCACCAAAACATCTGCCCTTTATCTCCGTCTGTCTCCCTCTCCGAACTGTCTTGACTCATACGCACTTTCTCCAGCAGCATCTCCCTCCTTGTGGATTCTTTCAGGCTTTTGGTTTCTACCTGCCGTGTGTCTGCAGCTCTGTTGTTGCCATCATTAGCGCTGCAGCTGGCAAACGTCGAGCTGCTTGTGAGCGACAGAGCTGCTGTTTCTCTTTACCTTCAACGTGTCACTGTGACTCTCAACCGAACCTGTCACCCCGTGCTTCTCTGTTACAATCCGTTGTGTTTTTGCTGTTTCTTCTCCACATGCTGCCACTTATCTCAGATGGGTGGATGAAAAAGGATGGCATAGTGGAGGAGATCATGGTCTGCCTGTGCAGAGCAAAGCAAACAGACTGACAGATGGACAGTCCCAGCGACGCATAGCAGAGATAAGAGGATTGGGCCGGCTTGTCGTTGTTGTTGCTGGTGGTCTTGTCACAACTCTTAGCGCAGTTAGCTCACTCTGAGCTCCACTGAATGGCACAGATGAGCGGGGAGTGGGGGGAGAAAACAAAAGAAGTTACTGAGTGGAAATAATGAAAAGAATGGTTGAAGGGAAACACAGAATGAAGAGTCCAGCAGGTCTTCTCACACTCTGTAACTTCTGTTTGAGCTCTGCTTGAGTGAGCTGAAAGTTGAAAATTCTCTACACCTCGAGTCTGTGCCTTGGATTCATCATCAGGCTGCAGTCAGCAGGTACTTCTGCTCAGCCTTCTTCTGGCCCGGCCCAGCTGTGAAAACTGGCACTTTCTCTTGGTGTGAAGGAACCTTACAGGCCTTGTAGAGGATGGCAAAGAGGATGAGGATGAGGACGCCCACCGCAGAGTTACAAACGATGGCCACAATGGCCCATACAGACAGACCCATCCTCAGATCATGCTCCATGGTCGACTGCACGGGAGCCTCCAGATGCAATGTGGTCACATCAGAATCCAGAGTTTGGTCTGAGGCTGGTCTGCAAGCGGTGCCACGCTGGTCACTTCAGCTCCACAGACTCTCCCTGAAAGGAAAGAAAATGCATTACATGAATGCTGAATTTATTTACCCAGCACTTGTACACACACCCCATGCTCTCTCTCTCTCTCTCTCTCTCTCTCACACACACACACACACACACACATACACACCTGCTGGCAGATATGACCACAGTTAACCTTCCTGTCACGTGGGCCTCCTGAGACTACTAGTGAGGTCACCTCAGTAAAGATTACGTTCTCTGAGACAAGCTAGTCACTAGTTCAAGGTGGCTTTATCCCTGTAGACGCTATATATGGAACAAGCTGCGTACATCCAGTCCCTGCACGACGAAAGGGCTGCTGCAGTATCAAATACAGAATATTACAAGAGTTTCTAATGAAGCCACACCATGGAGTGTTATTATAATGTCTCAGTAATGTACGAGAAAAGTATCAGACAGGTGTAGAGGCAAATTTGTTTTCGAGACTTTGCTAAGTATCATAGTCTGTGGCCGATAGCAGAGTATTACAGGACAAGGAAGCGCCTTTCGCCTGAGACTTTTGTTTCTTCTTTTTTTAACTCTTGTTTCCTTTACACAGGCAGAGAGCGATGGAGTTATTAAAATGATAAAGAAGGTGCCAGCAAGCACTTTCTCTCGCTGAATTATTTTGAATGAGTTTCAGCGGTAATGTGTTTTCAGACGGGCCACGTGGAAATATAGTTGCCAGTTTTGTGGTTGATATTAAATGGGTCACTGAAGTGTACTGGTGTGTGCGTGTGTGTGTGTGTGTGTGTGTTTGGGGGAGGGGATAGACAGAGAAAGAGTGAGGGAGAGAAGTCGGTTCAAGCATGAGTTGGTGAGTGTTTATATTTTCGTTCTCAGAGTTTAAGAGATAAAAAACTTGAGCTCGGCTCCTCACTTCTGTACTTCTCCCTTCCCTCTAATGCATTTCTAATGAGACTACATATTTCCTCCTCTCTCCAACTGAGGGCAATGCTGCAACAGCCCACACTTGCTTTTGAGAACTAATTTCAAAGTTATCCTTCCCGTTATAGTTATTTTATGACTGAGACAAATAAAGATGGATAGCTCCTCGTCAGAGGAGGTGGCAGTGATGCATTTGGTCTGCTTCCCAAAACATGAAGTCGGTCTCTGCTTGTACCAGATGGGTCCCTCTTAGGATGCTGGTGGCATCACTGTGGGGAGAATTACCCTCATAATCACCAGCTGGGATTATTGTCAGTAGAACTGCCCTCATTGCCATGGAGAATATTTCCAAAACATCCCGAGGAAGTTTTTCTCAGAAATCAGGTGACACTAAATGTGCCGTATCTGGTTTGCAATTTCAATTAGAGCAAAAGTGAGGAATGTGGAGGCTGTTAGATGACAGAGAAGAGTTAGAACGTGTGTGTTTGTGTGCCATATCATATCATTCATGATATTATCAGTATAAGTTCTAGTGTGTATGTGGGTTTGTGTGTGTGTGTGTGCGCGCTAGAGAGAGCAATCAGTGTGAGCAATGTATTGGAAGAGAGGACTGCATGCTCGTATTGATTTCAGACAATCAGTCGTGCATGTAACAAGAAAACACAGCAGTCTCAGTAGTTATTCACGATCACCAATTATAAGCAGTGCGCATTTTCATAATTCATTCCCACAGTAGATGACTGTGGTGCACATTTTAATAACTACACGGATAATTTCTTCTTATTTGCCAGATAAATGTATTTCCTCCAAATACAAGGCTGCTCTGTTTTAGTGACCACACCAGAAGAGAGAAAATGGATTCCAGCAGGCTACAAAGAAACCCAAATTAACAGTTTGATGTGATACTTGGCCCTGTGATTCAGTCCCTGGCAGGTAAAACGTTTGGTAAAGGCTGCCATCCATCTTAGGAGTTAAAGGCCCAAGAAAAGGCCCAACCTCATTCACAACCTAACATGTCAAGTCACTGTTTCCTAAGTTTATTTAAAGGCTCAAAGGTCAGAACAGCACATGAATGACCCACCATAAACACACATACACAAACACACATGGACACAGGATCAATACACAAACAACTACAGCCTGACTCTTACGTAAAGGCTCCATGGCTGCAACAGGAAATCGTCGAGCTATTTTGCAGCAGCAAAATGTAGCATCAGGGTGTGCTTGTGCTTGCATTTGTGTGTTTATGAATGTCGCCATTGACTGGTATAAAGGACTTTTGTGTGCACACGCAGTCGAATGTAAATTGATGCAAATGCTCGCGTAAAATGCACCAAAGAATGCCTGGCTGCGGAGACTCCATGGAAAACAGGCAAATGAGTGTGCGTCATGATGCATCACCTTGCCGTATACTAACATGTGGCTGAACTTCTTCCTTTGCCCCCTCAGCTCATGAGAAAAGCGGAAGCTCCAGAGCCACAACTTCACTGTGAGTGTTGCTGACACTGTGTGGGGTTTGTCTAATCGGGCATATCACACGTTTAATTGTCGACTGTCCTGTTAATAACCTGTGACTTAATTGCTGAAGATGTATAACAAAGTCACTATGTAGTGCATGCAGTTTTAAAATACTTTCAAGCACTTTAAAATTGACTTCATAATAAAGTAAAATACGAGCTTAATGTGCCATGACGCACAAAACAAAAGTCACTCTCCACATCTTCCGTAAAAGATTTTGTGGAGACTTTAGATGAGTTGATAAAAACTCCAAAGTGATTTCAAACTGCAGTATTTTGCTTGCTGTTTATACCTGCAGTACCACCTAAACTTCATAAATGTTTCACGAAACAGCCTACCTAATCCTTCCCTCTGGTGTCCGGTGTCCATGCGCTCACACTCCTCCGCTGCGGTGGCTCAGCTTGAAAACGCGCTGATATCAATTTTAAAAGGAAAAGAGCTCCGATCTTCAGCAACTTCACCAAACTGTCTGTGAGGCGGTGAACTTTTTGTCTTTTTGTCTCGATGTAGGTCACTAAAGTCCGCCCGACCGTCCGGTAATGTGGCCCAGCAGCGCTGTTAATGAAGTCAAGTGGGTGAAGACGGTTCCCAGTGACTGCTGACAGGCGCAGGACGACAGAGCGGAGATGCTGCTGTCAGTGCGGGGCTGCTGCTGCTCTTAGTCCCACCCCCTTCCTCCACCCATCCCTCTCACACTCCTCCTTCTCTACTACTGAGCTATTTTTACTAGGAGTCTCGGAACATCCCGTCAAGAGCTTTTCCTCTCACACCTCTGGGAAGATCCTGTGGTCAAGGTGCTTAAAGTCATTACGACGACCCAAACAGTCAGTAAGAGATGCTGGGGGCTCCTCGTAGAGACAAACTGTGAAATTGTTGTTGAATCAAATGTTGAAGGACCCTTTTATATTTTATATTTTTCTTAAGTGTGCATTTTTAATTTTCTGCTGCTATTTATAAGTGTGCTTTTAAGCCGAGAATCTGCACAAAATTTCGTTATGCTTGCATAATTGGGGGCAGCCGTGGCCTAGAGGTTGGAGAAGGTCGCTGGTTCGATTCCCCCACCAGACAGGCAGGAAACATTAGAGTGTGGTGGAGTGATAATGTCCCCACCCCCTAGATGCTGATGTACCCTTGAGCAAGACACTTATCCCCCAATATGCTCCCCGGGCGCTTGATGCAGCCCACTGCTCCTGTGTGTTTCACTGCATGTTGCATGTGTGTGTGTGTGTTTCAGTCAGTGATGGGTTAAATGCAGAGAAGTAATTTCCCAGCTTGGGATTAATAAAGTAACTTTAAAAAAATAATGACAGTAAAGACTCTTGATTCTTGATTGATTCTTCAAAACGGCACTGTGCACTAAGAGTGATTTGGCCTCACAAGCAGAGCTGCAGTAGGTTACCAGCACCTTCTTCTTTGCCTTCAGACTTGAATCTTAAAACAGGTTGCAGGAAACTCAAGAGCAGCTGCACAAACTTAAAACTTGGTGCCCCCCATCTTCGCCTCATTGGTATTCAGCACAACAGCAGGATGTCCCTGGGGGTTTCTGCTCCTCTCTCTCTCTCTCTCTCTGCTTTGTCTGTGTGTGTGTGAGGTACCCTGACCCACAGATTTCAGGCAGAGACAAAGCATTCTTTTGAGGCCTCATTCTCACCCTCAGAGCTGGCTTTTCGTGGAGGTGGGGGGGAGCAGATCCAGCGAGCAGCAGTTTAAATCAAAACGCTGCACTGGTACACATCTTAGCAGTTCTTCAAGAAGCAGAGTGTTTAAATGAAGTATGAATGTTGTCACTTTACAATGCAATCACTGCCAGATGATGTGGTGGGCTGATAAATGTAACTAAATGCAACACTAAATGAGACAAAAATGTAATTAATCCCGAAACACTGGATCACAACAAGTTACTACCCGTCTGAGAACGTTTTATTGATAGCAGTGGTTATAATGCAATAACTTCAGTAATTGTATTCGTCTGATATTACGTTAGTAGTCAAAGTAATCATTTCATCACTGGGTAGAAAATGGCATGTTTTACTACTCCCTTATAGTTGGTAACACCACGACAAACTAAAAATTACAATTAATTAACTGACTGATTAATTACAACTTTAACCCGGTTATTTTACGTTGCGACGAACTGCTGCCCCAACTATTATTAGATTATTAGATTCCACACCCAGTCAGTGTTACATTATCAGTATTGTGCGCTGCAACAAATGAAAAGTGCTTGTATGAGTTTGTTTTTATGGATTCACTTCAAATGTAGCGGTATGTAGTGGACACCAAATCAGGGAGCAGTGCTCGTTTCTGTAGCCTGCATGAGAGCTTCGATGGGATAGTTATCACTGATCACAGGCTGATGCTCCAGAGTGGGCTGCTTCAGAGGAGTGATTCATCATATCAGAGAAATGCACTCAAATAGCCTGAGAAAATCACGGACACACGGCAAAACTCCCCTGTGTGTCCCCTCTGCCTGCTCTTAACACACACACACACACACACACACACACACGGTCATTATTACTTGCTCGTGAAAAGCGTGTCATGTCTGATCACTGCCTCTCGTGTCAGAAAAGACGCCGGCGCACCTCCGTTTCCCTGTCAAAACTTATCAGCGCGTGTGTCTGCGCGAGTCTTGCAAATGTGACAGAGAGAAAAGAGGAGTGAGATAAAAAGAAGAAGAAGAAGAAGAAGCAACTGAGCGCCAATTTAATTTCTTTCTTAATCCCCCCTCCTTCTCACTCTCTCAGCCGCTTCTCATCACAGCTGGGGGGGGGAAAGATGACTGAAGTGTTAATTTCAGTTTTTGCCATTGTAGCCTTCTTCATTATCAGAACAGATTTATTATGAGGAGATATGCCCCCCCCCCATGAGTATTATGGTCGTCATAAAGCCCTCCTGCAGCGACGGCACAGGGACAGACCAGGTCAGGTTCCAGTGCAGGGATATTAGATTCATATTTTATATGACAAGTCTATTTCTCAATGTTACACGCAGCATGCAACTTGGTGTAATTTTACATATTGTTGGTGGATAATTTAGTTGTTTTATGTGAATGTCACATCTGTTTTCTTTTTTTGATTGTTTTTGTCCTTCCTTTTTTCCTTTCCTTTTTTTGGTGCTGTTTTCCATGCAGGTAGAAATATCGGATCATTCTGCAGCTGTCAGATCCAATTTCTTATCATGAGTGTATGAGGACACCTGCTGGACGTTTGTTGACTTTGTTTCCATTGCTAGACAACCTCACAGGAAAGCAGAGACCAGCTAATGTGGCTTATTAAGCTTTAGGATTCATCCCCAGTTTGTAAATATAAAATGTGGTGGATATCCAAACACATGCATGGCACAGAAGACAAATGCAGTTTGCTGAGTCTTTTTTATTGACACTCCATCTTCTTTAGTTGTTCATCATAACCTGAAAGCACAAATATCAAGTCTGAGTTGGAAAATGAAATGAGGAAACACTGTGCTCCTTCACAGCAGGAAGAAATACTCTTGGTCAGTCATCTTCTTCAGTAAAAAGTTGCACTTTTTTTGCCTCACTGATCAAAATAAAAGCACAAACTGATTTGAAAGTGTTCAATGAAAAATAAAATAAAACTGGCTGAAACTAAAAGCAAACCTGTGATCACTGATCTCTAACTACGCACTAGTGACTGAAAGTGTAATGTGATGCAAATTTTGCCATTTTTACATAATCACATATATGAGAATTGTGACTGTTTTATGGAAACAAAATAGAAGAGGATCCTGTAAATGATTCTAATGAGACACTTAATCTCTAAATAATGACAGAGCATCTCAGTGCCCTGAGTTCACACCTTAATATAATGACTTAATATAATAGCAAACTCACTCAAAATAATGATTAGTATTTTATTTCGAGATACTCACTAAGGTTTCTAATTGTAATCACTTACAGAATCTTTTTCATGATGCTTCTTGCATGTTCCCTGACAAATAGACAATTAAATCAATCACATCTGTTCGTTCGCCTCCTTTACCTGGTCGATCCAGTCGTTGAAAGCGGAGACTCTGGTGAAGACGGTGGGCTTCTTCACGTAGTTGCAGCCGAGGCCGGAGACGAAGCTGGCAATGCCATGAACCTCCCAGGTGCCGCCGGAGTTCTTACAGTTCAGAGGGCCGCCGGAGTCGCCCTGGACACAGAAAGAGAGGAGGAGGAGGAAGAGGAGGAGGAGGGCTCATGTTTTATTCATTTGGTGGAGTTTCTGGTAGACTGGCAATGCACAACTCTGAGAATCCCAATCAGGATTGCTGTTTCACCAAGTGTAATGAGGACACAAGAAACATTTGCCATGTTTCTTGGCAGCTAGACATGAGTATGATGAGGGAAAAAAGGAAAAAATCTTTCCCTCAGATTGCTTCGATATTTTTTTTCATTGCATTCAAATTCAATTCAGATTTGCTTCTGTGGTATAATGAAGCACAGAATGCAAAAGCACAAGCTTTGCCATTTAAGTCTAATAATTTTAAATTTCTTTTTTTTTTTTGAGGAAACAGAAGAAACAGCAAAAACTAATTTTCTCTCTCTCTCTTTGTGCATGGACAAAGTAAAAACTTACGTTGCATCCAGCCACGATTCCATCCCCACCAGCACACACCATGGAGGTCCTGACAGCGCTGCCCCACCAGTCAGGCTGGGAGCAGGTGGCGTGGTCAGCCACAGGCATCAAAGCCTGCTGCAGCTTATCAGCAATGGGGCCTCCGGCTAAAACACACAGGCAGAGTCTATTACCGTCATCCACATACACTAGCCGTCTGTCAAATCTGCTTTACAGCATTTCCCCAAGCGTCAAATTCACAGTCCAACCCAAATTTTCAATTTAGGAGTAATCCTCCCCCCAAAAAAGTTTCAACCGAAATCTCATGCATTTCATTTCCATCCCAACTTCGGAGGTTTCTTTGGGTAACCCCAGTCACGCATATTCACACACAGCTGGTTATAAATCCAAACATCACACTTGCACACCAGCCGAACATCCTAATTCACAGTAGCATGAGGGCATTTCCAAGGTACAATTCTGAAAAAATATGCAGACACACAAACACAAACAGTGACTCACTGTACACCCTGCCCCAGCCGGTGATGTAGCAGGGGTAGAGGTTGGGCAGCACAGAGCCAGCAGGAGGGATGCATCCCAGCTGCACCTGGTTTGTCAAAGTCACATACTCTGACAGCTTGATCAGGGCAATATCGTTACTGTAAGAAAGACACAAAAAAAAAGAGAGACAGACTGAGGGAGGTGGTTGTTGTACTGACAAGCAATTTAAAAATTCCCTCCAGAGGAAGAAAGAAGGACAGAGAAACAAAGCTAAGATAAACAAGAAAGGGTGCAATCTGTATTTTTACATTCTTTCTTATTGTTCCCATGTCCATACAAGCAAATAAATCATCTCTAAGGCCGATCTTATCTCTCTGCTTTGTCCTGCTGCATATTTAAAGGTGAAGAATGCAGCAATATGCTTTAAGGAGTTGTGCCTAAGGTATGTGCTGGACCGGCGTGAAAAAAGCAGAATTTGAGCCTAGTTTTTCAACTCGACACAGAGCAGATTATGATGTGCTGCATATTGCAGGAAGTGACTGAGGCTGCTCTTTGTACTGTACACTACTGATGGTTGTCTTACCCGAGGGCCACAAAGATGGGGTTCCATTTCTCATGGACAATAATCTTCTCAGGCAGGATTGCCTTGGAGCCAGCCTCTTCCTCAACCAGGTTGTATTTGCCCACAAACACCCTGTAGGAGAAGTTGTTGCTGGGGGGGAGAGAATAGAACATTGAGTCCCATGCTAAACCAGACAGATTTAGTGCGCAGCTAAATGACCTGATGAGCTCAAATCGACGATTAAATGTGGTGGCAAGATGAAGATTTGAACTGGACAGGTATCCAGGTGCCCTTTGATACAGTTATTTATTTATTTATTTTTTTTATCAGTGTGACATTTGGGTTAGAAACCTTTGGACTTCATGAGTTGCCCAATCCTTCTATGAGAACTAAGTAGGGTTTAGGGTCCAGAATTAGGAGGGCATTGTGGCGTAGAATAAACCGAGAAGATCTGTGTGTGTGTGTGTGCCCGTGACTTCACAAAACCACTCAGGCGTAGTCGTAGGGCAGATCGTGGTTTTTAAATTGATTTTGCGTGCTGCCAAATAAAAGAAGAACGCCCCATGTACGAAACAAAATAAAAGAAAACAAAAAACAAGAATTTACAAATATTTACAAACTCACAAAAAAATATATTTTCAGCTTGGGCTGAGCTGCAGTGCTGCAGGTACTGCGCTAGCTCATGACAGAATGAGCTTCTACATTGCAACAAGTGTGAGGAAACAACAACTGACTCCTCGACTCCTGAGGAGGCCCTTAAATAATTATATAATTACAATAATAATTACAAGACCCCTCACAAAACATGTTTCTCGTTGTTCCAATCAACTCAAATATTTCTTAAAAAGGTACATTTTTATTTTACTTCCTCTTCTTGAAACTAAATTTGCCAGCAATACGTTCCACTATTTTTAACGGTTTCCTGGGGAAAGTAGTAGTCACTTGTGTGTGACGTAGTCTCCGCCCTCATGGCAAACCCTTTTTGGCTGCCGATTATTGGATCTGGGCTCTGTTTGAATCTGAGGCCAAGCATCCTATAGGTAGAAAACACTCTTGTACTCTTAGCACTCCCCTCAAACAATTGGTGTGGACCTTTGGACTTTTACTGCACTACACGTAAAAATGTGTGCGTATGTGAGTGAGTAGTCAAGGCTGCTTCGTCACAGCGACTCATACATATGAGTTTTGTTTGTGTGTTTAGGTACTTGATGCAGTGAGCAGCAGTCATGACCCAGTTGGCAGCAATCAGAGATCCCCCACAAGTGTGCCTCCACACACCATCCCTCTCATACTGCAGAGAGATCTGGAGACAAAAAAAAGACAACATAAAGAGATGGAATAAGAAGCAGGTTGTGAATGTGTAGATGGACAGCATAGTTTGTTGATTTAATAAAAAAAAACACAACATTTTTTCAATAACCACTAGATCTGGAATCTAATAAGCAGATGTTAGACGTATAAGGTTTGCCAGTAGGGGCTGCAGGGCGGTGCAGTGGTTAGCACAGTTGCCTCACAGCAAGAGGACACCTGGTCCAAATCCCTGTCTAGGCCCTTCTGTGTGGAGTTTGCATGTTCTCCCTGTGCCTGCGTGGGTTTTCTCCGGATACTCCGGCTTCTTTCCACAATCCCAAAGACATGCACATCAGGTTAATTGGCTACTCTGCATTGCCCCCTAGGTGTGAGTGTGAGAGTGTGTGGTTGTCTGTCTTTGTGTGTCGGCCCTGCGATTGACTGGCGACCAGTCCAGGGTGAACCCCGTCTCTCGCCCGTAGTCAGCTGGGACAGGCTCCACCCCCCACCCCCACCTCGACCCTGACGGATAAGTGGTATAGAAAATGGATGGATGGGTTTGCCAGTAAATACAAAAACATTGACAGATGTGTACATATTAAAATACCTGCCAGGGCCAGCTGTAGGGCTTGGCATCTACTCCATTGACCACACGAGAAGTCAGGGGCTCAATGGGTGGGTTGCCACACCCAAGAGCTGGGGGAGGAAGAAGTAAACATGAGTGCGATGGACAAAGGGAGCGTTCATGGAGTGGGAGAACAATGAAATTACTTTTAAATCCCAAGTCAAGCAAACACTGCATCATTTTTCTTTTCATTAAAGAACTGCTTCAGTGTGAGCTCCCCACGTGGAAATCTGCAGGCACTCACACACTCCCTCACGCAAACCTGAAACACACAGAGACAATTACACACAAAATTAGAGGATGCCAGATGTTCTTACCGCTAGCAATGAGCACTGAGGCCAGCACAATGGGGATCATGTTGATTGATGTTTCTGCTTAGGGACACAGGACACACACTTGCTTTTAAACTTTCCTCTAAAGGCAACACCCGCTCCAAAAGCACTAACACACACTCCTATTGGTTTAACAAGGCCTCCAGAGATGGAGCTGGACCAATGGCCGTGAGGGCCAGTGCGAGTGGGTGGTTGCTGAATCATACAGGTGCATCTTCTGGAACATTTCACATGACCTTCATGCAGAAGTAAGATGTATGTTTATTTACTATATTGGGTACATGTGTATTCATGAGCATTTACATGTATACACGCACGGCATGTGTGTGTGTGTGTGTGTGTGTAAATGCCGGAGACACATACCAGACATGTTCTCCACATGATATTGACTTTTACTCCTTTCCACGACAAATTCTCTTTGACTGGAATGTAATGCTTGCATAACAGCATGGGAAGCCAGCATCTGGATCACTGGTGCCTTCCTGTCCCTGAAATGTAAAACAAAAATCAAACTCGGAGGCATTACCATGATAAATAACCAGGACAATGCGAAACAGATGGTGTCACTGGTGCAGAAAATATCGACAGCTACACTACAATCATTTTGACATCTTACAACGTACACAATTTTGCAGTGAACGCAGCAGCGCCGGGAATGTGAGACATACTCAATGAGCGAACACATCACTCAGCATATTTCACATCCAAGGATTCTTGGTATGATTCTGCGCATTGAATTTGATGTTGCAAAGTAAAAAGTAGTGTTTAAAACATTGTCTCGTGAGGTTGTTATAATGACCTGAGTGAACAGATTGTTTTTTATGAGACTTGGAGGACACAGAAGCAACTCTTGGGGTATGAAAGTGTCAGAGTGTGCAGGCCTGAGGTGACTCAGCAGGCAGACAGTGTAAATCTGTCAAAGGCTGCTTGGGTAATGTCACAAGACACAATAAAGATTAGGTGTTATGATGAAGTAAACAGGTAGAGGCAGCGGAAAAGGAAGGAGGAATAGTCAGCTTTTTGAACACAAAATGCTTGTATGTACGACTGATGATCTTCAAGGTATTTTTTGACAAAAGAGTCTGACGTAAGCTTTGACAGAATCAGGCCGTTAAGGCCTAAAATATTGTTTAGGATGTTACAGGAGCTGTGATACAAAGTATTTCAGGAGTAAAAAAAAGTGTTTTCCTCAGACAACAGCCTTGACTTGTTGTTCATGAATCATTTAGTCTCCCCGTTCACCACTAGATGGGACACTTTATCTGTTTAGAAACCAAACTGAGTTATTTTCTTTTACAAAAGAGAAAAATGTAATGTTATTCTGTGTCTGTTTTGCTACAAGAAACTACATCCAAGTTTTGTAAAGTGAGTCATCTAGAAAATCAATCCTTACTCTAACTGGGTTTCAGCATCTGAAAAGGAGGTCAGACAAAACTTTGATGTTGAAAATGATACTAAGAGACCTTGGTACACAGCAGAGAGCACCTTACAACTTATGACAGCTGAATCTACAAACAGTGCTGTGTTTAAAGCTTTGATTCAAAGTTTGGTTAGACGTCTTTATTTTACAGACCAGAGGGGGAAAAAAATGATAGGATGAAAAATCACTTGAAGGCAACCACAGCAGCGAAATAAATCTTGGAAATACTCAAGCCTGTAGGTGTGTGTGTGTGTTTGTGTGTGTGTGTATGCTGGTGCACACGTCCCTGTCATGTGTGTATGAGCTTCTTCCAGTGCTGCGATATGCGATTAATTGAAAGCTAATTAAAATTACTCTTCAAACCTGTAAAACCCTGTTAAGCATATTACAGGCCAGTGTCCAGGTTAGAGGCGTCCCCTTTCTGATTAAACCTCTTGCATTGATTAATCTGATCCTGGCCAGATGACACTGCACTGATAATGAACTGAGCTGCACGCTGAAGTGGTTTGACCACATTAAACAGAAAAAAGAAGATAAAAATAGATTAAGTGAATGATCTCAGTTTATACCTTTTTTTTTCAACCAAATGCATTAACCTGATTTGAAATGTCAGCAACTCTTCAAACCTCAAAGTTCAAAACCTCTGATCTCCAGAGCCCAGAACCTCTGATCTCCTTAGCAGTCAGACATGTTTATAAGTAGTTAGATGCAGTCTGTCACGTTAGGAATGAGGCTCACTAGTTTCATGGCTGAGAAAAGCAGAACACCTCATTAACTGAAACTCCTGCAGGGGGGTTTGTAGCTAGTACATTTTTTTCCCTATCAGAACAGTAGCTGAACCTTGAATGACACTGTGTGCGAGGTGTATGCTTGGTTTATATCACTTTGGGGCTGTAAACACTGTACTGGTCATTGCCATTCCCCACATGGAGCAAAGGAGAGAGATTTTGCCATGAAGTATAAATATTGCCGTGGCAGGTCGGTGCCGTCGGCTGAGGTCAGCTGTGTGGTATTTAACTAATTTCCCTACAGAACCACCTCAAGTATGTACCTGTACACAGTGTGGTGCATCGTTGGGTTTGTTGCAATAGTTCAATGTTTATCCCGTCCTGAGCCCTCTAATGTCTGTATTATTGAGGCTTTTTGCCTTTAAAAATATACAGCTGTACTTTCCAGGGACTGCCTTATTTGCCACAGGCAGTGTGTTTCCAGCTGGAGGGCTGAAGTAAATCCAAACATCGGCTGTCAGCTGCTGATTTGCTTTTATCATTATCCCTCCTACTGATGTTAACAGAAGGCTTTCCCTGCCTTCGCTTTCCGATTGTTGGTGTATGTTTATTTTATTTTGATGCCTTTTTTTGCTGCAGTTTTAATTCTGTCTTTCCCAACATTTTGGCTTATTATTCCATAGAAATTCCCTGGTTGGGAGCTGCTGATTTAATTAAATCTCATAAGCACATCATGACCCAACTGGTCTTCCTACAGATCTTGCACACACTTGCCAGGTTTCCATTTCTTTCATGTTGAGTGGGAGAGTAGAAGGGGAGTAGTGGGACTGGGTGCTGCCTGCCTCACCACAAACAGCACTGTAGTGTTTAGAACTGCTTACTGCTCCAATGTATTATTTATTTGATTTGGTGTTTATTGCTCCTATGCTCATGTGCCAATAGTTTATAGTATAGTCACTCTCTTCTTTACAGACATATTCTTTCAGCCTTCTTTTGTGACAAATAACTATCACTTGCACATGTTCAGAAGGCTTGCAGTTGACTTCACATTCAGGCACAGCAGCTTTCTTCAGTTTCCAAGGACAGCATGTCAGAAGTCATTCAGCGACTTTGAGCATGCAACAGGATCATCTAGTTTGTCTGCCAATTCACTCCAATGAGTTTGATTAACATATTTGGTGGTAAAAGTGATCTTGCAGGCTGTGTAGGAGGTTATGTGCATCAATTTAAAATGTAAGAATACTGTCAATTTTTGAATAAGATGAGTGATTGTTTTAAAGAGCGTAATTTCACCAGATGTGGTTTTGGTTTATCAGACGGTGCCAGAAGGAGGTTATGTGTCATATTATAGTAAATTAGGATTATTTCAGTTCTAAAACTACAAACATGTAAAGTGTAAAGTGGCACAGCCTTACAAAAAACATGCGAAGTGTCTTCTGGTGTATTCTGACTGATACACCACTGGATATTACCTCCAAAATCACATTTGATATATTTGATATATTTAATAAGAGATCTCAAACAACCTGATTTTTGACTTTCCCTCTCTTATGTTTTTACCCTTGATTCTATGTATTGTTGCAGCCTGACTGTGTCTCAAATGTGAATTCCTCTACCAAACGTCATATTTATAAAACAGATTGATGTATAATAATCGCTGTCTTGTCCACATTTATCACTTTAATGTTTATCATTCTGCCTCTTTCTACATTTGAGTGTTCTCCCTTTGAGCATTCTTCCTCTGCGTTAACACATGTCTTGATGCACACAGATATGCAGAGTGATTTATATTATTGGGTTTTGGAACCACCACAGATATTTCATGTCTGAGAGACCTGCTTTTCCTACATGCTGAGCCACTCGGGAATTAGATACACTGAATGAATATTGCATGGCCAATTAACACTGAGTGGTCTCTGAAAAAAAATCCTCATTACCTTTTGTTTATGTGTATATATTTTTTAACAGCCATTATGTCTTTTGCAAAGCTCATCAGGCTAAATGATAAATTTCCAGACTGCACAGGGCTGCTGTTGTGTCTGGTACAAAGGCATGGAAACAGTTTTGGCACAAATACTACTAGTTTTGGTAATGTAATTGTAGGTATTTCAAGTAAAAAAAACTCTGATTGCAGTGTGACACTTGCAACCTTTAAATGAATGCAAATGGAAATGTATAACAAGATTAGATAAAAGCAGTGGACTGATGATGTGGTCTATGTGCTGTATGTAAACAAAAGCTCATTTGCACAGACATGATTGTATACAGTGTGTAACAACAGCTATAAAGATTACCACCACTACTACTACTACTACTACTATTGTTAATAATGACAGTTTAACAGACTGTGTGGCTCTTATGTGCAAACCATCATCACGATCAGTACGGTGTGTGTACTCGTACAATGAACTGGCTTTAAATTGCTCTGTGTTTACCAACACGCAGTTCTAAAAACAATTTAGAGAAAAGATAAATGCATACAGCTAAACAAGCTGAACAAAAGACAGAAAGCATTACCTACATACAACTAAGTGAAAAAAAAGTTGCAGATACACATAAATGCATATAAAAAGGAACATTGATCGACAACATACAACGTCGATGTTGTATGTTGAAGTCAGGTGAATTCAAAACAATACAGATAGAGCAATGAAAGAATATTTAAAGGATAAACATGAAGTGGGTGATTATTTACAACATGTTTATAATGCATGCAGGGTTTATATTTAATTGTGATTTTTTTTTATCAGAACAGATACAAGACGATGTACCAATTTTTTATTTTTTGTCTGTTATCACTGAGAAATGTTCCTTATTGTATTATGTCACAATGTGCAAACGGTGACCTGCATCATGCAGCCACGGACACTGCCTTTCTCGTCACTTTTATTACCGGTTTAATGATACAGTCAGTGCTGAACCGCGCTGTTGTTTAGTGCCTGGGATTACTTACTTAACATGGAAAGGCGCCAAAGGTTCAAAGGTTTTCCTCAGAGCTCGTATAAATTCCTCTGTGCTTGTCTGATCAAATTCACAGAGCGACCAGCCACGTCCAGTCCCTTGGAGGCCCCGACGCAAAGCAGTGAGTAGATGTTTTCAGACGAAGAGACAGATGAGCTATAGATTCAATATGTTACTCCAGCAGATTCATTCATCATTTATTTCACAATATGAACATGAAGCAAAGCTCGGCATGTTTGCTTTGTTGTATCTGGGATAAATGATGAATCATGTTTTAAAAAGAAACTGAAATGTATACATAACATTACTCTTTGTTGGTGCATATACTTTAAGAGCAGGGACAAACAATAGTATCTAGTGTAAAAACCCTTCTTTGGTTACACATGGGAATACACATTTTACACAGAGAGGTGGATTTAGATTATATGGTTTAGTCATAATGGTATTTTGTTGCATTTCAAAACCAGATCTGCATTAACAGACATTTTGGCATTTTCTATTGTTCCTGCTCCACAGTCTCCTGTTGAATCAGAGCCGGTGAGGGAATATGCACAATGTCTCATTAACAGCTTTTAGTCATTCTCAGCTGTAACTAATAGAAGAAAACTGGCTGAGAGGCCCTGCGCAGTAAAAATGAAAATAAGAGAAATTAAAAAGATGTGCAGGAATGTGACAGCTAAATCCAACAAGGTCATTTACTTTTACTCTGACATTCTGTTGGCGCTGTGAGAAAAACAACTGGTTACAGTAATAGCTGTTACAAATAAACTACTCTTGCAATTGTGATTATTCAAAAACGAAAGATAAAAAAGCAATACCTGAAGCTATTATCCACAACAGTTCAGGGCTCGTCAGTGTCGCAGCTTTATTTTCAAGAGACTCGATTTTGAATGCGGCGGTAGGAAACTACATGTAATGCCCCACTAAAAAAAAAAAAAAAAGGAAGGAAATGACAGCACACGTTCATCATTTGCAATGCTGCAGTAATCACAATCAAAACTCACAAAGTCAACACTGTAAGAGATTGTAAAAGCCTACAGCGGTTATCTCTCTATTGCACATTCTCCTTTTTTATTGTCTGTTGTACTGGTGTCATGGGAATGAACAGAATCCTGCCTCTGCCGATTGGCTGCAATAACAATTCACACCGTCCAAAAACTAACATATTGTAACGTAAGCTCAGCATGAGGCTCCGTATTGAACCGAGACGATATGCCTTTGCTAATCACGTAACCCTCGTGTGTATTTCGCACACTCCATTATATGTGAAGATGTGAGGTAATGAAAGGGAATCGGGTATTGGATAACAGATAAGATGTTAGATAGTGCAGATGTCATTCACAGGGCATGACCCCCAGAGAGCCATGTACAGCTACAGTACATAATGTGTACTTATTTTTTTTTTTTGATCATATGTTTTGAGTTTTTTTGGTGCGAATGCTGACAGCTTGCAGAGCTGTGAAGAAAAGGATATGCAGAAGGTGCAAAAATGTGACGTACTCTACTGTCTGTTTTTAACACAGCCGTCTCGAAATAAGATTACAGCTGCTATAGCTTTTCCTGTTCATGATGGTGTTGATACCACCAGGCTGCATACTGACAGGAGAAGGGCTTTAACTGGCAGCCGTTTACTTGAGAATTGGAAGAATCATTTGATCAACTGTTTGGTGCTGGCAAATAGTTTTTTTGTCCAGCAGGCAGCACAATAAAATTTGTGCACTTCAATCAAAAATCAGCCATTCAGTGACCCTCCTCCTCTCCTCTGTCAGTGTCCAGCAGGCAGCGATGTCCGCAGGCCGAAGGGCTGGAGAGCATGGCTCCTCTGGTGCGTTCTGCGGAGGAAACCCCTGATCCCATCCCCACCAGCGTCAAGGGAACTATTCCAGCCTGGATCAATGGGAGCTTCCTGAGGAATGGACCTGGGAAGTTTGAATTTGGGACAGACAGGTATTTGAGAAATCCAAGGAAAGAAAACAAATTTTTACAGTTCAGAAATTACTTAAATTAAACGAGCTTAAAACCTTTAAAAAGAAGGAAATGCAGAATAAAATATATCAGAAATTTACAGCATTCAGTAACAGTACTGCAAGCTGTTATTACTCCCACACTGGTTGACAGTTATGGTCACACAACCACTAAAAGAGTCAGACAAATATAACAAAAAACTGTAATTTAAATGACAACAGTAACAGTACATTAACATGACAGGGAACAGCAGAGCACCAAAGAAACAGTGTGAGTTAGCAGACTAAAAGCCAGTGGTTTTGAGATGTCTCTGATCTGTACCTGTATCTTTAAAGGATGGTTCAGGATAAACAGTTTGCAGATATTCAGTGAATTACCTGAAGAGGTAAACCATCCAGTTTAAGCTGTCACATACTGAGCCACAAAATGGGTTATTTTTCCTTCAGCCATGAAAATTCTCAATTCAGTCTCTCTGCTTTGTCTTACACCAATACCCCGGTGATAAATCAGCTCTTTTCTCTCAGTTACACCCACTGGTTTGATGGCATGGCCCTGATGCACCGGTTCCACATCTGCGAGGGAAATGTCACCTACAGTAGTCGATTCCTGCGCAGTGACTCATACGTCTTCAACTCGGAGAAGAACCGCATAGTGGTGTCAGAGTTCGGGACGTTAGCCATGCCCGATCCCTGCAAGAACATCTTTGCACGCTTCTTTTCGCGCTTTCAGATTCCCAGTATGTGTGTCTTCTTTACATATTGCATATTCCCATGTGTAATCTGCTTCAGCACAGCATAATGTAGCGCCAGCAGTGCCAAATGCATTATTAAACTATTCAATTCATCTGTGCATATAGGTAACAAGGCAGCTGTGCCAGATTACTGGAGGCAAAGTCAAACAAATAGTCATAGAGAAAAACATTTTTTTTCTTCAGCTTCCATGCTCTTGACTGTATGTGGTGTACTTTATATTGCTTTTGCAACCTGGTGAAAACTTGAGTTACATTATAATGTGTTTTTTATAGAGGTGAAGATAAAACATGTCAGTGTGTGTGTGTGTGTGTGTGTGGGTCTGTGAGGTAAACATTAATCTGAAGTATGACGTAAAGCTCCTGGAAACAAACTAAAGAGGAACAAATTGATGGGAAAAACAGTGACATCTGTGAGTATGATGACTTCCACTGAAGTACTATATTTAATACATTCCTGATATCTGTATATGTGAACAGAGGCCACGGATAACGCCAATGTGAACTTCGTCAAGTACAAGGGAGACTATTATGTCAGCACGGAAACCAACTACATGAGACGAGTGGATCCACAGAGCCTGGAGACAAAGGAGAAGGTGAGTCAGTATAACTAATACAAAAGTCTCTTGAATGAATGTTGTTGCTTTTAGGGGATGAAGACGATGAAGAAGCTGAGTGACTGCTGATGATGATAAAGTTGACGACTGTGTCCATTTAAGGTTGACTGGAGTCAGTACATTGCTGTCAACGCAGCTTCAGCTCACCCGCATTATGACCGTGAGGGAGCCACGTACAACATGGGCAACTCCTACGGCAAAAGCGGTAACCTTCCTTCCCTCCTTGTCACCTTGCCTCCCACCTGTTTACCTACCTAACCATGTGCAGTATGTAAACAAAAGTATTGGGACACGTGACAATTACACCTTTTGCATGTCACTTTTGTGACATGCATTCTAAATACACAGCCAGCTTTGCAGCAGTAACAGCTTCCACTCTGCTGGGAAGGCTTTCTGTGAGAATTTCTGCCTGTTCATACAGTAGAGCATTTGTGAATTCAGGACACAAAGGTGGGGCTTGTAATATCCATTCCAGTTCATCCCAAAAGTGCTGGATGGAGTTGAGGTCAGGGCTCTGTGTGGGCCAGTCAAGTTCTTCCACACCAAACTCATCCAACCATGTCTTTATGGAGCTTTGCTTTGTGCACTGGAGCACAGTCATGCTGGAATAGAAAAGGGCCTTCAACAAACTGTTGCCACAAAGTTGGAAACATAGCATTGTCCAAAATGTCTTGGTATGCTGAAGCATTAAGATTCCCCTTCACTGGAAGTAAGGGGTCAAGTCCAACCCTCACCATCCTCACAAATACTGCTGTCTGTTTCCTCAGGTTTCTTCTACAACATCATCCGTGTGCCACCTCCCGAGCAGAATGCAGCAGCGAAGGACAGTGCAGACCTGAGCGGAGCTGAAGTGATCTGCTCCATCCGTGCAGATGAAGCCAGGAAACCTTCCTATTATCACAGCTTTGGTGAGACAGTATATAACAGACTGGCTACAGCTTCCTAAAGTAATCTGCATGCTGGATGTAAACTAACTTGATAAATTAATGAATTCTATATGGGATTTTTGTTATTTATTTATTTATTTTGCCTACACTGACAGGGCGAGTCTACTTCACTGAAAGAGAGCATCACAGTCTTTTTCTGTGCTCTTATTAATTACTAATTTGAATTCACGTCTCGTCCTGCTTCTTTTTGTCAATCACAGCTCCTTTGTCTTTCTGTTCAGCTTTCACTATCTCTCCCTGTCTATAGCTCTGCCTCTGACTCACACACTTTCTCTTACACTGAAAAATATTAAATGTGTTAAAAGGACACTAAAACAACTTTTTACTGTGGTTTCTTCCATTGCTTAACTCTGAGATATGCCAAGGCAATTTGTGTAATATTGTTTGATGTTTTGTTGTGTCATTTATGTCATGTACAAGAACAGGCAGATTTGACAAAAAATCTGATGGTCTTTGAGTGAACTTCTAATGAACAAATACATGAATATTAGATATTAATAAAGGCAACAGAATCCAAAGTTTAGCACATGATGACCTGTACGAATATGACTGGATGTTGCTCGTAGGCAGACAATTGATGAAGACAACATTGATAATGACGTATTAAGCTGGTGCCAAACAGCTAATTCAAGCATTGTGCCTGATTTACCACAATGCTGCTCCATTGGTTTTGGTACAGCACTAGTTACTGATTACATCTCAGTTTAGATTTCTGCCAGACCACCCTTGCTCTGTCAGACAGTCTGGCACCAAGAAATCTCTCATGTGATGGAACACTGTATCGTTACACAAGGCACCACATAATTACTTTTGTCAGTCAGGTCACAGCAGATGGCGTTTAGCCCCCTATTTCATGTTGCTCGCAGAATATTTTTGTCTCCTGTCAGGAAACGTTGGCACTGAGGCAAGAAAGATTTACTTTGCAAACTGACCAGCCCTGAGCGGAGCAGTAGCGGATGTGGCCCACTGCAAAACAGCAAAAGACTTCAGCAAAACAGAGCATGTGATAATTTTTGCTGGTCCAAATAAGCAACACACAGGCATTTACAAATGTATTTTTCACACTCCTCGACATAAATGCCCTACCATTTTTGTAAAATCCAAATTCAGTTCACACCCAAGACACCACTGAGGTCATGTTGACATGTTACATTGAACTCATTTTATACAAGCTTAGAAAAACAGTTATGAGCCATATCAGTTGAGCATTGCAAAAACCAATGGACTCCTGAAACCAGGCTACACAATCGGCACTGTGCTGATGAGTTGCACTTTAACCAGACACAGCAGGTCTCCAATATGTGACCTTGAAAGTATGATGAAATATGAGCAATAAGCTTTGTCAGTCATGTGTTTACTAATGCGTACGTTTCCTCCTGTGTGTGTCCAGCCATGTCGGAGAACTACGTTGTGTTCATCGAGCAGCCAATCAAGCTGGACCTGCTGAAGTTCATGTTGTACAGAATCCAGGGGAAGAGCTTTCACAAAGTCATGTCCTGGGAGCCTCAGTATGACACCATCTTCCATTTGGTCAACAGGCACACTGGCAAGGTGGGTTAAGATTAGCTTGCAGCACAGTGGCAGAAGGAAACACACACCCATTTGCTGAATAGACAGAACAAAAAAAGGAAAACTGCAAGCTAATCTCTTCACGCATGGTGAAGTTTTTTCCTTATTTATTTTGATGAAGTCACACTCTGATGGTGTAGCCTTTTCTCATACATTGTTGCTCTCAATTTTCTCATCTCATTACACAGCATACCCATTAAGCATACAATATCAGACTTTTATAATGTGAAGGTACTACGCCATAACAGCAGAGCCAGTGACGGCACTTTTCCTAAAATGTTTAAATCAAAACAGAAACTCCTTCTTGTGTGTCCAAAAGCCTTTATAAACATGTATTGTTTTGTGAATGTTTTCCTGACCGGCTTGCTGTGATTGGTGCAACAGGAGAGCGAAGTGAAGTACCGTACAGCACCCATGTTCACACTGCATCAGATCAACGCATTTGAAGACAACGGATTCTTGGTTATGGACATGTGTTGTGGGGACGATGGTCAGGTCATTGGAGAGTTCACACTGGAGAACCTCCAGAGAGGCTCGGGAGAGGAAATGGACAAGGTAAAGGGATACCATGGACCAATAAAACATGGGCATAGTCTCCCATGTCACCCAGGTTTTAGTACCAGTACGATTGAGATAGCAATTTTAATATGAGGGTCAAGTGGCCATTCAACAAACTGCAGGTTTTGGGCGGTTTTAGCTCAGGTTTTAGCTCAGATTGAAATGCTGGATTTTACTGAACTATTTCAGCACGAGTGTTTGTTACATAATGTTGTTTCTGTTTCCATCATCAGTTCCACCACAATCAATCCATCAGCTCATTTTTGACTTATTTTAAATAATGTCCACAAAACATCAACTGGAAACGTAATAAAAAGTAGTAGCAAAGATGTCAAGAGGTTTTTGTGGTTTTCTGTGCCAGGCCCATTTTTATTCACCAAGGCCATCTCATCTTTCTCTTAGCGCAGTCAGTCTCTTAGAGACAGTTGAGTTGTATCTGTTATTCCCTTATTTTCTTTTTTTCTCTAGTCACTCATAAACTGTTCAATTTCTGATTCAATAAATCTCTGCGATTTCAAATGTGGTGAAGAGTGCATCTTTAATCAAAACATAATAACCTGAAAAATAACACATAAATGCCTCCAAACAATATTTCTGTCATGTAAGAACAAGGTTTTGTGTCAGTATTTTGTATCTGTTCAGATTTGTTCCTCAGGTCGCACTGCACCTTTCAGTCAAAGGAGCCGCGCTCACAGTTATTCATGTCTGTCTGATTTCTTTTGGCAGTTTTACAACTCTTTGTGCAGAAACCTTCCAAGGAGATACGTCCTACCCCTGACTGTGGACGAACAAACTCCTCTGGACCAAAACCTTGTCACTCTGCATAACTATAAAGCCACGGCAAAAAAGACAAAACCAGGAGAGGTAGGCTTAAAACTGAATGTAGTACTCTCATTCTGTATATAAAGTAATATGTTTAACTGTACAATCTGGTTTTACTGGAATCAAGTAGAGAATGAGACCTATAATCATGATGAATACAGCCAATTCACTCCCACACACTCGGCGCAATTATCCAGCATGATGAGGCACTCAAGGCACTTTCTGCAAGATAGTAATTTCTTGACTTACAGCAGATAAAAATGAAGTTAAACGAGAGTTCGCCATGGAGCTGAACAATAAAGAAAGCTGTTTTAGTTGTCATGCCTACCTGAGTGACACTGTGACCTCTCAGTTTTTAGCACTCAGTCAGAGTGATGTTATAACAGCTGGAAAACCAGCTGTGCTGCTGGCCACCGCTGTCGCTGCAGACAAATGGAAAAATATAGTTGAAAATGTAATGGAAGTGACATATATTTTTAAGGTAAAATTAAAAGAAATGGATTTATTCTAATTTCAAGTTTGAAATGAATGGCTCTTGTTCAGTTATCCATTTACCTGTTTTAAACAGTAATGCAG
This sequence comes from Scatophagus argus, assembly GCF_020382885.2. Taxonomy (NCBI): domain Eukaryota; kingdom Metazoa; phylum Chordata; class Actinopteri; family Scatophagidae; genus Scatophagus; species Scatophagus argus. Next base: position 6,051,289 of record NC_058496.1, on the reverse strand, counting down.
TATTGATTTCAACATTGTGCAGTAAATCAAGTCTGTTGGTTTGCATTAACAGGGCACACATTTTTTGGAGGCCAAAATGTAAAAATTGTTCTGATTTGAGGAAAATTCTGACATTCCCCTGTGACCGTTCAGGTTTACATGACCCACGAGGAACTTCATGACGATGAGCTGCTGCAATACGGCGGCCTTGAGTTCCCCCAGATCAACTATGCCCAGTACAATGGCAGACCTTATCGCTACTTCTACTCTTGTGGCTTTGGGCACGTCTTCAGTGACTCCCTGCTCAAGATTGATGTCCACACCAAGGAGCTTAAGGTCTCTATCAATCAAAGACTACTTAGGGAGACCTCATTGTTAACTGGGCTGAGTGTTATCACATCAAAGTTATTTCTACTTCTGTTTCTCTAACACTGAGGGTAGGGGGTTGGGAGCCGGTTTTATAACATGAAACAGCTCAGGGTAAAAGGGATGTTTATGTAATCTTCCCTGTCTAGGTGTGGCGTTATCCCGGCCTGTACCCGTCTGAGCCTGTCTTTGTTGCTTCGCCCAAAGCTACCGAGGAAGATGACGGAGTGGTCCTGTCAGTCATCATCACGCCCAGAAAAGTAAGTTCACAACTACAAAAAAATAAATAAATAAATAAATAAAATAACCCCCCACAAAAACAATTTACAACAGGCAGTATTAACTTCACCAGTGACAACGTTAGTTTGACTGATATCGACATGAACATTGTAACAGTGCACTTCGGCACTATATTGTAAGAAATATAAAGAAAAAAGATACACAAGCCAAGTCATATATATATACACATGCATAAACACAATATAGACAAAAGTATTGGGACATAGGGATAGCACTATTTTATGAATGGTAGAAATTTCCAAAGAAACGCTCCAAAAAGCCTTCCCAAAAGAATGGAAGCTGTTACCGCTGCAAAGCTATCTGTGAATTTAGAATGCACCAACTCATTAAAGTGTTGGTGTAAAGGTCAGGCATCCCAGTACTTTTGTCCATATAGTGTGTACTTTACAATGCATGGAGAAGACAAATGGTTTGATACTGTGACTGTTATTATTGTGGGAAAGAATGGACCTTTTCTTAATATAACATATTTAAACTCCTCTGTTTTTGCGTCCAGGAGAAAAGCACTTTCCTCCTTGTGCTGGATGCCAAGACCTTCACTGAGCTGGGCAGAGCAGAAGTCCCTGTCAATATCCCATGTGGGACCCATGGTGTGTTTAACGAGATGGGCTAGAAGTGCTGCTGTTTGCAGCTCTGTGGTAAATGGCTGAAATTGAACCAGCAACTTTATCCACAGAATAGAATATCTGTCTTGATGTCACTGACTGAAACTGTAAAAGAAATAAAAAGAAAAATAAGAGCGGGCAAAAAAACTGCAGACTCATGATATTTGTTTGTGATCCTTGAATAGGAATAGGTGCATGTCCTCGCTGTGTGCTATCATTACAGTCAGAAAGATGGCAATCTTTTGGAGACTAATAAGACAGAAAGCCCAGCATGACATCAGCACACTGATAAAGTTTGTCCTCTATGTATTCTTACCGTTTCTTGCAAGGTGATGTTTGAAAAAGTCTTCAGAGATTGGCCAGAGAACCATATAGACGATGCTTACTTGGGAAGACTAACAATTTATGTGGAAAGCATTACAAACAACAACATGAAAGGCAATACACACATTAAAATAAAATCCATTTCCCCTTTTTTTTTCTGTCCAACCCGTAGTGTCTTTGCACTCTCACGCCAGTGGAAACGGTATACTCCCAGTGAGAACAGAGCAGCACTTAGGATACATAAAAATGCATCAGAGGAAATTCAATTTCTGTCACAGTAATGTGATAGAAATGGACAATGTCTGAAATGCCTGGAAAACAAGTGAATGTGAAACTGGTCGATAGCCTCCAGAGAGTCTAGCAGAGGTCACATCAAAATCGTGAGGCTGTTTGTACGCTCAAAACAACCCAAAACAAAGTTGACATCCACATAAACACTGACATGTAGGACCTTGTGTGCCCAATGAGAGCGCTTTGTTGTTTCGTTGTGTTTAACTTCAAGCCGAACAGAACGGTGTAAAAGCACACAGGCCCTACCCAGTAAGTGAAGTAGCCTACAGCTGCACTTGTCACTCCACCATCTCCACAATTGACTCTACTGATGCTTATTTCATTGGCTATTTTCTCTCTCACATTGATTTGAATGGATTGATTTGTGCTAACTCGGGGCTGTGCACCTGATACAGGCACTGTAGCTGTGTGAAAGCTGAGAGGTTTCACGTATTATGAGCTACATACCTTTTGTGTTGTTGTTCTTTTTTTGTTTGTTTTTGCTTTCTTTTTTAATATTTCCAAATTGACTTTTGACTAGTCAGGAATCAGTCACATTTTCAAAGATATTTTGCAACAGCAAGGTCCAGCCTTCAATAATTTATGACTGTACAGTACACACAGCCAGAGGTTTCATCTTTAGTTTCTCTTATTACACTGAGCTGACTAAAAGAGGAGCGGATTGAGATATAGTGAACTGTTTAAATTAATCTAATACTGGCAATTAACAACACTGATGTTTTTCTCATGTTCTCTGCTCAACTTCGGATGCGTCTTCTAATATGCATGCAGTACAGGTCTCCCAAGATACACATTAATTAGCCCATAATTCCTAATCTAATCAGTCATGCTTAACCTCTGTGTGTGTGTGTGTGTGTGGGTGTGTGCGCACGTGCGTACACATGCTGTCTGTTCACGTTCATTAGCACTCTCTCCAAAGAGCATGACCAGCATTGAGAGATACAGCGACCTTTGCCCTCTGATAAACCTCAAGCTAAATTTTGTGTTTGCAAAGCTGCGAGGCAAAGCAAATCCTTATCAGCATTCCCCAACACAATTTAAAGTATTATTGGATGAGATGTTAAGCAACAAAAAAAATCAATGTTTCATTCAAGGTGTTATTCTAGATAGTTAAACAATTTGATGGCTAAATGTGCCGGATTCACCTGGATTGAGTTTGAACGATGGCTGAGCACATTCTGGAAACACGCTCATTTATGCAGCTGCCTATACACACTGCGACTATTACACTTGCATACACAACATTTGCATCTAAGTTTTTCTGTCCTGCTTTCAAGGTGACAGTTTCATGCGGTCTAAGAGAGAAAGCATGAGCCCACTCTCAACCCCCACCACCCCGTTCGCTGTCTTACTTACCACATCTTATTGCACAGAGTCTTAACTTTGACTGTTATCTGTATCATTATTTCATATCATATGAATTCATAATCATATCGTCTATATTCACCATATCCGACACCCTCAGAGGCAGGGACTGATTTCCCTCCTCAATAGTGGGGACAATGTCTTCTATATCCAGATTTGTTATTCCCTATCTTCACGGTCTCGAGCCATCATGTGGAAGCACTGTTATCTGGCATACAGATTACGTGTGTGTCTGCACATGTGTGTGTGTGTGCACACATACAAGTATATGCTTATTTATGAAAGTGTGTAGGAGTATGAAGCCGTGCGTGCGGGTGCTGATGTGTGTGTATGTTTTTCTGCTTGCTGCCTGGGATTGTACGTGTTAAAAAAAAAACTGCAGATGCTTTATGAAGTCAGAATGGAGCAATTAAATACACACGATGGGGTGAATCGTAAGGCGTCAACAGGAATAAACTCCCACTGTGGGCCTGACAGTCTGGCTCAAGAAAGCAAAATGCAAGGACTGGATTTATCCATATTGCACCATCATGGATGAAAATAATGTAATGCCTGAGTAAGAACCCCTGATGCAAATTTAGCTGTTTTATTCACTAATTTTTCTCTGTTGATTCCACGTCTGTTTGAGTTATTAGAATTTCTTTATCCTGCTGCTACTGCTCAAGCATCTGTAAACTTTTTGCAACTGCTCTTGAATAAGACATTACGTAAATAACTTAATGTCCAGTGCTTTCCTCTAAAATCCTTCTGCTAAAATAAAATAAAATAATAAAAAATAAAAAAACAATAATATGAGCTGGTTTTGGAAACAGTTGCTCAAAAAGCACAAGGTTGCCATATTGTGTTGAAAGACGTGTTTCGGCTTAAAAACGACAGAGGAACAGGTCGTGTCAGTCGCTGTGTCTCCACTGCAGGACTGATGCAGGATACAGTCATTGTGGTGGCTGATTCTCTTCAGTGTCCTCATAATGACAGAGACTTCAAGCTCTGGAGGGAGATGAGAATAAGCCCGGACCAATATGGACAGAGTGAGGCTGATTTTGCCATTATAACGGCGAGCTCTTTTCCCTCTTGGATGTAAGCCTGGGCTGACAGTCAAACATCATTATGAGCCAGTGGCCTTGCAGTTTGTCACTGTCACAGCCCTCTAAATAGAGACTTTGTTTTCAAGATTTGTAAAGATTTATGACATTCCGGGTACTATTTAAGCGATGATGCACAACAAAGTCATTTTGTTTAATGTGAAGCCACTTTGAAAAATGGCAGATTGTGTGGGTTGTGGGCTTATTTCCTCCGAGCACAACTATAATGTGAGACATTGTGCTCATTTTTTAAATCTTTCTTTCAGTCAGAGGAAACACAGATGCGAAGTGTTGGGGTATTGATGAAATGAATGATGACATTTTTCACCATCATTGTTGAGTCCACCTTTGAACCCTGCCCCGAAAAATCATTCAATGAGTTGTGGAAATGTGGCCCTGGTGTCAGCCAAACCATGAATTGGCCAAGTGGCCTTTCTAGAAGCTGGAATAAAAGATTCACTATGTGTTGGATGTCCGGATATTCTTGCTATGAGTGCAAGTAGCCAATGCACTTATTATTGCTTCCTAATTCCTGCCTTGATGTGTTGTAGTTGCAGCCTCATCACTCCTACGGCTCTGGTCCGAACAAGACTGTAAAGACTCCCTCATGAAAGAGATAGTAATCATGTGGACGGATAATATACACGAATCACAGAAATGGCTCCACAAAAAGGAATAAGCTTTCACAGGAAATCCTATAGCAATACCACAGGAGATCAAATAAATACCCAACCTCACAGCAGGCCATGGAGGTCACTATAATTTCACTGCTGACGACCACAGGTGCATTTTCCCGCAGCTCCCTGCAGGAAAATTACAGGAAGAATATCGTGGTGATTTTTCTATAGGGTAACATGTATTACTGGGCCTCGATGTTGCCAAGTCTCATTGGTTTTCCAATGAGAGCGTCCGGCGGCAGCGCCCTCTGGTGGCCCACGGAAACTCCTCTTTATAAAGTGCTGTAATGCCTCGACACACATGCAGTCAGTGCGAAAGAAGCGTTCACTCCCCTCCAGAGGAGCGCACAGCTTTTTGAGGGAGCCAGTGGTGGTGAGGGGAGAAAAATCCAGTTTGCGTTTTGTGGCACTTTCATGAGTTCCTCTGCCGCGTTAGAGATTTTGGGATAGCTGACAGACCGTTTTACGCCAGTTTAAGGGATGTTTTAGGGACAAATTGTCTCCAAGGAGCAATTGGAGCGGGCAGTCTGAGCCCTTATAATGCGGAGAGATCAAGTCTCAGTAGTTTGTCGGTATGAACGCAGCGCAGACGGACCCCGAGAAACTGCTTTCATGGATTGACTGATTGATTGATGTTTGATTTTTTGTTTTTTCGCAATATCAGAGGATTTTCCTGCGTCGTGGTTAGTCCAGTACTCCCCTAAAAAACGCGGATTATTATTCGGAGTCGAGGATCTTTAATGAGGATATTGGTTTTTTACAGTTAGACTACGCCTGGGTCAAGGATCCGGAAAGGGGAATTAACCTTTCACAAGGTGGAAAATATCAGTCTTTTTGGACCCCAACTCCATCCCTGTTGGCGCTGAGTCCAATATGAAGTCTGTCACAGTGTGGATGTGCGTTTACATCTTCCTTCTGCTCTTAGGTGAGGAGTGACATGTGGAAATAACGCGCAATTGTGTGCAAATTGTGAATGTTCACAGTCATGTAGATGCATTCTGACACCCGTAATCATTGTCAGGGAACATTTTCCGGTACGTGTCCACTTTAGTCATGCAGGAGTAGTTAGAGCGCACAAGGTTATTCCGCTTTTTTAGAAAAATTATATGCCCTACAATGCTGATGGGCGTTCATGTTGTAGATTGATGGTTTGATTAGATTATCTTTAACTGCCACCCAGAGCTACAGGCCGAACTTGATCCATGCGAGTGAATCACTTATATTGCATCCGTTAAAAAAAAACAACAAAACACACACACACACACACACACACACAGTTTCCATAGCGGGAATACAAGGCTCGTTGTTTTAACAACACACTTCAGCTTTTGGTCAGTAAATGCAAAATATGAGGTCTTCTCAGTTACACACTTGTGTTTGGTCGAATATAAAAAAAAAAATCCATCATCACCATCATCATCAACAACAACAACGTCAACACCAACATCACCAACAACATCATTAGCACAATAATCATTTGCTTTGCGCTTCAATTTAAATATCCCGACAGATTGTTTCTAGAGATAACTTCATGTTACTCTTTCCTTACCCCGTTGCTCTCTTGATTGTGATGCAGTAACCCCCCTTTTCTGATGAGTTAAATGCTTAAGATCACCACTAGGGGTCTCTCTTGTCATTTCACCAGAAATGTTGGCACTTCGGTTTGTGTGAAGGTGTTTTTGAATCCTGAGTACTTGACTTGTCTCTGCTCAGTGCATCACTGTTCAGTCGTTTTAAATTCATTTTTTGGTTACCCAGATGTGAATTAAATGCAGTTCACATCTTTTAAGTGCTCGTTTGAAATGAGATAATTAGATAGTGGTCAGTGATCAAGCCTTCCCTTGATGAGATTTAATAGGAAACTGAATGCTGCAGTTCGTATGGAGGCTTTAGATGCACTCATGTGACTACAGGTGATTCAAGTAAATCACTGTGTATAAATGAGACATAACAAGCTGTGGAGATGTTTCAGAGTAAAAATAGACATGAAGGGCTGGAGCTGTCTGATACCTCAGCATGTATGGGCACGTCAGTACCATCAAACCCGTTTAGGCCCCACATCCAACCTGTTGCATGAACAAAACAACCTGAAAACAGATTTATGATATGTGCTCTTGTGCACCTGCACACCTACTCACGTGCACACACATACAAACCCAAAATCCCTTGCACATTTAAAATTTATCTGAGCCTCCTTTCTCTTGTCACCTCCACCTCTGTCTCCTGGTCCCCGCCTAGATGAGGCAGCGAGTTCCTGGGATGGTGGACCCTCAGCTCTGACTGTGTCCTTGGCTGATGGATCTTCAGACACCGGGGCTGCGCCCGGGGCTCAACCAGAGTGGGTGGACTGCATCCAGGCGAGTGACATGTGCAACCAGAACCCTCACTGCAGCTCTCGGTACCGGGTGATGCGCCAGTGCCTTGTGGGCAAGGAGAAGGAAGCCATGCTGGACAACAACAGGGAGTGCCAGGCGGCCTTGGAGGTGCTGCTGGTTAGTCCTCTATATGACTGCCGCTGCAAGAGGGGCATGAAGAAGGAGCTGCAGTGTCTGCAGAACTACTGGACCATCCACATGGGACTCACAGAAGGTAAGAGGCAGCTGGTTTTACTGCTCTCACAAAGCTCATATCACATCATGTTTAACTGTGTGGCAATTTCAGAGCCTGCAATATAAAACACCTATAAATAGCATAACATCAAGTTATGTCATTTATTTAAAAAAAATCCTAATTTATTCATGTGAAGTTAGCACATGCTTTTTCCTTCACATTTCCCCAGTCAGCTTATTTTGATCTATCTGGATCTAAAGTGTTACTTATTTACTTTCCTCTTTGGTCATGAATTTAGCTTATGTCATGTTCAGTACTTTTACTGAATCATTTTTGTTGTTGTTGTTGTTGGCTGGATATGTATAGAAGTGCTCTTTGTGAGCCTCATGGTCATGCACAGCGTTGCATGCAATTCAAGAAGATGCAACACACCTCTATTGATATTAATGTGGATGACTTAGTGCAATCTTCAGCATTATCACATTTATTTTAAATGAACCTTCCGATCTCAAGCACCAGTGTACTTTCCAGGACAAAGTCAAGAAGGATGTACACCACACCCATTGTTGATGCCCTATTCCCTGATGTGCTCTTATAGTGATACCCAGAAGCCCTTGATGAAAAATATATGCTTTCCTACTTTCCTCACCCTCTCGAAGGTAATGGACCTATAATGGGATTACATTACGTAGACCTGTTATGGTAGACTTATTGGTTTTCACCTAAAGTGTTCCATATTACCATGTAATTAGGTTGCAATCGTATACCTCAGTGGTCCTTATGTGTCCACTTACTCTGGACATAAAATAGCACTCTTGCTGTAACACTGGAACCTTCTGGTTTTTACACTGCAATACATTTAGAGAGGATAAAGCAGCGTTTTGGACTGATACCACTCTTAGTCCGTCCTTAAGGGTCAAAGCACACAGTGTTTCATATTAAGACAAGTCTGACTGAGTCAAAGCTAGAGATGCTGTGCCCTGGGGATCGGGTTAACGGGGGACCGCAACCCAAGAGTGACATTTCTTCATGCTTGTGCACGTGGCCGCTCTCTGTGACTGATGTCGAGTGTCATGCCACGTAAACATGGAGGACATAATGTACTCAGCTGTTTTGACACGTGGGGTAATGGTGGAAATGTTACAAAGTCGCTGAGCTCCGAGCATTCTGGGCTTTTGTGTTGTGATCCGTGAAGTGATTTGCCAGGCTGACTGCTCATAGCACCAGCTACACTTTATCTGACTGATGGCAGCAGAGGGTCCCTGACATGAGTTCAAGGGAAATGTAATGACATGCATGCTCCCCAGGCCTTCTGTCTCCCTTCCTGTCTCTCTCTCTCCTTTTCTAACTTTTTTCCCTTTGTAACGATCTTTCTGTTCTCTCTCTACATCACTTATTCATTCTGTCTACTTTTCCCATCAAATAGCAGCATCAGTCAAAGTGTTTGTGTTTGAATGCTTCATGCAAGTTGCCTGGCTGTCAAGGATAGAGACCTCCTGTGTCTGCAGCATGCCCTTCACGGAGCTTGTGTTTCTTCCCGAATAAATACCCCACAGTGGTGTCCCGTTTTGGCCCTGTCGCCCTCAGAGATAAAACCTGCTTTAACACCAACAAAAAGCTCGTACGGTGCAGCTTTAATCTAATCACGATCCATTGTGCAGTCAAGCGAGCTTTTGTTAACTGGAAACAATCTATGTACAACATCCATCTCTGGGAACAAACACAAAGGGCTGAATCCCAGTGGACCCCCTTGAAATGGTGCTAAAAACCACTTCTTCCACCACTGAAATAATTTGCGGACAACACAGGAGGGTTTTCATTGTGCATGTCATGTAGCTTCGAAAGTTTTTGCTCATGTTAATCTGGAGAGACGAAGAGCGCAAGAGTATGTGAGTGAAAAAGATAAGAAAAGCAAGGAACAGGATTAAAGGAAGAAGAGTAGAGCTAGAGACGGTGAAAGGACAAGAGTGACACGAGAGGGCAGAGATCAAGACCTGTGTAATTTCTACTGAAAAACCTCTCCATGAACACTAATGTATGATGGCTTAAGGACAAACATATTCAGACACTTTAGCCCACTTTCTTTCTGCAGCCTAGAGCAATTACAAAGTGTAGGAAGTCATATAGAAATCCAGTTATAAGTTGGTATGTTTCTTATAACCCGTGTTGACCCGGGGCAGGAAGTTGGCCTGCGAACTCGAGGGCTAAGCCCTTGTGTGTGTAAAGTGAAAGCTGATGTTGACGATGGATGGACTGAGAGTGAAACAATTCTCTACATCCAGACCAGGCCAAACAATCCAGTGCCTCAGGCAAGGTTATCACACTACTTCACTTGGTGTGTGTACTAATAGTCTTTATTTCAAATACAGAAACGGGAAAAAGAAACCGATTAAAACAAAAAAAAAATCAAATGTCTTGAATTTAAATAACTTTAGGGAAATGAAAGACTTAGCACCATATCCACAAGTAGGCTTCATATCAAAGACCAGTTTTTCCTTAATTTAGTAAAATAGAAACATGTTGCGTTTGAACATGAACATTAAAGAACCCTCTGATCATTTCTATGAAATTGTGTGTAGAAATGTGCACAACAGAGAAATATTTATATTGAATGGAAAATATGCACTCATGTAGGGACATGTGCACTTCTTTAACTTGTTTGGAATTAAAATATTTGTCTGAAATAAATTTGTTTGTCTTTGAAATATGAACATTACAGTATAATCTGCCTAGAAGATAGATGTAAAGGACTTTGTGTACTATACATCATAAGAAATATAACTGCTCACTATGTGAACTGGTTCAAGGCCTGCAGAGTCAAAACAACCATGGAAAGATCTGCTTCTTTCATTGATGAAGCTTCGTCTTTTTCTTTCCTGTTTCCACGGAGCTTTGTGTCGTTCAACTACAAAATGGTTGCATTAGCAACATTAGTAAGACATAGACACAGATTTTTATTATTATCGCTCTCATTTGATTATTTTTGTTTTTGTTTTTGTGATTACACAGTAAAATGAGGTTTGGAATGGATAGCAATAATAATAATAATAATAATAGGAAATAGCAATAGCAATAGGAAAAAGAGGAAGAAGAAGAACAATACATATGGAATAGAGAATTGGCTCAAGACAAGCAGATGTATTTCTAATTATATATTACATAATTAAAACTTGTCAGTTCTTTATCATAACATTTTATATCAGGTATTGCTAGGAGCCTCCAAGCAGATGCAGAAGTGAAGGAGTGTTAGGGATGTTGGGCATTTTGTCATCATTTGCACATTGCACAAAAAGTTCTCCTCCTCTGCTGTCAGAGACAAGACAAGTAGGCTAAAGCAGTGGTTATTAGTTTAATCCTACAGTTAAATAGAAAAAAAGTTCTGTCATATTTTAGTATCAAATTTCAAGGTTTTCTGTGTCGAATTTCACTTCTAGTTGAGGCTATTCATGGCACGGCCTGTAAGGACATTAAACAATGGCTCAAAATGACAAAGGACAGAAGGTAATATGTGGTGTCACCTTGTCTGTGAGATGCGTGTTAATCACTGCTAAACCAAAACAGCATCAGCCAAGCAGCCAACACCACCCTCCCCCACCCCGACTCAGGTGCTGTCACGTTTCTGCAGGCAGTTCTATGTAGTAGAAATTAATTTCAGATTAAAGAAGATATTCATGAACAGGCCATTGTGTCGTGCTGAGCCACATGCACCTCTCGTACCTCTCTCTTTTTTTTGATGGTATTTTGCCGCTCCTTCACTCTGATAACTGAAAATGTCATTTGAAAGCAAACTGAAACGTTTGCTTGAAGTACCACTCCGTCTTTAGTCAAGCCAAACCAGACTCAGCATAAAACCGCCCTGGTGGGAAGGCCCTCAGGCTGCGGTGTGTCCTGTGTCTGTCAGACATAACTGTAAATTACATTGGTTATAGCCAAAAAGGTCTAGACTCTTAGGAGCTGCACAATTCTCTCCAGTTACATAAGTCTAGTCAGGGGCCCGAATCTTTGAAAGGTGTGTCAGAAATTTACCATCTCAGCATAAACCCCTTGAGATATATCATCCCAAGACTCACAAAACAAATGGAAAACACAAACACAATAATATATAACACAACAATGTCAAAACAAACAGCAGTCAGCAAACAATCAAACGACAAACTAAGTAACAAAGCAGAAAAGAACAAAAGAAAAGGGTTACAAACTCAGACTCAATGAAAAGAAAAGAGAAAAATGATGAAAAGGTAAATAAAGAAACAATGATGCTATCACTGAGAATGTAACCTGCTTGTTTTAAGATGAAACAACAAAATAATTTTTAAATAAGCAAAATAACGACAGAAAAGGGTTATTTACACGTAACTTAATCCAATCAGAGGGGGCCTGAAACTCAGACACAAGGGGGGCAGCATAACAATCTGATAAGAGGATTTAAGGGAAGCATTTGACATCTAAGAAACAAAAAAAATTGTTTAATCAATAAGGATAGTTTAAATTAATGCATAATTAAAACCGAATCGATATCTGTGAAATTAATGTCTTTTATATAGAGAGAGCAACCTGAGCGTGTCTAACATTATGCAATGGTGTGTAAAGAAATGAGCAACCCGGTATAAATCTGCAGTCTGTTATATGTAACACTGAGGGGACGAGGATCAGTTTTAGGAGCTCTAGTCAGCACAGTCAGCATAGTCAATCAGTCATTCTAACAGTTATATGGAAAATCACATCTGAAACAACACAGAGCACCAACAGTTGTCCTTTTTTTTTCATGATGAAGTCAACGTGTGGTTTAAAGGTGTTTGTGATGTGCATGATTTAGAAGCTTCATCACCAAGCGTCTCAATTCAACAGCATGACTTGGCATCGTCATCCAGCGTTGCTTGATGTGTCTTCTTGGAGTAACAGCAGAAAGCGTTTTGAGACATGTCAGCATGTGTAGCCAACTACATTCCTGCAGCATTTGAAATTTCTAAAAGTCCTCAGATTTCCGTCTTGATTGTTGCACTGTTGCTGCCTGCCTTTGGGCTACTGTACTGCCCTGAAAGGCTAAATGGTATTATAATACCAGTCTTTGAGCCATCAGTAGTGGTGCTAATGATGAAATGTTAATTGTGTTTTCTAACAGAAAATGGCAGCTGAATTCAATGTGTCAATACAGCAGTCCTTGGTGAATAATAGGTGGTTTCTGCTCTGAATGAGCCTGTGTTGGTGTGAGGCAATAAGGTCTAGCAGTTTGAATCTATAAAAGAAGTAATTACTAAGAAAGAAACATTGGCTGCTACACACGGAGATATTGCATAGGCGGCTGGGTTACTCTTTCAATTGTGCCCTGGGCCTCATGTGGATATAGCCTCGTAGGCTTGCGCTAGAATCGGCCATTTAAACGATAACTTTCACACCTCCGACATACATTATTTCACAGCCCCAGCTATGAAACCGCAGCCTGGGTCTCAAAGTGGGAATCGAAGATCTTTTGTAAAGACCTTTCCAAGCAGTTTAATTAGCTGAGCCAACTTTCACTGCAGAGAGAGAGAAAGAAGAGCTCCGCCAGTTCTTCACACCAGTCTGTTCCAGCTCATTGTGAGACGAGACTGGACCTGAACATGAAACTCTGAGAATACCAGATAGTTTTGTGAGATGATTTATCTCCCTAGTATTCACAAATGTCAGCGTTACAAAGGTCACCCTCTGAATATGTCACTAAATCATGCTAATACTACATGTTGGCCCTATAATGCTGTGAGACATGAAATGGACAGTGTAAGAACACTGGGAACACCATGATAGACTTAGGCAGGCAGGGTGAGAAATGTAGAGAGCAAGAGAGAGAGAGAGAGAGAGAGAGGGCGGGAGGTGAGGACAGGATAGTAGATAGATGATGAGGGGGGACGAGACAGAGAAAACCAAAGAATGAAAGAGCGAGAGGAGGAAAGAGAGAGTCATGTGGGGAAACCTCTGAGGAGGAAGGGGGGGGTGTAAAGGTACACAGTATTCTTGGGTGAAACCATCATTACTATGAGCAATGGTAGCAGTCACCGGCCATTACCTTAGCCATCCACTGTCATAAGCAGAACATTTTTCCAGCCTGCCCTGCATGTCAAGGGATAGGGAAAGCAGGCTCCTGCATGCTGAATATGTCCTACCCACTTTCTCCCTTCCTGTGCTGGAGACCCAGTCAGCACTCGCTAGGTGGCTACTTCATCATCAGAGGAAGGGACCTGTCGATGCCTTCTGGATGTGATCAATAAGGTCTTGCACAGCTTTCCCTTCCTCTTCTTTTTAATCCCTCCTTCTTGCATCTTTCATTTTTCATCCCAAAAAGTGAAAAGGATCAGTGAAATACAATGACAAAACAGGTGCTGTTTGTCCTCATAAATCTGTCTAACGATTTTCCATACTGTAAGGTGAACTGCCGGAGGACGACTCCCATTCACTTTGGGGCTGGTGTAGCGTGTGACAGTGCGGCTGAAATGAGGGCCAGGTAGTGGGTTTTATATTAGCCTATTATAGCAGAAAGAGTTCTCAGGCGCTCTATCAGATGGGAGAATGAGTGACGGGCCATTCTGCTCAGTGAATACTGTCATGATGTGGGCATTAAGACTCACTCCTGGCAGAAAGGTTCACAGTGGTGCTGAACGAATGTGCAATGCAGAAGTCAACTACCAGGCCCTGCGGCTGTCATCATAGCATGGTTACTTCTTTCTCTCTCTCTCTCTCTCTCTCTCTCTCTGACTCTCTGGCACTTCTAGTTGTGCCAGAGACTCAGAAAAGGTCTGGCTCGTAATCGCCAGTCTAGCTCATCCCAGAGGTGTTGGAGGGCGTTGAGGTCAGGGCTCTGTGAGGGACAGTCACGTTTTTCCACACCAAACCATCCAACTCCAACCAACCATGTCTTTATGGAGCTTTGCTATGTGCACTGGGGCACAGTCATGCTGGAATAGAAAAGGGGTTTCAGCAAACTGTTGCCACAAAGTTGGAAGCATAGCATTGTCCAAAATGTCTTGGTATGCTGAAGCATTAAGGTTTCCCTTTATTGGAAGTAAGGGACCTAACCTCTGAAAAACAGCCCCATTAGGAGGTATGTCTGTATACTTTTGTCTATATAGTGTAAATGACATTTTCAGCCATTATTCACCACACTAGAACACCAGCATCTCAGGCCAAAGCAAATGTGAGCGTCATTTACATGATAAAGTCTGAAGCAGTGTCTGAACACACGTCGTTCATGAAACTCAGATGAGTTTCATGAATGACAAACAAATTATGCAGTGTTGAAAAAAATATGAATCAGTTTCTGCGTAGCCGATTTTACCCCTCACATGTTTTAGTGACAGGTCTAGCTGTAAAGAGAGAAGGTTTATGAGCAGACGAGACGCCCACCATTTTGTGTCCTGCATTGATGTGCCAGCTCAGGTATCTCAGATCAAAATGTCAAACAAAAGAAAATGCTGTTACTGCATTGTCTCTCTCTTGCTTCAGATGTTCTCAGAAACATATTTTCCTGTACTGCTTTCCTGCAAGATGAAAACTTTTCTTACCAGGCAGCCATGTTGAAAAAGGATGTTGGGAGTGTGACATCACTTCCCGCTCAGGACGCCATTACTTCACTATATTTTTTTGTAACATATAGTTGTTTGCTGCTATATTCACTTGCAAAATCTCAGATATTTATCCTTTAAGTTGCTTGATATTGTCTATTCAAGCTGTTTCTAATGTCTAAAATAGTCTAGTTTTCTATTCAGTCATATGGATATAAAGTGTGAAATGGTGAGGAGGCTGTTATATTAGACTGCACTGTTGCCGCGTGGTTCTGATGTTCTCCTCAATATGCTGCTATGCCATAAAGATGATAGCCGTTTTTACTCAAGTTTTGCAGGATTTACGCCATACTGAACATTTAGTGCCTGACACCAGGTATTAAAATGCTGATTTAAGTAAGCGAGTGTGTAACTATTCATATTAACATTACAGCCGCATAGCCAGAGGGAAGGCTGAAAATTTCAGGACTCATTTTCTCAGCTGTATTTGCCCACCACGCCACGCTGGATTGGAATTGTGACTTGAAATATTATTCGGCGCTAATCCAATATTCTATTTGTATGGTTTGAAATTGAGTTTAAAATGTCAATATCACTTCAAAAGCTGAGCCATTAACAGAATTTATGCTTCAGCTTGTGTTCTGTTAAGCACAATTCGAAGAAAGATGCATTTGTGGTATCACTTTATCGCCTCTTTGTTGAAATGAGCACATTATGGGGGGGAGGTGGAGTTGAGTGGAAAGATTAATGCATTTCACCTAATGTAATAAAAATGTGAATTCCCATATGCCAGTGTTTCCTCTGATGCATGTACAGAGAATACAAGCGTACTTTGAGAAGTGATTTAAAGAGGAAAGCATTCTGGCCAGCCTTATCTCCACTGACAGCTCATTTGCAAACTTTGGGAGCTCTGACAGCAAAGGCTCGGTCACCCTTTGTTACCATCCAAGTTCGTGCAACAACCCACAGGGCTCTGCTGAGGACCTCCGGCTGTGCTCCAGGCTGCTCAGGCTGTGCTAAGCGTTCATGTTTATGTGATTATTACAAAAACAGGAGTGTTGCAATATATTGTTTGCGTTTAAATAAGAAGTAATATGTAACAGGAGTATTTGGGTTTTTTTCCCCAACACTGCCTGCAGGAAAAATGGGGAACAATATAAAATCAATATTAAACAGAATACACTAAGTATAGAGCACCTTTAAAAAATTAAACAAGGTGACTGGCATTTATCAAAATTAACTTTGCTTCCAGCTATAAACGGTTTGCCAAGAATGTCACAGAAAAATCCATAGGACAGTTTCCATCACCAAAGGAGTTTGGCTTCATTGATAATGCATATGAAAAGGATGAGTGATGGCGCCTAACGGCTCCATAAAACCCCTTAAGGCAAAAGGAAAGGAATGTGAATCCACTTAAAAGCAGCATTCCTCTCATGCTTTTACTAGGGATAGGCCTGATTGTCTGAGCTGTGCCGGTCATGCTCCATGCTGTCAGAGCAAATGAAGTCAAACGGAGGCTTAATTACAGCGATAAGTTGTTGCCCTGTGGCTAAAAACATCTTATCCCTAAACAGCTGGGTAGAATTTTCCATTATGAATGCATAATTGGGTCCAGGGTGACTGTCAAAGAGCATTTTTTTTTTAAAGTACAACAAGGCCTCCTGCTGTGGGGCTTTTCACATCCTAAGGGTGTGTGTGATTATAGTGTGTTTTGCAATTTTATGATTCAGCACGGCTTGTAACATCCATGTAAATACGCTTTTAGAATTCATTAGCTTAGCTGCTGTTGTGGATGGACATATTATTGACTATCAAACGTGCCTTAACACTGTTTGATTCCAGGCTGATTGTGCAGTGAAGCTTCTCTATGCTGTAAGAAGCTGCCTTAACAAAATGGTATGAACCCTCATAACAACATTGTTTACCTCTGGCAAAAGACAGAGCATCCTTTATTCCATGTTGCTTTGTAGAGTTCAGCATGTTCTCGTTATAATGGAAGAAGCATTGCACTTTTTTTTTTGCTTTATTCTCCAAAGAAAATACACAGTAAATGTGCCTCCTGCTGAAATAAGCCATTGAAGGAGGGTGCGGGTGATTGTCTTGAACTCTTGAGAGGCCTCTGTAGCTTCTGTAGCTTTAGAAGGTAATTGTAGTAATTAGACATACTGAAAGATCTCGAGTCCAACAGTCTCTCAAGTCCCACTCTGTTGACAGAAATATGAACAGAGGTGTGGGTGATGCAAAGTCAACTGGGAAAAAATATAGAGCCAAATGCACTTGCAAATAAATTCATGTGCATGTGTATATTTCAATCTGCAAACAATAAACGTCAGAAAATAAAGGCACATAAAGTGCACTCAGAACGTGGAGGATTTAGGTTATTTTCTGTCTTTGTGTTACTCCTCTCTCCTCCTCTTCTCTCTCGTTTTGTCTGTATTTTCTTTTCTCTCTTTTGTTCCGCCGATCTGATTCTCTTTGCTCTTTTTGTCTGTCTCAAACAGACATACAGTCCTCAGCAGTGCCAAATGTCAATAGCTATATGTGCTCAGAGAACCAGCTGAGATGGCCCATCTTGTTATGATTGCAAATATTGATGGAGAGGGGAAATGTAGAATTGGACCCCCAACAATGACTACAGCAGATGTAGACGAGACTGAAGTTGGCTTTTCTTCACTTGGTGGACAAATGATGATTTTTCTCTTAATTGTCCAAGTTCAGTCTTTATTCTTTATCATGTACACGAATGCATCTTTCTGTGATTTTGACAAGTTTTAATAAACAAATTCAACTTGTACAACATGCACTTTTGCTGCAGTATCAACACAGTATGAAATGAAATTTGATCATGAAGTACTCATTCCTGTATGTGTTGGTAAGAACAGGCACACAGAATTACACCTTCTGATAACAGCTTCACCTGTTATCAGCGAAGGACAAAATGTTATCAGCTTGCATTGTGTTTTTCGGAATCATTTGAGGAGGATGTTGATGAACAAAACGTACAGTATCTATTGATTGGATCTACCGATTGGCTGTCTTGGCAGGTCTTGGACCAACAGGTTTTAGATTTTCTCATTTGTAGCAGCCGGCCTCCCAACCTTCCTCCTCACAACACCCTCGCTGTGTTTCTGTTGGGATCAGAATGCAAAGCTATTACACACTGGAGGGTTTGTCTCAATCACACTGAATGGCTATGAATTTTAAATGCGGGATTAGGGCCTACAGAGAAGCAGGCACATGGGGGGAGACTCAGTCAGTTGAGTGCTAATTTGGTCTTTAATTTTTTTTCTACAAACAGCTCTGGCAACACATTGTTAACAGGGAAGATGCATTGCTTGTGCTTTAGTCCTTCAGCTGCTCCCCCAAATCAAACCACAGCAGCAACAAATAGTCTCTCCAAAAGGAAATGATTTGACAATGATGAACACCCTATTTCCCAAATGAAAAAAACAACAGACCGCTCTTAGTCGGTTGCCTCAGTTGTTGGTCAGTCAGTCTAATAGTGGGAAATGTTGTCATTACAGTATAATGTTACATTTTAACCCAAGACACGCACTCATTCGATACTTATTACAGTTTTTCCGAATAGGAATCATGACCTGCATTTCCTGTCTGTTTTGGTGTGTTTTTCTGGTGATTGAAACCAAAATCATTCCTACATGTGTTTCCTAATGATTACTGATGGCGTAGGCCTGCTTCTGATTTCACTCATCAGAAATGCTCTAATGCTCTGCTTAGCTGGGAAGGTAAAGAGCAGGTCATCCAGTGAATCTCTGTACCTTTCACTGTTGTTTCAGGTGGAGATATGGACGACTCATCACCGTACGAGCCTGTAGCCCCCAATCATCACCCTGACGCTTTCCGCCTGGCCTCCATCTCTTCAGGTACCGCAGGCTAACTGAACATGCAGTGGTTGTGAGTTTAAATATTTGTTGTTGCAATGTAAGTTCCTTTGGGAGAAATAACCACGCTGAAGTCTGAGGAGCCTGTGTCTTCATCTTTCCTCGCAGGCTTTCCACCAGTCAACTGTCCTTGTCCATCGAATAAATCATGTGCTTATTGTTTGAGCTTGTGACATACGAGTAGTGTTTTGGCTTGTGAGGTAAACTGTATACTCTTTGTGTACTAACCCGTATTTTTTTGTAGCTATCGATTTGATTTTAGTTTGATTTCCTCTTTGGTTTACTAATTAATCAGCCCAGCACTCAGCAGTGGAGCTCTGGGCTCCATCATAGTATCACTAATCAATGGAGATCTTATTATAGGACACAGCTCCAGTGGTTAATGCAGTGCAGAGACACGAGTTGCGCAATAGGTGTGATTAGACACACATGCATGTCCATTGCGAGAGCTACAGGCTGTTGTCACTTGAAAGTTCAGTCATTTTCTTTCATGCAGTTTTGACAGATATTTCCGAAGGCATGTTCTCGTCTGTGTTCTTTCTTTTCTGTCTTTTTTGCCAAAAGCAGTCTACACTGAACACAGCGCATTTCTTCTTTTCTTTTGGCTGATGTATCTTGTTTTGTTTTATAACTGGGATGTGCAAGAAAGACACACTTTTTGCCTGATTCCCTTAGCTTGAACTCAGCAGTGTATCACTCCTTTCTTGTTTTTGATAATGCACTTGTTTGATGTATTAAAAGGAGGAGAGAGTACCAATGAATGTGAAAAAGTGCAGGCTTTGATTACTTTGGAGTTTTGAGAAATGGTGGCAAGCTGCCTTCCCTGGTTTAAGTGCACATTCATCTAGAAAGCATTCAGTAAACTGCATGCCTCTACCAAGACTAGAGAATCCTCAAAATTTGTTGTTTTATTGATCGGAAATGTCTAGAAATTGCACCTGGATTGGAGATCTGCATGAAATTATTTATAGTCATAAACAATCATGCTGAGTTTTATAAGGGATAAGGGGATTGGCTTAAAGTCAGTATTTAAAATATTAACTTTTAAGCCAGTTAGGAGTCAGGGCCACTTAGACTCCTACAGTTTATCCTTTTACTGCAATGCCAGTTGGTAACATGAAAGTAGAAAGAAAAGAAAGTAGAAAGTGACATATTTTGTCATTGGAGGGAACTCACTCCAACGAAATTTGTGCTCTGCATTTAACCCACCCAAGTGACGTGCACACACACACAGCAAACCCGGGGCAGTGGGCGACCGCGTGCAGCGCCCAGGGAGCAGTGGGGGTTAGGTACCTTGCTCAAGGGTACCTCAGCCATGGACACCGGTACGGGGAATCGAACCAGCGATCCACCGGTTACGGGTCCGACACCCTAACCGCTGATCCACGACTGCCCCCTGACATGCTGTCAAGTATTGCAAGTATTGATATAATGCAGTGAATCTTGTGTTTATAAGTTTGCAATATCAAAAACGGATAAAGAAATTTTCATTCTAAAGTGTTCTGAACTAAATTTGGTAAAAGCTGGTTGACATTTGTAAAACATTTGGCTTAAAAAGTGCAAACATTTTTGGATTGTTGGAAAATCTGTGTGAAGAAATATGCTTAGATAGAATCCGGTGCAGGAATCATGAGTGAAACGGTAAACTACACTCTAACTGGGCACAGTCTGCACCAAAAACAGTTTTGCTTTGGCAGATGGCCAACACTTCCAACATTTTATTGATGGATGTTTGCTAGTTTTGAGATGCGCCACTTGCTAACAGACAAGTGAGGTAATGATCAAAGAGGACAGATACTTAACTTTAACCCAGCACTGTACAAGTACAAGTGCCCTGGTAAAACAAGGAGCAGGGCACAGTGTACCTAGACATATTAAGATACAACAGGGGACTCATTACTGTATCCATTTTCCTTCAGCTACTTCCTCCATTCTCTCTAAGGTGAAATATTGGATTTGCTCTCTGAAATCTGTTTAGCCGGAAGCTTTCCTCATTATTTATCATTTCTGAGGACAGAGTAATTGATTGTGGCGCTGAAAGAAAACCACAGGCAAAACAGATAAGTAATTACACACTTGTTTTATGGAAATACTTCTCATTTCGATTACTAAACCACACAAAGGTATTCATAATCACGTCCATAAATGTTAAACTGCACGGAGCGCCAGGGAATATATGATATCTGGTTGGTTGATGAGAATGGGGGAATGTATACTCTCCAAGAGGAATTGTAGGAAATTGAAAAATAATCTCTGCTATTTTAAAGGTTTTTGTCTGGGAGGAAGATAAGGGACAGAAGTGTGATAGAAATGAAATAGAATTCTATACTACTGTATGCATTCACACTCTGAAGTTAAAAAGAAACAAGCCATGTGGAGACTCTGTTGCTGCAAAACGATTTCACACAGGCTTCTCCATCCAATAGGGCTGTGTAGTCTTTAGCCACTCATTTTTACATATCCTCAGACTGAAAATTTGTATGCACTGTACACACACACACACACACACAGAGGGAGACAAAGACAACGAGCACATTTAACTGTCCCTTTAGTGATGAAAGTATAGCCAAGGATGAATTCTTTAGGAAGAGGAGTGAATCCTGGCCATCCTGCCCTGGATTGGCTGACACTGTGCACTGGCATCAGCAGTGCTTCATCACCTCTGCGCTAAGCACAGTTGGATGCAGGGCCAGAGTGTCCTCGTCACTGTCAGTGTCTATCTTCCCACTGATCCTTTTGCTGTGAGGCAAAGTGTGGTCTCACAAGTCCTGCTCCTCCACCTCTGTGTGCCATGGATGGATATCACAGCTGCAGAGCGATAGCTAAACTTACCACCTTAAGCCCCTTTCACACTGGAGAAAAATCCCACTAACACCCGCCAACATCTGGCTTTTGTCTTCTGGTGGAAAGGTTACAATCTCCATTCATTCCCAGGTCACATGACTCTGCAGTGGTCACAGATATTTCTTAGCTCCAGTTGGAGTTTGAATGAAAGACTGAAGTAAAAGATATTGCAAGATTACCAGCGTAACATTGTTGCTGGCCTCCATGTTGATTTTTCCTGTTCCCTTCTTGCACTTTCATGAAATGACATTTCAGGGGAAAAAGTGCTTAATTACCTATTTTTAGTGGGTTTAGATGCGTTAAAAACACCTACATATTCAACTTAAGTGTAAAAAGGTTTGTGTTCTGAGAAGGTAGACTGCCTTCACTGTCACAAAAGAAGCATATTCCTGCTGTCAGCTCTGACAATGTGAAAAGATTTAGATCTATTGAAAGTAACTGGGTGAAGAAGCCACCCATCTTACCAGACTGACCAGAAAAATGGTTACTGACATGTTTCGCTGGTTGCCCAGCACAAGAAGCACTATTTTCCAGAGAGGAGATTTCCATAGGATTGCTCAGATTTTCCATAGGAATTTCCAAATGATTGCTTGTAAAGTGTAATTGTACACATAGCCCAGCTGACATTTGGCACAATTAGGTGTCACTGTCATCTGGGAGAAATTTGTTCCCCATCCTAGAAGAGCAGTGAAAGATTTCTGGCCCACTGACATGAGGGGCCCACTTTTCTACATTCTGCTGAGACAAGTTGGTTGCTGTCGGTTTTCTCCTGTGACCTGTGACACTTAAAACGTTGCTGTGTCATGCTGTCAGTATTAGGGCAGAGGGTTTCTGATGATGAAAATGATAGGTGGAGAGCAGAGGTGATACAGGGGGGCAAAAATATGAACAGGACATTACTGACACGTGATGCAAAGTGATGACCTCTCGTTACCAGCTAGTGAGACTGCTGTTGAACACACTGTGATACTCGTTTGGGAGTGCACAGTATAGTCATCACCCGCACCCATGCGCCTGTATCTGAAATATGGTGACAGTTACGTGCTGTATACTTGCAGTTCTCTTAAAACAGGCAGCGCTTTGTAGCAAGTCACCCTCATGAAAACTTAAAACTGCATTAATCACATTTTGTTTTACTGCCACTTCGAGGACACCCGTCGCATACGTCTCACGCAGTGTTAGTGAGACATGAGCTCAACAGGCAGCACTACATGTTACCCTAAACAGGATTAAAATCTTCAAGAATACAACTAAGTATGTCATTTCAGTCGCTGTAGAGGCACTGGGCAAGTGACTGTGTGAGAGAGAAAGAGATTAGACAAGTTTGGACCTTATTATCAGTGCCTGAGTTGTACTATCACAAGAACAGGAACAAAGAATATTGCAGCAAATTTAAATGATGTATATGAAATACACCTCACAGCTGCTGCAGCAACACAAAACCAGGGTACAAGTGAAAGTTTCAAGCTGTGCAACAACAGTATTGTTTCTGAAATGAGCTCTCAGCATGATGCTGTTTTATTTTTATTTTTACCTTACTGTTGCTTAGAGTTTTACTTTTACCCGAGTTCTATCCCTTTATGTTGGATGTATTTACGTCTTTGTTTTTAAGCTTGCAACAGGTCAATCTGGTGTATTTTGATTGAATCAGCCAATCATATACTACATATTGGATTATTTTTTTTCAAAGGAAAGACACTATATGGACAAAAGTATTGGGCCACCTGACCTTCACACCAACAGTGTTTTCTGTGGGAATTTTTTCCATGCATGCATTAGGGCATTTTTGAGGTCAGACACTGATGTTGGACAACAAGGCCCGGCTTGCAATCTCCATTCCAGTTCATCCCGAAGGTGTTGGATGGGGTTGAGGTCAGGGCTCTGTGCAGACCAGTCAAGTTCTTCCACACCAAACTCATCCAACCATGTCTTTATGGAGCTTTGCTTTGTTTACTGGAGCACAGTCATGCTGGAATAGAAAAGGGCCTTCAACAAACTATGCCACAGAACACAGCATAGCATAGCATTGTCCAAAATATCTTGGTATGCTGAAGCATTAAGGTTTCCCTTCGCTGGAAGTAAGAGGCTGAGCCCAACTCATGAAAAACAGCCCCATACCACACCTGAATTTAACAATAAAGAGGTCCCATCCATATAGTTAATTTTAATGTCCTCCGAACCATTTTCTAAAAACACCAAAATCTTGGATGAACTCCCATCCTTCCTAAACTAAAACTCTTGTCACTCTTGTGTATTGTTAATTTGAAGAAAGCTTCGACTTGGTCACTTAGCGAAAAGAAAGACACAACGTTAGCCTTTTGTCACTGGGAAAATCTTTATTAGCAAATGATAGGGAGTGCTGTGCGAGTGTTTCCCAGAGGAAATCTATTGATAATCAGTTCTCTACCCCAAACCCCTTTAGGTGCTGTAAGAATTGAGTACAATAAGTAATATTAATGGATATTTTTCCTGTTCTAATCAAATTGGACTAAACACCATTGGGAATCTAATAAAATCAAACCAAATGATGAAGCATGGAGATGCTGCATGAAGGCACATTTGTCTTGTTTACAGTCGCACACCTGCCAGTGGCAGACATCTCCTCACCAAGTCTAGTTGTTTCAGAAAATTAATTGCTTTTGGTGCCTGATTTAGTCCCGCAAGTTTGTTTGATGCATGCAGAAACTTTCGGCTGATGTCTGTAGCTTATTAATTTTTATTTATTGATTAGTTGTTTGGTCAATAAAATATCAGAAAATAATAAAAAAATTCTCATCACACTCTGTAATTTCATGATATTTAGTTTATTATCATGGAAAACTTTACACCTGAAAGGCTGCTAAAAGAAAATGTTTGGCATTTTTGCCTTCATGCAAAGCCCCCCCTTCCTGGCTCTGTTCATTGAACTTCAGTTCCAGTTGCTCTGCATGTCAATAGTCATCTACTCAAATCAATAAGACACCCTGTATGAAGGCTGTGGGTGAGCCCACAATACACCAGGACTTATCAAAGCCCAAATGAATCCCATATTACATATGGCATAAGGCATATCATTGACTGTAATTGTTAATACGCTCCGTGTTAAATTTATTCTGTTCTCTTGACCCAGCACTGAGCTAATTAACTTATTAGGAGCAGAGGGCAGCGCAGATTCCTGCATTCATAAGTTCCCTGCAGGAATAAAGTTAACATCTCTTAGTTAGACCTTCTAACTCTCAGCGCTAAGCCTCTCACCTCTCAGCTCAGTGTGCCCACCATCCAATTAAATCCAGAAAGCTGTTCCTACAGCTGGGAGAAAAGGACCAGTGCAACAGTCGTGCTCAGCATGTTGTGGAAATGTTTGACATTTTCACATTGTCCTCATAACAATTACAATTACTTAGGCAAACACCAAGATCTGTTGTCTTTGCATGTGTTTAGAAAGGTTTCATGCTTACTGAAAGTCTGGGTGGACCTTTGCGGGTGCAAGATTTGTTTCGTGTATTCCTGTGATTGCCTGCATTACTTTGTTTCTATGCCTGCATTATTCTGTGTGAACTTTCTAATCAGTTTACCCTTAGACCAGCCTTAGCTTGTCTCTTTCTGTGGGTCACTTATTGAGAGTTGAAGCTCACTTATCAGAGACCCTTTGAAACAGTCAGCATTTTCCGAACAAGTTTGAGTTAACCAGCTGTGTGTTATTTTAGGGAGTTCATTTGTTTAGATATTCCTCACTTGCATGCTAGTGATGAACAATAAAGCAGATTATTGATACAATGTTGTGATGGTTAACGTGAAATGGACATCTTGTTAGGTTATTTCAGTTATGCATTGCAATTAGTGATGCCTGAAGGAGTTCAACAGCATGCATATTAAGACTGAGGGGGCCACTGGGGACCCTCAAGCTTTGGATTTCACCAGGAAGTTCAACTTAAAGGCATAAACAGCTAAAACATTTAGAAGTGTGTTTACAATTATTTAAAATTCCTTTGGATACCCTTTCCCCACCTCCGCACACACACACACATTTATTCTCACATACAAATATTTAGTCTTCCTTCATTCCCCTCACTTTTTCCCACCCGCATGCTGGTTCATTTTTCAGCAATCATTTCCTGCTCAAAACAAAACACAGTTGCTCCCTGAGAACGGAGGATTTTATGAACTCCGCTGGTCTTCCTCTGATGACGTCTCTGTGTGTAACTTGCTCAGTAAGGCTTAGGGAGATGATGTTGTAGATCCAATGCGCCCTCTTCCTTCCCTCCGGAAACCCTGCTGCAGCACAGAGTGCAGAGCTAATGACTGATGAGCCCTTTGACACGGAAATGCTTGACATGCTCCTCGGGGTCCGGACTAAAGACTTCCCTAACAAGCTCTTGCACACTCACCCAGGGCCATATTAAATCCAAACTTTGGCACCTTTCCTAATTACTGAGAACATACCCAGAGCCAAAAGCCTCTTCGTAACCTGGGCTGAACTCCCCTCTGCAGGGCAACATCCCTTGAGTATGGGATGATATATGAAATGCAGAATTCAAATTAGGCTGAGGGAGAGCAATTACTGGGAAAAGAAGATCCCTTTCTCTTTGGGGGGGAAAAGCATCACAATCCAAACGCTGTATACATGAGCGTTTTATCCGCTGCTTCTCATTCGTATGTGCACTGTCCACCTCCCTCACCTCCCTCTCTGTCTTCTTATCATCCCTTTTCTTATTTCTCACTGGAACACAGGTCTTAGGTAATTTCCAGTTACTCTCCATCTGCCTCTGATCTCTTACCTTTCAGCCTCTCTCTCTCGTGTATTTCTCTTTATTCCTTTCTCTCTTTTTCTGGATCTCCCTGCGTGTACTATATGCGTTGAAAGAATAGATTGTTATTTCCACTACATTGGCATCAGTGGGGTCTAATTTATGATGTTCACATTGCAGAGAGACCTATTAAAAGCCTTTTTACAGTCAAACAGGAGGATCACCTAAAGCAGTGTCGATATTTTAACTGCTGTTGACACAAATGCTACAAAGCCACGTTTTCTGATGAGACAGCTTTGAGTAAACAACATAAGACAACTTAAAATTCTTTGTGATCTCACGTTTTCTATTTCATTATTGATTTAATTGTTATGTCTTGTGTTTAGGTTATGTTTTGTCTTTTGATTTTTGATCCATGTGTCATGTTTCATGTGTGTCTTGCGTTTCCATGTGTTATGTTCCAGGTTTTTGTCATGTCCTGTTTTATTTTGAAAGTGTCACTTCCCCTGTGTGTCTCTGTTTCATGTAGCTTTGCTTTTGTTTATTCTGATTGCTTTCTCCCTGCTAATGTGTTTCACCTGTGTCTCATTGTCTTGTCTATTTAGTCCTTGTCTTCCCAGTCACTCTTTGTTGGATTGTTGTATTGTCTCTATGCCTCCATGCCAGGTCTTTTATGTCTTGCTTTGCCACGCCATGATTCTTGCCACAGTTTTTTGTTGATCCCTTTCCACAGAAAGTGTGAGCCTTTTTGAGTTAAGATTAAATTAAAGAACACTATTTTGTTCTTTACTATTCTGTCTCACCTCCCTGCCTTTTGACTCTGCATCGGAGTCCAACCCTCTGCGTCAGCGACGCTGCTCCCTTTTGACATTAATGTGCCACATTGCACCACATGCACATGTAAAATATTCGTATTCATCTATTCGACAGTCAACATGTACCAAAATATGGGGAAGAAACACTATGATTTTTCCTGCACTGATTGTTCTGCGTTTATTACATCCATTAATCAGTCAGCCTCCCACCCACCTGTCTATCTGTTCATTCAGTCAGCCATCAGCTTGCTTGCTCATTAATGTATGTACAGCCTGCAAGGTGCGTTAATAGATATGTGTAAACTATTGTGACGCTTAGAGCTGTTGATTGTGCTGCTGATGGGCTGGGTTAATTACTGCGAGCAAAAGAGTCGCACATCTTTCCTGAATTAGACTGGATTAATTGAAAGCTCTCCAGCATGTCTCTGTAAGTGGCTGTCCAATCTGTTAGTGTGTGTCCTCGCACTTCATCTCTCTGTCATGATCGGCTGCTGTTATCAACAGCTCAAGTCTCCTCTCCACTCTTAAAGCTTTTTCCATTTTTATACGTCTCGTATCATTAGCTTATCAACCCCTCTCTCCTCACATTAGAGCAGAATATGTTTGTTGAAAACCTTCATTGTAATGCACTTGGAAAGTCAATTATAACTCTGTAACACAATACCGCACATTTCCCCTCCCATCTCTACTTTTGTGCTTCCTTCCTCTTCCACCTCTGCTCTTGCTGTCATCCTGTTTGTGTGTAAGCACGTCAGAGCCATCATGTGGGCTTTGTGTCTTATGTTCACCCCAGGACTTTTTTTTGGGTTAAGCACCAAATTCAATCTCAGCTCCCCAATCAGAGGTAGGAAAAACCCGTCCATAACTGCAGCCTGAAAAGCTGCTTCAGCCCTGCTTGGTCAGATAAATCTTAGTAGCTCATCCTTCCCCAATACTCTTTTCATCCTGGACCCCCCAGTGGCCCACATTAGAGCCTGCAGATGGCCCGGGGAGATTTAGGAGCTGCAATCCATCAATGTAATGTAGCCCGAACCACTGGACAGCCGCCCTGCTAACCTCTCCTCCAGCTGGACCGTACCACCCCCCCTTTCAGGCCCGCTTCAGCCAAGCTTGGCCCACTTTAGCAAAACTTTGGCCCTGCTTTAGCCTCTTTGTACCCAGTGCAAAAGTCGTCTCCCTGTCTGACTCTTTGTGATCAAAGATCAACCAAGCCGCTCCACCTTGACAAGGTCAACTGATGAACTCATCCTGCCTACAAGTTTTGATTTTTTTTCCACTGTTGCATAAGCGAGGAAATGATCTGAGCACAATTCTGCCTGCCTTTTAGTCACTTACACCAACAAGATTGAGTTTGTTGTACTGCCAGACATCTGTTGTTATCCTGTCCCCAAAGAGAGTGCAAGGATAAACAAGTTTCATTTGATGACACAATGATGTCTATGTTTAATAAGAGACATAAAAGTTAATGCTCTTATTATTCCAGCAGAGAAGTTCTCCCTGGTGGCCTGAGACACAACACTAAAAAAAGAGTAGTTTCTACATTTACTGAACTCATAACATGTCTTATAACACACTGCCTGTTTATCACAACGCCTGCAACATTTAACCTTGATACATCTGAATGAAAACCTCGGTTAACAGGAAGATTAAGGGTGCTTTCCTTTTTCTGTGATGAGCTCCTGATATTCCTCCCCTGCTGTTCTTCAGTGCCAGTGACTTTTGCTTTATCCGACGTGATCTGAAATCACAATCATTAATTTTGGGGGTTTCCTTATTTTTTTCCCATGTTGTGATGTGATGTGTCCTAAGTATCCCCATTTTTAGGATTGATAACGTGCGATGCAGCACTTGGAAACACTACAGGATCCCCAGCACACTCCTCTAAAATAAATGGTCTTCCTGCTCCAGGCTGTCTGATAGACACAGAGTGAGATTGGTTCTGTTGAATAAGAGATGAATCTCTCTGGGTGTCACCATGCTGCTGCGACCTCCGAAATATCATTATCTACAGGGGAGGGAGGTTAACTTCTCTAATATAGCCTGAATACAAGAGAGGAATGCCACAAGTGAGCATGATCTTGCTTTATTACCGGTACGTGTCAGAACAAGGTGTGGTTTGATACTGCTGCTGTAGTATATGCAGTGTCTCTGAACACACACCTAATGTTGTATGTTTTCCACAAATACGATGCACAGCCTAAGAGGTAATTGCAATGTTTCAGTTTTTGATTACACTGGGAAAAAAAACGTAACAAGGGAACTTAATCTTGTACTTGAACCATCCAATAAGTGGATCATACAGCAGAGTGTGTAATACAGCGTGGAGTCTTTGCCAAGTCCTTGAGTTTAGCAAGCTTTGGGCAGACCTTACAGTATTTATTGTTGTTTCAAAATGACCAGCATTCACATCACATACTTGTCAATATTTTCCTCTTTGCTTTACATTATTTCCATAAAACGAATTAAAAAATTGTGTTTACTTCATTATGAAATAACAACAATGTATCTAAATGAATGTTATTTGTGTTAAATCCTATGGCGACTTGATAATGGACTAATATTATGAGGATCACATCATAGTATTACCTGAAAAGGAATAATTTATTAACATCCAATTTGGAATCACAGCTTAATTAATTCATAATTCACTCAAGGTCTGAAACAGACTAAATCAATAATTCAGTTAGAGTGGATGTGGGCTTGCTGCAGGCTTTCTTCCCTTAGCTTACTGTTGATTGGTGAAACAGAAAAGCACGGATGATATTGAAGAGCCTCATTCAGCGCTCAAGTCTAACATTTGCAATGAAAGGATTATTGTTTTATTTGTTGCTCATACCTTTCAGCCAAGCCCACTGTAAACTCTATCAGATTGATGATGTTGAGTAAGAGGATCAATGGAAAGGTTTTTATCCTTCTGGTGTGAATTTATTTGATCCCGGTTGTGTTGCACAAAGGCTAGCGTTGTAGGTTCGATCTATTCATCCCTTTTTGAAAATACATTAAATGAGACTGATAAAAAGACTGTTTCAAGTGTATCAATTAATTGCAAGGGTCCAAGTGCTTTACCTGTGAAGTCTTTTCTTCCTTTGACCTAAAGTCACAGAGTTCTCTCCCTCTCCTCTTTGTGTTCACTGTCAGGGATGCACACAGTGGCTCCGAAAGGTTTCCAATGTCTCGACCCAGAGAGAAACTGCAACCCCTGTCTTGATGCAGCCAAAGCCTGCAACCTCAATGGCAGCTGCAAGAGGCAACGTTCCGCCTACATCGCCACCTGCAGCAAAGAGGACCCCAACAAGGGCGAAACCTGCAGCAAGAAGCGCTGCCACAAAGCGCTGAGGTTGTTCCTGGACCGTGTGCCCCCTGAGTTCAGCCACCGGCTTCTCTTCTGCCCCTGCCAGAGTGTGGGTTGTGCAGAACGACGCAGGCAGACAATTGTGCCTGATTGCTCCTATAAAGATAAGGAGAAACCCAACTGTCTGGAGCTACAGAAGGTCTGCCGCCAGGACCCTCTCTGCAGGTGAAGGAAAGAGAAATGGTGGGGCAGGAGTGGGGCTTTGGGATCTAGAGGGTAAATGAACAGTAAATGAATAGTGTTTTAGTGTTTCCCGTTTTATTTGTGAGGCTGTGGTGGGTGGACGTACAAGAACAAGCGTACATACAAGAAGAGCGGTGGTGTCCGTGTAGGTTCTCAGTCATCCAGGTCATGGTAGTTAAAGTGCTTGAAGCGAAGGCAACTGGATTGTCTTTTAGGTTGAAGAATACATTTCACCTCTCATTTGAAAGACTTCTTCGGTTCTAAAATTGAGAGTCCCAAGTGTTTGCCTAAAAGAAAATCCATTGCCTTCACTTGTAGCACTTTGACTAAGAAGAGAGGTCTGTAAAGAACTCTTGTAAACAAGTTGGTGCACTAGTGAACAATTTATTTGTAAACAAATTGTACAGATATGAATGGCGATGACATGACGATAAAGTCACACCCACAGCATGGTGAACGAGATGGAGCTTACGTGATGAACTTTATCCACAGGTGCTGAAGATTGTTGTCAAACCTGCTAGTAATAATATTACAATAGATAGTTAGCTAGTTAAATACTTAACTTGGCTAACATTTGATTAGTCATCAATGACAACTTCTGTAGTAAAATAATCTGTTTAAAGTTGTGCATTGATAAAGATAAATTTCTGTTTGAACTAGTTGATATCTGCAGGGGCTCTGACTGACACCATTACTTTGCTAAAGCAATGGGGTGAAACACAACCACAGAGATCCTTTATGCTACTGTGAGAAGTATGGAAAAATATTCATTCATTTTGAAATGATGCTGGGACAAATTAGTCCAGGTAATTAATGGGAAACACTGATGTGCATGCATGTCTGTGTGCAGGATTGTTGTTTGATGGACAGATCTTAGTGTTGTGCGTATGAGACGAGCTCCCACCAAACACATCTGAAGATTCATTATCATCTTCTTATATTCATGGAAAATGAGAAAAATGAAAATTGAATCCGTGCATTAGAGAGAGTTCCTGTTTGATTGTACTTGCCCCCCTCCGCTGGCATCCTGAAGTTATATATTTCTGTGCTGTAACTTTGCCAGTGAAGTAATTAGAGTTTTAGAGAAGCTGTGGCTATTAGATGGAAGATGAAGATGTGAGGCTAAGTTGAAGGGACAACGCTCAATTAAGCTGAACAAAACATTAGTGGATCACGTTGGCTGCATGGTGCCTCTATTGGATTCAAGCAGCCGGATTCAATTCACACCTACCCAGCCGTGACATGTTTCCTTGTGTTAGTGCTGCTGAGAGCAGGTGAAACACAGCGGTTGTACTATCTGCCAAATCAGCTGTCAAGATCCTTTTACCCCCAAGACCATGTGCTGTGTTTGGCCATCAATAAGCCACATATCCAGCCAGGTGAAGGAGATATGCTCTGCGTTCAGCAGACTAATAGCATAAAAAAATGTGTGAAATTCAAACAATTTAAAATCTCATTTATGAGCCTAATGGAGTTCGACCAAGCATTAGACCCTTGAAAGCTTACTACTAAAAATAATACCCATGATTTGAGATATTATTAGAAGGGGAAATTTTTGGTAACTTCATCATGTCTCATTGTGACAGATGACTAGGCAGTCAGTCACAAGTCTTGGCTCCAAGTGGCCTGTCCAACCTCCCTAGTCAAGGAAGATGAGCGCACCTTCTCTGGTTCGTTAACTGCAGCAACTGGCTGAAAATTAGAGCTGCTTCTTCTTTGGGAAATTACTTTCAATTATTGTCAATGTTTGCTTCAAAGTGACAAGTTTGGGATAAATGTGGTTAGGTTTTTGTGGCAGACAAAATAAGCAGTATGTTGTAGAAAAAGACTTGAAACAAATTTAAACAGTGTATCGGCTCAATCTTGTGCACTAAATGAATAATATATCGCACAATATATCATCAAAAGCAGTAATCTAAGTGTCAAAACATTTTGTACCACTTTTGCGTTGCTTGTAGTTTGGCTCTCTTTTGAACAACATTTGCTTCCGTAAGGAGTGAAATGGATTTACAGTCACATGGAATTCACATTAGTGTTGCTAGCCATACACAATGATTTCTTGTGGGAAGTATATCTATGGTGCATCACATTTATCCTGTTTCCATGGAGGTTAGCAGCTGTCAAGGCTGGGTGTTAATGGCAAAAACCCAATTCCTCTCCACCAACACTATATCCAACCGCCATGCTGCTAAAATAGGGAAGCTCTATCACCTCTTCCCCGATTTATGATTGTCTTAATAATTACCTGCTTGCCTGCATTGTGTAATCTGTTTTCAGGCTGAGTGGCTTTCTTTGACCTTTAGGCCTTCAGGTGTCTGCTGTGCACCTCCTTACTGAGAAAGATGAAATAGAACGTTAAAGCTCATTATCTGTGGCTGGGTAATGCCCCCCTGAGGTCAACAGCTCGATGAGTGCACACACACTCGCGCAGTACGGACACACGTTGGCCGACGCTGACAGCCATTCGACGGCCACACGCACACACAAACCCACACAACCACTTTGAGCTTGAACGTGACTCTAATAATCTGCTGTATGGGTGGTGCATTCTACTGCAGTGAGCAAGTGCTGCCGTGCAAGAGAATGCCGCTACGATTCAATTAATCTGAGAAGTCACTGGTCGGTGCTGGGCTGACAATGATCTCTGACTGGTGATTTTATCCTGCCTTGAGGTGTCCACCATCACCACCATCCTGTGAGATATTCTTAACTTGTCCTCTGTCTGTCTCGAAGTCCTCTATTTGTTACAGGTTGTCAGACATTCTCACAGGACCGTCCCATGTCCGGGAAGACCTTGGAAAGACTGATTTCGTACTTTATTTGATCTGATAATTTATCAAGACGTTGCATTAACTAACGCGTTATGTTCTTAGTTCGTTCTGCACCTTCAGTATGTGTTACAAGCAAATTGAATTTAAAACTTATTTGTCGTTGTAATGGAGACAAAGTCCACAAATTAGGGCTTGTTTTGAGCAACCTTGGTGATAAACACAACTGAACAACCCTAGAAAGAACCCTACCAAAACTTTTTAAACACAGAAGTCACAGCACACTCAAGCACAACACCAGAGGAAACTTTACTTGGCTCCATTCTCCTCTCTCAGAGATGTGTTGATAAAAGCAGGGGAAGATCATTCAATGACAGGCCTGTCTCCCTAGGGGACGCCCGCCTGACTCCAAAGAGGGGAAACACAGCTAGCCCAAGCCTATTTCATTTTAACACAAGGGACGATTGAGAGTGGAGGAGGGAATGAGAGGAGGAAGAGAAGGAGTGAGAGATAATGAGAGAGAGGGAGGAGAGGGAGGGAGGGTCGCAGAATCGATCCACGCCGTAAAGCTGCTGCAGTGGGTTGGAGGTCAGTGGTTTGGTCACACGACTATGGATCTCTGCAGCAGACTCTGCAGGCCATCTCAAAGACAAGCTTAACTCCCCGCAATGCACTCTGATGAAGAAAGGGTCACAGCTCAAAACAAATTTAAAAATGTATACTCACCTTTTTTTATTATTTATTTTGGACTTTCAAAGCCTTGCAGTTCCTTGCTGTACACTATGAAAAATGCCTTCAAATTTTTTCAGTTTTATCTTGAGCACATCAGATTCCAGATTGGCTGTAATTTCACCTTTGGAGATTGTTCAAATTTTTCCAGGTGGAGCCCAGAGCTCAATCAAACAAAAATAAACATTTGAAAGGATTTCAAATATATAATTTTGGCTTGGGCTTAGGTGGCATATTGCACTGGAAGTTTTCATTCTCCTCCTGGTCTCTGTGGAGGCAACTGTTGACACACTGAAGAGATCTAGGGACTCTAGATGGACAGAGAACAAGCCTTAAATGGGGCAGCTCTCGTTTCTTACACCTGGTTGTACTTCTGCTGCAGTTACTGTGTTATTTCCTTCCATAATTCTGCACAAACAGACCAAAACAGACATTCCTGTTTTTGTCACTTTTCTGTTTTCCTCACTTCCTGTCCCTTTCAGCTTCTCCACTCTGTGCTCTTACCATCCTTCAAATGGATCCAAATCTGTCCATTTGGGACTGGAGTCCACAGAGTCACAATGAGCTATATTTGGATGTGCTGTTCTGGGTAGTGTAGTGTGAGCGTGTGTTTGTGTGGGCATGTATGCATGCAGAGAAACTCCCTGTCCATTTCCATGTCAGTCCACGCAACACTAACCCAGTGAAGCCTAACCCAAAGAGCATTGAGCTGTATATGTGTACTGTATTGATTGTCTGAAGGATCGATGCAACACTTCTATCTTTGATTTATATCCCCTGGTCTCCAGGCTCACTGGGTGCTCTTTGATTGAGTTCTTTGGCCACTGGTTATCAAAGTGGGAAGCTGAGAGACAATCGATCACTGTACAGGTAACCTGACCCAGTTTAGGAGATGTATTGTGCCAAGACACCTTTGCTTACAGAACACTCACAGGATGCCACACTCTCTCTCTCTCTCTTTCTCAGACACACAACCACACACTGGCCTAAATCAACAGTCTGCTCTGTTGTATCTGACAACTCAAGCTTCTACTCAGGGGAAACAGTGTAGGGAGAAAGACCAGCCCAGATGGTATTACGCTGTAGCTTCTGAGACGGAGCTGAAAGAAATCAGGATGCTGTTGCACTTTTATCATCAGTTTCTCTCACTTTCCTACGCTCACATTCACTCACACACACACACACACACACACATACATTTTGGCTCTTGTACTTGTGAGGACCCTCAATATATTCCCTGGCCACAAACCCTTCGCTAACCTCCCATTCACACATGTGGCCAGTTCTCTTATGATATACTGTAGCTTTAATGGCCAACCAAGACTTGACTGCGAGGAAACAGATGTCTCAGATTAACGACTTCATTGTGTGCGAGTGTGGTGGCAACAGAGAGATATAAGTGCATAATTGGAGCTGACTACGTAAATTACACGCTCAAACTGATTACGCCTGAGGCTCTACACTCATGAGGGGCAAGACACAGCCTGCTATTTAAAATCTGTATGTGGGAACAAGCCGTTAACCTCACAAATACACATCAAAGCTATTATTGATTAATATTATTGACTGATTTAGTGCAGATTTAAACCTAAATCAAATTTTATTCTGAGATGTAAAGCCAAGTCTTAACTCTCAAACACAATGTTGAAAAAGAAGCTGGCTGACTAAACTGTTCTCACTTTCAAGCAAACAAAGTCAAAATGTTCCTCACGAGGAAGAATAACAGAATGCACGTATACATCAGTTTTCCCTTATGTGTCAGTGTCCGAGTTATTATCTGGACTGTCTCTGTCTGACTGGTTACAGTACAAAGGGAGATGTCTTTTATGTTTGTGTAAAGCTTTGGTTTTGCAAGCAAAGCATGTGTCAACTGGTGACCTTTCCCTCATACATAGTGTAGTTTGCTGCAGTGTGTGGCTTTAATCAGAGGCCCCGGCTTTAGTTGAGACATGCTCAGCTTGTTGGCTGCACATGAGAGGAGAGGAAACACAGTGAGAGGAAAGCAAAAGAGAGAGAGAGAGAGAGAGGAACAGATATAATGAGAGGGATGGCCGGAGCTGGAAAGAAAGAGTTGTGTGCATTTAATTCCAATACATGGATTAGTATATGCCCATTTACTTTCCTAACTCTAATCTCTAAGGGAACGTGGTATAGCGGAAAACTGCAGTCATTACTGACAAGGCCTCATTCTTTGCTTCACAATCTTGTCCTCCAGTGGTAACGCATCTATTATTAATGCAAACATTATCAATAGGACTTCAGGCTTATCTACAGAATGGTCCATGTGTGGTTTTCGATGCGTCAGTTACGACCCGCTCTTTCACTCTTAATCATTCTTCGCCTGAACTTTTCCTTGTACTTAAAGCTGGGGTTGCTGGGACTGGAGAAATGATCCAACCAAAAACAATTCCACCTCCTCCCTTTAGGCCTCCCTCCAAAATACAGGAATGAATGCGCTACCTGTCTCACACCTCCACCTGGGAGATATGTGTGAGTGGCGAGTTTGCCATTTTCCTTTTTATTCAAATAAATACAAAAATAAACAAGTTTGTCAAATACCACAATCATATAAACACGGGCAAAATACCTTCAAGTTCACAGAGGCCAATCCAGCCCAGCAGTTACTGTTCACTGCTGTGGGTTAGTGCTTAGTTTTTGGTTGGAAAGCCAACCCAAAGCTACACTTTCTCTTCCATTTTTACACGTTCATTTTACAAGTTTTTTTCCCTTTTTCCTTTTTCAGAGAATTTGATTGATTGGATTCTGTCAAGATGTTTTCTACAAACATAACAACAAACTTACCAACCCTGGCTTTCAGGAGTCTCACTGATAGCTGCAGATTGTACCTTTGTTTAATAATTTTCCCACATAATTGTTTTATAAGTGACTAATAGCTATTTAATTACCGTTTTGCATTGTACTGCTAACTGTGTCCTTTTTTTCCAGTGACAGTTCATCTGTTTGTTTGATGTGTACACTTTGTCTCTGTGATGGGTGTTTGCCTTGTTCAGGGAGTATTTAGGGAGTTCGGATAACCTTGAATAATCTACTCACCCTTTATGAAACAGACAGCACTGGGTTTTGTGTGTGGCACGGTTGATTTAACATTCATTCCAATGACATAACATTCAGTAGGGGGTTGTAAGACATCTGCAGCGGGTGGTGCAGACAGAAGCGGACACAGAGAGTCAGAGAAAGTGAGAAAGTAAAAGAAGCACCGGATTGCGAGCCAATTTTCAGGTCACTAAACAAGGAGCATCGCAGTTATGCATACGCAAGTGTTTCAAAATAAAACGAGAAGTAGGTTAATGAAATGAAAATGCAAGTTCAGATTGTTGCTTTTCTCTCTTTTTATTTACTTTGTATTTTCTGCTTATTAATGCAGGGGAGGTTGTGTCACCAGACAGTTTTTGTTGGTTTCAATTCTCTGCTGAGTAAGAGGGCAAAAGGTTGTGTCATGTGACAGCTAAGCTAAACTGTCTTGTGTTTTGACTGAATGCCATCTGTCCACATTGCCCTTTTAGAGTATTGACTGGGAATTGCAATGAGTACAGTGCTGCCAGAAAAAGGCAGGCCTCTGCCCAAGCACATATCAAGAGAAAATAGCTGTGGGTAAAATGGACAATCACCTCTGACCAGAGGAACAAAGAGACTGTCTGAGAGTAACCAGGAGAAAGTTAAGAGGGAAAGCAGGAGAAGAACTCTGACAAATGCTACACTATGTGGACAAAAGTATTGGGACACTTGACCATTATATCAAAAGGGACTTAAATGACATTGCACTCTAAATACATAGACGGCTTTGCAGCTGTAACAGCTTCCACTCTTCTGGGAAGGCTTTCCACAAGATTTTGGAGTGTTTCTGTGGGATTTTTTGCCCATTCATGCAGTAGAGCATTTGTGAGGTCAGACACCGATGTTGGACAACTGGCACGCAATCTCTGTCCCAGTTCATCCCAAAGGTGTTGGATGGGGTTGAGGTCAGAACTCTGTGTGGGGCAGTCAGGTTCTTCCACACCAAACTCATCCAACCATGTCTTTATGGAGCTTTGCTTTGTGCACTGGAGCACAGTCATGCTGGAATAGAAAAGGGGTTTCAACAAACTGTTGCCACAAAGTTGGAAGCATAGCATTGTCCAAAATGTATTAGTATGCTGAAGCATTAAAATTTCCCTTCACTGGAAGTAAGGGGCCAAGCCCAACAGCCCCATACCATTTCTGAATTCAATATGTGTCAATGAGGTGTGTCCCAATACATTTGCCTATCTAGTGTATGTCCTTTTAATGAAAATATATTCACAGCACTCTATCTGCAAGGTCAGTGTTGTACTATCAGGCTTTTTGATAATAATTGACATAACATAATGAGCTTTGGCTCTCAATGCAGAAAACTGTGAGTGTCAAAAAAAACAAAAAACAACAACAACAACAACCCAGTCATAGTCAAATCTCAGCTTTTCCAAGCTTTATTGTTTGCCTTGGCATTTCACATCAGGTGCCAAAGGACACACAAGGCCGTTAAGTCCTATTGATTGAACCAGGGTCAAGTTCCCTCATTGTAAGTTTGCACATGAGCACTTGGGGCTGCAATGACAATCAGTTTATACAAAATGACAATAGAACATTAATGAGAGAGGATAGGATAGGAGAAGAGAGGAGAGATAAGGTCGGAGGAGCATGACAGAGAGAGGAAGAAAAAGGCAAGAAAAACATCTTTTGTTTTTTCTTATTTGCTTCTTGTAACTGCTATTATGTTGGCAGCTGTTGTGTTATGGTTATTGTTGTGCTTTCAGTAGACGAGTGAGAGATATGGTTTCCAAAGCCTCTCTAGGCTGACGACTGAGGCAAGTGATAAGAGCAAAGAGCCGTAATTTCACATTTAACAGAAATTATCATTCGTGGAACAGCTCATATTTGCAGACAGAGTGCAGAGGGGAAGTCTCTAAACCAGATAGAACTCTCAATAGACTGTTGTTTTTAATGTGGGACGGAAGCTATTAGGGGAGTTTGGCGTCTGATAGCTGTTTTTCCACCTGCCTCTCCTCCTTCATGAGGAAATGGTTTCCAAGACTGACACTCATCTGATTTGAGTCACATTGTTTGTCACGGGCATCAAGTGATAGGAATAAGAATCCATATAAAAAGCCATTAGTTTTCTATTACTGCCAAGCTGGATGGACAGGCACTCAGCGCTCCGCCGAATCACTGTGTTTAAAGTGTCAGGTTGGTTGAAAGAAGTCTACCTCAGTGGGGGCTCCTCTGCCACTTCCCTGGGGGCTGAGTGGCTGAAATGACCATAAAACTCTGTTGAGCTAGACAGCCTGTAATTTCAGCAGCGAGTGGCGCTTTGCCGAGGTATAATGGCAAGCCCGTGGAAGCCATGAAATTTGCTGCATCCCGGTGTTGGAACACCATTGTCTGAACACTCAGGACACCTCTCTAAACTTTAAATTACTGTTTTTAAACCATCATTGTCTGAAAGAGTTCTGCATCTAAAAAGAAACACAGTGCTTGTTGAGTTTCTCTTTGCCATGGGTCTTTGCCATTCCCACAGAAACCTGAAGTTCTCCTTCTTTACAAGCACAAAAGTCCTTTTCCCATGAGAAACAGAAAAATGGAAAATGTGGCTCTAAAGGTTTTTGTGTATAGCTGCTATCTGGTTGTTCACTCTCCCCTCTCTCTGTTCTATCTGTTTTAATCATCTGTGGCTTGTTTGTGGGTACAAGTGCCTTCTTTCACTCAAAACAAGAATGGATGAGAGAGGACTTTGAGTGAGGACAGCAGGTGTGGAGAGGGATAGTTTTGTATGTGCCTGTTCTTTTCTTGCGTGAATTAACATCATGAACTGTGCATCGCAATTTGAGTGCGCGCGTGCGTGTTTGCATATGTGTGCATCCGCGTCAGCCGTTGCAGCCGTGCTTGAGCAGCCTTACGTTTTCTGAAGCGTGGCTTTAGATGTGATGTTAGGAGCATGTCACATCGAGAGGCTCTCCGGGTGATTTGATAGGAGGGCGGATGGAGATGGAGTTGGAGTAATGAAGTGAGTCTGAGTGGGGTTTGCGGCTGGAGGCCCAAACCCATCACACCACACTGGATGCATCTGTGTTGTGGTGAAAGGCACAGAGGGAGAGAGGGAGAGAGAGACAGAAAGACAGGGAGACAGATAGATTGTAACCTCATCACCCCACATGCCCCTTCAGCCACCCCTACCGTCCTCATTTGCCGATTTGAGATGCGGCATAACAGTAAGCACATTTGTCTTTAACTCATTGCAACAACAGACGGATTCTCTCTCTGATAAACTATATTATCGTGGTATGTGCCCTCCTCTCAGTTTGCTGAATGACAATGTCCCTCCTGCCGAAAGCAATAGATTCAGTGTGTGCAGATAAACAAGCAGGTGGAGAGGCTCAGTATCATTACAATTCATCCCATGTAATCCAATTACTTTGGAACCTTATGAAAAAAGTACAAAATGATGAATAAGTGATCAAGTAGCACCCACTGTAGAACGTATAAGTGATACCGTGGCAATGCATATTTAAAGACAAGTATGTAAATGTCTGTGACATTAACATTCAACCTGTTTAGGCTACTGTGGAGTGTGCACCATCAGCACTTTGTCGTTGTTGTTGTTGTTGTTGTTTTATATATGAATCTCTTGCATGAATTTGTTTCTCACTAACTAGAGTGTAATTCAATGACTAGATAAATAGGCAATAGCTTGGGATCAATCCTTTACAGTTTCACTTATCAGCAATATGTGAGTGTGAAAATGCACAGAAATGCTCAATTCACATATTTGGTTGAATGTTGTTCTTTTTCGGTGGGAATTTATGTATTTAAAGGTGCTATATCTGTTGCTTTTTCTATGAGATTTTAATTATCAAATCCATGTTGTGACATCGGGATAATTACTAAGCAGGTGAAGCCTTCACACATTTTCCTTTAGCAAATTGCATTTTTTTGGGAAGTCTGCAACACCAGCATCTGAGCTACATGTCATACAGATGTCAATCTTTTCATAACCTTCTGCGGAAAAGTTACAAAGGGCATTCCCCCAAAATGTCGAAAAACTCCTTTAATTGAGAGACACAAGCACTACCAGCACCACTGGCTTAAAATCAAGGCTGGCACTCTGGCTGGTATCTGGTAGCGCTTCATTTCTTTATGGTAATTAAATTGTGTCACAATTAATGTGACAATGATGTATTGCTAAAACTCGCCCCCACGGTACCCTTTCAAATACACTGCAACAAATGACTATTTAACAGGCTGAGAAAGGGAGAGAAAGCTGTCAGAGCATGAATGAGTCAAATCAACTGTTATCAGGTACTGAGTTGCCCAAAAAATTGTAACCAACAGCCAGAAAACGCATTCGAACAAATGCCCCGACTAAACCTGTTTCTGTGCCTCTGTGTGTGTGTGTGTGTGTGTTTGTGTGTTTGCTGGTTTCTGTTCACTAAGGACAAGACAGCCTGAGGTGTGTGACAGTACCTTTGAACTTAAGGCTGCTAAAAGTGGTCAGATTAGGTCAGAGTGAATGAGTCATGGCAGAAATAGAGAGAGACAGAAATGAAGAGAAAGACAGAGAGAAAGAGGGAAATGTGCAGTGGATTGTGATTCACTTAGTGGGCAGCTGTGATGTGAACAGTACAGACAGAGCAACTTTGCACACGCTACTCCCAATAAACCTACTTAAGTGGATTAGCAATGCCACCCTGGGGGCCTCCACTGACTTAAAGCTCTTATCACAAACACACACCGAAACAAAACGTACTATTTTTATCAGTTCCTCTGTTTTGTGGGGAAAGTGAGTTTGGGATACAGTCAAGATGTCCAGGATAAGCATGGAAGTAACAGCCAGAAGAGGATATCTTTCCCATCCATGCACAAATGCACCGCCACTTGATTTATGTTTCATGCTGTGAAGAGAGCGAATAGCTTGTTGGCTTTGAGGTGTGAGTGAGACCTGGTTGCTATTAAGGACACCTGTTAGTGGCCCTGAAACAGATGTTGCGTATCCTTTCCCAGTTTGATGTTGGTCACAACTGGCAGCTGCTGCAGAGTAAGAACGATGCCAAAAAATAGGCCATGTGCTTTGAATTTATGTATGTGTATGTATTTGTCACAGCCTAATGACTGAGCTCGTGCATCTCTCTCTGTGTCTGTGCTGTGCTTCACGTCTGTTCTGCAGGTCCAGGCTGGCCGATTACATGGCGAACTGCAAGGTGACTCCACACACAGTGAGCACCTGCCCCAACCAGGACAATCACCAAGCCTGCTTGGCCTCTTACGCAAGGCTCATCGGTCAGTACAGCCAGGGCTGTGGGTGACACTGTGATTAAGAGTGAGAGTGTGTGTGTCAGGGTGGGATGTGTGAAATGGTGGAAGACATACAGAAATGCACAATTACCTCCTAATGTCATGATGTTTTTCTCTAATTTATACTTGCCGCGATAAATTGTGATGGTTATAGACAGGGTGACAGCAGACTACCTTCGCTTTTATCATGAGGAGCAGGCAGAGGAGTGAGACTCTCATTTTGTTCCCTCCTCGCCTGATATCTCCCCCCAGCACACTGGACATCCATTCACTACTGGAAGTAATTAGGGAATAGAGGCACAGAGAGAGCTTTTACTTAATTAAAACTCTTGATGACCATCTGTTTGCTCATATGGAATGTTGCTCAAACAATGTGAACGGACTAGTACGCACACATTTTTCAATTCCAGTCAATGTTTGATAACAGCACCTTGGTGGTGTTGCAGCGGCATCACAGAGCTCCCAAAGAGCTGCAAAAGCAAATTTACATGAAATAACTTTTTTTAAATCCTGTATAGTGGTTGCTGAAGTGTCCATATTTCAGTATCGGTCACAGCTACCCCACCATGTGTCATAAATCATGTAGTATGAAGTGATAATATGCCATGGTGCTCCCTGGATTTCACTGGAAAAATGCTACGCAAAGTGCATCTAACACCCCTGACTCCAGCTGAAAGCACCGGCACAGAGAGACATTTGAAAAGTGAAATGTTTTGGTACAGCAGGGCTAGATTCAAACAGCACACACACACACAGAGACACACACTTCCTAAAGCACCTACTTTGCAAAAATATTCATAACATAATGGCCTCTTTACATCTAAAATAAAGCATTACAGAATACTTCACCTTCCTATAAACTCAAACACTGCAAACCAATCCCTATGACTAACATCTTGTTGTTCATTTTATATACTATTTGCAATAAATGTAGTCCATTATTGTCCATTAGTGACCTGTAACTGTTTGTCCTAATGTGTGTATGTGCATATGTGTGTGTGTGTGTGCATCTGTGTTTGTGTGCGGTGGTGGCCTCACAGGGACAGACATGACTCCCAACTATGTCGACAGCAGCTTCTCCAACTGGACCATCTCCCCGTGGTGCACCTGTAAGGGCAGTGGAAACCAAGAAGAGGACTGTACGAGATTCCTGCGGCACTTCACCGATAACACATGTCTAAGTGAGCCATCCTGTCACACTGATTCTCTGCATGCATCTGAAATGTGTTTTGTAACTGATAGAAATCCAGCAGTCATGTAATATTGATAAGAGAATGAGCGAGTGATGCGGTAGTTACTCTTGCTGCCATGTAAGAGTAGAGTGAGACATGAACTTTGATGTAATGCAGCTTTAATGGTTTCATATCAGATTGTATTTTTCAGTGTGGCAGAGCTCTCCAGTGAGATGAGTGTGGATGTGATGCTGCTGAGGAGTGGATGGTGGTGGAGGGACAGAATATAAAAATAGTGACAGATGGAGCTAGAGACTCTCCATCCAGATATTAAAAGAAATTTTTAATACCTGGATAATAATTTAAAGTGTCATTATTTTGGTAGGACAAAAGGCGAAATAAAGCTAGAAGGATCAAGTGAAAATATTTATAGATGGATGGATGGCTGGATGGATGGATGGAGTTCTCGTAAAGAACATTTGCCACGTAGTTTGATGCAATTTATCCATGGACACTCCCTTACCCAGTGATTAAGCTGGAATTAAATGTTCTTAGTTTCTCAGAAACTCGTCTTTTCTCATCATCTCTCATGCCTCCTATGGGCAAGATCTGCCCAGGCTTTAATACAAAAGAAACCATTTGCATGTAATTTTCACATTCAATCTCAGAGAGTAAGAGGGCTTATCCCTTACGGGAGAAAAATGTCATGAAAAGGAACGAC
Source organism: Scatophagus argus (assembly GCF_020382885.2). NCBI lineage: Eukaryota > Metazoa > Chordata > Actinopteri > Scatophagidae > Scatophagus > Scatophagus argus. The sequence continues at coordinate 6,006,677 of NC_058496.1, read as the reverse complement.
TCTAGCCCAAATGAAATAATGGCAGGAGCTAAAATACATATCATCTGTACATCTAATGCATAACACACAGGCAGGGTTCAGCAAGACTGAGTGGTTACTTCAAACATCCTTATGCTCTTTTTTTTCATTCAAAAGTAAAATACAGCGAGCTGCTTTCTTGCGAGCAGTGTCATCAGTGCTACATGACACCACTGCCTTAAACATGTTCCATTGTGTGGATAATGCTTTCAGACCATTTCAATAGATTGCTGGGGTACCGTTTTAGCTGAGTGTGCAGGATGAGGGATGAGGCTGGGAGCTGAGGAGGCGTCTTGAAAAATAACACAAAATGCAGCATCTCCTCTCTGCAGTCAAGGGAAACAGGCGATAAACTTCGACACACCAGAGAGGAAAATACGCACCCCATACAGTGCTATACGTATATACAGATTAGCTTTCAGCTCCCCGTGACCTGACAGTCTAACCCCTATCTTTCCACTTTCACTCTTTCTGCAGAGTAAATCGTTCTGTTTTTTGTTTGTTTTTTTTTAACATTGACTGACAAACCAAAACACATGGCGACTGAAAACCGTCTGTTAGACAGATAATTTATTATCCACTCACTCCTTACAAGATCAAGTGAAGGAACAGATGAGAGTAGTTTCAGTGTTTATTCAAATATGTATGGAAACCAATTAAAACACTCCAGCTGAAAGGATATTATAATTATAAACCAAACACAGCCTGAACCCTGATTCCCCTCCTCTCTGTCTGTGTTCCTCTTGTTCCCTCCTCCTCTTACTGTATCTGTCCCTGCAGGTAGGGCAATACATGTTGTGCCCAGGGGTTAAAGGAAAACTTATCCAGAGTCATTAAAGGAATGGGATTGCTAGTGGCAATTAGCTTAATCACTCAGTGCAACATTTGTGTGCAGTAAAACATCCTGTGTGGAGGCCCTCTGGCCAAATAGTTTGATTTACGATTATGTTCCTACATCTCACAGCAGCTACAGCTAGCTAGAGCCGATCCTGACAAACAGATGTGCAACATCACATGTCTCAGCAGTACTTCACCAGCTCTTCACTAGCTCACATTAAAGTTGTTAGGCTTCACTGGTGAGCTCCTCCCTCTCCCTGTGCTTTTATTTCCCTGCAGCAGCACAATTCACAGAAGGAGAAACATGAAGACCGCTTTTGTGTGTGTAAAGTTACCTTTGTGTGTATTTTGCTGTACAGTACGTATACGTGTATGTGTGTGTGTGTGTGTGTGTGTGTGTGTGTGTGTGTGTGTGCGTGCGCAACACTACGTAGGTGGACAGCAGATATAACAGACTATGGCGCCGTGCATCGGGAGCACTAAGGACCGTGTGTGCATCCGTCCGATTACCAATGTGTGTTCCACCACTATCCTGTTTGTCCTTTTCGTGGCGGTGGGGAAATGCTGTTTCTCCTTTGTTTGGGAATGTTTTGAATTTGATCAGTCACATAAATCTATTCAAAGTCATCTCTGCATGCTGACCTTATAATGGAGATGGTTGCCAAGCAATTACATGCCTTGCCTTCTCTCTGGCTGAACAAAGAGAAACAAGCCTCGTGTTTTAAACGGATGAGCAGCGAAAAGGTACTCAGCCCCTTTTTTTACCATATCTAGCTGAAAAGCTGACTGAACAGGGATTTATCACATTTTTGCAGAGGCTCACACATGCACTTATACACGAAATTACACAAATGTATACAGTACATCGGCAGGCAGATACACAAGCACTCATGCATTTAGAGGCTGCTGTCCTCTGCTTGAGCTGATTGATTTGCGACTGAAAGATTCCATTTCTCGGTGTTCAACTGCTGGCAAACAAGCTGGGGTTCATAATCGCAAGTGCCACTCTTTGGTCAACTCATTTCAATTAGAGGACAGCTGTAGCAACATAAGATGGCTTTTGTATTGAGCTGAGGACATGAACTAAAGTCTGTATTTGATAAATGTGTCGATTGTCTCTCATGGGATTCCTTATAGAAGGATAATTACTGTCAAAATTGATAGTATAAGCATGTTAGGCATAAGACAGAGATTAAAATATTAAATACAGGGCAAAATTTGTATTTTGTAAGACAGTAAAATCCTCCCTAGCGACAGATTTTATGAACCAACCTCCGATTGCTGTTTTTGATTAGTTTGGCATACAACTCTCAAGCTTACTGATGAAGCAAAAAAAAGAAAAAAGAAAAAAAGAAAAAGGCTGTCTCCCGCACTCTTTTTACTTGATTATTCCCCAGTCCCACTCCACCCTCCCTCATTCCCTTGGTTGCCAAAGATTGGGCAAGGGACCAAGAAGTTGACTTAGAGCTGTCTGCCTGCTAGCTGCTCCTTGCTGCAAATGGCATTCAAAAACAAATGACTTTATATCTCTGTCCCTGCAGGGAATGCCATTCAGGCCTTTGGTTATGGCATAGACAACATGCAGAACAAAAATGCGTCCGTCCCAGCCCCCTCCGCAACGACGAAGACGGGGTCGGATTGGTCGGCAGGCACCTTAGAACCTCCTTTTGTCACCATCCCAAAGGTAAAAGGTTTGCATTGATTGTTTCATTGCTTGCTTACAAATGTCACATTTATATGTAAAGTGTAATGTAGGGTCGTTGTCTGTTCGTCAGGCAGCTTTTTGAATCAAGGGTATTAATCCTGGATTCTATCATATCACATATGGGTCCCCCCTCTGTGTGAGATTTGCTGCGGCACAAATACAGCCATGCATAAATTAATCCATACATTTTAAATAGTTTCAAGCAACTTCTCTGCATAAATTTGTCAAAACGGACCTATTACAAGAAGAACTACAAAAACACTCCTCCACTCTGCTTCAGTGAAAGGAGGATATCGCACAGAGGCAAAATCTCGAAGCTCAACACGCTGCACCATTCACATTCACATCACATTCAATCTCTATGCTTGTTAAAGCAATTGGCACATCAGAACAGACGCTTTAAGATAAGACAGTTTATGCTACACCCAAGATGATGACATTTGGTTGAAATATTATATTCCTCTCTCACACAATGAAATAGTGAAAGAAATGGGAGGTGGGGGTTTTAATCTGGATTAGAGGTTCTGAAATACTGGCCCAGGGCCTGTTCTCTGCTGAATGCCGTCTACTCTGAAGACTGCAGTCAACTCAGCTATAACTGAGTTCACCCTCTGGAGCACAAAAACATCACTCTTTGCTGTTCTGCAGGAATGCATGTGTGTTTGTCTTTTGATAGAACTGTACTTCATTTTCACTTCAAATAAAATATGAAAATGACAGAACCATTTTGTCCACCAAAGACTCCCTCCGTCTTCCTGTCTCTCTTGAACAGAACTAAAATATATCATCTGCACTTTGGCCCCAAATTCTTTCTCTTCTTTTCTTTAATCTAGCTGTGGATTTTGATAAATTTTTACAATGAAATATTGTTCTTTTTCACAGATGTATTTTAGATGTCCCACGCACCCTTCTGGTGTAAGACTAATGATGTTTTTCACCTTTGCAGGAGACCTAGTTACCAAGCTTGTCAGTATTAGACACAGTAATGCAAAACTGCACTTTGTAAAACCTTCTGCTGCTGCTGCTGTTGATGTTATTGTTTGTGTCATTTTTCTACGACTATTACAGATGTACACCAAGCAGTGTGCAGTGTTTATGAATGCAAATTTGCGTGCTGAATGAATGACTCCCATTAAGACGTCTATTTTGGGTAATTCCAGGGGCTTTAACAGCCATTAAAATGGTCACACTGCGCCCGAGTCATGCAGCATTGTCCTTTACGCAGAAATCCCCATTGTTGGGAAGACACCACATTAAAACCTTAAAAATGTTGTGAAGGGGAGAATTAATGAACGAACACCACCGATAACAATAACAGTGTATAATGTTTGGGAAAGGTGGGTGAGAGAGGGAGAGAAGGAGAGGATGGGGGGAGGGGGGTAAGAATGTAGTGGAACTGCTCTCTCCAAAGGTTGTGAGTGTCAGTATTGATGCACCACTCGGTGCCTGTCTCACTGCAGCGTGGTGTTTAATTTATTGTAAAAATGGTAATTAGGAAACAATAAGACGTGTGATTACTCAAGCAGGAAGTTTATAATTAGAGAGGGAGCTGGTAGGGACATTTTGGGCGGCCCCGTGTTCTCAGACGACTATGCCTGGCAATTAAAACTTGTCAAACTTCCCTGGCAGATAAATTGGGGGAGTGTTGTTATGGTATGAGTCCTCTTGGCAGAAGACTGACTGTCCAAGTCTGTAAATCTTATGGCAGCCAGCGCAGGTCCTACAGTACCATGCACACATGTGAGCAAATACTCTGGGTGACAGAATACATTAGGTTTGTGATGGATGGATGGATGCGTGGATGGATGACAAACAGCCATGACACCAAAGGATAGCCTATATGAAGCACAGCTGGAGAAGAATGAGTAGGCCATAGGAGAATATGCAGTCCATGACTAAGCCTGTTAATGTCAGTCATACTGCTCTCTTAAAGAGCATTTTCAGCTAATTTAGATGCATAATTATTCAAAATGTCACTGCCAGTGGTTGTGGGCTTTATCCCATGCTCACTCAGTAAACATGTGGGCTGAAGCTTAGTCCTTTGAGCCTTGTAAGTCAGTGGGGTAGCCATCATAATGTCCCGCATTGTTTACATGGAGAAAAAAAAAACAATCATTCTTCCCATATATTAAGATGGTTCTATAGAGTCTGATGAAGGAAATTGTGTATCTTTATTCTCAGGGCTGGTGTGGGTCTCACAGATAAGATGGATTTTGTGTGTCCTGTAAATGTAATCCTGACCTGAATTGTAATGTCCTCACTTAACACATTCTTGAACAAGAACTTGTTTAACTGTTTTTGTTACATTTTGAGTTTCCTGTTTGTTGTCAGTAAAATCAGCTTCCGTATGTGAGGACAACCTCACAGTCTCCTAATCATTGGGAAGCTGTTGTCTTTATTCCCATGTAACACTGTCGTGTGTTGATTTTCAGCTCAGTTGATTGAAATTGATTGTGGACAGAACCTTCGCAACTCAGGGCTGCCCGATAAATAACTTGGGAGATGCGGCTCCGTTTCACTGTAAATTTGACCATGTGCTGCTTGATAGTGAAATTGCTGGCTGTGTAAATGTGTATTAACCTGTTCAGTGACAAGTGGAATGCATCCTTATCAACTGTTTAAAAAATAAATGCTTGTAAAGGTCTTCCATCCTCTGTGTCTCTTTGTGCATGTGCTAAAGCGTGTGTAAATGAGTGTGCGTTTTGAAAACTGTCTGTATTTCCTCCCAGTGAATGCATTTGTTTGTGCTGTTCGTCGTGTGTTTATGTGTGTGTGTACCTTCTCACAAGCCTGAGTATATGTGTGGATATTGGCTGCAGCTAGAGATCTGGACTCATGTCAACAGGCTGCTGCCACACATCACTGCCCTTGCTAATTAATTGGCTGGTCACGGATGTGTTTGGTGCATTGTCAAGCTACCCATAGCTTTTTTCCCTCCTTTTTTTGGCAAATGTCATTTAACCATTTCTTTATAGAGCATGGAGTGTGCACAAGCCCAGGTGCTGTGATAACTGCAGCTATTTTGGATTCCTCTTCTTTCTCTCCCTCACTCTCTCTTTCTCTTTTCCTTTTACAGGAGAAAAATGTGCCTGTCCTGTGAATATAACTCAACACTGTTTCCTCTCTCATTTAGTTTCTCATTTATATGTTGCCTTGTTCTGTTGGAAGATGAGGTGCTGGTAGATAATATCTGAGGAGATGTTTTTTTCTGTGTACAGGGAAATGGACCAAAGTGCAATCTCTGCAAAGGTTACACTGGTGAAGGCGAGTTAAGGGGATGGTGGTGGTTGAGGAGGAGGAGGAGGAGGAGGAGAAGAAAATGTTTCATGTTCCTTATGATGTGTCTCTGTATTGCTGTGCTGGACTGAAAATGGTGCCTCCGCAAATTGAGCAAGACTGCTTTAACTTGGAGGCAAATGGTTATGCTTTGTGTTACAAGAATTGCAGAAAATTGAAAAAATATTCAAAATGCTTACAATTTTATGGAAAAGCATGTAATAAGGCCATTGCAGTGTGGATACAACAGTGGAACTCTGGAGGCCATAGAGTTTAATATCTGGACTGATGTGTTCCCATTGCTCTCTGTAATAACGTGGGTAAACTGCATGACTTTCTCACATTTCGCCATTTTTTGTTCCTTGCGTGTAAGAATAGAAATTGTAGTGCTCTGATTGTGCAAAGTCAAACTGCATACGAGGGGTCTTGCCAGTGTTTTGTTCAGCTTACTGTAATTTATGCGTTATGAAATATTGAAAGAAATCCACAGCTGCTGCTGGCTTCTGTAGTGTGTATTTGGCTGGTGTATTATGTTTTCCTTGTAAATAAAGTTGGTAATGATAGCTTTAAAAACTGTTTAGAGACTTGCTGGCACAACCTAAAAGAGTTAAAAAAAAAAAAAAAACAGGAGAAAAAGTCCTCACAAGAAGCCTTTCCTTTGTTGCCAACTTGTTTAAGAAGCAGAGAGCATACTAAGCAGCGGGGAATTGAAATATACTTCACATATCAAAACATTTGGTGGATCAAACACTTAATGTCAGCGCCAAAGTGGTTCTGCCACGGATACATGTCATCTCTCACTCTCACTCTGACTTTCTGACTCCTGTTTTCTCTTCCTCTCAGCTCTGACCCTGCCCTTCCTCACCTTCCTTTCCCTCATCAAATACCGGAACAAGAAAGCAGCACGAGTTACTGAGTCATGTCTAACCTTTACACGTCTCTCTCCCTCTGTGTGCCCAGTATCCTGAACCAAGAGACGGCGGCCGGGGCAAAGCCCAGGATCTGCCAGAGGATCACTCCGCTTGTCTGCGTGCCAGTGTCTGGGCTCTGGTTCTTGGCCTGGCTTTGGCTCTGGTCCTGGCCCAGCATGCCTTATAGAAGCGCCAGGAGGAGAAAAAAGAGGTCATCCACCCACAAGCTGATCCCAAAAGCAGAAGGTGTTATTTATGAGACTGATATTAAGAAGGCTGAATCTCTGGGCAGTTGATCTCCAGGCATAAATGGCATTTGTGAAGGAAGGAAAAAAAAAAAAAAACAAAGCGAAGAAAGAGGCTGAAAATATTGAAATTTTACAATTGTGAATTGTGTTGTTCATTTGATGTATTGTTAGGGCGGACCACAACTGTGATGAAGCACATGGCTTTAAAAGGGACCCTTGACAGGAGAGGACATTGAAGGCTGTTCTCTGGGAACGACACTCCCTCTGACTGTGACACAAAAAACCTGGAGGACAGAAGCTGATCCTGTCAAAGACTTGCACATTTCTCACAGGGAGAACGGGAATGAGCAACTTAATTAAAAAAAAAAGAAAAAAGAAAAAAGACAGGATTGGCACTAAAGAAATTGTTGCGGAGAGAAAAGGAGTGAGTAAGAGGTAAATGGGGCAGTATGAGAGAAGAGAGAGAGAGAGAAAGAGACATATTTCTGCTGTCAGTCACACTTTTTTGTCTTGAATTGGTTCTCGACTTAATCTTCTCTTGGATGAACAGACCACAAATTTAGGGGCGGGGACGGGGGATGATTACATTCTGTCTCTTTCAACACAAGTGTAAACTCTAAACTGTAAAGCCTACTCAGTGTTCTAAGTGTTGGTATAGTATCCGTGACCATAATCAATCTACCGTACAGCTCTTTCATTTGGTGCTACCGTATACTTTTTCAGCAGGTGGCAAAAATAACTAAAGACAGCAACGTTACCAGTTAACGATTCTTTGGTCTTTTGAGATGTTGTTGTTGATGACTGTGGGTGTACGCCGTATGTCCACCTGCACATGTGTATATTTCTGTCTCATGTATATAAACAACAATTTCCTTTCATTCTGCAGAATGATATCTTCAGTATCTTGAATGGACTTTACTGTATGCTAAGACGGCTCTGTATTGCTCCAAATGGAAGGCCTTCATTATCTGCGTTTATATTTGTCTATAAAGGTTTGATCACAAAGAATGTATACAGGGATGAGATTAAACGAGCTCAAACTGCTTGGAAAGCCATAACCTGTGTGTGAGTATCATACTGTGTTTACTGAGTGTGTGTGGACAGTTATTGCAGCGTGTGTGTGTGTGTGTGTGTATCTGTGTTTACATGAAGGAGAAAAGTAGCTTATAAAGAGCAGTTCAAATTGCCAGTGTGGGAGTTCATTCTGCCCCCTCAGAGAGCAGAGGTTATGATGCATAGTGTAATTAACTGCAGGGGGTTTTTTTGTTTTGTTTTCTTGTTTTGTTTTTTTTTTTTTAGAGTAAGGACAGAGTTTGTAATTTCTCTTTTCATAAAATATTTTGACGGTGCCATATTCCGTCAAAAATTCTTTCACAGATGTACAGTACGTATATAAGATATCGTTAAAGTTGTCACTTTAAAAGTCCATAACACAACTCTGTCCAAAAGTAACAGAATCTGCCTACCAGCACATCCAAAGCTGCCTATCAGGCCGTGTTGCTTGTTTATGCCAAAACTGAATAGCAAAAATGAAACATTGTGAATATCTGATCTTCATATTGAGCAGATAGATATGAGATTTAAACTGGTGTAAATCTTCAATCTAAATCCTGGAAAGAAAGCAGCAGTTTTATTCAATCATTGGACAAGAATCTGCTTCTTAAAGGATTGTTTCAGATTTTTGGAGTATTTTTTTTTTCTTGCAATAATCATTCAAACCTCCTGTCCAGACTGCTGAAGTTATCCCATCCAAGTCTGACTCCACTATAAAAAATGGGGAGCAAAACACAGTCCAATTTCAGCTACAGCTTATATCAGCAAAAACTCGAGCAGCCTGAGTTAGCTGAATCTTTCGAAGGTTTTCCATATATGTGTGACTATCCCCCCTCTGCAGCTCAACAAGTGAATGCAGTCAAGGAACACAAGCACAGAAACGGAATTACATACCCTCAATACTCTTATTTTGAAAGACCTCATCCCCCAGGTGCTCATCCATCCACACACCTGATTTTTGCATGGAACAAAGTCTATGGACTTTGTCCCCTATGTTGGAGTTGTGCTATAAGATAAGATAAGGGGAAATTCAACCGTTCAGCATCTCAGAACCGAATAAGTATAGCAATAACTACTGAAGGCAAAATATACAATAAAAACAAAATATTGACATTCAAGAGATGTCTTCACAAGCTTTTCAGTGCACATATGGACATGTGAGTGTCATATTAAAAATCTTAAACAATCCTTTAAGAAAAACATCTGTGGGAAGATTTCAGATTTCCCTGTTTTGAACTATGATGTCCTCCACCAATCAACAGTGTCCCTTATTAAAAGGACTTATTATATTAATTCAATTTATTCTGTACTGTAGTATATTTTCAAACAAGAACAGGTAGACTGAATAATATTAGGTCTTTATATATATACAAAGTCAGCCAAAATAATGTATACACACATCAGTAAAAACATTGTACAACAGTACACAGTGGTATCGTAATTTGATTAAACTTCGAAAGAGGTATCTATTTGTATGGTAGTACTTATACAAATTAATTATTTATGCATGTTTTTCTTTTCCTGGTGTGTGTATACATGGCTGACTCTGTATATACCTATATATATATACGTTTTGTTTCCATGTACTGAATGAATGTTGACTTTCACGGACGCACAATCAGTGTTTCCACCAAAATGTTTATGTCTTCAGGCAGCACATCAACTATGGTGCCAAGCCTTGTAAATACATGCTACTGAACCAAACATCGTTATGTTACCGGGCTGATTTAGAAAATGGTATACACTTTTTACCAGGAACAGATGTAAAATTAAACTCTGCTCAGTGTGTTATTGTTAACTGTGGTAGCACCGTGAACAGCGCGGTCAGGTCTGGAAGAAATTACAGTGATCTGAAATGTTGGGTTCACAGCTCTGGGCTTCTGAGAATATAAAATGTCAAACAGTCAAATATGATACGTATGATTTTTCATCATATGCTCCACATTCAACACATTTGAACAGTGACACCACGTTTGGTGTTTGGGTTCAGTCTCGTCATCATTTCGAATGTAAAAAAAGACAAGAGTGACAATGTGAGGTGAAAAGGAAAGACGTCTCCACTTTGTGGATTTTTCACCGGTCCTACAACAAATAATCACACACTTGTGATGTCAGTCATCACTTCAAGGTACCAAAGTGTTTTAAAAGATAAAATGATAGATAATTCATTAGCATTACGTTATGTTACATTTTGCTGGCTGTCTACAACCTGCACACACCTCTAGCATCTTTTATGAGATACTATCTCTGGCAATGCACCAACACTTTCGAATTATAATGTACTGCTGTAAAAGTTTGCAAGCTGCTAGATGCCTGTGGGATCATGTTTGTGTTATTTGATCCCACATTCAAAAGCTGAGCCTAAGTCAGCCTAATATTGCTGGTTGACATAACTTCAGACTACACCAAATTCATAAAAAAAAAGGTCCGTCCTGTAAGGCATTTATTAGTTTCTGACTCTGGGGAAGCGGGAAAATCAGTAAAATTCTTCAAAACCACTATATCTATGAACTATCTCTATTGGGCTATTCTATTTGATCTCCTTTGATCACCAATGTAATAACTAATGTAATGTTTTTTCATTTCTATTCAATGAACTTTCTGTAAAACTCCTCCCATCTCCCACTTTGAAAACCTCGTTAGAGATGATCTGGTGTGCAGAACAAATCTGTCTGATGATTTCTCTTAAATATACGTATAACATAAACAGCAAAAGCAAGGCTTGGTGTTTGAGATTCAGAAAACATCTTACATGAACATTAAACAATTTCAGAGGGGAAAAAATCCATCAAAGATGAAACAGAGCTGCCAGTTCTCCAGCAGCCCCAGTAGTCCATAATGCAATACAGCCATAATATAGTGCAGAGCCCATCACAGACACAACCCAGTGCTCAGGATTGTTTCTTCAGCACAGACATGGGACCTTTTTATAGCTTGAAAACCTTGTTACTTTTCTACACTTTCATCGTCATATTGAATTAAAAACATAGCGTACCTCAGCTTACAATGTATTGTCCAGTTTGACATGTGGGCCCTCCTCCACCTGGATAATTTAGAAGTTAGTAGAGCCTACAGCCCCCAGTTTGTCACTGGGAGAAAGTAAAATGCAAACAGACGGCAGCATTTGTGCCTGCATGATAACAAGAGTCTGGTGATGTTTCTGGGTTATGTTCTGTGAGAAGTCACTGACTGACGCTTCACGTTCAACCCTTTTGACAACATAAATTTTTATTTATTTATTTATTTTTTGTTTTGGCTCTCACTTTTCGTGGAACCGAATGGAGTTCTTCATCACAACGTTAGCAGTATATTCTGTTCCATAAATGCAACATGAAAGTGAACTGTGTGTTTAAAGCTCTGCTCAACTCAAAAAAATCTGTGGCTAAAAGCTCTCTGGGCTTCCTGTTTACGCAGCTGTCACCAGAACAATGCTGTCTATACCTCCCTGCCTATTAATCAAAAGTTGATTTGGTCAGTTTGTTGCTTACTTTTCAGAAAAACTGATGATGAAGTGAGAGCGATTATATAGTCAGCTTCCCATAAAGGCGATCAGAACTGGCAGATAAATTAAGGGTTTTGACATGTAGGAAATGCAAATGAACTGATCAAAATTCAAATCTCCCCAGAGTGAGTCTGAGTTTGAGGTGGGAAAAAAAAGAAAAAGAAAAAAGACAGCAGATCAGCACTTCTCTCATGGCTTAACACAATGTATATGCAGGAGACCTACACAACACACAGAACAATTTAGAAATGTTTCAGGGATTTTATGGCAGATATCACTGGTGCGAGGGGATGGGGTTGCTTGGAAAGAGCCAGAATAAAGTACTTTTACGGGAGGGAAAAGTGAGCAGTGATACCTGAGTTTAGACGGTAGATGTAAAGCCAAAATGATATGATTATCTGGCAAGAAGATCATAATTTAAGCTACTGACACAGAAATGCATCTGTCAGACAAACTATAAAGTGGTGGCTGCTGCTTTTGCCCTCACGTTCTCACATTCCTGTGTTTAAGAACACAGTGTGTTGTTCAAGCTCGTCTCCGTGTGTGCATGCAAATATGACTGGAAAGGAGTTTTAAAACATCTCGACACAGGAAATTTGCTGGGAGAGCTTTTTTTTTTTTTTCCTTACGGAGTCCAGTTTGTTTCTTCTCTTTACAGACGGGTAGAAGAGGAGACGCAAAGGGGTTTTGGGGGCTCGGGAATAAGAAAGCGGCAGGTAGCTGTACATTTCACAGTTGATTAATGAGTCAGTGGGATGATGTCTCTTATCAACACTCTGCACATGGAGGAGAGAGAAGAAAGGTTTACACGGGCTAGGAACGCTCCAATCACAGACGGCTCCCGTTGCCGTCCCATCATTCCTTTCTGTGCTTACCCACCTGTTTCTGTTGGGCTCTCTTCTTCTCTTCTCCACTGCAATTGTAAGCTGATGCAATTGGACCCCTTAGCCTGTGTTAGGTAAGGCGCCAATGAATTTTGTGTGAGAACTGCTGTATGTGATACATCTATGTATCGCAGCCTTCGTTTGAAGATTACCACAGGAACTGATGTAAACTCTTGTAATAAGTTGATAATGTGGCTTGTGTCGTCATGCAAGAGAAAAGTGTAGTAGGCTGCCTGCTGACAGCCAAAAAAAAATCTGCCTGTAAAATATTTTCGTGTGAGTTACAGCTTAAAAATATATCACTTTCATGCTTGACAGAACTGGATGTCGGATACAAACTGCTGTTTATCGAGTTTGATACGCAGCCTGGATGTGTTGATTCTTGATAAATATGTATGGCATGCACTAATGGTTCTCAAAACTGCTGTGATATGAGCTGAGAATGATAGTTCTGTCAGTGTCTGTGCAGAAAAATCCCAGCCACAGCATGTATCCTTAGCACTGTAATACACCGTGAAAATAAATCACAAGGGGGAAAAAATGGAAAAAGAAAGAGCAGCAGATAAATAAAGTCAAAGAAATGGACTGCTCGTATTGTTGTTTGTAGTATACATCCTTATGAGATGAAATATTAGTTTAATGCCACCAAATGTATGGAGGTTTTTGTCACAAGCGGTAAGGCAAATTATCTACTTAGTGCTTTCATTTGTTCCACAAAAGGTGTTAATATTTTACTATTATGTGAAAAATCCCCTCTGGTTGATTGATTTGCAATGCAATAATGGCAGTTGTAGGGAATTAAAGTGATTAGAGAGACGTGCAGCTGCGGTGGGTCGAGCTTTCTCTGGATGGACTGTAGTGCTATAAACTCCCTAGAGACTTTATTCTTTTCTTACATAAATAAAAGAAGATCGAGATGTGAAACATAAGAAAGAGGGGTGAGAAAGGAGAACATAACTTGGTACTAGTTGTGTCACCAGTTTCTTATACTCTTTTGTATGTTTATTTTGTAAACAATTTTCCACTGATTTACTGTGGGGGGGTGCAAATCCACCAGTTCATAGGCCCAGTCCACATGTATTCAGGTATTTTTTCAAAATGTTTTTTACTTTTATTTATTTCCATTTTTGTCTTCTCTTATATGCAAAAATATTGGGACAGACCCATTTATTATTGAAGTCAGGGTGAGAAGGGAAATCTTAATGCTTCAGCATACCAAGACATTTTGGACAATTCTATGCTTCAAACTTTGTGTCAACAGTTTGGGGAAGGCCCTTTTCTATTCCAGCATGACTGTGCTCCAGTGCACAAAGCAAAGCTCCATAAAGACATGGTTGGATGAGTTTGGTGTGGAAGAACTTGACTGGCCCACACAGAGCCCTGACCTCAACCCCATCCAACACCTTTGGGATGAACTGGAACGGAGTTTGTGAGCCAGGCCTTTTGGTCCAACATCAGTGTCTGACCTCACAAATGCTCTACTGCATGAATGGGCACAAACTTCCCACAGAAACACTCCAGAAAATCTTCCCAGAAGAGTGGAAGCTGTCATAGCTGCAAAGGGAGGGCCAACTCTACTCGCAACTCTGTCCCAATACTTTTGTCTATATAGTATACCTTTGTATGTATCATCTCTTCTAAAAGTTAATAGAAAGACAGTAATTTAGCTGCTGAGACAACAGGAGGAAACCTGTGCAGAATCAACTACCTCTTTTCATGCCATCATACATGGATGTGCACAAATATTTACAGTGAATTTGAAAGGCAAATTGAATCAATCTGCAGTATGATCTTTTTATTTTAGTTTAGTTTAGTTTAGTTTTAGTTTTTTAGCATACCTTAATAAGCTTGAAAAACCTGAAACCTAACATATTTCTGTTTAATTTCTCCAGTTCTTGTCATACCTGAGAAATATTTTAATCAAAGTCTGAGAAATCGTGTCTATTTGGGGGTCATTCATGAGATAACGAACGTCTGAGATAATGAAAAGTACCTCTTTTATAGCCAGGTGTTCAGAAGGCCTATGAAATTTTTGGTTTTGAAAGAACTGCTGGAATTCAGATATTTTAGCCTGAAAAGAGCAAATGTCTGATGCATTTGACAAAGTTAAATGGAGTGAGAAGAGTTCTTATGAGACCTTTCAGTTAATTCAACAAACTGTTGAAATAAAGACAAAACAGGAGGGATAACAACACTGCCAGACTCTGCTTTCCTTGGGTGTCCAGTTCACTTGGTCCAACCTTCATCAGACCTTTGTAGACGAGTTTAAGTATCTTCAATGGACTGAAGTGTTGTGCCATGTCAGGTCCATTAAGAGTGAACTGGAAGTGAGAGATTCTGTATATACCGTATGTTACTGGAAAACAGCCAATAAGGGACTGTACATCCTCTCATGTTAACACGCAGTAAATGAGAAGAACACATGTGCATTGATTTTCCTGAAAAGAACAAAGAAAAGTCTTTCTTTTTCCATTTGATGATGTTGTTATTTTAATTGATTGTTAAGCTGCGTCTGCTGTTGCTCTGTGAGAAACAGTGTTACTTATTTTACTCTGTTTGACAGGTGAAAATTGTTTCAGTGAAGAGAAGAGAAACATAGAGACAGACAGAGAGAGAGACAGTAATTGGAAATCAAAACAAGGGCCATATATCTTTTTAAGCAAACATCTTCGTTGTCTGGCGAAGGGAGTGGACAGCAGTATTGTACCAGACCACTTGAGATGTAATTCCTTGCTCCATTGAAGAAAGACTGGACATTTCTATTGTCAAGGCAAAAATAAAAAAAAAGTGAAGGTGAAAGCAAGAGAGGGGGACAGAGGGAATGAAAGCGAGGCATCAGCAAGAACAAAGAGGTGTTGGAGAGAAAATGCAGGAAGGAGGGAGAAGAGGACTCAAGCCAGTGGCACTGTGAGACAATCCGATAGATTCTGCCATGGCTGCACGACTCTGACTGCGTCATGCTCATCCCTCTGCCTCTCACATGTGGGGTTGTTATTGATGGAGCCGTCATATCCAAGCTGAACATCTGTAATGAAATTCTACACCTCTTATTGGATTTGGCGATCAGATCTCTGTCTCTCTGTCTCTCCCTCTCTCTCACAGCTGTGAGCTTGGCCCTTATTGTACAGCCACAGCTGTCCTGTGGAGGCCACACATATACACACACTCAATACACAGCGCTGTGTGGAATCCAGCACACGGGGCTTATACTGCTGCTCACACTGTTGGTATTGTTTACCCTCTGCGGATTGGTGTGTCAACAATTCGTTCATGCCGTATTTTAATACTGTTTTCATTCTTGGAAGGATGCTGGGAACTGAAACAGGAGCTCAGTTTGGTTGAAAACATTTTCTTGCAAAAGGAGAAGGCAGAATAAAGCACGCAGGAGTGGAAACTAGAACCATAGTTGGTAGCAGCAGTTGATGTAGGCAGCATTCAACAAAAGGTGGTCAGTGGAAAGAGTTCTGCAAGTGGCATTATAGGAGGAGAGCGGGCATGTAGTCGTAATGGAATGAAATAGAGAAAAGAATAAAAGAAATGGTATAATGCAAAGCAAATTTATGAATAATTTATCAGTAACGCTCTTGAGTGGAATCTGAATAATTACAGTGGAGTCCATGAAGAGCCATCCTGACCACGAGAGGAGCTTTCATCCAAAATTTCCAAAGGGAGGAAAAACGAAAGGCAAGAGAGCAAGAAAGAGGGACAACACAAACAGAGCGAGGAGACAGAGTATAAAATTCACATGACAGGTCTCGTTATCTTGAATGCAAATGCTGGCTGTGTGTTTGCCAGAGTGACACATTGGTTCTTTTATTGATAAATTGAGGACCGCTATGCTATAATGCTACCAATATACTTTGCAGGGCCTGGGCTAAAGGACCCACTCAGACCCACAAAGGCACAGATGATGACAGACTGTTTGGACTGCCTGTCATTACTCTTGCACCTCCAGGCCCAGTGCGTTTACATGTTTGTGACGTACACATAGTCAAAGATTCATCATTCTGCTGTTCTGTTCTGATTTAAACAATATGGAAGGATTCTTGGATTACAGGAGCTCCTAACAAATAAATAAATAAAATAAACCTTGTTTTTTCACACTGCTTGAATATTTGAAGTTAGGAACAGATGACCTATCAAGACAACTCCTGCGGATGACACAAAACACCCAGCAATACACTAACAATTGTTTTGTCAATTTCACTTGGCTTTTACAATCTGTTTTTTTTTGGATTTTGATTGCATGATTGCAGTATTTCCTAGATGAGGTGGGAGGAAGGAATTGTTTTCAGCAAACCCTTTGAAACACTGCTTATTGTACTTTCTATTCTCCTTTGGTGATCGGCATTTTTTCCTGTGCCAACATTTTCCATGATGTAACATTTCAACATATTCTTTATATAATCCCACAACTTCATCATCTAAAGCATCATTCATACAGGAGACTGGAAAGTGTGAAAACCTATTATGCAAATGCATTCACTCTATACGTCTGTGTTGAGGGGACCAGTATAGGAATTTCTCTGTGGACATGCAAACGCTGCATAACCACACTTGTAATCATATTTACATGAACTGTACATATCCCAGCAGGAGTGCAGCATGAGACCCAAACACTGGGGAAAAACTCTGAAGACCATCCTCAGTAAAACACTATTATTACAAGGTAAAAAAGAAGAAGAAGAAGAAGGAGGAGAAAAGATGCAGCAAGCAGTCCAGCAGTGTGCATCTGTTGAGAAGTATTCAGAAAAGAAAAAAAAAAAGATTTTGAAACTTCAGAGAATCAGTTCATGCTGCATATCTCACGGAGATTCACAATTCATCACATTCCTTCCTCCCTTTTTTCTTTCTCTTTGATGAGCCAGTGTTTCTCCTCGCTGAGGGTGCTGCAGGGCTGCACAACAACTCACTACCCCTCGACCAATTAGAAAATTACTCACCGCATGAAATACTGTACATGACCGCTTCATCAATTACCGTAAAACAGAGTATTTTGCTGCTCCAGCAAATCTGCTGCAACTGTGGCGGTGGTCTTATTTATTTTCTGGTGTTAACAGTCATATCATAACCAACTGCCAATAATATTAATGAATTATAAATATTTAAGTGTGCCGCACAACAAAAAGAAGGTGGAAAACTTACAGGTCTGGACTTGTTGTTGGACTGAAGTGGCCGTTACTGGTCACTCATCATGACTGAGGTGACATTTCATCTTATCGAAAAGTATCGACAAAAATGCATTATTATAATGAATATTAGACGGGCCAGCATCAGCAGCTAATAAATTAGAAACTCTTGTGATGCAGAGCTTCTAAGTTGCATTAATTAACTTAAAGATAGAAGAAAGATTTTGACATCTAAAAGACGTCAATGTCTAATTTGCGGTGCAGCTAAAAGCACAGCAGTGTTGGGCTCAGATCAAAAACTACAGTGAAAGTGTGGACAGAGATTTATTTAGTGGAAAGAAAAGTCTGAGTAAAGGTGAAAATCATACAAAGCTCAGTGCAATGGTGGAGAGCAGCTCTGGGAATCGCAGAGTGATATCACAAGTGCCTGTGTGTGTGCATGCATGAGCGTGTGCGTGTGTGTGTAAGGGTGTGTTGAAGCTTGTATTTTTAGGTCTTTGCCCAGGGCCGTTGTACTACCCCGAGTCTGTGTGCTTTATGTATGCATTGAGGCATAGAGAGGGAGGGAAAAAAAGGGGGGGGGGGGTCGTGAAGAGAGGATGGGAGGGATGAATGGATGGAAGAAGAGGAAGTGTACAACCCCCCACCCCACCCGCCTCTTCACCCTGTCCCTGTCTCCCTCCCTCTTCAGAAGTCAGCTCCAGGTTTGTATTCCAAATGAGCATATTGGCTGGGGAACCGGACTCCACAATCAACAAACCCCGACCCCCAAGGACCCCACAGGGCCTCCAGCAGCTGTAGATGGACGTGCTGAACAAACCCAATGTCAGGTCAAAACACCTCTTCTTACAGCCACACATCAGGGCTCAGATAGATAGAGTGAGAGAGAGAGAGAGAGCGAAAGAAACGAAAGGAGGGAGAGTGCAGGGAGGAAAGGTGCAGGAAGAAGAGACGTGGAAGGTGAGAAATAACGAGAGTTGGGGAAACAGAGGAAAAATGAAAGGAGGAGGAGGCGATGTCTTACAGATAACGGTGAGAAGAGGGGGGTGGATGTGTGAGGTATATGTATGTGTGTATGTAGCGGAGTATTGGCGAGAGAGAGCAAAAGGGAGATGGAGGGGGGAGAAGAGGCCAAGAGGAAAAAAAAGACTCAAAAAAGTGAGAAACCACAAACCTGGCTGAAGATTTTTTTTTTTTTTTCACCAAGTCAGTTTTCTGTGCTCTCTTTCTCCCACTACAGCAGTTTCTTGGTGAATACTGATACAGCACATCCATATACCAAGTGCTGCACTTTGTAGCTACAACTGACAATAAAGTACTGATGATGGTGCTAAATAATAAGTCAGAGGCACTCCTTTTGCAGTCTTTTGTATAGCTGGTTGGATGGCAGAACAGAATACCTTTAATAAACACTTAATAAGAATGTTTTTCATTTGCAGCACATTGTATTTCTTCTAAATTTGTTAAAACATAAATGTGTTGGGTTGTTGTATTGTTGTCGGTTGTAGGTATCTTTAATTTAATCCCTGCAAGAAGGCTAATAAAGGTTTCTTTCAAGTTAAAACGGAACAACCGCATGGCAACATTCATAATGAAATGGATCAATGTAGTCCAAGAAACCTACACTCCTTTATCAGAAAAGACGTCATGGCTGTTCCATCATTTACCAAGACATCACTGGAGACTCCATGAGATGGAGAGAGATGATAGAGATATGTAGAGCCGGACAGAAAGAGAGAGATACAGAGAGAGAGAGAGAGAGGAAGACAGTAAACATTTCATGGAAAAAGGAGAGAGGAGGGGTGATTAATTGAGGAGGTCAAGTATGCTGAAAGAGAAGAAGGCTGCTTGTTGATGCTTAGAGCTAATGGTGGAAGACAATAAGACAATAATGGACAAACAGAATGCTGATGATTTGTTCTCATAGAAAAGCTTCCTCCAAATGCTTCCTGTCAACAAGAGTGCTGTTGTGCTTTGATTTTAAAGGAAGATTTTTTCCCCCAGACAGCAGCATTAAGACTCCTTCTGTTTAACATTCAAACATTTTCACAGCTAATACTCTGCAAACCACAATAACCAAGGCCAACGTATTCAAAAACCTTTCATACTCCTTTTTGGCCTTCTGATCTAAATGATTCATTTAAGTGACTAAATAGCCTTTAAAATGTGGGTACATCTGAATATATTACAGAGTAAAAGCGTGGCAACGTTAGACTACTGCTGATGCTATTCTGAGGACAAGAACTCTAACACGGAGGCTGTAAATGTTTTGGTACAAACTATATGAGACATAATCAGATTGCAAAACTGTTGGCCAGAACTGTCTTTCTTGTGGGTATCTTTATTTTAATCTCTAGCCAACTGGGACATTCAGTCCACTGATGCAGGAATAGTGATACATCTTTGGGAAAGGGATTGAAACTGTGAGGAGGTAACGAACAGGAAAAAAATCCCAACACCCCAAACTATGGTATTCAAGTGACAGTGACAGGTTTAGCGTGACAGAACTTAAAATTTATTATGATATTTACTTTCACTCACTGTCTCTTCTCTGCAAGTTACAATAACAAGTGAGCAAAGCCAAGGTCTGATATTTTCATTTCAGAATTTACAGAGACTTGCAAGACTTGTTCTAAGAATTGCACACACACACACACACACACACACACACACACACACGTCTAATGAGTTGAAACGAAAAGGAGACCAACTGCTGACGTTAGTGGCTGAGCATTAGCTTGAACCAGGCCCCATGCAGACCCACTTATCTGTAAATCACCTGTGTTCTGCAGACCGCACCGCCAATTATATTGAACTAAACCAGTTCACCAGAAACAAATCAGACCACAGTGTTGTCATCTGCTTATGCCTGATCCATAGAAAATTCCTGTTTATTGTATTTAACCCTTATCTGCTGGTAGAATATAATATTATTAGGGTCTAATGTATTTTTTTAAATTCTGGCTTCTTCCTCACTTGCCTGCTAGGGTCCATCACCACTGAGTCAGGGAAGCAGCGTGCAGTGTGTATATTTGTGTGTGAAGCTGCTCCAAGTCATTAATAATGTCCTTTTGGTATGATTGAGCTTATGAGTTTACCATGCAGAATAACAGAGCAGTGATTCAATCTCTAAAGGAATTTTTCCAACAGGAAATAAGGGCCACCATGGAATAAAATAGCACTTTAGTTCATAGGGCATATGAGGGAATTGAACTCCCCAAACTGTAGGGTCAGACAGCTTCTGATCCAGGATCTGTTTAAACTTTTGCCAGCCAGTCTTAGTTTGAACAATTACAATGGAATCCTTTCAAACACAAAGAAATTGGCCGTGGTATTGATCTGCATGTTAGAGGTAGAGATAACATTGACATGACATTATGTCGAGTAATTTATCTTCCCACTTGTGATAAAATGATTGACAGTAGAAGGGGATTCTTATCAGGGTCGAGTGCCCTTCCTATTCATCAAAATTATAAGTCAGTATATGAAAATGAGAGTGTCTGTGCTGATAAATGGACTCTCTCTGAGAGTGTTTGATGTCCAACTTAACTATGCTTTCTCGCCGAGGAGGAGATGTTTTGAAACAACCTACCCACTCCCAAAAATCTGCCTTTGAAACAAAAGAAAGTAATTACCGATATCAACTCAACAGTGAGTGAAACACGCCACACTCCTACACAGCTACACAGCTTCAACTTTTATTTTCATCTCGGTTTATTTGCGAGTTTGTCTGTATGCACCTGTGTTCACCGGTGTTTGTGTCCACTCTCCTGTTCTGCTTAGTGGTCCAGTCAAATTACACACTCTATTATCTGGCCTCTCCAGCCAGCAAGCTCATTTGGAAATGAGATTTAAAACAGCAATAAATATAGAATTATGGAGGGGGGTGAGGGAAAAGGGAGTGATTTTAAATTTGTTTTGTTGGAGGTTTGGTCCAAATCACAACTGGGCATTTGGAAAAAGGCAGACAGAAAGACGTAATGGCAGTGACTAACTGCTAGCCAGTGTTTTTGTGCATTCAGGCCCCCTTGCTGAAAGCAGTATTTTCTCCACAGTTTGAAATCCTTTTCCCAGGATAATTATCCATTGTAGATGCCCATCCTCAGATAATGACTGCCTCACCACTGAGATAGGAAATTAACACGGACCCAGTATGCGGCAAGCACAATGGAGGGACTGCCCCCTGGATCAGTCAGCTAATTTTAACCAAGGAGAGAATTTAGGGAGGCTGTTGTTAATACTGCCCTCCTGCTTATAAGGAATAACATAATTTCATTTCATGTATGATATCATCTAGAAGGAAGAGAAAATGAAACGTAATGTCTGAGGAGACCTTGGTTTATGAAGTGAATGGCAACAGTGCCCCCTTGTGAAGCAGATAAGAAACTTCTTTCCATTCAGTAACATTACAACTATAGGTTTGCAATGGCTCCATATTTTCCTTTTCTTTCACACATTAAGGAGCTGGTTTGTGTGGTTCAGCCCCATACTGTCAACACACCTTAGTTACTTTAGCCATGCTAAAAAGGATTAAGTGATCAGGAAAGATCAGGACTGACAAAGTGCCTGAGGAAAAATGGGTTATGTGAAGTTGGGTTATTTTAAGGTACCAGCTCATGAGCAGTTTGTGGCACAGAATAAAAGACGGATAAAATAGCAGTATGAATAAAGTGCAATCACAAGCTGGTATTATGTCTGCAGCAGGATTTTTATAAGTGCATTAGTGCAGCGAGGCCTGAGTTTTAATTAGTGTAGCAAGTATTAACACATTTGTTTAGTGCTGTGCTAGTGTTCACAGAGGCTTAATTATATGATAGTTAAAGCCATTTTTCACCAGCTTGGCCTCTTTGTAAAGTAATAACTACTGGCTTACAGACTGCTATTTTCATGATTCAATTGAGACACTTGTTGAGAGCTGGCGTGAGGCCCAAAAGTCAGCTAATTTACATATATTACACCATCAATCTTTAGACAAAACTACAAACACCAATAAAATGATCATCTCAAGCTAACATAACCTGAATGTGCTCTACGAAGCAAACAGATTTTGGAGGGAGGAGGTGTTTGGTGTGTTCTGCTATTCTGTTCACGCTACATGGACGTGTACCTTGCTACAATTTATAGCTTAGTTACACTCCATATAATCCCTATTACCAGATGCTTAAGACTTCTCAGAGCAGTTAACTGTTGTCAGCCTGTGAAGTGTTAACCACGGGGAGAGATGGATGGCTTAATTTGTGAAATTTATATTACGCACGTAACCCCTGGGGGGCAAAACGTCTGGATCAGGGTGACTTTGGCAGTGATCCATCTGTACTGCGTATGGGCACAGTCACCCTGTGCCCCTGTGCCCCTGCATCAACAACTTAAATCATCAGCTACAGTTCTTCTATTAACCCCACAGCTTAGTAGGATTATGTGCAAATCTAGTCTGAGAGGTAAAATGAGGGTGAAACCACAGCTCCATACAGAGGCATCGCCATCCTGCAGTCCACCTCTCACTTCCACACATTTCTGAGGGGTCAGGATGTTTATTGATGAGCAGATCTGAACATGTTTGGCCCTACGCTTTTATCCTCTTCTACGCTTCTGAAGACAATACTTGCCCTGGCACTGTGCCCAACACCTTCAACAAGGAGAGAATGTTGATGAATTAAAGACTCATCAAACTGTGGCTTAGCAGAGTTAAGCGAGGTACATTAATCAATACTAATAACCCCCGTATGTGTTTGTGAGCGTGTCTCGGTGACAACATCGGCATCTGAGGGTGTTACGTGTACACTGCTCTCAACTTGTGCCACTCATCAGGTGTGTGGGACGGACAGACAACTTCATTGTCCTCATCTAACCTGACAGGTTGTTACTGTGCTCTCTGGCTGCTCGGTGCCAGGCTTATTTATATGCTGCCGGTAAGAGAGATCTTGGGGAGAGCAAATTGCCTTGCACAGAGAGAGACAGCCATCACTGCTTTGAAGTGTGAGCATCTGTGTGTGTGTGCATAGCCTCACTTCATCTCTTGCAAGGGGCAGGACAAGTTGTAGGTGTTTACGCCAGGGGAAAACTCAAATCTGTGTATGGGTTTTATTTATTGATGACAAGTTTTCTGTTTTCTGCTGTCTGGCAGTGAGCGCTGGAGATTTATCAAGTTCGGCACGAAGTCGTGCTCTTACAGGTCAACAAGCAGGTGAATGTCTCTCCCTTGCTCTTCCTGGTTCACACCTGCTCTCAGTGGAGTTTTGATATACGGGACTCGGAGGGTTGCCCTGCCTCAGCTGTACCAGCAGCATAACCAGGGTCCCTGTGGTGCCTGACTCCCTGACTCGTGTCCCCCGCTGCAGCGGCAGAGGGTGAAGCAGCTATACATCACAGGCCAACTGTGTCCTCTGAGGCTGTGACAGACAAAGCCAACAAAATCAATAAAGCCTTAGCTCAAGCCTCACTTCTGTGCACTCACACCTCGCCTCGTCCTCTTGAGCCTCTTTTCTTACTCAAATTCCAGCTCTTTTTCATCCCTCCTTATACTTACTGTGCATTTTTTTCTCTCCACTTCTGCCTTTTCCAGGGTGACATCATTTATCTGTGTCTGACTACAACTTCTGTCAATATTATCTCTACCTGCCCTTCTGCTTGGCCCCAGGTGAACATGCCGATACACAACGGAGCTGCCAGCCTTGACAGGGGATGGAAAAAGAGAGAGAAGCACTTCAGAAAGAAAGAAAAGACCAAGGCCCGAGGATTACCGAAGGCCATCCAGCTTGTTAGTGCAGCGGCACCTACATCAGACAAATGCATACTTAATTTTTTCAGAGGGGCTGACTGATTCTACCTCTGGAAGTGTGAATGTGCCCCAAATAGACAGTTTAAATGATGGAGGGCCTTGTGTAGTACCCACAAACCATTTCAGACAGCAGTGGAAATGCTATTAGTGAGATAGAAGGAGCACTGGGGAGTAGTTCACGGTAATTAAACTGGAGCGTCAATGTCACTGCTACCTGTTTACGACCCAAAAGAGTAGCAGTTTCCTGTGGTGAAGAGGTTTGGCTTTCATTTATTTCAGCCGATTAGCATTATGAAGTCCTCCCACAAAGGACTTTGATTTTATCTTGGGAAATGGTACTTTATTCTCTCTTGGAAATATTTCCCCACAAAAATGACTCCTCAGAGATAATGGTTGTGTTAAAGTAGTAGGGAGTATAGATGAAGGGTCCAAATTTAAACTGCTTTAAATGTATTCTGGAATAATTAATATTTTAAAAATCGCTGCTTATTCTGTCCAAGAAATTATAGTAAACCTAAAATGTGCGCAGGCATGTAAGTGCACTTAAATAGCATCATGCTTTGCTTTAATCAAATAGGATTGTTTTACTTTCCTTTTATCTCATTTTATATGGCATGAAAAAGCTCAAACTGATTTGTTAAAATACTGTGATACCCTGCTGCTTGCAAAACAACAACTTTAATTTCGATGTTTCAGTCCAACAGGGCCTTCATTAGACATTCTTACCAATCTTTCAATATGTATAGCTGCTCAGAATCATGCATCTTCTCTACATGTTTGCTCCACACGTGGTACTATTGTGACTCGACAGCGTCTATTTAATCTCCAGTGTAATATAGTTTGATCATGGATTCACTTTCAGCTGCCTCCAGTCTGCCAAAACAGGCATATGTGCAAGCATGGAGCAGGCTTACATAAGAAATTGGATTTTGAACTCGGTTTGTGTTTATGTCTGTGTGTGTCTGTGTGTGCAGCTTTCTCTGTGCTTGTTAAAGCACTGATTCACTGTAATCCCAAGGGTACTAATGCATGTGGATATGCTACTATGTGTATTTAAGGTGATGACTACACGTATGTACTCATGTAATGACTCTTTTTCTGTGTGTGTGTGTGTGTGTATTCAACCCAGCTGTGTCCAGCCTCCAGCCACCCAACATTGATTCGGGTCAGTTTCTTGGGCCAGCTGGGTCAACAACATTATGCTGGGCCTTTTTATTCAACAAGATATTGATCCTCCTCCATGTGTTTATTTGTGTGTGTGTGTGTGGGGGGGGGTGAAGATAAGCAGGGAGATGGGGCCGGGCCAAGAAAAGGAGGCACGTTCTGGAAGAGCAAATTTGACATAAAATCCAATCAATTGCTGCAGTCCATTCCCTGTCTGACAGCCTGAGCTGCTCCTTCAAGTGCAGAAAACACCGAACACAAAACTCACATGAGTAATCGTACCCATTCATTCACTAAAAATACAAGCATTTCTTAATTGTTTTCGTGTAATTCAATCTTTAGAGACCTACAAGAAGATGACAGTGTAAATACACAAAGAACCACACATACACACACATTCATTAGCAAAATGGTGCTGAGGTGCATGAATAATAAATAACTATTTTTAACAGCCCAGCTCAAAATCATTGTTATCTTCGGACTGAGGTATAAAAGCAGACTCTGTCAAAGCACGCAGGCCTCTGAGATAAAACCATGAAATTGCATGTTCACATGGACACACATACACACAAACAATCCCAAATGCACAGTCCTCTCTGCCCACACATCCACTCATGCACACACAGCCAGATGCTTATGTGAGGGCAAACAGGATACTTGTCAGATTTAGGGCATTCAAAGTGCAGACAATGACATGCTGACTGGTGTGCTTTATCACTATAACAGACAGCCGTTTTGTCATTATCACACCCACTGACACACACATGAATAACCTGGAGGTGGTCAGCTATAACACAAGTTTCAAAAAAAAAAAAAAAAAGAAGAAGAAGAAGAAAACAGGGGATATTGAGCGCCCAAACGCACAGTTACACAGAGATATAGCCATCTTTGGCACCCACTGAGTGTAAAGGCAATGTCCCTGACTGTGCTCCTGGCCACTGATTACTAAAGGGGAGAATATCATTTCAAGACAAATTGGCACACCAGGAACACTGAAGGAAGCCTGCAACAGACATGATATCTCCAACCAACATGCCCAGACAGCAAAGAGGAATATTATTCACAGCCAGAAAATGATCTTAAAACAAACAAACAAAAAATATTACATTAACTGTGGTGTGGTGTGTGTGAGACTGGAAGTTTTGATGCTTCTAGTTCTGATGCAGCAGGGTTTTTGGGCAAAGGATTAAAAATGAGAAAGGAGGGGAGGCTGCAAAAGAGGAAAGAGAGAAGAACGAGCAAGATAACAAGAACAAGAAAGACAGGAAGACACATGCACAGGAGAAGGATGGACTGAGAAAGGCAAAATAGAGAGATGGGGGGAAAAGTACTTGCATATAAAATGTATTTTCTGCCAAGAGTGTGGGGTTATAACCTGTGCACTACCAACCTGATCATTTATTCAATCTAATACATAAATAAACCAGCACACAACAGATCTGCCCCGGGCTTCCTGTGCATCTGAGTGCCAATGGATCCAGTTGGAGCAGTGAAGCAGGTTAAATCTACAGCAGCATGGTGGGCAAGAGTGTGGATGAGTCATCAGCCCAGCAGCCACTTACTGACTTACTTACAGGTGCACATAGATGCACATATAGGCTGCACAGGTTCACAGAGTCACACAAATGGACACAAGACTCAAGGAACTTTTGTGGCTGCACGCGCTCGAACTGACAAATATTTAGTTGTACATGGTTTGAAAGTGTGGGCAGACATGTGCTGTAGTGAAGTGACTTAAAATGAATAGCAGAGCCGCTTGGCATAATGCCAGGAAAAGAGAGTGAGGAGACAGTTAAAGAGAGATGGGCAGGGAACAGGCGATGAAAGGGTGAAAATACTAAAGACAAAATAAAACAACCTTATGCACAACTAAAGTGAGAGGTGGATGTGAGCGGTGGATGAGGCAAGCAGCAGGGGGAGGGAGGGAGAGAGGGAGTGTTGGATGTTCACAGTGAAGGAGAGAGTGGGAGGGAGTTCAGAAGGGAGGCAACAAGGATACACTGTAAAGAGAAGGAGGGGAGAAAGAGCATGTTTATGGAGGAATGTGACAGTGTTCAGTATATGGGAGATGGGATGGACTGATTGCACCATATCAGGTGTTGAAGAGGGGTGAGAGGGGGAACGTAGAGAGATCAGCAGCAACAACAACAACAACAACAACAACAACAACAACAACAAAAGGCAGACATCTCTTTTTCTCTCCACACCAGCAGTACCAGCAAGTATCCGGCTGAAAGTGGTTTGTCCAACAGCTTTGGGAAACAGAGCAGCACCGGCAGTAACTGGGACTGTGTGGGCAGGAAGACAGTAATGGAGGTAAGTCACCTCCAAGCAGACTTGAAGGAAGGTTGTGGCTGTTTGACTGGATGAGAAAGCAGACAAACGATAGAATCAGTCGGGGCTCACAGTCTGGCAACTCCAAACAGGAGTGAGCCTGGGTGGCACTGGCACGTCCCACAGATTTGAGTATGTGTGATTTGCTAAGTGGAGCTGTCCTGATGTGTTTAGCTATGTTTGTATGTAAGTAAGGCACGTGATGTAAACTAGTTTAATTTTAGTGTCACAATGAATTATCTGCTGTTTGTACGTAGTTGAGCACTCTGAATCCAAAGTTTCTAAAGCAGTCCCAAGTTTTTCCTACTTTTAATATGCAGGCTGAATTTCAAAGTTAAATCATCTCTGTGTTTGAGGACACGTCAGCTCTGAATGAAATGCTTTCAACTTATTTTTTTTTCTTTGCAGAAAACTGACAATCATGTTCTTTACTTTCAGCACAGCCCTTACTGAACAAACCATTGCTTTTAAACTGGTGAAATAATAGGGAGCAGTGAGGGGCTTTATTTAAATGTTACGCTATACACAGCAATTCAAGGGAAATAAATGGTATTGTACTCAAAGCCGGTTGTTACAGGTGTTTCAGGCATGAATTAAGTGTGCTCATCTGTATATATCCCACCCTGTGATTCTCTAAAGTAACTGGCTCCGCTGTTTTTAAATATTCTTATGATTCTGCTATGGAATTAATAAAAGGAAGAAATGTGTATGGACAATAACTTGCCCATTGCACAACCTCCTAGTTGCAGCACAATCACACCTGTGTCCAGTAATGTATGTGTTGAGACCTGTGGGGATCATGAATTACTGTTCATTACACCGGTGACAAGGTGAATGGGTAAGTATAGGGCACCTGTGCAGGCATGTTTAGCTTTGATCTGCACTGCAACTTAATGTACAGAGAAAAAAACCACACAGGAGAGAGGAGATCATAAAGAGAGTGTGGAGGATGAAAGTAGCAAAGGCAGCTCTTTTCGCAGCAGAGAACTCCTTTTATTGATGGAAATATGTCAAATATAATTGACATCACATATCTTGTGTATTTTTTACAATTTTTTGTGGGAGTTACTGCAGCTCAGCACTATATCTGTAGCATGTGACAAACCACGGGAGCTGTCATGACCTGCTAAAGAGTACACTTCTTAAAATAACTGTCCCAGATACCCGAATGCAGCATCCCTTTCATGAGTGAAGGCTCTGTGTCATAGAAGTGCAGCATCACCCCCACATCTTTCAGCTCTTGCAGAGTTTTCAACTTTTCAGTATTTAAACGTCCTTTAAATACAATTGTACTACGAGCATCTGCACACAGCAGGCGAGCATCAGCCTTGACTTTTGTAAATTACTGTGACACCACAAGCTGTTCAAAGAACCATGCAGGTTTTCCCTACAGTGAACAATTTAGCATTTCAAGGTCAGAGGGGCTTTTGTTTTGGAGCTGAGCACAGGTATCGCCTGCAGCACATATTTCCAGCTGCTTTTAGAATGATACAGACCCCTGAAAGTGAGCTCATTGTGTCTTCTCTTACTCCCACATTACACCATCCACACACACACACAGCAGATTAGAGGAGGATGGGAGGATGGTTATGCTCTAGAATGACAACCTTATCACTGACTCGTCAGCTTGCTGGGTCAACAGGCCCCAGTGCCAGGAGAGGCCTCATTCTTTTCCTCCTGCCTACACATGTCATCAAACAAAAAATACATAAAGACAGACTTTTAAGGTGTCAGCTGCACTGACTATGTGCAAAATACATGAGAAATGTGTTAAGTGAGGTTGCGTAAAACTTAAAACTGTATCATTCACTGGTAGCACTAAGTTTAAAAATATTTATCTTTCATTTGTATTTGGAACACAACTTTATGACCAGAACAAAAAAAATCTGAAAACTGATGTGACACCCGTAATTGCCAGCATAATGCACTACCCTTATGATTTCTACTTACTGACAACAAGCATGCCTTCCTTACTTAAAGCACAATTATTCTACAAATAATAATCTGACACCACAACAAAGCTTCCATGACAACCCATCAAGTTAAAATAAATCATATTTATGAGGCTGTCACATCATGCATAAATGACACATCCTGTTGAAAATACGTGAGGGGTAATGAAAATGGTAAATATTTGTGGTTCATGGATGGGAGATATCTCAAAATCTCTAAAAAAATACTTGTGCTTGTTACAACACATTTTCCCGTGCTGTTTATAGAGCGAGATAAAAGCCTTAGATGTAAATATTTCATGACTACGGAGCTGGCTGGTGATGTGCTGTATCCAACTGAAGAGAACTCTTTAAAACCATTTCTGGACAGTTCCTGGGCACTGCATAAGTTTGAAGCATTACAGAAAAGTACAGAGACAGATTGTAAGGCAATAATCAATCTTGTTAGGATGGATGCAGCTCAGTAAAGACATATAAAAAGAGATTTCAGATATTTAATTTTAAGACTCCTTAAATTCACAAGCATCAATTCTTATCCTCGTCACAGCACTAAAAGCTCCCATTTAGACTCCATTAAAAATACATTTTCCTCTATACTCCAGCTGCCAAGGTTATGCAAATGCCTGCACTACAGGAGTAGTAGATGGCCAGCCAAGCAAACCCAGTGAGCAAAACAGACAACCTCCTTATCTGTTAAAACCCAGGGAGGTTGATTGTTTAGTTGACCTAATGTCTCATTTGGATGCACATAATAGCATCTGAATGCAATCTAATTTCAACAGGGGGTCCTTCACTAAAAGCTGGCCCCCAGTCAAAGATGTGACCGCATGGCTGCCAAAAGAAGACAGTGGGATCAAATTAATGAGTGATAAATTTTTTACTCACTTTATTCAAGAGAACATGCAGTTCGTAAGCTTTTCTCTGCATCCAAACCAGTCAAACTTTGAACAGAGGAGACACTCACTGTCTGCTGGACAATACCACAGTCACCAATGTATAATGCACCATCGGCTCCACAGAATATAAATATCTCTCTCTCTTTCACACACACATACACTTTCTATGGCTTTCTCATATTGCTGTTGCCTCTCTCTCTGTGCCTGGTACTCCATCTCCTTACTCTGGGGCGGTAATGAGTGTCTGGTATTCTGCTCTTCAACATTGAAGCCCTATTCATGCTCAATCTCCTTTACAATGCACTAAAAGGATTACCCAATTAGCTACTATTGGATGCCACCCTGTGTGTGTGTGTGTGTATGTGTGTGTGCATGTGCCTGCATGCTTGGTCAGTAGACAGATGCGTTAGCAGTGAAAGTGAAAGATAGATGTCTGTCTGTACCCCACACTTCATTCCCAGTTGATGTTCTGCTGGAGGCCACATTACTCATCCCCACAATTCAGCCACAGTGAGTAAGACACAAGATGTGGAATTGAGTCTGTGAGTGATTGAGTGTGTGGGGGGAAGGTGGTGGGGGGTGGAGGGGGACAGAGACTGGAGGGGCAGAGACAGGCCACAGAGGACAACAGAAGAAGAGACAGAGTATTCATTCCCTGAAAATATACATTCAGATGTCATATGCGAGATGTTGTTTCTTCTCCTCACTTTAATTTGTGAGTTTAATTTTCACCGCGTCATGCCTGGGATAATGGGAAATGTCTGCTTCATTACATGTGAATCATCAGTTACGTTGCGTGAACCACAGATCGATTCCGGTTATCTAACGGGTCACATCACCCTGGAGGCAATGTGTTCAGCGTGCAGTTAGAGGATCGAACAACATAATAACGACTGATTTAGACTGATGTCTCCTCCAGGATTAAAGGTACACATGTTTTTTGACTCTTAATTTTAGCTGCTGTTCTGTTTTGGTTTATGCCTATTTTCTAAAACTGCATTTATTTCAAGCAAACCACTACCTTTACACAACACAAGTGCTGCCTCTGAAGTCACAGTCTGATGTAACTTATGTTTGTCCTCTTATGGGGGTTGTGGAAACGATAACATCACTTTAGTATCTTTTTGCGTTTGACAGGTTGCTCCTCAGCAGTCGACTGCTAGCGTGAGCATTTGAAGTCAGACGTAGCCTCCAGCACTTGAACATACCACACTGGAGGCATTTGCAAAACAAACTGCTTTTTAAGTCTACAAAATGCTGCATTGGCATTAGTCAAAACTATTGGGTTTCTGTAAGATATAACAAAGATATTTACCTTTTTGAATAATTAAATACAAATAAAAAAAAAAAGGATGGATTGGAGGACGTTAGAGAGGAACTCCACCAGTTTTACACATGAAGATTGGTTTACTCATTGTGGAAAATACTCTGGTGTTTTCTGCTATGCTTTGTTTTTTGGTTTTGAGTCCACGTGCCATGTTCCATGTGTGTCTTGTGTTTCCATGTATCAGGTTCAAGGTTTTTGTCATGTCCTGTTTTATTTTGAAGGTGTCACTTCCCTTGTGTGTCCTGCTTTGCTTTTGGTTTTCCTGATTGCTTTCTCCCTCCTAATGTGTGTCACCTGTGTCTTATTGTCTTGTCTATTTAGTCCTCGTGTTCCCAGTCACCTTTGTCAGAGTGCTGTTTTGTCTTCATGATACCAAGCCAGGATTTTCTAGTCTCGTCATGCCATGATAATGCCACAGTCTTTTGTTGATCCATATCCACAGTAAGTGTGTGCTTTTTTTGAGTTTTGCTTAAATAAATTAAGACCATTGTTTGGACCTCTGCCTTGCCTGCCTGTCCGTTTTTCACTCTGCATCGGGGTTCAGCTTTTTCTGCGTCAGCCACGATGCCCCATTTGTGACGCTAAAAGTGTTTGAGTTCAAAAGACATTAGCGTGGAGGACAAGGTGCTTCTGAGTTGCATTATGGAAAGTGTTTATGGAGCTTCACCTGTATGAGGGACCAAACATCAGGACATTTGTGCGTCTGCTGCTTAAATATTGATCACTGGCAGGATTCTCTCACAGGTCCTCCAACTTTATGTTTAACTATCAGCAACATAACCTTAAATTCCAAAAATCTTTACAGTGAATGGGTTAAAACATGTGAAAACACTGGACTGATCCTTTAGAGTTTCAAACGCGTGTTACAGATGAGAAGTGTCTCAGCAGATTGGGCCTTCGAATAAAGAGTCTCAAGACAGCACACATAAACAGAGAACAATAAGCTCTCTGAGTCTGACCTAAAAAAACAGACACACTGAACTAGATAGATTACACATGCATCTGTTAGAAATTACCATAAAGACAGTGAGAATTAAAGTGATGCCATCTGGCACCGTGGCAGTGCAGAAGTACAGTGAGAGAATGGAGAAGAGTTTCATGGTCATTGTGGCACAGGTATAAATCCTGGACCTTTATAGCAACACTGCTGCCTTCCGCTGGCTGCGGTAATGGATTGGCTATGCTCACGGTGTGTATCTATGGGTGACTGTGTCCCTGCTTGTGTATGCGGGCGGGGTGTATTGTCAACTGGTCTTGGGCAGGACGGGGCTTTGTGTCAGGCAGGTCAGCTGGGGCTCGAACGCTAGCCTGACACACACCACCCCCTGTCTACACAGACGCACACAGTGCACACACTCTTTTGTGCAGACACAGAAAAAATATGCAGCCAATCAGATATGAGATTTGATGCACACACACGCACACACACACACTCTCAGTCCCCCATCCCATCCCATCTCACCAAAGGTCTTAAATCACACTTTCCACCCGAAAAGCCGCGAGGTCAAAACATTTGTACCGCTTATTAAACTTTGCAGCAATGGGGCAATAAAAAGATTGTCAAATCACTTCAATATTTGCATTGAATAGGAGTGAAATTGACCAATTCCCTAAAGCAAGTGAGTGAGAACATAAAAGTGAAATGGTGGGATCATTGTCCAGACAAAACTGGCTTGGGGGGACTAATCGAGGAACAATGGAAGTGAGCTGAAAGGATGAGTGAGCAGTGCTGCTGTACAAGATCTACAGAGACGCTTGTATATTATTTTAGAAAGTTTCATACAGTATGATGTAATATGATGGAAACTGCAAGTGTGTCTGCACATGCTGAAAGATCACAATATAGGGTTTTGCCACTTCCTGCAGTTTGTTATTAGTTCATTTAAAAAAAACAGATGTCTATTGATTTTTGTGTGATGATATCAGTGAATCAGTAGTGCTGTCCATGGACATGTGGCGATGCTGTCTGTTTTCTTCACATTAAGAGAACGTATACTTTCA
Organism: Scatophagus argus; assembly: GCF_020382885.2. Lineage (NCBI taxonomy): Eukaryota > Metazoa > Chordata > Actinopteri > Scatophagidae > Scatophagus > Scatophagus argus. The sequence goes on along the minus strand of NC_058496.1, from coordinate 5,972,662 downwards.
CTTGTGACAAGAATGGGGTGTAGGATTTATACGTTTTGTCAGCAGCGGAGCTTAGGGGCCATATCTTTTCTGTCGTTGTTGTTTGTTCATTTGGAACACAGTGGCTCGTGTATTTTCCTGTCGTGATGTGTGATTGTATTTCATCCACAAGGTGTTTTGTCAACAGTGTGTACTCTGTGGGATGCTGAACGCTCGACTGCATTGCACTCCAGCAACGAGACTGTGTGAAAGTGTGTGTGTGTGCGTGCGGATGTGTAAAGGTGTGTGTGAGGGAGTGAGTCTGTGTGTGTACATCTGAACAAACAGCATAAAGGCAGGATGGTGGTAAATCACTATAAAACTGAGGCTCTCCAGCCCTCTCATTGTGAGGACTAGTCATTTATTTAACACTCAAATATGGTCCTGGGCTGTTTGGCGAGAATACATCAACCGGCACACAAGAGTCCAAACAAAGAGCGGCACACTTCAACAGACAAAGAGTGAAAAGAGTGAGGCCAAGCGCCTTTTTTTTCTCCTTCAGATGAAGTGTTGTTTGTCCAGGGTGGGTGCAGGGCACCGACTGGGACGGATGGAGGGAGGGACTGATGGGAGAAGGGAGGGGTATGTGTATGTGTTGGGGAGGGGGGTTATTACACAGTGAAATGATGCACAGAGGGTGTCTGTGGGTGATAGTGAGGAGAGGATGGGGGTACGAGGGGGGTGCAAAAGATCTTTTGTGAAGGCTGGGAGTTAATCACTTGAGCGGCACACGCCAGATCTATGGGAGCACATGTCGTACACCGCCTCCCCTGGGGGCAGTGGGAGGTCCCGCAACACACACACACACACACATCACAGCTGAATTTACATGTCAGTTATAATGCAAAGCTGGGTACAGGCTGAGTAGAAAAGCAGAGGACCCACCCCCTCCACAGAACAGTTAGGAAACCCTCCTGGCTGTAGTAATAGCGTGAGGTTTGCATTTGCTGCTGGTTCATTCAAGGGAATACACACACATCACACACATGTCTACCTGTTCACTTTCTCCACGACTCTGCAGGGGCCTTGCTAGAGATGGATGCTTAGTTTGACCTGGCAGTAAGTAAAATCTATTGTTTCATTACTTTAGTCCCATGTCTGTGGTGGATGCTGGTATCTTAGAGTGATAGTGAAGGCTGGAGTTAAGATTCAGCAACAGACATCCAGACACATTAGGACAGAGGCGTAGTCACAGTCGTGTCAGAGACTGTTTACATCAGTGGCACAGCGGGCTGCTTTGCTTTGTGCTATTGCACGTACAAATTTAACATCATATACCATGACTCAACATTTTTCAATGGCTGTTTACTTGGTAGAACATGATTTGAATTTCATCCCGAGTGGAACAGAAAATCAAAACTGAAGCTGTAATGGAAGACCTCCAAGTGACTTTTGGATTCTTTCATGAGGGCTTCCTACAGTTTAGTATCATCTTTCCTCTCTTCTCTTCACCTTAAATAGACTATAACTCTGAGCTTTTTATTCCGCCATTGCAACCACTAAACCTTTGCTTCTTCCTTTGGTATGCATGCTACTCTGTCTCACTGGCTGTCGGTCTCTGATGCCCCTATTATTCTGCCCATCATGAAACATTTATTTTGTATTTGCCTCATCTAGCTTATTATTTTCTGGACGATGAAAAGTGACAGCCTTGATCATTGCTACTGCCTTCATTCAGTGCTTTCCTCTTCAAACACGCTCATCAAACACCTCAGAAAAATGACAGTGACAGCTATGTGTATCGTTACAAACAGCACTATGCGACCAGTAATTATGGATTAGCCTCAAGCCAAATGCAATATAAGCTAATAAGTGACTTATGGCAGGCCATTAGCCCCATGCTTTGTTTGTGTGTCGATTATAAAATGCTTAAAGACTGAGGAGCAGGTGGTTAGGGGAGCTCACAGGCCTGGTCAGCCAGCATGGAGCCCAAGTCACTACTGAGGAGAGTTTTCCCTTGTGGGTTAGAGATCATAAAGCAACATCTGTAGTCTGGTTGTCTTAAAAAGGGAGATGGAGATAACAAATAGAGACCACCAGTGGTAACTCTGTCAATACAAAATCTTCGTTTTATAAGTGAAAATGTTGAAAACACAAACATTCCAGCCAGTCACATTATTAAACCTTAATATTTCTGTGTGTTCTGACTATATAGGCTTCTATAGTGAAATACAATAGCAAATGCAAAATCGCTGTATAGCGTTCTTCAGATGGCAGCACCAGCCAAGGTTTGAGTAGGCAGTATGTAGTATAATTGGCAGTTGGTAAGAGGAAGGGCACCCAAAGGGCTATTTGTCAAATTCAACGGCTGAGCCATAAATTTAGACACACAAAGCCAGGCAGAGAGCCAGAAAGAACTTTTTTTCCACACTTTGTTTGTTTTCCAAGTGTTAACACACCTGCTTCACCACTGCATGTCTGAACTGAACAGGGAACAATGAAATTACACAAAAAAAACTGATAAGCGTCAGAGAAAATGATGACTTTGAGCTGCTCCTTCATTTAAAAAAAAAACTTCTGTTTAAGGCTCAACATCTACATTCTCTGTGTTTGATATGCATTAACCCTTTGTTTGTCTTGCAGACGAAGCCACTGGCAGTACCTCTCTGGGGTCATGAGTTGTGTCTTCCCTTCACTTCTGTGTAACTTGGCCACCTGGACTTCTGACACGCCCTCTGCTCACCTATGCCTGCAGGATCATGGGTAGTGTCAGCAGCCTCATCAACGACAACAGCCTCAACAGCAAACACTGCAAGGCATCTGACTATAGGCTAAAAAAGGGGACAAACCATCACAGAAAGAGTGGAGGCTGTAGCCTTGACGGGTTACTTAAGTGTGGATTCACTCAGGGCTCCTCGTCGTCCACTCATCCTTCTCACGGCCTGTCCCACTCCCGATCGGGACGAAGTGAAGATTTTTTTTACATCAAAGTAAGCTAAATGATATAAAAACTGGTGTTTTCATTCCTCAGAAATATGCTGCACAATTATTACAATTCACTTACAAAATTAAAATGTGAAAATGTTTAACCTGGTCCATGTAAGGTGAGCCATAAACCGAGGTCAGTGCAGCACAGAGGAGGATCGATGGAAGATCATGCAGGTGGACAGAAGAGAGACGGGGAATCAGCTGGGCGACTGCAACCAAAACTGATACTCCTGTCGGGAACAATGACTGAGAGGGTGAGCAAAGTGCCCATTATTTCTTTTCTCGTACTTTACCTTAAGTATATGATTAGATTTTAAAGGAACAGTTCAACATTTTTGGAAACATCTTGAGTTACGTGAAAAGATTAATGACAAACTCAGCCTGTAAGATGAATACTGTATATAGGTGGAGCCATCTGATGGTTAGCTTGGCTTAGCATAAAGACTGGAAACAGGCTCTTGCAAAATATTTCTAACTCTAAAGCTCATTAATTAACATGTCATTTGTCTATACTTAACAAAAGCCATAATCCAAATAAATAAATAAATAAATTTTGCAGTTTTACAAGGGGTGAAGTGCCAAACTACTACATGTTAACAGTATCAATCTTCTCATTTAACTCTCAGTAAGAGAGCAAATGAACTTATTTCTAAAAATGTGCAAGGATATCTTCTGAAAAGTAATTAGGTTTAGATTTTACCTGAGATGTCCATTTAATGTCCATTTTCATACTTTCATGTAATGTAGCCTTGTGCTTTACTTTTCTGGAGGAGTTGCTATGGTTACTCTTACAACCATTAAGAAGTCATACTGCATAACTGCAACAGACTTTGAAAATCTCACAGCGAAGCTGAGGATAAAACTTGCACAGCAGGTAGTGTAATTGGTAGCAGCCATTGCTCATAACCTGTGCTGAACCTTCCCAGCTTATTAATCACCCCCTCCCAGATTAATGACCTTAGAATGCCTTGATCTTCTCAGAGAAGTCATTTCTGTGCCAAGAATACATAGGCAAACTCAGTCGCCTTCAATAGACCTTTATTCCCCAGGGCTGGGGGGGGGGGCAACTTTAAAAGAGACAGAGCAGAGACTAAGAGAGAAAAGAGAGGAAAGGATCGAGGGCCAAAGAGAGTATGAGGGATAGAAAGAAAGAAAGAAAAGAAAAAAAGGGAATGGCATCCCAGTCATGAAGTCAGTGAGAAGGAATGCTGAGCTCACAGGCTTTACCTCTTACACTTCAGCAGTAGCTCATATTATTAATATCACAGAGAAGGGCTATTCATCTTCCCGCAGACAGCACATGGTGGGAGAGATGTGAGATGCAGAGGGGAAAATAGGAGCACAGAAAGGAGGGGAGGTATGGTGCTGCTTGTGACATTCTTGGACAGCACAGATGGGGCATGTGGAGTATAGTAAGTTCATCTACGAAATGAGTTTTCTCTGACAGTCTAGAGAATTTTACTTGCAACTACAGCTGTGTGGCTTTCAAATTGTCAGCTTGTAGCGTAGCTATTCTGCACACTTCACTGGTTCTATTTCTAATGTGAAAAGACGTGATTGGAAAAAATCTATCCCTTTCATTTGTACAGACGTCCAGCATGTGACAATATTTATCTCTGTGAAAGCCAGTCATTATGATTTTCAGGTTCCTGAAGGCAACCCATCCTTGGCTCTTTGTACTTCCATAACAGTACAAGAGGACTCGCTCTTTTGTGATGTTGTCAGCTACGATGAGTCACCGAATGCAAAAAACAAAACAAAACAGGGAAGAGCACCCCTGACTATGTGTCATTTCACTATTCCAGACCTCTGCTGAGAAGTCATTGGTACGTTCCGCTGCCTTCAAGCCTGTGATTCCCAGGAGTACATCCTCCACAGTGACAGGCCACAACAGCTTGGACCACATCCTCTGTCCTCTGGAGAAAGCAAGGAGTCAGGACAATAAACACAAGCAAGACACCTTCTCAGGTCTTTATCTAGACTATACTGATTAAAATTAGACTCTTCAATGTTGAATGACAAAATAAAGTGAAATAAAATGCCATCTCTTTTCCTGTCAGGGACTCTATCTGACTCTGGGCGTAACTCTATGTCTAGCCTGCCCACCCACAGCACCAGTGGCAGCCTAAGTGCTTCCACAGGCCCTGTCAGTCACAGTGATGGCGGCTCGGCTCCAGCAAACAGCCTCAGCAAGGGAGCACAACCCAATTTCCCTCCATGGGTCAACGGGAATAGCACTAACCTTGACTGTAGCTACAGGGCTGGTTTAAACAGTGGGGGGTTGGCATCTAAGGCAAACGAGGATGCTGGCTCCCCACTTCCTGCAGATAAGCCAAGCCCTTTCTCTGAAACATCAGGTGGGATTCGGTCCCCCATTACTACAGATGAATTACTAATTGAACGCTTGGAGCAGAGGCTGCTGGAGAGAGAGACTGAACTGCAAGAGCTACAGGTACCAACAGAACATTACTTCTCATCAGTAGTAGACCGTGCAACTGTCTGACACAGTCTTACTGAAATGTCTTTACCTGTCAATAGGTGAGTTTTGAGGAGAAGGAAGCAGATACCTGCCACCTTTTTGATGAAAGACAAAGGTACTGTGCTGAGGAGATGGAGGGGCTGAAGCAGCGATGCTCCACAAAGCTACGGCAAGCATCCCAAATGGCTGCAAAAACCCAGCAAGCACTCCAGCTGCAGGTCAAGCAACTCCAGGTCAGCCTGTCTCCTCTTTTTATTCCTGTTTCAACATCATAAAAAACAACCCTTCTACCTTTCCAATGAATTAATTAAGATACAGAGACAGAAAGTGCTAGCAGATGCTTAGAAATTCCTCACCTTGCGCACTTGGATGAATAAGTGGGCTGAAAAATAAATTCTTTGTGCAGGCAGAGAGGGAGAGGCTTCAGGAGGATGTCTCAAAGATAACCCGAGAGAAGGATCTTGTTGAGCTAAGACTGAGGTCTTATGAGACAGAGAACACAAAGCTTTCTCCGACACTTGAGGAAACTCAATGGGAGGTGAGTCGTGACTCATATGTGTTATATGCTGTATGTTTCAAACCCTGTAGCATAAATTACAACCTGGTGCAATCTTGAGGTCTTCCGTTGAGGTTTGGGAACATAATATATGCATACAATTGTTCATAAAGTAATACAGTTGTACATGATGCTGCTGGAGAGAAATAAATCAAAATAAAAACATCTCCTGCAGTTGCCAGTGTGCGATACACGCATACACAATATTTACTGTGACTGTTACATCTTCACAAATGTCTCTGTCCAAATGTAGGTTTGTCAGAAGACAGGGGAGATCTCACTCCTGAAGCAGCAACTGAGAGACTGCCAGGCAGACATCAGCCACAAGCTGAATGAGATCGTCAGCCTCAGGGCAGCAGTGAAGGAAAACACTGCAAAGGCGGAGATGCTTGAGAGACAAAATAAAGAGCACGAGGACAAGCTCCGCTCTCGCACCATAGAGGTTGAGGTTAGTCTGTTCATGATTTAATGGCAGTTCACTCTACAATGGAATTCAAATAAGGACATGTGAACAAAGTGCCCACGCAGTGCTTCTAAGATGAAAGAACCTCTAGTTAGGAAGGATATCTGCTTATGTGCTACCCTCAGCAGTGACCTTCACACTGTTTTCAAAGTCCATGTGTGAGCAGACATATAATCACAGGCCTATTTTACATTTTTAATTCAGGTGTGCCAAAACGAACTCCACCGCAAGAAGAACGAAGCTGATTTGCTGCGAGAGAAAGTGGGCAAACTGGAGACAGACATTCAGGGAATGAAACAGGATCTGGCTGTGGCCAAAGAGCAGAGGCTGCAGCACAGTCTGCAACTTGAGGCCCACGCCCAGACTCAGGCCTTAGACAGACTGATCCAAGGCACAGACCCCTCCGTCCAGAGCCGGGAGGAGGAGAACAGTGGACACATCTCCACAGAATCACTCCAGAGGGAAGTGGAGAGACTGAAGCGGCAGCTCAGGGAGGAGAAGGAGGCGCAGGAGAGGCTGGCCAACAGCTTTGAGCAGGAGAGGCAAACATGGAACAAGGAGAAAGGCAGGGTCATCAAGTACCAGAAGCAGCTGCAGATCAACTACCTGCAGATGCACAAGAAAAACCAGGACCTGGAGAGGATTCTGAAGGAGCTGACTGCTGAACTGGAGAGCCGGACAGAGCTTGGCATGGACATCAACTACAGCTCAGGGTTACAAACATATGACGACGTTATTGCCACAGAGATTTGACAGGACAGCTAACGAACACTGAACAAAAGAGAACTGGGCACTTGACGGTTTATTATTTATGATAGTGTAGTGACACCAGGCCATCATTCACCTCTACTTAGTGTTTTACAAGGGTTATTTAATAGAATGTCAATAATCTAATGTATTTTGTGTCCAGGTCACAAAAAACAACAAAATTAAAAATAGTTTTTTTGATGACCCTGTTAGCACTTGTTCAAAGGTAAATACTAAGTTATCTATTGAGAATGAGAATATTTTTTTATTTCTTTTTATGCCGTACAACAGGATGACTCATCATTCAAATTATGCATGATTTAACACTCCATTCATTAGCTGTTAATTGATACAGGCCACACAACAGCTGATTTATCTGTTTCATGATTAATGTCTGATGGTGACACATGATGAGCATGATAGTGGCTTAGCATCTGCCCCTTTCAGCATGGGGAAATGGCAGTGATATATCATCTATTGTGAGTCTGCGTTCCCTAAGCCTTCATTCACTTTGCCCTGTGTATCCACGTTAGCGTATGCTCCCCCCACTGTCCATTCTTAAAAGGAGGTGTGTGCATGGAAAACAGTCACCTCAGAACAATACGAAGCTCTGATGATGTGAATATTTCTTATATACACACACAGATCACACATCAATCTACATGTTAATCTACATGTTATTTTAAGCTGTCACATTTTGAAAATTTAATTCATTTTTTGGATTTGGTTAAAATGCAAACTTTCTGTCATTAAAAATACATTCACAAGGCAGGGAGCCATATTAAGTTCTAATATCACACAACAACAGTCAATCCACTGAAAGGACACTGCTGATCTTTTGGTTGCAATCTAAATGTCTAATTTAATGCTTAAAAACTGAGCAGAGATTATGAACACTTTGTTAGGGCAAACCTTATGTCTGAACCAAACAGAGTGGAGCTTTTAATACAATCTCACCATAATGTGTGCACAGTATATACTGGAGAACACCTCTGACAGATGCCAAGGGTAAATGCAAATGCTGGGATTCACTTTGTGTTCTCTGTGTTTAGAGAGAGAGACAGAGAGGGAGAGATTAAAAGGGGGGGGCTGGACAGAACACAATAACAGCAAATATTTAAGAGAAAAACAAAGGGTAAAAGGGGCGATCTCCCACTAATGTCTATCTCTTTCTCTCTACATTGTTCATCTAACTTTGTGAGAGTTAGCTGGCACGGCTCCACTTGGAGACAAACAGTCCTTCCTAGCAGCAGCCACGGCCATTTGGCTCCACTACGTTGGAGCTATTCCACTTCCCGCAAGGGCAAAGTAGTTTGTGAAGCAAAAGTTTAACTACTTCACCCACTCAATACTCGGGGGCTCACATAGACGATCAGGCAGAAATATATGCACACCCTTCGCTGGTCAGGAATGTGTGGAAATCTGTGTAATGAGGCTGCTTGAGATTACTCAGCCAGCCACCATTACATTACATTACCACAGCGTGTCAGGAGAGATTTGAAGGCAGACAGACTAAGTGGAACTCTAAAGGTGAGGTGCTGTAACCAGTGGCACTCAAACTGAAACGACTTGAAATGATAAGTGTTTTACACCTCTTACACTGGAACTTAGCACAGAAAGGCGGTAAAATGGATGCAGCAGAGGGTCAGTTGATATTGCAGCTACGGATGAAAATTTCTTAGAAATGAATCTACAAAATGAAACGTAGAGCAACTTGTACATCTTTGGCCAAAAAAAAGCCTTTGTGAAACTGCCAGTATGCTGAGACAGAACTGGAAATATACCAAAAGTTAAGCCAGGGTGCAAAAACAAGTGATATAAAAACCAGCATATGTTTGTCATTTGTGCCTCAGTACTCATTCCAACACCTTCGCTAATTTAGTTTTTGCTGTACACTGAAATTCTGATATCTCAAAAAGTGAACTGTACATCTATCTCAGCCAACAACTTGTTGTCTGAGTAAACAAACTTGTTTACTGGGGCTCTTTTGGCCTAAAAGGAAGCCTAGCAGATTTATCTGTACAAAAAAAAGAAAATCAACAATTTATTATTGTCTAATCTGCATTTTATTTGCCATTAAAGTACAAATAAAACTGCCCTTTAATGCACTTGATGTTGAAAGGTATACAAATTAACACTTTTAATTAAGTAGAACACAACAGAACAGAGAATAGTGTGGCTATAAATGTACAGAAAAAAAAAGTTTGTCAAACAACAGTCACTGCTTGTTAAATAACTTCACAAGCAAAATGTAGAAGTAACTATGAGTGCTGTTGATACATATTCCACACTATCAACTGCACTCTTTGTCAATCCCTCATTGTCATTCTCCATTCCCTTAGGGCTTAAATAATGGGAAGGCTGTTTTCCTCTCACGTCTAATCATCTAATTTCGGCCTTTATAGTGTTTCCTTCCTCACACAGAAGCTTGTTCCAGCTCAGTCTCTCTCATAACTAAGCTGATTGGACCAAATCAAAACTGAAATCAAATTAAGGCCCATTGTCAGCGAGCGTGGCTCCGTCATCGACATTAAAAGAGGACCACACGGAAGAGATAACACGAAGCTCAAAGTCGGTGGTTTGACACGAGAGAGAATAACAGAGCTGGGTGGGTGATGGTGTTTCTTAATCAAAATAACAATATAAGAATCATCACCTGCACTTGAATGACTGTATGCAATAAATACAGATGCCATAATGTGCTTAATTAATGCAGCCATTTCAAATGTGCTTTAAAAGCAGAACAGCTTTCAAAAAGATTTTAAAGGTACATTTTGACATCTACAAGATAATTCAAGCTTTCAGGATTTATTTTTCTGATCATAAAATCTTTTCAATTATGGCATGTGGTAGCAGAAAGGTTTTTTTAAGAGGGTCATGATGTGCTCTTTGAATGGACTCAGCTGAACACACTGAGTTTTGGTCCAGCAGATGTCTCAGGGTGATTGGACAGCAGTAAGGCAGGCGTCAGAAGACACTGGGTGATAATTTAGCCCTGCCCTGCAGTGACATGATAATAACGCACTCATATCCTGCTGTGATTCTCCTGATCGGCTGACAGTCAAGCACAAAAGAGCCTGAATTCATTAGTAATGGGGAGGTGCATTTGCAGTCCTGTTCAATGTACAAAAAAAAAGATATCTCTGGTTAAATCTTCACAGAAAACAAATATAATAAATTCACAAAAACTATTGGAGGGAAAAAATTGTAGCCTCCTGCTTTGAATGAGAGTTTTCACTTCATTTCATGGCCCGACTTGCTCTTCTAACATTATAATAAATATTCCATACTGGTAAATAATAGATGAGTCAATAACACTCTATCAGTTTCAACCTTGCCCTCATTACTCATTACACACTCACATACTCAAATGTGCTATATCCAAGCCATACCTCTAAGCAATTAGTTGCTCTAAAATATCAGGGGGCTAGTTATTCAGGCATGTATTTCATATTTTTATTGGTTTATTCAGAGCACTCCATGCAGGCCAAGCTACAGCAAACACAGTCTCAGCAAATCCCCAAGCTCCTCTGCAGTCAGCAAAGTAATTGGGGAGGGAGTCCCAAAGGGTCCTCGCACACTGCTGAACCCTTTGCTACCGACAAGTTGAAATGGCAATGGAGGTAGATAGGAGTCCGTGTTAGTGTGCAAAAGTGTTTGTGTGTGTGTGTGTGTGTGTGTGTGTGTGTGGAGGATATAAGTGCAGGAGGCGGCTTGAATATTTTGTGTGAATAGGCCCGCAGTCTTTAGAGACTCACTAGTTGGCTGGGAAACCATCTGGTTCTCTAACCCCCCAGCTGCATCGCCCATGGTTCCCCATTTCTATGGAGATGTAAAATTCTGCTCATTGGGGGGTGGGGATGTGGGGGCTGTACGGATGCCAATTCAAGCCCCCACTGCTCAAAAGTAGTTAATTAACTCTATTATCTCTCACACAGAGAGAAATTTCCTTTGTATGTAATTCTACCATTCATCACAATCCAGCTATTCTATTCTAAAGCTTTGCCAACTATCAGCTTGTGAATGTGGGATAAAAAGCCCCATAAGTGAATCCATAACATTGATTAAGCTCAAATACAGAAAATGGTTTCAAGCTAATTTCAGAATTTGAGACCAAATTTAAGAATTCACCTTTAAACCATAAGCTTTGTCTGCAATTGCAAATTCGCTCATAAGATTCGGAGATTAAATCAATTTTGTTTGAAGTAAACTGATTTTCTAAAGCATTGTACCTCACATGTTCGTGAAATATGTTTATCCAGTTCCCAGTTACAACTCGTATTACAGCTGTCTGCCACAAGGGAGAAGATCTGTTTGTGTGTTTTCAAAACAGATTAAGCATATAATGAGATCCACTCATATTTGCAATTATCAAATAAAGCCAAAAGCAAAACATATACAGAAATAAAAAACAAGATTTTAATTTGCAACAACAGCCTGTCAGTTTTGTACACTGACTGTGTGCACTGCGACAAAGTGATCATATCCTGAGGTGATGATAAAACGAAGGTGGGTTGCACTGCTTCCATTTAGCTGAAAGAGAAAAACGAAGACAAGTAGTTGTTTTATCTGTTAATTCTATTCATTCATACGCTCTTCATAATTTCAGTTTTGTTTTTCGACTCACTGAAATTGCGTTTGACTGAAGATGTCCCTCTGTATGTTCAAATTCTGTAAAACAATCGGCTTGTTAATCTCACTTTCAATTCTTTGGTATTAAACTCTGTGTGAAGAGATACTACAGATGAATGGCCCCCTTACCTTTCTCTGTAACGGACTCAAATTGCGAAGCATGTTGTGAAGTATTCTTTTCTATCTTTACATGCTTGACTGCAAAAGAAAAAAAAAACAGTCTAGATAAACCAGATATCGATAAATGTATCATAAGTAAAATCTCATAAATATTTGGTCCGGCACTGATGCCTTGGAACACATTTTGACAATGAGCATGTTAAATGTGTTGAATGTGAGAAAATTAAATTTCATGCCATTCTAGCAGCATGGATGGTTGGTCCACCACTCAGGTCCCAAGTGAAAATATCTTAACAACTACTGGCTGAACTGCCGTGAAATTTTGTTCAGACATTCATGGTTCCCGTATGCTGATTCCTAATGACTTTGGTGATCATTTTCTCATGGGGTTAACATTTGTGGGGTGTAAGTAAAGTAAGTAAGTAAAATGTCTCAACAACTGTCAGATGGATTTCCATCTGACAGTTCCATCCCCTCTCAGGATAAACTAGAATCACTTTGCTGATCACCTGACTTACCATCTTGTACCACCATCAGCTCAAAGTTCAGGTGTGTCCAATAGTTTGGTTTATGACCAAATAACAATAAAACTGAGGACTTTTCCACTGACCTCAGCAGCACTTTTTGCTCATTGCTGATCAGGAAATATTTGCAAACCAAAATACTAAATTAGTCCTGGGCTTAAGGCTGCAGACTCAGCCTTAACAAACTGTACACATTTATCAGGTGACCCATAGGGGCTTCACAAATCAACTGCTTTCCAGGAAGACAACACTACTGCAGTTTCCTATAAATGTTCCGATAAGAGAGAAAAATTATATTGTAGGGATATTGTAACACAACATATCTCATGAGAGCAGCAAAGCTTATTAAAGCTAAAATCATCCATCTTTACTCACAAGTTTATGCAGATGTGCATAAACTACAGGTTCTGAACTTCTTTTTAAACACAAAAATATGAAATTACAGGTAAGTCCATATCATGCATCCCTAGTCTTAACAAAGTCTCAAAATACTTCTTCTGCAGTAACGTTGCGTGCAGCACCATCACAGTTTACATACCGTTGTAGCTGTCTACTGTCACAGCAGAAATCTTCGTGGGTTCAGCAAAGCGGATGATAAACTCTTGAGGAAACATCCCGGTGGACATCCAAAACGTTTTGGCGTTACTGAGCGACGGGGACAAACAATCAGCAATAATGTTAGCATTGATCCGACGGTTTTGAGTTCACTAGCAGTGAACAAAGTGCACATCTAGCATAACCCAACTTTCAGTGTAGCGACTTTAAAGCTGGCAAAACCATCATTTCAGTAACAACTAACTAAAACTAGCTAACACTCACCCGTCAATGATGTTTTCCGGTGGGTGATTCTCATCGCTGGACGCAGCGACGACAACTTTTGCACCTAAAGAACTGAGAGAAGAATCGATCATCTTCAGTGACTCACTCGGCAAAGTTGTTCGGTGGAGGGAAACAACACTAGTTCCGACAATAAACCGCAGCAATCTGTTTTCATTGGGAGTCTAGGAGAAGTCGCCAACTAGCTACCGTCGTTGCCAAGCCAACCACCGCGTCGCTAAATATATACGTCATCACCACAACAGCGCGTCACAATTTTCGACGCACGTTGCTCGTTTAGTTGTTTAGCGATTAGCAGTTAGCCGTGAAAATTACATATATTCACATGGCGAATGGATGCGAGGAAGTGTTGTTCACACGCGGAACCGGACAGGTTGGTTATAATACACCACTGAGCACAATATAACAAAACGTGAAACTCTGAAGGCCGTTGTAGTCAGGTTAAAATGGTGAGCTTGGAAGCTACAAATCCAACGCTGAGTTCGGCCAAGATGGGTAACAAAAAGGAAAGGGTCTGAAAACAGTCAATCAGTGTGCCTGACGTGTTTCATTATTAAATATATTGTAACACAACGTCTTGGTCAAACATCAAATGAGTTAGTTTTAGCTGCATAAGGATGTTGCACTTTGACTTCCTGTAGTATCCTTCCAGCAGTGCAGGGGATGCCGACATGCCACCTCAGATGTCACGTCAAAATCTTTCATCTGCAGAGACTCTAAATGTGTCCTTCTGTTTCCCAGAGTGATGATTCGGATATATGGGATGACACCGCATTAATAAAAGCTTACGACAAGGCAGTGGCATCATTCAAGGTAAAATAAGTGGCTGTGGTCATTGTTATATACACGAGAACACTTTCTGCGTCTTTTTGCCACTTATGTCCCTACTTTGTGTGCCAGACTGCCCTGAAGGGCGAAGAAGAGCCGGAAGCCTCCAAGAAAAACCAACCAGGAAAAAAACGCAAGAACAACAAAAAGAACCAGAGCAGGAAAAGGACCAACGCACCGCCAGAGAAAGAGGTGTGTAACTGCACAGTAAACTAAAGCACAGATTAATATAAAGGAAGGAGGGTTAGAGTTCAGTCACTTTATAGTCAGTTCAATGACAGCAGTGAAATCAGCATCAAAGGTGTAAAGTCAATTCTTCTTTTCCTGTTAGCTGAATTAGTATTTTGTTCACTTCCAGATTTGGTTTACATCAGATCAGGAGACAACCAAAACAGTATGGCTTCACTCAGATTTAAATTACACTGTTATGTTGTGTCACAGTGGCAGGTTGGCGACTCATGCAGCGCGTACTGGTCAGAGGATGGCCAACTCTATGCAGCCACCATCTCCTCCATAGACAAGAAGAGGGGCACTTGTATTGTTGTTTATACAGATTACGGCAACGAGGAGGAGCAGAACCTTGAAGACTTGATTTCAGAGATTTCTGAAGGTGATGAGGATACAAATAGCAAGGTACAGCAAAAAAAATAATTATGAAATACAGTTTAGTTAGTATATTGTATTAGATTTTATTTATTTTTATCTTCTTATCTGTTTATTTACAGCTAAATATTTTGGTGGTGTTTTTATATTCCTGGTTTTGGTGTTCCTATCAAATGCAAAAGAAATTATGACATGTCCACAGAGCAGAATTTCATAGCATGATTGAAATTTCTTACTGTAAAAAGTGTAAAAGCTTTTGATGTGAGTCGGTAAGTATGGAAGGAAAATGACTTCTTTCCAGGCTGAACTTTTCCATTTTCATTATTGATAATGCAGTTCTTTCACACATGCTTTTTAATTTGTGCATGGCTCACCAACTTCGCATTTTGCTTTTCACTGTGAAGGGGAGCTAAGTCAGTCAGTTTTGATTTTAAAAAATAAGACTCCCTCTCTCTGTCTGAACAACTCAAACCTGGTAAAATTTCTGTAACGTTAAGTGAAGAAAGGCAGCATCGTTCCCTGATACAGTTTACACAAGGTTGTCTTTCACTCTGCAGATATGCCAACCAGAATTGAGAAATGAGACTAAAGACTAAACAAAGCCAAGTTACCTTTGACATATAATGTATGTTGTTTATTTTTATATGGCTATTATAGACTGAATTGAATGAATTTCTAAATGATTTCTGTTGAGGTAAAGTGAGGTAAATGTACTTTACTCTATTTGATCTTAATCAAATGATAACTGGCAAGTTGATAGCTCACACCATAATCAATCTGCTAATGAAGTTGGGATCAGTAAAGCACTTGCATCGTATATGAATAATTCAGATTTATTTGATCAGATTCAGTGTTTGTTTGGTCCCGTTTTTCCCATTTGTTCCAAAAACAAACTCAAATGTATTTCAAGGCTAAAGCAATATGTCTGTGCTCTGAAGGTAAATGAGGCAGAATCATCAACAGAGGAGAGTGACAGGTCAACCACACCAAACCAACACAAACAACAGCCCCACAGTAAACCTCAAAAGCCCAAGACCCACAAAGAAGGTCCTCCTATGTGGGCTCCTGGTTTCCCTGGGTTTCCTCCAGGTCCACCTCCCATGCATGCCTTCAGGCAGGTAAGAAGAAAGACTTTGTATCTTTCCTCATTAGTCAGTGAACAAATTGTAATAGACTGTTTTCATACATGTTATTATTGCTCAAGATTAAAATGTGAAGATCAAGTATTAAAAGAACCTCAGGCTTTTTAAATTCAGTGAAAAGAAGTGTTCACAATCTGAACAATGAAACTAGAATGTGTCGATTTAGCTCTGGGGTATGGGATTAGATCTCAATCAACTGAACTGCCATGTTTGTTAACAGGTTTGAACTCTGTAAAAAACACGAAAAAGTCATAAAACGAGGAATAGGAATGTGTGTTTTAAAATAATATGTATTACCTTAAGCCTTCCTTGCAGGTCGCACATGATATACATAGATGGAAGGTACTGAGATTACAAGAACTGAGTGACGCCAGACCACAGTTATTTTATGAAAAGTAGAGTTTGCTGAGTGTTTTTTCAGCCATCATTGTTTTCAAGTAGAACAATCTGGGGAATCATCAGTGTGCCCTTTTCTTCTGTCTTTTGTGTCCTCTACCAGGGTGGAAGCAGACGATCTGGTGGCCGTGGTCCTGTACCTCCTCCCTGGCCTCCCATGATGCATTTTGGTCCACCGGTGAGTTGAAATCTATCAAGTCTGGTCAAAATTATTTCTATAGCACAAAACAACATGAGCTGACCAAAGTGAGCCGAGGAGACAACAAAATCATTCATATATTCAAGCAGAGTTCAGGATAAAGAATCTCTGAATGATAAGACAGGTTTTTACTTTTGCCAAGACTCGCTGTTGGAAAATGCAGCTTCCCACTACTAAATGTGTCTGTAAGGCTGAAATCTAGAAAAATCATCCCAAGCTTTTGGTTTTTTTTTGCATGGGGTTTCCTAAAGGATGGGCCTTGCACACAGAAGGAGAACCACCTCACTTCTCAGTCTGTTTAGCATTCAGTCTTTAATGTCCTGGAACCAATGACCACAGGCTATGGCACTTCAGCAGGAGATGTAACTGGGTAACGTTTGCAAAGCCATTGACTGGTCGTTACACTAATCACAACAGCTACAACCGCTGAGTTTTTATTTGAGCAATGGGGTTTGCAGTGTACATGTAAGAAGCACAGAATGACTCACACAGCTGGTAAACTGAGGGACAACTGTTAAATTGGCATTTCAGTGATGGACAACAAATATTGTCAGCTCTCTGCATCTACACTGTGATCACTCTCTCTGTCCTGTTGGTGCCTCTGCCTCAGATGATCCCCCCACCTCCACCGATGAGCCCAGACATGGTGGATGACGAGGCTTTGGGCAGTGTGCTCATCTCCTGGTACATGAGTGGATATCACACAGGATACTATTTGGTATGTGCACAAATGCTAATTGAGTTATTATGGGCTGTAAAGGGGGATCTTCAAGCTTTTATTTGCAGGTTCAGTCTCTTGAATTATGTGGCAAAGAGCAGTGGGTGTATATGATAATGTGGATGCTGTTTTGCCTTTTTGGTGAAGTTACTTCATTTTTGCTGGCATGTCTTTTAACAAGAAGAGTCTTTTCATCAAATCTCTTTCGCTTCACAGTGAGTCCTTGAGAATGAGAATTTTTTTTTCCAAAGGTGAGCTGTCTTAACATCACATTTGTTTGTTTGGTTTTTTTTTTCCCCAGGGGTTGAAACAAGGACGCAAAGAAGCTGCCAACTGGACAAAACTGCACCACAAATGACATTATCAAGTCAAGATTTCATGGTTTAAGTTGCACGGGGGATCACGCGGAGCAGCTGCCAGCCTCCCAGTTGTGCCTGTTGTGTGTACAGCTTGTAACAGAAATGTTATAAATGAAATGTGCAGGCTGTGAACAGAACATTCGGTGGACTTGGAGGAGAGTTTTGTATTCTTTGTAAATAGATTAAATAAAGGGTTTCAGATCACAGTAACTCACTCAATATCTTGTTATTATTGGCCTGTGGGATAAACGCCCTGCTATAAAATGGCCAATTATTGGACAGTAGATGTGTGTAATTACAGAAATTAGAAATATTTTATTTTGCCAATTACTGAAAAAGGGAAGTTTTTGCTGAGACCCAATAATGACCAGTACTCACCTATCACCTGTTCCGTCTTATATTACAGTTGCTAATTAAAATGGATTTTAAAGGGCTGAATGTAATATACCAATACAAAATAGTTCATAATTTTGAAGTAGGGGGAAATATTGCATGTTTTTCAAATATTTGTTTTCGGCCCCTCCACCAAGCAAACTGCTTCATGAAAACCAAAGAGTTCACCAAACAGGACAGGGATAACACAGTTAGTGAAGTATAAAGCAGGTTTAGATAAGGAAGAAATATGCATGGATTTGAAATTCCACTTGAACAGAATTAAATCCATCACTGGAGAATGAAAAGAACATAATGCAACAGCAGATCAACTATCTGAAGGCCATCGACCTAAATGGATGGTCTGTGCATGCACAGTGTTAATCAGAAGCAACCAAGAGGCCAGAGGTAACTGGACAACCTGTAAGGAATCAGTCTGCAGAACAGCTCTGGCACTCTACAAGTCTGTCCTTTTCGGAAATATTGCAAAAAGAAAACCTGTTTGGTCACCACAAGCCATTTGTGAGACACAACAGCACACACATGAAGATGTGTGTGTGTTGTAAACCCAAAGCTGCACTTTACTCTGAGTGCATCCGCTCAGTGGCACGCCTTGGTGGTGGCATCATACTGTTGGGATGCTTTTCCTCAGCAGGTACTGGGAACACTGGTCAGGACTGAGGGCAAGACGAATGAATTCAAAAACAGGACCATTCTGGAAGATCTAGGCATTTAGGCAAAGGATGTTAATGTCTTAGAACGGTCCAGTCAAAGCCCAGACCTCAATCCAATTGAGAATCTGTGGCCAGACTTGAAAACTGCTGCCTAGTCTCCATCCAATCTGACTGAGCTTGAGTTATTTTGCCAAGAAAGAATGGGCACAAATTGCAATCTCTACTTTTGCAAAGCTGGTAGAGACATCCCCAAAGCTTTGCAGCAAAAGATGGTTCTACCAAGTATTGCCTCAGGGAGGGGTGAAGACCTGTCCATCTAACAGATGTTAGGCGGGGTGCATTTTGTTACAATTATTGTTTGTGTCACAAGAAACTATTTTGCACCTTCAAAGAACTAGGCAGGTTGTGTTCATCAAGTGGTAAAAACGCACAGTAAAATGTGGTTATAATGCTGCAAATCATGGAAAAGTCCAAGGGGTTGAATATTTATGCGAGGTATGTGACACACTCAGTGATATGTGGTTGTAATGGCAAGTATTGTCCAGCAGAAGTCAGACTAGTCCAATGTGTCCGCGTCATGGGAAAATGTGGCATGAATACATAATAGCTGGGGTTCCAACCTGTGCAGAATAACAGCCACGCAGAGAGAGAAACACTCTCCATGTCTAATGGTGTTCTTCTGTGCACTTGTGTCTCTTGGCATGCTAAGAAGCTGATTTTGAGCCAGACTTGAGTCCTGCTTTATTCCCTCTGGTGCTTTCCACACTGTTAATTCAGAAAATCGTTTCAGTGTATGCCTCGCATTTGGACTCTTTGTTTTCCCCGAGGTGTTCGCTCATTCGCCACCCAACATAAAATCGCATCCATCATAATGTCTTTCAGCTCACTTGAGATGGATGTATATTTCAGAGTGGTAGTAGACGTGGATTCAGCTACAGACAGTATGACGCATTGGACCAGTTGTGCAGCCAAAGACTGATTCTTAAAGTTATTGAGACATTAAATTCATGGGAAGATATTTTACACTGTTGACACTTGACAGTCTCATACTTGATACTTTATAGTTTAAATTTTACAAACACTAGGTATGAACTTTTTTTAAAAAAAATAATTGATAATATCTGATTGTCTAATAGTGTACTGCTTTGTTTCCTCTTCTTTCCTTTTTTTTGTTTTTTAACCTTGTCTTGGTTCATTTTATGTAATGACAGAGATTAGGGAGTAATGAAGTACAACCATAGCCATAATCACAAAAAATAATATAGAAACAGACATCTCTGCCTTGTAATATGAAGCAAATTCTAGCAAATTCTTTTCTTCATTTACTTATTTCCATGTAACCCTGAACATTGCTGGGCGGAGGGACATTTGCTCAGTTCTCTTCTCATTTTCTCTACTTGTTCTAGCTATCCTCTTCATCCATCTCTCCTCCTCACTCTTGTCTTCTCACCTTTTCATCCTCAGGTTTCTCATCTTCTCTGCTCTCCAGGCATGTCTCCTCCAGTCATCTCACTCCAGATCTCTTCTAACCATTCATAAAATTATCGTGCTCATGACACTTTACAAAGACTATCACCGTCAACACTGATGGAGCCTGCATAACAGTCTTATTGCATTCTAGTTTTCCACTTACACTTCCACTCCAGTACACTTGAATGGAGCACGGAGGGTATTTTGAGTATATTCAGTTAATGGGGGGATGTTCCCCATATTACATAATTGCTGCCCTGGTATATGGTGTGCTTTTGTGGCAATTAAAGCCTGAGGTCCATTACTGCATTGATAACTTTGTGTCCGCACATCGGATATTGATGTTTCCTGCACTGTCCTTAAAACCAATCCAGGAATGTTTGAGGTTTAATACTGTGAGAACAGTAGAGGCAGCAGGGCAATGGCTGCAAACACTGTATGCAAGTGTATATTTAGAATATAGAAAAACACATGTAATTACAGTGGGAGCAGCCACAATCATTCTGCTCAGCCTGTACTGCCTTCATTCCATGAAAAGGAAGCCAAACTGATTTCCCATATTTCCTACAGTGGTGATTTGCTGCCTGCTTACACCCACTCCTCTAGTGGACAATTGATCTTATGCTGTATGTTTGTGTGAAGGTGATAGAAAAACAGTGCAGGATTTTGTGATAAGATGTAACAGTGTGATTGCCTCCTGTTTTTTATACCATGTGATCTTCCTCCAGCTGCTCCATAGCCATTGCTTTCTGAGTGAAGAGCGGCCCCTTTGTTTGTGTGCTGACTGTGGTTGGCATTTTATAGCCCACTGTGACTGTGCCAATGTTGACTGCTGCATTTGATTCCTACTCTCGCTGTCTCTTTTGTTTTTGCCCGTTTGTGAGCACTTGTGTGGGAAAAAAGAGAGAAATTGGGAGAGAAATGAGTGACGACAACGGGAGAAATTGTAGTTTGTGGGATTTACAAATAGAATATGCACTATAAACGAGGAGTGATAAAGCAGACCTATCTTCCCCCAACAGATGGGTTTAAAATCTGCCACGGCAAAGCCTGCACATAAGTCCTTTGCTTGCCTGACTCTGCAGCAAACTGAGCTGCCCAAAGGGCTCGGTGGAGCCCAGTGAGGAGTTAAAAGGGGGTCAGACCTATCTTGGGAAAGCACTGTTCCCCTCTGTGACTGTCTACCCCCTACTGACCAGAGTGGCATGAGGCATGTAAACATAATCTGCATTTCACAAAGACCCTTCTAGGAAAAACAGACAGACATCCAAGTGAGATCACATTGCTGCATGAATTACAGCGCCTTCAGCTATTTACTCAGGCTCCCGACATCAACAAACATCCTACTTTTAAATAAGACTTTGGGGAGGGAGATTAGAGTTGCAGGGGCTGCACAAACCCCATTCCCTTTTTCCATAGAGGCCGAGCACCTCGCTGAAGAACTCCAGTCATCATTGCATGTATCAGATTGTGGTTGGAAATGCCATTCACCCCACAGAGGTGACCGGTTTCTAGTGTTATGTGAGACAGGAAAGGATAAAACTGAACTGTTTGGTTTAATTGGTAAAAGTTTGGTCTGTGCTAACTCACTGGATTAAAGTGTAAGCAAGTGTTTGTGTCACAGTAAGCACAGTGCACCAAACTGTTAAAACACAGCCTGGGAAATGCAACACTATTTTTTATTCTCTGCCAAAGAACACAAACAAATGTGTGCAAACAAACACTAAATTTAGATTTTATGATTGGCAGACACACAGAACATTCCGGCATCAAGGTGGTTTATGATTTAGAGAAAAATGAACCAAACATGCTCACCATCTCCACATGACAACATGAGTCCAGAAAGTGGATTTTCACAGATAATTTCCTGTTCAGAGTTAATGAAAGCAGTCATGTTTTCAATAGAATCACTGCGAACAATGGCTGCCAGTTACACAAACCCTGATGTAGATTTTACCTTAATGCACTGACTTTTTTAACATATGTATGACTTTGGGGTCACTTCTGATTCTTCTCTCTTTTAACAGCTCGCACTTTGCTTGGATATTTTCAGGTGATACAGAAGGTCATGGCTGCCGTTATATGCAGTGTCTGAATGTGCAAAAAATGGATCAATAGAGCTTTGGCATCTTGCCACAGAAAAGCTGTTGTAATATCAACACTGAACTGCTCAAGGTATCACTGAAAGTGGGAGAAAGAAAAGAATTCTGACACTGAAGGATTTCAAGCAGCACATACAAAGTGTCAGTAAGTACAAGGCTGTGTGTGGGGATATGTTATGATTAGTGCTTCAAACCTAAAGAATGTACAGCCAAGGACATGCCCGCCATGAGACAAAAGATCTTGAGTTGGATGTGAGCGGCAGGATAAAATGTCCCTTCTTACGGGGACTGTTCCAAGACGCATCACGACTTCCCTCCAGCCCGATGTCGCTCTCTGTGTGGATGTGACCTCTGCCGCAGTGATACTGATCCTCGATGACTTTCTGACCTCTCAAAATTCCACTCACAGCAGGTCCGGTAAAATCCTGGTGCCGCCACAGACTGGGACTCACATTCCTGCTGGATCTTCATGCTCTGTTGCAGATGCTCATAAATAAAACGTTGTAGGCAAAGCCCATAACCACCAGCTTTACAGCCTCCTAAGTAGGCTGCTTTATTGATATTAAGGAGGCTACAGAGAAGCAAAGTGAAACATACTGAGCATTTGAAAAGCTCTTCTCTAAGCTGATGCACAATACATGGTCAAACATCTCTCAAACCCACATGAATTCTCATGAAGACCTCAAGCTTTCTGACAATATCAACCCTGCTAAGTCAGTAGAGGACATCTCATTGTTTTCATTTGACTGAGCCCCGAAAATGCCATCTGTTTGAATGTCAGCCAACATAACAGCTTTTCTATGTTAAGTTCCTTTCATGCATACATTTTAGCTCATTTGAACCACAACATACAAAAGACTAAGTACAGTGATTTTTTCCCCCTCATAATGTGGGGTCTCACTTTGAAACTTGCTACTTAAAGGAAGTTTTAATGACAACTCTGGCGTGCTGGAGGTTAAATGTATGTTCTGACAAAAAATACATAAAGATCAGTGAAAAAAAGACAGCTTTAAAGACGGAATAAAGACATATATACTTAGTCTAAGTCTGAGTTTCTACATGTAGGCTTTTGAAAACAAAAATGTGTATTTTGAAAGTTATATACCAGCATACGCTCACGTGGTTTTGTTGAATGACTTGCACGAACAGGCCTACGGGGATATGAGCTGGTTCAGTAGTAAATCTCAGCATAGTGCACGACATTCATGGCCGGTAGAGGTCTCCGGAAACAGGACGGGGCAAAGTTAGGTCTCAGCTGCACCACATGGGGTGTCATCGTGTCACTGTTGGACGCACCAGTGGCAGTGTTTGGAAAGGTAGAAAGTGAGCTGCGAGGGAAGACTCAGAAAATCAGTGTGTTTTTTCTCCCTCGACTGCTTTTGGATGTGCTTCAGTCTTGGCTCCCCACATCTGAAGAAACGACAGTATTTGATTCGGGGCTTCCCTAAATCTCCTGGGAGTTTTCTCCAGTGGGGGCCGCGTTTTGTGCCGCCTGGATCTGCGCTGGGCTGTTTGGCACTTTCCGAAGCGATTCCTCCTCCCTTCTGCGCTCACTTGAAGTTGGTTTTATACGGTCTGCACAGGACTATCTGTGAAGTTGCCAGGAAGCGGAGACGATGTTTTGCCGAAATCAAACAGCGAGAGCCACCGTTGCCCGCGGCTCTGCCCTTGAAATGGAGATACGACGAGGGAAGTTCAGAAAGAGCGTTTTCCTGGACACATCACAGGTAGACTCTGATTGTCCGCCAGTTATCACCACACACACACGCTATGGGGGATGCTCTGTTTACAACTCTGACTGATCTCTCTCCCCCCCTGCAAACCAACTCATTTGGCACACGTTTAATCTTGTTCTGAAGGCATTCGAGTGTGCGCTTTTCCTTTTCCTCGTACGGCATTTTAATTGCGTTGAACTGGTGGAGCTGAGCTGTTGAGTTCAGGTCGACAAAGTACTTAATTGCTGCATTTTCCCAGTACGTTTCATTTTACTCGACCCTAAACAAAAAACAATAATATTCCTACATGTCCTGTTCATTAAGAGCTGACCTCACCTTGTTAAACTGTTCTCAGACACTTTCCTCTAATAACAATGCAACATTTCCAAACTTCTTCTCTGTAAAGCTCATGGCTTTCAACCTCTTGGCTCTCCTTTTTAAAAACTTTATTCTAGTCTTTTGGACTAGAATCACTTAATCTAATCAGCCAGGATTAACTTCTCAAATAAACAGAAGGAATCATAGCACTTCAGCTTAGAATAAAATACTCTTGTTCAGCTGTTATTCAAATTCGGGTTCCAGGGACCCCTAGGGGTTCTTGAGGGAGTCCCATAGGGTCCCCAGCAAAAGGGAGAAGAAGCCTAATTTATTTTCACTGTAACTCCATCAGTAAGTAACACTGACAGAATATGTGGCTATTTTGGCCATGGGTTTCATACACTTTCTCTAATAAGGCAAATTGGAGGGGACACTCTGGAAGAAAATCTGATTAAATGGGGTCTAATTTGTGTTAGTTTAGGGGTCTTTGACATGAAAAAGTCTGGGAACCAGTGCTGTGGTACGGAGCTCCAATTACTGGCCAATGTTTGTGTCTTGTTATTACTGGAGAGCCTAAATCTTTCTAAGTATAACACACTCATCAACTCTCTTATTCACATATCACATGTCGGTGCACCGTCTGACTTCCGCAGAAGTAGAATATGTTCTGTTGCCGCCACCATACCAGATGAAATGACTTGGGTTTCGTACTTGTTTGCTGTAGATAAGACACTAGTGACAGCGAAGACAGCAGCTCATGGGTTCCCAGTTTTCTTCGGATAAGTCAGCAATTTCCGACAAGTCCAAAGAGAATGTGTGCTTGCATGTGTTCGCTTTGGACTGCAGTGTGTGTGCACAGTCACCTGTGAGGGAGCAGTCAAAAAAAAGAAAATTTGCTGTGGCCAAAAGTTGTGAACTGGGTCAGAGCTGTTGCCTGTGCATCCCTCTCAGCTGTTTATCGCTGGATTAGAGCTTCTACTCTTCATGCATGTTTTCCTCTTCCTCACTGCAAAACTCCCATGTCAACAGCTGCTTCATATTAGCCACCGTTTGTCAAGCGAGAACACAGACGCGACTTCCAATCTAACCTCTAATTATTTTTACTCACGGGCCACTTTAATACTGTTTTGATGGAAAGTCCTTCCTCTGTCCGCCCCCCCCCCCTTCTTTCTTTCTCTCTCTGACAAACCTGCACACTTGTTTCACTATTTGGTTATTCGGTCAGAAACATCTTCCTGTGCCTTAGTGATGTCTGTGCCTGTTAAATTATAACTAAATAAGTATTTTAGATGTACCCGATTTGGTAATAATAGACAGACGTTAAAAAGAGGGATGAGTGTGTGTGTGTGTGTGTGTGTGTGTGAGAGAAAGGGAGTAAGACAGGGGAGGACTCAATGGTAAGAGGATACTTAAGGAATGTTAATGGTGCAATTCGACGAATAGAAAAGATGGGGTATTGATCCTGTCTCTCTCCTTCCATCTCTGAAACTCCTCTGCTGTTTTCACAATGTCTACGGGCGTGTGCACGCATACACATTGTCAGCTTATGCGTATTAGTTGTTTATGATTCATGTCACAGGAAACCACCACCAAACCTCGAGGAGCCAGGCACACGCCGTTGCATTGATCTGCAGTCAGAATTAGCCCGATTTGGTGTCAGAGCAGTGACTGAGTTCATATCTGACACGGGGGCTGGTGACGGCCAATAAGACATAACACTTCCTGGATGTGCGGTGATGTCAGTGTGGTTAAGTTTGTTCAGTTTGTCGGGGCAGAAGTAAATGATGTCATGCGTTTTTGGGGTTTATTTTGAGATGGTGTGAGTTTATGATTGTCTTACAGAGCGAATAAGCAGTGAAAGAAGTTTTCTTCAGAGGCATTCTGATGATAGATGAGCAGAGGCGTGCCAGTTATTTATTTATTTTTTTTATTCATGTATTTACATGGCCAGCGGGGTCGGCTGAGGGTTGGATGAGGAGAGAGCAGGATGGAAAGAAGAGGACTGCTCATTAAAATCAAATGAAAAGGGGGTATAAAGAGACAGAGCAGGCATATGCCGAAGCATCACGTTCATCTTTAGATGAAGCCTCACAGATATTCCACCCCCTAACTCCCATTACTTTCCCCTGTTTAGTCTCTGTATTTGTTATTTGTCAGGGTAAAGACTTCCTTTCCTTTCACAACAACAATCACTGCTTCCTTAACTCTGTAATCTGCTCTCCGCTGGTTCTCATAGAAGATTAATTTGTGTCTCTGCCTTTGTTGCCAATGCTAATGATCCTCTTTCAGAGACTGGGACTTTCCTTCAGCTCCATGTGTTAGGACTCACTCAGTGCCATAGTGGAACCAGTCTGTGGCATTTCAATGAAGCGAGCTACCTCAGTGTGAAAGCCCTCTCTTTTTGCCATGCCAGCGGATGTCATGTTTGTGTGTGTGTGTGTGTGTTTGTTCATTTGTGCCAACATTTGAGCCTCTTATTTAAATGTGTTTGTCTGGAATTTCTGTCAATGACACGTTATCAGAGAATGAAAGGCTCAATGTTCAAACCGCTAATAAAAAAGGACTCCTTTGTTGGACTGAAACCAAAGTCAGTATGAGTTTGTTTTGCACACTTCCGTGGAAATGTTTATTCTGTAGAGAAATGATACCAGTTCAGACTCTCCTTACATGCCCCAAATCTGAATTCTTACATTAGGCCACAATGACAGCAGTAAATGCATGAAACTTTTAGTATACTTTAAATGGGAGTTTAAAAAAAACAGTGAGTTTGAGTGTGTGTGTGTGTGTGTGTGTTAACATGCTTGTAGGCAAATGCCAAGAGCATGTTTTTGTAGGACTAAATGACTGCTATTATTTATGTGGAGAGTGCAGATCCAGACTCTGGGGATGTCTGTGGGCTATGTGCCTAATTATGGCACTAAGTTATGTAAATAACAGATTTAAAATGTTTAAAATATTACCAGGCAACCAGTTAGGCATCTCACGATATCCTTTGTGAGATATTGTTTCCATCCAAATATAATACAAATGTCTCAGAACTATCAAGAGAAGTCCTGTCAGTCCACCTTGCTGTGTGCCGCGTCCCCTGAGGTCCGGTGGCGGTGAATCACTCTGCTGTGTGCCTATGAAAAAAAAAAAGATGGTAATACGGTCAGGGAGTCGAAGCAGAATGAACGATTACATGATCATACCGCACGTGTCCAGAAATCCATTCTGCAGCCATCCTGTCCATCCTCTGCTTGCTGCTCTGGGTGGGAGGAGAGAAGACATCTGCTTTGTACGTCCCTCCTCTCTGATCCACAAGGCCACCAGTGTGTCTGTGCACTCTGCTCGGTCTCGGCCCTCGACGGTTCTGCTGTTTCAGCTGAAGCCACTCAGGCATGCAGTGGGAGCCTTGGCTGTGGCGTAGTTATTATTTTGGAAGTGGGGATGGAATGTCCTCTGTTTCAATTCTCCAGCTCCGCATTATGTTTAACTCAAGGATGGTCGTCTCTACTGCCACACTGCTGTGGCTACCACCAGCTATGCTTAGCCAGGAAGTGGTTAGACGTGCATGTGACGACACACCCATCCACCCACACTCTCTCCCAGCCCTCAGGAGTGTATGGCATGGTCTGGAAGTCTGCCATTTGTGTTGAGTAAAAAGCTTTAACAGCTTTTGGGCTGTGGTTTGGTGCTCTGCCCTTCTCCACCCTGTAGATCCACACACTCTCACCAGTAAGTATCCAAATTGAACAGCGGCTTTAAAATTGTGAAATTTTGGATACTATGGGTGTTCCTTTTGCTCAGCATATATTCACCCACCCTAAAAAGAATGTGCTGTCACACCAGCAGCGCAGTACCTCCTAACTTGAAATTTGCATAATGTGATGCAGTGTTTTTTATGTAAAGTCATACATTTGCAGAAGAAGTTTATATCAGAACTTCTTTCATCCACACTTTTCAGGTATGAGAAATATTTTGTTTTTATCAGTGAAAACTGATGTGTTGAGGTGTTACCCCCCCCCCACAGGTGTGAGATATTGTGTGACTGATATGTTTTCTTCAGATGCTTGCTATATGGTTTATAGTTCACAGAGGCAGCCTTTCAGTGCGGCTTCTGCTAGTGTTAAATGTGGCCTGGCAGAAGACTGAGATGAACTAAGCCTGTTTATGTAAGCACATGTTTGCTTCCCAATGTACGCAGAGGGAGAGAGGTTGTTTAGATGTTGCCAGGATGATGCTTTTGCCAGCAGAGAGAAAGCACCTTACACCATGAACTCACAGAGAAAAGAGTCGTTTTCAGGGAATGCCAAACACCCCCCCCAAAAGTCTCTTTCTCAAGGCAGCTCTGTGTACCCGCAGAACAATGGGCTATCGCTGCACAGTAGCCCAAAACCAAGCCCTGTGCAGGGGCATGAAATGCTCAGGGCTCTTAAGAGTGGATGTTTTCTACCAGATTTCTTGAACAACTACAGTATCAGAGTTGCCAAGACTGGTCTACATAGAGTTCTGTGAGAGAGTTATGATATGATATTTATAGCCCAATCTTCCAAATTAGAGTGGGACTACCCAGTAGAGCTTAAATCTCTATGAACTCTGACATGTGTGTGCGTGTGTGTGTGTGTGTGTACATGCGCCTTCAGGGCTTTCTGGATTTTTGAACACTGCATGGGGTGCAGGGGATGATGCCAGATGCCAGGGAAAAGTTTATCCTTCCTCCTCGAGCACTGGAGCGTTCTGCTCGGAGGCTTTCTTGGTATGTTGAGATATTTTAGCTAGCAAATGTTTAACTTTTTTTTCATTACCCAGGCTTTGTGTACACATCATTGTGGGGCACTGTTCCCACTCAGCCTTTGAGTGCTCGGACAAATGAAAAATTGTTTAATCTCGGTTTCTTCAAGCTGTGAGTAAAATTCAGCCAATGTCCCACTATTGTTCCCATGGTAATGAATGGACTGTTTGCCTAATAAGTTTGGTGAACGAGAGAACAAAGCTTCATTGTTCCAATAAAATATTTAATAAAGATACTTGCCTCTTTCACTGTTACACTCACATACACACATTCGCTATCTTTTTAACGCAACAAAGCAAGGTTATGTTTATTATTTGACACAATAGACATGTTGTTTGTGGGGAATTTTCACACATCAAATGTAATTCACATAACGTCCTTTCGGGGATGATCTCTTTCAGCCTCCAGTCTGTTCATTTTCACAGTGAGCTATCTGAACATCTGAAGATCCTCATATACTGTAGATTTGTTCACATGTTTTTGGGCCTCAAAAGCCCTGAGGGTTTCTATTCTTTTCTATTTCATGTGACCCACACTCAACCACACAGCATTAGTTGGCTGGTTTCTCCCCACAGAGTCAAGGACAGCACTTTCCTTCACAGCCTTATCTCATCTGAGTCTCACTGGCCTGACATGCTGCACAAAACTTTTAATCCCTTGTGTTTTGCTTCATTAAAGCAAAATTGGATGTTAATTTGAATTTCATGATTTTTTTTGTGCAGTTTTACAGTTTTTTAACAATGGAAATTCTCTTTACTCAGTTCTTTCCCGTATACTTTGTTACAGTGTTCTGATTCCATTCAGTCATCTATTTCCAGGTCCTTGTTGCTGTAAAGTTGACTCCATTAGTGTGAGGGCCATACATGTTTTTAGACATAAGTTGGCCTTGGCGTGTAGTTATTTGCCCCTGTCTCTATGTGGCAACTGGTGTCAGGGTGCAGTTTAACAGCTGAACGTCTGTTGCTGATGTTTCAAGTAGACCCCACCCAACCACAGTATGTTTTCTTGTACATTATGGGACCTCACTCCGAGCGAGGCGTTAATAGAGAGGTCAAAGATAGATAACAGATGTGTATGTACTCACACACACAGGAAGTGAGTCACACATACACACACACACACACACACTCGCTAACCAGTTCACAGACGTCTGCCTTCTTTTTTGGCCATGAATGGTTGCTGTCTTGAATTCCTCATAAGTCATTCAACTTCAGTTTGTCAGCCTCTGTTTCACACACACAGAGACACACACACACACACACACACCTCCCGACAGTGACTAAGCAGCAGTGTCTCCTTGAGCAAGGCTCATTGCATAAACTCAGACAAGGACGGACTTTGTTCACGCGGTGTACGCGGTCCTGAGCGAGACTGTCACTGGCAGTGACTCTGCTAACAGACAGATGGAGAGATAGATGGAGGTGGCGTAATCACTGGATGCTGTCCCACTCCTCCAGATGGGAAACTTCCTCCATGCATCATCAAACCTGTCTCGTTCAGTTACTACCTGGGTTAGTGAAGTGGATGATGCTTTTCAATCTCACTAAGCCAAAATAGTTTCCATGCAAGTCCCTTCTTGTCTCCCTATTTTTACAGTGTAATACTGGAGAAGTATTACAATGGAAGGATTTTGGTTCAGCCTCTGCTGTAATGTAAGCTTTCCCAGACTGGATGAATGGCACTGAGCCTGATTAGAGGAGCTATAAAAACATGGATTAGAGTTTGTAATGCAGTGAAACGATGTGTTGTTTCTTCCAGATTAAAGATAATGAACATGAGTGACATTAAATAAACATACTGCAGGTAAACCATCAGCTCCATCCCCTCTTACTGCCTCTGTGGGCTTTCATGTCCTTCCACTGTTTCATTCTCCCCAATCTGTCAAAATTATCGCCTCCCTTCCCCAGGAGAGCCGCATTATGTGGGCCACACCACTTCTTTGAGGCTCGGGTCCCCTGATAATTGGTCTTTTTTGTCATGTACTGTGGAGCTAACCCACTTTCCTGATCCAGATTACACAGAGGAAGTCCTCCTTTGTCTCCCCTAGACAGCCGTAGAAGATTACTGTTTGTTTTACATCCCTTTATCTCTAAATCTATTTTTACTGTTTGCTGCTGTGTACACATCCCCTCCACCAGAGACCTTAACCGTTACCTATCTAGCCTGGCCGGCGCTAACAGGCTGTAAAACAGAACTGCCTCATGCCAAAGGTGTCTTCTTCTTCCTGTGAACATAAGACTCCCCCTGTGCTCTGCTCTGTTAAACACTGACAAAAACACACCTACACACACCTACACACACACACACACACACAGAGATTCCAATGTGTAGTTTCATTTACAGTCCGGGACACTTGTTGCCAGCCCCCTTTGACTTATCGCAGTGGGTTGAGAAACACGAGAGGCTTTGTCTCCATGTGGAAAAATGTCGTTCTGGTGCTATACTGGGGACAGTGAGAGATGGCTACGCTGGCATTTACTGTATTTACTAATATAATACTGGAGTTATCAAAAGAGGCCGGGTTGTTTGTCTTTTGCTCAAGAAGTAGGCTACTCAGAAGGCAGATAAGTCTGAGTTTTGTCACCCCAAACAGGCCAACGGTAAAGAGCACTTTACAACAAGGTAGCGTAAACACAGACAGGTTGTGAAAGTCACTTTGCGCTCTGTGTGAATCCTATACAGCAGCGTATTCTCTAAGTTTAGCCTGTAACTTCACCAGGAGAGTCAAGTCATTAACCTTCAATTCCACACGGTCATTAAGGCTGAAGAATATGGGGCATGTCGGTGTCAGCGCACTGCGCCACATGCTTTCATCTGTTCGACTCTTTCTATTCTAGTCTGTTCTCTCCCTTTTTTTTTCTGGACAAAGAGGCTTTTTATCCCTTGCTCCTATACATCACATAACTACCTGATGTTATTGTGCAACAGATGGAGTCAGGGCCTCTCTTTCATACAGAGGAGCGCACTGTGAAAGGAATCGATACTGAGGAATGTTTACAGGTGTGTGTGTGTAGGGTAGGGTAGGTAGGTGTAATGTACAAGCCTGTTCCTGCACTGATTTGTACTATTGTTTTGATTTTGCGCAATCTCACTGAGTTCAATGTAACGAATTCAGTCCAAGTCACCTGCATGCCAACCGTGAACTGCGTGTAAGAACCAGCAACTGGAGGCGTTTAACAGATTGTACTGCAGTTCTGTCCTTGTACTGTAAAGCAAACACTGTTTGTGCCGAACAGTTAAGTGCAGCATTGAGTCAAATTCAAAACAGCGTCTTAGGTAAAAAGAGATTTTTGCAGCGCGGCCATGAGATGCGTGTGTGGAGAGGAGAGGGCAAAGGGGCACAACCACCAACGATGTTGCTCTCTGTTTTGATGATGCCGAGCAGGTGTTTGACTTTATGAGAGCAGATGGGTCTATTATGCATGTCTGCCTTCCCTGCATGCTGCGTAGTGTACTATTCTGTACTAATACGCCTGTGTTTTAATGTGTTTGTTTACTGGGCTCTGTGACAGACGGTGTGGTGTCAGATCTCGTTGTATCATCGTGTTGTTCCTGCTCTCTCAGCAATTATTTTTATTGTTTCTGTCGCTAGTTTTCCCATTATTGCCTACCTCAAAAAAAAGAAAGAAAGTGATAAGCTTGTCTAGATGTTCAGCTCAGGTGGATTTGGAGACTTAATCACCGATACTGATGTGAATGATAGTGTGGAAGCCTGTGCAAGCGCACCATGAAATATAAATGGTGGACAAATCAATGTGTCAAAGATTATAGACTGGATACTGCACTGACAGAAGAGAATAAAGTTAAAGAGGTATTTCACTGTTGGTATGTAAATGCAATTGATGTGTCGCAGTGTTTGTAGCGTTGTTTGTTTTTCTAAATGTACAACCATTTCTGTGTATCACACCCAAATACACTATCTCGACAAAAGCATCCAGGCAGACACCTCTTTAGTGGGCTGTCTTTGAGCCACTTCCAGTGAAGGGAAATCTTAGTGCTTCAGCATACTGAGACATTTTGAGCAATGCTATAACTTTGTGGCAACAGTTTGTTGAAGGCCCTTTTCTATTCCAGCATGACTGTGGCCCAGTGCACAAAGCAAAACTTCGTAAAGACATGGCTGGATGAGTTTGGTGTGGAAGAACTTGACTGGCCCACACAGAGTCCTGACCTCAACCCCATCCAACACCTTTGGGATGAACTGGAACGGAGATTATGAGCCAGACCTTTTGGTCCAACACCATTGTCTGACCTCACAAATGCTCCCACAGAAACACTCCAAAATCCCACAGAAAATCTTGTGGAAAGCCTTCCCAGAAGAGTGAAAGCTGTTACTGCTGCAAAGCTGTCCATGTATTTAGAATGTGATGTCATTAAAGTTCCTGTTGGGGTAATGGGCAAGTGTCCCAATACTTTTATCTATATAGTGTTTAACCTAATTACAGCGGAAATGGTTTGTCAGTTAATCAACCAAAAACCAAAAATTAACTGCTGTGTTCAGTCTTTTTGATTATGGATTGTAAAAGCCATTCAGTGAGCAAAAAACTTGAATGAAAATATCCACTATATTCATCTCCTCAAACGTATTTATAATATTCATTTTATGTGATTGTAAATTGATGGATATTTTTTGCTGTTTCTTCACATTTAATTGATTAAATAACTCACTGATTGAATACAAAAGGAACTGAGGAATTGAACATGCAATCACGGGTCGTATTTATCGAGTACTGCATGTGTAAATGTAATCCAGACTCGCACCAGGGGATTCCCCACAGCTGTGAGTAGCAGGCCAGATGAGAAAACCAGCTGACTAAGGGATGTTTGCGGCTGATGATTTGTCATGTAATTTTCAACGAACCGAGTAATAATCAAAGTACAAATATGTGTTCCTGAAGTGGAGTGCATAAAAATATGAGTGAGGGTTTGGGTAAAATCTCTCAGTTCGTTTAACCAGAATCAATGACCAGAATGGTTCAGACGGTTCAGTCAATGGCCTCATTAGGCTTCCTTCTCGCTCACTCCTAGCTGACCAGAAATCAGTAACCTTTAAAGATGTTATGCTTGTCAGTTTGAGATATGATCTCCCTCGTGTCTTCTCTGCAGATTTTCGTATTGTTTCTGCAGATGTTTACATTTTTTTGGCTTCTGTTTCTGATTTTACCCAGACAGACTTTTTACTACAAACAGCAGCCTCTTGGTGTGAGCGCCACTAAAAATATTTATTATGGTCTGGCAGAAATGACCTCATGGCAAATTAAAGTTTTCATGTTTTCTTTTTAAGGCTGACTACATATGGAACAATGAGTTCTGTTTGTCTCTGCGTCTCCTCGTCTTTCTTCCCTGCTCGCTCTCGTGTCTGCAAAGCTCATCTTCATCACGTCTGGTTTAACTTGGAAAGGGATGCGAGTGCATCTTCACCTTCTCGAACACTGATTCTCTTTGTCAGCCTCCTCTCACTAGAATCGTTCAAATAAAACATGGACACACATCTCAACAACTTCTTCTTATTATTAATGATAATAAGAAGAGGGAGGAGAAGTACTGTATTAAGTACTAGTAAGTGGTGTGTTTCTGCTTCTGCCCTGCAGAGGGAACCATTGCTCCACTTCAGATTCTGCAGCAGCTGCCAGGATACACCTCCTCCCTCTTCTTATTCACCCTTCCTTTTTTCAGCTTTGACATTCACTTTATATTCACCGAGCAGTCGTTGATAGTAATTTAAGAAAAGCATTCACATGTTTAAATACTCAATGAACTGCCTCCGTGTACATATCCTCTTAAATCCACTTGTGTCCTGCTCTGATATTGCTCAGCCTGCACCCCTGAGGGTAGAAATCGATGGAGATGAATTGCCTAACGAGTAAGTTTCTCTTTCACCGAGCTGCCCGGTTCTTCAGAGTGATGAGATGCTGCAGTCTCCTGTGACTGGCTGGGCTAGCGCTCCTGCAAGTCCGCAGTAATTCAGGGAAGCAGCCAGAACGCTCTGCATTTTCCCTGACATGCTGCCTCGGTGGGTATGTGTGTGTATGACTGAGTTCTTCCTTCAAGACTAACAGTACAAGGGGCCGTGTTGAGAAATCGGACGGCCCTTTAACCAGGTGCTGAAAAGACTCCCTGATCTGTTATCGCTGTGTGCGATGAGGCAGGCTACTCTTCCAGCTTTCCTAAGCTAATCCACGGACTGTGACGCATGCATCCTTTTCTTCAATATGAGATTTCCAGTAGAGGGAGAACACCAGCTGGATGATTCATGGGCCCCTGTCCAACATTTCATTTACACCATTACTCAAGTTTTGATCATGGACGTCGAGTGCATGCATCATCGTAACATCCCCTCTGTCTAATCTGAAAGTAGGAATTAGATCACTCAGACATTACAGACTGAAACCGATAGGCCTAATAACAAGGCAGACCAACGATGGGATTTACAATGTCATTCCTGCGTCTCTGCGTCTGAGTTATGACTGAGTATCTGTCAGCGCAGGTTTTTTCATGCTCTGTGACTGAGAACTGACCTCCAGGGGGGGATTTCTCTCATGATTCGTCTGGTTTCACAGCTCGTCACACGCCGCTGTCATCAAGTGGAACAGATGTGACCCGGTACCTGCCGTGACACAGCCGTGTAATCAAAGTCCTATGATATTCAAATCTGTTGAGGATGATTTTTTTTTCCAGCAGACTGACTGTTGCTGGTTTGTGTGTTCCTGTGTTGATCTGAACACGTTTCTCTGTGTGAAATCACAGAAATTTATCTTTCCCTCTTAAAAACTGTGGACATTTGTCACTTGTGAACTTTCTTTTTCTTGTCCAGGAACACCTTTTGGTAGATCCTGTTGGTAAAAATCTCTTTTTCTCTCACTGTTTTTGTGCAGTCAGCTGCCTGAAAGTGCTAAACTACACAGAAAAAGTAGCTCTGTAATAATTCTGTCTTATTTTACTTCTGTGGCCTGTGTGTGAAACAACTGGCCCAAATCACACAGACAAACCTCGATAGGCTACGTTTCTCTCATGTTTTGAAACACTTCTGCCACAGTCTAATTGTGTGTGTGTGTGTGTGTGTGTGTGTACTATAGTCACATGGTTCATAGGATGTTTGTTTATGCCTGGGTGTGTATTTGTGTATGTAAGTGTAGGATTGTGTTCACGTACGTTTGTCTCAGTTGGCGAGTGGGAGTCGCGGTGTGGGTGGGGTTCAGTTTTCAGACAAGATCAGAGTCAGGGTTCTTTGTTGTGGTTTGGGGCCCGGCTGGCGTGGGGGCCCTCTCCTGTTTCCCTGCCCCGTTCTGCCGCCAGCCACAATGAGCATTAAACTAAAGGCAGCTTTTAACCTTTCGACACAGACTCTAACAGTCGTGAAGATAAAAGGTGGGGTCGCGATCCGATGAGATGGTGCTGATTAGAAGGTGAAAATGAAGTTTACTTGAAAATCATCAGTGTTTCTGCTTTCCTTACGCAGTCCAGAGTATCATATGGATCTCCTCAGTGCTGCTTCTTGACTTTAGTAGACCATCTTTGTGAACACTCTGAACTCTGCTTTATGCAGTATATGGACTAAAGTAAAAGGTGATTGTGGTTTATCACAGCTACAGTTTTCACAAGTGAATTGCAAAGATCTGGAAACACAACATCATCCTTTAAAAAGACTTCTGATGTGCAAGAAAACCTGAAGGTGATCATCTGGATCCTCCAACTCTTACTTGGTAAAGTTAAATAAAGTTATTGCTCAAACGTCCACCAGGAGCACAGTCATGATAAAAAACTAAAAATAATGATGCTATCAATCAAGTTAATTTTAAATTTGACTTTTTTTTTTTACTTCACTTGTTTGGCAAATGAAGTACATTCAAAACATTCAAAAACAATTGGAAACAATGAATGGTGAAAAGACAACCAGGTGAACTGATAAAGAAAAGATGTACCAGACCTGCATCAACATCTGTGCTTAACAGTTTTATCATGTGTGTGTTGTTCACATGATATCCGGATTTCATTCGTTAAATTTCATGGTTTAGGTCAGGTGGGCTCACTTTCTGTTTGGAATGTTGTTTGCAATCTTGTTTTTCTTTAGCTTTGCCGTTTCGTGTTCTTAAATATCTGCAAGTACTTTGATGAGTAAGACATTAAAGCTGATAGAAATGAATGACCAACACTATAACCCAGTGAAGGGTCCACTTATCTGAAGAGCTTTTTTCCAAAACATCACCACTGCCCAAGTACTAATATTCTGAAAGACAAAAATATCAAACATTCTTGTGTTTAATACCCTTTCTTTCCTCTACAGCATAATATACAGTATATTTATAACACTTTGCTGTAATATCTCATCTCAGGCTCCAGCATGTTTCCTTCAGCTGATTATGGACAGGAAGTTTTCCATATTCCTCCACACATCCGTTCAGAAACAAGAAATACACCGGCTATTGTCTAAAGCAGTTCAACCCCCCTCAGAACGTATCACACAAGGGTCACTGTGTGTGTGTGTGTGTGTGTGTGTGTCTGCATGGCAGTGAGTTATTTCATCCAAATTCTCTAACCTTTTTCACGTTTTGAACAAACCTCAGAGTTCGCGCTGTAATTAACTGATTGTGTAATTTATTGGTCTCACTCCTCCCTCGTGGCAGCCAATTAGCACATCTGGCCCCGCTACAGTCAGACCAGGCCTTTAGTCACAAGCTGCTAATCCACATCCCATCAGTAGGTAATCACCACTTTAACATAGCAGAATCCCAGTCAGGCCTCAAGCTGTCAGGCCTTTCCGCTAACCGCTAATCTGCTGTCTCTGTGTACCTGATGTTGCCTCGTCCTCAGTGGCTCCTGGCCAAGACGCAGCGATGCTCAGTGTTTGAGCTCGTCGCCCGCCTGCCTGCCTGCCTGCCCGCCTGCCTGCCTGCCTTGTCATTGAGATAATAGCTGTTTTCTGACTGTTTTTGTTCAGCCTTTAGGCTTTTATCATAAGGTGTCAGTCTTTGTGTTTTATTGCGGGGAGATTTTCCTGCAGTGTGTTCTGCATCAAGGAACCGCTGCTGGAGTAATCGAGAGACTAAAGAAAGACTAAATGGATTAAGTGACATTGGAATAATATATTGAGTTTTTTTTTGTTTTTTTGTTGTTGTTGCTTAGAAAACATTCGCATCTACCAACAAAAAACAGAACAGAACAGCTGTGAGGAAAACTGTACAGCCTCATTAAAGAGGAGTTAAGCTTGTTTTGACACAATTCAGTGTAATGTTTGAGTTCTTGTTATATTTTTTCAGTCCGGCAGCGTGCCAAGATCGACTTTCAGAGGGGGTTGACTGGATCTGAATGTACACACAGTGAACACACTCTCACACCAGAGTCCCAGAGTGTTTTCTGAGCGTCCATGACCCTCCTTCTGTGCATTCACCTGAACTATTTCTCTTTCCACCTCCAGAACAATAAATCTCTTCTCTTACTGTGTGTATGTTGGTGTCTGCGACAGAGTAGCCGGGTGATTTAAGATCTCCAGGGTGGAGGCTTTTCTTGGGGAAATGACCCAGCTTTGCTACTGGCACCCCTGGCTCTTCTCCTCCTCCTCCTCCTTCTCCTCTGAGGTGAAAGGGCTTTTACAGCTCCTTTGTTTTCACTGTTTATCTGTCTGAAAGAGTTTAGTGAACGTGCTCTCAGAGTGACAGAGTGCCATATGGGCATGTGTGTGGAGAGGTGTGATACCAAAAGTCACGTCAAAGTGCCATACATCAAAACTAATACTTTATTACTACTGTTTTGTTGTGAGGAGTGGTCTTCTTCCACGTGATGAGCTCCTGAAATCAGTCTGTGATCCTTTGAAACCCCCGCACTCTGCTGAATACAAGAAGAATGTGTGTGTTTTAATTAATGTGCCTCAGTGCGCGACGTGACGCCGGTTTCCTGTTGAGGGGTCAGCTTGTGTTTTACGCAGCGTGAACGTACCCACGCCACAACGAAAGATACACACATTACGCACAGCACACACACGTGCCCCCTCCAATCCCCCCTTCATGCACACGCACACACGTGCGCACACACACACACACACACAGTTGTATCGGTCCAGGATTAACGCGCTGAAGAGGAGAACAGGAGGAATGCTTTCTGCTCTCACTTGTGGTGTATATACTGAGGAGCAAAGGGCTGGTGTTAAACCATTTCCCCCAGAAGACAGAAGCGGAACAATTAGTGCCGTTATTGGCTAACAGTCACATGGAGTAAACTTTGAGATTCTCTCGCCGTGAGCACA
Source organism: Scatophagus argus (assembly GCF_020382885.2). NCBI lineage: Eukaryota > Metazoa > Chordata > Actinopteri > Scatophagidae > Scatophagus > Scatophagus argus. The sequence goes on along the minus strand of NC_058496.1, from coordinate 5,933,448 downwards.
GAGGACGCAGAGGCGGCCAAACAGCTGTGGTGGTGGGAAAGGAGACTCGTCGCCCCGGCACATGATGTTAATTCGATTTTTTTTCAATCAGGGAAACATTTACTCCTTTTAAAACAAATTTATTTTGTAACGTCTGACTTCACCTACCGCTGAAAGTGAAGTTGACGCGTGTTTGGGAATATTTTTGTTAGTTACGGTACCGCAGGATAGACTTAAATAAATATTTTAAAAGGTTAAGCAATAAAAGATTGAAGGCTTCTATCACACTGGAGACTTGAGTTATGAAATATGCATTTGAATTTGCCAAATGCTTGTGACCCTGTGACCTACTAAACTAAAAATCCATTCCTCAAAAATCAGATTTTGTTTTTTTAGACAACAGCCAAAATTGCATGGATCTTCTCAGTCTTGTTTTAAAAACAAATCAGGGATTTAAAAACAGACTTTAGAATGATATTATTTCACTAACGTATAACATCTTGACTTTTTCGGAATCGGGTTAGTGATATTGGCTAGATAACATCTCTGGGTGTTCATTTTCACTCTTGCCTCCCCTCGTGAGGAGCGCCAGCTGACACGGCTATAATTTCTCCATTTATTATCAAGTCAGTAAAAAGAACAAAGCTCCCCACCCCTTTATGCTTGTGTGGTTGAGTGGTATTTGCTATTTGTTTGTTTAAAAGGGCGTGGGGGCTGCTACAGTAATCTCGCCCTCCCTTTTTTTCTTTTTTAAAAGTTCATTACCATCACCAGAGCCGCGTCGTAGGGGTTAAATTAGCGCCGAGTTGGGGAGCGTCGGGGCGCACACAGAGGACTAGTTGTGTCGATCACTCCCGCAGAGGCGATGCCCTTTTGTGGAGAGGTCTCTTGTCACACAGAGGACAGACGGCATTCACAAGTGGGACACAGGGACACAAAGAGCAGAACTGCATTTTAAAAGCCTCCATTCTTTCCGCGCTACCGCTGGGTGTAGACTGTGGGTGTTTGAGAGGATCTTTGTTGCAAGGAGAAAAGTGGAGAAGAAGAATACGCGCCGTGAACGGGTCGGGGGGAATTTTATGATAGGGTTACTACAGTGCAGCCGATGCTGTCATCCACACACCACCTCTGTCTGCTTTCCCGGAGCGACTGCTCTTTGTTTTGGATGAGGAGCGGAACTTTTACGCATTCTTTTACGCACTGAGCATACGAGTCACCACGGAACAGGACCCCGTCATAATGAAGTTTATCTCCCCGGTACCTGCTGGGTAGCGGTTTGAGCCAGACCATTAACTCCAAGGAGAAGTAATTCAGTGGATATTTTCTTAAAGGATGCCAGTTGATAAATTCGCAGACATGGAGGAAAAACTATGGATATTGGAGGACCTGAACATGATGTACATCCGTCAGATTGCACTCAGTTTACAGGTAAAAGTTTATTTTCATTTCCGGTTGACCATCACATTTCTCTGACCCTCTGCACGCGTTTTTATTGCTCTTATTTGTGCTGTTGTTGTCTCCCGTTTTGATTTTTTGTTTTTTCTTTTCTTTTGCAACATCTCAAAGCTGTGGGGTGTGTCAGTGAGAGCGTATGCAGTCATGTCTCTGACTGTTTTACTTTCTTTTTCTTGATTGATTGTCAGTACAAGTAGGCTTTCAGATAGCTGATCACCCCCCCAACACACACACACACAGTATAATGCATGCATCACTATGTTACTATGTTGACGGACTGAGTCTGCAGCTGTGCCTCAGCGTGTTTAAAGTTTACACAGGGGCCGGTTGAAGAATCTTTCTGTGTGACAAACAAGTCGCTGGTGTGGTCTCCCCCTTTGCAGATGGCAAAGCTCTCACTGACAGCAAACAGAAAACAACACTGCATGCCATCCATCTCTCCCTCTCTGCGTCTCCCCTTCCAACTGGGGTTCACGCACAGTCCACAGCTGCACATATGGGCCTCATAAGTCCCTGTGGGAGTGTGTGTGTGTGTGTGTAGGCTAGTATTGTGCTGTGAAAGACAGAGAGGCTGAGAACAAACTCATGCCACACATTTATCGTTAATGCAATATCGTTTTTTTTTTGCTGCAGATCTTCACAATCTCTAAATCTGTTCTTTTAATGGTTTCAGGGGAACTAGCTGAAGAATGTGTGTGTTTCATTCTTGACTTGAAAGAAGACACATGGTCGTTGGAAGTGTTACAGGGATTTCAAAGGGAAACTCTAATATACTTTATTTTCTGGCCCCATAATCTCAAAATATATTTGCTGTCTGTGCTGCAGCTGTTTGAGGTGCAAAAAGCAGACGGTTTCTTCTTCATGTCAGCTGAAATCCAGTCCAAAAAGCCTTCAGCTGTGTGACACAGAGGCTGCAAGAGAGGTGATATCACTCACGGGTGTGTTGTACCTGCTAGCACTCTGGCATCGTTTTTATGTGTGAGGTGTTTCTTTGTTTATCTGCCTGCGCCAAGTGCCACAGAGCGTGCCAGGTGTCTGGCTTTTTATCACACTAGAGGAGAACTATGAAACTCGTGAAGCCTAATCTATTCTCTTTCTGGGATGTTATGGTTTCAAGTGCTGGTCTGTCTTTGAAAACTGTCATTACAGTTAAGAGTCCCTACTGCCCAAGGGTACAGAGTAAAAGGGGTTTCCCTGATGCTTTTATGGTGCCTGTAGCCTGAAATGCACTGTCACAAACCAGCTATCACGAGGTCTTTTTGCAAGAAAGTTTGGGCCTTAATCTACTTATGAGTTCCTGTCACAGAGGCTCCTTTGATGCAGAAACTTATTTACAGCTTGGACATAGTCTGGAGAGTGCATATTGAATCAAGGGCATTATGGCGGAATGTAGATAATGAACGTTTGTCTGTTTGAAGATCTTTGTGCATTGGAGCATTTTGTTGTCTCAGTTTAAGTTTTATTTCTGTAAATGCAATTGCCATAGTAGGAAGGTTATAATAACAAGATGATGAGCTCTTTTTTAGCCCTGTTTGAAAACTTTCTTGCCGTTTCTCATCCTTCGAAGGGAGTTCAGAGGTCGGTGTTGGCTGCAGAGAGGCATTACTCTGTAGTAACGCTGTGAGAATTTCAGTTGGATACAAAGTTGTGCTCGTCTTTGGCTCAAATGAGTGTTTTTGCTGGTAAACACTCACTTGTTTGCTCACATGCTTGCTCTCTCAGTCACCCTCTCCTCCCCCCATGTCTCCTCTGCCTGGGTGGGTTTATGACACAGGGATTCTTTGTATGTTGCTGAGCTGCACAGCCCATAGTCTAACTGTAATTTCAGCAAGCTATGAATGTTTTTCGTTTTGCTGCAGAGTATTTCCTAAATGCCCTTTTGGGTCATCACAACTTGTAGTTATTACACCGTAAACCCTCCTCTCCTCCTTTTGTTTTTCCCCGCAGCAATGTGAAACTCCTGCCCCCTGAAAACACATACATTTATAACATATATACCGAAGTACCCAGTCTTGATTGTTTTTCTCCTCTGGTCATCTGAGAAAATACGAGTATTTGTCCATTCTGAAGGAAAACGTAAAAAGTGAGAAGGTCATGCACATCCTGAGGTTCCAGCATTCCTCAGGCATGTATAATTGCTGTGTCAGGAGGGGGAGAGAGAGATTGCAGCCATTGTGTTATTCTCAAGCCCGGTGGGAAGTCATATTTCTGCTCTTCAGGTTTTAACACGTCTGTTGTAGTAGGAATCCTTGCAGTCTTGGTCCCCACTTACTCTCTCTGTGTATATTTACGTACTTTTTCCTCAAATCAAAGTGTAAAAGGTGTTTTGCCCACAGAACGCGGGATTGTCGTCAGAAGAGAGGTGGCTCATGGGAAACAGGAAATGTTCTTGTGTAATTATTGTTTCCCATCGGAAGCGACAACATGATGTCATCAGACCCACTGCCACTACCAGACACATACACACCATTTCCTGTCACCACAGAACCGGATAGACCCAGATTTTGTTTTCCTTATATGCTTTGCTTTTAACATTCTCTCTGTTTTGTTGTCCCATCGTGCTTCCTGGGGATCTTTACCTTTTACAGGTTCTGTCCCCCTGTCCCTGTCCCCCTGTCCCTGTCCCCGTTTCCCCATTGATAGCCAGAGGGCCATAGATGGACACTTTCTCACCAGTCTAATTTTAGCCTGCAGACTGGCCTTGAATACATGGACCAGCGGCTTGGCCAGAGTTAAATGTGGACATTTGATAAAACGGTTTCTGAGGTCATTCATTTTTGCCCAAGTTATAAAAGCAGGGTTTGTCTCAAGCATTTCATTCTGTAAGTCAGTCATTGTTTGTGAAAGTACAATGCTTTCTCTATGTGTGAGTGTGAGTGTGTGTTTGTTGAGCTTGCTGGGGTCATAGCTCGGCTCGACTCAAGAGGGGTGCAGCCCGGGACATTTAGCCGCTGCTGCTGATCATGCCAGTGATATCATCTGATGAAGGAGATTCTCTTTTTGGGTTCTGCTGCTGCTGTAGTGTTTGTTGAGCTATTAAGACCCAGAACTGGTTTGAATCTGTGGAAAACATAAACTGGGAAGTGCAGCGAGATGAAAACATGCTATAGAGCAACTGTGGTTAGAAATTCCCCAAATTATCTGCTGAATAGCAACACTAAAAGTCCAAAGTTGACTATTTGAGTCTGTAAATTTTTTTGTTTATTCAACTATCAGAAGCATTCAAGTGTTCAGTCGTTTTTATATCTTAGTTTACCATCAGCATTTCCTTAAATGCTTTTTGAACCCTTGGGATAATATTCTCACAATCAGAACAATAAATTACAAATTTCACTTTAATATTTGTCAAAACGTTCTGTAGAGGTCCTTCAGCACAAAGAGGAGGGGACACTGAGCCTAAAATGTTGCAGTCATGGAAGCTGAACCTCTGACCCTTATAGATGAGGGATCACCCTTGCATGGGGGTCAGGTGGGAGTTTTTTGCTGCCTCACCCGGGACTCATGTTTGACCTCTCACACGCTCCCAAACCCTAAACTTAGCTGTGGCCGTGCCTCAGATAGTTCTGCAGATTCTAGACACCGCAGATGGACCTTAAATATCTATTGGCTCATATTCAAGCAGCCTCTCTTCATCTGATTTCATATCGCTAGTCAAGCTGCCTTGACCAACCGATTGTATGGACTCATCAGTGTGTGAGTTTGTCCACCAGTGCCACTTCTGTTTTTATTGAAACTGTGATGCTGAAATGCAGAAGTAGGATGATTCAGTTTGTTCCTTTACTCTGCCCATTCTGTATATAAAGAGCATCAGGCCTGGTGAAAGATATTTAGACCCCACAAACCTCATGCCTTCTAAATGTAGGAGGTCCTGGAGGGCAAAGACCAAATTGACAGCAGTTAATCCCTGCCTGATTGCCTGCCTGTGGGACAGCCAAGCAACCAGTATCTCCCTGCGCTCTCTGGCTAGACTGATGAATCTCAAGCCTCATGATGAATCTGTAGTAAGAGCTAAGGTTAATCTTATTTATACTGGGACAGAAAAACAGTGCAATGTAAGGCTTAGCTTCAATCCCCTGGCTTACCTGTACTGAGACTCTTGATTGCATTTAATTTAATTTTCTTTGTAATATTTTAACCCTACTTTAGTTTTTCTCATTTCTTCTTCTTTATTGCTATTAATTTGGTCATTCTTTATTTGAATGATTTTTCCTTCCTTGTGATAAATTTGTTCTTTTGTTGTTTTCGTCAGCACCAGTATATCCCCTACGTGAAGAAGCAGTCAGCACTTTAAATCTGTGTGTGTGTGTATGTTGGTTCAGCTGCAAAGTTGTTTAGGCAGCCTAAGGTGCACCAGACCTGCTTGCTTCAGTGGAAGGTGTGCTAAAGCTAACAGCGCTCGCTGGCTTGTGATACAGGATACACAGTCATATGTGAGGCAAAGCACATTCCTCCACAACAGACCACTTCATCGCTTCCCCCTGAGCTGGCCTGTGCGTGTTTGAGAGTGTGTGTGAGTAAATATTTGCAAAGAGTAATAAGCCAAAACTATAAGTTATATAATTAAGTGAAATGTTTTGATGTGATTAGAGACATTAGCTCTATAGCTCCGGATTTCACTGAGAATGTGAGGTTTTTTTAAAGGGATTTGGCATTTGTTTTGAATTGGATTGAAGAGTTTCCTTCAGTAGTTCAACAGCATAAATGGATGGATGGAAACTGTCTAGTTTGTTCACTTGTCATAGTTATGTACAGGGATTTTAGTCTGTTTGCTGTGTGTGTGAGTTGTGTGTTTGTAAGTGTGTATTTGGCATCTGTGCCATGGATAGCTACACTGTGTTCCAGTTCTTCCAGTGAGGTATGCCAAAAGCAGGCACGATGTGTGTGAGGTAGAGGAGAAAGGGGGCTTTGTATCACATCGCACACACCCATCGTTCCCTACCAAGACCTCCTCCCCTTCTTGGAACCGCACATCAAGCTCCTAACCCTCCTAAGCCAAGCCTCTCTCACTGCCAGCCTCAAGCCCAAATGACTCCAAACCTTCTGGCTCCCCACCTCACGTCTGCACCCCGACTCTTCCCCTGACAGCCCTGGACTTCACCACAGGGCTGTGTCCCTCTTGCACCTCAGTCTCCGCTCCAGCTACTGCCCATGCAGCGGTTAGCAGGAGCAGTGCAGGTCTGAATAAAAGCTCTGTGTGAGCAGGAACCAGTCAGGAGCCGCGGCCTGAGCCAGCTTCCTTTGAAAAACAGCAGACGTGAGCCAGGAAAGTGAGAAGGAGAAAACAGCATCGACCTGACTCCCTGCACCTTCTCAGCCTGTTTCTTTTTGTCATTCACTTCCCTCTCCGCGTTATCTCTACCAGAATCTACTTGATAAGTTCACTCTGCCGCTCCTGTCTCTCTATCTCAGCTTTCAGTCCATATTTCCACACTGTTTTATCTCATGCTTCATTATCACCTTTCTTTAATCCTCCCTTCCACGCTCTTTCTGCTTTCACCTGCGCGTGCACTGCGCAAGACACTTTGGTCTTCGCAGTTGGGAGGGGGGTTTGGGTTTCTTTGCTGCTGCAAAGAAAAATGGAGCCACTTAAACTGTTTGAACTGAGAACTGCAGGCATTATTCAAATAAGCACAAACTGGATTTAAAGCCATGTCTGACTTATCGTGTCAACAGCCCACGAGTCACAGTTCTTAAGTGGTGATATTAACAATGTCGTATTCTTTTGTAAAGCATGTGATTAAGAACATCTGAATGTGTTGTGGAGATGCAGCAGGCTGTTTAATCAGATGGCTGTCTTTGAAAATGTGTGCTGACATTCATTGTGTTAAAAAGAGCATTTGGTAATGCGCTTAATTAAGCCTGTAGACATGCGTTGCGTTCCTTTTCGTCCATATGGATGTAATTTATGCTCTATCTGTGTGAGTGCTTTCCAGCTTGTGAGATAAACTGCACAGTGATTGTTTGCATGTTTATGGTTCTTGCTGAGACTTTATTGATTGCTTTGTCTTTGATGAGGTATATGTACAGTGTGTGGGGGAGTTTTAAGTGTACATGGATAAATACGGCCTATTTATGTATGTCTATCCCGCTCACTCTGATCTCTGATCTCTATCACTCTCAACACTGTTACTATGCAAAGTGAGGGCCCTGGAACAGAGAGTAGGTGGAAGTCAGAGAGGTGGAGGACAAGTAAGAGCTGTCGAAGCAAACAGTTACCACCATTAAAACAATCCATACCCCAGTGAACAGTCTCCTGATGTGGGTAACATCCATGGCATCAACAGCATTCGTGTGACCCTGAAGATTTTGTCTTTTGGGGCAGCGTGTGTGTGTGTGTGTTTGTGTTCAAAGTGTGTTGAAACAGCAAGCCAAGGTGTCTAATTGAATCACTGCATGCTGCAGGATCCTTGGCCATTGAGTGGCTGTGTGTGTGTGTTTGGCAGATGGAACAGCTCTGTCAGCATTTGGAGGGTTGCCGTTTCACCATCTGAGAGTCCATTCTGCTCTCATCAAGGACAAAAGAAAAATCTCTTCTCTCTTGCGTATATGATGTAATGACTTTTCTGTCTAATTTTGATCCTTAAGAGACCCGGTAATATGGCATGAAAAGCAGTTTGGTTGTGACACAGGGCAAGCTGAGCAGCCGGCTTCACAGCATCTGTAGACGGCTTTGTTATCACTGCAATATGAAACTAGACTGAGTTTTATGTGACTTCTAATGTTGGGCCCCTTTTGCATGGAGAAGATGGATGGCGGTGCTGTGAAGTAAAACCTAAACGCAGAGGGCAAACCATCACTGGGGAATTCCAGGGTTTAGAGGCGGGTCAGCAGGAGCTGAGGCTTAAGGCTGAGGCAGATCTGAGGGCCAAGGCTTCTGCTGGGAGGGGCCACTTGTTGTGGTATGAGGTGTTGAGAGGCATAACTGAGCTGTTCCACTGTCTCTCTGCCTCACCATGATGAAATCAGTGGAAGAAGGCCTCCAGCTGGATGACCTCATGTTTGGGACTTGGGGTCAAAAGCTCAGAGTCACAATGGGAGAAGGTGTGTGTGTGTGTGTGTGTGTGTGTGAGGGGGGTGTAAAGTAACACCTTCTGAGAGTTAGATGAATTTCACACAGGCTGTTGCCTTAGTGGCACAATCTTTTCTCCTTTCTGCATACACAAATTCACATCTCTTGACTAGTTACTCACACTGGTTATGGAGAGGAGCATGGCTCGATATGATTGGCCGAGACAGTTGACTATCAACTTGACCGAAGACCCCCGTTAACCCCTGCTACACTAAGCCCCTCTGAAGCAGTGTGTCATTGGTCAGCATGTCACTGGACGCAGACTGGCTGTGATGTAACTACACGTGTATTTAAAGCACTATTTCAGGCCTTCATAAGAACACACGCACAGCTCATGTCCTCACAGTTGGCGACCACAGCTGTCACTGTAAGATCCAGCAAGATTGACAGTCAGTATAAATAGCTTTGAATATCATCACTGTTGATTTAACTTGCATAATTCTAAGGTTTAGTTTGTAATGGCATCTCTGGTGTCATAAGTGTCTTATGATGTTTGTTAGATTTCGTGCATTGCAAACGTTGATACTGTTGTAGAGATAATTAGTGTCAGTGTTAGCAGTTTTGTAACCGCAATGCACATGCATTTTGAGATTTAGATTTACAGGTTTGTACACAAGCATCAGTGCCACTGCTTTGAGAGAAGGACGACTATCATATCTGTTGTAACAAGCTTGAATCTGCGATGTTTATGACATGTCTGTTTTCGTCGTCAGGCCCTCGTCCACCCCCAGCATACTTGAGGTTAGACAGCTGTTAACAGCAGCACCTCGGGCTGCCAGACACAGGAGGACAGCAGGCCTGAACATGCTTTTAGTTACATAAAAGACAAAAACAATGACGGGCACATGACAACACGGACACAGTTTGTTTAACATGAAGTTAAGCAATGAGGGTAAAGGAGAGGAGTGAATGATCCTGTTTTCAGTCTCTGTGGATGTTGCAGTGCCCTCTGATGGCCAGTAGGGGGCTGAAAGGCAACTAAACCTCTATAAATGAGCGGATAAACCCTTTTCTTCCACCATGTCTCGTCTCGAAATGGTGAATTCTGTCGTATTGCAGATTAGGAAATGTGAAATAAAGGGAGGCAATAAATAATGAATAGATGCATACTAATACTGTTGGCTGCACAGTTATTATAAAGGTTTATATATAAATATATATATAGTATATAATATATATATATATCAAGGTTTAGGTTATTCGTACTGTGGGTTCCACACAATATTGCTTTTCCGCACAGTTTAAGCCCCTTTTCTGTCCTGTTATTTAAAATACACTTTGTTAAATCAGAATGTTTTAGTCCGGTAATCAGTAGCAGTTATGTGCACTACGATATGGTGTAATTCACTTATACTGCATAGCTGAATAACTGCAATCATTTTCAGCAGTGTGGCTCCATAAAAGAAATGTTGGTCTAAAAATACGGTGTTAACAGGAAGAGAAAGGTCCAGTGTTTTCACTCGTATTCCCGGGCACCTTGCAATAAAGCCACTGAAGCTTATCCATGTGGTTCAGTGCTTCCTTTGGGTGAGTTTATGCGAAATTGCCCAGAGACCTTTATTCAAACAAAGCGCTGAGAAAAAAGGAGGGTAAAATATGTGCAAGAGAAACATAGCTATGTCCCTCAACAACTGGTGTCAACAAAAGCACCAGATTCAAACCTGCACAAACCCGAGGTGTGAATTTTTGTACGCTTATTTACAGTGCAATTCCTCACCCTGCAGGCCATGATAGGAATTAAGATTTAATTCTTATCCAAGCATATGAAAAGTTAAACTGAAATGATGTAGAAAGATGGTCTTTAATATAATTTGACCCACAGCTACAACAGGCTCCTCTATCTACAGTAGGAAGGAAAGGATCTTGAGGATGTGGTCTACAGTAGCAGCAGCAGCACTCTTGTCAGAGAGTCAATAGGAAGTGCTCGAGTCTCAGAGGGAGACGCCTGTGTCGGTCAGTCAGACCGGAGGAATGTCCTGTCACTCTGTGAAATGCAGTGTAATTACACTGGGAATGATGCTAGCACTCACTCAACTGCTCCCACTGACTCATTCAGCATGAGAAAACTGAAGATGACTCTGTGCAGTTCTGTTTCTCAACTTATATCCAGATTCCTTGAGTATGTTCACAAATATCGTACGTCCGCTGTCGTTGCTTTCCAGCGCCTATCCATGTCCACCTGTCCACCACATGTCCACCTGTGGACATGGATAGCGTTGTTTTGTCTGTGCGTACTGTGCTTGCTTGTGCTGGCATTGTCGCTCACCTGTGCTGGTCCCTGAACCCCCCCCCCCCCCCCCCCCCCCACCCCAGTGAACTGTGAGAGTAGATTTGTCTCTGACAGCACTTCCCTGGCTGTCTCCCTGGCACAGCTACCAGCCGATGAGGCTTTAATCTGATTAACTGTGGGATATTTACAGCTCTAAGTACTGAGTTATCGAGGCTCATCTTGTTTTTGTTGCACAGGTCTACTCACACAGAGAGATGAGCAAAGAGGGAGAGACAGGGAGATTTGTATAAGAAGGTAAATGTTAAATGCTGTATGCCTTGTTGTTGGGGTGTCCGTATACTGAAGTGAAAGCTCTGACAAAACACCATGCCTCCTCCTGTTAGGTAAAGAGCTGAATTCGCCCAGCCAGATGCACAGATGTGTTATTGCACCACTGAGATGGACTTTGTTGCTCTGTGGCCATTAGCCAAGGCTGCCCACAGACTGACTCTCTCTTCCTCCGTCCTGATCCTCCCACATGTCATCTGCTGCATCTCTGGACTGCATCTCTCATTCCACTTCTCATCTCACCCACAAACAACACACAACAAAACAAGTGGCGTAGTTTTTATCCTCCGTTCCGCTGACATCTATGAAAACACTGAACCCACAGTGTGTTGTTTGATGCTTTTTGATTATTCCCTGCAGAAATATATTTTCAGAACGTTCGCCGTGTGTTTACAGAAGATGTCCTGAACACTTCATTATTAGTTTTCCAGTGCGGCTTTCCTGAAGCCAAACTCTCAGCTGATTCACCCTGACCACCCAGTTTATTCCCACACTTAATTCTAGCCGGACTCGTGTGTGTGCTTTCCGTTTCCACCTGCCCACAAATCACTCTCATATATCACCGGTGGACAAGGCGATACACTCCGCTGCACAAAAACTTCCCAGTGTGCACATACGCAATAAGCAGAGGCAGGCAGAAAGAGAAAGGGCAGAGGGAAGTGGATGAAGATTTTTATTTTCCCTGGAATGATAAGTTATCCTGTCGGTACAGAATTTCACAGAAGTGTACCAGCTTTGGTTTTAGACAAATTATAATGAATAGATATTACCAGAGGAACTTGGTGGTCCATAAAGGGATTAAATTCTTCCTATACAGACTCAAAATGTTAGTAGTTCTCTGTGTTCAGGGTTAATTCGCCTGATTATTTTCCTCATCTGAACTGCAGCTTTTGCTGTGCCAGTCCTGTGTGACTTATCATACAATGACTGAAATTGCTAAAATTGATAGAAAAAGACACATTAGACTCCCAGACTGTCTTAGAAGTCGAGACAAATTCAGAGATAATACGTTTTAAAAGGTTCAGTATTTTCACTGCTTATTTGAATCATGGTAGCAAGCAAGAACATGTGATGTAAAATCGGTGTTTTGGTTACACTGTGCGGCGATCCAAACAGCTTATTGACCGGTGCCTTGTGAAAGAAAGTTGAGTCATAACTTTAAAAAAAGAAAAGCGTCTTTTTCCACTGTGGGCGGTGGAGCCACAGAGCGCACACTGGATTTCACTGACACACTTTAAACCCGCTTCAAACTAGAACCAAACTCAAAGCTGCCAAATCCTTCTTATGTCCATTTCTTCCAAATAGCTTTGGGCCACGCACGGCCATTTTGTTTGATTTTTAGAAGGACCTTGGAGCCCCATGGGATGGTAAACACACACACACACACACACAAATGTGTGCACTGCAGTGGACTCACAACAATAAATCCCTGAGAAAAATAACACCTGAGTACATTATCTCAGTTACTGTATGTCTGGTAAATGTCAGCGGGATGTTTCTGAAATCGTTGCCAACGCCCCTGGGATGCTTCTCAAGGACCTCTGGAGGTTCCTGGAGCTTTGACAGCACTGTCGCTCTCCTGTGCTTGCGCGCAACTACACGCAGATTAGAAACACACACACACACACACACACACACACACACACAGGCACGCACCCGCCTCCTCAGAAACGGCTCCCGGTTGGTCCATCAGTCGGTCAGTCTTTATCCTCCCTTGTGCTGCTGGTGGTGTGTGAATCCGGAGCTGTTAGGACGCCGACGACAATGATGATGAGAATGAAGACAACACAGAGAGAGAAGCTCAAACACATCACCGCTGTCGTTCCCAAATTGCCAAGAGTGGGCTTTATTTTCACTGCGCGGATCCTTAACAACTTCTGCGGTTAATAAACGGCGGCTATTTTTGGACTGTCAGTGGATATTTCGTCTTTGTCTATAAATGGAGGTGCCTCAAAGGGAAAATCTGAGTTGAGGTATTTCACGGGGTGTGTGGGACGTTGAACGGTCCCTTGGTGTTGCGTAAAGCGCTCGGGCTGCCAGTTTTGGAGAGTTGGGAAACGGAGTGCTCTTGTTTGAATAGGATGAACAACTCAAAGAATCAGAAGGTAAGGTTTTTTTTGTTTTGTTTCCAAAGGTTTCATGCCGAAAGGCTAAGAGCACTTTTGAGTTTTAGATGAAATGGAAAATGTCAGCGATGCACGTGACACTTCGGGTTTATCGGTCACCACCAGATCACGCAGACTGCGATCCGAAGAGATCTGGAGACATCTCAGACTGGATCTACTATTGATCTCACAAAGTCCGCTCTGATGACGTGCTGTTAAATCTGTTTGGAGAGACGCGACGTTGACATTTAAAAGTTACCTTGTTTATCTCTGCTTTCCTGATTGAATCCCATTTAAACCACTAAGACATTTTTGATGAATTCAGCTCACAGCTGATGCAACCGGCAGACTATATTCATAAAATACCAACTTTTAGAGCTGCTTCACGCCGCTCTTTACCGACCACCATTTTTCTTCCTAAGTGGAAGAAGACTGGGGGGGGTAATAATAGGTGGGCCAGCTGTAAAATATTAATTTACTGGAGAAAATAGTTTAATGAGTGAATAGTATTTATGCCGAATATAAGAGTAGCACCAAATGATTTGTTAAATATTCTATGTTATTTTTACATGTTAAAAGCTTCACTTATTATCACGATTTTTTGTATAAAGTGCTATATTTTTAAGGTAGTTCTGTCACAGTCCGAGTGTGTCGATTGCCTCATAACTGGAAGCCGTGTCTTTTTGCATCAGGGGACCGGCAACATTACAATAATTACATTTTCTGTGGGCATGATGTTCAGTTAAATATTAATGGCATCTAAAGGTTTTGCTCTTTGGCTCTCTCTGTGCTGGTGCTTCCATTAGAAGGATGACATTAACAGTTTCATTTTGCCCGACTACACTGTGACATTATGACCCAGCCTCTCGATGCTGGAACAGTATGACAACTGTGGAACATTACTGCAATAATGACTTACATCTCCCAGCCATCACCCTTTCCTTCTCTTGGGAATAAATCTCTCCTAAACACAAAAACTTTGAGGATGCTGGTCTACATAGCAGAGACATGTCTCTCATGCATTCATATTTCTATTTCAGGAAGTGGTTTACCAAACTGTTTTCCTCCATGTGCTGCCCCCCTGGGTGTGTGCTGACAGGCAGTCGTTCCAGTTTCTTTTCTTTTTTTTTTTCTTTTTTTTTTTTTGGAGCACATTTGACTGACAGACTGGTAGCTTTGACCACTTCCTATAATCAACTTCTGTATCACCACTGAAACTCTATCCGTGCACAAATTACCCAAACAACTTGCTGCATCTCTGTCTGGTGACTGCATTTACTTAATGACAGGCTGCTTGGTGATGCAAGAGAGGGAGGGAGCAGGAGTTTAGATGTTAGTCTCATGTCAACTTAAAAGGTCACCGAAGTCAACATCGGTCAGCGATCGAAAGAGCAAGACAGATGTGATCTTTCCTGGAATACAGCCTGCACTTTCGTGTGTGTGTGTGCGCATAGTGAGCTCAAAGCATGTGGTGTGTGTGTGTGTGTTCACTTTGTCCCTGCTACTGTTACAACCGCAGCCATCTCTAATCATTAGTTGTGAAAAGGTCATTTATGTGCCAGAGCTCGTCCTCAGTCCGTCTACACAGCATCCTCAATGAGCAGCCTTCCTCATGCTTTTCATGCAATGGTTTTCACTGTATTCATTGTATGCTGCGGTTAAGTCGTTTCCTGTTAAATGCATTTGTTTTCAGTGCATCTGCAATTACACGAGGGGGTAAAAGTCAGCATCCCGTCCGTGTCAGTGCACTGGCCATGCAGTCCTTCATCCCATGTCTTACAATCAATAACCACTTACTGCAGAGGAGCTTTCTGCAGACAAGTCTGTGTCTGTCCACTCAGCTCCCCGTCTCTCTCCTCTTTCTCTACCTGTCTGTCAAGATACGTATCTTGCATGTTTCCTCTGCTTGTATCTGTCTCTCTCCTCCTTCGCTTTTCCCACCACAGCCTTCATTCACCTCTGCAGTCACGTGCAGGTGTTTCTTTCTCTTGCTGCCTCTCTCTGCCCCTGCTCTGTGCTGCTGTGTGTCTGCAGTAGAGGTCATTTTCTTTCCTCTGCCAATATTGTCCATTGCTCTTTTCCCAGGAGGCAGCTGCTGGGACTGAGATAGGTAGGACTTCCTCAGCCTGAGAAAGGGGGGTGAGGGGGGGCAGCAGCCCACTACTCTGTGTACTGTACAGCATGACAACAGCTGTGGTGGGTGGTGAACTGGACTGTGTTTTGTGTGTCTCCTTGAGCCAGTTGTCTAAGGAATAGTGTGAAAAATGAGCCACTTAAACCCTGCTCTGCCACAATATTACCTCTCCGCCCATCCAATTATCCATCTTTTAACTTACATACATACACACTCTTCTTTGTCTCTGGGTTTTTTTTGTTGTTGTTGTTGTTGTTTTTTTTACTTAGTCACAGCGTTTCGTGCCAGCTCTGTGTCTCCTCTCTTGCTTTCCAGTTTCTCGCTCCACAACTCAAATACACACTAAACAAAGCCAGTTCACAAACTGCCCTGACATGCCATGGCAGAGCACTCTGAGTCCTATTTTTTCTTGCTCCTTTTAGAAGCGAATGTTGTGGCAGGGCCCTTGATGGGTTTGTCCTGGCACGAGTGCCTCGAAAAGAAAAGGGAAGAAAAGAGTGAGAGACAGAAGAGAGAGGAGGAAGACAGGACAGATAGCATATATCTGTATTTTGTAAGAATCATACATGGTACAGTATGTATATTCATGCAGCAGTAGACTGATGGTGAGGATGCTGATTCACTGGATGAGGAAGGGAGTGATGGACAAACTGAAGGCAGGCAGATAAACAGACAGACAGACAATTAGAGAGGCCTGATGACTTGACAATGCAGATGAGACTGTGAAAGAAATGATGGTCATGGAGGAGAGAGCTCAGTCCTGCAGACAGAACATCAGACAAGCAGCTAATGCAGAGCTGGTGGCAGCGGATCACAATCAGACCGGATCCACGCCTGTCTGTCATGACTTTCAGGGGAAGCAGATGCTGGGCTGTCAGTCATTTGAACAGTGCTGTGTGACAAGCTGTTTGATACCTGCTACCTGTTGTGTGTGTGTGTGTGTGTGTGTGTATGTGTGTGTCTGCATGCAAGCTTTCATTTTTTTCACCGCCAATCCCTGATTAGGTTATGTTTGTTCAATGGAATTGCTCTCATGTTGCAGATATGAGTGAACGCACAGAATACACACACACACACACACACACACACACACACACACAGACACACACACACATACTAGTTCTGAGGAGATCTGACATAATGGATAATCTATCTGGGCTCTCCTTTATCCTGCTCCCATGGTCCCCCTGATGAAATGCCGGCATGGCCTCATAGAATCGATAATAATAATATCAAAGATACAGTTTTGCACACACATGCGAGTGCACACACACACACACACACACACACATCATCATCATCCTTGCACACATCATGCTGTTCACATGATACCTCACTGCGTGTTGGAGTTAGATGTTGTAGATGGAGCAGATTGTGTGTGAAGCATCTGTATGACAGAGGACACAAAATAGCTAATAGATATTTTCAAAATGTGAAAGGGATGTAGTATGAAAAAATATTTACCAGCATTTAGCATTTGTTTATTTATCTGTGTGTGTGTGTGTGTGCGTAGACTGAAGAAGAGCCTCCATAAATACCACCACACTGAGCTGTCAGACCTCTGTTCTGTTTTTTAACCACACTGGAAAATCCTGACCCACATGGGCCACTTCTGATATTTTTAGGATGACTTGGCCAATAGCCAATCATTTGAAAGTTTACTAATCTAATCAAATTTTAAGTTCAAAGACTATAATTATATTTACTGTTTTGCTCTACTTTTTTTTCCAATTTCTTGGTTGAAAAGTTTCTAAACCTACAGGGGACAGTAATCTAAACTCAAACACGGACTATGTAAACTGATTTTTGTCCCCACAACTGTAGGAATACATGTCGACACACACACACAACAATTACACACAGAGACCCTAAGAGTTAATGTAGACCATTAGTAACCAGAGCAGGCTGTAAGTGCTGTAAAGTGGCAGAAGGCTGAAACCGAAGTGACAGATTCAGGGCCTGCGAGTGGATCTCACCTTACGTGTGTTCCCTAAGACACTAATATGACTGTCATTAATCAAAGCAGTAAAACAACTCCTGTTTTTATTGTCCCGTGATAGCAATACTCCTCAGGTCTTAATTCATGGCAGCTATTAATTAATGCGCAGGGCTGTACAGCTGTCCTTCACAGTAAAAGCGGAATGTCATACATTTCGAGTCCACTTATTTCCCATTTTGTAAGTCTTTGTTTCTTGCTGGCCAGTGGGGAATATGAATAGTGTAATTTCTGATATCATGAAAATGTTGAAACTGTGAAATAAGTGGCTTTCATCAGCACCTATAGTAGACACACCCCCCCCCCCCCCCCCCCACACACACACACACACACACACACGCACACACACACACACACACACACTCATGCAAACCCTCCAGCCTTGCCTCATCTGCCCTTCCATTGGCTCCGAGGGCAGAGAGCCAGGGGTCACTTCAGTCATATCCGGCTTTGCTTTAACTCGGGGCTCAGAAGTCCCGAAGCCTCATGAATATTATAATGAACTGCATTCACTTCAGGGCTCTGGCTGGTCGATAGGGATTCAAGGACACAGATAGACGCTGCTTCATCGTAAAGTACCTGCTGCCTTGTTATTGTCTGTCTCTGTCTGGTACACCTTCATGGCAGAAAAAAAACCTCCCCTCCCCTCCAACAGACCTCACGTGGGGCAGCACATGTGGTTATATATACACATGTGGCCATATATTCTAAATAAGGCAACAGCTGCAACAGTGATGAATAATAGAGAGTGATAAGAGCAGCTTCAACTACAGAGCTTTTGGCTAGAAATGGTTCTCGGAGAGAGCACATCGAATGTAAGAGTGAGATGGACAGAGAAAATAATTCCATTTACATGGATTGAAATATTCCCAAAAATGCTGCCTGATTACTTTTACCCCTTTAATGCTTAAATTGTAATAAGCATAACTGAATTGTGGAGTAATCCAGGACAGTGGAGAGAAGCCAGAGAGAATAATGGACAGACAGTATAAATGTAGAGTGTGCACCATCTGTGTGCTAACATGACATAAATACCTTTCTAGTGAAGCTGCCAGTCAAAAAACTCTTGGCACAACAAGCTATCGCTACAAATTAGACGCTTTAATTCAGTTTCAAGAAGTAAGATGGATGGATGTAAAAAAAATCTGAAGTTAAACACAAGAAACATAAATCGTAAGTCTCCTCCTCGCCTCAAATTTAATAGCAGTTGGCAAACAACAAAACCACATGGTTAGCAGAAGGTTTGGATGTGTAAGATTGTTTACGAAAGCATATGACAGTAATATCGTAGCATTTTATAAAAGCTGTACTGCCCATATTTGCTATACGGCAAGACAAGTTGTTTTTTTTTTTGTAAAAAAGTACATCTTTGAATGTGAATAGAAGACTGAGAGGAATAATGCATTTTCAGATTTATCCACATTAATATGGTCTTTGCCCCACATGCACTTATCTTCACCCCTCCATGAGTGTCTGCAGTGCAGCAAAGAGAGCCGAGGTAAAAGACATAAGGGAGGAGAGTTTGGCAGGCTTAAATGCTAGTTAGGCCGGCTGAGCTAATTAGCCCCGATTTCCTCATCCCGATTCAGACATGGAGGAAAGCCTGGGATTACTGAATCGAGCATTGTGTGTGTGAGTGTGTGTGTCGCTGAAATTATGTCAGGCTGTTGCAACTGATCGTCAGCAGGGGGGTTTGGGTGCGCTTGTTTGCGAAAGTCAGCTAATGAGAGCTTTACAAATGTGTTACAGTGTGTCGCACAGCAAGTGTGAGGATGGGCTTGTGTTAGTGAAATAATAAGGCACCCCCTCACCCCACTGAGGATGAGAAGGAGCCTAATGATACGGGACCCAGCAGGGATGTGGAGTGCCACAGTTTCCCAGAGGAGAGTGGTCCTTTGGGCACTGTGACCTCTTGCCCTCTACGCCCTCCCACCTTTTGACCCTTTAGCTGTTCGTCATCTGCATGTTGGCGGAGCTTAAGGTTCTCAGACACCCTGCCTTAAGTCAGCCATAGAGCAGTTTTAAAATTCACATAGCGTTTTATTCGATACACTGTATGCATTTCCTTTTTCAGGCTTACGAATTTGTCTTGCTTGTGTTTGACTGCCCCATCTTCCCACTCCCACAGCGCTCCGCCCGATAACACCCGCCTCATACATCTTATGACTTGGACACATTTTCATCTCATTGCCTGATTGAAGAGTTTCAGTGTAACAGGAAGGCACCTCATTTGTCACAAGTGTCTGCTGACAAAAAAGGATCCATTGTGATTACTTCTTTGCTGCGTATTTTTCGTTACAACATGCACTGACAGTAGTGAATATGATGCTGTGAGCAAACACTAGTATATTTATTGCATTTCGGAGTTTCTTTTCACATAACCAGTCATGTGACGCTGTTAACCAGTCACAGACGAGGATATGAACAAGACTTAGAAAATTTCAGCTGGCCAGCCTGGACGGACGGCTGAGACCAAATCCGAGGTCTGTCGTTGTGTCCCTCTCCTCCCCCACGTTTACCCGAGGTGTGAGAAAACTTGTCATGCTGAGAGCTGTCAGTCACCCTGACACTTGTGCGCGCACACACACACACACACACACACACACACACACACACGCTCACACTCTGATTCTCTTAAGTCAAATTAGTTTTTTTTCTTCTTCTAACAGAAAGTGTTGTGCCACATACTCCGTCCAGCCCTTCACAGTCATATCAGCATAAGCGACAGGCTAACACTTCTCTTCAAGCAGTAGCTTGATGTGTTGGAGAAAGAACGGGCTCTAACGACATGTGAAAAATTCCAGACTTGATTACAGTTTCACGTCAAAGTGAATCTTTTAATGTGATTAAATCCCCTTTCCTCTATCTGTTCTCACTAAGAGAGATGATAGCAGTCTTTGATCAGGGGCTTAGAAAGACCTGCTTCATGCTTGTTCCTTCCCTGAACCCTCCTCTTTCTTCTCTGTATGGGCTTCTGGCTTACAGGAAACCTGGCTAATCGGTTAATAACAGTATCAACTTGTGTAATGGTCTGTGGTTGTGTTGTAGGCCTGCAGTGCACAACAGTGACTGTGCCAGTAAAGTTCACTGACGAGGTTACAGTATTGCTGTGCGTGTATGTGTGTTTCAATTCATTAACTGCCTCTTTCAACCTCCAAATAGTCCGGTGCGCCAATGACTCTCATTAGGTTTTCTCCATTACTGTCTGCTTGGAAAAGCAAGACGCTTGGCAGCGACTCTTTTCCATTTTCTCTCTCTTTTCTCATCCCAAGCTGTGGATCATGTTTTCTTCACTTTAGAGCTGTGAAACATACAAAAACTGTGCCAGAACTGCTCAAGAATACAATTATTTCCCCTCACATTACTTGCAAATTTCTTGCTGCTTTTTTCAGCTTTTTTTCACCATCTGGAACCTTGAAGATTGTGATATATTTTGTCGTACTTCTTTTAGCTTCAGCTCTACAAGTCAGAGAGGATTAACAGTCCAGTTTATTATATCTGAACATAGCAGTATTTTGTGTTTTGAGCACAGTCCTGTTTGCTCCCCCTGGTCCTCGTAGAGATGAGATGGGAGAGGAACAGGAGGGGGTCCCGCTGTTATTAGTGTTTTTGTGCTGCTGTTCCTCACAGTAAACTACCCCGCAGGTTGACTGTATGCCTTATTTTTCCAGCACCAGAGTAATTTACGAGTCTGTTCTGGAACCCGTACGCAGCGTTTCATAAATCTATACTCTCCAGGCCTGTTATTTATATGCTGAGAGACCACACACACAGGTGCTCCTATTATTATTATCACCTATACATTGCCTTCAAATGATTCTGCAGTTTGGCTTCCCTGCCTGCGGCTTCTCTCAGCTCCCACTATGCTACTATATGATAATGCAGAGCTGGTATATTAGGCTGAGTGTGCACAGCCGTGTAAGAGTCATCAAGCTTTAGTGTCTCTATAAATCGCTGAAGTGATCACTGCTTGGCAGAGTCTCGGCCCCCTGTTCTCCCCCCGTAGCTCTAAACAATTTGTTTTATAGCTTGAAATTCACTCCGCTGTTGGTCTCTTGGCCAAAAAAACAGCAAACAAACAAGAAAAAAACAAAAACAAATGCACTTGCAGGTACAAAGTGCACACACAAGGACAAATATGCCCCGATTCACTTGCATGCACTTGTTTTTGGCTGCACATGCATATTCTGTCATGTATGTGAAAACATGATTTAGGACTCAGACGCATGCATGTTATTCCTCTCTGTAGCATTTCTGTTCAGTCCCCACCCATTGTGCTCTGGGACTCAGCTGCATTGAAACACACTGCCTTTGTGTGGGAACAGCTGGCTGCAAAGTCATTTGGACGCACGCTCGCACACACAAGCACATGTGGACACGCACTCACAGATACACACATAGTTTCCCATGCAAGCAGAGCTGAAACAGTCTCTATTGTCAGCGAATAACTGAATGCATAAGCAGGGGAGAGTTCACAGTGCTCCAGCTATAAGTTGGTCTGCTGCTGAAACCCAATAGCAGTCACCTCAGTAATGACATCAGCATGTTGGCACCTTGACCGGGGTATACAGGCCATGTGAGAGGGCCCCAGAAGTGTGTGTGTGTGTTTTAAGTGTGTCCTGGCGTTGAACAGACTTGAACTGCTTTGTAGCCAGCTTCATGAAAGGCGAGTGCACACCCTCCACCCTGTTACTGTTTTTCTCCCCCCACCCACCTTCCTCCTCCACCTCCTCCACCTCTCTGTCTTCATTGACCAGTACTCAACCAGTTCCCTTCACTGTTGTTGCGCCCTGGCTTCCCAGCAGCAGCTGGAGCCTGAGACACTGTGGGAGCATTGTATGGTGAATCGGACCGTTGTTATCGAATGGTTTGGGTTTGGTTTGTGTTTATTGTCTGTTTTTTTTCCTATTCTCTCCCAAGCTATGTGTTCTGCAAGTCATTGTACCTATGTGTATGTATGTCATGGACAAATAGCACTGCAGGTAAGAAGAAAAATATGGAGAATTGATTTTTGAGTGAACTGTCCCTTTATTTGGTGTTTTGGTATGACATGTGTTCTGTGTTACTGACAGTCTACTAATGTGATTGCCTCCCCCAACATCCCCGCAGTTCATTCTCCACACAATTTCATCCATTCTCCATTATTCTATCCATTCTTCTTCCTCGTCCTTCCAGCGCTCTTTTAATTTAATTCCATATACAAACCCGCTCTCAAATAATTTTCCATTGATTTTTTTTTTCTGTCTTCATTTGTCTCTTTCTCTTTCTTGCACTCCCTCCACCCTTAACTGCAGCGGGGCTCAGGGTACAGGAGAGGGTGAGCAAGAGGGAAAGTAACGGAAGAGGGTGGAGAGGAAGGCGAGGCACATAGTTGTGGCTGGCTAATTAAAAGCCAGCAGTTTGGTCAGTGAAGTCCCAGTTTATGGGAGTGGTCAGGATGTGCATTTCTCGGTTATGTTTATGTGTGCGAAATGCAGACGGAGCTCATTTGTGTCATTGTTCATGTCTGTGGCTGTGGAGATTGACCGCGTTCCCACTGTTGCCTTCTCACTTCTGTCTTTCCTGTCAGCCTCTTTCCCATCTGTCTGTCCAGCCATGTTGACTACGGTGGCATCTTGTCTGCTCAGTTCAGAGTCAGCAAAGAAGAAAAGGTGTCACGGTTTTGGTTGGTTAGAGAACTCGACCTTTAACTGGAGGATGCAGATTCTATCCCATTCTCGTATCAATATTGATTTGAAATGTCTGTTTTCTATATGCACATGTTACAGAAGTGCAGCATGTTAATGTGGTATAATCTAACATATCTATGACTCTACAGCCGTGCTAATGGTTTTGTGAAGCTTTTCTTTGGCAACAGGAGCGTTTTGTACAAAATAAAATCTTCACGTAAGACCAAAGACCATGCTGAATGAAAAGTCAGGAGATCAGCTCATCCTGGGGGCAGCCGTGGCCTAGAGGTTGGAGAAGCGGCTTGTGATTGGAGGGTCACCGGTTCAATTCCCCCACCGGACGGGCAGGAACAATTTGGGTGTGGTGGAGTGATTAATGTGAAAAATTGCCCCCCCCCCCTCATTATCCAGCTGATGTGCCCTTGAGCAAGGCACTTAACCCCCCAATATGCTCCCCGGGCGCTTGATGCTGCCCACTGCTCCTGTGTGTGTTTCACTGCATGTAATTTGCTGGGTGTTGCATGTGTGTGTTCAACTAAGGGGGATAAATGCAGGGATAAATGCAGTAGTTAAATTCAGTATGTGTATGTAAAAATTTATATACTGCCAGTCAAGTTGATTCTTCTTCTTCTGAGCATGAAGCAATCTGACCAACAGCTGCTGAGTTGACTACATCCCTCCTTTGTTCATGTAGCACAGATCTGCTTCTCAGTGAGGTTGTGTGAAGTTTGGAGACAGAAGCAAGATGACGCTGAATGTGGTGAACTCTATGGCACATTTGAAGACTAAATTGTAGAAGTCTCTGAGATCGATCATCATCTAAAATCTTCACCCCTTTTTAAAACTGCAAACATCAGCCACATGGTGGTGCTAGAGGGAAAGTCAGGCAGTCAGGATTCATCCTCCGTCAGCCATGAGCAAATTTCATGGCAAGTCTTCAAATATTTTTTAAGATATTTCAGTCGGGACCAAAGTGATGGACTGACCAACAGACTTGCGTTGGTGACAAAATAATTTCTCTTCTCAGTTCTAAAATTAGTTGTAGTATTTCACAGTTATAAAGCTAATTTAAACACAAGTTAGTAATAACTCCTGCTGTGACTTCCATTTCTGATTTAATATGGTTCTGCCATGCAAATCAAACCATGTTGTTTCTTGATTCTTTTAACACTTATTCAGGAGTTAAACCTAACCCCAAAAACTAACCTCATGCTGTAACTGCAGTCGTCTGGTCTGCTCAGGGATGAAGGTCAGAGGCCGAAGGTCAGTGATCTGAACAGCAAAGCCTACTCATGCAGAACAACACATCGTAAACAAACCATTACACACCATCTGCAGCGGCGTCAAATCCCCAACCAGCAGCCGTATGTTTGTATTGGGGTGTGTGTGAGTGTGTTAGCGACTCTGAGATCACACCCACAGACACACAACTGAGGATCAACACACACACACACACACAGCCAGACGGAGAGGTGACAGAGGAAGTGACCATCTGGTATCTACTGAGGCATCAGATTACCTGCTGAAAGGTTACATTGTGCATATATTGTGTGTGTCAAACAGTGTGTATACTGTGTGGTGATTTTGGAATACATTCTGATGAAGCAAATACCATTTAGCACTGCTGTGTTTGTAGAAAAATAACTGTGGATTTATTTACTTTCATATTTTTCATTCAAGACAAGAAGAGTTTTTAACCATAGCAACTTTTTCTTTTACACACTCACTCGCACGCACACACATGCACATTGGTTTTCTTGGTCAAGGACTCTTCAACATGTGGACAGGAACTGAACCACCGGCCCTGTAATTAATGACCAAGTCACCCCACCACATGTATGCAAAAGTATTCAGTTGATCTAAATTCTGTTGTGACTTTCTTTCAACTTTAATTGCCAACAAGTAATTATGAAGTTTTCTGTCTTTAGCCATTAGTGCAACTGTCAGGTTTTGAAGAGACATTCTTGACTCCCAATTATTTCCACGCCTGTCCATTTACAGACCGTTATGCCTCATTACCTTGGCAGCAGATTGGCTCGTACAGAACCGACCACCTCCTGCCAAACCTCTCTCTCTCTCTTTATTCATTTCCTGGTTGCCACCACCTTTTCGCTACTACTTTCTGTTCTCATCATTTTTGTCTTCTCTTGCAAGTCCAGCAGCTTGATCTAGCTCCCTCTCATGTGCTGTCCTCCCTCCTCATCCTCTCACCCTCTGCCCTGCCCGTCTCTTCATATTCAGTGTTTTCTGTTTCTTTCTCTCTTTTTTCCCTCTTGCAGTTCCCTTTCTTATCTCTTTTTCCTCTGAACTGCCACTCCAGCTCCACCTAGACCTTTCACGCTGTCAACCCATTTCTGCCCTTTTCTTCTCTCCCCCCTCCTCTCTACTCTTTTCATCAAGTCCCCCACCTGTTTTCTTCAACAGCTTTAGCTCCCCCTTTGTGTCGCTGTTTGATACCCAAAATGCACTGTGTTCCCGCCGTCCATCCACCTTTGCTTCACCCTCTATCTGGCTGCTGTCACAGGCAGTCAGCAGCCTCTGTGGCGTTGCCCACTGGTCTAACACCTGCCACTTTGAAGACACTGTGTGAGGGAATCACTGTGACAAAGTGTGTGTTTGTCCGTGAGCTTTCGTGAAAGAAAATCCCTTTATCATCCACTCTTGACATGCGTCCTGCTTGTTTTGACGTGTTTATCTCTTACATCCATGTCTGTGAGTGTAAATGTCAGTTTGTGAGACTCTGTTGGCCCCACATAGGGCCAGACACATGGATTAGGGTGAGATCTAGGCTGCTTGTCTTCTATTTTGAGATCCCCAGAAGGAGAAGCCTGTTAATTTAGCTGCTATAAATACAGGACCTCCTCCTGGCAGGTCACTCTAAGACCCGCTGCATGGAACTGGACTGTGATGACAGCTCCTTTAGGCTCCTTTAGTCTCTCTCTCTCTCTCTATATATATATATATATATAAATGTAATGTGTGTGTGTTTGTGTGTGTACTCTATGTGTGCGTGCATTCCTTCAAAGCAGGCTGGCTCTCCTCGGGCTCAGTGGAGCATGGGGCACCACTGACAAGGACGTTTGGACAGGGCCTGAGCAGGACTTTCTATCGTTTCTCTCTTTGTCCTTTGCTCCCATTTTTCTCCATCTGTTTATATTTATCACTGAGAACTGATGGTTTTGTTCTGATCACATAATATATCAATAATATTTTCTATTTGATATATAAAGTGGCAGAAACAATGATAAATTTATGCCAGGTTTTTGCAAGGTGGTGTTCAGATTGTTTAAGTTGTTCAAAGTGAGTGTAAAATGATATGAAAGAGAAAAAAACGGTCTTGACATTTAAGAAGCTTCTTCAAATAGAAGATATCTGATGACTTGAATATTTTAACAAATAATTAATTAGCAAAGTTTATTGATTATAAGATAATTGGTTAAGTACTGCTCTGTGTTCCCTGTTAGAGTTACTTTTCCTTTGAAAGATGTAGCTTGTACAAAAACTGTTTTTCATGTTTGTTGTCTGGATGCAGGAGGCTTGGACTTGCACTCATTGTTGTGATATTGGTGATAGAGGAAAATAAGCATGTTATTCTTTTCCTGTCTCTCAAAGTAATAGTCTAGTGTCCACTTCTTAAGTTCCTAAGTGCATTTTCCACGTCTCATTTTCACTTATTGTCAGTCAAAATTACTTTGCTCACACTGGAATGCAAAAAAAAAACAAAAAACCCAACAACTCAGTCAAACAGTCAGCACTTGACCTAGAAAACTGAATTCCCCACTTGTACCTTGCAGACACCCAGCAGTTAACTGATATCTGTGTTTATTCTGTTGCTGTAATTTGGTCTCCTTTCTTTCACAGTCAAGAGCACCATAATTGCTTCTCAGTCAGTGAAAGTGTTTATTTAATGACAGGCTTATTTGTGCAGCTACATTGTGTAAAACGTCCGCAGTGCAGCTTTTACATGACCCGAGACTGATCATTATCTTCATCTCTATAAATACACTCAATCATGTTCTCATTTCGTCTGATTATTCTTCACTTTGGCTGTGTGTCTGAGGAGAAATCTCCTAGTAATCACCTGCAACCCCTTTTTAATGTTATAATGTAACTTCAGTAAGCGGTACAGTGATGCATGTCAGACTATTACTGTGCAAAAAAGTGTTTTAATGTTTCCGTGGTTTGGGTTTTGGAGAGAGAGTGGTTGTATCTTAGGTGAGATTTACAGCTGTTAGTGCAGCTCTCACCGCCATGCACAGCAACTGTGGTTTCATCCCAAGAAACAAGTTAGTTTTTCCAATACGGCGGTTGATCAGAAACCTCATTTTTAAGTACACTACCCCCCGAGCAAGACTCTGTGTCCAAATGTGGACTTTTATGTCCAGCCTGCATTCATTCCTCTCCCACTGCGCCTCTGTTGAACAAAGTGTGGGACTCAACAAAAGAGGCAGGTAGAAAAGAGAATGAGTGCATGGAGGAGAGGAAAGAAAAGCCGATTGAGGACAGTGAAGTGGAACGGATGGAGCGTGAGAGAAGGCGGAAGAAAATGAGCAGTGAAAGTATAAAAGCTTAAATCAAAAGAATAAAAAATTCATAAGAATCAGGCGGAGAGAGAAAGGGAGGAGATAAATGAGAAATATTGGAGTAGCGGCGGGGAAGGTGCATTTATCAGGCAGGGAGAGGGCTGGGAAAGGAAGGGCAAAGGGAGCATTAGAGATTATTTGCAGGGGGGAGCGTGAGCTTTTTAATGAATCGCTGAAGAGGACGAGCAAACACACATTCATATACACACCCCACAGCATTCAGGCATATTGCACACCATTCGTTCATTCATTCATTATAAACACAAAGTGAGCTTAGTGTTTCCTGTGTTGCTTTGCCAGATCTTTTAGGACAACCTCGCCGATAGATATTCCTTGGACTAATGTGCAAATGCATGATTCAAAGGTGTTTTCACTTGAAAAGGAGCACACTGGCACTGATGCTCAAGGTCAAGCCGGCTTTGCTTTAGCTTGGACTTTGTTTGATTCCTGGATCCCTTTGTGCTCTCGCATCTGTCTCAGTGTGCTGACAGAATGAAGAGGGGCTCAGTGATTTGTTTAAACTCTGGACAGCATCACCACAGACAGAGCCAGACAGTTTAGGACTGAGGACTCTGTGTGTGTGTGTGTGTGTGTGTGTGAGTGTGTGTATATACTCCTGTATAAGTGTACAGAGTCGTGTTAATCACAGGCAGCATGCCTTTCTTGACCCAGATAATTCAGCTCTTATTTGCTTTAATAGTGTTTTGAGTGTATATGTGTGCTGCTGTGTGTGTGTGGGGTTTCCCATTTGGGCAGCAGACTTTCAGTGTTTGACAGCTTCATTTGTTATTCCCTCACTGAGATGTGCTACTCCCTCTGTGTGTGTAGTGAATAAGTTTGCACTAAATGATTCAGCATCTTTGTGTCTGCTCAGTTGGCGGCAGGTTTGTCTGTAAGAGGGCAAGAGGCCATGTGTTTGAATATTGTCCATGTCACCACTCACTCAGACATACCCACACACACACACACACGCACCACTGAACACGGGCTCCTGTCCGAGATGCATGTCACTAATGTATCCTTAAGAGACCTGTACTCTTCTGTCTTCTGTCTAATCTTTGTCTTTCCTTCATTTCTCTTAAAAATGCCCTTCTTTGTACCGCTGTCTGTTAGAGAAATCATGCCTATTATCTGCTTCTCTAGAAATGTCTTCCTCCATTTGTCAAAGACAAAACTCTTTCAAGTATGTCATTATCAGTCATTTAAGCCTCATTTCCCTTACAATTTCTCTCTTTTGTTCCCCACTTTACCCCATCTACCCTTGTCCTTGCAGGACAGCGACATCCAGAAGAAGATTGACCATGAGATCCGAATGCGCGACGGGGCCTGCAAGCTGCTGGCCGCCTGCTCTCAGAAAGACCAGGCGTTAGAGGCAGCGAAGAGCCTTCAGACCTGTAGCACTCGCATCATGGCCTACATGTCGGAGCTGCAGAGGATGAAGGAGGCTCAGGTCATGCAGAAGGTCACACGGAGGTCGTCAGATGCAGGGCCGATGGATGACAGACTCCCGTGCAAAGGAAAAGTGGCCATCTCAGGTGAGTAAATCTGGAATGTCAGGATGTTTGTGTTGTTGGAGAAATTTCTGCAGGAGATGAAATGAAATATTAGGGAGAACATTTTGTGTTGCAAGGAATATGTAAAAAGAAAATATAGGGGAAATGAAACGTCTGTGACCCATTTAGTGCTATGATTTACTGCAGCGCTCCTATTGTCAGGCAGAGGCTGAGAATCCGGCCTCCTCTCTCTCTGTATCACAGCATGTCTCATTCTGTCCGTATTGACTGAGGTGAACATGTTGACCTGCAGATGCTGCCTACTGCAGTATGAGGGAGGGCAGTCAGATAGTAATTGTGGAGCTGCTCTGTAGTGCAGATGTACTGCAGAGAGATGATTCACACCAGGGAGCAAGACAACAGACCATTTCAAACTATTGCTTTGTTTGTTTTTAGAAAGTGACGAGAAGGTAAAATAAATAAATAAATAAATAAATAATGAGATGTTAGATTGAGATCATATATGAGTGCCTGTGGGTGGAGGTTGGGGCACTGCTGCACAGCTGATACCCAGCTGGAGAGCATACGACACACACTAACAGTCACACATGCAGTGAGTAAATTGGCTGTGGACCCTTTGGACAGTAACTGAAAGCAGCATGGGTAGTGAGACACACACACACACACACACACGTCAGACAATAACGGTGATTAACATTTTTGTGGTCTAATCCTCTGTCTGTTGTCGTTACAGACCTTCGCATCCCTCTCATGTGGAAAGACACAGAGTACTTCAAGAACAAAGGAGGTGAGGAGCCGCCTCGTGGGAAAATGGTCATTGATGGGATATTAATGATTTATGCCTGCAGGGTTTATTGATGATTGGCTTCTGATGGAAGTGCTGCGTGGCTTCACACAGTTGAGAAATGGCTAATTCAAAGATGTCAGGGTGAAAGCTTTGTATAATCACACGGGCCTGACTGTGGGATTCCTCATGGCCAAAGTACAAAAATCACTTATTATCAATGGCTGAAGGGTGAAACTGATACTTCAAAATATGCTGATCCATGGGACAGACAGCACACTGACATTTTTCTACTCTATGCAGGGTCTATGGTTCAGTTACTGGAGCTGATCATTACAATCTGCTGTAGCCTTACCAGATACCGCTCTTCTGGTATTTTACAGAAACTGTTTTTTTTTTTCTTCTTAGACATGAGAAACTCTTGGCAGCACAACCTGACCCACTGTTCAGTCCTGCTGGCTTTGCCTTTTGGCTCCGAGGAGCAGCAGCACACAGGTGCTGAACTGGGTCATTATCGGTAGGGCAAAGAAAACGGCATACTGATAGTGAAATGCAGATGGAATGTGTTGTACATTTAAGGAAATCCACAAATCTTTCTTCTAGTTGAATGTCACTGTGGGTGATATTTCAATGTTTTTATGGCATTTCAAAAAGGTTCCCTGAATATACGACAGCAGCAATCTTCATATTAACTGTTTCCCGTCCTATCTCCTCTTGATGGAGTCAATGTGGGTTAACCCCTGCATAGTCTTTATAACCGTCTCAGTGCTCATATTCTCCCCTGGCAACTTGAAAAGAATTAATCTGCATGACCTGTGCGTATAAATGAACTCAAGAGACAGGTAGAAGACTCTTAACAAAGCTTAATGAGGCTGTTAGTCAAGGTCATTAAGCACACCGACACATAAAGTGAGCCCAGGAGGGAAGGAGGAGTAAAGTGTGTTTCTCTCTCATGTGTTCAATCATATTTTATTTGTTTAAGGGTTGAGCTCACACTTTGAATAATAAGTTTGAATTTTAGGATTTTAATGTACCGCAGACACGTTAGTTGGGGCAGACCACAGCTCTCAGCCTTTTCATTTGTAACCTTGAATTTTAATGAGAAGTGGCTCAATGATTGGATTTGGTTGGAGGAGGCCACGCTGTTTATTTTCTCAGATACATTTCTCATGGTTATTATGGATATAATGGTGTTTCAGCGCAGGGAATCATAGCGAAGCATGCCCTTAAAGGTTATTGCAGATTCTTTTCAATACTGAGATCATTTTACTTTTTGCAGTGTAGAAGAAGACAGCTGTTTTTCTTTTCCATCTCAACATTAAAGACCACTGTGCTTCAGTTTCAGCCACAAAGCTACTAACAATCCTTCATAAGAATTCTTACCCCAGATGGCTATTGAGAGTGCTGAACTGAATCTAACAACTGTAGAAGAGCTTGTCAGCCAAATGGAGGAGCTTATCTGTCAAACTTAAATTACACAGGTCATACACCCTCTGTAGCCTCTGGCCTCAACACTTTGTTCAAACTGTTACATACATCTTGGAGGTTGCAGGTGATGCTGAAAATGAGTTTTCAAGTGATGCAATTAAATGAAAGCTGTTGAGAAGTCCCATAAAAATGCTGTTTCAAAGATTTGTTTTCACTGCTGTTCTGCCTTTCCGCCTTGTCCCTTGCAGAGCTTCACCGATGTGCAGTGTTCTGCCTGCTGCAGCTCGGGGGAGAGATCTTCGACACAGACATGGTGATAGTGGACCGCACTCTAACCGATATCTGCTTTGACAACACCATCATATTGTAAGTCACCTGAGAAAGCAGACGCATACCAACAGTAAAACTCACGTGCAGCCTGTGGGTGACACTGATATGTTCGCGTTCATCGTGTGTGTGTGTGTCCTTTCGCAGCAATGAAGCGAGCCCTGGTTTTGAGCTGCGTGTTGAGCTGTACAGTTGCTGCTCGGAGGACGACTACACAGCAGGGAGCACGCCAAGGAAGCTAGCCAGTAAACTGAGCTCCTCACTGGGGCGATCAGCCGGGAAGAAGCTCCGGGCAGCCATGGAACCCGGACCGTGTAGTCCTGTTAGCAACGGAGGGGCAGCTCCTCTTCTGCTGCCAGTTCCCTCTGTGCCGTAAGTTTAATTTACAAATATTATGAAGTTAACATGTTATGCCAGATGGATACTGAACAGAGAGATATTAGAGAGGGAAATGATGTATTTTAGAAAGCGCAGGTAGGAGTAAATGTATATTCTCTGTGTTGTGTGTTGACAGGGGCCCCAAGTACCACCTCTTAGCTCATACCACCCTGTCGCTGTCACATATCCAGGACAGCTTTCGCACACATGACCTCACCATCTCAGGCAATGGTGAGTGGCGGCCTTCACCAATCTGTCTCCTCACCATCTTTCCCTTTTCTTTGCCAAATCAGCCATCTGTCTGTTTTTTTGTCCCTCTCTCGCTCATCACTGTCTCACTTCTCCTCCCTGTATTCTAATAATTTCCCTTAAACCAAGTGTATTGTGCGTCCCCCTCCTCCTCCTCCTTCTCCTCGCCCCACCTTGTTCCATGTCCTCCTATGTTCCCTGACAGACAGCCATTGTCAAGGTCACTGCAATAAAGGCTGTGCTAGTGAGGTGACTGCTGTGTAAAGCTGTAATGATGTGGGCTAACAAGGGCCCAGACCTCAGACAGACAGGCCCCTAGTGTTTTATTCATTGGCCCTTCAGCCTGCTGTAAAGTTTCATTGCTTGCTGCACCTCATGACACTCCCTGCAGCTGCCAGTCGTTTACACCCCTGTGGCTTGTTTTTTTGTGTTTGGGGAGGGGGGGGCATTCGTGTGCATGTTTATGGCTGCACATGATTGAATGTCATGAATGTGAAATATTTTTATTTATTAATGATGTTTATTCAACTCATCCATCTCTCTCTCTCTCTCTCTCCTTCTCCCTCTCCCTGTAGAAGAGTGCTCTTATTGGCTGCCACTGTATGGCAGCATGTGTTGCCGTCTCGCAGCTCAGCCTCACTGTATGACCCAACAGATGATGAGTGGATGTTTGAAAGTTAAGGTAAGTTGACAGGTGTATGTGTGTGGCAGTGATAAAGGAACTATTGCTGTCAATAGTTTCCATAGTTTTTGGCTTTTGTCCTGGTTTATTTCAGTCCTGATCTCCTCCACCACCTCAGACCTCTCCTTGTTATGTTACTGTTTCTCCTTGTGTTTCTTTCCCTGTCTTTTACTTCACACTTGGCTGATCTTTTTCTCTGCTTTGCAGCACTTGGCTGGTGACCCTCAGAGTTGGACACAGGTGTATGCTGTTCTAAAAGGAACAAGTCTTTACTGCTACCATCGGCAAGAAGATCTGGAGGCCAACGTTGAGCCAGCTTTCACCATTGCAATCAACAAGGTCAGCAAAGGAATCAGAAAAATGGAGAATAAATAGAAAA
Organism: Scatophagus argus; assembly: GCF_020382885.2. Taxonomy (NCBI): domain Eukaryota; kingdom Metazoa; phylum Chordata; class Actinopteri; family Scatophagidae; genus Scatophagus; species Scatophagus argus. The sequence goes on along the minus strand of NC_058496.1, from coordinate 5,900,160 downwards.
GAATATAAAACACTGGGCTTTCAGAGGATGATCCAGCCTTACAGCACCTGCAGAGTTGTGTTGTTTTTGGTAATGCCTCAGGCCTACACAGTAAGGAATTGCAATTGTGGATTGCTGCCAGTTTGAATCTTCTGCCAACTCTGAGCTGGAAAAAGGTAAATAAGAGATGATGCTCTTTAGTGTGAAGGTGTTATTGAACAAGGCTCTTTACCCTCGGTTTCCCCAGTAGAGCTGCTCAGAAGCCAAGACAAGAACACTGGATCTGTAGCACTGCTTTCCGGTATAACTGTGAAAATGCTCAGCAGGGCCATAAAAGAGCAGGCATGTCTGGATAAAAGGCTTTAAAGACTTCCAAATTATATATGTTCAGCATCTTCTCAAGTGAGATACAGTGAGACACAGCAGGCAAGCTCTATCCAATCAGGAGTCATATTTCTCTCATCTGTCCATATTTCCAGGCACTAAAGGGAAGAACAGTCAGTCAGCCAGTCAGGTTCTTGATCATCTTATTTCCTGTGTCTGGGAGTTGGTGCCTAGTGGGGCTTCTCATTCTTTCCATCATGACTCATTCAGTCTTTCACAGCCTCTGACCCTGAGCTCACAGCTGACCTAAAGCCAAGTTGGTCAGATCAGATCTGTATGATCCTTTTGTTAGTCAGTCGTCTGGTTCATCCAAAGAGGAAGGAGGGGGTAATGCAGTGTGACAAACAGATGAATGGAACAACACTGCCATCTAGTGGTGATAAACAGGCCTGAATGCATGTGGAGTAGAATGGAGGTGGGAATTGGGAGTCTGCACCTTTTGTTGGATAATTGCTGAAGGGAAATGGTTTGGAAGAGGACTAATTAGTGGCTTTATTAGTTAGGGCTTAATTTCAGCAGGGATTCACAATTACAATTGCTGTAATGATCACTTGTTGCTGCACACAATTTCGCTCATTCAATAGCGCTGGCATCCATTCCTCATTGTAGTCATTTTGTGGTTGATGATTGTTTTCGTTGCTGCTCTCGTGTTTCAGGAGACCAGAATACGTGCATCAGAGAAAGACCCTCACAGTAAAGTTCAACATATTTGCATCAGTAATCAGTACGGAGGCGAGGAGGTCACACACACACTGACCACGGACAGTCGCGAGGACACACACCGGTGGATGGAGGCTTTTTGGCAACATTTCTACGACATGAGTAAGTGCAAAGGAAGTGTGTGAGATACATCCACTACATGCGCATATGCTGCTTGGTGCGTTGAAAATGACAGTTTGTCTCTGATGCACAGGCCAGTGGAAGCAGTGCTGCGATGACTTAATGAAAATCGAACTGCCGTCGCCAAGGAAACCGGCTCCTGTCACACCAAAACAAGGCTCGCTCTATCACGAAATGGGTACGATTATATCACTGTGGGAACACATGTGAACAGGACACATTTTGGGTCACTGTTAGCTGGAAAAGGAATCCTAAACAGGAAGGCAGGGAAAGAAAGCACCGTGCCTGCACTGCATGTGACTGTAGCTTTAATTCCTCGGGTCCATGTGCACGATGGAGCCACACTCTGCTTTACTTCTCTGTACTTGTAGATAGAATGGGTCTTATCTCTGACACGCTGACTCACTCTCTGTCCTTTGTTTCTCTGTCCCTCTTTGTCTTTTTTCAATTTTCCTTGTGTGTCCTAAATCCATCACTCCTTGGCTCGTCTCTTTTGTCCTTCTTTATTATTTCCTTTGCATTCTCATACACCATTCATGACCAACGTCACATTTTTCATCAACTCGGCTGAATTATCTTTATCCTCGAATGAACCTTTTTTTCTTCTCTCATCACACCTTAACATTCATTTCCTTAATAAACACGCATCAACCCTTCTTGATTTGTGTCCCTACCATCAAAACACACAAAACTATCCAAACTCTCCACTCCAACCCTTTCTCTATCCATCCTCCCTCTCGGTTTTCCTAACCCCCACCTGGCAGCCCCTCTTGCTACACCCTCCTGTGAGGGTCTTCTGCTGCAGGATAACGCTGTGTCTGCTGAGATTCGTGCTCTGCTGTCGTCCTATTACAACGACAGGTGAAGTAACAGGAGTAGGGCTTCATATGAATGATGCTATGCTAAATGTTGCAGCCCAGGATTTATTGTCAATAAAAAATAACAAGCAAAATTAAATACGGAGACATGTCCAGAACTGAAGTCTCTAAATTGTTGTCCTTTTGACACATGATGTTGTAGAATCACACATACATAAGTGAGGAGGATTTAAATGTACAAAACACAATTTGTTTTGTTTTCGTTTTGGATGTGTGCACCTCTGATTTGTCTGCATTTTTTTCTTATACACTCTCAAGGATATATTTCAAAAATCCAGAATAACAGTAACAGTTTGTGAACTACAAATGTGTCTAAATCCATCAAAAATCTTCCTTAATTTTGCATTAAAATGATACGAATCCCTGCCCTGTTTTATGAATATGAAGAAAATAGAACATATTAAGTCATCTCAAGTTATGACTGGATTACTGATTCATAAAAACTCAAATCTCAGATTGAACACAAACCAGTTATTTAAGTCAGTCAGATTGAAATCCTTTGAAAATAGATTCAAGTCGAGAACACCGCAATGTAATGACTTTCGTTGCATCTCCTCTGCAGTTATTGAATCATCTGATGACCTCAGTAGCACCGTGTCAGACATCCTGGCTCGGAGGATGCAGGAGCTGGAGCTCCGCAGCCAGCTGGGCACCTCCCCCACCTGGATGTCTATGTTTGACGAGAGTAACCCAAAAAGCGCTGGCCGCTCCCGTCCTTTTACCTCTCGCCTTTCTGGCCACAGCCCCTGCACCCCTCATCGACTGCCCCGCAGCCCTGTGAGCCCTCACCGCTGCCCACAGCTGGGTCTGCTGTCCTCAGATGCAAGCCTGACCTCAGACAGCGACAGCCACTGCAGCACCAGTCCCTGCTCCCAACGCCACGGCTGGCCCGAGCCTTCTTCAAACTTCTCTCCCTCGTCGTCTTCCCCCTCGCGTCTGAGGCCACGCACTCTGTCGCTGGATGCGAAGCTCAGCACACTTCGAGGGAGGGGGTACGGAGGAGGAGGGACTTTCCAGTGCCCCTGCCAGCCTCCTTCCTCCTCGCTGCTCGCCCCTCTCCCCATCTCCTCCCGTTCACCTCGGTCACAGCACAGCACACAGACCACGCTCTCCTGCTCCAGCTCCACCTCCAGCAACAGCTCCAGCAACAGTGAGGGCAGCCACAGCCCCGAGTCATCTGAGGGGGCCCCCTTCTCTAGGCCCTCCCCAGCTCGACGCAGCCTCAGGAACCTCAGAGCCAGGCTTGATCCTCGCAACTGGCTCCAGAGTCAGGTGTGAGCCCACCCTGCCTGCCTGAAACTTTGTGCTGGCCAAAAAACACCAGTGCTCATTAAACCATGATTTAACTGGCTTAATATATGTGAACAAACCTCAGGCAAACTGCTAGGCAACATGCACAGCTCTGAGGAGGAGAAGCTGCCTCTAGCCTGCCTCCTGGTGGAGGATGAATCATGGAAGACCCCCCCCCTTCCGGGGCTAACTGGAATGTCTTCTAACACAAAAGACAGGTGACAATCACTGCAGGCGACTCTGCACTTTGCTGGGTTGCCACAGTTTTGAAGCTGGTCCAAAACTAAATGGGAGGTACTCTGCTTGCTTTGAGAAAACTTGCTGCTTGGGAGAAAGTGATGCTAAAGAGCAAAAGGACTTATAAAGAACTGATAAACATGTCACACTTTGCCTACTGTCTGTCCTTAGATTGAAATAGGTAAGTTTTTTGTTTTGTCGTCTTCAGCAAATGTCTCGTCCACTCAAACATAATTTCAAGGTCATCTCTTAATGCACTAGCAGTATTTTGACTGGATGTGTCCTGTCTGTATTTTAGAAATTATGGTTTGCAGTGTTAATGCTATGAAAGCCAGCGAGCATGTGGCAAGATGAACATAAGGTATTTTCAAAGAGGTTTCAAATGTCAGAAACTGTCAAGTGTGGAGGGGAAAGGTTGGTTTCTGTTGCCTGCAATGTGATCTACTTTAGTGTACATATCTAATTATTCATACAGCAGATGATCTTTGTGGTTCTCCTAAAATTACTATGCATTACTACGCTTTTTTTTTTTTTTTTTTTTGCATGATTTGACTTACAGTTAAAATGGTGAACTACTTGAGATCATTTCAATAATGAATCTGGTGAAAATTTAACTTTATGCAAGTGCTCACACTTACTGTAGTGGTTATTACTGTGATCTCTTCAGGGCAAAAATCTGCGCTCCGGATTTAATTTTTACACATTTATCTGCAAACTATTGACAGGCTGTTGTCAGAACTGGGTAATAGAGCCATACATACATTGAAAATAATCCTAGAATAAACTGAAATTAACCAAAGCTTAAGTTATTATTGAAAACCCAAGCCATAGTTAGAGTTCTGCTTCACTGCCTCACTACAGTATTGTGGGATACTAAGAAGAGTGGTTCCTGATTATGGAATTTCCAAAAAAATGTGAAACGTCCACCAATCCAACACAGTGATATCCTTTAATTAAATTATTGATTGTTTCATAGTGGTTGCATTCCAGGCATCTTTCTACAAAACCCCAGTCAACCATCAGGTCACGATAATAAGAGCAGGATCAAAATTCTTTACAATGTCGCCTGATTTTATATTTTTAATTATGTAAGTTATTGTCATTGAGACAGCTCTTACCACCTGACTGAAGGTGTCCGTGTGAAAACAAATCTTTTAGGAGGGTGTGCGTCTGTCAGTGCAGTAAAGCTTCTTCTTCTTCTCTGTCTTTGTTGTTTACTGTGGATTTTACTTCGGTAACGTCGGTTTCTCTCTTGGGGCTCAGAAGTCGGGCAACCATTTCTACTAAGAATTAAAACTGTCAGATGTTTAAAGGAACAAGCATTTGTTACTGTAAATTAATTTTTATAAGTTAACAAATAAACCTCTATTCTTTGTCTTTTGTTACATTATTGATTTTGTTATAAATGCAGCTATATTGATACCTGATTCTCGTTACGTTAACAGATGATGTGCAGATATTTAACTGTTACGATTAGATAACATTGAATGTTATACCCTTGCAAGAGTTTCCCGTGTTAGCAGGCTTCCTGTTCTGCATGTGCACCATCCTAAAAAGCAAACATAAAATGAGAAATGTGGAAATCTCATGTTTAAATAATATAACATTAAATATAATAAATGTTTTATCAACTCGCAGCTGACTCTTTCTTCGCACGTCCACGATTTTGTCTACGTGAAATACAATCTTTTGAACTCTGTGAGGAATATTTCATGTAAATCTATGAGAGGTAAGTCAAATCATTAATCCTGCATATGTTAAATTTTGACTGATATATGAATACTTACTCAAAATCACATTGTAGCACGTGAGTGTAAAGAGGTTACACGCCCATTTTAAACTGCACATACTTAAGCAGGTTGAGGGCTTTTCCACCATGTACACTTTTCCTGCAGTGGGAGAACCTTTTATTAGATCAATAAAGTACTTTAAGTACTCTTCACTTCGAGCATACGATGAATCATGTTCTAGCCAATTCTGTTCTTTTTTTCTCTCCCTGCAGCTACAAATCCCACAGCAGATCCCACGTTATGTGAAGGTGAAATTCCATATGGAAGTTGCACTTGTCTGTCTTGTGGAAGCATCAAAGGCAGGTAGAACGGATGCTTTATTGTCAGTTGTCAGCAAAGCCTTAGATCTCTAAATAGTACAAAGCACTGTTACAAACATAAGAGGTAGTAGACACTGAGTCTTAACTGAGCATTGTAAAATGCATAGAGAAATACTATGGCCATAGTGACTCTGTTTCAATGCCTCAGAGGAGAACCTAAAGCTCCCTGCTTTGTGTCTGCCATGCAGAGTTGTACCATTGTTGTGCTATTGTAATTTCACAACTGCTTAAAGTATTAAAAAAACATACATATAATCATATTCAACCCAACACATACATATTCATCAGTATAGAACAGAATCACACTTATAAATACTTTATATTATATGCTTCATATGATGTCGATTATTGACTTATGTAACCCAATAGGGGCATTTAGCTCAAAGTTTGGCAATTATATGATTTCTGTTGGATTACATAAGTAAATGAAAAGTGTCACAACAAGTTACAGATAAATGAGGGGTGTCTCCCCTCCTCACCCTCTTTCATGTCCTCAGTTTTATAGCATTTTTCTTTTTGCACTTGTGCTTCCTCCAGCTCCATGATCCCCTCTCATTAGCAGGCACTCCGTGGATTACACGCCCGCAGCGCCACCCCAGCCAGAGTACTCCAGGCGAAGGTGGAGACCTTTGCAGGGCACGTTCCAGCTCTGCTGATGTACGTGGATGCAATCCGGTGGAGCCGCTTTGCACCAAAGGTGTTGTAGTGTCCTGGGAGGACTTGGTCAACCTGTTAAATGAGTTTGCCAGTTGTCAGACATTTTAAAATTATGTGCAGTCAGTCCCACATGAACTCCTAAATCATCAGTTGCGGCACACTCAAACATAATCTATCTGAGCACCAACTGTATCCACCATTACATGCTTCATAGCTTTGACTGAAGGATGATTATGACATACAGTAGAAAGACAAATTTGGGGAAATCTTTTGATTTACCTAGAAATTATTAATTATTTGTTCTTAACATGCAATGTCTAGTAAACTGTAAAATCCAGTGCCATTGAGGGTAGAGAATCAAAAGCAGTCCAGCACCTAAAATGTACACATAATGGACATATCCATTTTCATTTTATATTTCATATTTTTAGACTGTGGGATTGGAAACCAACTGTGCATCAAAGACAGATAGCTGAACTGTGTGCTGAAATGGATAGGCCACCCGCTGGTGTGTTTTAGCGTTACCTGCTCGCTGTCCACCAGCCCCACCAGGCGCTCACAGCTGCTGATGTAGTCACTGACACGGCTGTAGGGCAGCCAGTCAATCATGGAGCCGTCGTACACGACATCTCCACTGAAAAGCAACTTGTTGTCACGATCGTGGAGGCAGATGCTGCCCCGAGAGTGACCGGGCATGTGAAGAACCGTCAGCTGTCTGTCGCCCAGGTTGATGACATCACCTAGACAGTAAAGAGGAAGTGGTAGGAAAATATCTTCAAAATCATTCACACATGCAAACACAATATAACTTAGATCTCCATATGCATCCCAATCTCAAACGTAAAAGCCCAACTAGGAGTGACTGGCAGATTTCATACTGGCCCGTCACAGATATACAGTATGTGTACATGGTTCGATATGCACTGATGAACTGAACAGAACATAATGTTCTGCAGGATTTCATCCATAGTCAATGCAAAGATGCACATTCACAAGTCAGGCATATTCAACTTCAGCAAAATATCAGCACATGTCACAGGGCTTTGCAGAGTGTTGTGTGGTGAGGAGCAGGTGGAGCACTTATCAACCTGTCTGCAGCAGCAAGTCAAGCAAACACTCGCGCGGGTACTGCAAATTAAAGTAAATGATCCTGCAAATAAATTCATAAATTGTTTTGCTTTGTGTGTGACAACATAATAAGGCATCCTGCCTCTATTATGTTTCATATTCATGTTCCATATTTCAGGGATCATCACAATCAGAATTTTTTCTGCCTTAATATCAGCATCAGCCACAAGTATCGAGTATCAGGCTCTACCCAGCATCCAAACTAAATCCTTATGTTCAGCCGTATTTTGACAGGCTGGAGCCAAGCCAGAGTTATACTTGTGTTGTTCACATGTCACCACATATCACCATGATGTACGCAGTGCAGGACTTTCAGTATATATTTGATTTGGTCCATACCAGCTAGGAGTTGCACAGTGTGACAGAAGGGTGAAACTGACACACCAAGCAATGAGATATTCCATCTGCAGCACTGCAGCAGTGGCTCTGACACAGCAGAACAAGCCAGTGTATTGACCGATGGTGCAAAAATGAAGGCAGGAGTACTAAAGATATTCAGGGGGAAAGTTTTCATCCAAATTCCAACAAAAACCAAAGCTGCTTATCCCAAATGCAGCGTCCTTTATGATGCTTTACACTCTGTGGAACAACCATCATGAAACTTAATGAATAATGTTAAGTTTCAGAATGTGAGTTTTAATCTGCGAGTGACTGATATGAGCTGGGAGGTTATCAATACTCTCTGTGATGCTCTCCATAAGTGTGGACCATCTCTGCCTTCTCTTCTTCTTTCTTTCTTATAACTAACAGAATCCAAGTTAATCAGCACACTGCTTTAAAATAGAGCCGCTCTATTATAGAGCATCTAGAGCATCACAACCAACAACAAAAAAAAAAAAATCAGATTACTTCCAAACTATCAATACATTTTGTCCGCTTGTCACTGTGCTCTTCTGTGGACCTGCCTGAGCAACAACCAGCACCTCACTGTAGCTGTGCCTAAGCGAAGGCAGCATCCTTTCTAACGTCAGCCTTGAGCTCCATCCATTAAGACGATGAAAAACGTTGTTAGCTCTACTTCTCACATCATCCTGTGCCTCTCCACTGCACATGTTACATTTCTCCAAATGTCTACTTTCATTTAGCAAGTCATTGTTGGTCTTCTGTAAAATTCACTTGTGCACTGAAATCCCAGTGCAGGGGTAGAAAGATTCTGTATAATGCATGACTCGCTATTGAGTCCTGGCTCACCCATTAAATATCACCTAATGGGATCGACGCCGATTCTTATCCTCCCCTGGCAAATGCATTTAGACCTCCCAGTCTGGCCTCTGATCACAGATCCACTCCCTTACAATACATCGCATCATCCCCTACCTACCCTCCTGCAGTATGTGCGTAGGCTGCACAGCCTTGACTTTGTAATGCCTTGCCCTCCATCCCGGACTGGGAGCCTCGGCTATCTCCCTGTCGCTGAGCCAGGTGACCGTTTCGAAGTTGTCTCCGTTGGCCAAGGCATCGACCTCGGCGCTGTGGACTCCCACCTGTTGGAACTGATGCAGACCACCCGAGTGGTCGAAGTGGGCGTGGGTGGCGATGGCCAGCAGCGGGTTCTTCCTTTGCGGATCTTTACCGAGCAGCCCCTTGGCGTCGATGTAGTCAGGTAAGCTCCTCAAGCCCAGACCGGTGTCTATCACCACGTCCTGGTGTGAGCCGCGAAGCAGCCAGATGTTGGCCCGGTTGTCTGACTGATAGAATCGCTCTTGGATCCAGAAGAGTCCGTCTCCGAGCGATTTGTGAGCGTACCACTCGGCTGCAGACATCCCAGTGAATGCACTTGACGAAGTAACCTGCTGCGGGTGTTGTGCTGCCAGGTGATTTCGCGGCCGAGAGGTGTAACTAGCCTTTTAGCTAGAGGTGATATGTTTTCATTGAGGTTAGTATGATGGTGGCCGCCGACACACCCTTATTGGGGGAGAGCGTGCTCATTGGACGACCAGATGAGTGACGATATCCATATACCCGCTGTTATTGGCTGGGAATAAATGACGTGTTTTTAAACGTCACGCCGGGGCGGGGCGAGTTAAAGCCACTCATATCGCTGATTGTAGCGTGAGCGTAGGTTTGCACGCCGGTTTAAGGGAAGTCGTACATTCTTCGTTAGGTTTTCCTTTATTTTTTAGCGATTTCAAGAGCTCGTTTACATGCCGAACTAATAAAACTGAGCAGCTGAATGTTAAAGGGAAGTAGAGTCGAAGAAGTGAAAACATGGAGACTTGGTAAAGGCTAAATGTCGCTGAATACACAGACTTTGAGGATCCCACGTCTCCACATAATTTACTGACAGTCCCATAGTGAGTATTACAACTTAATGTGTGAGTGAATTGTGAGTCTCTGGTTTATTTCAGAGTTGAGCATCTCTGCATAGTAGGCCGTAGTAAGACAGAAAGAAGGCCATGGAAGCTGTGGTACATTCACTTGTTGTGTGTACACGTGTGTGACAGTGAAGTTGACTGGAGCCATGTGGACCCTGTGCTGCAGGTACAGAAGAGGCTTGCAGTCATGGCAGGCAGGGGTCGTGGTGTGGCTTCCTTTACTTTCAACGTTGAGGCTCTGGGCATCGGCAGGGGTAGCATGCCAGAAGCTAGGGTGGGGCCAAGCCCGCTGTTTCCAGTAAGTATCTAACACAGACTCACGCACTCACTCACAAAAATGCAGAGGTCCCACGATGATCTATCACATGGCAGTATATTAATTTTTCCTTTAAGCTCTCAAAGTGTTGCATGGCACATCGTTTCAGGTAGGCAGGATATCAGAGAGAGGTGAAATCTGCATGAAATCTCAAAAGTAGACGTTTAAAGAAGTACAACAAATTAAAATATATATATTGTATCAGTGTAAGTAAAGTTGGGTATAATAATAACCGGTTGCAAAGCATCTCTTCCAAAAGAATCCTCCTATTATTGTCGAATTATATGTTGATCTAGGATGCTTCTATTATTTTATGCATGATGCAGCAAAAAAAAAAAAAGGGGGGGGGGGGGTCAACTGACTTGTCTTGCTCTTACTCTCTGTGCCTTGTGCATGTATCCTATTGCTTCCAAGTACATCACGCACAGCACAAAACTCAGTGGAAATGGCGACGATTGTATTTTGCACACACGGCCAGAGGCCACCCGTATTTCCAACTAACTTATCACAAACAAGCTGACAAACCTGGGGCTTTTGAGACTTTGGATATTGAGCCTTGCTTAGTGTGTGACGAGTGTGTCTAATTACTTTGGCCAAAGGACCAAAAATGATGTACAGTAAGTTCAGGATGTTCTGTTTGGTTCTTTTGCACAAAAGTCTGTGTAATATACAATAATGCAATTTCATTATTTCAAGTTAAGCATGGATGCATCATTCAGTCGTAAATGTCACAGGTTTCCCTCACAACTGAACTTTATCAGTCATTATTTGTATAATATTTTGAGGTAGCTTTTCTTGAGTTGTACCAAAAGAGCTTTGTTACTTGGCAGGTTGAAATCCAGCTTGGTTTGCATTTTAACTATCCTTACATTATCTCTTTCATTTTAAGTGTAGGATCAGTTTGGTACAAATGTATAGATCTGTACTGTAAACAACTGACATAAGTGTAATATACTTATAATTTGTGTCAGCTGCTATTACCTCCCTCCCATGATGCAATCTCTTCCAGAACACAGACTTTAAGCCAGTGCCGCTGAAAGCTGGCGAGGATGAGGACTACATGCTGGCCTTAAAACAGGAGATGAGGGGAGCAATGCAACGACTACCTCACAACATCAAGCCTCACTCCAATAAAGCAGGTGAGGAGGAGAGTAGGGCATCAGAAATCTGACGCCTGTGCTATGGCAAGGCAATTGGCTGCTAGGAGGGAAGAAGCACTTAGGAACTGAGGCATTTGATGAGGTTTGTGTCTGGGAATTTAAGACTTGAGTTACAGCTGCTACCTCATCTGATGGTTATAATATAATTTCTGTGGTCTGTTCTTTGAGAGTTTCCTTATCCAGCAATGATTAAATATATTAGCAAAAGCAGCAGATAGTCAAAACTAGTCAAACTATGATTTACTGTTGTGGTTAAGAATCAGGAGTAGCACCCAGTAGTTTGTGTTGATTACACTCATGGTTCTGATAAATTGTTAAAGGTGATGTGACAGTGAATTGGGTCTTGTTTAAGAGTATTTCCTCTTGTTTATATGAAACAGAAGTGGAGAAATACACGGAGAGATACCTGAAGCAAAAGCAGACGGATGATGAGGAATGGACTCCAGGTGCTTGAACTAACAACATATGGTCATGAGATTAAAGCAAGTTGAGGAAAAAAAAAGTGGAAAATAACAGAAATAATTAACTTGATGTTTTAGACTGGAACCTCTTCCCAAAAGAACTGATGCCCCAAAAGAAAAAAACTCGTGCTAAAGCAGGTACATTAATGCCCTTATATTTATTATGAGATTCAGTTCTATGGCTGTAAGAATGAAGACCAATTGCTTAAATCCAACAGGCACAAAGAAGAAAACTGCGATATCACGCAAAGACACAGAGGATATTCTGAGTAAATTAGACGTAAGCTTCTTTTTCACTTTTTTTCTGCTACTGAGCCTTACATGCACTCTTACTTTTCTCTTGACAATTTTTTTTAATTGTACCCTTTTATGAACGCATCAAGTTTATGCAGAAGAATGGGCTCAGGATGCATATGAATATTCTTTTCTGAGCTACCACACGTTTTACATAAGTAATTTAATCCTGTCAATATTTCAGGAACTGGCAAAGAAAGATGACGGGAACCCTGAAAAATCAGATGATGAGACCGAAAAGAAACCAGGGAATGAGAATGAAGAGGAAGAAATTGAAGAGGATGAATATGATGAAGAGGATATTGAAGAGGTTGGATTACACATAATGTGAAATATTTATTTCCAAAATTACTAAACACCAACTTATTATTATGAATATGTGAGATGTAGAGTTAATTTACTTTGTTTCTTTCTAGGGAAATGACTACATTGAAAACTATTTTGACAACGGCGAGGATTTTGCTGCGGACAGTGATGATAATATGGATGGTGAAGCAACATATTGAGACAGTGTGACTCAAGTGTGCAAACCCAAGCACACACGCACTGTTGCAGTAAACCATCATTGAGTTATTGTTTCTGTTGGTTAAATATTTGAGAAGTTGGGAACACTTTTGTTTACTTTGGTTGAAGTCAGGCTTGCCTTAAGTCTTATGTAAATAAGAAATGCCAAACTATGTGCATACTGGCAATAATTTATTCAAAATAGATGTATTTATTTCCCAGCCTGTAGCACATTTCCACAGTTTGAAAGGCACATACTGTCAACAACGCATGCTTTTTCATGAAGTGTCAAGTGAACACAGTGGTAAAATAAAAGGGCTGTATAACAAAGTCTAAAATTTCACATAATTACAAGTATGAGTCATTGAGGGAATAATGTGCATTTCCCATTTTTCTTGGCATGGTCTTGGAGGTTTCTGAAATGAAAAAAAAAAAAAGCAATTTTCTCCAGACAAGCCAAAGAAAAAAAAATTCAAGCAACTTTCATGGAAATTCAGAAATATAATTTAACTGGTAACTCCAGTACTGGTGTGTAAGTACTAAGTGTAATTGTAAGTAAAGGATAATGCTCAGCAGTACTGAAATAAATTAATTATTATATTACACAAAGTGGCAGCGATAGCATTTAAAGATACACTATTTCTAACATAGCAAAAAAATACAGTTGGACAAAACTGAGTAAGAACTGCTTTAATACTACATCCACAGAATTTTTTATTCTCTCAGGGCGCTGCCACTGTTCTGTTACTGAATAAACAAAAACCGGATAGAATGTTGCTGTCTGACTCTTGTGTGTACTTTACTTACAATGTAGCAGCATGATAACTCTGAAATTCATCCAGAATTATTAGGAAAAGTATAACACTATTTTATTTTTTTTAGCTCAATTACACTCCTTGTTGTAAAGCATACCAATGTAAAATTACAGACACAAGGAATGACTGTGGCCACTCACTTGTTCCTAGTCACTCAGCTATTCCTGCCATAAAGGGACTGTCCCAGTCAGGCTGAACTGGTGTTAAAAAAAAAAAGAAGTGATACTAGGAACATCCACCCAATTTTTCTAGGTCTCTGCTATGTCTTCTCAAACTGACTATGTTCACTGTCCCCTGCTTTGTCCACTTTGGCTCCCTGTGGATCTTGATTAACCACCTTAACAGCATGATTCCCATGTTCAGCCCTTGCGTGGTTGTCTCTTCCAAAATTATTGTCATTGTGTTGTCCATGAGGCATGCTGCTAGGAGCTTGTGTGGGAATGCCATGATGGCTAACGTCAGCTTTCATGAGAACCTCATAGTACAGCAGATAAAACACAGGTGTGACAATGCCAACAACCAGCATGATGGCCACAGCTGTCCACCATCTCATGCCCCAGTCTGCCCCATAATAAGGGTCCTTTCTCTGTGCTGGTTTATACTCGACTTCTCCTAGCAGTGGCTGCTGTTGCTGCAGCGTTAAGGAGGACACAACCTCACTGAGGCTGCTCCGAGACGGACCTGTGGATTTCACCAGCTGCTCAATGTCCTTGTCCTTCTCCAAGAGGAATCCTTCCACACTGTCCGTGGAAGAAGAAGAGTCTGTAGAGGACTCGGTGGGCAGGGAGGTAATGGAAGAGTTCGTGGGCACGTGTTGAGTACCTGATGGGGAGGCAGATTTGAGAGGTCCAGTGGTGTGAGTCTCAGTGAGGACACTAAAGCGCCTCACAGGAATCTTGACTGACCGCAGGGCAAAGAAGTCCTGCTCTGTCAAGAGATTGTTAGCACGCTTTATATCAGCCACCTAGGAAACACACATAAGACAGAAACATTTACCAACTTAAGCTCTTCTATGCAAGATGACCTGGATGACTGAGAATCTACACAGACACAAGTAGCTATTTTAGATTAGCTGTGATTTAAATATTTTTAACTAGAATGGCAGCCACTGTGTTTGTTACAAAGGTGTTCATGATACCATTACCAACCACTCAGTGTTTTTTAGTTGTTTTTATCTGATATGGCAAAATTGTTAGCAAAAAAATACAAATTTACTCGTTCAGCAGTCACACAGCAAAATTATTATTTACTTGGAGACATACTGAGCAATGATAATGCAGCGCAATGCTATTCAGGGTGTCCCCTTCCTGGATATCTCTGGTCAGGTAGATAATGTCCTCCATCCTCTCTCTGGAGGTGCCCCTCCGCAGCCTCTCTCTGCCACGTGACCGCAGCTCATAGTTCTCCCCATCCTCCTCTGAGAGGTCATTCTCCGAGCCATTGTTTCCAAACAGATAGGCGTGACTGCCGTTGGCAGACTGCACCATGGTGGCTGACTGGAACCCATAGTGCTGGTTTCTACTGGACATTTTTTTCTTCACTGTGTTGGAAAGAGCACAGCCAAGTTTGAGTACCAAATTGTGAACTTATGCAGCATATTCTTTGAGAATATCAGAGGTATTTTTGCCCTAAAAAAGGATAACATGGAAAACATGTTTGAGCAAATAAGCTTGTTACAACTGTATCACTTAAAACAAGGGAGGGATAACCTGTACAATATGGTTCATTATGGTTCATTAAGACACATGAGAAACATTGTGCTAGAGCATCTTGACAGATATGGCATCAATAGTTATGATGTCATTGTTTACCAGTTTCAATAACTTGGGGCAAAGATAAAATTTGCACATCTTTATAAAGAACTGCCACCTTGTATCATGACAGCTATCAGTGTCATTGCAAAGGTAACCAGTGTTTCATATAAGTTTGCAAATACAATCATTTTAACCATGCAGATATAAAAAAAATACCGGGAAAGCTGACCTGTGCGAACCTTATGGCATCATAAAAGCTCAGACATGCAATTATTTCTCTAAAGCCTGAAAGTAAGCGCAGGGAGTATTTAAGTTCACGTACAGTAAGTTTTTTTATCATGTTGTTCTCCAAACTAAAGTCCATCTCTCTGGTAGTCCTGAGCAGAAAAGTTACTATTAAGCAAGATAAGACTGGCCTTGACTTTACAGGCAGTACAGTCGGTGCTCATGATACCAAGGTCTTATTTATGTAATATTTCTTCTTCATTACCCATCACGACATGCTACATCGCCAGTAAAGGTGACAGCTTGTCAGATGACGTTATGTATTCCCGTATCACATCTATGAGCAAGGCGAAGCAGACTGCACTCAAGGCTACTAACGTATTTTAAACCATATGCCAAATCCGTGAACAACGTATAACAATGCTAGCTAAGCTGTAAGCTAGCAATCTGTGGTGTTAACCCCTATGATTCACACCAGCGGTCATTTTCTCTGTTAAGGATGTAGGGGTGTGACTAACTAGCGAACTTAAACTTACAGATAGTTACTGTGGTTAAAACTCCTGGTTAGCTACCGTTACTATTCAACTTTGCAACGAATATGGCTATTAGACAAGTAGCTAATGCTACACATCAGTCTCTCCCACCCCACAAAAAGTCTAGTCGATATCAATATCTAGTAGCAATAGCTACGTAACTTTAGAAAGTATGTCTAAGCCAACAAAATCAGTGGCTTAAATGAACTGTCAGGTCGGTCTTGTACTAATAGTCATATATCGCGCAAGTCCACGGATAGCAAAATAAGAAACCTAGGCTAGTGCTAACTAGCGTACATCTGTGTTATGTAGTTAGTAACGTTTGTACATCGACCAGTGCTCAAAACTGATAAATTCTATATTATGGAAGAAGTGGTCAGCAATTGCACTTACCTTAAAAACTGAACACCGATCAATCAGTTGACCTGAATAATACCCATAGTTCCACCGGAGTAGCTTCTACCTCACCTTGCCTTCGGTTGTTAGTTACCTGTTAGCTACTGTTGAACCGCTACCGCTCACGCCACGTCAACAGAATATTTGCGTAATGACGTACCACTGACGCCACAACACAACCACCGCTTATAATCGCGAGATGGCGCTAATGATTGAGTTAATGGTTCCTGAGGTCGCTAGTCAGGGCCAGATCGAGCACGGATTGGTAACCTAAAGTTTCTTTTAAAATTAAAACCGGGTTATTTTTATGTAGCGGTCCAGTTTCGTACCCATAGTAACAAACTCCTAATTGCACTGAGCGCGGAAAACAAAAGAGGGTATGCGGAACAAACTCAACCAGCATGTTAGATAAAACTCACATTGGCTTTTCCCTTTTTGACTCCAACACCATAAGGATGTAAGGAGCACGTAGCGGACAGTTCATTGTGTTTCAGCTAGTCATACAGGTTTGCCAGACTTTAAGTTACCTGTGATGGAGTACAACCCAAGTTTACATTGTTTGACAACAACAGAGAGGCGAACACCTAGCATAAGGAGAAGGCTCCCGGGGCGCTATGCCTGCTCGGTTCGCTGGGTGGCGCTGTCCACCACCACACCGAGCAACACTGAGAGACTTAGTGGGATTAAAACATCTCGTCTCATTAGGCAGCGACCGGGGTGGTTGAGGGGTGGCGGGTGGGGGACGAACCGGAGTCTCTGACTAGCTGCAAAACTAATCTTCCTGTTGGAGCAGTGAGTCGTGCGTGTGTGTGTGTTTGTGTATACAGCAGCAGCACCTCACATGGCTGCAGGAGCCCGGAGCTGAGTGCAGACAGAGGACAAGGTCCAGAACAGACCGCTCCGCTCCGTCTCTGCTGGTTACACCTCCCGGCTTCGGTCCCGTTAGGTGACATACGCGCTTTATCCCATGCTGTTCACAGGCAACCCAAAACTGCTGAGGGAAAAGCCGCATTCAGTGTAATACAAAATGATGCGTTTACTGGCTGCTGTTTGAGAAGAGAAGGAACTGAAGACCCCGGGAGCGCTTATCGATGTTATCCTCAGCAGCAGATATATTATAGTAATTCATCTTGGACAGAGAGGCCGAGCAAGGTGTCAGGTAAGTTAAAATGATACATTTTCTGTCTCTTATTTAAACATGTTTCTGTTTTGTCATTGTGAATGTGGACTAACAGTAGCCTACGGACGTGTGTGAGCCTAACTTTGCTGGATGATTTAATAGAAAGACTTGGACGCATGAGGATACAGCATTGTGACACAGTCTGGAGGACAATGCAAACGCGTCGGATTTATTTTTCATAGAGTGTGTCAGTAGTGATCGGTGACTCTAGGCGCTGTGGCCAGTGATAGATTAATAGTGGAGAGAATATAAAGGAAACAAATGAGTTGCGATACTCCTCATCAATTATGCCAGACAGCTCAAGCAGACGTATTGTGTAACACTATAGGAAAACGATTAAAAGTGGATGGCCGCGGCTAATTTCTTTCTTTTTTTTTCGGCGTGCCAAAAATCCCCCCTCGGAGCAGCTAATAAAATTGAAAAGCCTAAATATTGATTCAGCGCAATCAGTAAATGAATGGCCGGGTAGCCCATTGAGGAGGGAGACAAACGCTTCCATGGTTACATCCAGGATCTCCAGTGTGATTACTGCGCTTTGTGTGGGTTTCTCTATCCCACTGAAATAAAACAACAATTCAGGGGGAACTGCCACACATGGCGAGCTGGAGACCCTCTCATAAATGCTCCGTTGACTAATCTATAGGCTTACTTTGGCCATAAGTAATCTTGGCACACTCTGAGTTGCGCACATGTGCTGTTACTGTTAAATCAACGAGTGGTGCCTGTAGCCTAATTGTCCCGTCGCTTCTTTGCGTATTTTTTACGCAGATGTTCACGCTCCACAGTTTACGCCGGTTGATGGGATGGGGTTTTCACTCTCTGAATAATTGAATATGTCCTCCTTATCTCTAATTGATTTGACATGATGTCATCTTGGTGCGTCCCTTTGCAAATCTCTTTTGTTGCCTCCTCTGTGGTGCCTCAGCAGTATTAAATCCCTTTTCTCGCTGGGACTGAAGGGAGGGAGCTGCCTCTGTGTCCATTCAGCACTTACACCTGCTCTTCCTCAGTGCCAGCCTTCGCTGCTGACTGTTTCTGAAATGTATCTTTGTGTAAAAGGGCCACATGACTGAATCAGTTGAAGAATTACAGTCTTCTCCCTTTGTTTGCAGAGAGGCAACAAAGCCTGCCATGAAATCTTTGATTTCCTCAAACCTACAATCTCTATTTCCATCATCACAGACCCACGGGTCACAGTCTGTGTTTTTTGTCGCTTTGGATCCTTTAAGATCTGCACTTGCTCAGAGCTCAGGTCCTTTGTTTGTCTGTGTTTATGTCATCGCCTGGCAGGGGTCAGCCCCCAGTCGCCTGTGTGAGGGTCTGAATGTGATTCACTGGGCGGAAACTGTTTTACTGCTGGCCTCTCTCCCCTTCTGTCTCACCCCCTAATGGCTGCACAGTACAAAAGGGGATAGTGCCATAAACAGACTCTGTTCATTGATGAAAGGTGCTGAAGTGTTGCACATTGCAGACGGGGTGAGATTGATGTTTGCTGGGAATAAGAGGGCTTGCGTTCACAGCGTGTGGGTATAGAGGGAAATAATAGACGAAGGCACAGATCTACATATCCTGAACCGTCCTGCAACAGGCTGTGCCTGCCTCGACTGATCTGTGATCAGCAGCGGTGATCACTGGTGGGGTTGGGAGTTGCAAAAGGATGTCTTTATCTGTTGAATGGGGGGCATTTTTAAACTTGTATTGGAACTTTGCATGGCTCAATACAGTGGCTGCTCTGTACAGATATACTTTTTGTGGTCTGCAGTAGCTCCATATTACTTTCTAGACATATACTATATAGACAAAAGTATCCAGACACACCTCTTTGTGGGGCCGTTTTCGGGGACTGGGCTTGGCCCCCTACTTCCAGTGAAGGAAAATCTTAATGCTTCAGCATACCAAGACATTTTGGACAATGCTATGCTTCCAACTTTGTGGCAGCAGTTTGGGGAAGGCCCTTTTCTATTCCAGCATGACTGTGCCCCAGTGCACAAAGCAAAGCTCCATAAGACAAGGTTGGATGAATTTGGTGTGGAAGAGCTTGACTGGCCCGCACAGAGCCCTGACCTCAACCCCATCCAACACCTTTGGGATGAACCTGAAAAGAGATTATGAGCCAGACCCTTTGGTCCAACATCAGTGTCTGACCTCACAAATGCTCTACTGCATGAATGGGCAAAAATACCCACAGAAATAATCCAAATCTTGTGGAAAGCCTTCCCAGTATTTAGAATGTGATGTTATTAAAGTCCCTGTTTGGTGTAATGGTCAGGTGTCCCAATACGTTTGTCCACATAGTGTCTAGTATATATAGTATATATATATAATATATAGTATCTGCATTAGAAACACAAGATTGATTTTTTTTTTAACATGTTTTCTGAATCTTACTAGGTCTTCTTTAATAGTTATGTGAAAATGTTCATTTGTGTAGCACATTATTGCAAGTAGACACAGGTTTTTTCCCTGTGCTGGAAGGGAAAACCAGCAGACCTATACGCACTATACACCTCTTATTAGTTATGGTCTGGTTTTCATTTCCACACCTTGAGAGGATAAAATGTTGCACCTACTTTCCCACTTCTCCCTCAAATTACCACTGCCTTCAGAAGTACCACGCAGTAGAACAATTCATAACCTCTTGTTGGAAGACGGATGTATTCCATAAACCTGCCTCTTTTGAACACCAAACCAAATTCCTGAGACTTTTATTGGAGCAAAAGTCACTACTGATGATGTGTCCTAAGTTTACATCCTTACCACGGCTGAGATACAGCTCCCACGCCACTCTCAACATCAAGGCAAATCTCATGTCACTACCATCTGTTGGCAAAACGAACAGTCTACCATCACGTCCCGTGTATCATGAATCTTACCCATGCACTACATGCATGCTTTTTAAAAATACACTATAAAATACTTTATATTTTTTTTAAATAGTGGAGAAGATGTTACATGTACAGTTTATTTATTTATAATTTATGCTGTATGCAGAATCATTTTATTAGACATATTGATAATTATTTTAATAGAAATTAGTTTAAAGCAATCTTTCTCAGTGTTTGATGTCATTTTTTATTGCTTCTCCATTAGCTGATATTTCATTCACTTCTTCCTGCCATTTAACTTGACTAGGATCATCTGGTCTGATGCCAACATGTCTGGCAACCCTTGAAAAGCTGATTTTAGATTTAGTGAAAGGACAAAATCAAGTCGTAAATAAGTCTCTCGTGGTGTTCTCTGGGATTTAATACTACTGTTTTCAAAAATCATTTGACAGATCATGCTTACGCACAGGAGACAGTATCATGTTTTAGTAGTTGTTGTCCTTGGAGCAGAGGGACAGGCTGCGGCAGGCCCTCAGCACCGGCCAACAATCCTGAGGTCTCTTTAGTGGGCCTGACCAACCGCATATTGTTCCCGGTGAGAGGACGCTAGTACGGCCGCTGCAGCAAACCCTCAGCCATGACCTTGCTGTCAACTCTCATAATCACGCTCTCATACATACACACACATACATGCATGCTTATTGTTATATCTGGCGCTCCGACGATGGGACGATGGGGAGCCCTCTTATGGCTGCCCAACATCTCCATTGAAGTATTAGACTTGAACTCTGACCTCTTGTGATGTTAGTAAAGCCGGTGTCCTCAGATAGGTCAGCCTCAGAGCCTCTGCTGCCTGCTGTGTGGAGTACAATGCATGATCAGTTCCTCTATTAGGTCTAACAGCGACCACCGCAAAAAGGAAACACCACAAATATTTTAATTAATCAGTAACAGTCAAACAATAATTTAGTTTTTGATAGTTTTATAAAATGTTCACCACATTCTATGGTTAAAAACCAGTTGAAGTAAGGCCGCTATGTTTCATTTCAACTTGCAAACTGCGTGGAAAATCAGTGCAGGAAGCACACAGAGCAACATCCTTTTCTCAGATGTCAAAACAAAGTGAAAAGTAAAAGAACGTTTAGGAGGGCTGTTTCCTCAGACCTCTGGTTCACATTAAATTGGTTGGATTCTGTACAAATTAAATTAAGTCTCGTGGACTGTTGAAAGCTGGAATCCTTATTTTTCTTTCTTTCTCTCTCTTTTTTCTTTTCTTTTCCTTTTTTTTTGATCACTGAATGACTTATTATCCCTAAGCGATAAACCTGCCTTATTTGATAAATGAACACACTCTTTGGTCGCTCTTCACCGATCCCATTCTTTAAACGTGCGGACCGCAACATGGGTCCCTCTGTCTGGCACATAAATCCCAGTGAGTTCTACCCCTCGTCTGGATGTTTTTGGGGGGAGCCACGTGGAACACATCCTTTGGTGGCCCCTGCTTCCTGTACTAATTCAGACAGGTCAGGTTGAGTGGGTCACACTTCGCGTTCAGCTGGAAGGAGATCGCAGCTGTCCATCCTCACCCTTCCTTCTTTGTTTGTACCACTACTGCTTCCCACTGGGCCCTTTGTGAGTGTGTGTATCTGCGTGTGAGAGAGACGGTGAAAATGAGTGAAAAGAAGGGTCGGGGTGCCATTTAAAACATAAACCTGTTGATGTAGGTCACCGACTCTTAGATCAATCTTGTGAAACCCTTTTTTCTCTCTGTTACCCTTCAGCCTTATTTATCTGCCATCCCCCAATGTGTGTGTGTGTGTGTGTGTATGGCCCATGCTGTGTCTTACACACACACACACACACTCATCCCCGCTCCCCCGCTCTGCCTTGTCCCTTACACCAGCCCCTTTTTCTTTTCTTTTCTTGTCTTTCTTTGTTTATCGCTCACTTCCCTCATTGTAATGTAGTTGGTCATGGCAGAGGAATTCCGCGAGTAGGTGGGGGTGTGTTTATTGTTCAAAAATGATGTATTTATCCACTTTCTCTGTTTGCCTCTCATCATAGAGTATGGCTTTTGTGAGTAAATCATCATGCCAATCAGAATCAGTTTTATTGCATATGTTTACTCATACCAGGAATTTGTGTTGGCGTGAGGTGCAAGTACAGAATATAAATATAGAATTGGAATTACAATATTTACAATAAGAAAACAAAGTCGTACAAAAAATTAAAGTGTATGTACAGTGAAATGAATTTTAAATAAGAGAGCTGTAAAGTTAAAAAACGCACCCTGCGTCTTTGTGTAGTTAACTCTGTGCTATGTGACCCACTGCAGAGGAGAAATGGTTTAGATTAGACAGTATTCAATGCAAGATACCTCTGGAATCGATTGGTGTCTTTAAGTGCATAACAGGATCCACAAACCAACCCCGTTTCCTGGAAATGACGTTTATATAGAACTTATTTGCCACAGTAGATGCGTTTGTAAGTGAAACATAATCGCATACTAAATACCCTATCGTGAGATGACATTTGTTTTACTGAATCAAACATTTCATTTATGTGCCAAAAGGGGCTCAGTTGGAGGTGGTTGGGGTGCATGATGGGCGTACAGAGCGCAGGACTCTGACACCAGAGACCACGGTCAAGTCCAGACTCTGGTCCCTGGTTAGGTTTAGGCAAGAAGAAGAAGAAAAAGAAGAAGCAGCTTTATTGGCAGTATATTTTTTTACATACACTGCTCTGCTCTGCTCTGTACCAACTTTTCTGTTAATTAGTGACATTTCCCTATTATGTTAAGAGAACATGTAATTATAAGCGCATTTTCTGTTGCAAATTAGTTCTAAATGAATGCGATTAAAGGAGACAAGGCTGCACAAACAAGTGTCTGTTGTGTTCAGTTACAAAGTGCACCCTCTCACAGTCACAATGGTTAGCAATAAGCAGCACATTTTTCAAACATGATCATTTTTCTGTATGATAATCAGGATCTGTTGACCACACTTGTCCAGGGATTTGCTTCCTCCTCCATTCTGCCATCTGGCCCTTAGTTTTCCCGTGCTACAAAGGCCTGAAAGAGGGGCTCTCCCACACCTACTGTACCAGAATGTGTGTGCTGTGCTTGTCCTTGTTTGGGAGTGATAGAGTAGAGCCGAGAGAAAAGGAGGCAGTCTGAATAGGATGGTTTGGATTCTGTTGGGAGAGGAGGCCAGCATGCCAAAAAGTGGGAGAAACAAAAGAATGGAGAACTGTGGCAATTTTAGAAATGCACACAAAACACCAAAAGGAGCAAGAGCGAACAAAAACCTGCTCCTTAAAATTGTGTGCTGGTCAGTGAATCGTAAAGTCCCGCTTCTTCTCCAATGAAAATACACCCCGGTTCTGGGTTGCCTCTCTGTTTTGGGAACTCTTTTGAAATGCAATTAGCATTTCATCCAGGCTCAACCCGGCTACATGCAATGAAGTAATACCCTTTCTAATTTGGCCCTTTGGTCTGCGAGACTGTGCAGCACACAACCTTGTTTAATCCCCCTGAAAGTGCTTTTCTGTCTGCCTCCATCACTGTGTGTCATACAGGCTAATCAGTCAGCCAGTGCTCGAACTGGAAAACGCTCTAAATTGCTCATGCACTGGTTCCTACTCAGTTGGAAACACTTTCCTTTCCACTTTCTATATTCTTTCCTTCCCACTGTTTTCTAAGAAGAAAAAACTCTTGTTTTTAGTTAGAGATGTGAGATGCTTTTGGCTCAACTTAAGAGCAGCCGACCACGGCCATGTGGACAATGCCTCAGGAAAACTCTCCCTCTGTCTGTTTCTTTTTTCACAGTAAAATGCACACTTGATTGGCAGCCTCTTGCCCCTGAAGGAGAAATGCCTAGTTGAAAAGTATCGTCTGACAATAGCTGGAAGGCTGACCTCATGCATTTTTGTTCTTTAGAGAGGTATTCATTCAAGTGTTTTCTTGTTCCCCTTATGTGAAATGGCATAATTTGGCTGCAATTCAGCGCACTGCCATCCTCGTTTCCCAAAAATGTTTCCCCCCTTCTTGTTGGACTAATGGTAGGTTTTCTGTTTTTCTCCTCAAAATAAATATATTTCTGTTTTTACGTAGAGCTCTCCAAAATAAGCCCAGTGAGTAACACAGAGTTCTTGTCAGCTTTAATGATGTATGTTTTAGCCCTACTCGCTTATTAAGTTTCTTAATTTCTTCTCCCCAACTTCCCTGTATGCGAGAACATTCGCTGATCCAAAAATACCAGAGGGACAAACTACATGTGAAGTGCAATTATGGGCTTGTGAGCTGAGCGGGTATGGCAGCCGCGGCTACTCCGGGCTGAGAACGGACGGTGGGTGGTTTCTGAGGTAGAGCCCGACACAAAGTGGCTTGGTGGCATCGCTTAGCGTGGAGAGCAGCTCAAACAGAAAACAATCCAATAAACAGAACAGAGGAGGCACCACGGTTTTAGGGCCAAACACTAAGTCTGAGACTTATAAATACATACTGAACTAATACAACAAGCTCTCTGTGAACAGAGAAACATTTTGTTCGTGTGCATTAAATGACACAGTAGCATCATTATTAGATTTCATTTTCTTTAAATTTCTTTTTCTTCTATCCAAATTTTTTATTTGTAACAAACTCTTTTTGCAAGCTATTTTAAGCATTTTTCATATTTAGTCTGACCTCTGAATAATAACTTGGCCTTCTGGCCACAAGCACTTCCATTTTCCAGTGCTCTCATCGCCCAAAGACAACCATCACATTATACATAAATATAAATTGATGTACTTGTAGGCCTGTTATCACCTCCTTCTGTATGCCATTCTGCCTAGCACACCATCTGTGTGTATGCTGGTGCTGTTTATCTCTCAGTATCATTCATACTGTCTGTCTGCGTGGTCGGTTGTTAGTGTGAATTTGTCCCGAGGAGACACACAAACGTTCCAGGAACACTGTTACATTAGTTGATGTTAATGACAGACCAGTTTCTTTTTGCGGCCAGACTGACTCCAGATCACCGACCAAAGCTGTAAGGTTGATGAATGAGATCCCACTGCAGGCCTCCCCGTGTCAGACAGCTGTAGATCCCTGTGTGTGTGTGTGTGTGTGTGTTCATGTGACTAACTGCCAGATAAAACCACAGGCTCTTCACCAAGGGCATCTCAGGACCAGGGAAGCCTCTTGGGAAAGCCCTTGATTAAAACTCTACAAACTATTATCCCACACATCCTCTACCAAAAAGAAAGTAAGAGTATTGCTTCCCTCTTTTAAAGCTTCCAATACCAAGTATTCTCAGTTAAACAAATAGGGGAAAGGCAAGGTCTGCAGTCTGATTATAGATGCTGGCTAAGGAGAGATAAAGTGGGTAAAATGCATGACAGATTCTGTATTGCAAGTGGCAAAGAATATTTTTTTAGCTGGCAAGGAGAAATTCAAGTGACTCCCTGTCAGCACGCTTGTCAATCCGATCACCTGTCGAGCCACAGGCGGCACATGGCAACTCCTATACCATGAATCTTGCAGTGTCACGCTTACTACCATCTTCTGACTGTGAAGTCCTGGGCCTGCAGTGAATAATTGATGTTAAAGATTACGACACAGAGGCCACTGTCAGGAGAAACCCAAGAGGCATCAGCACCGAACGCTGACCCCAGGAGCAGCCCTGCAACCAGACACCTCCTCAGCACCTCTGACAGGGATATCCAATAGATCAGTCAGTGAGTGAGTGTGTGTCTGTGATGTGTCTGCAAAGGATCTAGTGTGATAGTTTTGGGAATCAAGCTGATGCCAGTAGGCTGCTTCAAGAAGGGCTGATGGGTGACGAGGGTCAGACCAGCACTGATACCGTCACTGTGACTGGTCATTGCATATGTCACAATTGGGGGGGGGGCGGGGGGCTGTTCCTCTGGTGAGGAGAAATCCATCACAGAGATGCAAGAAGTGAAGGGATACTCTACATGTAATATGTGTAATATGTACGTGTGTGCCACCTATGCTTTAGCTTTGATCTGGGCTTAGCTGGTGAAACGAGCAGATTTAGTGACACTCCTGTTGTAGCTTAGTGCCCAGCTCTAAGAAACTTTCCTGGCAAGCACAACACCTGCTTGTGCAAGAGGACCTTAATTCTAAATGACTCCGCGTATTGAAAAGAAGAAAAAAGAATTAGGTGGAAGTATTATGTGCCGGATAAAAAATGGTTATGGTGAAAGCAGGTTTGAGGTCAAGGCTAAAGGAGATAATAATGTGATTTAAACAACAGGTTCAGGAATTTTGTACTTAATTGTTTGTGAAGAATGGTTCAGTATTGTCCCAGGCCAAAGGATGATTTCCATTTGAGTTTGGTGATGGTGGATATGTTGTAGATTAATGCAATATGTGCATCATACATTTAGTCAGTGTTATATATAGTGGTGGTAATACACATTTATTGGACACTGTGTGTGTTCCAGGAAATAAAGTAATGCAATATAAAAGAAAAGTCAGCTGACTGAGGTTAGAGTCACAGGATAAGTCAATAAAAGCAATTTTGGATGTTCAGAAAGTGAAATCTCTTCAGTTGTGGTGTTGTCTGTGGCTTGTTAGAGAGCCAGGTCCCAGAGTCCTGGACCCAGCCGTCATTTTGTGCTTCTTTGGCCCGGGATATTTGTGATGGACAGCATGTTTTCATGCATTTCAGAGCTCTCCGGTGTCCTGGCCTGTCACCCAGCTGTCTGTCTGAGCACTGAGACCTTCCATTTTGGATGCATATACTGACTGTGCAAGTCTTGCAAATGCATCCATGTATGGAAACATTTGTGTGTGTGTACATGTCACGCATGCAACTGTGCCTCTGTGCACCTCTCTGCATGGATTCTGACTCCCAGCCTTATCAATGTCACAGGTCTGCGCCAGGCACTCCATGTTGCCATTTGCTTTGACAGACAGATCCTTGGTCCCCCTGTAGCTCCTGGGGTCAGGGTTGGCATAATGCATGATACTCAGCACAAAAACTGCCCTTCCACTTATGACACAGACCTGTGCCATCCACACAGCATCTGCTTTGTATTAGGCCCTTTGAAGGAAGTGCGGCATTTGTGTCAGTGGATGCGAAAGAGACCACCCTTCTGTTTTGGAGAAGGGGGTTAGGAGGTTAGAGGGTTGGATGCTTGCTACCAACCATCGTAAAGATTGTGGTATTGTTATGCAATCATTTGGAAGTTTTGAAGTGAGGTTTTGAGGCACAAAGATTTACTGAAGTGTGTGGAAAGTCAGACCTTTTGTTCTGAAAAACTGAAGGCAGACATGGCATAGAGAGACTGAGATTAAATGAAAAATGGTTTATTTTATATGATAAAATTGTGATGATTTTTAGTCAACGTTTACAGGCAGTGGTGAAAGACCGAAACAGACACTCGATGCCTTTGCTGTGCAATATAACTCAATTAGGCCACTCAAGTGGATGCAAGTGTCCAGATGCTTTGAAAGTGCTCACACCCTCAGGTGCTCTGTTACCCATGAGACTGTAGCCCAGACTGGTGTAGACCTCTGCTGCGTGAGGCGCTCTCAGTGAGATGCTTCAACAGAGAGGTTTATAACTTTTCATTCAAGAGCTCAGTCAGTGGTACAGGAAGTTCCCAATCCCAGGAGAGAGAGCAGGGCGGGTAACAGGATTTATTCGGCCCCGGCTGCTCTTTGTCCAGGGACACACTCACCTCTCTTTCCCCCTTAGCCTCACCCTCTGTTCCCCACTGTCCAGCCCCACTACCCAGAGCCAGGTCTAAATCCTTTTTTGATGGATTTCCCAGCAATCTCTCCACTGCTGGCATGTGTGTGACTGTGCGCACACATTCACACACACCCACACCCACACACGTGCCCCTTGACATCAGCTCCATCACACAAATTCCCACACACATGTAAATGCTCTCTTTCTTTCACACACACCCCTAATATTTGCATAAATCGATTCCGACTGTCAGCCAACAACTTCTAATGTTCATACGGTGTCTTGTTCTCCTCTCTAAGCTGACAGGCTGATTGATGGATGGTTGCTATTTAAACACAACCAATACTGAGAATAACTCAGATTGATATAACAGTAATGGAACATATGAAAAATGGGATATTTTCAATGTCCAACTTTCCTAAACGATTTCTGCTTATGAAAAAAAGAACCAAACAGCATGACTTCACCCGTCGTAGCTGCTGATGTTCTTTTTCAACCTTGTAATTAAGAGCAAATATTTTTTTAAAAGACTATATGCATTCATACTGTTGGCAAGACTATGTATTGCAGATTATGAATGGGATGGGTAAAAGGCAGCAGGGAAGGGAAAGACAGGACAGAGTGGCCGCAACTTAGCTTTAAGATGGCTCCACCCCCCTTGTCATGCTGTGTTGTTTTGTTGTGTTAACCATGACAACTGTCTGAGTGGCTCCATCCAGTTTAAGGATTATTCTGGGTGAGGGAGTTGAGCTGGAGAGGACAGGGGGACAGGAGTAGAGAGGCAAAGGAGAAGGCAGACAACAGGAGGAAGTGAAACACAGAGGGGTGTGGAATAGACAAACTGAGAATTGAGGAGGATTAGAGGAAACAGGAGAGCAGAAAAGATAATTAGAAAGAGAGAAGAGAGTGTTGGCAGTGCAGAATTGTAGCTTTGTGCCGAAGTACTGAAACTACCTTGAGTGATCACATTTATTCTGGCATGACATACTAAATTCATGTGGCCAAGAAGAATAAACTCAACAACAACTGCTTTAACAGTTATGACAACATGAGGACAACAGGCATTGGAATTGTGGAATAATGTTATGAATCACTTAGACCACAATGACCAGCAAGCCTGCCAGTCAGCTTGGCTGCACATTTTTAAAAGCTGGGCCTTTTGAACATCTGGCCACTCAATATTGCCTGTAGATCTTGTTAGTTTTTATCTACACTGACTGTGTATTTTTTAATTTTAATATCAGTTTTTATTAGTGTGTAATTATTAGTAATTATTATATCAGCTATATTTAGAATTAGAATAATTGACCTTCCCACCATGCACTACGTGAATATTTTGCTCATGGTTGCTAAAGATCAATCTTTGTGATTGATCAGGTGTGATCTGAGAATCTTTTCTGTTTGATTTCCCTACATCCTACATCTTTTCTCTTAATACTGTAGCACAGACATCATTAAATTAAGATTTTGATCTAATATGACTTTGTGCAATGTAGATTTTCTTTGTTGTGTTGAATTTTAGAACATAGCTCTGAGATATGAAATCAGTCAAGAGTCAAGTTTTGTATGCGGTCGGTGAACTGAAAATTTTCTTTATATATATGTATATAATGTAATAATTTCTACTTTCCTGCTACTTTTTAGAGTATTTTCTCAATATTCTTCTTATTTTGTAGGAATGCTCCCTGTCCTCCTGCTAGCTGGGTTGATTCTGGCTCTGTCCGTCCCTGGCACTACGTCCGAGTCAGCCACATTGCGCTTCCTGGGGCAGACTGACTTTGTTGTCAACGAGAGCAGCACAGCTGTGGTCCGGCTGGTTGTGGAGAGAGTGGGAGACCCAGTGAATGTGACGGCTTTGGTCCTGGTAAGACATCTGTGCCGTCTGTATCTGATCACCTTTCTGTGTTGCTGAGCTCAGTGTCTAAGTGAAGGAGAGAATCAGTGACCTTTTCGGCAGACAGCAGCCAGTGTGTAGATGAGCGTGTCTGCAGAAAGTCTCTTGGAAATCACTGAATGTGTTTTGGCTTTATGTCCTCCACTTGGGGGCTAATGTCAGCTGCTCACAGTTGGTGTCTGGTAAGACGAGCTGGACACGCGGTAAAGTGCGGTTGGGGGTTTTCCTATGCTTCTTGATATTCTTACCACATTTCTTCCTGCACGAACTGTTATACCTGGACTTTCTTATTAGTTAATGAAAAGCTGTTGAATATTAGGCTTTCCCCTCCAGGAAACTAATGGACATGGACAGAGGCACACTGAAACTCAAGATCATGCCGATAATGGCACGAGTAGAAAGGAAAAAAGAGACAGGAGCAAAATATCTTCTCATGGAAAGAGCTGAAATAGGCAAAAACATGGCTATTATAAAGCATATTACTGGCCCAGTTTCTGAGGTACAGATCATGTACCTGCACCATCCTGGATTCAAACCTAGCTTTCATCTTTTGTGCCACGTTGTCTCATGTGCCTTTTCTGTTTCTCTCAATTTCACACTTTTAAATAAATGCAAAAATATCTAAAAAAAAAAAACAAACAGAGAGCTTCGCTTAGTTAAGTGGTGAGTGATGTATTGTTTGATTGTTTCACACAGCTAGAGGGAGTCGACACGGGGGACTTTGAAGCCATCAATGCTGCGGCCTTCCTGCTTTCCACTGAGTCTAGTAAGACCATCTTCATTGCCGTGAAAGATGACGACTTACCTGAAGCTGATGAGACATTCACTTTCAACCTTATGCTACAGGTAAACACCCAGTGTTTGTCTGCAAATTTATAACAGTGTGTGCCAACTTTTCTTTTACAGTTTATAATATGTTGCATCTTTGTGCCAAAAGTCTGTCCGTGGTTTGACAATGACTCCCTCTCCTCCTTCTCCCTCACTTTCTTCTCTTCCCTCTCTAGAGCATCAAGCTTTCCTTCCCACAAAGTCCCACTGTTCTAATTCTCTCCCTGACCGTCTTAAACCCTAACCCCAGCTACTAAGCAATAGAGAGTGGGGGCGGCAGCCAGGGTAAGCCTGGGAGGCTCTGAGCTGCAGGGTCTTTGATGTGTCTTGCTCTGTAGGAGTTTGTCAGGACTGACCTGGGTGGGGCCAGGAGCGGTGTGCCACTCTGAGGTTCCCCACTAAAAGACACCTTTGTGAAAAGAAACTAACTTTGACAGCCGCAGAATCTGCACATAGTAGATTAAAGTCATTCTCTCATTCGCTGTCCCCATTGACTGTGATGGGCATGTCGGTTCCGTGGATTTCATTTCTGTACATGTTGTGTGTTCACCGTTGCAATTGACACACTATTGCAGATGAAAGCTTAGTCTGTTAAAATGAATGGATTCACAACTATAGTACATTAAAATCTTTTCATGCGTGTTGAGACTGCCAAATGCACCATACCACCAGAAGGTGCAATTTGATTCTTTATTATGGTCCAGTTCGTAGACATTTAAAAGTTTAAAAATGATTTTTAGTGGGTATGCATTGTAAATCCTTGTCAAAAGAACTACCACTACAGCCCAGGATGCCTTACACCTAGAGAGTATCTCCATGGTTTCATGTAGCCTTTAGCTGTCAAGTTTGACTGATGAGCTAGAGGGGCCTGGTCTTGCAGTATGCCTGTCTTTTCCCTCGTTAAAAGACCTAAGACAAAGGTTGTCATGAATTGCTGATCGTCAACTCTGTACATTTACTAAACAGCGAGAGCTCTGAACAGCTGTCAGCAAGACTGACCGTCTTCACAACATTTTCACTTTGACACCACATTTTTGTGACATCTGGTTAAAATCCAGTAGCGCAAGCCCATATTTAGCCTACTGCTGGAGTGAAAGACCAGATGAGGCCCACTTAGCCCTTCTGTTTACACTACGGCAGAGACAAAGCTTTGACCAAATGCTGGGCTATCAGCTTACTGGAGGACTGTCTGGAGGATGAATGTGCACTACAAAGGGGTGTCATAGATCAAACACAAGTAAGAAATACAGGGTTGATCAGTGTACATTCATCAATTAGTTAAATATGTAAAAATCTGTTTCAGTTGATTATATGACAGTACAAGAACAAGATGTGTTATAAAGAAATAATGTAGACTTCCTGTGGCCCAGAGCAGGTGCAGCCCACCGGCACTGTGTGAAAAAAGAAGGTAGAAACACACAGTGGGTCATAGTGTATTAGACAGGACAGGCAGGGTTTATGTCATGCTTCATGCATATAACAGAGCTGACTACTGAGAAGCAAGTTTGTGTGCATGCATCACTGTATGTTTATGTAGCTGGGCAAACTAGAGTATGTGCGTATGTGTGTGAGTAGCTTCCTGGCTCAGCCGGCGGCTTGGCTTTGTCAAAGCGTGTGGATTTTGTGTCTGTGAGTTGACCGCTACAAGAGCTCAGCGGTGGAAAGAAAGCTCTGGTACAGCTGGGAAAAGCCCTGTTTGAATAGAGGGATGAATGCAAGAGACCTAAGCACCTTCTTGTTTTTCATTTTCTCCATTGCTTGCTCTCACCTTAAGTTGTGCAGACGCACGCATATGGTGGTTTTCCTAAGGACGTTCAGTTGGCTGAGACAAATGGAAATTATTTCAAAATTGTTTTTGGGGGAGAACTTGTGTTTCTGTTTATGATCATGTTGAGCCTCTCTTAATCTCATATTCATTTTCCAGAAAGCCTGCACATATACTAATTAGTGTATGTCCAGATGTTTGCATGTTGCAAACGGATTTTAGAAGCTTTGGTGGAAGCCTGTGCACTTGAGCTCAAACAAAGTGGTTGTCAGCACAGTTGGTCCACAAGTTACTTGTGAAAACATTGGTGACTCACTAATGAAAACCTTGGAAAGTTTCACCAAATAACAAGGCTGTGGTCTTCCTCTTTAATTGGGTTCAGAAAATAGAAAATGCTCCACGCACAGATCATAGGTTATAATTCTTTTTTGTCAGCTTAAAAACACACTGCGTAAGCCTCGTGAAGACACTGTGGGATTTTAAGTACGCTAAGTTTGTCAGGTCTTAGTGCTGAATCACAGAGCACAGCACAAGTCCTGAAGAGGCGTCCTGCTGTGAGCTAACCTGAAATATCAACTGGGCTGAGACCAGTACTTCCTGTCTTTGTGCCTTCTCACCAGGGTCTCTCAGTGGGAGCACAAAAATGAAGTGAAGACAGTGGATAAGGCAGACGCTCTGGTTTTTAACATGACCACCAGAGTCGGGGGGAAGGTTTCGTTAATTTGTATATATAGAGTTTATTTTGCGTGGTATTATCTCACCATTTCAATTCTCCCTGCTTTCCAGAGCTCCTCTAATGGTGTAACACTAGGAACACCAAACAAAGCAACCATCACCATCTTGTCCAATGACAATGCCTTTGGAATAATTGCTTTCAACTCAGTAAGTACCTCTTGTAAACCACATGCATATTTACTCAGTCTACGTCAACTTGTCACTCACATGATGTTAATGCAGATGCGGTAACTGTGTTTTCAGTGTTGCTTACGGAGCAGTACCGTCACCATTACTAAACGTGTGCACACTTTTCTAGTGCTGAAACAGGCGCAGCTTTGAGAAATCCATAATTGGGCAAGCATTTTTTATCTATGCAAATTATTTTGCATAAATGAGGCCCCAGAATGAAAATCTTTGGATTTTTTTTTTTTCGTGAATTAAAACTACAAACCTTTTTTTCTCTAATGTCAAGTAAAGCTGAATTGATTGTCCACAAGTGAAACCTGCCCCAGTTACAGCTGTTGATAACATATTCCTCCTATACTATCAACACATTAATCCTCCCCCAGTTTTGTTTTGCAACATGTCATCAGATTTGTGCCTGTGGTTGCCAGATTTGTAAAACTTTGTCAATTTAATAATAATAGAACCCACCGACCATCTTAAGTAGTAGTAGAAAGTAACAAGTCGGGGGTGGAGTAATATGAACCCACTACTGCTCATCATGCTGGTATTATGGTGTGGGAAAAGTGACCATTTAATAGTTGTGAGTTTCCAGGGGCAATTAAAACCTCAACAGTCACTGGATTCACTTATCAGTGGGAGTGTTTCCATGGTAGCTGTGGTATATTAGGAACTGTTTGCCCTACCACCCCCCCAGATGGTCTCAAATGCTGGGTAAAGATTTTGCTTGCTTAGAATCAATAAAGGCCTCCTGGCCTTGGGAGATGTGTTTATGTCAGAGTACTGAATTAATTCCTGTATAGCATTTCTTTATTTTATTTTCTTCTTCTTTGTTTGCATTTTCCTGAATTTCTTTGGTTATGGCAAACTGAACTTGAATTATGCAGAAAAACAGAAATGAATTTAATTTCCAAATTTTAAGACCACAAAAAGGACTTCCAATTGCAATGAGATTATTCCTCCATTTTACCACTGTATATTGTTTCTAATTCTGCGTTGGATTTATTTATTGAAATAGAATACAATTTCCAGTTTTAAATTCCTCATTCAGTTCAGCTCAGTACAGTTCCCAAAAAACAATATACTAAACGAAAAATAGAAACCAAATTAATTTGTCACTTTACACATACTGAAATTAGAAATTGTTTGTTTGTATTCTATATGTAATGATCAGTATCTATAAAAAGGTGGAGCAGTTCCAAAATTGAGAACATGGACCACAAAACATAAAAAACAGCATAATTTCAAATCAAATGAATCAAACTGAATAAATGTGGTCCTGATTACAGGGCAGTCATTTGGTTGTACTTGATAAGGATCTGCCTTGATTTGTCAGTACTTCCTGTTCAGGGCCTATTTAAACATGTGTAAATGTTTTTTGTTTCATAATTTCATTTATTATCATTGGGAAAAAGAAACTGTTAAAACTGAATGAACTGAACTGATTGGGGTTCTGTTTCTGTATTGTCTCTTTTGCCGTCTCTTTCATCTCAGACTGAAGAGATTGTAGTCAATGAACCACGAGGGAGGAACCATTATGTGCCTTTCACCCTGATCAGAGAAAAGGGGACATATGGGACTGTGACGGTGAACTTTGAGGTGAGAGGGCAATATAATGTACATATAACCATCTAACCTTAGACACACACTTTGCAGAATTTAAGAAAGATCGTCAGTGTTATTGATGTGTTTCTGAAAAACTGGCTTGTTTTTAGCTTGTTGAGGATTATCCTAATGACTAAACAGACTTGTCCGTCCAAGTGTTTGGATAATTTAAATTCAGTTAATACTACAAACCTTACAAACAAGGAGCATGTAATTCTCAGACTACGTGTAATTCCATGGTAAAAAAAATAGTCCAGTCATAACATGTTAGTGATAAATGGTCATGCCAAACGTCACTGCGGCTCCTTCGGTTCAGATCTCTGAAGGCCCCAACCCCGCCATTGAAGACCTGAGTCCAGACAGAGGGAACATCACCATTCCTGTAGGACAGGCTGTAGTGCACTTTAGTATTCTCATCCAGGATGACCAGGTAACACTGTGTTCATTTAAAGTTAACTGAAACAACCTAATCCATATGTACCATTTCACTTGAAAAGTATATCTATGTTGCTCTGACAGGTTTGCCATTTTTAGTTTGATACTTACAAACAGGTTTATACAAGGCTCATGTCAGGGTTTGGAAACAGCTGCCTAGAATGTTCAACCGTATGTCAGTGTGTTGCCTTCTCTTTGTCAGATCCCAGAGGATGATGAGGTGTTTTCAGTCAGGCTGACGGGTGTGGCAGGTGGAGCTCTCCTCAGGCCCAATGGCAGCAGGGTGCAGCTGAGAATCCGGCGTAATGATAGCCCACTGCGGTTCTCCCACTCTGTCATGGCAGTACCAGAGTCTGCTGGAATCATTGCCCTCAATGTGACCCGTGGTCGGCTGACTGAGGATGGGTCACTCATCGGCTCTGTTGACACCGAGGTTCTTTTCTATCAATCCAGTTATTTATTTATCTGCCGTATATACAGTATATAGTACAGTTTTGTATAAACCATCTGGACTATACTATCTTTAGGTCTCTGTAGATTACATGGTGGTGAGCGGTGAAGGACTGGGCAGCGCCACACCAGCTGTGGATTTCCTCGACCTACAGCCAGTCAGAACAGTGACATTCCCTCCATTTGTCTACAAGAGCAGCCTGCTGTTCAATATCAGTGATGACAGTGTGCCAGAAATTGCAGAATCCTTCCATCTGGTCTTGCTGGAGGAGACCATCAGAGGAGATGCTGTGCTTGTATCACCCAACGCTGTGCTAGTGACCATCGAGCCCAACGATAAGCCTCATGGCGTTCTGTCAATCAGCAGCAGCGCAGTCCTTCAGCCAGTCACCATCAATGAAGACCTGACACAAAGGTGGATAATTTACAAACACTTATGAAGCTGGGTTAACATATGTATTTTATCCTTTTGGATGGGTATTATAACGCAACTTCAACCACCTTCTGTTTGTTCCTCTGTTGTTTCCCACAGATTTGAAGGTATCATTATTGTACGAAATGGAGGAAGCTATGGCGTTGTGTCTGCCAACTGGTCTATCAGCAGGAACTCCAGTGACCGCTCCCCGGTGTCAGATGATTTGACGCCTGTGGCAGGGACAGTGAGGTTTGCTGCCGGTCAGGTCACGGCTGTGATTCCACTAAACATTGTGGCAGATGATGTACCTGAAGAAGCAGAGGCTTTTCTTCTCAAGCTGCTGCCCAGTACTGTAACCGGAAATGCAGAGGTCGATGAACCCATGGAGGTCAGTTTGGAGATTGTTAATAGGTCAATTTTTATTTATTTATCTGTATAATGGCTTTGATACAGACCAAGAGAGAAGAGAGACGGAAGGCTGCACTTGTCAGGGAACATATCCTCCAGATGTTGTGCATGTGTTATGCATGTGCGAGTGTTTCTGTGTGACCTCCTGTAAGGTACGGTGGCAAACTTGGCACATTCTGCAAAAGTCGACCTCTTAGTGTGTCACTTTGCTCTGTGGGTGTTCCCTTAATGTGGCTGAATCAAAACAAAGAGGAAACAGCAGACACACTCTGTGTGTGGTGTCAGCATTTTTCTTTTTTTTTTCCTTTTTTCCTTTTTTTTTTTAGAGCGCGTGGGTGAAGCAGTGACAGGTTTTTATAGCTTTCAGCTTTGCTCAAGCTTCTTGGCCATGTGTGAACGCAGTGGGCAGATCTAAGTCTTGTTTATGTTGAAGGCATAAGATGAGATGCATACAAACTCTTTGGTCACATGCAAACACACACCAGAGCGCCACCTCAGGTTTTGAGGTTTTAGGGTCTGTTTGCCATCTGTGCTGAAAGAGTTTGTTTAAAAGGCATTCCTTGAGGAATTAGGCTGTAGGACTTGTTAATCAGTGTTTGTTGTCATTAATGTTGCAAATGATATATCACACATGACACTGAGCTGTAAATCTGGATATTGTGTGCATGCCAGGCAATACACCAGACAAGTGTGGGTTTCAGGGAAATGAATGAGCCTGAGCTGAAATGCTCATGAAAACTACTCTAGCAGTCTTAGCAGCAGAGTTAATTAAAGAGGATTCCTCTCTAAAGTTAGCTCAGGGCTCTGTTTTACTACTTTCAGTCTCACTTGTTTTCTTCCCTCTCTCTGTTCTTCACCTCTTCTCTCCTCCGTTTATGACCCAAGATGCAGTCTTAGCAACACAAAAACAGGATACACAACAAAATCCTCCAAAGTAATTGATGGTAAATCTAGGCTACATTGCAATTATACTGTAACATCCCAAAGATCAGGCACCTTCCTCCTCACGGCAGGGCGTCTGCACCCTGCCCAGAGGTCCTCCATCATAGGCTGTGTGTCGGTATTGTGAAAGTGTAAGAAGTGTATAATTTAAATTCTACATTTAAATATAAACATATTCTAATATTAAACATCATTAACTTTGAGCCAATGTTTTAAACAATACAGAATAAGAACAGAGTTAAAACAGAATGATTAAAATTGGCCAAACATGCAAGGCTTTATGAGATCCCTGCTGTAATGAGGGTGGCATACAACAAACAAATGAACTGCAGAATAAAGACAATGAAAACAGCCAGAAATTATAAAGGGAAACAGTGAATGCAGCATGTTTATAAATGCAGTAATAGCACTCATTCTACCAATGCTAAGCAGCTGATGTGATGCTGTATACAAGTGGGATTCAGCTCCACTCACGGGATCTTCTGTGTTGTCATCTCCAGTCATTGTTGTTTGCTCTGTTCTACATATCAGTTACAAAGTTATTCCTCTGTTTTGTTGCAAGGACACTTTCTAACAGTAAATAAAAGAAAACATGCCA
Source organism: Scatophagus argus (assembly GCF_020382885.2). Taxonomy (NCBI): domain Eukaryota; kingdom Metazoa; phylum Chordata; class Actinopteri; family Scatophagidae; genus Scatophagus; species Scatophagus argus. The sequence goes on along the minus strand of NC_058496.1, from coordinate 5,861,933 downwards.
TGAATTCACATGAAATGAAATACAATAGAGAGAGTGGTGGTAAAGGAAAGTAGGCTACCTGGCAACAGCGGTAACTACCAAACATTACTTACCTCCAAAAGAGAATTATTTCATCACATCACTGATGTTTGGTGGACACTAACAACCTTCCCAGTTCTACCGGAGTTGGTGGTTTGCACCTGGCATCCATCTTGTAAAGAAAAGTCCAGCGCATGCAGTGAGCACCAAGCAATGAAAAGGCACAGGTGCACAACCGTGTGGCACAAAATCTTACTGCTTGATGCAGGAAGATGTGATAAGATCATTTTATGCACTCACACCTTTGTGCTGGTGACACTACGGCAAGCAAATCCACACTTCATTGGATTACAATGAATTAGTATTAGCATAGCACTAGCGTAAATAGTATAACCTTTCCCGGTTCACATCTAAATGATGTTTCAGAGAAGTGTTCTTGATCATTCCCTCATCAATCGATATGTAATATGCTGACTTTTGCATTCTTTTGTTAATTTGTCAATTTTATTCCTACTTTTCATCTGGTCTTCCTCCGCTCCTCCCCCAGGTCATGTTCTACATCCAGGACAGTGATGATGTCTATGGGCTTTTTCGGTTTGACCCGACAAAAGAGCAAAGCATCCAGAGTCAACCTGAGGGTCGTTTCTTGTCGCTGAACTTTGTACGAGACGGTGGTACGCTGGGTGATGTGTCCATGACCCTCACCGCCCTCTACATTCCTGCAGGCCCAGTTGACCCAGCACTGGCCCGTGACCAGGTTCTAAATGTTACCAGGTCTGTTAATGTGGTGTTTGCCCGTGAGCGGACGGTACATGTCACACTGCCAATCAGGAGTGATGCCTTTCTGCAGAATGGAGCTCATTTCTTAATACAGGTAACAAGGCTGGAAACCACGTACAGAGCTACACATGAGCGACACGTGTGGATGAAATCCAGTTTAATGAGTTTTCTAAAGTTGTATTTCATGCAGCATTTTGCTTCTACATTCAAAATATGTTCTTTTTGTTTGAACTTCTGGCCAAATCAGTGCACTGCAAAGTTTAAGTGCCTTATTTGCGTGTGTGAATGGTTTGACACTCTCACTCAAATCTGGCATGTTGCTATGGGATTCGACCAATTGTCCAAGTTAACAACACCGCCTGGCCCTGAAAGCGAGTAAAAATGTAAAGGATACTTTTTAACACATGAACACACAAACATAAAAGGAATATGAATGAAGCACCGATGGGTCATTGAATACAAATTTAAAAGAAACAGAACTGCATGACCTCATGGTGAAGAAGCTGTATTTTTAATGAATGAGTTAATTAAGTAATGTATTTTATTTCTCAAATCGTCCTCTTTAAACATCCATCTTGTTGCCTTCTATTAAGTGAGATCTTCCTTGTATTTCCACTAGTTGAATACGCTGGAGCTGATTGACATCAACCCTCCAATCCTCTCAAACAGTCCAAGGTTTGGGGGACCGCTAAACCTGACTTTGACCGTCACCCCTGACATTGCTAATGGGGAGATCGGCTTTACGAGTAACACCACAGTGGTGGTTTATGAACCAGAGGACAGCAATGCTAGCACGGTAAGACCTTTGTTTTTCAGTACTGCATGCATAAATCTATAATGTAGCATAATTATGCTTTAACATTACGCTTTTGGCATTTTGTGATCGTAAGTGTTTAATTAATTGCAAGCAATCTCAGTGTGAATTAAAACTCTGTAAAGTGCTGTAAAGTACTAAATTAACAACCACTGTAAAAGATAAAGGCAGGTTTCCTATTTTGCCGCTGTAAGAAGAGTCTCTAATTACTGATTTTATAGTGACCATGCTGCCAGATAGAAAACTGTTTTCTGTTTGATTCTAATGATATTTGGTGCTGCAGGTGAGCCTCCCTCTGCGACGTGACGGGACAGACGGTCAGGCCGTGGTGTTCTGGAGTCTTAAGCCAGTTGGAGTCAATCATGTGGACGTAACCGATAAAGACCTGGAGCCTCTCAGTGGCTCTGTGATATTTCTCTCTGGGCAGAGTGACGCTTCCATCAACTTCACTATCTTGGCTGACAATATCCCAGAAGTCAATGAGACCCTACTGCTCACCCTGGATAGGTAGGGATATTAAACTCAGGGAAAATGTCGTTAGCAAACATGACAACTGTTTATTTTTGATTATCATCAAGGCATATCAGACCCACCTGCTCTGCCTATAACCTTATGGGGTTTTGAATGTGAAGTTGATATTGTGTCATATTTCAGCACCAGCTTAAACAGTGAGTTAGTCCAAAGGAATTGGACATTCTGAGTGGATGCTATCTCATCCGATCTCTCCTTTGGTTTTCTGGAGATGTGTGTGTCTCCGTCTGTTTGTGGTAGTGGTTTGGGGGTTGATTCATCTGGTAGTCTATGTACTGATGAGAATGGCAGCTCTCTCTCTCCCCCTCCCACTCCTCCCCTGCAGGGTGGAGACTGCACGTTTTACAGTGTACTTCGGGTAAGTTGAGAGTGGAATGAACCTGGGCCTTTTGTGTGGTGTGAATCAGGACTTTGTTTTTCAGAGAAGGCCCCACTTCAGAGTTTGTGGGGTCTTTGGTTGATGTGGGGATGAGGGGGACTAGGCTGGGGTGGGAGATTCAGCGACGGTGTGAAAAACGGGAGCCCAAAGGAGAGTGGCTGCAGGGAATAAATAGAGAATCTTCTTTATGTGTTTAACCAGGCTTGATTGTGTGCCCCATTTAAAGATGTCAGTGTTTGTATGCATGCAGCTCCTTGGCTGTGACTGTTTGTTTGGAGCCCTTCATTCTGTCATGTCTTTGTCTCTAATTTACTCGTTATGTGATGCTTACTTGGCTTCAGTTTTCTCAACATACACACCCATACATACACCCCCTGTGGAGCAATAAAGACGCAGTCGAGGCGTTGATTGGCATTGTTATTAAAAGTGGTCCAAACAGCAGGACCTCAGCATGTGGAGCCAATAATGAATAAGCGCCACACAATGCAAGGAATGCATTACAAAGCTGATAATAAAGTTAAGCTATTTTCTCGTGTAATCAGAAGCTACAACAAAAGAAAAAAAAATCCAAGAAACTTTCATATCCCCTGTAGAGCAACAAAGACGCAGTCGAGGTTTTGATTGGCATTGTTATGATCTACTGATCTAACACTCTTGATATGTGTATTTGTGTGTGTGTCACAGGAGTAATGTTGAGAATCAGATCCTGAAAGCTGGCTTCACCAGCAGAGAGATTGTCATCATGGAGAATGATGACCCTGGGGGAGTCTTTGAGTTCTCCCCATCCTCCAGAGGTCCATGGCTCATCAATGTAAGTCTTGCTTGAAACTGCAACTTAAAACTAAAAGATTTCACCCACATTTGTTTGTTTAATTTAAATATCTACCCGGCTACAAACAACAAAGTGGTTGTTAATGTTAAACTTCTCATGTTTTTTCTGCTCACATCACGACACTTGACACAAACTTACCTAGGAGGGGGAGGCTGTGGAGCTGCACGTGGTCAGAGCCCAGGGACAGCTGCTGAAACAGCTGGTGCGATACGCTGTCATGCCCTCGGGCAACACTGAATTTTATGGTGCCACAGGCATCCTGGAGTTCAAACCAGGGGAGAGAGAGGTGGTGGTGGCACTGGTGGCAAGGCCTGATGGAGTGCCTGAGGTAAGAACATCGTCAATTCAATGTTTGCCATTAGAATGATTAGAATAAATATTTAATTCAACACAATATTAAGTCCCTGCAGTGGTCGCTAGTGAACAAAAATACACTTTAAACTTTATTTACTTCATGAAAACTTTGTGTGTGTGCATACAGCTGGACGAGACTTTCTCTGTGGTACTAAGTAGCCACAGCACTCCACCCAGTCGCCTAGGCAACCACAGGGAGGTCAACATCACAGTGCGGAAGAACGACGACCCCTTTGGTGTCATTGAGTTCATCCAATCAGGACTGACGGTGGCCATCAATGAGAGCAAAGGGAATGAGATGCACCGGGGTACTTTGAAGTAACAGCTCTTTAGATAATAGTGATACTTTTCCATGTCGAGTGGTTTCTCATTGACATTTCTAATAGACCTAATTGGAGTGAATCACAGACCATTTGTTTCCATGTGGGATGAGCTGGACCATGAAAACGACTTTTATGTGCTAGCTAATTAAAACATAAGTATTCACAATCATTTATGTCTTTAAAAGTGTTTCAGCGTATAAAAACACCATTTCTGTCTGTTCTTTTTCTCAGCGGTGTACCCTGTAGTAAGGAACAGGGGTCACTTTGGACAAGTGTCAGTTTCGTGGGTCTTGGAGCCAGCCCTGTCCGGAGACGTCACGCCCGTCCATGGAAATGTCACATTCAAGGCTGGGGAGTCCCTCAAAAACCTCACTCTCTTCTCTGTACCCGATGAGGTAAAATGATGAAAACTAAAAATGAATAAAGCAGATGAGAACTCGACTCGGAAACATACGCAATTCAAATTCGAGTTACGGTTCCTAGTTTAAATTTGAATTTATATTTTATTTAAGATCCCAGAGGAGACGGAGAATTTCACCATCACACTGCTAAATGCTACAGGTGGAGCGAGACTGGGAAACATACAGACTGCCAATTTGCAGATTAATAAGAATGATGATCCCATTTACTTCTCTGGTAAGGATTCTGAATATTGTGTTTGAATAATACTGTGAAAGACTGTAATGATGTATTAATATATTATAGCAACAGTTCCTCTTTTCTGCTCTCCTTTCACGTCTCACTTTCTCCTCAGAACCTGTGGTCGTGCGGCTTTGGGAAGGGGCCGTGGCCAACTTCACTGTTCTGAGAGCAGGGCGGACAGACTTTGTTGCCACGGTGATGTACCGTGTGGAGTATGGCGAGGCCTCCCCAGGTGACCTCACCGTGCTGAGTAATGACACGTTGCTGGTGTATGACGTGGGTGAATGGATGAAGAATATCTCCGTGGCTGTGGAAGACGACAACATACCGGAGACCGACGAACCCTTTTACATTGTTCTCTACAATGCCACTGGTGAGTACGGGCTTCCATTGAAACAAGTAATTAGTACATGGGTCAACTTATATGAGATATTGTCTGAGAATTTTCAATATAATGGATGTATCGTTATCTCCCTTGAGGTAATGAAAACAATGTAATCTATTTTAACTAACTGCAAGTCAGTTACTTTTCTTGTTTTTGTGGTTAATATCAGGAGAGCCAGGAAATCACAACTCATCTCAAAATAATAATAACACCCCATTCTGCCCTGGTTACCCCCTGTAGCTCTGATGCCAGTTGTATATGTACAGAGAGGAGTAACTGGTTTATTTAGCATTGTCTGTGGTAACACTGAAAGCTCTCCTAATCCCAGTATTGTGTGTCAGGGATGGGAATGAAAGACCAGCGGGCCTCAACAGGACCTTAATTACCAGACTTTGTAAGACACAAAGCCTGGCCACTCCACTGGCCTCTCTCTGTTTACTGATTGACATGGAGTAGAGTCGGGTAAGGGCTAGCCTCTGGTTTATGCCAGGGGATTGTCCTTTATAGCGGTTGTGTTAAAAGTCAATAACCCTTCTGTTAGAAGTCAATCAAACTCATACTGGGGCACTGACACTCTTTACCTTGCCTGTTTAATAATGAGCAGACTTGCATGCTTGCTACTCGTAGCCTGGCAACTTGAATAACATGCTTTTGAGAGCTTCTTGCAGCTGCAGCAAAATATTCTCTTGTGGTGTTAGTTCCTTTATTATTCTTATAAACATTTTAAAATGTAATGGTTGTGGCTATGGGCGGCACGGTGGCGCCCTGATTAGCACTGTCGCCTTACAGCAAGGGGGTTCCAGATTTGAGTCTGGGTCTGGGCCCTGTGTGGAGTGTGCATGTTCGCTCTGTGTCTGCATGGGTTTACTCCGGGTACTCCAGCTTCCTCCCACAATCCCAAAAACATGCACATTAGGTTAAATGGCTACATTGCCCCTAGGTGTGAGTGTGTGGTTGTCTGATTGTTTGTGTGTCAGCCCTGCGATTGACTGGTGACGAGTCCAGGGAATTAGAAGCTCTTTGCTCCTGGGCTTGGTTAGCATAGTTATGATGTGCTATGTTGATGAGTCTATGCTATGTTAATGATCTTTCTACCTATCCATCTAATCACTGACATAACATCAGCATGTGTGCATGCTTGTGTACACAGGTGATGCTGTTGTGCATGGAGCAGACACAGCGACTGTGGTGATCGAGGCCAATGATGATGCCAATGGGATTTTCTCCCTGGAAGACGTAGAGAAACCTGTCGAAGAGGGCAAGACCAATCATTTTTAGTAAGGGACAGGTCTCAAGTTCATGTTTCTGTCGTTCAAGACAGCTTGATTTAAGAATTCTGTGATATCTATGTACAAAGTGTTCACCTGTAATTTATTACTCTGTCCCAGTGTCCTGCGTTCAAGGGGACATTTTGGTAACGTTACAGTCTTCTGGCAGCTGTTTGCCAACGACTCTGTGACTCCTCTGGAAGACGACCAAGAGTTTATGAACACATCTGGCTCCATCACCTTCACTACTGGGGAAGAGATCAAGCCTATAGTCCTGGAGGCCATCTCAGATAAGCTTCCAGAGTTCAACGAGTTCTTCGTCCTCAGGCTGGTTAATATCTCAGGTAAAAGTGAGATGTTTGTCAGATTCAGAGGTAATGCGAAAATGTGAAATCGAAAGTGGCAGCTGCCACAACAAATCATTACTGTCATTTAGTTTACAGTTGGCGTGAAATTTCAATTGAGTCAGCAGCTTTAAAATCTCTATTATCTATCTATATTTTAAAAATGACAAAGAAGCATAAATGTCTTTGATGATTTTCTCTTGAAAACCCTTCAGCTCTTGTCCATAATTCCTTTTAGGTGGTTACCCAGGGGAGGGTGGACGACTAGCCGAGACCTCTTTGAATGCCTCACTTCTCATCCCTTACAATGACGACCCGTTTGGTGTGTTTGCCATCGCTGACAGCAACCTGGACCAAGAAGTAGCTGAAGATGTACTCTCAGAGGATGATATGGCTGATGTCACTTCCTTTACCATTCTCCGACAGCAGGGTACTTTTGGTGATGTGCGCGTTGCCTGGGAGATTGTTTCTGGCCGCTTCCCAGAGGGCCTTCCTCTGATGGATGACCTGCTCCTTCTCGCCTCCTTTCCAGACGAGGTTGAGCTCAGGCCTCATGCCAGGCGACACCACTCAGCCACAGACACATGGTTTTTTTCAGGGCTTCCAGGAGCTTATGGAACCATCTCCCCTGAAGATGGCCCTGCTGCTGTTGGCAACTTCACCTTCTCTGCTTGGCTAGTGCCCAGACCAGACACTGACGGCTTCATAGTCTGCAAAGGAACCAGGAATGGGACTTTGCATTACGGAGTGAAGGTTCACACCAATGAGTCTCATGTCACAGTAATGCTGTACTATACAGTGGTGGGATCAAACAACTCCCAGGTGGCCCGGGCCACTGCTGAGAAGTATGTGGAGAGCAACACCTGGTTACATGTTATCATTACTGTAGATGATGGGATTATTGAGTTCTTCCTGGATGGGAATCCTATTCCTGGAGGACTGAAGAGCATCAAAGGAGAGGGGATCATTGATGGTGAGCTATTTTATCAGACATTTGTTATACATAGCATAGTGACAAAAACTGGTTGTTGAGAATTTGGTGTTCATCACATCTCTGTTTGTTAATATCAGCTTGTATACGTTTAAATTAGCTTATTTTGTCATGACTTCCAAGCAAATTCCCCATGATATTTTGGTGTGCTAATACACGTTTAAGATCTTGGCAACTTTGCACCGCTATTAGTTGTCTCATGTTACTTTGAAAATTCAAATTATGTACTGATGCATCTATAGATGAAAAGATGATGGCAATGACTTTTTACATTTACACTCTTTTTACAATGACAAAATGTCATCTAAAGTCTCATGTGCTTGTAGTGATGATATCAGTGATGGTGGATGTGAGTTTGTGAGTTTGTGTGTGAGTGTCTGGGGAGAGGATTTCCAGATTTCAACATATGGAATGACAGCAGCTCTTCACTTCTACACAATGGACGCACACCCTCACACACACTAACCCACATTTAAATACACACACACACACACACACATCCACCCACCTCTCAGTCACATGCTCATTGTTCAGGACTACTGGGACTGTGCAATGCTTGAGTGCCCACTTAGCCTCAGCACTGCTGGATATTGTTATTACCAAAGGGGATCAGCCAGCATCTTCTTTTCTTCCTATTCTTTGTAACTAATGGAGACAATAGTCGCAGCCTGTATTGAACTGAGAATTCCCAGAGGGGGGGTATTGTGATGACTCCGTGGCTAACTTCAGTCATGGCAGATGTACACACAATCGTCAATCATATCATATATTGTTGTCTACTACTGGTTACTCAATCCACAAAGGAATTGTTTTGTGTCGGGACATTGTATTCGCTCACTGTGGCAGATTTCCTGCATTTGTCCCATTTTGTACAAGTAGAGGAAACGATAGTCACAAGAGGTGTAAGTGTATAAATGAGTGATGAGAGGCGTTTGATTGCCTCAATCAAGATTCTGTTTGGGGTCGCATTACAATCCAGGACCAAATTAGTTTCACCTTTAACAATGATAGGATGACATTATATGACCTTTGTTGGTATAATAATAATTCTTGGTAAAAAAAAAAAAGTCTCAGTAATTGTGTGAAAATTATGTCATTTATATTCAGTTGCTATTTTCTCACCAGATCTCAAGTCATGTATAGACCCACGGAAAAATATGAAGTTACTCATGCTAGTGTTATTTTTTTAAATAAATTTTTAGTCTATTACTTTTAAGTCATCCAAGACAATACAATATAAGAGTTTCAACTGTCTGACAAACAGTTATTTTCCAAAAGTGTGAGTTTCAGAAATTAAGAGGAAGAAGAACAGCAGCTTTAAAACCTCGAGAAATGTATTACTCTGCAAGTGTAGGGCACAGAATACAACAAATATGAATTATAGCGTGAACATCCACTGTTAATTAATTAAAACTTGAAATGACTGTGTGTGAGAGTGTGTGTGTGTGTGTGTGTGAGTTAATTGAGGCAACTATAGTGATCTGTTCCTACACACAGCTTAAACATGAATTCTTTTATCCCCTTTTGCTGTATGTGTAAATATTAGGCACTGTTTCTTTTCTGTGTATTTCTACTACAGGACCAGCGTTGGTGTTTCTTGGGTCGGACCCCAATGGCGAGCAGCGGTTCACGGGTCTGCTCCAGGATGTTCGTCTGTACAGGACTAAGCTGAGCCGCAGCCATATTCACGAGCTTCACGCCCAGCCTGCCAAAACAGACCTGCGTAACATCTCAGGGTACCTGCGGTACCGGCAGGATGAGAGGCAGAAGTCGTTTGTGGTGGAGGTCAGGGATGATAATGAGGAGGAGGGAGAGGAGGTGTTCTATCTGCAGTTGGTAGCAGTTCGTGGTGGAGCGCGACTCCCCTACCCCAGACCCACTGCTACTTTGCGGGTCATGAAGAGTGACAATGCCAACGGGCTTTTTGGATTCACTGGCGCCTGCATTCCTGATGTAAGTGCACAGTTTTTAGTTGGTGGCATTTAGTTGCTGCTATGAGCATGTATAAGCACCCTGCAAACACTGCAGAAACATTTTTTTCATATAAACCAGGCTGGTAATCCTGTCTACATGACGACTGTCACAGTAACATTTGTCAGTGTCATCACTCAGTTGTATCTGCAAAGAAAACATACGGACATTTCATGGAAGGACTTGTAATGTAAACCGATTGGTTTGTCAGTCCCTGTCCTCCTGCATATTTCATCAGTCTTCATGCCTGGCTGCAGGGACAGCGTGCTCTTGGTTATTAGTTGGATTGGATGCGTAGAATGTCGTGTTGTCCCCTCTCAGGTAGAGCAACAGCTGGTGAGGCTGCAGCAGGTCTTACAGTCAGGGCATTCCTGTAGAAGCGCTTCAGGAGTTCCAGCACTGGAAACGAGAGATCTGGTTCCTCGTTTCCATCAGCACAACAGGTGGCAGGGCTGGGGATGGCATTCCATCAGAACTAGAGGATCTTTCTTTATATCCTTGAGCCTTTGAGGATAAATAGATGCAGAGGCATGTGGGCTATCAGGTGCTCACTCTCTAAATCACAATAGAGTGCTGAAAAAAAAACTGTCTGGTTTAACATTACGAAATAAACTAATAGAGAATCCTGTGTTTAGCATTTCCCTGAGTGTTTCAGAATGAACATTTGTATCCCCTTGTTTGTCCTCATAGACCACTGAGGAGGGCTCCACTATCTCCTGTGTGATTGAGCGAATGCGGGGATCTCTGGACCAAGTTCATGTCAGCTACAGTGTTACCCAACTGGATAGCTTGGACAGCGAGACACCAGCCCATCAGGATTTTGTTAATGCCACTGGAGCTGTGCTTTTCATGCCTGGACAGCGCTCTGAGGTGTGTGTGCTGTGTGTGTGTGTGTGTGTGTGAGTGTGAGAGAGAGAGAGAGAGAGAGTGACTCAACGGCTGGACCTGTATTAATGTGGCATGAGCTGGGGGAAATCCCCTCTGAGTTAATCCAGGGTCACACAGAGCTCAGTCACTCAGTGGGAAAAAACATGTAATTTACCTAATGTGCATTGTATTTACACATTGTCATACTGATTTCAAATCAATACTGTTTAACAGCAACTTCTTATAGTCATCCTAATGCAATGTCTTTAGACAACTAGCCCCACCTAGTGGTAGTGGTTTGTGAATTTACTGAAGAGGCAACAGGTGTCAGCTGATAATTGGGTTTATATTTTATGCTTGTGTCTCACAACATAATCCCTATAACCAAATTTTCTTTTAAAAAATACTATTATTATAAACTAAATTGTATTTTTATTTTTCTATCAGGTACTGAACCTGTTGGTGTTGGATGATAACCTTCCAGAGTTGGCGGAGTCCTTTCAGATCACACTGGTGTCAGCAGAGTCCGGTGATGGGAAGCCAGGCTCCGCCCCCACCAGCGGTGCAAGCATTGACCCAAATAACTCTGTTAACACTGTCACTGTCACGGCTAGTGACCACCCCTATGGTATTTACTCACACACCCCGAAAACGCTGCTTTCAGTGCCGCTATTTGTAGCACTAAGTGATCTACATTAATAAGATTATGTTGTGGCTTATTGGATTAGCTAAATATAAGCACAATTTTATCTCTCCTACTCCCTCTTGTTTGTCCTATTCCTCCTCCACTCCCTGTCCTCCTAATTTCATCACACATTTCGCCTTCTAATTACTTTCACACACACACACATACACACACACACACACACACACACACTCTTCACTGATCCAGGCCTGCTGCAGTTTCAGCCCAGCCCTCCAGGGGAGGGATTGATCTCTCCAGCATTAGAACCTCCCTCCATAACTGTTAACGAGGAAGATGGACAAGTCCGTCTGCTGGTGGCCAGAGCCCAAGGGCTTTTGGGAAGGGTCATGGTAGGATATAGGACAACCCCGTTCACAGCATCTAGCCCTGAAGACTATGAGGTTAGTTTCCAGTAAAGTCTTCAGTCATATTCATATATCATGCCCAATGTTGTATGAACAAACTAAGGAGCAGATGAAGAGAAAATACATTTTTCTTCTTTCTCTGTGTTCCTTCTGCAGGAATCAGAGGGCGTGCTGGACTTTCTCCCAGGGGAGAGGTTAAAGTTCATCGCTGTGACCATCGTAGACAATCCTGTCCCTGAGCTGGACAAGATTTTTAGAGTGGAGCTCTACAATGCAGATGGAGGAGGTGAGAAGGTTAAGCCCAAAATGATGATGGTGGAAGACAAGAAACCATTTTCGTTAGCTTGAGACACATGATATATTTTGAGTTACCGAATGAATTTCCCCAGTTGTTTTGTGTGTGTTTTTATTAGAATTTGTTTTTTCTTATCCTGATGTATTCTGCCCGACTGTTCTTGTGTGTTTTGTGTGCTGTGCTCCTGTGTGCTTCCTCATACCCACCTAAATCTGTGACTGCCTACCCACCCTCCACCACCTCTACCCCTCTGGTGTGACTCTAACCTGGTGTGCCACTTGTTTGATCCTTGTGTGTGATCCATCAGTGGGTCAGTTTCTGCGTAGTGAAGGAAGTGGTAGTGGGGAGAGTGATTCTGACTTCCTTCTTCCATCCTATCACCACCATGGTAAGTATCCCCCTCCTTTTCTCCCCAAACTGCCTCTTGTCTTTATTCATTCACCCTTAAACCCACATAATTTGCCTTTCCCTACGGTTGTTTATATCCATTCAGTTTCCATTAGAGGTACAATTACAAGTGATGTTTTGATCTGATATGCATTTTATATCCACAAAACTGCATGTATTATGCCTTTCTTTCAGAATAGTATATTTTTTGTGTGTGTAAACAAGCTCTGGACCACAAAAACTGAAACCTAGGTTACTGAAATTCTTGGTTGATTTGGACTTGGATTGCTCTAAGGTCTTCAATACATGCACTCACTTTTGTAGGTGTGTGTGCACGTACATGTGTGTTCAACTGTTACTGGTATTTACATTCTACTGCGACCCCTATGAGAAGTGCCAAGTGCTGTGGGAAAAGCAAATACTGCAGCTGTTCACAGGCATTCGGGGTACGTGGTTGACATGTCAGAGACCCCAGTGTTTTACACTAAGTTTGGCCTGCTTTCAACTATTCTGAGATAATTTTGACATATTGTGTAAAGCAGCTGGCTTGCTTGATTAAAAGATGTTCTCCCTCTTTCATTCACTTCAAACTGAAAGTCTTAAAAACGCAACCAAATTTATCACTAAAAGGTAACACAGGGTCATATGTGGTATTTTGTGTGTAGCCAGCTTGGGAATTGCGTCCCACATCACAGTGACCATCGCTGCTTCTGATGATGCCCATGGAGTCTTTCAGTTCAGCCCTCAATCCTTGTCTGTTAATGGGACAGAACCTGAGGATGGACGCAGCTCTGTAGTCCTGCAGGTCAGTGTAATTAACTGCTTAAAAATGGGAAATGCCCGGTGACAGGGGAGGGAGATATATGATTTATGTTTGCGTTTCGTTCTCTCCCAGGTGGATCGGTCCTTTGGTGATCTCTCTAATGTAACTGTGTACTGGGAGGTTGATCCCAGCTCTGAGGGCGAGCTCCTCAGCAGGTTTGGGACCATCACCTTCGGTGTAGGGCAGGCATCAGGGAACATCACCATCAGTGTGGCCCAGGATGAGATCCCCGAGTTGGACAAGAGTTTTACTGTGTCCTTGGTTAACGTCTCCCATGGTCGTCTGGGTGTCCAGACATCTGCCACTCTGACTGTTCTCGCCAGTGACAGTCCTTATGGTGATTTTGTATTTGCTAATGTAACAAAGTCTGTACGACTTCCTGAAGCCGACTCAGCTGTCTACCTCACCATCCTGCGACAGAGAGGACTGATGGGTCAGGTGTGTCCTGCTGAAGAAGGTTTAGAAACTTAATTAGAAATCTAGAAATTAAAGCCACAGTGGATTTTTTTTAACTTTTAATAAATAAATAAACCGCATTGCTGGACACTCATATGTAGTTGATGTAATAATTTCCCAATTTTAATTTGTTCAGGTGCGAGTTACATATGGGACACTAAATGAGGCACAACCGGAACCTTACAGGACACCTGGGATGGGTCGGGCCACTGAAGGGAGAGATTTTGTTCCCCTTCTGGATTCTGTTGTGTTCTTGGCCAATCAGAGTGAAGCAAACATCACCCTCCAAGTGCTGGATGATGAGGATCCAGAAAGAGACGAATCAGTCTTTGTGAAGTTGATGAATGTTCAGCTCATCAAAGGGGAACAAGAGAGACTGAGTAAGATACTGACATATTGAGATTACCTGAAACAAAAATCACTAAAATATACTACTACTTCAGCCTTACTACACTACATTGATGAAATATCCTCTTATTATTCCTTTCAGTTTCCAGTTCCCCCTCTCTGGGCCCTCCGACTGACATCGTAGCCCAAGTGATAGTGGAGGCCAGCGATGACGCTTTTGGAATCCTCCAGCTGTCAGCCTCTGCTGTCAGTGTAGCTGAGCACTACGTTGGGCCCATAATAAATGTTACACGTGTTGGTGGGATTTTTGCTGACGTGTCTGTCAAGTTCAGAGCGGTGCCTTTGACTGCGAGAGTCAGTAAGTGTTGGACACAGAGCGTGAAGCTGAATCTTTGTCTCTAAGATTTTAAGATTCGGGGGGACCATGTCTACATGTGTTTTCATTTGTGAAATCCTATAGGTGAGGACTACAGTGTAGCCTCCACTGATGTGGTCCTCCTGGAAGGGGAGTCCAGTAAGTCTGTACCCGTTTACGTGATCAATGATGTGGTCCCAGAGCTGGAGGAGACCTTTCTCATCGAGCTGATCAACCAGACCACCGGAGGAGCTCTCCTGGGGGAGCTCACACGTGCCATCATCACCATACTGCCTTCTGATGACCCTTTTGGTGCCTTTGGTTAGTATGTAGAATATGTCTTTTCATCCTATTTTGGACAATGTCTCATTGTTAATTGAGTTTTTTACTTGATTTTATTTCTATCCAGTCTTCCAAGCTGTCCCAGTTACCATAGAAGAACCAGGAGCTAACTCCGTTGAGGTCATGTTGCCTATAGTGCGCAATGCTGGTACTATTGGCACTGTGGTAGTCCAATGGCAGGCCACTGTCAACGGTAAACTAGCTGTAGGGGACATCAGACCCACATCAGGAGAGGTGAGATTTGCTCCTGGAGAGACCATGAAGACTCTCAGAGTGGAGATTTTAGCTGACGATGTACCTGAAATCACTGAGGTAAGAAGCTGACAGTGAAAATGAACCAGTGAAGTGATGCATCCTTTGAAATATTTTATATAAGTCTCTCTTTTTGTCTTTTCTAGATAATTAAGGTGGAGCTTACTGGTGTCAGTAATGGAGGAAACCTTGGAGCTGATACGTCTGTTAACATAATAGTGCCTGCCAATGATAATCCATATGGGACAGTCTATTTTCAACAGTCTGTTTACCGTGTTCAGGAGCCACTGGAGGGAGTTTATAGAGCCAACATTACTGTTCAGAGAAGGTACTTTTAAATATTATTTCTTCTGAAATAACGTTTTTTTTGTGTTGTTCTACTCTTATTAAATTCCTTCTTCCATCCCCGTTGCGTTTATTCCAGAGGCGGTCACTTTGGACGTTTGGAGATTGTGTACAGCACCTCTGAGATTGACATTATTGGCTTGGCTCAGGCTGAGGGCCAGAACCTGCTGGTGTACTATGAGCTCCCCATACCTGGCATTCCATCCGCTGCCCCCCTTAGGGCAGTAAACATCACTGGTCAGACAGACCCCCTGGCTGCCTGTGCTGCTGCTTGTCTCAGAGAGCGTGCCTGCCAGGCTTTCTCTCTGTCATCAGGGGTGACACCACTGTCTTGCACTTGGGTGACTTTGGGGGCCGACCAGTTGACTTCAGAATCTCAGGTTATGACTTATGTAAAAAATGTAACTGCAGCTGCCGTCCTGTTCAGTGCCCAGGCTGTGGCAGGAAGTGATTACACTCCTGTGACCGCTCAAAGTGCCTTCATGGACGATGGGTCAGAGTTTGCCAACCTCTCAGTCCCAATCTTAACTGATAAATTCCCTGAAATGGATGAGAGCTTCACCATACAGATTTTAAAGGTAAAACCCAATCATTCATATATTGTGTCATTTTGTGTCATTTTTGGTTTAATTTGTTTTACATGCATTCTGTTTTAGCTTACAGTTTAGTTTTACAGCAACTTGTGTGACAAATAAAATGTTTTTCAATGTATTGTTTAAAGGTGGGGCTGATAAATCTGACAGTGGCTGAGAAGAACCTGCCCTCAATTGGCCAGCCAGACAAAGCTGCAGTCACTATAGGGATGAATGGAGATGCCTTTGGCGTATTTATGGTGTACAGCCTCAGTCCCAACGCCACGAGCGAGGGGCTCTATCTAGAGGTCCGAGAAGAACCTACAGTGGTGGTGCCCCTTGTTATAGAGAGGAGAGGAGGGAATCTGGGCACTGTCACCGTAGAGTGGAGGTTTGTTGGTGGACAAGCCACACCAGATGCTGACTTCATCGGGACTGGAGGGACTTTAGTATTTGATGGTATGTGGATCATGCAAGAATTGTGTCAAAACTTCCTCAAAATTCATTATTTGAGGACTAAATGGGCAGTATTAGTCCAGTCCGTCTTGGGGTTCTTGACATGAAGGTGTTTGGTTTCTTTCTATGTAATCATCAGGAGAATGTTAGCATGTGCGCGTAACCAGTGTTGCACGTGCATTATCCTCTCTGCCTACAGGTGAGCTGAAGAAGACGATAGAGATAGTAATCAGAGACGATGTTGAGCCAGAGGACAACGAGAGCCTCATGATCGGTCTTGTTAATACTGAAGGAGGAAGTCGAATCCTGCCCAGCTCTGACACAGTAACCATAGTGATACTGGCTAACGACAATGTGGCGGGAATAGTAGGATTCCATCCAGCCTCACGTTCTGTCATCACCAGAGAGGGTTGGTAGCTATTTTTGATGATTTGCACCTGTTTGGATGTTCAGTCCAAGCACATTATCACCATGCTTAACATTCCCATTACTGTCCCACTGTTCATGCCACCAGAGATGTGTCCTAATTATGTTTGAGTGAAAACGTAAGGGAATGCACTCAGAGTAATAGCAGCATGCAGCAGCAGGTGGCCCTCGTGGCTGTCTGTCATTATCTTAAAATTATGTATGCATGAACGGTTGAAATCTCCTGGAGTTGAATTTAGACAATTTGAGACCTTTAGTTGTCTCTACTGACATCTACAGTATAGGAAAAGCAATTTACATTTGCCATCCATACATGTATCCATCGTTACAAACCTATATTTGAACTTTCAACATCTTCTTTCCTTTTCCAAATTCACCTTTACTTTATGTGTACTTACATACTGATGTATTGAATATGATACAATAATACCCAATACTTTAGATTATTCTTGTTTTGTATTAATTATTAAGGCTGCTGACTGTATTATATTTCATATTACAGGTGAGAGGCTGTCCTTATTAGTGTTGAGGACAGCTCCTGGACTGGGTAACGTGTCGGTGGACTGGACTGTAAAAGGGCCCCTTGTACACCGGACCTTCACTCAAACCTCAGGGACTCTTTTCTTTACTGAAGTAAATGGAGATCATTGAAGACTTTATTGTGGAATCATAGTTAAATATATAGTAATTATACAGTATAGTGTTGCAGACTTTGGCACAGATTAGTATGCTGTTATTGCTGTACTTCTGTTAGGGTGGTTGAAGACTTTGACCACAGAGCTTATTGAATCAACTAAATAGCTGTAATTTGGTGTCTCCAGCAGTACTTATGTGTCTGGGGGGTGTTTCTCACAGGGAGAACTGAATGACACAATAGTCCTGCAGCTTCTGGATGATGCCACACCAGAAGACAAAGACGAATACAAAGTTTCCTTGTCCAACATACAAACTTTTGGTAATGCATCTGCTCTTAGTGTCTTTGAGGTTGATAATTGTGCATGAAATAATTATGAACACCCTAGTCAGAAGTACACAGATTAACATTCCCCTGATATCCACACAGGTGTTGCAGTGACAGGCCATGCTGCCCTGGATGTTCAGGGCAATGAGGCGGTGCTTACTGTGGACACCAACGATGTGCCCTACGGGGTGCTGACCATCGCCCCATCATCCCTTAGGGTGACCACAGAGGAACGGGACCGAACCATAAATATCTACGTCAATAGAGAGTTTGGAGCCTTGGGTCAGTGAGCCAAGTACTACGAGAAAAATATGTGTTCAATTTGTTCCCTTTTAGTGAAGTCATTCCATTAACGTGAAGTTAAATGTTATACCTAAATGTGTGTGTGTGGGTGGGTGTGTGTGTGCAGGAGCAGTGAATATCACCTATGAGATTATAAGAGGTTCTCTGCAAGACCTGTCCAAGGTAGAAGGTGCTCTCGCTGATCCGGGACAGGACTTCGTCTCTGGTACTGGTTTTACAATCCTTCAGGAGGGACAGACTTCTATCGCCATCCCTGTCACTATACTCGAGGTAAAGACTGTGGCTCTCTCCCATTCTTTCATTTGTCTGTCCATCACAACTTAAAATGCAAGTCAGACAAGGCAAGGTTTTAATTCACTATTGTAGCATGACCTATCCTTTCACTGTGCGCTATTATTTCATTTTTTTTTTTTACTTCTCTCCAATTGTTATAAGGTGAACCTAAATCATCTGTGGGGTTTTAACTTGTTTCAACAAAATCATGAAATTAATGTCGGTTATCTGATATCTGCAAATATGAGGCCTTGTTCTCGTTCTGATGTAAGCTCTGAATTTGGAATTTAAAGCTTTTCGTTTCTATTTGTTTTATTAGGATGACATCCCAGAGTTACAGGAGTTCTTCCTGGTCAACATAACATCAGCAGTACTCATCACAACCCTTGCCACTGCTCCCCAACTAGGTGAGCAAGCAAAGTTGAGCATTTTAGCAACAAGCAAGTCAAATTACAAGTAAAATTCTTGGTTGATTTCTGTCATTGTTTCTCTCTGTTTGTTCCACTGATTTTTCTGATGTATTTTTTCTGTTTTGTGTAATCACTGGCTTTTTTCTCTTTCTGTAATTTCTCACAAATTGCTCTGTTTGATGAGTAGAGGTTGTGTATTGCACGTTGCCAGGTAAAATACACATTCATACTGCTCGCAAGCTTTTACAGTATTCCTGTATGTTACATTAAACTACAACACTGTAGTTGACTGTTAAAGAGCACCATGAAAGAGCTTGGTAGTTACTCGCACTGCTACTGCTTATGCATAATCCAAACCACAGTCCACTTTATGAATGAGTAACTTTAGAAAGTGATGAGTAGACAGAACACTACAGGCAGAGCAGCACTTGGAGGCTCCCAGAATACTATCGGCCTTCTGCATGTAGACGCTCAGTAAACACACGGCCGCTCTTTTGGCAGCAGTCATTATGTGGCTTGGATGGTGAGATTGATGCTTTCCATGATTGAGGAAGCCTGGGGATTTGGTGGGAGCCGAGTAGCACTGTGTGGTGAGCAGGGAGAAAGCCAAACTAAACCCGTCACTGGCCTCCCAGTGTCTTGGCCACGGAATGAATGGGAGAAGACTATTCAGGGGGTCATAAATCAGTCCACCCAAAAGACTTGGCTGCTCAGCCTCCCAAGCCACTTACAGGAGACACTTCTTAGCTGTAATCCTTTGTTCAAATGTGCCATGACTGAAGTTAGATCCTCCCAAGTTTCCTTTTGCTCTTGGTGCTTGTGCTGTAGTTGCAACCCCAAAGTCAGCGCAACCTTTTACTATAGTCGTTATAAACAGTTGACAGATTAAAGGTCACCGTATGTTTCCTCTTTGTGTGATATTTTTTTTTCCCAGACACCCAGGGTTTGGTGGCAGAAGTTAGCATTGCTGCTAATGATGGAATCAGAGGAGTCATTGAATGGACGAACACCATGTAAGAAATGGACCTACAATCAATACATTTCTTATGATTTTACACTTTACACATATCATGCTCCAATTAAGATGTTGTTCTCATACAAATGTATTATGATTTCCAGGTTTGAAGTGAATGAAACAATAGGGGCAGTGACTCTAGTTGCCTACAGGAACAAGGGGACGCATGGAAACGTCTCACTTTTCGTCTATGCTCAGAACCTGGAAGCTCAGCAGGGATTGGACTACAATACCAGTGAAACGGTCGGCCATACACAGTATTTAAATGAGTACTCAAAATCTCCAACTCTCAGAATCTCATTGAAGGTTTCTAACTGTAAGTCCATGTGTCCAACCAGATGCTCCACTTTGTTGATGGTGAAAGACACAAATTTGTAGAGGTGCAGATAATCGATGACGCCGTTCCAGAGGGAGCTGAGAGATTTCAGCTCATCCTGTCCGAGCCTTCGCCTGGACTGGAGCTAGGAACCAATACCACAGGTAGAAGCCAAAGAGCCGAAACCAGAAGGATTTCTGAAATATATTGAGTTAATATATTCAAACCAAAATGTGCAAATCATGATCAAAGTTTAGAAGAGTTCAGAGGGTTAGGCAGTAAATAACTTATCGAAATGTGACATAAAAGATGCCTACACCATGGCCATAGAAAATACCTGTTTATGATTGGCTGGCAGGTTTTAGGATTTGTTTTTAAAATCCTTCATCAGGTCACATCAAACATTCATCCAGTGAAAGGTTACATTAGATTACGTTTAGATTACATTTCATACACAATTCATCTTATCATTTCAGCTAAAGAAGCTGACAAACATCTGTTTAAAACAGCACTTCTCATATTATGAAGTTACTGTTGAGTTTATGAGAATTGATTGCTGGTTTATTCTTATTCACACACACATCCACATCTTTCTGTTTTCTTACAGCAACTGTGAATATCCTGGCCAGTGACGATGGGCATGGCGTAATTTCCTTTAACAGCAGTGAACATTTCTTATTGAGGGAGCCAACGTCTGTGCTGGGCCTGAGTGAGAGTGTGGCTACCCTGTATGTGGTTCGCAGTCCAGAGGAAGGCACGTTTGGCACCATAACTGTTCAGTTTACCGTCACTGATGCCAACGGCAGTCTAGCAGAGGGCGATTTGATGCCAGCGCAAGGATTTGTGGTACTGGAGGACGGAGTTAGATTTAAGGTGAGGAAAAGAAGATTTTTATTGGCTAACAACTTACAACATCCACAGATTTTTCCTTTTGTTTTGTGCTCAGAACTTTGAAATTGTGTTCTCTAGTGAATTTTTGTAATCAGTGTTTGCTTGTTTCAAATACTGATTTCAGTGTTTAGTGTTTAAAACAACACAAGGTTTTTTTTGATTTAGCAGAAGTCCTCATTTGTGCTGTTTCAGATGCTAGAGATCTGGGCAGTACTGGATGCAGAGCCTGAAGGGAATGAAACCTTCACCGTTGTCCTGTCCAACCCGACAGGAGGTGCACGGCTAGGTGACCAACTCCAAACATCTGTCACCATCCTGGAGAACTTGGCTCCTTCTGGTTTGTTCCGCATCGGACCTACCATAAACAGGTCTTAGTACAGTCGCACCAAAAGGATCTGAAACTGTGCACTGAAAATATAAAAATACAAATACACAAGGAAGCAAGAAAACATAGTTATGAAACCAGACATTTTTATGTGTGCTTGTTCAATCTCTGTACAGAACTAACACAGAAGTGGTTGCTGATGAAGGTGGCAGAACAGTCTTCCTCACCGTGAGTCGCAGTAATGGTCTGGAGTCAGCTGTCAGTGTGGAATGGGAGACACAGTCTGACACAGCTGTTGCCTCTGGTGAGACCAATAAATGTGTTAATCTTATGTCACTCTCTTCTGCTATTGTTTCTTTCATCTCTCTTTTCCGTCCAGTAAGCAACACCATTCATTTTTTCTTCTAGAGGGTCATCTCTCAGTGATGGGTGTGTACCAGGGCTTTGAGGACAACCCCACCTCTGCTTGGTGCTCCCTTCCACAGGGGCCTTCCTTCCTAGCTATGAGGCTGGATAAGAGGCCCGTTGTTGGATCCTCCCACACTTTAGCCACTTTGTACCGGTGGCAGGGTGTTTTTGTGCCAGTAGAGGTAGGCTGACAACGGGATCACTCATCCTGTGCATGATACCTCGACTGTAAACACATATAACTGAGAGTAAATAACAGTTCGCTAGTTTACAGCAGATTACAGTGTTATCACAAAGATCTCTCTGTCTTTTGGTTGTCCAGTCTTTTAGGATTCAGGATCCCAACTCTTGTGTTGGTTTCGCAGTGAATGGTTCTACCTACATAGGCATCACACATAGTGGCCCTCCCTTCTCCCCTGCTGCCAATCTCAGCATCTTCAAATTGCAGAAGGACCTCAATGTCACACTGGTAAGTATAAATCAAGTCACGTTACACCATTGCTGTCACGTTTTTGGACGCTACTGTCCCACTAAGTGCAGTTCTTATTATCTTCATATGATCTGAGCAAATATGATTTTTTTTAGGAACAAACGTTAGGTGTTGAAGCTCTGGATGTGAAACATTTCTCCACTGAAGGCAGAGATTATCTAATAGCATCGAGCCAGGTGAGGCTTACCATGTCACTGTAAAGATATGTCTTTAATTGTTTTTAGTCAACATCATTAAAAACATACAAAGTCTCCTCATAGGAGGAATTTTAATCCTCACGTGACTGACTGAAGTTTTTTTTTGTTTGTTTCATGCTACAGATTTTCGTTTGGACTGCAGGCTCCTTCACCCTCCTCCAGACTCTTGACTTCGAACAAGACATCCTCAGTGTGACTCCATTCACCCGTGCTGCTATTCCCTTCCTGTTAGTGTGCATAGACAGACAGACTGTCAGCTGCCTCCTGCTCCGATGGACCAATGGAAGATTTCAGAACCCACAGCCTCTCCAAGTCAGCGGGAAAGCCATTCAGGTGGAGACAGTCAACACAAGAGCAGAGGACACTCTTCTGTTGGTCGTTACTGAAGGTGACCTGCTTTTGCTTCAACCTCACCTCAAAACATTAACTAATGTTCATCTTGCACATTTAAATAACTATTGTGCCATCAGTCTCTTCATAGTTGAACTGATGTGTCAAGCTAAATTAGTAAATTTCATATTTATGAGCCTGTTTTTCTGTGGTGCAGAGATTACATATTTAAAAAGAGCCAAGAATGGGAGGCAAGTGCACTTAGTCCACGGCATGCTAAGCAGATGGTTGTGTTTTTGCAATAATTAGATACTATTTTCTGTGGTCGTACTTTCTAGTGGATGTTTCAGTGGTGAGATGTTGGTTAGGATAGCACAAACAAATCGGCGATAGTTTAGAAGGCACACAGAAACTGTGTGTCTGTTACAGAAAAAAACAGCCTTGTTATGTGGTCTCAACAAAAATGACAAAATTCACAGTGTAGGTCAGATCGTGTATTTATACTATGCTCTGTATATTTGGATGAGACATAATCCCTCTGAGTCTGCAGAAGCGGTGAGTTTTCTTGGTTCAGACCTGTTGTGGGTTTACGGGAAAGGCCTCAGTGTGGAGCAAAATCGAGCCACTGAGGAACTCGGAGGTTGTAATTTGTCAGTCTCGGGTGTGTCAGTCAGACCAGTCCTTACTTTACATAAACATGCTACTCTAGTGTGAAAGAACCTTAATCTGAGTGTGTTACTGTGCTTTCTCATATCTTTCTCCAGGTCCCTCTCCATCCTGTGAGGTGTTACAGTGGTCCTCAGGGCAACCTTCACCACGGCATTATCAGTCCATTCCTCACCCAGGCCTCACCTCTACTCACCCCTTCACTTCTCCTTCTGGGATCAGTAAGCACAAACGTCATAAACTTCTCTGTTCAGGTGTGCTGTTAAAATCATTTGAGAGACATCCTGATTAAAACTTTTTCTTTTATAGCTTATGTCATGCTAGCTGGAAGAAATGGCTCATCCCTCTACTCCTGGAGGTCCGATGTCAACCTGCTGGCCTTGATCCTGAGGGTCCCTCCAGCCATTAGCTTCCTGTCACTCGTGGTCCCCTCTCTCAACACCACCAAGACCCTCCTTGCTTCGAGTGAGGAGAATAGCTCCACTCTTTATGAATTCACTTCTGTCTCCAATCAGTCTGATTTCATACCCAGGTACCCAAACTGTTTTCATTGTCTTAGCAAGAAAAGCCCAGAAGTGAAATCCTGCTTTTGGAGAAATAAGACAATAAGAAATAATTAAAGCTTGCTGTGTTTTCTTTATTACCTCACATTCAGCTTTGGGGAGCTGCACTTTGCACCAGGTGACGGTGAGCTAGAAATAGCAGTAAACATCATAGATGATGACATCCCTGAGGAGCAGGAGTACTTCCACGTCAGCCTGAAGAATCCAAAGGGTGGAGCTGAGATTGGATTTGGTGGTCAGGTGACTGTCATTGTCCCAACCAACGATGATGCTCATGGAGTCATCGGCTTTGCTCAGGTAAGCAGATAAACCTTTTGACATTAGACAGCTTGTGTATTTGTCCATTATGTTAAGCAGTCGCCATGTTAGACTTTAAATCACACTTTAAAGTTTCTTGGACCACATCAGAAAAATGTCGTTGTTAAATAGAAATATATTTTCATTGCCTCTCTGCAGAACTCTCTGTCTGTGGAGGTGGAGGAGTTGGAGCAAAATAATCATATTTCTCTCAGTGTGGAGAGGAAAAGAGGGGCTTTTGGCAGACTGACTGTTCACTGGGCTGCCAATGGCAGCTTGGCAGACATTTACCCAACTTCAGGAGTGGTGAGCAAACCTTGCCCTCATATCATACTTAAGACAAATTCGTGTATGTACTGGCAACATGTCTGAAAATAGAATGCTTACTGAAATAAACAATGGCAACAATCAAATTGTGTTAAATTACAAGTTCAGTTTTGTTTTATGTCATAGGTAACGTTTTCAGAGGGTCAATCCGTGGCCATCATCGCACTGACCGTGATAGCAGATGGTGTCCCAGAGCTCAGAGAAAGTGTCACTATCACCCTCATGGATGTGACCACTGTGGGGCTGCAGGATCTGCGACAGGCTGCAGTCATTGACAAGCAGCAGGCACAAGCTCTACTCACCATCCTACCAAATGGTTCTCCCTACGGAGTGATTGGATGGCATCTGGACTCCCAGCTTACACTAACATCAGAACCAGAGAGTAAGAATTTCTGTTGCCAGAAATGAATAAATGAGTGATGACTTGTCAGTAAATGTGTGTTTTTACTGGATAACCGTGCAGAAGAGTCTTATTTATGGTAATATTGTAGTTTATATTCTTGCCAAGCTAATCAAAGATAGCTGTTAGAAGATACCTCAGTTTTCCTTTCTTTGTCTTCCAGAAACAGTCACTCAAATCATTAATGTTTTTTGGATGAGGTTTCTTAAGGAGCTATTACAGTAATCACATTTTGAGATTTACGGTAAAGGAGATCTGCAGTGATTTCCAGGATGTGAAGTAATTTAGGATTTGTCTTAATCTGTGTATTGGAGACTGGCCCGAAATGTCTGAGAAATCTGAGTAGCAGAGCAACATACTGGAAAAAACTTGGCCTTCAGATATTATTTAACTTTGCTGTTAGAGAGGTCTTTACTGATTCAGGTTGTTGCTGCTGTCTTCCATGACTTGGCAGGTGTTGGAAATGTAATTTTTACACTTGCTGGCTTATGTAACCTCCTGTCTCTTCCAACCTGCAGGGCTTCCAGTCAATGTGACTCTGTCTATAGTGAGGGAGCAGGGTTCCTCAGGGGAGGTGGAAATTCACTACCAGACCAGGCCAACCCTGTACCAGCCTCCATCCAACCAGGCTACTGCAGGACAGGACTACATCCCCAAAGACAACACCATCATCATGATAAATGGTGCTACTGTGGCCCTTGTCACCATCACGATCCTACCAGTAAGGACAGAATGTTGACTAATGTTTGTTTGTAAGAGTGACAAAGAGAGCATCTGATGAATTTTTACATTACTTAGTGTGTATGTATGTGTGTTTTCTGAGGATGACATCCCAGAGCTGGCAGAAAGTTTCCTGGTAAATATCACCAGTGTGGAGCTAGTTAGAGGGTCAGCGGGAGTAGGACAGCCCACTGTAAAGAGACCTGGTATGGAAGTAGCAGAGGTCACTATCCAGGAGAATGATGACCCCCGAGGGATTCTGCAGTTCAATGTTTCTGAGGTGAGCACATCATTGCGACTGTGACTTGGACATGAACGTGGCAAAGATGTAGTTCTTAATGCCAAACTCTCACCTGATGTCACTCATTTGAGAGACTAAGTGTAACTAACAGTTATTTAATTACCAGCAATGCTCAGCCTCAGTTAAGTTATTATTACTTCTGAATATTTTGTCCAGGGTGCCAAAGGAACCATGCTGGCATATGAGATACCACCTCCAGACAACGTCCTCCATCTTTCAGTGGTGCGACTCGCTGGTACAACTGGAAGACTGGTCATGTACTGGGAGGCCGAGCCAGTCACAGCTGATCTTAATGATTTCAGCCCCACATCTGGGAACATCACCTTTCAAGATGGACAGGTAAATGACTCAGGTGTCCTTATTTGAAGTGAACATGTCATATTATATCACATTGATGTGAGGTGTTTCACAGGGCGTTAGCTACTGTTTCCTCTCCCTTACTTTTAGAGAGAAGCTGTGATTGTTGTCACCATCTTGGATGACGAACTGGTGGAGACTTTGGAGACCTTCAGGGTGAATCTGTTGCGTGTGATTGGTGGTGCCCGACTGGGAGAAGTGACCTCTGTAACTATCAGCATTCCACCCAACGACTCACCTCTCGGACGATTTGGATTTCAGGAGCTGGAGGTGAGTCTAAATTACTTTCTCCATTACGCATGAGGATCAAAATTTCCACTCGTACCTCAACCTTTCTTAAAAGCACAATCACTGTCTGAAATCCTTCTAAAATATCACAGTGATCCTCAGTTTGTCTAAATCTGCTTTCCTCTTCTATCCCCTTCTAGGTTACTGTCAGTGAACCAGAGTTTGTGGATGATCCTGCAGCAGTGGCGACACTAGCAGTGTTACGTAGTGCGGGAGGCGAGGGGTCGGTGACACTGGGGTGGCAACTGGAAGACCAGGCAACAGAAGACCTGTCGCCTTTCAATGGAACTCTTGCCTTCACTGAGGTACAGTATAAACAAAGTGGTATCAGTGTCCCACCACATACATATTGAGCAATTCTCCCTCTTTTAACTTTATTTTTTATGTTACAAGTTTCTTCTTTCATGAAGTTTGCTGTATTTTCCATACGTTTCAGACTGAGACTATAAAAACGTTCATGATTAGAGCCCTGGCTGACACTGTACTGGAAGGAGATGAGAATTTCACCATCAGACTGTTTCCGGCTGACAGTGGTGCTGTCATTGACCCCTTAAATGGTCAGTATTTCTGAATAAACACAGCAGTGCATCCATTGGATTTCAGTGCAGATTTTTTTTCAGGATCTTTTGTTGATGCATTCAGTCAAAGCCATCTTTTATGGTCGTCTTCACTACACTGCTCTGTCATGTACTCCTGCAGGCATGGCCACCATCACTATCAGGGCGGACAAGGCTGCCCTGGGAACTGTTGGAGTAGCAGAGTCCTCCAGGAACATCCTCATAGGAGAACCTCAGGAAGATTACAATGGCAGTGCTGTAGTTAGGTGAGATAAATAAACTGCATCACTATCCTAGGAAGACATCATCATAGCTTTAAATTTTGCTGCCTCTGTTCATTAATCAATAATGTAATAGGAAAATCCTTGTGTGTATTTGTGTATGTTTGTGTTCCCCAGCCTTGTGCGAGGGCCCGGTGTGTTTGGAGAGGTCAAGGTGTACTGGAATATCACTCCAGCTGTGGTTTCTGAATTTGAAGCGATCTCTGGCACCGTGACTATGAGAGACAGGCAGTCTGTTGCCGCCATTGTCCTGAAGGTACTGAGTAATGTGGATTGTAGAGTTCACTTAAAAACACAGATGTTGTATTAATACTTAATAATATCTGTCTGTGTGCTTGCCATAAAAATATCCTTGTCATATTGATCACAATGCCAGGCTTTGGATGATGAACTTCCTGAAGAGCACCGTGAGTACCAGCTTACACTGACCTCTGCCACTTCTGGCCTGGAAATTAGTCCCATAGCCAAGTATGCCAAGATCATTATGGCAGCCAGCGACAATCCCTATGGCCGGTTCTCCTTCACCCAACACCAGATCAGTTCGGTCGAGGAGGATGGAATGGTGAGGTCAACAAAGTCAAGTATAGAGTTATAGATATAGATGTAGATCTCCTATATGGTGAGATAGGATAATTAACAAATTATGTTCAGTGTACAGATATAGATTAGTTAAAAAATCTAATCCAAATCTATATGACTTTTACCCTTTGCCGCAGGTGAATGTGACAGTTAGTCGCACCTTAGGCAGCCTGGGAAGTGTGTGGGTGACATACCAGACCTCAGGCAACACAGCAGTCAGTGGAGTGGACTTTGCTCCTGCTTCGGGACGAC
Organism: Scatophagus argus; assembly: GCF_020382885.2. Classification (NCBI taxonomy): domain Eukaryota; kingdom Metazoa; phylum Chordata; class Actinopteri; family Scatophagidae; genus Scatophagus; species Scatophagus argus. The sequence continues at coordinate 5,833,820 of NC_058496.1, read as the reverse complement.
TACTCTTTGCCCCAGGCCAGACCTCACAAGAAGTCACGCTGCATATACAGGATGACAGTCTTCCAGAGGGGCCTGAGATGTTCTTCCTGGACATCACTGAAGTGGAGCTGTTTAATGGCAGGTAAAGTAACCTGATGAATTGTATAGTAGAGTAATAGGTGTGTTAGTTGGGATGTTTAACATTGTAATGACTTCAACAGATGGTGAGTGTTAATGAGGCTAGAGTCTTGTATTCATTCATAATATAGGCAATGCAAAGTCTTAATTTAGGCAAAGTGCTCTGTTGATGTGATTCAAAGAGTTCTTGTCTGTGACTCTTCATTCTGTGTCTCCCTCTGGTGGTCAGTGCTGTGGACTACACAGTGAGGGAGTCCGGTCTCCAGCAGGACCAGCCTCCAGTCATAGGCAACATCTCTTCTCTTGTTGTGGTCATACTAACGAATGACAATGCAGAGGGCGTCCTGGAGTTCGGGCAGGACTATGCCAACATTATTGGTAAGAGTCAAGGGTGAAATGTTCAGACAGAAAAACACACAAAATACAAAATTTACTATGACTCATTGACACTGTGACTCATATTTGTAAAGATTATTTGCTATATGTAAAATCCCTGTGTTCTTTGGGCTTTCCTTCTTTCAGTTGAAGAGGATGTGGGCTCTGTGTTGATTCCAGTGGTGAGGCGAGTGGGCTCACATGGGAAAGTCTCAGCTCAGTTCATTTCCAGAGGCCTGACTGCAACACCTGACCTTGACTACTTCCTGAATAATGGCTCAGTGATGTTTGTCCATGGCCAGAATACCAGCCACATCAATGTCACTATTATAGATGACCTGGACAGGCAAGAAGACAAAATAAAAAATTAAATTAAATAAAAAATTTATGAATAAATGTCTTGTCTTAATAAGTTACATAAGTGCGTCTTAGTTTGAATTAAAATGTCTAGAAAAATGAATTGATTCCACTAACCATTGAAAATATCTCCCCCTCAGTGAATATGCAGAAATGTTTGAGGTCCTGCTAGTTGGAGCCACAGAAGGAGCAGTTCTGGGCTCTCAGCGTGTAGCCAGAGTAACCATTGCCAAAAGCGACTCTCGAAGTGGGGTGGTCCGTTTCCTCAACGAGAGCCTAATCACTGTGGTCAACCCAAACTCCACTCTCAAAATCAGTCTTGTTTTGGAGAGAGCAGGAGGCCTTTTGGGCAATGGGACGGTACGAGAAACAATATCCTCTGTTAGAAAAGAGAGGTTCTCACAACAATGAGTATTTGCGGTTTACACCCAGAAGTTTTTCTTCATGGACAGCTACTAATTCAAAGCTTTTACTTTTCGACAGGTTGCTTGGATCATCCGTGGCCCTAACAGCAGAGAGGTCCTTCCTGCATTCAATACAGACATTAGAGAGCCTGTGAACGGGTCCTTTTTCTTCAGGGATGGAGAGGAAGGTACACACTCCATTGAACTGCGGATTCTCCCCCATGGGGAAGTGGAGGTGGAAGAGGCATTTGTTATAGAGCTCAGCATTCTATCTGGAGAGTTGGATGTTGATCCTCAGGCTGGTTCCATAACACTGAAGGTACTTCATCGTATCGTGTCTGCAAGGTTGATTTCACCATCATGAACCAGAGAAGACTGATTGGGATTGAACACCTTACACAACCCTCCTCTCTCTCCTAATGTAATTTTGTCCCACAGATAGAGAAGTTTGGTGATCCAAATGGTATCGTCCGGTTTACTGAGGATGCTCTTCTAGAGCGGGTCTACAATGAATCCACAGAAGCAGAGGGCCCATCCAACATTTCCCTGTTGATCACACGCAGACAAGGTGTCATGGGCAACATCACAGTAAGATTACGTCAATATACTTATTATTTACCAATCATATCCACTATCGGTGCTTAAACTACCACAATTTAATTTTTTATGTCCACTTTGAAAGCATATAGACAACCGTGCTTTCTTTCACACTTCAGGTGCACTGGCAGATACAGAGTGACTCTGATATAGCAGGTGACTTCTTGGCCTTAGCTGGCTCAGTCACGATCCTGGAAGGTCAAAGGGAGGCAGAAATTGTCCTCAGCCTCATGCCTGATACAGTGCCAGAGCTGGAGGAGGTCTACACAGTCCGGCTCACAGCTGTGGAGGGTGGTGCTACTCTGGATGCTGACCCAAACTTCATCCAAACACACATCAGGTTTGATGTGATGGTTCTGTTAAACACATGTTTTTCGCCAGGAAAAAAGTTTTAGATTGAATTAATCTTCTTGTCTCTTCTATCACCATTAGGGTGCATGCTAATGATGAACCCCATGGCGTCTTTTCCCTGAACCCCAAGCAGCAGTCTATAGTGGTACAGGGGTCAGGGTCTGAGGCCACCAGAGCTTTGGTTATGAATGTGACCCGTCTCGCCGGCCTGTTTGGCAATGCTAGTGTTGGCTACAGGATCAGCGGACGGATAGAAGAAGTGATGGCCATCGAGGAGGTACTGGGAGGACAAGCTGAAGGAAGGCTGTTGTTGAGAGAGGGAGAGACCTTTGGTGCTATCATTGTTCCCATCAGCAGTCAGGTAGGGACATGCATGCTCATACAGAGTCGTGCATTCAGCAAACTGAATCTTAAAAAATAAATTTAACAAATATACTTTATATTGGTTTTAGGCACCCACATAGCACTTGTTTATTTTCCTGCTTTTCCCTTTTCCTGTAGGTGTTTTTGTCAGTGGGCGAAGGCTTCACAGCAGAGCTGACGGATGTCCGACTAGTGAGTCCTGCCTACGGCTCTCTGCCTCGCCTCCTTCATGAGGCCAGCGCTGCTACGGTGACTGTGCCAGAAGAGGCAGCAAGCTCAGAGGTTCGTTGTGGTTGTGTTGTTCATTGATGTATGATTTATCTGTGAGAGAGAAGCAGTTTCTATAATTGCTCCCTCTGCAGGGAGCAATTATACCAGTCTTGTCCTTGATAGGTCCTCAGTGCCTTGCTTGAGGATATTTAATTAGGGCTTCTGTTTTCTTTTTGTCAAGGTAGAGAAATTTAGACAGGAACTGACAGATAATTAATCAATACATATCAGTACATAGTCAGTTATTTCTCACCCTACCCTCAGAGGATAAACCTAAGACATACTGTACTATGTTACTGTGATGCCTCTTTTCACAGACTTTAATATCGTTTAGAACTTACGTAAAGCCTTTACAAGTGAGTTAGCACTGAGTCCTTAACTGCTCTGTGAACACTCAACTGTTTCTCGTCAGTAACACACCAGGACTGGCACATTTAACTTTCTGTTGACAATGACATTTACATAAAAGACACTTCACAACAAAGTACAACATAATTATTAGAAACTCTGTCTTAGTTTGTTTATTTTTGCTGTTTAAATGGTAAAGAAGACTAAGAGATAGCAGCATTATTCACTGAGTTCTCTCACATCTGTGCAGGTTGGGTTTACCTCCTTGGCTCTGCGGGTGTCAAGTATAGAAACAGGGACATGTGAAGCAAAAGTAACGCGAAGGGGGCTGTTTGGGGACATCAGGGTGCAGTGGAAAGCTGGGTATCCTTCAGGACTCGCCCCACCTGGCTTCAAAGTGGGAACTGTCACCCCAAGTTCAGGTAAAAAAGCCCAGGGAATGATTTCTGACAAAGACTCACATACAATCTCAAACAACTTCTTTAATATCTCAAACCACTTCTTGAATATACCACTTCTTTTTAGGTAGTATAAAATTTGAACAGTCAGTGATATGTAATTTTTCCCTATTTTAAATGTTTAGTAGTGTGAGCCTGTTAACCATGAATACCATTTATTTATACATGGACGGCAGTGAGCCAATCTGACTTTTCATCTTCGATCAAAGAATCTACTTTATTCGCTGCAGACCAAACACTCGCAGTCTTATTTTCAAGGTGATACCAAACATCAACATGGAGCAATGGCAGCCTGCATTTTTGACTGTTGGTAATGTGCTCATCTCGTCATATTCAGGCTCACTCACCCTCGCCCATGGAGAGAGGACAAAAGCCGTATCGCTGACAGCTGTTGCTGATGCATCTGACCCGGCTGCGTATGCTATACACCTCACTGCTGCCACCTCCAGCAGTTCTGCAGCCAGTGCTGTCAGGCTCAGGTAATGGTTGAATTCTTTTGCTATTTATACCAACACCTAAGCAGACAATTCACGAATATTATTCATTTAAACCATAAATACAATTTACATATTCACTGATGTTAAATGCAACCTCTGTCTGATGTCTTTCTCAGGTCAGGATTTACTGTGGCAGAAGTGGAGCCATTGGGAATCTACCAGTTTGCCCCCGATTCCCGCCACCTAGTCATTGCAGAGGACATCCAGACTATAACTCTTTATGTTCAGAGACTCTACGGTTTTCGTAGCAACAGCACCCGTCTGTCCTATACAACAGTAGCAGGCAGCGCAGCGGCGGAAGAGGACTTTATTGCAGTGCCAGATGGCCGCCTGGTCTTTGACTCACCTCGCCAAACCAACACTTCCTTCCGCCTTTCAATACTTGACGACTCCCTTTCAGAGGCTGATGAGTACTTTCACGTCAACCTTACAGATGTTCGAGTCCTTACTCCAGACTCAGCTTGGGCAGATACCTCAGCTCGCCTCGACCCACAGCACAGTGTGGCCACTGTCACCATCCTGGCTAGCGATGTGACCGGAGGCTTGCTGAGTATAGGGCCTGAACTGGTCCAGACACCCGAGGACAGGGATGAGGAGACCCAGCAGGAACGGAGGGTAGTTCTGAGGGTTCGCAGGTCCGACAGCGTAGCTGGGGCCGTGAGGGTTCGGGTCCTAGCATATGGAGGTGTGTGTTTGTTTTGTTGCACTACTTTATTGTTGCTTTGCATGTATTATATTGTAATTTACTGTGATGTTTAGAGCTTTGCTTTAAGTTGTGTTGCTTTGCACTTTCACCCAGATGGAAGTACGACACCTCTTCCCTTTACCCTGGAACCTGTTGGGTCCCTCGCAAAGGAGGAACAGGACTTCCGCTTGGAGTCCTCTGTAGTGTCCTTTCAGGCTGGTCAAAATGAGACAGAGGTTATCCTCCTCATCCTGGATGACTCAGAGCCTGAGGGACAGGAAGTCTTCTTCATTTACCTCAGTGATCCAGAGGGAGGAGCACAAATCACAGATAGTCCATACAAGGGCTTTGGAGCTTTCACCAAAATCATTATTTTTGGTAAATGAGAGGAAGAGTCAACTGTTGAATGAATATTTTAAAAAAAGTATTTAGATCTGTTTTGCTTACAGTGTATTCTGGCTATTGAAAATGCAGCATATTCATTTGTTAGCATGTATTCTGGACTCCACCTTGTTCTACTCATAGCACCTGTTTATCTTAAACCCAAGAGTGTCCTTTTGTCTTAATCAAATGGACTTGCAGACATTACGTTACATTACATTATCTCAATGAGTGATCCAGTGGTCTTCTCTGGTTTCATTAATGCCTTTTGATATGCATTGAATGAAGGCTTCATTAGTCTGCAGCTGCTATTTTGAACCCGACTTGTCACATAATCACTGCGGCGGGAAGATTATACTGCATGATTGTATACAATAATGAATGATTATTAGATTGTGAGGTTATGTTGAAATTAATTTGCATTTGTTCTCATCCTTGCCTATGTCCTTACCAGGGAGTGACTTCCATAACGGTATTGTCGGATTTAGTCTTAATTATCTGGTGGGACAAGTTCTGAAAGAGGATTCAGAGAACAGAACTGCTCTCCTCTACCTGCAGAGACAGGAAAACAGGTAATAAAACAATCTTCTGGTTTTAAAACTGATTTAATAACAGATTGTATCCAGGAAAATTAACTTCCACAAAGATGTTTTATTTTTTGTTTATGTTCTTTCTCCCTCTGTTCAGAGCCTTTGAGGATTTGCAGGTCTTTTGGAGAGCTACCTTCAGCAAGGCAACTCTAACTCTTGTCAGCAATGGAGTGAACCTAACCAGAGAGCTGGTGCAGACCTCAGGATCTGCACTTTGCAGGAGAGGAGAGATAATCTGTGCTCTCACTTTGGAGGTCCAGGATGACGAGGTGAGACTCAGGCAGCAAATGTGGTAGAATAATGATCTGTCTTCATCTGTGTATTCATAAGAAATGCTGTAGTGCCTGAAGTAAAACAATCTCTCATCTGTGTTGCCGTAGGAACCAGAGTACCAGACATGGTTCTTGGTGGAAATTTATCGGGTGGGTGCAGGTGCTACCATTAATGAGACCACCCGGTTTGCCAACATCACCTTGTCAGAGAGTGATGATCCACGAGGCATCGTGTACTTTGCTGTGGGCCACAGACTGCCCATCGCCACCTCGATGACCACAAGGCTCAGTCTCCAAGTCTACAGACGAGCAGACACAGCGTCAGTCATGTCTGTACAGTATCGCACACTGGTAAGTACAAAACACAACTGTTGTAGGTGATCTCATTTTTAATTGAGGCCAATATGATTCCATCTATTTTCCAGCTGAAATAAGTTCATTAAGTCAGAGGATGTTTATCCATCTCTGTCTAACTGGATTTCATTGGCCTGACTTACCCACACGCTTCAGCAGACACAAATGTAATGTTGTACTGATGTCATTTGTCTCTTTCATAACACTGTCATTATTTAAGCCAATTAGTTAAACCTTGATGATTTCATGATGCGGTGCTCTGGGTACTATAACCAGCCACTAATACTCGTATATATCAACTATAATGTGGTAATTTTGTCTTCAGTTTCACAGTTATGAAACAATATTTGGAAGTTACTATAGAAACATGATTGGGGGCTTTTTATGTTTCTCAAATGGGAAACCTCTCCAAAGCCTTTTAGAGTTAAATTCAGCCATAGTTAGTTCTATTAGAGATATATTGTAATGCAGAAATGCTAGAAAGATTCGTACCAGAACTATGAACTTTGCTTGATGTACTCCTGATATCATTTGGTAAAACAGAAGGACAGAAACTGAAATGCCTTTAGTAGTTATTTTTCTTTTCTTCTGATGGTGGTCTTTTGAAGATGTCAGTCTGCCCTTCAACCAATTATACTGTTTATATGGATATATTAATGATGGCCATGGTTTGCTGAAGCTCATGATGTGTCCTCCTCTTTTCACCTCAGTGCCATCCTTCTTTTCTGTGAGGCATCATTAGAGATATCTTTCACTACTACATGCAGGTCCTGAGCATGAAATGTTCGGTGGCACTTTCAAATGTGATAGTGGAGATCAAAGTACGAGCATGTCGAGTGCACTCAACAAAAATCAAAAACCTTACTGAGACATATGACCAGGTCACCTGCTTTCATCTCTCAGAACTAAAGCAAGAAGAAAGATTTGATGCATAATAAAAGCTTAGTCCTTATTTGGTTTACGCTATACTTTCACAACATGGTCAACTTCAGATATATATGTGTGTTGCTACTGGAATGCAGAGCATGTGGACGCTGTTTACCAAATGTCTGAAGTTCAGTTGTTTTTTTGTTTCCAGCTTGCATGTTCTTGTCATTTTGTCATGTTATATGCATTGATTGCTTTTCCTCCAGGAGCTCCACAGAGATGAGGTGGTGGGTTCCACCATAATCCGGCCTGCTAAAGCGGGGATGGACTTTCATAAACAGGAGGGTAGGCTAACCTTCGATGTGGGCCAGCGTAACACATCACTGGACATTTACCTCACACCTGATCTCGCCTCATCGTTGCCCACACCAAAGCGTTTTCAGGTGGAGCTTTACAATGCTACAGGTGGAGCCAGAGTGCACCCTCAGTTCGGACTGGCTAACGTGACCCTGGTGTCAAATGCGGCAAGTGAAGCCGTGTGGGTCTTACTGGACCAATTACATCAGCCTCTTGACCCAACTATCTTGAACCAGGTGTTGCAAGGACTGATCAACAAGGTTACTACACCTCTCACTCGTGAGCAGATGGCTGCCGTGCTCGAAGCTCTGGGGAAGGTAAGAGACCGAGGACACAGAGCATTTCCTGTTAACTAACAGCTAAACCATTTTTCTCATTCTCATTGAAGCCGTTACAGTATAGAGATGATAAAATATGATTAAAATGGTTAGTTAGTTTATTGTCCCTTTTGGGAAATTTTCATTTTCACAGATTCTGTGCACACAGATATGAAAGAAACTGCTTACGTACACTGGACAGAGAAACAGACATTCACAAACATATAGCGTTCACTTCAACGATGACAAACTTAACAGATCATGGCAGTTTCATTTATGGGTATTACATAACAAATAGACCTCCAGCACAGTGCAGCATACAGAGACATCTCATAGCAAGTTCTGTCTGCAACCTCAGAATATCAATATCATGATGTCTTCAAATTTCCGTATCAACATATTTGGCCATAAATATATGTATTCAAGAATTTCCCTCCCGGGATTAATAAAGGAATTCTGATTCTGATTCTGATTCTGATATGTGATTTTATGTTTTGCATAATGAGTCATTAATGAAGGAAAAACTAGCTTCTGCATGACTCTTTTTTTCCCCACTGAAAGCTTGTGAGTCAGTGTTGTTGTCTGTATGAGACATACATCACCTCCACTTCAATAGTCCTACAGATCCGAGGACCGATTTGTGATTTTAAAAAGTAACAGTTGTCACTGTTTGAGCGCTGTTATCACTGCACTGCTCTGATGTTAGAGCTACATGCAGTGTTGCACTTGCTCAGCCTCCAGACTAGAGCAGACACCACCTAATTTAATATGACTGAGGGTGCGGGGGACGACACAGGGAGTGGAGACAGGAGAAATGACTTACGCAGCATGCGGATATGTGGCAGCTCGGAGGGAGATAAGAAGGAGACAGTGTAGAAAAAGTGGCTCATTATAAAAAGCAACATTACACTGAGGCTTAAACCAAAGAAAGCGATGGCAGCCGTCAGGATGGCATGAAAAAAAACTTGCAACCAATACTAGAGCAAATTGTTTATCACTGGGTAGTCACTTTCATTCTGTCTATCTCTGTCTGTTTATTCTGACAGGTGCTTGCTGAGGCAGAGAGGGTTCCGTTACAGGAAAGTAGTCGCAATTTGACCTATGACCTCCTGTGTGCCTTGGCCAATCCCAGCAGAGTCGACACCAGAGGCCTCACCCACCTCGCCGAGATGGCCGAGCGCTTTGCGTTCAGCCTCCTCACACGTAGTGAATGTGAGATGTGAGTGTCCGTTCTCAAAAAGCAGGACGTGCTGGAGGGAGATACTCCCCCCGACAACCTTGCCATGCAAAACAATTTTCTTTTTAAATATTATTAGCAAGATTTTGTTACTCAGTATTATAAACGTATTTCTTTGTGTGATTTCTCCAGAAGGGGGACCATCCTGGAAACGTGCCCGTATATGACCATCTCCGCCTTCCAGTGGTACCCCACACAGATCAACGGACACAAATTCAGAGGCCGTAATGCAGACTTCTTCCAGCTCCCAGATACCCTGCTGCCTGTACCGGCAGTCGTGACCGCTGACTGTGGCAACCTCAGCAGGATTCAGCTTACGGAGTTTAGAAGTGAACACTGGTTTCTCACCAGTGATACAACCACTGCTCTCAATGGGAAGGTAGGGAAGCAGTGAGACAGTTACACTTCATTAATCTGCCTCCACTTGTATTGTGTTTTTTTTTTTTTTACTAAAAACAGCAGGTGGCAGTATTATACCAGTATAAAGCCATTAATTTTTAGTTCACTCCAGACCTGAACTCTCCTCTCTTCTTTCCTTTACATATAGGTATTCTCAGCCAGCCTCCAAGACAGAGGGTCACGTCCCTTAGAGGATGGTAATGAAGTGGTGTATCGCATCCACAGCCCTGGACAGCAAGTTAAACCAGGCCGGTCTCTGTGCCTTCTCTGGAACCAGACCACCGCTAGGTAGTCCATCACAGATACACCTATTCAGATGCATGGTCTGCCATTCGAAATAAGCTAAAAGAGGCAATCAAAAATGTTCTTTTTCCAATAATACGACCAAGATAATTTCAGAAATACCTGGTAATAACTAGTGTTTGCCTACCAAGACTTTTTTCTTATATTAATTGTTATTTATCTCAAGTATGTCTTTTATAGCCACTCTCTGATTCTGTACATACCAGTACATGGAGTTTGGCAAGTGATGGGCAAAAGTCCAAGTTCAGCCTCTCTCAGTATGGCCTCTTGGCCCTTGGAGAAGTCACATCTTTCTGTTTCATATCTGCACATTCGGTCTGCTACACTCTGAATCCTCCTACTCAGAGTCGGCTTGTTGAGGACATTCCTGGGGTGTGGAATGGGACTTGGCTAGAACACGTTGTTACAAGTTAAGAATTGGGAGGTCTGGCTTGGCCAGAACAGCTACTTGGACGACGTAACCCGAAAACCAAACAGATGAGAGGACTGATATGAGCAAAAGGTCGAGACAAAGGAGAAGTCACTCACAGGGAAAGGCCGATGCTGCAGTATGACTTTCTTACTGTCAGTGGAACGTCAAAACAAAATAAAAACAAATTATGAAGGATTTTTTGTTCTTTTCACAAACTTCTCAATCTGTTCTTGTCTTTAAGTTTTGCAGCCAAATCCAGCACAGACATGATAGCATCTTTGAACAGTTAAGATGACAGTCAAGGAAACCACCTGAGAGCAAACTGGATATGATGATACAGTCCTGTCCTCTTCTGTCCTCTCCTCTCCTACAATCTTGTCCTCACCTCTCCTGTCTTCTGCGCTTCCCTCTTGTAGCTGGTCATCAGATGGTCAGTACTGCAGGGTTGTGAAAGAGAGTGGGAACTACGTGGAATGTGCCTGCTCCCACTTGTCTATCTACACGGCCTACGCAGAGTTTGCCTCTGTTGTGTCCTACAACGAGGCCTTCTATGCCTCGGGATTTATCTGCATCTCAGGTATGAAACGCTCTTGCTTTCATGTGATTTTCTTCTGTTTGGGCACTGCCTGCTTGCCTTTCTCTTCAGCTTTTTTTTATCTTCCAAATTCCGCCCACGTTGCTGTAAATAGCCACTCTCGATTCAGATTAATATTTGTTCACTTTAAGTCATATTGCTTCTCACTTCTCCCTCTTCAGGCTTTGCATTGGCCATTATATCCCACGTGCTGTGTTCCCGTTTCCCCATGTTTGCTGCCAAACTGCTCACTCACATGATGCTGAGCTGCCTTGGAACCCAGGTACGACAGTTCTGCTCAGTTTTGGATTTTTACTGACCCACAATTTGCATCTTATGAAGGTTATTTGCATGGCCTCAAATGTAGATGAATAGGGAACATTTGCAAATTGATATTGATACCTTAATCTCTCTGTGCTGTAAGGATCAGCAGCTGTCACGCATCAACACAGCTGTAATGCATGCAGCGAAACACACACCTTCACTTTCAACAAATACTGACAGAAGCATTAAAACACACACATATGCTAAAATATTTAAACGTTTACTGACTGTGCACACACACACTCACACAAACACACCCGCACACACGTACACAGGTACTTTCTTGGAAATGTGCATAGACGTGAATACACATCATCGAATGTCGCTGGTTGCGTAGTTTGCGGGCCGGCGCGTCCTGACAACGCAGCCATGCCCCCCCGCACCCGCAAGCTGTCACATAAGCAGTGAGCGAGATAGATATGTGGCTGCAGGTCAGTCTCTCCGCTGGTCCCGACCGTGCCTGTGTGTGTGCGTGTGTGTGCATGTGTGTGCGTGAGTGAGTGCGGGACTGGTAATTTTCCACTGGTTCCCCTCTCTTTGGTTGACAAACATGAGCCACTACTAAAGCAGACTGTCGTTGGGGGCTCGACCTGTTTATGGCCCAGGCAGAGCCCCTGAACCTGAAAGGGTTTTGGATGGAAAATTCCGTCCTGTTCTGATTCCTTGTTGGGACTGTACTGCATGTTAAGGCCATCTTCCTTGGATGCTCACACGTCTGAGGTTGTGCTTTAGTTTATAATCCAAACGGGTGTGTTTCTGTAGACGAAGGCCTGCTCGAAACCCTGAATCTGAAGGCCTCACTCTGTGTGTTCACTGGTAGCAAGCTGTACCCTCTTAATGGTCATGTATGTACTGCTGGAAATATTTTGGTGCTAACGGTGGGTTCACAGTACAGGATGTGCTGAATTAAAATAAACCAACTGACGTCATTGTCTTCATTTAAGTGCGCACTTAATCTTAGATCTGAGATGGCTAGCTGAGAACAGAAAAAGAACACGGCTTCCTCTTGGTTTAAATGCACGGGATGCTTGATGTTTTTGCTTCTCTATCCAGTGTTCTTACTGCCAGAAGTAGGCCAATCAGGGAGACTGAGTGTACCTTCCTGACTAACTCACCCTTAGTTGTTATAACATGCTTGCACAAGGTGATGTGTGCAAAGAACTCAATTCTAAAATGTGATGAACTGTGTTTAGGATTCAGTGATGTGTTCAGTTTTTCTGTAAATCAGCTGCCACACACCTGGAACATGTCATCCCACATCCAGTGTTTTAACAGGGAGCAGCTTTAATTGAGAAGCTACATGAAAAGGGTCCAAAAATGTGTAGGAAAGGTAAGGAAGAATAAAGTTGTGGGTCAGATATTTCAGGTTCTGACAGTGTTCCTATCTGCTCCTTATCTGAAAGGATTTCGCTGAATCTTCAGCTGTCACTCCATGCTTCTGTCAAGTGACAGAAAACGGGGTAAATTTCAGTATTTAGGAAGTCAAAGGTCTTTCAACTTTGAAAGAAGAGAATGACAGAAAGGCACCTGAACCTGTGGATCTCAGCCTTGGTCATGCTTTACCATCAATGTGAACTGTCTGGTCCAGCTCCAGCCACCTCTGACAGAGAGGGCTCTCCATCTCTGCAGGCTGTGGGTTAATTAGTCAGTGACGCTGCTCTCTGTGGGGAGAAAATTAAAGCTGCCGGTTTGATTTATTTCTCCCTGCAACAGCTACAGTCACCTAGAAGCTAACTAGAATAATATTGGACACCTCAGTGAGAGTGTGAGAGTTGAGAGCAGGTGGAGGACACTGAGAAAGTGGAGGCTTGTCATTCATTTTACGTAGTTTTTTGATTTGTTTGTGTTTCAGTATTTTGGCTGCTGTCTTTTTCAAAAATGTCACACCAATGGTAGTACTTACATTTACTTGGTAAACTGCTACTGAAACGAAACCAACAGGAGCATGACTGCAAGCAAGAGAGAAGGCCGAGTGAGCTTTTTGGACAGAAAGGAAGAGGAAAAATCTTTTGGCAGACATACAAGATTAATATGACATCAGCTCTGAATAAATTGCATTTACTTTCTCTTCTTTTCAAGCTCTCCACTAAGCTACATTTCCTCCTCCTTGTTTCCAGACATCACATATCTTGACATCCTCAGATTTGGATCTCTTGTCAAATAATAAATTACAAGACAATAAGCTACCACAACAATAGCTCTATTGTCAGGGAACCACTGAAAACAAGGCCGCAGCAGTGAGAGGAAGATGTTCCAGCTCATCTTCAGTGTTCCCAGGCAACTGTGAGAAGTATAATCAAAAATGAAAACCCGTGAATTATGTACTCTTTGTCACATCATCATCACACACAAAAAATTATTTATTTTTTGTTCAATCACAACCATTCCCTCTTTGTTATCAGCATGATATGTCCATCAAATTTCCTCAGACAGCTGCTGCAGCATATTGTCCATGTCTTGTAACCATGTCCAAAAGTCTATGTCTAGTCTATGTGTGTGTGTGTGTGTGTGTGTGTGTTTGTGTGTGCGCACTGGCCAGCAGTTCGTCCTCCCCTCAGCAAGACAACTGAAGATTGTCTGTGTACAGTGGAAATTTACCCAGTGCATTTGTACTATGTAAGTGAGCCTCATCTGGTCATATGTGTGTATGTCTGTTAATGTGTGTTGAGAGTTTGTGTGTGTGTGTGTCATATTGTCAGGGCTCATCGCACGAGCGACAACAAGGCCCATTTATCTTGAGCAGTCATAATAAAATTCACTTAAAAAAGTGCTATATACACCCTGTATTTAAATCTGAGATACCTCGGACAAAACAAATGTGCATATCTGAATACACACTGCCCACGAAACTCAGATCACACTGTAACATGAGGCAGTGCTCATCAATTATGAATAAAAATTCTGTTGCTGCATAGCCGATTTCTCGCTGAAGAACCATATTTTAGTGTACGGTTTGGCTCTAAAATGATAAAGTGTGTCACCAGATGACCAGCCTGGCCACCAGTTCATTCTCAGCATCCCTACACTATAATGTATCTTTACATGGCGAATAGTCTCTGATATTTAACCTTTAAATGTAAGTTTGAACAGACAATTGCATCATCTTTGTTCACTTATTTCTTTTCCTTTCTGATACAGTTTTTTTTCTCTATGTGAAATTGCCTCGTGTTTGTACAACTTTGCAAGTCTAACAGAATCAAACCCACTACACAACTTTTGTCCTGCATACTGGGCTCTGCTCCACAAATGTTTTCAGTTATCTTGCGTCACCACAGTTTATTCTTAAAGAACAAAAACAACACAGAATATGGTCTTTTCACTGCTTTTCATTTGGATTCCAGTTATATGTGGTCCTAAATGCAATAAAACCATACTGTAAACTGTTCGATTAGGGTTCATGCAGCTTTGCTGTGTCTCCAGGGGACAGATCGCTGCCGTCATGCATCTGCATTCATTTTACCAAAACATAAATCAATACAACAGCAGACTGCAACAAAAGTGATAGATTTTTCTGGATAGAGGCCTCCTGCAAACACAACTAGATGGCTGATGGTTTCAGTTTTTTTGGGGTTTTTTTTTATGGTTTCATTTCTCTTTTTAGTTCTCTCTTCCTTTCTCGTGATTCTGCTCTGAGGGCACTTCGTCACCCCCTTTAAATTCACCCCTTCTCCTCTAGTTTCCATTAAAAAAAGTGGAATTTTTAGGCTTGGCAAATGATACTCCCTACAGTGAATGAAATAGTATTTCCTAACAGGGCATGACATGGGTTACTGGCAGGCTTTCCAGGAAGAAGTGAAGACATGTCAAAGAAGTTATTGTTGGGCTGTAACCCTGTATGCCAGTACCTGTAAAGTCACTAAACAAACAGACAGCTTTGACGGTTTGAGACAATCATTAGCACTACCAGTCACTTTAGTCCTGTTAATTTGCCAAGATATGACTCTATCGAAAGTCATGAAACAGTAAATATTCCCCAGCCGATTGGTGTTAAGTCCTTGTTTGTTAATAGAACTCTCATATGAACTTCTTCAGCCTGGTCAAAATCAAAGTGGGATTTTGGAGTGTGTGTGTGTGGGTGTGTGTGTGCTTAAACACACGTATCTAGGTGCCGGTGTGGGAAAGGAAAATCTCATCTCCATCTCTACTGCAAACAAAACACAATTTGGTTTCTCATCCATTGTAATTAAACAGCCATCCACATCCCAGACAGCCTTTCCCACACACTCAGTGAAGTGTTTACCCCAGTGGTCCCAATGCTTTATTCCAGTATCTGGGAGGTGTTTAGGTGACTCTTACTTCTGGTTATAAAGGATTTCCTGTTAGCTCTGGGACTGCATCCAGCATTCAGACGTCTGCGCCTCAGTCCACAAGCACACACACACACACACACACACACACACACACACACACACAAACACTAACTTCTGTCCCTTCAATACATCACCCACAACTTACGTCCCGTCTCTGAACAGAATAAAGAAGCTCTCTGATTACTGTTGGGATTCCTTAAAGTTCCTGTTTGTCGTCAGCGTGTGTGCGTACGTGGGGGGTGGGAGGGTTGCGTTTGGGACGAGCGTGCATGCAGTTTCTCAGCTCTGCGAGAAAGGGGATGTACACATTGTGTAATCCAAGACCTCTCCTTGACAGCAGAACGAGAGATCAACACAGGCCTTTGTAAATGAAGTGAGTAACACTGTTTTTCCTGCGGAAATTTAAATATTCCCATCACAACCAATCCATCATTAAATCAATAAACAGAGAGAGTTTTTTGGGTGTGTGTGTGTACTTCTCTGGCTTACGTCAGAGAAAATGCTTATCTTATCGTATTTTATGCTTGTCCCCACAAGTGTTCAGAAACAAGACGGAAAAACAAAACAGGGGAAAGAATGAGAAAAAAACACGTGGTGTTTACTTATCTCTCCTCCCATCCACTCTTAGATTTAGACACTATATTTTTCTTCTTTTTTCCAAATGAAAAGGCTCTAAATGCTTTAACAAAAATGTTCTTTGCAGTCATTTTACTTAACTCGTTGGTATTGGGATATCATTTTTGCCTGAAGTTATAATCAAAAAGTAATCAGTGAGATAAAGTATACGGCCTGCGCTTGATAAGATTTTAATGCGGTTCTAAGCTCTTTATGTCTGTCAGCCTGAGTTAATGGCAGGCAAGTGATGGAGTGGTATAAAGTATCAGCAGTCATGGTGTTACTGTGTGTGTGTGCGTGTGTGTGTGTGCGTGTGTGCAGACAGGACAGTTGAGAGGTGAAGACGGCCTCTTGGGACACTCACATTACCCTGTACTGGCCGCTCCAACGCCTTGTGCCTGGTGTTGCCCTGACTCCTCTCTCCTCTTCATCTGATCTGTCAGCAGCATCTTTCCCTTCGCCGTTCCTTGTGACCTTGTCTCTTTAGCCTGATGCTGAAAAATGAGGCTAAACCATACAAACTAATAGCTAATTCTTTGCTAGATTTTTTTTTCCCATCTTCATTTTCCTGTTTTACTTTCATTTGTCTTTCTGCCCCGCTGGCTTTTTTCCTTCTCGCCTCACCCTAACCTTCATTTAACAACATGATGAGTAATGTCGTCGTTTCTATTCTCTGTCTCCTTTATCATTCCGGCTGCTTCCGGACTTGACATTACGAGCTGCAAAACAACTGTCTCACTGTGTCTGTCCCTCCCTCCCCTTCTGTCTCTTGTTCTGCAAAAGTAGCTGGTCACATCCTGTGTGTCTCATCTCTTTGAACAATGACGAAATTTTCATTGCTTTTCTTTAAACTGGACACTTGACTTACTCTCTAAACATTGTGATATCAGCCAGGACCGTTTTTATCATCGACAAATGAATCACTAGTCCTTAGTCATCCTATGCAGTCCTGTGGGGTTTTCTTGTTTCTCAAAATTCACTGCAACGACCTTGAGGTCTATCAGATGTGTCAAACCATTTGTTTGTCTGATGCAAATGCAATGCATTTTGCATTGTTTACCTAAATAGCAGCTACTTCTTCTTAGCAGTAACACCAACTCAGCTGTAAATAGACCATGTGATTTAAAACTGGAGTTGGTAACCAGCAAGAACAAGCTGGATTTAAAAAGTATTCGACCAAAAAAATACAGACATGAACACATGAACACACAGCCCAGTCATTTAAGTAGAGTCAAATAAACTGATTGTTTGGACTTACTACAGGCCTGTAACAGCCACACACCCCAGAGCTTTTGAATTATTGATTGCTGTTAGGAAGTTAAGAGGTTTTCTTCAAACATTACAAGAAATGCTTCTGAAATAAATTGCCAAATATAGCAACCTTACAAAACTCATCAGCAACAATTCATTTTATGCAGACATAGTCAGAAAACCTCACCAGCTTAAGAAGACATTTGCCATTTTCTGCAGATCTATAAAACAATAACACTTCATGTGAAATGTGTCTTGTCCATTTTAGCCCAATCAGCTCCATCATGGTTGGCTGTTGTGTAGGCTTTGTGAAGTAAAGGGGATTGAAGGTGATACTTAAACCTGTCTGTAGTAGAAAACTTATTCAGTCATCTAATGTCAGCTTCACACCATGGTTATGCACTGTCACACTGTGAAATCAGCACCACAGAGTTAAAAAAGCTCCGTTAATGTTAGAGCGTTTGTATACTGACTTCGTGTTTGGCACTTTGAACCTACACTATGGCACAGTATGGGCAAATAATGACAATTTCATCTATGTTGTAATAAAGGTTAACCATCCTCTGTATCTCTCACTCATCTACTGGTGCATAACTATCTTAAAAGCAGCAGTTGTTCATGAATTGTGAATCATGTTTAACTATCATGGAGGTCAGACGTTAGTCCTGTCTGGATTGTATTATGAGGCTGAGATCAGGATTAAACACAACGTGCGTTCCTCTGCTAATCCGAGCCATCCTTGTCAGTCCGGTACAGGCTTCCTACTTGCCATTAGTATGAAACAGGTTACATTCAGTCACTAACTCTCTTCATTCAGTATGGATGAAGGATAATAACAGGATAATGACATGTACCTGTGCAGTGCTGCAGTATTCATAATGTGCAATTACTGCACTTTTGCATAGACTGAGAGCAGTTATGAGTGCATGGTAAATTGGATTAATGGTATTGGTTTTCAAACTGTCCTTTGTGCTGCAGCAGACTCTGACCTCTCTGGACTCTGGATGTTACACTCTCATTTTTGCCAAATGTGTGTTGTCCTAACAGCTGGTGACCCTCGAAACACTTCCATGAACTTTCCTCTGTTTCCAGAAAAAGAACAGTCAACAGGATGCCAGGCTCTGCAGTGAGCTCCTGCCTTGTCTTCTACAACAGCTTAATAAGACACTTTGTGTTGGTTTATTTAGTTCATTAGTCACTTGTTTGTGCATCCATGCTGCTGTGAGACATAAACAGGACACATGTGAGCAAATCAAGATTATCAGATCAGATACAAGTTATCATTGCTGAGTTCTTTCTTATTCCTCAGTTATAAAAGCCCATAAATGAAGATCCATAAAAACATGGATATTCAGCTGCAATGTGCGCTGACGTGTACCACATTTCATATGTAGTGTACATGAAATGTTTAAAAGACTTACTGTGCACTATGCACATCCAAAATCTTCAAGTTATCTAAATTTCATCCAACAAATTTCACTCTCCCTGAGCTGTAACACATCCATGCCTCATTCATTACCCAATTGACTAGATAAATACAATCAACAGATCAATATTTGAGTGTAAAATCCCATACGGCAAGCCAAGCACAAAGGCCTTGTATCATTCTTTAGTTGCTGACATCCCTGTAAGCTTATTTTCGTAGGACAGGCTGATAAGAATTTAAGAGCATGGTGTAGTAAATCAGTCTGAAGTGTAACAGCAGTCATCATTTGTCTCCTTTGAGCCGTACTTCCCAGCTCTCAGTGCAACATCAGGCACCTTTTACCCAATTCTCTGGAGTCATTCAGTTTGTCATCAAGGACTTTATCAAACAGGCTGCTCGCACTGTGAATGATAAACAAAGTGGGAGCCCACATTTGTCAAAGTCCCCTGTATCCTGCTCTATTTTTGGAGTTCGACAGCTTGTCTTGGCAGACCTTTGTGTGTAGAGTGGAGGTTTAGATAGGTGAAAACGTGGTTTACCCCGAAACTGTTGATGTGTACACTGGTTTTCTAGGTTAGTCTGAACAGGACGTTTTTCAGTTGCTGTAACATGCTATATGACACAGCATAGTCACATTAATGCCGTCTGATTTTACCCAGTTTGTATGGTTAATATTCATATTGGCATGAAGTCATTATTTGTCAAGATTCTTTTGATGGCCTTTAAAGCCATTTGAGGTCTTCTTATGCCTGGAAAACTACAACAGTACAGAGAGAACTCTGCAGTGTCAGCTTAATGGTCTAAAATAAAGAATGAGAGTCGCCCAACTTCCTCAAAGAATCAGGAAATGATGAATGGAGGAAGGAAATGGTGAATGGTGATCAAATAAAACGGTATCTATAATAAGGTCTTTTGTTCTTATCAGCAAATTGTAATCAGTCCAGTTTGTTGGTCCTGATTCTCAGTCTTATCCTGACTATGTTTCAATTATTAGAACTTGAGTTGACGACAGCGGTGGGCGCGCCGCTGATGTAAGCATTTAAAACATTAAACACAAGGCAAACGTGCACAGATAAACACATGCATACACATAGTCCAGCTCAAAATGCTAAACGTACACACAAATGTTGTCCATAATGTCGAGTAACAGATCCAGCTCCATGATGTCATAGTGATGAAACACACATTCATATGCTCTCTTTCATTAAGACATAAACAGACATAAACATACAGAGATGGCCATATGTGCACATACCCACTCATTTAGCCCACTCCACCCAACACACACACACACACAAACACAGAATTCATGGCCTTCAGGTCTTGGCCACTTTGACCTGTAGGGGTCACTGTAGCTCCACCAGCCAGAGCCAAGTTCAACACCAAATGTGAATGAAGTGTCTGATCAATGGCTCCCCTGAGCGCTTCTTTTTATGATGTGAGCCTTTTTGAAGCACACTAAGAAATTGCTGCTCTGATGTCCAGACAGAAACAATTTGAGTCAAATCCTCCTTCTGTTATTCCTTGAATGAATCCAACTGTGAAGATGTTTAGGATGTAAACATCTTTCATCCTTGGTGCGCCCAATCTGACCATACAATCAAGAAGCTCTCTGGTGCAGATTAATCTGTGTAGCTTGATACAAAATTATAAAAGTCTTTGCAGTTAAATTAGAACTGTAGAATCAAGGCAAAGTCTTTCATTGCACTAAGTTAGTCTAGGTTGATCAGTTGAAGAAGGTCAACTGAGACATTAGGCAGTGCATGATAGTACAGCTGTGCCACTAATTAAGTCTAAATCACACAGTGAGGGTCCAAAGCACAGTGTATAGCAGGTTTGTGTGAAGGAGCAGCATGAATGGAGCATACAGTATTTAACTCGATCAGACTCCACACAAATTGATTGGCCGTACAGCCACCCATTGACTGACGCTGAGAGCTGCTGCAGATGAGCCAGTTTGAGTAGAAGGGATCTCTCCTGGATCGATGGCCTGCTGGACAGCATCGAATGAGCCTGCTTCAGTGGGTCTGTGTTTCTGGTTTCTGTGGGCTTTCTGATCAGTGTGATCAGACTTGCCCTCATCGTTCTGCTGATTTGTTGAAGCATGAAAGTACTACCGATCTGTTGTAGTGTTGCATCTGTATGTGACGCAACAGGTCACCATAAAAGATATATTTGTACTTTCTCATGAACACAACTTACATGTCATTTAACTCACATGGCACTTTCAGAATCACATCAGCACACTTGTGCACATGCAAGAAAGACCATTAGACCATTGCTCCTCTTTTCTCTCTTTGCCTCAGATTCTGAAATGATTGCATATGAAAATGGAGAGATGGCCTGTGCTATTGATTGAACTAAAGTCCTTCATTGTTTGTGCTTCTCGCTGAGAAGGGCCTTGGAGCCCATGAAACCTAAAGCATAGAAGCATAAAGCATGCATGTTCAATGGTCAGACCATGGCAGTAGAAGTCTATTTGTGGCTTGGTGCACACCCACGGTGTGCATGCACTGAAGCACATATGCACACACACATAGGTTTGTGGTAGGGCAAAGTAGACCCTCTGAGTGTGTGTGTTTAGGGAGCTGACCTTGAGCAGCTGTGCTTTTACTGGTGTGTGTTTGTGTATGCACATGACTCCATGTGCGTGTTAACTGTCTGCTCTCCACGCCAGATGTTGAGGAAGGAAATTCAAGAGGCTTCTCAAAAGCAGCCCCGTTGTGATTGAAAGCAGCTGCAGGTTTCCAGCAGCAGAGACTCTGTGACTGAAGTAAATGTGGGTGGTACTGCTGAGATCTGCTGTGTGTGGGGTTAGCATGAGCGCTGATACGAGAAGCTGCAGCAGCAAAAATGTCATTGTTTGACTAGTTTTATTTGCATGTGCTCTTACTAAATGCTACTAAACTGATCATAATGGGCCATATTATTTTTAGAGTTAGTCTTCATTTAATCTTCAGATTACAGCCACAATTGTAACTGCTTGTAATACAACAGCAATGTATGCAGTACAGATGTATTTTACAAAATGTTTTATTACTTGCGTTACTTCCACCTCTCCTCTCTGTATAAAATGAAAGAACATGGAAAAGGGGGTCATTGTTGTCCCGCCTTTAAGTCAGCGCCTCTGCTGCTTCTGGAACATTGGCATGCTGTCTAAAATCACACACTGGGGCAGCATCAGGCAGGCATAATGTGGTTCATTGTAAAAAAGCAAATGACGGGTCTACTTTGTGGCAGAATTACAGGATCTCTGTTTAAAAAGGACTAATGACACTAATGACACTGTTAATGTGTTCGGTGTCTGAGCTTGTTTTAGCTGCCTCATACTCTGCAAAGTGTTGACAGTCCCTTATTGCTGTATCACTCTGATCACACTGAAACTTGGAAACCTGCAGGCTTTCGGCTTAGAGTTTATTCTGGGAAAATATCAGTCGTTCCCAAAATCTGTGGTAAAAACTTTTCATATCTTTGGTCCCTGCTTCACAGAAGCACATAGACACTCACGTAAGCAAACAGAGATGCAGTGTTGTGGTTGTTTGAATGTGAAACACACTAAAGGGGAGTGGGTGTTTATTTGCCAACAGCTGGCTCAGCAAGTAAGCCTCATCCTGAGGTTCAACCCAAAACACCTGTGAACTTTACTTCTACACCCTGACCTTAAACAACTGGACATGCTATTCA
The DNA here is from genome assembly GCF_020382885.2 of Scatophagus argus. Classification (NCBI taxonomy): domain Eukaryota; kingdom Metazoa; phylum Chordata; class Actinopteri; family Scatophagidae; genus Scatophagus; species Scatophagus argus. The sequence continues at coordinate 5,811,325 of NC_058496.1, read as the reverse complement.
AAAAAAAAAAAACACTTGAAATAGCTCATCGTTAACACGCATGCACAGTATGGTGGCGAAGTATCCAGTGAACCTCAAAGTGTCAAAAATATATTAGCAGTTGCTTTGTTATAGTGAGAGACTCCAGTGTTTCAATCACTTTCCATCTAAGCTCAATATACACTGAGCTCGTCTGTTTTTTGTCTTAATTGGTTTTAATTTTAACGGCCTCACATGTCCCGTCAGCAAATGTTAAATCTGTCCTCCTTCCCCACACACTGGCCTACTAACCCCGCTATCAGCCATAGCTCATGTGACCCACTTCTTGCAACTGGCTGTCCCGTGCGCTTCAGCACATAAACAACACACACACCACCTGAGAGGCTGCACGTGAGAAGACTGGTGATCCTTGCTCATAGTTGTTATAGATTGATGTATGCGATTTGCCATATTTATGCTACCCTTGCTAAAATTTCTGGGATTGTGTGAATTGGTCAGCTGCAAATGAGAAGAGGTGGTGCGTGCGGTGGTGATGAGGCCTGAAGTTGCTTTACAGGAAGGCATTGCTTCGGTGAGGAAATGATGAAGGGAGCAAGGGTGGAGTGATAGTGTCGTATTTCTCTTTCACCCTTTCTTTCACTTCACCTCTCTCAGAACAAAGGCATAAGAGGAAACACCCAGGGTGCAGGCTGAGGCTGGAACCAGCTAGATCAGACCGGTAGCTGTTAGAGAGAAGGGGGAGGTGAAGGAGAAGGGAGAAAGAGGAGGAGGAGGAGGAGGAAGACAGGGTGGGGGTTGGGGGGTGAGATGAAGTGGAGCAGAGGATGGAGATGGAGCTGCAAGTAGAGGGAAACAGACGGGACAAGGGAGGCAGGAGGAGGGGAGGTTAAGTGTTTCGGACACGGGTCTAGATGGATGGTCTGGGAGGGAGACAGCTAAGGCCCCATTCCCTCAGTGATGTAATGCATCACGCAGATGCTATTTTTAGTCACACTGGTACACTTAGCTACGATAGCGTCAGCACACAGGGCTATCGATCAGCTGCAGGATGAGAGCTGCAACCAGAAGCAGCACAAAGTAGCTGCAACAAAACATCATGTTTCCAGTGTGCTGTTTGTTTCTAGCTGCATTGTTCTCATCTCCTTTCTTAGGCCTTTCAAGTAAACAGTATGTATGTAGCTATTCTACGTAACCAGATTGTTTCACTCAAGCTTCTTGTCCCCTTCTGTCCTCTGGAGGTTTCATCTTGATGAGGCAATTCAGCGTCAATACCAGTTTGCTTTCAGCTTCTTTATATTTTCCACGGCTGACTTCAGGTTAGGAAACAAGCATTTTGTTTCTTTAAGCCCTGCTTGGCATATCCAAGTGAGGTTAAATCTTGTCTTAAGATAAGTAAAATCACTCTCCAGGCTGCACAAGATCTGGAGCAAAAACAACAACAACAGTGAAGTGACAATCTCCTGGGTCCTTCAGGGCCACAAATCAAAGGCGAGCTTTCTGATTGGACAGACAGACAGATAGATAGATTGATAGATAGATAGATGACTTTATTCATCCTCGGGGGGAGATTAGGTTGTCATAGCAGTTCGGTATACTTGAATACAGTAAAACACACAATGACACGAAATACTGGGTATAAAAATAGAATAAAATACACTAAAGGGCACTTGTGTGAAAATAAATAATAGTAAAACAGTAATAGAATATACATTTTTTTCAGAGTGCAAAAGGTGAGCGGTAGATTTAGTCCAGGTGTGTAATCGTGGCTCTGACAGAGGTAGATGAGTTAAGTATCCAGGTACTTAGCGTAGGAGATGGACTGTAAATTTAGGCTTAAGGTCCTAGGCCTGCTGATAAGGCCACAGAAAAGTCTACAGAAGACGAGCCACTTTGTTTTCTACTTTTTATATTTTTTCTTATTAGCCTTTCAGGGCCTCTGTCTTCTACAGTAATATCTCCTTTTCTGTTATATGTCCTACTCCCTCTCTTACTCTCTGTCTTATTCTGATAATGTCCTCGGCATTGTGGGTAAAATCACAGATGTGTGACCTCTTGAGATGCAATTCTTGTACAATGAGGTAATAAATTAGCAGCATTCAGAAATTTTGTGTGAGAGTTTCGGTGGGTTCTGTTTTACCACAACACACACGCATATACACACACACACACACAAAACACACACTGAATTGACATGACTTGTATTTAGAGTCTCGCAGCACCTCCCAGTCTCTGCTTGTAATAAGTCTGTAGCCTGAGGGTCTAGACAGAGCGACTCTTGCTGTCTTACACAAAAGAGGTGGAGGCCCGGGGACAAAGGACAGAGCAGTGGATGGGACTTTGATAAACTCCACATCCGCACCTGTCACCTCCCTGCCCCGCTGACCCACCCCAGTGATAGGTCATCATTACTACAGTGCTGACATGTACATGTGCTCTTGTTACAGTGAACTGAACACCGGCCACGGATGTAACCGCTGGCCTCCATACCTACTTAGCTAATCTCACCTCATAGTCCTCCACCAAGGCCACATCCATATCATCCCCAGGCCTGTAGCATAGCTTCTTGCTGAGTTTCTTCAATGTGTTGTTATGAGGCTCTAAAGATAAATTCATATACCGGAGTTTGATTTGCCCATGGATGTATCTCCATCTCCACAAGTGATGTGGTAAGAGGCCATTGCGTAATTGTCACAGTTAATTAGTTCATGCAGTTTGCATGTCAGTGCTGATATTATGTTGACAGTTGCCTGAAGGACCAGTCTGGTGTGTCATCAAACCTGATTGACTCCAGTTTGCCCTCATCCAGCTTCTTCATCTTTTGTTTAACTCTAAAGTTAGTGCTGTGTGCCTTGTGACATTTAACAGTTAGATAATATTTGTCCCGAGTGTAATTAGCTCTAGGCAGGGTGGATAACTCCCTTATCTCAGCCACACCCTATTTCTCACACTAGTTTCAGAAACAAGATCCACTTTGTGTGGGCAACAGAAGAGCTGCAAGTGAATGAATTGATTAGTTACTTGAAAGAAAATTAATTTCCAACCATTTTGGTTATTGTTTAAGTCATTATTCTTGCAAGAATGTCAAACATTTGTGGGTTTCAACTTTTTAATTGCGAGGATTTGCTGTGTTTGTTTTTTTTTGACTGCTTATTGGACAAAAGAAGCAATTTTGGGTCACTTTGGACTCTGGGAAACTGCAATGAACATTTTTTTTTTTGCAATTGTTTGACATTTTATTAAGTAAATGATCAGTAGACCTGACATGAAAATATCTGACAGATTAATTGATCATGAAGCAGCGCTGACAGGTTCCAGTTGATTACAGGCTCAGATTTCAGGAAAATTGGGATTGTTTCCTCCCCCAAAATCTGGTTTAGGGCCTTATTTGCCACTGAAGTTGATTCCTCATAAGCAACTGCCACACTGCTTCAACTGCATCTCTGTGGAGTTTATAACCCCCCCTCCCCCAGCCCTCCTCACCTGTTTACTCACCCAGACTGGTTCACCATACCTGCTTACTTGGTTCCTGTCATTCTTTCTGTCAGGTTTGAACTTGGTAGTTCCTAGTCCACCTTCATGTGAGACATGAACACAAAAACACACGTTAGACCACCTGTGAGTCCATTCACACCACTGCACACACACACACACACACACACTTTTAAGCCCTTTGTCCCATTTTCCCTACTAGGCTGTTTCTCTCTACCTCTTATGTCATCATTTCAGCACAGGCCAGTAGTTTCAGTGGTTCAATAGTTATCCCTGAGGCTGTTAGGATTTGTCACGAAAGGCTGTAGTAAGTTTGTGTGGGTGCAGTGCGAGTGTCCACAGCTGCGCCACTAAGACTAAATCTAATTTAAATCAACCTAAATAATCATAAAAGGGGATAAACTGAGTCAAAATGACAGTTCCTGTTACTAGCCCCTAACACACTCGCTGATAATTCATCCCACTTCAATGCTGTGTGTGTGCTTGGTGGACACAGCTAGAAAAATACCTAAAGTGTGCTGTCACTCCACTGCGTTTGATGTCACAGAATTACAGCCTTTTGTGTTAAACAAACATGTGTGTATGCACTGCTTGTTTGCTTATGATTATATGTCTGACATTCTGCAGTTTATTTAGCATTTCTCGCCTGGTGGTTTCCCCTTTATTTGGCTCTGGAGAGGACAGATGATCTCACATACTGTGCCTTTGGCCAAATGATAATAACTCTCTGCCAAAAACACACAACCCCGCCACATAAGCTTTGTTCCCATAAGCTACCTGAACAGTCACAAATCCAGGCTGTCCGGGCACGAGTTTCTTTCCTGTGCCGTTCCTCCCACTCACAGCCTGCAGGGCACGAAGCATGGACGGGAAACTGACTCATAATTCTCAGTCCCTGACTTTTCCCCTTAGTCAACAAGAAGATGAAGACAGGGTTAGTTAAAGCTGGAAAATCCAGGAATGGTTATTTAGGGTTTTCCTGATGGTTTTTCAAATAGGACAGAGGAAAAAGGAAAAGAAAACTTCAAAGAGGGAGAGAAACAGACAGAAATTACACTTCGGAAGAAAACGTCTAAAAAAGACGTTTGAGGACAGGTTACATTGACATCATCCCACTCAGACATGCAAAATTAACAGTGTCATCTCACTTAATATCTGTCTTTATCCAGAGTAACCGCAACACAAAACAAGGCAAACAAATATAAGCTGTGTGTCACGTCTCACCAGGCCTATTTACCTGGTTACCATAGAGACTGTCTTGCCAAGCAAATTAGCCAAAACTGCAGGGTGGCACCAACAGTACACATTAGCTTGTTATGTATATATAAAGAGCTCATCTGTCTGTCATCTGGTCTGTCTTCAGAACAATTTGCTTGGCTTTGTTAAGTCAAATTAAATAACAGAGATACACTTTGTAAACAAAAGTATTCCAACAGGGCCCCTTTTCTATTCCAGCATGACTGTGCTCCAGTGCACAAAGCAAAGCTCCATAAAGACATGGTTGGATGAGTTTGGTGTGGAAGAACTTGACTGGTCTGCAAGGAGCCCTGACCTTGACCCCATCCAACACCTTTGAGATGAACTGGAACGGAGATTGTGAGCCAGACTTTTAGGACCAACATCAGTGTCTGAACTCACAAATGCTGTACTACATGAATGGACAGAAATTCCCATAAAAACACTTCAAAAATCTTGTGAAGAGTGGGAGCTGTTGTAGCTGCAAAGGAGAGACCAACTCCATATTAATATCTGGGTATTTAGAATGCAGTGTAATAGTCAGGTGTCCCGATACTTTTGTCTATATAGTGTAATCACTCTATGTGTCGGGCAAAAGAGACTAAAAGCTGTCATGCTATGTTAAGATGCTGTTTCAGAATCAAAACAAAATAAAGGCGGCACAAAGCAGAAACCTTCCTGTTTTTAGCTGCGGCTGTGTCTGCTGCTGTTTGACCACCGAGTGAGATGAATATAATGTAAGTAACATCTGACACCAAGTCATTGTTCGCCCCACACCAGCTTGGTTCCTTCGCTCCTTCATTCGCCCGTTTCCTGTTCTGTGGCACTGGCAGTGGGCCAGCTGGATGGCGGGCTGCAGGTTATGTAACAATTGCCCGGCTGCCTTGGCACCGCACTCTGTCAGTGCCAAAGGTTAATGAAGCTCTATGGATAGCAGAACAGCAGTATTTTCTGCTGCCCTCATGAGTTTTCCACACAATCCTGCCTCCAAGGTTACAAATTGAATTTTGGCCCTGATGCATTCCCGCCTCTTCTCCGTTCCCCTCCTGCTATCTCTCTCGCTCATCTTCTCTCTCTCTCTCACACACACACACACACACACACACACACACTTACCACATGCTGTTCTCTGCAGCGATTCTGCAATGCCCTTTATTCCGTTCTTTAGACAAGTGTTACACCCACACATTTGTACAAATCTTTGCGTGTGTAGGACGATGCGAAAGCAGCATATTTGTCAGCATTGTTTATGTTGGTGATGTTTTTATTTTTGCTCCCGCCTGCATAGCTTGCTGCTGCATGGTGATGTAACAGGTCTGCAGGATAGGATGCCTCTCTGCGGAGGTGGGGGGTCGGGGGTGGGGTATCTGAATCCTGCTGCCTCCTTTAAATATGTATAGACTTGGACTGTATTGAACTTACGACAGAGCCAGGAAGCTGTACAAAATGTCAGCGTATGTGTTTTTGTGTACACACAGTATTTGTCATTAAAACGTGCTTACTGGGCAGCTCATTTGCGCACAGTGGTAACAAATCCTAAATGTCTCTCTCTCTCTCTCTCTCTCTCTCTCTCTCTCCCTCTCTCTCTCTCTCTATCTCTCTCTACAGATCTGCTTCCTGGTGTCAGCTTTCCGTGGCCGAATGTTTTCAGAGGACAGCTGTGCTGCTCTGGCGCTCTTCTCTCACTATTTCCACCTCAGTCAGTTCTTTTGGATGCTCATACAGGTAACAGCAGCTTAAGCAGTCGACTAGAAAACTTTGGCTCCCTATGGCATTATTATTATTATTACATTTATGATTTTGCCTCTTTTTCTGTGTCTGGTCTGCAAGGCCTCAACAATGATGTGTATTCATGAGGCCTTCTATTGGGGGGGGGGGCTAGTATTGAGCTGTAACACAGGAGCAACACAGCTATACTGTACAGCAGATGAAATGTCCTAATGTACTGTAATGTACTTTACACTTAACTAGGATTTAGTAGTTTCTTGCAGTTAATCTGGACATGATTTTTTTATGACATCAAATATGATTATGTCTTATTGTTACTCCTTCTCCTGTTCATTTTCCTCATGACTTGTTGTTCCCGTTCATTCTTTGGTCCCGTACGGGAAGCATGTGTTTTTCACTTAACAGCTGGTGAAAATTCTTGCCTCTGCCATGAGGACTTAGGCAGGTTTTGATTAGAGGGTGAGATGAAAGTACCAGAATGCTGCCTGACATGATCCTTGACCCTAGACTGGTACCACTTAGTAATACTTCACCCCAGCAACTCCCCTAACTCCCTCTGTCTTGACCATCTGCCCTCGACTTTTTTTTTTTTGTTTGACAGAGAACAAAGCCTGGCAGGCAAAGTTCCAATTTGCAGCTTAGTACGTGCACATGAAGGCGATATTAAGGCTTGATTTATACTGGCAGAGCTTGACTGACATCAGAACTACACCACTGATCTTTTCATTACAGCTTAAAGATCAAAATGCCATAGTTACTATAGTTACTTTATCTGTATCTTTTAACTTTTATAAAATTATGAAAAAAAAATACAACAGATCTACACCACATATTTTAGCTGCCAGTGTGAATCTCACCTAAGCCAGTTTTAATCCTTCAGCGAGACTATAGACGACTTGTGACCTGCTGATACAGCTCAGGAATGTCCTCATATATACCTCAAATACCTCAGCTGATCCCCATCCTCCAAATCTTGCCCTGTAGTGCAGTGGGTCTTTTCAAATCAAGGATCCCTAAAGTGACAATTAGACCACAGACACATATATTTGTTCCAAGGTCTTTCATCTGATTTTGCTCCTTTTATTCCAATGGCACTTAATGAACAGCCACTAACAATCGCTAACATCGTCTTTCTGTCTGCCTTCAATGGAAAAGGGAACAATCAGCATTCACTGCTGGGTCAGATGAAGTGGTCACAGACGTAAACTGCTCCAGCTCCGATCAGCAGTGATGTAAACATTGACGCCCATGTTAAAAAGCACACTCAAGTTGGTTGGCATGTAAATGGTTACCCATTCATCTCCATTCACACAGCATTTGGACATCACTCAGTCAGCTCTGAATGTGAATTTGTTGCTTTTCTCTTTTCTTTCTCTTTTCTCTTTCTTTTTTCTGTTCTCTGTTTTCTGTCATGTTTGTGACGTCGAAAATAAAAATAAATTGTTCTCCATTTTCTGAGGAAACCCTGGAACCCCCTCACAGACCCCAAACTCCACTTTGAAATCCAATGCTGTTGTGAAACAAGATCATCTAGTGAATTGAAATGAGTCCTTCAGACAGAATATTTTTTATATTTTATTGTTTTCTTTATTTTTTCTGTTGGGGCCATGCATATTTATTTTAGAAAGGACTGCAGACCAACTTAAAATCACTGGGTGGTGGCTAACTGTGTTATGAAAACTGCAATGAAAGCTCTGGCTCAGTTAATATTGTGCGTTTTAAGGTGGGAAACATGATCCATTTACGTCAAAACCTCTTACGACTGTTGTTCTGTGTAAACTATGAATCAGATAACAAGAATGTGTACAAGTCGTTTAGTCTGGGTTAAAATGAGGTCTACCAAACAAACATGGGAAGCAGAACAGTATTCCGACAAGTCCCTGTCCCCAAATGAACTTTCTCATGTCCCCTCTTTTTCCTCTCGTTGTCCCCCTCTTGTGTAACCCGCTTTGTTTCCATCACTCCTGAATCTTTTACAACGTGTGACGTTTGTAAGCGGACATAATCATTGTTTATGCTGTGCATATAATCTGTCCTGGCACATACGTTATTTTTTGTGGAGTATTATGAGATTATCCCTTTGAAAAAGCTAATTGAGAGTGACCAGTTTAGGCTGATACTGGGATCCAGTAGAGCTGTATGTGCTGACTGCATGCAGTTTTTTGACTTTTTTTTATTTCTGAATGTTTACCAGATGACCTCTGAAGATTTCTTAAGGGATAAAGACTCAGGCCAAAGGCTTTAGTGTGGTTTAAGAAGTGTTAGAATTCGGATGATGAGAATTGGCAGTGATGTGACATGGGTTTTGACGTAAAAAGTGGATTTGGGCACATATGGTTTTGGTTAGCATGGTGGTACAGCTGATATGATGTAGTGGAGGAAACATAAACTATGATTCACCCCAAAAGGAGTTCGAGTAGGAGGAAAAAAGTAGCTTGGAACAAAAAAAAACCCCAAAACTTGGTTTTCTGTTTTTCATTCGCTCGATCTCTCACAGAGATGAACTTTTTCTGGAGTCGTCCTTGTTCTTTAACACGCCTGCCAAAAAACTCTCCTCTTCTTTATTGTCAGCAACAATAGTAGCTGACAATGAAAATAATGCTGCCACTCTGGCTTTCATTGATGTGTGACATTAAAACCCTTCTGTCCTCACCGGTGTCTCAATATCGACCCTGGTGATGTCTCACTGCTCATGTTGAGTGGCTTTCAGCTAAGTAGCTGATATGTGTGGGCGCCATCAACCCGTTTCAGACATGGAGAAGACTTCAAATCAATAACTGCAGTGTGTGTGTGTGTGTATGTGTTGGTCAGGGTAGTATGCATTGACGTGGTGCCAGGAAACAACCAATAATTGAATCACTATTCAAGCTAGTTTTTGCCTTGACTGCAAGGCAGCCTCGGTTTAATGAGAAACTTTCAGCCAGGAAATACCTGCTGAAGCCTTCGCACTGGCCTACAGTGTACAGTCTTTCTATGCTGTTTATAAGACATAGATACAACTATATGATTGAATGATTGTGACAGTGGCTGGATAAGTGGCCACCAACGGTCATCAGGCTGATCAGTCATTCAATCAGCCCTGTGGTCAGCTTTTGGGACTTTGTCTCTGAGATTTCTGCAAATGTAATCTGAATCATTTCTACTATACACTTTAGTTCCAGTGAAAGCTATTCAAGACCTGTGGATTATTCACACTAACCAGGACTCTTTTCTTATTGGAAAGGCATTGCTGTTGAATTTTTGAGACCTGTTAATCAACTATATTTTCTCCCATTTTGGCAACAGAAATCTCACATACCTCAGTACCTCGATAAACGGAACTATTTCCATGGGTAGATACCACTTGATGTAAGAAAATATCTTCCAGCAAGATTATCGATCTGTATTCCAGCCATTTAGCCTGGCTGCAAAATCAACAGTCAGTGAGGGATGCAGCCACCACAGACACAACAGCTCAGCTCAAAGTTACCCATAATCCCTTTACTGTTCACAGCCTTGGAGAGGCAGCTGGTCGACATCACGCTGTTGACTGTCCATTGCACAACTGGAGTGTAGTTTTGCACTCTCCATACGTACGTTTGTGTGAGATTTTTCTTGTGCTGAGTGTCAGTGTGGCAGCCTTTGTTGTGTCAGTGGTTATACAATATGGTTATGGTTATGGAGAAGACCGAGGTTATCTGAGGGAGAGGTCAGCATCCCTTAAACTCCCGTCATTGGTTGCATCACACTGCCCTCTGTGCAAATGTCCTGCTGAAGTGTTCGCAAACAGATGGACAGTCTCAACCATCATCAGCTGCTGTAATGGCTGTTAAACTGTTGCATAATGTTTATTACTCTGTACAAAAGAAGGAGCTTTGATTGCTTTGCAGGTAATACCTAAATTATTCCTTTTTAAATAGTTAAAGTTAAACTTTGCTAGCTCTTAACAAGGCTTGATGGAGTAAATTTGTAATTGCAAGTTAGATTGGAAAAGAGAGAGCTACTTTTTGCCTTTCAGTTTGCCATAAAATTAAGCTTTTGCATTTGCTCTTCACCAGCACAGTAATTTAAACTGTCTGAAAGATGTGTGATTGTCTGCTGAGGGCTTCACACAGGGATAAGACATTGTGCCTGTGTTGCAACCAACAGGTGTTCAGATAGGCTGCTTATGTAACAAAGGAGGGCTTAGAGTATCAGATGGATGAGACTATCGAAGCCTGCTAGATTACAAAGCAAACATAGCTATTGTGGGTGTGATAAAAGTGTTGTATGTGTGTGTGTTTTAGTACTTCATTTACGATGAAGACGAAATGTCCTCATAAACAAAGAAATCTTTCTAATAATCAATGTCCAAAACATTTTCTTATATCTTATCTTTTCTTATGACAAATGAAACAGCCCATGGAGGTGTTGGCACATATTTGTTTTTCTGCTCACATTCCTGAGCTGTCTTCTCCAACTGTGTCATCAGGCGGTGAACTTCTGGCAGGTGCTGGTGATGAATGACGAGCACACCGAGCGTCGATACCTGCCCTATTTCCTGCTGGGTTGGGGACTTCCTGCTCTGGTCATCATTGTCCTGGTCATCGTCTTGCTCGGCGGCCTCGGATGGACTATACACAGTGTGTACGGACTGGTGCAAGGAGATGTGTGAGTGTTACAGAGCAAAACACACACATCCAAACACAAGTGGTCTCCAGAGAATGAAGGTGAGGTGGAAAAGGGCTAACGCTATCGTAATCTGTTTTCATAAGAGGCCTCAGGAGTGTTTTTTTAGACCTGTCTGACTTCAGTTTCTTTTTCAGACTTAGGTGAATTCCACTTCAGGCCAGAGTAGAGTAAACAGAAAGCACCTGAGCCAGTAACATCATGTGAGGAGGTAGCTCGCCCAATCAACAGAGTGCCTAAACGCGTCTTCCCACACAGAAACTTGAGTCTTTACCTTAGAGGTGGAGCACAGCAGGGTGTAGACGGAGAGAGGATCTTTAAATAACTCATATACTGTGTGGTTTTCTGTGCATGTGAGCGCATGTGTGCTCATGAGTGAGCTAAAAATAACCAGTTGCCATCTATGTATAGAGCGTCTGAATCCTACAGCAAAACAGATGAGGTCACTTTGTCAAAATCTGCACAGTGGTCTCTAGTCAGGTCTGTCTAATCCATGTGCGTGTGTTCTAATTGCCAAAGTAAACTTTTTGCATTGCACCGATTGCACGCCTCAGTGGTCGCCTTTCGCGTGCGATCAAGCGTGCGTAATGGGGGAAGTCATCTACTGATGAAGTTTGAATCTCTAAATCACATCTAAATTTAGCCAGTGGTCTTAGGTGTGGCTGCTGTGCGTGTTTCCTGTGGGCGGGTGGGTGTCACACAGTGAGCGCATACATGAGAGATACAGAGGAGTATTCAGTTTCCCTGGAAGCGTACCTTCCTCTTGAGGGAATGAGGCAGCCTTTGAATTTCCTCCCTCGCTCTCCTCATGAGCGTAAACAAGTCGTCGTCTTGTTTTCACACAGCTCAAGCTTGTCTCAGTTTCGCCCGGCCTGAATTCAAACAGGTGTCAAGCTCAGCCTTTTTCTTCTACTTTTCTACCAACTAAAGAAACTAAAGAAGTATGGCGAGACGACTGCACAGTTAAACTTTTTGTCATTGTCACTTGTTCTGTCATCACTTTGGTGCAGGAGTGATCATAAAAATGTCACCACAGATGCATCACCTATCGGCTTTTACTAGTGCATTAAATACCATAGTTTGCATTTAAGTGTTAAAACAAAATGGAATTTAGTGATTTATATTTGTGTCTAACTTGATGAACTGTGTTACCCTGAACATGGTTAGTTTGGCTGCTTTATAACCCAGGTTATAAAGTTGCTCAAGTAATTTCCTGCAGAGGCGGATATTTAAACCTCACTGTTGCATGTAGGCCTTTTTTTTTTTTTTATCGGCTCATCCGTGGAAAAGTAAATTTACAACTTCCGTGTCCCACGATTACATTATATAAGTCACAGGCCACCACGGACGCATTTTAAAGGTCGAGTGTGTGTGCTGTTTACGGGCAGAAATGGAATATAATATTCAGACATCTGTTTTGTGTACAATCCCCTTAAACTAAGAATCATGTTTTCATTTCATGTTTTTGCCATGCTTCTACGGTAGCCCAGAACAGACAAACTGAGCACTGTCTCTAGAGATGACCTTTTGCATTTTCAGCAGCAACAGTAGGGGAGGGTGAGACGAGGGGTGTCCAGTTAGTTGCGATCTACACCCTCACCACTAGATGCCACTAAATTTTACACACTGGATTTCTGAGACAGACTAGATTTATTATATTTATTTATAAGGTGTTGCTTAACAAAGACGAAAAGAAAATCCCAGCAGCATCTCTGTGAAAACCCCCCATAAAAGGCACTGCTCACTTTATTTCTCTGATTCCAAGCCATAACAGCCCCCTTGGTAATGTTTTGTTCCTCCACTTCATTTCCCTTTCTTGTGAGACTTCCAGTACAGTAGGATCTCATCCTCTCAAGGCCACAGCAGTACAAATATCCATATTCCAGGGTGTCTAAACTCTCCTAGTTTGGCTGTCACAGGGTGATGTAATGCCTTATTTGGCATACCTCATGCCATGTTATGGCTAGCACAGCTCTGAATATTTCCCTGCGATCAGTCAGGCCTGCGGTGAGGTCCTATCTATATTTTATGCTCCCACCAAACCACAGGCTGTGCTTGTTTCATGGAAAAGACAAACACACATGAGAGTTTTGATAGCTGTTTGGCATTTGTAGTTTATACGAGGAGGTTGATTTTCCCAGAGAAAAATAATTCACTCGGTTTTCATTAACATAGAAGAAAACAAAGCGTCTGGTTGGATAGAAGCTCCTGAAGTTTCCCAGTGAGACAGACAGTGGGAAAATTGAAAAGCAGAATTGCCTGACATATTCTAGACAGAGAAACAACTTGATCGTAATTTTAAAAATTACAAAAAGATTCTCCTTCAGCTGTCAGGCAAAATCAGCACATAACTGCTATGGAATCACATAACTGCTTCGTATTCATTTCCCTTTTAAAGCAGGAGACAATCGTATCGTGTTGTTTGTGCTTTGAAATGTTCTCTCTTTTTATCCTTTAAATAGAAAAGCACTTTTAAGCGTCTTTTGCTTTTATCCTGCTGTAGCTGCAGGGTGACACGGTTATTCAGAAGGTTTAAGCACATACGTGTTTTGCTGCTGAAGACAAAAGCTGCTGTTGAGCAAGAATGCTCTGAGTCTTAGGAAGGCTAAGGGGTTTCCTGTTTGTGAAACTTGAGGAAACAAAGTCTTAACTTGAGTAAATATAGATCAATATGCCAATAGGCATGTAATATGTTTCCATTTTCTACAGCTTACTGTTGAGCTTGACCTGTTCTATACTTAATGCT